>NC_138861.1:44728187-45928187 GCF_965194805.1 Balaenoptera borealis
TCAGAGCCCTACTAAATTTCCATATATAACTATATCTGTTTCTGGGCTATCTATTCAGTTCTCTTGACTTGAATTTTTTTTCCTTCACTAATAAACAACTCTGACATAACTATATGTTTTTTATACCTGGTGCCCCCACCTCTCGTGATTCTGATCTTTTGAAAGTTTCTTAAATATTTGGTATCTTTTATTTACAACATAAACTTGACCATCAATTTGTCAAGTTCTTCCAACAAAACTCATTGAAAGTTTGATTGGGATCATATTAAATTTATGTGTTAATTTTCATAGAAACAGCATAGTTAAAAGTTTGTGTCTTTTCTTCCACGGTCAAGGTGTGCCTTTCCATTTAAAAACCTTCAACAGAGTTTTACAGTTTTTTGTTCCTTTACATAGAGTTTCCACATTTCCTATTAAAGCTACTCTTATTTTATAGGTTTTGTTCATAGTGTAAAAGTGGTTATTTTGTAGACAATATAAAACAGCTAGCTCACTGCTGTTGTCAAGAAAAACTACTAATTTTCATGTCCCATATTCATCTTGTATGGAATCATCTTATAGGGCACTTTCAAGTTTTAACAGATTTTCTATTTGCTTCCTTTATATGCCTTACCTACAAATCATTATAATTTGACTTTTCTTATTCTGTTAAAACTCCCAGAAACATATTGAATTTAAAAATGAGTGCAGATATCCCTTTATTATTCCTGTGCCTGCCTCTGTGTTCCACCACAAAGAATAATTTAGTATTAAATACTTCCTAATAATTACTCTTTAAGAAATTTTTGACATATCTCCCCATTCTTTCTCTCAGGCCTGGTATTTTTCTTGAATTCTGTCAAATGACTTTTCTGCATATACTGGTTGATAATCTTGTTTATCTGAATTATTTACAATAAAATGTTGTCCAACATTTAACCAGTTTTCAGATTCTTTTTCCAGATACATAATTGAGTCATCTGCTAGTAAGTTTATTTCCTACTTCCCAATTATTATACTTCTAATTTCTTACTTGAATCTAAATGTAAAGTTTTTTTAAAAAAAGTTAAAAGTAGTGATGGTGGACATCCTTGTTTCTGATGCTAGTAAGAATTCTTCTAGTGTTTCCCAATTAACAACTGAGGTAAAGTAGTTAGACTTGATCAAGTTTTAAAAGTATCCATCTGTTCCTATGTTTAGTTTTTTATTTAATGAAGAATGGATTTTAAATACTGAAATGCCTCTATCTTCTATAAAGACGCTCATGATTTTTCTCCTTATATAAAACAATATGGTGAATTACATTAATTTGTTTCCCTATAGGAAATTTGTCTAATGAAATCTTCCTTGCACTATTAGAATAACTTCCACTTAGATATGTGAAGCTTGATTTTTTTATTAGACTTTACTAATGATTTTTGCACCAATATTCATAAGCAAAATCATAATTTCCTTTGTGCTTTATGGAATTTGGGTATCTTTGTTATATTTACATTTTAAAACATGAAAGCTTTCCTTCTTTATCTAGGTCCTAGAAAAAATTAAAGTGCATTGTAATTAGAATTTCATTCTGAATCTCCATGAGATTTGTGATGTATGCAGGTGGTTTTGGTAGGAGTTGACATTCTATTTCTTCTATGGTAATCTGTGTAGGGTTTTTTACATGTTCTGCAGTCATAGGAATTTATAAAAATAAATATAAGAAAACTTAAAATTAACCATTTTATTTGACTCTTTAAATTTGACTCTTTAAATATAATGGCATGAATCTCCCCTCTCCCCTTTATCATTTTTATTAGGATATCTATCATTCTTCTGTTTCTTAATTGGTTTATCTAAATAGTTTTATCTACTTTATTTTTGCACCAAAAAATTAACATTTAGGTTTATATACTAACTCTCCATCTTTTTTCACTATTTCTTATCAACTTTTACACTATTTTTTGAAGTTTTTTCTCTTTTTATAAGACATGTTTAACACATTTATTTTCATTACTTTTGGATTAGTCAGTTAAGAGAAAGGGAAGTGAGGAGTCAGAGATGAGGTTAGAAGGTTATAAAAGGGAACAGAGAAATGGTGCATACCTAGAAGGGAACATTACGTTTAGTGATTTTTTTCTAAAGACAGTCATATTTAAAAACATATATTACTTATTTAAATACAACATATTTGTTGATGAGAATAATTTGGCAACAAGGGAAGGAATTTATGGTGCAGAAAAGAAAGGGGTTAATTGTGGAAGCAAAGTTCTTGAGTAGGTGAGAGTATAAGGCAACGATTGTACACATACTCAGCAAAGTTGTTCTTAGGTGGGTAGTTCACCCTTTGTTAACAGGAGGCAGGAGTAACTGTGGAAATGTGTGTGGTCACTGTTGATGGCTTACCTGAGGTGTGTGCTCATAAACCAAAAATGAGTCCAGTTAGCACAGCTGTCTTTCTCTAACATTATTTTACAGCTTGAGTGTACCCAAGGCATAGGCAGAGTAGGAAATTTAGGTTGGGGTTCTCAAGTAAATTTTAAAAAGGCACATGCATGAAATTCTGCTTAAAATTTCATGGGGTTCATGACCATACATGGTGGATGAACTTTTTGCAAGAGGATTCAAGAACACCATAATACAGGACAGCATGAAGCAGGGAAATGGATTTTTTCACGCTCTTCAGAATTTGATACTTGTGTCTAACAAACGTTAATAGTTGAAGTTCTGCTAGGCAGGATAACAGGGGCCAACATTCTCACCACCTTGTGCTAGTAATTTCTCCTTGGCCTTTGGACTAGGCTTTGGGATAGTACTCACCTCTATGATTTTTCTTCTTTTAGAAGGCATATTAGAATCTCCCAGGGATGCAAGTCTAGTGGGTTTTTTTTCTTTATTTAAGTTTACAAAGTACATGCTTATAGAAAATTAAAACATTATAGAAATATATAAAGCCAATCATGAAAGTTCTCCCATAACCCCACTCTCACAAAGCCACTGATAACAATGTGGTGTTACTTCTCCAGTATTTTTTAGAGCATTAACAAGTTACTCTACCAAAAAAAAAAAGAAAGCTTGCACAGCTTCCTTTTTTATATAAGGGTAAAATCTGGACATCTTATTATTCCAGAGATATTTCTTACTCTTAATGGAGAGAAACTGCATGAAGATACCATAATCTATTATACCAGTCCTTTATTGTTAGGACATATGGGCTAGTTTTAATTAAAGACAAAGGTGAAATAAATTTGCTGTGTACAGTTGTCAGATTATTCCCATTAGGCAGTTTCCTAGTGATTTCATTTCTAATGAGGAGTTGGCCAAAGATTCCAAGCGTCTTCAGTATACTGTGGAAAACTACCCTCCTAAAGGTTGTAACAACTACACTCCCACCTTCAGCATGCAAGATGGGATATGTATATTTGGAAATGCTTATTCAAAATTATGGTATTATTTCTTAATTTGAAACAAATTTTAAACTGATTGTTCCTGTAATTTTGTTTTCTAACTATAGAAAGTGAAGTGTGACAAATTTTCTTGCCTGATAGGGAATCAGGATCCTAAGGAAAGGGTTTGTAAAACTCGGTATATGCCAGAAAAAGGCACAGGAATCAGAAACTTAAATAACACTTTTCTATGAAGTCTTCACAAGAGACTGCAGCCCTTGCTATAGCTTCAAATACGTCCATTGGTATCTCCAGTTATTTCTCCAGGGTTTGATACCTATACTGGTAACCTACTGCTTGTGGAATACAATTGAAACTCAAAACACAAGCTTTCCCTGCCACCACCAGCTGTTCTCATTCAACTACAGCAGACAACTCTGTACTCCTGGGACACACACCTCTCACATGTCTGGTCTGTCACTTCACACCTCATCTTAGAGTACCCTTTTTCTTCTCTGACCTCTTTCAAGGCTCAGCTCAAACACCGCTGACTCTTAAGAAGTCTTCCATAATCCTCCTCAGGGAAAATAAATGGGCTTTTCCTCTATGTTATCCTGGCTTTTCGCTGGTACCTCTATGACAGCATTTCTGTAATAAGCTACTAAAGTGGAAGTCTTAAAGCAGCAGTCCCTAACCTTTTTGGCACCAGGGACCAGTTTCAAGGAAGACAATTTTTCCACGGACTAAGGATGGGGTCGGAGGGATAGTTTTGGGATGATTCAAGCGCATTACATTTTTTGTGTACTTTATTTCTATTATTACTACATTGTAATATATAATAATTATACAAGTCACCATAATGCAGAATCAGTGGGAACCCTGATCCTGTTTTCATTTGCCACTCACTGATAGGGTCTTGATATGAGTCTGCAAGCAACTGATTTATTATGGTCTCTGTGCAGTCAAACCTCTCCGCTAACGATAATCTGTATTTGCAGCCGCTCCCCAGCTCTAGCATCACCACCTCAGCTCCACCTCAGATCATCAGGCATTAGATTCTCATAGCGTGCGACCTAGATCCCTTGTATGTGCAGTTCACGGTAGAGTTCGCGCTCCTATGAGAATCTAATGCCGCCGCTGATCTGACAGGAGGTGGAGCTCAGGCGGTAACGCTAGTGACAGGGAGTGGCTGTAAATACACATGAAGCTTCACTCACTTGCCCGCCGCTCACCTCCTGCTGTGCAGCCTGGTCCCTAACAGGCCATGGACCGGTACCGGATCGTGGCCCAGGGGTTGGGGACCCCTGTCTTAAAAGACAGACACATCTCACCTGTCTACTTCCTGAACAGTATCTAGTGCAGAACTTTACAGAACATGCACTCAAAAACTGTTTGTGGAATAAACATACAGAAGTTAACGCTTCAAATCCTTTAATCCCAAATTATCAGTCACAGATACCAGTTTTTAAAGGATTAAAAAGAAAGACTGCTCCCCTCAAAACATGTCCTACTACAGTATGCAGTTCTGTAAGTTAAAAAAAAAAAAGTGTGTTTTAATAAAAGTGATAAATCATTCTATCTTTAGGATAGTTATGTTCAACAAACCCACATATGCTTGATATCTGCATCTTACCTCCTAGGATCTCAAACTGTTTATTTTAGAAATAACAACATGGGGAGAGGGTCCTCTTCATTGTAAAATATGAAAAAGCAATGATTCAAGCATGTGAGTTTTTGCTTTATATTCCTAGCCAGAGCACAAGTGACTGGATATTCTCATCAACACCAAGCTAAAAAAGAAACAAAAAACAAAACTGGAACCACCATGAAGACAATGCCACATTAAAATCTTTTTCTCTTGATAATTTCTGGCTTCCAGCTGACTGGATGAGTTTCTTCTGTCTAAAAATAGAAAAGTGAGTAAGTTAAAACAAAGTATTTCTGGTCTGCTTCATATTTAATAGGCTCCTTTCTAACAAAAATAAGGCACTTATTCAAAATTATATTACTTGGCATTATATATTTAGCAGTTCTTTAACAATTTTAAGATAAGTGACAAACTTTTGGCATTATCTGAATCTAATAAAGGATGAATGCATTCGCTACAAATTCAGTTTATGGTTTTTCATTTTAAATAAAATTGTTATTCAGACATTCTAATAACACCAAAGCTTATGATTCTAGAATTAATTTGCATAGTAATCAACTTATTTGCTGTGATTCTTAGTGTAAGATTTTCCCAATAACTCTAATACGGAACGTTGAGATAAAATCAAAACTATGGATTTGCTGTCATCAATGAAACCAATAAAGAAATCTATGAGCAGACACTATTCAAGATGACAAATACTTTAATATTATGAAGATTACTTTCCCTTCTGATAATTTCAGTAACTTTAAAATGAGAAAACGCTTGCAAAATTGGCACGGCTGATTTATTTTATTATACTTTACAATGTATATGAAACAGAGAACTTACCGCTGTATCATCCTCTCTGTACACTTTAATGGTTTTATCAGCTTCAGCTGTTAATAACCGACTTTCAGACTGATCAAAAGCACAAGCAAATATTCCTGACTCACTGTCCAAAGACCCAGGCTGCACTGCTGCATGAACTCTCTGGAAATTGTAGCCAGTTCTCCAGTCCCAAAGATGCATAGTGCCATTGTCAGCTTAAAGGGAAAGATATAGTTAAACCTGGTCTCCTCTCAACAATTCAGCTTGACAAATGTTTATTAAGCACCACAGTAGTAACTGCAGTCACTACTACAAAGATATATAAGATGCAGGTACTCAAGCTCCTCTTAATATCAGTTTGTCTACTTTCATTTGTACTTAATTCAGCATTTATTATAGATCTCAAAAAGCACCACAAAACAACATTCAACTCCAGAACACACAACCAAACTTTAGGCGATTTCTGGCATAAACCCCTAGCTTAGATTTATCAATGTGGGAACTTAAAAGAGAGCTAAACTATGAAATATGCTACGTGCATTATGAATATGCATGAACACACGTGAACATTCAAACACACGTTAAAACAGGCAAGTTCTGCTATAATACTTAGGTGTGATGACTTAGAAATTTTACTCACTAAAAGAAAAAAAAGACAGACTAAAACATATTTATCATAAAAATCTCATTTTACCTCCAGATACAAGCACTCCATCAGAATTTACTGTCAGTGTATTAATAATAGCATTGTGACCAGAAAGATTTTGAATGAAACTTCCATCGGGGAATTTCCACTGTTTTATGTTATCTGGAGAACCAGAGGCAAATGTGTAACTGAAATAAGATAAAGAATTAATGATAAAGTAAACCAAGTTAAGTACAATGGTGGATTTTTAAAAATCTGATTATGGTTGTATTTTGCATGTGTGGTCAGGATCTATGCAGTTTTAGCAAAATATTATCGTCATACCAAGAGATAAGAGTATCAAGATATTTGTTCCAAGTTAAATCAGATTTTTAAATTATTTTAAATGTACGTTAAGTCCTAGGTTGAAGTTTTACTTTCCTCTCATTTCCCTGATGCTCTACACTGAGCTAAAGCAATAAACATACAAAACCCTAAACTCACATAAAGGGCAAGGGGTGATGTAACTATTTTCAAGAAAGCAAGAAAGCAAGCCAGAGAGAGAGAGGAGAGAGAGAACAAGAAGAAAGGGAGAAAACGAAAGAAATAGAGGCAAGAGGAAGAGAGAAAGGGAGGAGGAGGAATAAAGGGAATGAGGAAGACAGCGAAAGGGAGGAAGGACAAGAGTGAAAATAAAGCTAAGGCAGAGTGGGAAAGAGAGGAGGAGAGGCAAGATATGACTGTGACCAGGAAAGTGCCAGGTGATATAGTTTCATAGACAACAGGTTGTGATATTATGCTCCATCTCTCAGGATACTCTAACTATAACGTTCATGATTATTACTATTTTTTCCTATTAACTTCCTCCTTAAGAATTAACTATTCTATGTATAGCTCAGTGTCTAATAATATTTATGTCCAAAACATTAAATATAGCTACTATTAGCTTCAATTATGACATGCAACTTTTAACCATGATTTATTCGTATTATCTCATTTGACATCATTTTCACCATGTAGAAAGCTTTCCTTGTTTTATAGAGGCCATGAAGCAAAATACTACACAAGGAAAATAAGAGAAATGCATGTTCATATGTGGCACAGGTGCAAAAATGACAGTGGCTAAATGACTACCAAAGTAGTATTCATGTTGATATTTCTGTATTATACTAAGAACTGAAGAAAGAAGCTACTTAGGAAAATACACTTACTGTCTTGGATGTAAAACCACAGCCCTGACTGATTTTTTGTGATTTGTTAATGTGACTCTTGTTTTTCCAGCCACCAAATCCCATAATCGTATTGTAGTGTCATGGCTTCCTGTAAGGAAAATACACACACATCCCCAAGATACACACAGATCAGAAAAAAAGAATGTGAAAGTTAAATATAATAAAATTGGAAGCATTCCTCCACAGACATATATATATGAAATAAAAGTCAAATTAACCCTTGGCTAATTGTTTTCTATAGTTCCAAAATATTTGGTTGATTTTAAGTTTTTTTCTTAAATTTTTTTTTTTTTTTTTTTTTTTATTTTTACTGATTTTTGGCCATGGTATTCTATTTATTTATTTATTTATTTATTTTTGGCTGTGTTAGGTCTTCGTTTCTGTGCGAGGGCTTTCTCCAGTTGCGGCAAGCGGGGGCCACTCTTCATCGCGGTGCGCGGGCCTCTCACTGTCGCGGCCTCTCTTGTTGCGGAGCACAGGCTCAGTAGTTGTGGCTCACGGGCCTAGTTGCTCCGCGGCATGTGGGATCTTCCCAGACCAGGGCTCGAACCCGTGTCCCCTGCATTGGCAGGCGGATTCTCAACCACTGCTCCACCAGGGAAGCCCCAAGTTTTATTCTTAAAAAAATGTAATAAACGCTTGTTGCACTGTCATCTGAATAACTAGAACAAATGTGAATAACAAATAAAACAAATACATGATGTCATCCCCTAGTGGAGAGGAAGGAAGGAAAAAACTCTAATAATCATTTAGTTAATAAAATACACGGGAAGGAATTATTTTCTAGTCTTGAAGATTCAATGTTATTAACCATATTTTAAGCAAAACAAGACTCAACCCAGCTCTGAAAGTCTGAGAGTATTTTGTCTTCTAACTTTAATTTCCTAGACTGGTAAGTTTGATACTATAAAACAATGCTTAGTTGTATCTAATAGCACTAATTTCTAGTCAGACATTACCTGATACAAAGATTCTATGATATGTAAAAAGTATGAGATAAAAACAATGGGATGAAATGTTACCACAAAAAATTTCAAGTGCACACAGAAACACTGTATATACAACACAAAGCAAGAGTCATAGTAAATATGAAAAGTATATAATCATAATGCACTCTGATATGACTATACTGTAAACTTGAAAAGTATTGATCGTACCAGTAATAATTTGTGGTTCTGCAGCTTGACACCTCACTGTAGCCACCGCATTAGTATGTCCAGATAACGTGTGTACACTGGCTTTAGTTCTCACATCCCAAATCTATCAAAACACAACAGACATACTATCAAAGAGAACAGGTATTCATATCTCAGGCAGGTAACTAGATCAATACAAGCCTGGGAATCTACTTGACAACTTTGTGTGCCTGCCTTGAATATAATGAAGAAAGTGAGTAAATGAAATAATCACCTGTAAGTTGGCTGGGGAATGTAGACAGGAGGCAGCCAATGGGGAAAAAAGCTAAAAGATCAGGGGACCTACTGACTAGGATGGATATAATGGGGCTACTGAATGAAACAGCTAATGGACCACAGCTGTGGTGATACACTGGCATGTGAGAGGTCACATGTCAGGGGCGGGGCCTCCCAATTATAGACATAGTGGGGCCACAGAACTCAGAAGATGAAGACTAGGTAGGGTATTGATGGGTCAAGGCAACTATCTTTAAATTCTCTATCAAAAAATACATGACTTTAGGACCAAATAAGCATACTGTAAGATGCAATATATGTACAGATCAGCTCTGTTCCATTTACCCGTGCAGTTGAGTCTCGGCTACACGTCACCAGCACGTCGATTGTTGGGTGCAGATCTAAACCATACACTGCACTCAGATGTCCATGATAGTGCCTTATAACCTAAAAAATAAAGAAAGAAAGTTAAAATTTCTACAATTAGGATGATAAACAGGGGCTCATAATGTCTCCAATCCTTAACTCCACGCTTACCTTATTATACTCAAGATCCCAGCATTTGACTTGTTTGTCTTCTCCACAGGAGAACAGGTACGGGCTTCTCGTGCTCACTATCACACCACGCACTGTACTGATGTGCCCAGTTAATGACAGTTTTAACTTGCCACTAGCCAAGTCCCAGATCTGCAATCAAAAAATATTTAATTTTTCTTCTTGTTTATTATTCCAGAGCAAATTTTTAGAATCTTGATGTTAAAATTGTCTTCAAAAAGTGAAAGATAAAAACACATAAAAATATAAAAGTTTGCAAAATGACCCCATCACCAAAAATAAAATCAGGGAAAAGAGAATTAAAGGGCATGATCAAACTGGGAAAATGTTTGCATAGATGACAAAAAGTTAATATTCTTAATATATAAAGGATATCACTGATAGTAAAAGTATGAATGCTGAGGTATTAAATTAGTCAAGGATGGCATCAACTTAAAAAAAAAAAAAAAACCTAAAAGTAGCAAATAAAGGTATCAAAAACTTCAACATCACTATAAATTTTATATACAGTTTTTGAAAGATTAGATATTCACTTCTGCTTATCACAATAGTAGATATTTTTTAAAAAGCACAAGCAATGTGTTGAAAAGGATCCTCGCATGCTGCAAGTATCAATTCATCCATTTTGGAAAAAAATTTTTAACTTTGGGTGTCAACTTCAAGAATGTCTGACCTTTAATACTTTTTTCTGGGAAACTATCAAAACAAAACACTTTAAAATACAGAAAAAGCTTTAGGCACATATTAATTACAGCATTACTTATGTTAGTGAAAAATGAGGAAACTAAAAAACTTTAATGCCTAACAAAAGGAAAATAGATTATAGAATATCTAAATGATATAATACCATGGAACCATTTAAAAAAATGTTCAGGAGAGTAATGGATTGGGAGTTTGGGATCAGCAGATGCAGACCATAATATATAGAATGAATATGTAACAAGGTCCTACTGTATAGCACAGGGAACTATATTCAATAACCTGTGATAAACCATAATGGAAAAGAATATGAAAAAGAATGTATATATATGCATAACTGAATCACTTTGCTGTACAGCAGCAATTAACATATTGTAAATCAACTATACTTAAAATAAATTTAAAATAAAGATGTTCAGTTTTTGACAAGAATATTTGACACAATATTAACTGAAAAAAAGCTGGGAACAAAAGTACATTATCAAACATGATTTTTTAAAGATACACATTTATATACACAGGAAAAAAACTCAGAAGAAAATGCAGATACACATACACAGCAATAAATGTTAAAAAGAAAATTCAAATATCTGACAGTGGTAGTATTATGTATGGGTCTATATTCTTTTACTTTTTTAAATTTATTTATTTAATTTATTTATTTTTGGCTGCATTGGGTCTTCATTGCTGCACGCAGGCTTTCTCTAGTTGCAGAGAGTGGGGGCTACTCTTTGTTGAAGCGCGGGGGCTTAGCTGCTCCGCGGCATGTGGGATCTTCCCGGACCAGGGCTCGAACCCAGGGCCCCTGCAATGGCAAGCGGACTCTTAACCACTGCGCCACCACGGAAGCCCTGGGTCTGTATTCTTTTATACTCCTTTACATTTTCCACATTTTTTATACATAAGCGTGCTTTAATTTTGTAACCAGAAGGAGAAAAAAATATGAAGGAATTAGTTGTAAATAGTCAGCATGTACTGTTTGGAAAAAACATGTTGCTTAAATACCACTTTTCAAACAGATATTTATTTGGGACTTTTATTTTTTTTTAATTTATTTATTTTATTTATTTTTGGCTGCGTTGAGTCTTCATTGCTGCACGCCGGCTTTCTCTAGTTGCGGTGAGCAGGGGCTACTCTTCGTTGCGGTGCGCAGGCTTCTCATTGCGGTGGCTTCTCTTATTGCAGAGCATGGGCTCTAGGCGCATGGGCTTCAGTAGTTGTGGATTGCAGGCTCTAGAGCGCAGGCTCAGTAGTTGTGGCACACGGACTTAGTTGCTCCGCAACACATGGGACCTTCCCGGACCAGGGCTCGAACCCATGTCCCCTGCATTGGCAGGAGGATTCTTAACCAATGCACCACCAGGGAAGCCCTATTCGGGACTTTTAACTGGTATAGATAATACATTTTACTCCACACTCAGGTCTAAGAAATCAGAGAACTGGAACAGCAATTCCCACCAGAGGAAATAAAACATTAAAATTACATGGCAAACACAAAATCATGTTTACTTTTTTCTTGCTTCCTTATTACCTTTATAGTTCTGTCAGCAGATCCAGTAACAAACCACTGGTTTCCAGGTTCCACAGCAATACATCGAACCCAGCCAAGATGCCCACTGATCACCTGCATTTAAAAAGGCAGAATGAGCAGGCTCACTACACAGAAGCTAAAGTTTATTCAATTTCAACTCATCACACTTATGTTAAATATGGTACAATTGAAAAGCACAACTACAGTGATCGAAAAAAGATGAATGGTTGGCAGGGGTGAGAAAGGGTATGATTGTAAGAAAACAGCACAGGGGTGTTTTTGAATAAATGGAACTTCTATTATCCAGATTGTGGTAGTGGTTACCCAAATTTATATATCTATTAAGATTTATTAGATCTATAAACCAAAAGAAAGTCTATCCTAAGGTATGATAATTTGTCTAGCTGTACGTTTCCTACTATTTACATTTTATTTTAGATTTGGTACATTTTGAATCATTTCAATTTACTATAATTAAAAAGATAATTGGTAGGGCCATAGAAATGTCCTGATGTATGGATTTTCTCCTTGGACTTCACATAGAACACCTCGAACACTTTCCTAAATTTATTCTGTCTGCTTTCCATTTAGTAGCCTTCTATCAATATTTTATACTGTATTTTATACAAAATACAAGTATAGCTTCCATTTAATGAAGTCTCCTTCCCAAGGTATCTTTTAGGATACTGTCTAAGCCCCTCACTCCACCCCACCTCAGATCACTCTACCAGCTCTCATATTCACTCTGTTTCCTTCTTATTCCATTCCTCGGCTCTTGTTTAACTGGAAAGCAGCGATCATGTTTCACGTAGTGGAATAATATACAGATTCACTCACTCTGTAGAGTTTCCACGGTGGGTGCCACTGAGGTTTCGGCATTGTAGGGGCTTTTTTAGCCATCAGTGCGGAGTTCTTGGCATTGCCACCGTCCATAACAACCTAGATATAGAATAGATTAGATTATTATTAACGATATCTTACCTAAGGTTTCATGTTATCAATTCAAAAATGTAAAGTCAAAGGCGGAAAGTTTTTTTCCCTAAGTAAAGAAAAAAAGATATCTGAAAAATATCTGCATACTTAGAAAATGAGTCCAAGACTTCCCATCAGAACTGTATTTTCCATATGTTAATTTTAACTTTAAAAAACAATTAAAAAATCTCAGAGAGGCAGAACCTTAACATTGAGAGCACATATCACTGTGCACAGGTTCAAAACCCAACTCTGTCCATTACTACCTAATGACCTTGGGTATAAATTATGTAACCTCTGTGCCTCATTAGTAAAATGGAAATAACAGCAACTACCTCATACAGTTGTTATGAAGACTGTAACAGAGTAGTAAATGCTAAATGTAAGCTCCCATTATTATTTAAGTAAATATATGTGCATTAATGCCGTTGCTTTTGTCATATTTTAACATTATTGATTTCATACTACAAAGGAGAGACTGAAAGTTCCTTCTATTTATCTCCCACAAAAGTATTTCAATACTGTTTTAAAGGGTATACTAGCTGATATAACCATCTACTGCTAGCATCCACCCATCCATCCATCCAAAAAACACTGAAGCCTGTAAAGTTACTGCCCTCAAGAAGCTTATGTTATATCGTAAGGACGCAGAAAGCCTGGGCAGATGTTGTGAATGGAGGCTAAAGACCCTGGTAGGAAGACTACAAATTCATTCACTTCACAAAGCAACTGCATAATAAACTGAGGAAGTAAAGACTGCACTTACTTCAAGTAACAGCATAATAAAGCAAACTGCATATTTTCAGTTATTCTTTCTATAACTACTTTCACCAATAAAACAGTAGCTGCCGTTTACTTACAAACAAATATTTCTAAATGCTCATTTATAAGATATTAGTTGTATAGCCTGTGAATATTACAATACTAATAGCACTCAACTCTAACCGTACAAAGCAACTTAGAGTTTAATAAAAAAACACTTTCGTATCTAACATGTACTAATACAAGCTTCAGAATAACCGTGCTTGCATTTTTAATAGTGGGTAATAAAGAGCAACATCACATTATCTTCAACAAAATAAATGTTATGTCCAACGTGCAAGCAGACACAGAATTAACAGAACTTTATTTTGTCAATTCACTAGCAACTTAAATTTTAGGGCTATGAAATATTAGCAACTAGCTCAGGCTGCTACTTACTTGAACAAGTCCAAGGAAAATGTTCATTTATTTAATATTTAAGGTAAGAATCTTGGAATAAAGGGAAACAGGCAACATGTTAAAGTTAGAAACCCACAGTGTGATGTGATTTGACACAGACAAACTTACCGCCCCTGCAGGCTGTGACCGGTCAGAAGCCCCAGGGTGTCGGTATTCACCTCCAGCAGGTGCACTACGGTTTGCATCGACCCTGAGGCAAAAGAAACACCATATTCTAAGTAATTAATGTCTCCAGTCACGTGTTCTGCAGCCTGACTATATTTTAAGTTTTTGTAAGCACTGGTAAAGGAAAATGTCATATAATACGTAACTACAAAGAAACAAATTTAAAAATGAGAAAAAATGTGAACAGTAAACTATGCTTTCAAAATCTTTGTTATTTAGAAGCATAATATCTCCTACCTCGCTTGAGAAGTAGGTAATGCCACAGCTAAGGACTGTGCAGCTGATTCACTTGGCATTCTTTGGATCTTAGTGTCCGCTGTCAAAGCAACCCCTGTTGAAATAAAAAAAATCAACTCCTTTTAGTATCTATCTTTGCTTCCATTTACATGCATTTACAGTAAAATAGTGGAGGAATACATAACAAAAAGGTAATGGTGATTATCTCCAGGTGGTGATATTACAAAAATTTTTATTACATTTTGTAGGTCTTTTGTTTCTAATTCTTTTACAATAAATATTGCCCAACAACACATATCTCAAATTCATCTCATATATTTAATCAAAACAGCTTAATATTAACATAGCCAAAGACAGTAAAGTTAAATTTCTATTATCTTGGGATATTACCTTCAAATATAAAAATTAAGCAGTTCCCCAAATACTAACAGAATGTGTCGAAGGGTAAATGTAAATTCCTACAACAAGAAGCACCAATTCATCTACACTTTGAATATGGTGAATTCCGTCCTCTAAAATTACTAGAACCTGAATATTCTAAGCTTTTTGTCCTCCACCCTGTTACACTGGCCACTCCATTTGTGTGCTAATTCCTCTTCACATACAACACACCCAGGATATGTTTCTATCATACCTGCTTCTATACTAACACTTCTAACACTTTTATAAGCTTAGTGATATTTATGTGTCCGACTAAACTTCCAAGTAATAAGCTTGTCTTAGCCTGGAGCAGTCTTATTGTCTTTGAATTCTTAGCACAGTGCTTGAAAAAAAATAGGTGCTTAAGAACGTTTGCTGAATGAATGCATGTGAAACTTAGTTATCATCTAAAAAGCTATGCCTGGATGCCTGGTTATTGAGCTTACCTTATATTTTACAGGCAATGGGAATCATATTATTGGCTCAGTCATGGAAATATAAGTGACAATAAGACATTTTCAAATATAACAGCTACTTACCAGGTCCTGGTGGATACGGATGTGTACCTGTCACCAAATATTCAACTTCTTGTCCTATTAAAAAAAGAGAGAGAGAGAAAGAGAAAATTCATCTGTGGCAAAATTATCTTATATACAAGTATCACGTCTTTTAATGAATTAAATAATATTAAATTATCAACTGGATACCTCAATTTTCCCAACTAAGCCCAAGCCTCAGAAATAAGGTAAGCTGATCATTTTTGCTTTGCCTTCTGAAGACCATGTACACAGGTAGTTCCTTGATCATTTGCTGATGTGATGTCAAGAAAGCTTGTACATTTGCTACATAGCAATGGTGTGTAGAGAGGTCATCTTATCAAGTAATAATCCACTCAGGTTTATCTTCCAAACAAACGGTTTTCCTATGGAATCTTGGATTATCTTTATTCACTACAATTTTAGTACTTAATATCATCTTTCTGAATTATAGCCAAAACAGATAGATGAAAGAAAAATTCCCCACAGATTAGGAATTTTTCCTTTAGTCTCCACTATGACTATCTCCATACCCTAAGAATTTCTGCCATCACTATACCACTGTTTTAATTTCCTATAAGGGAAAAATCCACCAACCAATAATCTCCCTCACTACTCCAATGAGGAAATCAAGCTGTTAAATAGGGTATGGTTCTAATAAGTCCTTCTAGAAGAAGCACTAATAAGACATTTCATTTTTCTATTTTTAAAATTCACATATAAATCCTGACATTTCTGACAATGCCATACGCACCTTGATTGGCAGGATATTGTTTGTGTCCATATGAATCTGATGCATTCTGAGGGCCTTTCTCTTTAAGATTTTCTTTTGAAGTAGGCATATGCAACACAGGACCATACTCATTACGCAGCTTGATTGCCATTTTTCGTTTGTGACTATTTAAAAATTATAAACATAAAAATGTATCTTTGAGTACTTTAAATATATTCACCAATGTAAATATATTCACAGATAGCCAGGAAACAAGTTTTTAAGTAGCTTAAGTTTGCCTAATCATGTAGAAAAAATTACTATTAAGATTTTAAAGTTAAACAATATTTTTAAAAATTTCCAAGTGCATTTCCACACTTTTGTTCACAATCTACCACAGCATCCATTAAGTCAAGTAATAGTTTAGTTTGTTAACCAATTATATAAAAACTTTCATGTTGATTTATCAAAGGTCTAACTTATTTTAAAATATATAGAAACTAATATATCCTTTAAAAAACCTCAGTCAGTATACTTTCCTTCAAATGTCTAAATATAAAAATACAGTAAAAGCTTCTATAGTAACCTTTCCTGGATATACCTAGAAAGATTAGTTCAAACTAATCCAAGTACTTAATTCAGCATTTTAGAAACAAATGCACTTATTATGCTACTTTTAAGGATAGTCCACTTGGTAAATTAAATATAAATGCTTGTTTGAGGAATTAGGTAGATTTTAAAAGAAGGGTAAAGGACAAAGAAGGAACACTGCACATAATGCAATCCCAGACTGGAGCTGGAGATGTAGAACCAAAAATATGCCACCACTCAAAAATCTTCATCATACTAACGAGAAAAGATGGGAGTAGAGGTACTGGCCAGGTACAATTTCAGCTCAGCAAGGCTCTGAGAGCAGCAGGAAGCTGAAAGCACATACAAAGTGATTGATTATAAAATATAACGCCTAAAAGGGACGCTCCTAATTACTGGGTATTTGTAAAATGCAATTAATTAATGGGACTTTTACTGTAAAAGATAAGGCCAAAAAAAATAAAGTTAAATCAGCTTAAATTATGCCCAAACACCACTCATTACTGAATAGATAACCTATGAGTTAGTATTACTCACTAATCTTTAAACCTTCCCCTCTCCCTGCTCTCTTCCCCCAATATTATAAGTTGAAATATTCTAGCAATTGAAAAGGAACTATCCCTACCTCTCTTCATCCAAAGGCACAGGTTTTCCATTATCAGCCACAAACATGTCATGGGTTCTCTTCAATGACCTGAACACAAGTGTGTGCACAGAATGTTTCTGTACCTCCTAGAATAAAAGAGTATAATTACATGTCTAGCTACAAATTATATATACCATCACCTAAATTAAAGTCAAATTAGTTATACACTTTACATGTTTAAGTATGTAAAAAGCTTTGTACCACTCACCACAGCTATCTGTAGCAAGCTATAAGAGTCAAGTTCAGAGAAGAGGAAGAAGCTCCTCTTGGGCCAGAGTCCTAGGTATACCAGCTGAGTGATGCCTGAGATTAGCCATTTACTCAATAAATATTTACTGAACTCCTACTAATTGAGTGGCAGGTATTGTGCCGGAAACTAACAACAGAATGATGAAAGGCAGCCACGGTCCCTGTGCTCAAGAGGAAACAGGCAAATAAAAATAAACAAAGTTAACTCCACATTTTAATAAGTGCTATGAAGGAAACAAGCAGGGGGCTGACACAGAGGACAGAGGAAGACCTTAGGGTGGTAATGAAAGATCTCTCTGAGGTGGCAGCTAAGCAGAGAGGGAGTTAGCCTTGCACAAAATAGAGGTAAGAACAATCCAGGCAGAGAGAAAAGGCCATGTAAATACAAAGGCGTTCGGTAACCGAAATAATGCCAGAACCTGCAGTACAGCTGTGTATGTTCAGTGAGAGGGTGGATTGATGATGCAAGATGAGGTTGTAAGGATAGACAAGGTCCAGAAAAGTTTTTTTTATACCATTGCAACGGTCTGCATTTTTGCTCTAGATACACAGAGCCACTAAAGGGTCTTAAGCAAGAAAAGCTCGAACATCCTACGTTTTAAACTGATCAATTTACTGGGGGTGGGGGAGGGGTGACAGAAACAGAAGCAAGGAGACCACCTAAGAGCTAATGCATCAGCGTTGGTGGAAGATGATGTGGTCTGAATTCAGGTGATGGCAGTGGGCCTGGACAAGTCAAGAATTCTGAGATAAAACGAACAAGGCTTGCTAATAGTTGTTCAAGCTAACGGAAAATGCAAAAATTCAAGAATGGCAGGTTTTCCCGGGGAAGAGCTTTAGTAAGACAAAAAGTGAAGACCAGAGAAGACCGCCAGTTTTTTAAGACACAGAATCACCGACTCGACCCAGCAGGCAGCGAGTACCACTGGTCGAACATCGACAGAAGCCCCGCCTCAGGGGACAGTGCCCAGCTCAAGTGCCCAAGGGCCAAATGAAAACTGGAGGAATTATCTCAGGCTTCCCGCCCACACAGAACCTCCAACTTGTGCTCTCATCCGGCTTCTCTGCCTCCCTAAAAACCTTAAAAGACTACCCGGCCTCGGCCAAACAGCCTCCCCTCGCAGCCACTACTCTCCCCTGACTCCCAGCACCCTCGATCCCCCACGCCCGCCGCCAAAGAAAAATAATCCAGAACAGATGGCCCCTGGGCACCCAAGTGTCACTTTACCTCGACCATGACGCCGCGGTCTACCCAGTCGCTCCGGCAAGGAAGAAACACTAATCAACAGGACGGAAACGGCCGCCACAACTACTCAGCCCCTTCCGGAATCGGGCGTCCTGGCGCCGGATGTGACGTAAGACTCTGCGCACGCGCGCTGGTGGCCCGCAGGCAGTCTGGGGCCAAAGGGCGGGCCTTTCTCCTCGGGGGCCGCCTGTGGGGCGGAGCTTCGGGACTGCGTAGCGGAAGCTACCGGAATCGCGGGAGTTAAGGTTTTACTCGCTTCTGCAGAAATCTTGAGATAACATCGTTTTCTGCCTTACTCTCAGCCTTAAATATTTTGGTTTAGGGCTGTGGTTGTTTTCACTCTGTTCTCTGGAATCTTAATGCTTTTTTTTTTCAGACAACCTGAGCAGTCAGTTCTAGGGAAGGTCCGGAGAGAGCGCGAAGGCTCTTACCCCTCCTTGCCTTCTTCGGGGGTCGCCTCCGTGATTTTTGTCGCCTGATTCCGCTCCTTGGCTCAATTTGGCTGGAAGCATTTAGAAGTCTTTGTAGTCTTGGTGCCTAAAAACAATTCCACTTACACTGTTCATTAAACGCTTGTTGAGTGAATATTGCGGAATGGCTTCAATTTGAGAAATTTTGCAAAAGATTTTGGCTTTAACAGCATATGGCAAAATCTCAAATTTATTTTCCTCCAGCAGAGTTTTTTTTTTTTTTTTTTTTCCAATATCCCAACAATGGCATAACTCTTGGCCATTTCCTCGTTGTCTGATGATGAATGTGGCTTCAACAATGCCAGGGTACAGCTTGTCAAAGCTGGTAGAAGAAAAACACAACTGAAGACTTTAGCCATTTTTGTGTGTATACAGACTGGTGCCAAAGGATTGGCATTTTGTTTTATACCCAGGTAAAAGCTGCAGTTTGTGATCAGTCGTGCCTATTTTTCCACATAAGAAGGAAAATTGATGGAACTGGACATTTGCAAACTTGAATAGACAAGCATTTTACTGGCTCTGCTTGTCCTTTAACCATAGTCAGTTTCCACAGATCTTGTCACAGAGCATGTTGTGTATACTTTGAGAGGGAGAAAAATCTATCAAAAGTATAACAATGTGAATTGATCATCTCATTTAGGAATTAATTTTTAATTCATTACAAAAATTAAGGCCATCCTTCTATATGAAAATACAGTCATCTCTGAATTTGAGTGTAAGTTTGGCCTTAAGAACTGATTTTCTATAGCAGTGGCCACTGACGGTAGGCCTTGCAAGAAAATGCCATAATTATAAAATATGTACTTGGGAAAATAAATCAGAGTATACCTTACCTATAGATAGAAATAACTATACAAAAGAACATGACCAGCAAAGGGCAATAAAATTATAGAAAGGTAAGCAACGTTCTAATATATCTATGGCAACATAGATAAAGATGTGGTACATATATACAGTGGAATATTACTCAGCCATAAAAAAACAAAATAATGCCATTTGCAGGAACATGGATTGTCATACTGAGTGAAGTAAGTCAGACAGAGAAAGACAAATATCGTATGATATCGCTTATATATGAAATCTGAAAAAAAAGGATACAAATGAACTTATCTACAAAACAGAAATAGAGTTACAGATGTAGAAAATAAACTTATGGTACCAGGGAAGGGGGAGGGGTAAATTGGAAGATTGGGATTGACATATACACACTACTATATATAAAATAGATAACTAATAAGGACCTACTGTATAGTACAGGGAACTCTACTCAATACTCTGTAATGGCCTATATGGAAAAAGAATCTTAAAAAGAGTTGTTATATGTATATTTATAACAGATTCACTTTGTTGTACACCTGAAACTAACACAACATTGTGAATCAACTATACTCCAATAAAAATTAAAAAAAAAAAAAAAAAAAAAATCCCTGTCCTGGCTGACACCTAGAGCTGCCTTATTTGAGCAGTAGGGGTCACTGCTGCTCTTCATAAGCGTAGGAGGATTGTTCCCAAAAGCACACATGGTGAATACTTTATTAATATATATTATTAAGTCTGTTTGGGTGAAACCAATAGTACAAATCTTAAGGAAAGTCTCGCTTCATTAGTTAAGCTAATTTTTTTTTTTTACTCACCAATATAGGACATCTCTTTATTCTCTTTCAAAAATCAATAGCTTTTATGTATGCAGTTAAAACATATAATGGGAGAAAATCTCATTTATAACAACAATAAATGAAAAGTATGCAAGTCATGTGAAAAAAAGCTTAAGGGACATAAAGAAGAAGATTTGAATCAATGAAAATGCATGCCTTATTCTTGGATCAGAAGACTCAAAATTATAAATGTCTGTTATGTCATGAATCTAATCTTGGGCATATTTTACAGAAAATACTGTTAATTT
Source organism: Balaenoptera borealis (assembly GCF_965194805.1). NCBI lineage: Eukaryota > Metazoa > Chordata > Mammalia > Artiodactyla > Balaenopteridae > Balaenoptera > Balaenoptera borealis. The sequence continues at coordinate 44,749,412 of NC_138861.1, forward strand.
AATTCAAGACATTTTTATTAAATAGTGAAAGGTTTTTTAAATGAATGTTTTAAAATACTCCAAATAAAAAGTTTTCATTTTTCTACAGAGTTTTACTACTGGTACTATATACTTAATCACTTTTAAGTGCTTTATTGCATTGTGTGAAAATACAGCTTCTGTTTCCAATGTGTGATTTACGCTTTTTTAAAAAACTCAGTTTGATTCCCAAACATTTGATCTTAACTTTCCCTTTGAATTAGTTCAGCAAACCCCAGAAGCTATCTCAGCCATTCATTAACTTACCTTTTAGAGGTATTTTTTTTTTAATTTATTTATTTTATTTATTAATTTTTGGCTGCGTTGGGTCTTTGTTTTTTCTGTTGTTGTTTTTGTTTGCTTTTTGTTTTGTTTTGTTTTTAACATCTTTATTGGGATATAATTGCTTTATAATGGTGTGTTAGTTTCTGCTTTATAACAAAGTGAATCAGCTGTACATATACATATATCCCCATATCTCGTCCCTCCTGCATCTCCCTCCCACCCTCCCTATCCCACCCCTCTAGGTGGTCACAAAGCACCGAGCCGATCTCCCTGTGCTGGCTGCTTCCCACTAGCTATCTTACATTTGTTAGTATATATAAGTCCATGCCACTCTCTCACTTCATCCCAGCTTAACCTTCCCCCTCCCTGTGTCCTCAAGTCCATTCTCTACATCTGCGTCTTTATTCCTGTCCTGCCCCTAGGTTCTTCAGAACATTTTTTTTTTAGATTCCATACATATGTGTTAGCATAAGGTATTTATTTTTCTCTTTCTGACTTACTTCACTCTGTATGACAGATTCTAGGTCCATCCATCTCACTACAAATAACTCTATTTCGTTTCCTTTTATGGCTGAGTAATATTCCATTGTATGTATGTGCCACATCTTCTTTATCCATTCAAATGTTGATGGACACTTAGGTTGCTTCCATATCCTGGCTATTGTAAATAGAGCTGCAGTGAGCATTGTGGTACATGACTCTTGTTGCTGTGTGCGGGCTTTCTCTAGTTGCGACGAGTGGGGGCTACTCTTCATTGTGGTGCACAGGCTTCTCATTGCGCTGGCTTTTCTTGTTGCAGAGCATGGGCTCTAGGCGCCCGGGCTTCAGGAATTGTGGCTCGCAGGCTCTAGAGCTCAGGCTCAGTAGTTGTGGCGCACAGGCTTAGTTACTCTGCGGCATGTGGGATCTTCCTGGACCAGGGCTCGAACCCGTGTCCCCTGCATTGGCAGGAGGATTCTTAACCACTGCACCACCAGGGAAGCCCTTACTTACCTTTTAAATAGTAGCCCCCTGCCATTAACTTACCAAAAGATAATGGGGGGGTACTATTTAAAAGGACAATCAGGTGTCTCAGATTTGGCAGAAGAATCAAATGATCAAGTTTGGAAGTTTTGGTGGCTCCTGCTGCTGAAGTTGGTAGGCTTTCTCTCTAGAATGCTGCCATGAATGTGACATCAGGCCAATCAACCTAATTATTTCCTTTGCTTATTTCCTTTGCAAACATAAAACTGGGGGAGAGAAGCTGATAGGGCTAGCTTGGGTAAGGGATCTACCCCTACTCAGTCACCTGTGGCTAGAGGGTCAGGGTATCACAATACTAACAGGACTGCAGGAGCCCCACTCCTGCATTTTAGGGGTCATTCCAAGAGAAGGGAGCAGCACTCCAACTGTTGTTGGTCACACCCTTTGTGGTTTTGAGTCTAATGTGACAGAAGCAAAAGAGCATCTCTGTCTTTTCTCTAGCTCCTGTGATTGGCATTGGGTTGAAGGAGAAAATGTCCTATTTTTCTCCTTATTGCCGTGGTATCAGCTTCCGTAAGAAAAGCAAACTGATATCTACCAAGTCAATAGAAGGAGACTTTCCATAAGAGACAGAGCTAGCCCTACCCTTCTTCCCTGCAATGTGCTTTCCCATTGCAGATGCTAACCAGTTATGGCTGTCACTGTCACATTAGTCTCAGGTTTGCCCATCAAGCTCTGGTCCAAGCTGGCTTCCAACTCTTCAGTATTAATTTCCCCTTGGATAGTGGTTCTCATACTGTGGTTCAGGGTAAGACAAAAAACAAAAAGAAAAAAAACCATACAGAGACTAACAATGATTTAATATGGTTCTCAAAACCTATGCCTTCTTAAACAAAGAGAATCAGTATTTCATTTTATTTATTCAATCATTCACTCATTCTATGTTCACAAACTAGTTCAACAGATATTTGTCAAATACCTATCATGTGGCCGGTGTCTGATATAAACCACACAGTCATTCAAACCACAAGTTTCAAGTCCAAAAGCCTTTTCCTTTCAGGTCATTTTTCCCCTGGAAGGAGGTTAGGGTCCCTAAGTTACTGTTCCCAAAGCCTCACCTTTCCTGGCTCAGCACAGGGTCTTAGGTTCAGCACATATAAGTAGTTTTTATTTTCTGTCTTCCCCTCTAGACACAAAACTTCATGAGTACAGGGCTTTTGTCTATCTTGGTGACCAAAGTATCCTTGGCCTCTAGCACAAAATAGGTGTTCTATAAATATTTGATGAACACAAATTGCCTTGTGTGCTATAACTGGGCCTGACTTGAATTGTAAAAGTATCAACAACAAATGCTTGACAATCAGTGCTGGCAAGTCTGCCCTTCTTGCCAGAGAGCTGCTGGGCAGGACAGATAATTTCTGTTTTTTCTGTCACTGATTTACTGCCCTTGACTTACATAAGGGGATCAGCTAATTTGAAGAACCCTGCACTGTTGATCTAAAAACATAACTGAACAAATAGTACTCCCTTTCTCCTCCACCAATGACAACAACATTTTTAAAAATTTAAGTATTTTAGCGAGCAGGATCTCTGTAAATGCATTTCTTCTCTTTGAAAACATGGTAATTTACTTTGTAATATTAGGCACTTTAAAATGTTAGTATAGCTGTATATAACTCTATAAAAAATCTAGCAAGAAGTAGAATTAAAGAAACTCATAGTTATTATTCACTGCATCAACCATGCCTCTCACACAGACATGAATATCCAACCCACACCCACATATTACAGTGAAAATGTAAGTGAAAATAAAGGCTAAGGATGGGAGTGCCCGTCTGAGACACTGTAGTCTCAAGAAAAAGAACTGACCAAAACAACGACAACAGCAAACCAAAAAGGTACAGGTCAATTCTTTATCATGTTTACATTTTGTTGGACAATATGGTCTAACGGGCACAGAGCATGAACTCTCTGGTCAGACAGACATGGGTCAAGTCCTGCTACCAGTACTTACTACTTGTATGCCTTGGGTACTTTACTTAACCTCTCTGAGTTGCTGTTTCATCATCTGTAAAACTTAAAGCAGATAAATGATTATCAGAGCTTGGAATCAGAGGCCTGTTTCAATGAAAGCTAGTTCACTCATTCATTCTACGATTTTTTTATCAAATGCCTACTATGGTCTGTCTTATTCACCAGTGTATCCCCAGCTTCTAGCACACTGCCTGTCACATAGGAGGCCCTCAAGAACTATCTGTGGAATGAATGTTTAGTCTCTGGTGTTATGGAGTGATTTCCAGTGATTTCCTTCCACCTTCCTGGTGATGATGGCAAGAATGCCTGTCAGAGTAGAAAAAAAGTGCGACTTATAAGGGAACTTTCACGTTAATGTTGCACAAGTTACTATAATATGCTAGAAGAAACAAAAAATTAACAAACTTCTGGGAATTAAATAATGGTTCTATTGCTAGTTGATGTAATGTCAGTGCTTGAAAATGAAGATAATATAATGTTACCTCAAAAGAAAAAAAATTTTTTAGTTGTCTTAACGTTCTCTGTCTTTTTAAATCAGCAAGAACCTGACATCACTAAAATAAAACCCTGCCCGGATGATTAAAATAAACTTTTCCTCAGTTACATTTTGAAGGGAAATATTATTCCATCTTCTTTTAATTGACACAGGCATACACACAAATTTGCTTTCTCAGTCAGAGTATGTATTCTTCTAAGAAAAAATAAAACTAAGCTGATCTTAAAGTATAGTATTTACCCAGTACTAATGATTGAGATAAATTTGGAAAAATCCAATCAACTATTTTACTTAATTTAAACTCAACATTTTGCTTCTATAAATCTGAGTTAAAAGGATTTAGGAATGAAACTTATGCTACCCAGAGAAGAAAGAAATTTAGTGTGTTTCGAACCATTATCAAGAGACTGCTTCAAAGCATTGTTTAAAACATATTCTCCTGTTCCAAACCTGGATAACCTGCTATCTTTTTAAGAAAATCACTTAAAAAATTTAACAACAGATGTTTCACTTTGCATACCAAAGAAACCCAGAAAAATGCTATAAAGAGCACACTTGCTGGGATTTTTGTTTTGGCTATGGTTTTGCTATTGATTCTTGTAAGAGTTGTTAATCCTGATTGCAAAAAACAATGAAAAGACGACAAAGATGCATTTGTTAGCTTATAGGAAATTATGAAAGGAAATGGTGTCTGAGCTTCTATTTGAAATAGATATACGAAGGCTTCACTAATGTTAAAATAACATTGTTTTTATAAATATTAATAATATATTAATATATATATTATATATAAATATATATTATTTATATATATTTATATTTATATATATAAAAATATATTATTTATATATATTTATATTTATATATATAAATATATATAAAATATATATATTTTTATATATATATATAAAATATATATAAATATAATATAAAACTAAAATGTTAAATATGTATCCAATCACCATAATAATGATTTTGATTTAGGAATCTGTAATCTACTAATTATTTTAATAAAGTTTAGAATTATTTAAACATTTTAACATATTAGTAAAGAACAAAATATGGAAAGTGGTCAGAGCAAAAAGACTACATTTTCTTTTTCATGTTAGTCTATCATAGCATAAGGCATGAATATTATCGATAATTTTGTTATTCTGATTAATGTCTGAAAGAGAAGATGAACACATGGTAATATTATTCTTTAGTTTAATGGCCTTTTTAAAAACTGAATTACAGGATTACCTCAAAACAGCACTTATGGTAAACCTCTAGTGAGTTCACAATGTTAGTGGGTGCCTTGTAAGTAGGTCGAATTTTTTTGTGCTTGGATTAAAAATATTTTTTTCCTCACACATTCTTTGGGAGCCTGTGTAGCATTCACGTTAATTTACAGGAAATGTGATACACAACTCTTTTAGGAATGTCCCAATTTCCCGTCATATTGTCCGATTAAATGAATTAAGGAACTTCGGTGTTACTAAACTCGGCCAACAGGGAACAGTTGTATGACAAGTAAATAAGTCTTGCTGGGAACATGTTGCTTAAGGGATAAAATGGTTCAGCCAACAAGTGAACCAAAAAATTAAACGTTAACTAAGGAAGGTAATCACTTGGAAAGGCATAGCTAACAGAGGATTCAGGTATATATAGGATTGAAGATCTCTCAGTTAAGTCTATAGCAAAGGATGGTTTCTTGGAACTTCCAAAAATTAAAAACCATGAAACATCTACTACTGCTACTATTGTGTGTTTTTATAGTTAAGGCCCAAGCTATTGATGACTACGATGAGGTGACTTTTAAATATTATTGTATTCTTACTAATATTATTAATATAAAATATAACCAAAACATAATCATATGTGAATATTATAATGAAATTAACATTGATTTTAATTATGAAATTGAATTGTTAATCTCTAAGACCTATTTTATTTAAAGAATGTTGCATAGTATTTCTTATATAAAAACAAAATAATAATTTCTCATTTTCTGGTTTATCACCTTTATTTTCCCAGGAAGAAGATGTCAGATCTAATGTAAGATGTGTTTTTCCGATTGTTGCTATCCTGAGTACTATCATTTTCATTGAGTTCTAGCAATATGTTATTACAATTTGAGAACAAATATCTGAAAATTTCCCAGACTATAAAATAATAAAAGAGCAGCATTTTAAAAGAAAAAAGCTGTAGTAGCTAGATGGCTCTTTGGTGAAGGAGGGTAATATAAAGCTCATGAAATTACAGGCTATTTATGAATGAAAATTGTAAACTAAATCTAAAAGCAGAAGAGATCAGGTGTGGTAATAGAAGATTAAAAATTGTTTTTTTCAAATGAGAAATTTATATATTGTTATTATTAGTGGTTATCAAATATATCGCTCCATTTAATATATTCATTCATAGAACAGTTTTTCCTCAAGTACTATCTTTGCTGATTTACTCCTACTGGTTTGCAGATGTCAAAAATACAAAAATGCATTTAGAGAAATGAATATTTAAAGAATTAAAATTTTATTATCAGATGACTCCTGATCAAATTTCTTGTATATAGCATAGTATCACCATACTAGAAATAAAAGTACACAGTAATACATAAATGAAGTGATTCATTTTGGATCACTTGTTGAATTTGAAGGGAACCTAAGTGTTTTAATTATCAAACTATACATATAAAAAGATAGTTATTTGGTTAATTGAATTAGGTAAGAAAAATGTAAAACGTGTAAGAGTAAACTTTTATAAAGTACTTGGGTAAGCACTTTTACATTCCTGCTCACCAACTAATCTACACAGAGACAGTTTACTAGTTTAACCTTCCAATTGGATTTTCTAGTTTTAGTTATTTCAATAAGTGGTCTTCATAAACTTCATATAATTTCTTTTAAGATGTTTAACATTTTTCATTTACTTTTCTCTAGGAAAGCTAGATCACCAACACTACCTCTTTAATTATATTCTAAAATAAAAAAGAAATATTTTTCTTCTGTTATAATTTGATTTGTAGTAAACAGATGAATCACATTTCATAAAATTCCTGTCTGGCTGGGACCATGTCTTTGACACAAAATATGTATATTTCCTACAAATCTTCATACATTATTATTTTTCTTGCAGTCACACATAACATATACTGTAGTTTAATTTCAGCAGTTAAGCAGGGGAATCTTGATCCAACTTGCCTGGGTTTAAAGCCTAGTGCTCTACCACTAAATGTTAAATATTATTCTAACTTACTGAATAAATGACAGTGAAATTCCAAACAGTCATTCAATGACTTCTAGGCCCACAAAATAGATAGAGAGCTTAGTCTCTGCAGCAAATCTTATCATTTGTTAATTTGTAATTAAGTCTCAAAAGGTGTAAGTACTGACAAAGGTCATATGATGATAATATAGTTAATCTAAGCCAGCACTTTTGTATTGCATTTCATATTTTCCACTTCACTATCTTTTAATGTAATATTTTTTCAATTAGCAAATAATTTTAATTGCAATGCACATACCTTGAGAATTATTTTAAATATGAGAAAATCATGGTATTTGATAAAGGAAATCAAGTAGAAAATTTCATGAGAATGATTTAACAATTTTGTTGATAGAAGATAAGATTGAAGTTAGTAGTGGAAAAGCCACTTACACTGTAGTATCTGTTATGTGTGATTGCAATAAAAACAGTAATAATAACTCAGTATGTGCCAGGTATTCTTCTAAGGGTGTCATATGCAATAAGTCATTTAATCCTAACAATCATCTTATATGGCAGATACTTTTATCATCCCTATTTTACAGATGAAGTAACTTGCCAAAGATCTTTATAGCTAGTAAGTGGTGGGGGTCAAGACTTGAAACCAAGCAGTCTGGCTCCAGAATACCTTATTTCTCTTCAAACGTGTTAGAGCCAATGGTTGTCTTATTACAAATAAATCCTAAGTAAATTTTGCTTTTAATAAATCTGTATTGCCTCTTAAATATTATTATATAGGAGTTAGCCAAATTAATCATCAATTCATAAAAATTGAAAGTAAAAAAATAATTAACAATAATTACAGGAATTTAGTAATCCAGTGCCTTGAGAACATTTATTCCTCCTGATGGTATAGATTTCTTACTATTTTGTGTGTTCCAATGTATAGGTTTCAGGAATCTGAGGTCATTACCTTTCATTATCTGATACAACATTTTTTAAAGTCTCTTTTTAAAAACTACCCCAGGCACAATAGCTTTTTGCACTGTTTTTCTTTCTACTGTTACTGAAGAAACCTAAGGAACCTATTGATTTACGAACAACAACTAGCTAGTTGATGAACCTTAAGCAAATCCTCAGTCATTTGATAACCAAACTTATAGAATGAGGGTGTTGGAATAGCTACATCTAAAATCTCCTATAACACTCTACATTTTATTTCTGCCTGGTTCCCTGAAGTTGCATTTGGATGCCCGTGGTCATCGACCCTATGACAAGAAGAGGGAGGAGGCTCCCAGCCTGAGACCCGTCCCCCCTCCCATCAGCGGAGATGGCTATCAGGCTCGTCCAGCCAAAGCAGCTATCCGCCAGAAGAAAGTGGAGAGAAAACCCCCTGATGCTGACGGCTGCCTGCACGCTGACCCAGACCTGGTGGGTGGGCCTCCCGTGCGAAGAAGGCCTGTATTCATCATGTCTTCCTGATGTTGTGTTGACCCACATTACCATCATTTTTATTTTGTTTGTATCTTTTGGATGTAAATACAAAACATAAACTTATTGGGCCTTGGGCTAAGGGTGCTTTTCTAATTTTCTTTGGTCTGGGCCCAAGATTACAAATTAGGACACATGATGTTGCCTCTCCTTTGTACTTTGCCCACTTTGTCTGTTCAGAGGGTAACATTTTCATAGCCTAATTACCTTTGTTCTGTGGTAAGGATTATTTTTAATCTTCAGAGGAATATAATGATGAGTCTAGAATTTCTGGTCTCACATAAAGAAAATCAAATTGCAAGTTTTTATATTAGTGAATGATGTCATTGAATTTTCACTATATGCTATTTTCACAAATATCCATAACCCCAATCCTTCATCTAATGTTGGCTATTTTCTTTGTTTGCAGGGCGTGTTGTGTCCTACAGGATGTCAGTTGCAAGATACTTTGGTAAAAGAGGAAAGACCAATCAGAAAGAATGTAGAAGAGTTAATTACTAATATAGAGTCTGTTTCCCAGACCTCTTCTTCCACCTTTCAGTATATAACTCTGCTAAAAAACATGTGGAAAGAGAGGCAGAAGCAAGCAAAAGGTAGATGTCCTTGTGTTTCCTGTTTGATTCTATTATAAAATTGAAACTGTCAGAGTGCCATTAGAATGCACAATTCTGAGGAGATTCATGTTTCTAGATGAGTCCGAGTAGTTCAGTATGAGCCTGATTACCCCAAGGTCCTCACTTAGGCATCTTCACCTGCAACTTGTCTGACAAGCACTATGCAACTCTTATTCCCAGTCTGGCATCAGCAAGGATGATTCTCTGTGAAAATCTTCACTGTGAGTCCTTATTTTTAGCCTATAAAAAAAACTTGTGACTCCGAAGACAGTATATTCACAGAGTAAAAATTTAGCATTTATAGATTTAACATTTGAGGTTTTGAATATAACTGTGTCCAGGATATACTCAATTGAATTGCAGATAATGATCTTATCCTTTGAATCCTGAGATCTGAACTTTGAGTGCTATTGGCTTGGTGGTTAGGAATCAGCTAGTGAGCCAGCATGGCATAGGTGTTTCAGGGAGTAGCATACCCGAATTTGGACATTTTTCAAAGGAATCATGGCATTTCTCTTGTATATTTCAAGGCTCTGCTGTACTTAAGTAAGATGAATAAATAAATCAAGTGTGTCTACTCCATAAGATGTTGAACTTCTGAGATGGAAAGCCTAAGTCCTGCTTTCTCCTCTTTTTGTCACCAAAGTAATAGACAACTTATTGTATCTATTATTAGGCATAATTTTTAGCTTAATCTAAGGTAAATTACTATTATAGTAGCTAGACTATATGTTAATTTTTGTATGCCATGGGGCAAATAATTTCCCCTAAGTACAACTACATATCATGACTGTCCGATGTTCATTCGGGGTCTATTAGTTTATTCTCAGAAAATCAGAATCACAATTGTGTGGTTGAATACGTTTAGTTTTTTTATCAAGAGAAAATGCTAACCACTCCTACATAATTTCATTTTTCCAGATAATGACAATGTAATAAATGAGTACTCCTCACAACTGGAAAAGCACCAGTTATACATAGATGAGACTGTGAACAGTAATATCCCAACTAAACTTCGTGTGCTCCGTTCAATTCTGGAAAATTTGAGAAGCAAAATACAAAAATTAGAATCGGATGTCTCAGCTCAGATGGAATACTGCCGCAGCCCGTGTACTGTCACTTGCAATATTCCTGTGGTGTCTGGCAGAGGTAACTAGTTAAGATACATATTTCTAGGAGGTTCCAGAAGAACTCACACTCTCTAAAAATAAGAGAACTAAAAGAAGTCCAATGGATTTTCCCAACATATCCTAATGCCATCTTAGCACATCATGAAGATATCCCTACCATGCCTAATGCATTTGCCAGTTTTTGATGAGTAGGAAGCAGTGTAATGATGGTGGTAGCTCCATGGGTGTAATGCACATGCTTGCTTGAAAAGATGGTGGAATCATGGATAGATGTAGGGATTTCTCCATCACGTGGGTTCTGGAAGTTTATGGATATCACAGGACACAAAAGGTAGAGAAGAGCTTTTACACCCCCTTGGCAGATAGAATTCCTTGAAACCGAGTTTGATTTTTAGTAAAAGGAAGATTAAATTTCTACAACATATTCTCAAATGTCTAAAATAAAATGTTCTTTAGTATCTATGTAATCAGTTATCTTACAAAATTAGTGACTAAAGACAAGGTAATGATGTTGTAGTCCCTAAATATAATGTTATCTTATGGTTGCAGAATGTGAGGAAATTATCAGGAATGGAGGTGAAACATCTGAAATGTATCTCATTCAGCCTGACAGTTCTATCAAACCATATAGAGTATACTGTGATATGAAAACAGAAAGAGGAGGTAAGTGTTTGATAGCTTTTGACCTATTATGCTGAAATTATTTTGATACCATAAAATGCCAGGAAATAAAACCTAGGTTTAAGGTAGCTAACAATGAGCCATTTGATTTGGAATTCAATCTGATGTTTTAGAATACCTCTGATTCACAATTTGGGGTAAGATAAGGCACTTGCAGTTTCCAAAGATTTTGCGAGTTTTCCTCTCACATTTATTTCCTTATTATATCTATTTTGGAGCACTAAATATCAATGGGCATGAATTAAATGGACAAGGAATTCAGACATTGCCCTCAAAGCGACATTATTTGTTAGTGGTAATGTGTGTTATTTTGTTTCTTTCAACCAAAGGATGGACAGTAATTCAGAACCGTCAAGATGGTAGTGTTGACTTTGGCAGGAAATGGGATCCATATAAGGAAGGATTTGGAAATATTGCAACCAATGCAGATGGGAAAAACTACTGTGGTGTACCAGGTAAAAACTGGGAGTACAAAATAAAATCATTCTTTTTTAGATGGTTTTTTTTTTCCATTTAAAAAACATAGTGTTGGTAGTCTGTTTTTAGGAGTTTTAGGAGGTTAAGAAGAATTTACAAAAAGAGTATAAAAGCTAAGATGAGGGGGAAAAACCAGTTTTTTTTTTACAGGTTTTATTTTTGGTGAGATTTTATTTTATTTTTCCTTTAGGTGAGTATTGGCTTGGAAATGACAAAATTAGCCAGCTTACCAGGTTGGGACCCACAAAGCTTTTTATTGAAATGGAGGACTGGAAAGGAGATAAGGTGACAGCACTCTATGAAGGATTCACTGTACAGAGTGAGGCCAACAAATATCAACTCTCAGTGAGCAAATACAAGGGCACAGCTGGCAATGCCCTCATAGAAGGAGCTTCTCAACTGGTGGGAGAAAACCGGACTATGACCATCCACAACAGCATGTTCTTCAGCACATACGACAGAGACAATGACGGCTGGTACGTGCTGGTTCTTCCCTCCTGCTTTTAGCACCGCTGCTAACATTGCTTCTTGGAGTCATTAGTGATCGCTAATGTGATTAGTGACTCTCATTTCTTGGGTACTTCCTGTGTGCCAGCCACTGTGCTAAGCTCTTTCTGGGTCACTCTAAAGCACTCCAGCTATAAGGTTGCCATTACTATCCTCATTTTACAAATTAAGTTTAGAGAGATTAAGTAATTTACACAAAATCACATAACCATAAAAGATACAACTGTAATTTGAGCACAGTTACTAAGTAGTGCGTACTTAGATAGATTTCCCTATCTCTAAATTGTACTGTGTATATCAAAACCTCCATTTTGTTTTCCAGGGATCTGTAACACTAAGGGATCTGAAAGCTATCATTTCAGGATAAAGTAACAAATATAGATTAATTTGCCACATAAGCCCAGTTCTCTCCCTTTCTTGCTATAGGGCAGAGAAGACCTTTACTGTGTAATTGTGACTTTACATATAGAACCAGAGGGAAGGAATATTGCACACAGCACTTCTCTGTGCGTACTTAGCAAAGAATTAACTTGAGAGCACTGCAGTTCTAATAACCCCAAATGAATTTCCTTTCAGGAAAACTACAGATCCCAGAAAGCAGTGTTCTAAAGAGGATGGTGGTGGATGGTGGTATAATAGATGTCATGCAGCCAATCCAAATGGCAGATACTACTGGGGTGGCCCTTATACCTGGGACATGGCAAAGCACGGCACAGACGATGGAGTGGTGTGGATGAACTGGCAGGGGTCCTGGTACTCGATGAAGAAGATGTCCATGAAGATCAGGCCCTACTTCCCAGAGCAATAGTCCTCCACACATAGATTATTATTCTTCCCTACGTAACAACATTTTTATATATCATGTCATCAGAATTTTTTTTCATACCTTATATCCCTCTAAAGCTATCAAAATGTAGTAAGTGTGACTTTTTGGAAACAGTATTTAGACAAATGACATTTAAAATAGCACATGATTTTCTTTCATATTCATTATTTCTATTGCATACCAAGATGTAACTAAAAGGATGACTGTGGATAGTCAGTGTTCATAATTTCAGTGGATTGTGAAAAGTTTCAAATTAGGAAGAGAAATTTTCTATCCTTGTGGGAAAACTGTGAGGTGAGCTAAAAACCTGTGTTTAAAAGTCCACTTTTAAACCTCTCTTTATTTATGTAATATCTGTCACAGAAAACTCAAAAAGATTTATTCATTAAACTGGTTTCTGTTACAATAAATTAATGTTTTCTTATTTTGTACTCCACATGGCCACTGAGTTAGGCTTTGTGAGAACTGAGGCTTTGTGAACTTGTGAGAAAAGAGAAGCATTCACAACCTCAAGTAGCTAATGAAGTGGCAGTGAACCCCTGAAGGTTCAGCATCTCCCTCTGCACCATGAAAATCCACTGCTCTGCAGGGAACTAGACTTGCGGATCAGAGATCCCAAGAGGACAGTCACGGTCAAGTCTTCACCATTTGTTTTTTGAGGGAAACAGCGAGGGAGGAAGCAGCATGTGTCTGTTGCCCCTGGAAATTCGGCCTATTGGCCTCAACTGGGTTTTTGTTTTTCACATGGTCACACCAGAACTGAAATAGAAGTGAATTTCTCTTCTTTCTACTTCTCCTCGGCAAATGAGTATATCAACTCAACTTTCTTTTACTCTGTATTCTCCATCGCCCTGTGCAACCCTCTGACCCTTAATCCTCCTTCCCTCTTGTAGCATCATTGCCACTGATTTTCATGGAAACATTGTCCTGACACTCATCTTCTTAGCCTTTGCATCGAAGCAAAAGTTATTCATTTCTATCATGGGAATGCCATCACTCCCTTTATTCCTCATCATAGCCAACTTCAACTTTTACCTGGTTTCCCTGCCGTAGGTTCTGTCTCACCTATATTCAATTTGTCTGTTACTCTGCCATCACATATACCGTCCTAAAAACAGAAAATTCTGACCAAGTTACTTTCCTGCTTAATGTTAGCTCGTTGTTATCAAGTGTTAAAATCCAGATTTCTTAGCTGGGAGTGAAAATGGTTTGTTACTTGGTCCCAGCACTGTCTCCTGCCCTTGTTCCTCTTCACGATACATCTGCACTCTTGTCACAGTGAATTTTTCACCGTTCCCGGAAAGGTCAGGCCCTTTTATATTGTGCTCCCATTGTAAACAACATCTTTCCTCCAACACCATCTGACAAAATTGCTGTCCATTTCAAGCTTCGCTTTAAATGCAATTTGTCTGTTCTATACACCTTTCTCCTTTGCTGATAATGAGCTCTTATTCATCTTTGATTCCAGAATCATCTGCCTGTCAGAAAGTCAGATTTTCATAAATTTATAAATATTCTATGACTAAATCCAATGATTATCAAGATCTTGGATAGCCCTTTCTTAGGTAGAACCCATTTTCCAATAAAGGCACACATAGAAACTCAATATGCAAGATACTGGAAAGTAGGAATTTTGCAGCAAGCCTGAGTGTATCAAAAGCCCACGAAATAAAGGATGGGGAGGTGGCAGGGGCCCAATCTAAGGGCAATATCACTCAGATCTTTGCTCAAACCCCTTATGTACCCAGGACTAAGTGAATCCTAGAGTTTAAAGTAAAACCACAGATTAAAACTCACTAAAGTAGATAATCCGATGGTCAATTTCTTAGTTAATGTACAAGTAGCAGAAAAACAGAGACCACACCTGGGTAATATGTAATATCTATTTAGAAAGAAGTAAGCCTTCTTAAGGTATCAGTTGGTAAGAAATGTTACCTATCTGATTTTGCCCATTCAAGCTTCACAATTTCGAATACAATCAAAAGGTAGTGTCCCCTAGTTAGAATATATAAAACAGTATCTAAAAAGGTTAACTCATGACTTTTATGAAGATAATAAAAAGATGAGTTGAAAATTAATAATCCCACACTATGGCATGAGAACTATATTTATTATACAATTAAGACTGAAAGTATGGAACAAACTATAAAGGATATATGTACTTGGGATGTAAATTTCCCATTCCTCTGCATTTAGGAACCAAGGAAAACAAGTAACCAATGTTAACTGAAGCCTTGTTTTTTAAGGTGAAAACACATGGGACAAAAACGTAGATTATCTGGCATACCACGAGCCACAGTAGTTGAACTGACATTTCTGTTCAACCATTACACACACTGATCATCTAAACCTGCAGAGCTTATTTAGAATACAGAGTTCGTGGAGTCAACCCAGGTTTATTACATCAGAGCCTCTACATGGGAAGATCCTAAGAATATATATTTTTAATAAATGTCCCCAAGAGATTCTGATCACCAGCTGGATTTTGGAACGAGTGATTCAGGCTACATTTGCATTCACCTGAGACTCCCATCTTTCTTATCTGGCATTCTTCCCACTCAAGTGGTGACTATGAGGCAATATTTAGAGCAAGAGGTCATCTTTGAAATTACTGTGACTTCATACTGTGACCACTGCCTATCTTTAAGGCTCAACTTGGATTTAGCAGCTAACCACTATTTCTATTCTGGTATCTGTCAGTATCAGCTGATTCTTTAGTTGGACTTTTAGTTTTTCTGAGGTGTAGAAACAAATGAAAGATGCTACCGACCATTTGTACATAGAGCTGAAGCTGTGATCTGAACACCATGCATTCCCCCACTGTGCCATGTGATCTGATGCTCCCTGCTTGATGCTCCCACTGTCATTCAGCTCTGCACCAAGTCACAATGTGTTGGTGCATAATTATGCCTAAACCTAGCAAATGGAATAAGTTCTGTTTATTTTAACATTAATTGTGGTTTTAAATAACGAAAGTAGTACATATTATGTGTAGACGTTTTGGGAAATACAGAGAAATGTAGAACGATTTATAATTTCAGCACTAAGAGGGAAGCAGCTAATATCTCAGTAGATGTTTTTGTTTTTATCCTGTGCGTGTTTTAGAACTTGAATATTTCACATTGTGGCATGGAAAATTTTCCATGTTACTTAATATTCTTCTATAATGTTATTTTCTATATGATTTTTAATGGCCATATAATATTGCATTGTGTGCCATGTACTCTTTTTTTAAGCAAGTGTCTCTCATTAGACATTTAGATTTTTCTGACCTAGTCCTAATAAAGACAATACTGCAATTAGCATCCTTATGCATAACTTTTTTGCATATATACATAATCTGTATTATCTGTAATATAGGTTTTTATCTATTTCCTTCTAGAATAAATTCCTAGAAGCAGAATTTCTAGAGGAAATAAAAGGTTTTGGCATTCTAAAAGTTTTTAAAATAAATATATTGCCAAATAACTCTCCATATAGATTGCATTGATTTACCTGTAACACACAGAATTAGAGGTGTTTATATATTTTTTTTTCTTCTCCTTCATGAATGCTGAAAGTTATGATTAAAATATTGACAATTACTTTAATTTTCATATCTTTAATTACTGGTACAACTAAGGGATTTTAAAATGTTTAATGATCATTTGTGTATCTTGTTTTGAGAGTTCCCTTTCAGGTCTTATCCCCAATTTTCTATTAGGAGAATCATCTTTTATATGAATTCTTAACCATTATTTATGTATGTAGGATAGCAATCAGGAGCCTGATATTACCTATTATTTACTCAAATATTTTATTTCCTAGGTGATTACACTGGGAGAGTCATATGCTTATGCAAATAGTCTTAACTGGTATGAATATTAACCGTTGTACCCTTTCTCTCCTCCCAAACAAGATGTGACCAACAGGTGATATGGTTTTTGGTTTTGTCTTTTGACTGAATTATGTTTATTTCTCCAACAACTTTTTATTCGAAAAGTTTCAGTCTTACAAAGAAATTGTAAGAATAGTTTAATGAATACCTCTATGCGTTTCACCTAGATTCACCAACTGTTTGCTACATTTGCTTTATCTCTCAAAAGGAGAGACTTTTAATGCAGTTTTGCAACAGCCTATGTAGGCATATGACCCTGAGGTCATAGATCTATTGCAGATAGAGCCAAAGGTGGATTTAGCAAATATTTTCCAGAGTGCTCTGTTGCAATCAACATGTAGCCACCTTCAGCAGTGAGCTGATGAAGAGGGAGACCACTGTTTAATAGCTAAGCATTTCTCAGCTCAATCCTGGCAGGTTACCTTAAATTTTCTTGCCTCTGTGGTTTTGAAGTGTTGCTTTTACAAGGGGAAATGGAAGACAAAATGTCCAACTCTCGTATGAGAATATGAATCTCTTCCCTGGGTGCAAATTCCTCACCATACTACTTACTCCCTTCTATGATGTTTAAGGCCCTGACACCCCCTCCCTCAATTAATTAAAGATTTTCTTCATAAATGAGATTTATAAAGTATTTGAGAGTCAATTAAAAAGAAGATATAGGTGAATTAATAAATGCATAAATAAATACATATGATAGCTCCAGAATGGTTTCTATGTAAATTTCATTAGCTACAAGCAATTTGTATAATCTTCACCAAAATCTAAATGTTGCTACTTCTCAAGTTGTTTCAGCAAATAGTAAATGTTGTATTACTTTGTTCAACTATAACAAATAATTAGCTTATGATTTATGCAACCTGCATGTACTTATATTAATATGGTATCATTTTCTTTCAGGCTTTTCTACACAAGATTTTAGATAAATAATGAACTTGGATGGATGGATCTTGTTTGATTCACCAGTTGCACCCCTAGTGTTGGCTAACGTGGAAATGTATTTTGTTGGTTATAAGGGGAATACATGACAGAGTATAATTAGATCAGTAATACTACTGGGAAAGTAATTAAAATTAAACGCTATTTGTAATACGCTCATGTTTATCTAAACTACAGTATCATTATCCTAGAACTTAGAATAAATTATGTGGGCAAATTAAGTGGTTAGAGCCTGTAAGAACACTGTTGTGAGCTTCATCCCCAGACGTGTTTCTTATCATCACATTATTTAACCTCCCTAAGCTACTATTTTCTCATCAAAAAATCAATTTATAGAATGTCCTCACCTTTATTAAAGGAACTCTAGTAATTATCAATTAAAAATATTCTTATAATATTTTCTGGAAATGTAATACTTTATTCTAAAAGGTTTCCAGACACTAAAAATAAATATGTAAATAGAATACATGAATCAAAATGTAAATAATTTCTTTTAATAAAAATGAAATATGACATCAATAGATACAGAAGGGATTTATGCATTCAGTAGGAGCTTGAAATGGAAGACCTTTAAAGTTTCTTTTAACCCTTAAATTTCTTAATTCACAAATATTTTATTGGGTCATTACTTTGTGCCATACCTTGAGTGAAGTAGTAGGGAAAACAATACAGTCTCTGCACTTAAGGAAAGAGTAATCAAGAAGTTTCTCATGTACCACTGCATGCTAAAGAGAGCATCAAGGTGGCTACAGGCTAACAGATGAAGATGGATCTATCTAGGTGTAAAATTAAGATACAGCTGAATATTTTTTACATTTCTTACTCAGGAAAAAAATCCCTAATGCAGCATTTTCCTCTGTAGCAGACATATTTAAAAACCATGTACTTTCCTGGCAAAACTTTCACATTCATATCTATTTTATTCATTTATTGATTCATTCATTCAACTAAGGGTTATTATGAAATGGGTAATCTAAATAGAACTTGCAGATTAAGAGGAGGTTTGGGTGGGGTGGGCAGTGGGAGGAGGAGTAGCACCATGAGTAAGTAGCAGAAGTTAAGGAAAGAGGAAACAAAAAAATTTAAAAAGTCAATGTAAAATAAAACTGTTTTTAAAAAAATCATCAACTGTAAGAAAATCTTCTAAATTGAGTGATAGAGAAAGTTTGGAAATAAAGGAACAACATGCAAAAAATTAAAGAAAGAGGAAACAATAATAAAATTAAGAAAATAAACTTAAAATTGTTTTAAAATGTATTTATTATTTTAAGAAAGCTTTTTAAATAAAGTGATAATGTTAAAAATAAAATGGCTTGTAAAGATATCTAGGTAAATGCAAAAACAAAGAAATTGGGAGTAATGATAATACTAATATTTAACAAGGTGAAATTCAATTCTAAAAGGATGAAACAAGTAAAAGAGGGACATTATATAATGATTAAAAAGTATAATCAATGGAGAAGATATAATAGTCATAAACTTTCATGCACTAGATAATAAAAGAGCCAATCACACAAAACAAAATTTCTAGAACAGGAAAAGAAAACACACATACACAAAACACTGAGTGAGACCTTATTATATACACACGGACCACACATAAAAACATGTATGTGTATATAAATATATGTTCATGCATACATGCACATATTTTAAAATATGATAGATCAATTATATAAAATTTAAAAAGGTACAGAATATTTAAATATTATCAACAAACTTGGTAACATAAAATTTTGTAACCTATAAATGTAAAATTATAATTCTTTTTGCCTATGAAACAATCACAAAAATTAATCATGTACTTGCCCACAAAGAATATCTTAATTCTAAAACAGAATGAAAAAATTGGTTAAACTAAATAGTTGATGAAATACTTGGAAATTAATAATTAAAAGATGACTCACCAATTCCACATCAGGTCAGGGTTATAGAAAAAAAAAAGATAACTCACCGGAACCCCCTAAAAAAGGAACTAATTGGAAACTAAGAAAGGCTTTTCTAAATAGCCCCTAGAACAAACAAAAGAAGAAAAAATTTAAGTTAGAATTTTTCTAGACAGGAAGAAAAAAAGTGAAGGGTAAAAGGGAGAACACTTCGTCCAAAAACTATAGTTTAAAGATGACCGAGGTAGTGTAAGCACTGGAGAGAGTCTGTATATATGCCATAGATGCAAAAAGACTTTTAATTAAATTGGCATTTCTTTTCCCCTGGCAAAGAATGGTTTAATAAATGACCTCAGCATAACTGGCTAGAAAACAAAAGTTGACCTTCTTCATAACATATTAAAATGAATTCTAGGTTAATGAAATATTTAAATGTAAAAGAAAAAAACAATAAAAATATTTACAGAAACTTAAAAAACCCATCTATGTCTCCCCACCCGGGAGCCAGTGCAGCCCGCCACTGCCAGGGTCCCGTGATCCAGAGACAACTTCCCCGGGAGAACACACGGTGTGTCTCAGGCTGGTGCAACGTCATGCTGGCCTCTGCCGTCACAGGCTCGCCCTGCATCCGTAGCCCTCCCTCCCCCCGGCCTGAGTGAGCCAGAGCCCCCGAATCAGCTACTCCTTTAACCCCGTCCTGTCTCAGCGAAGAACAGATGCCCTCAGACGACCTACACGCAGAGGCGGGGCCAAATCCAAAACTGAACCCAGGAAGCTGTGCAAACAAAGAAGAGAAAGGGAAATCTCTCCCAGCAGCCTCAGGAGCAGAGGATTAAATCTCCACAATCAACTTGATGTACCCTGCATCTATGGAATACCGAATAGACAACGAAACATCCCAAATTGAGGAGGTGGACTTTGGGAGCAACGATATATATATTTTTTCCCTTTATCACTTTTTGTGACTGTGTAAGTTTATGCTTCTGTGTGTGATTTTGTCTGTATAGCTCTGCTTTTACCATTTGTCCTAGGGTTCTGCCTGTCTGTTTTTTCTTTTTTTTTTTTATTACTTAAAACATTTTTTTCTTAATAATTATTTTTTATTTTAATAACTATTTTATTTTATTTTATCTTCTTTCTTTCTTTCTTTCTTTTTTTTTTCTACCTTTTATTCTGAGCCATGTGGATGAAATGCTCTTAGTACTCCAGCCAGGGGTTAGGGCTGTGCATCTGAGGTGGGAGAGCCAAGTTCAGGACACTGTTCCACAAGACCACCCAGTTCCACGTAATATCAAATGGTGAAAATCTCTCAGATATCTCCATCTCAACGCCAAGACCCACCTTCACTAAACGGCCAGCAAGCTACAGTGCTGGACACCCTATGCCAAACAACTAGCAAGACAAGAACACAACCCCATCCATTAGCACAGAGACTGTCTAAAATCATAGTAAGGCCACAGACACCCCAAAACACACTACCAGACATGGACCTGCCCACTAGAAAGACAAGATCCATCCGCATCCAACAGAACACAGACGCTAGTCCCCTCCACCAGGAAACCTGCAAAACCCACTGAACCAACCTTAGCCACTGGGGACAGACACCAAAAACAACGGGAACTACGAACCTGCAGCCTGCGAAAAGGAGACCCCAAACACAGTAAGTTAAGCAAAATGAGAAGACAGAAAAACACAGAGCAGATGAAGGAGCAAGGTAAAAACCCACCAGACCTAACAAATGAAGAGGAAATAGGCAGTCTACCTGAAAAAGAATTCAGAATAATGATAGTAAAGATGATCCAAAATCTTGGAAATAGAATGGAGAAAATACAAGAAAATTTAACAAGGACCTAGAAGAACTAAAGAGCAAAGAAACAGTGATGAACAACACAAAAAATGAAATTAAAAATTCTCCAGAAGGGATCAGTAGCAGAATAACTGAGGCAGAAGAACGATTAAGTGACCTGGAAGATAAAATAGTGGAAATAACTACTGCAGAACAGGATAAAGAAAAAACAATGAAGAGAATTGAGGACAGTCTCAGAGACCTCTGGGACAACATTAAACGCACCAACATTCGAATTATAGGGGTCCTGGAAGAAGAAGAGAAAAAGAAAGGGACTGAGAAAATATTTGAAGAGATTATAGTTGAAAACTTCCCTAATATGGGAAAGGAAATCGTTAATCAAGTCCAGGAAGCACAGAGAGTCCCATACAGGATAAATCCAAGGAGAAACACGCCAAGACACATATTAATCAAACTATCAAAAATTAAATACAAAAAAAAGTATTAAAAGCAGCAAGGGAAAACAACAAATAACACACAAGGGAATCCTCATAAGCTTAACAGCTGATCATTCAGCAGAGACTCTGCAAGCCAGAAGGGAGTGACAGGACATATTTAAAGTGATGAAGGAGAAAAACCTACAACCAAGATTACTCTACCTAGCAAGGATCTCATTCAGATTCGATGGAGAAATCAGAAGTTTTACAGAAAAGCAAAAGCTAAGAGAATTCAGCACCACCAAACCAGCTGTACAACAAATGCTAAAGGAAATTCTATAAGTGGGAAACACAAGAGAAGAAAAGGAACTACAAAAACAAACCCAAAACAATTAAAAAAATGGTCATAGGAACATACATATTGATAATAACATTAAACGTGAATGGATTAAATGCTCCAACCAAAAGATGCAGGCTTGCAGAATGGATACAAAAACAAGACCCATGGGCTTCCCTGGTAGTGCAGTGGCTGAGAATCTGCCTGCCAATGCAGGGAACACGGGTCCGAGCCCTGGTCTGGGAAGATCCCACATGCCGCGGAGCAACAAAGCCCGTGAGCCACAACTACTGAGCCTGCGCGTCTGGAGCCTGTGCTCCGCAACAAGAGAGGCTGCAATAGTGAGAGGCCCGCGCACCGCGATGAAGAGTGGCCCCCGCTTGCCGCAACTAGAGAAAGCCCTCGAACAGAAGCGAAGACCCAACACAGCCATAAATAAATAAATAAATAAACTAATTAAAAAAAAAAAAAAAAAACAAGACCCATATATATGCTGTCTACAAGAGACCCACTTCACACCTAGGGACACATACATACTGAAAGTGAGGGGATGGAAAAAGATATTCCATGCAAATGGAAATCAAAAGAAAGCTGGAGTAGCAATTCTCATATCAGACAAAATAAACTTTAAAACAAAGACTATTACAAGAGACAAAGAAGGACACTACATAATGATCAAGGGATCAATCCAAGAAGAAGATATAACAATTGTAAATATTTATGCACCCAACATAGGAGCCCCTCAATACATAAGGCAATTACTAACAGCCATAAATGGGATAATCGACAGTAATGCAATCATACTAGGGGACTTTGAAACCCCACTTTCAAGAATGGACAGATCATCCAAAATGAAAATAAATAAGGAAACACAAGCTTTAAATGATACATTAAACAAGATGGACTTAATTGATAATTATAGGACATTACACCCAAAAACAACAGAATACACATTTTTCTCAAGTGCTCATGGAACATTCTCCAGGATAGATCATATCTTGGGTCACAAATCAAGCCTTGGTAATTTTAAGAAAATTGAAATCATATCAAGTATCTTTCCTGACCACAACACTATGAAACTAGGTATCAATCACAGGAAAAAAAATCTGTAAAAAATACAAACACATGGAGGCTTAACAATACACAACTTAATAACCAAGAGATCACTGAAGAAATCAAAGAGGAAATCAAAGCATACCAAGAAACAAATGACAATGAAAACACGAGGACCCAAAACCTATGGGATGCAGCAAAAGTAGTTCTAAGAGGGAAGTTTATAGCAATACAATCCTACCTTAAGAAGCAAGAAACATCCCAAATAAACAACCTAACCTTACACCTAAAGCAATTAGAGAAAGAAGAACAAAAAAATCCCAAAGTTAGCAAAAGGAAAGAAAACATCAAGACCAGATCAGAAATAAATGAAAAAGAAATGAAGGAAATGATAGAAAACATCAATAAAATTAAAGCTGCGTGTTTGAGAAGTTGAACAAAATTGATAAACCATTAGCCAGACTCATGAAGAAAAAAAGGGAGAAGACTCAAACCAATAGAATTAGAAATGAAAAAGGAGAAGTAACAACTGACACTGCAGAAATACAAAGGATCATGAGAGATTACTACAAGCAACTATATGCCAATAAAATGGACAACCTGGAAGAAATGGACAAATTCTTAGAAATGCACAACCTTCCAAGACTAAACCAGGAAGAAATAGAAAATATGAACAGACCAATCACAAGCACTGAAATTGAAACTGTGATTAAAAATATTCCAACAAACAAAATTCCAGGACCAGATGGATTCACAGGTGAATTCTATCAAACATTTAGAGAAGACCTAACACCTATCCTTCTCAAACTCTTCCAAAATATAGCAGAGGGAGTAACACTCCCAAAGTCATTCTATGAGGTCACCATCACCCTGATACCAAAACCAGACAAATATGCCACAAAGAAAGAAAAACTACAAGCCAATTTCACTGATGAATATAGATGCAAAAATCCTCAACAAAATACTAGCAAACAGAATCCAACAGCACATTAAAATGATCATACACCACGATCAAGTGGGGTTTATCCCAGGAATGCAAGGATTCTTCAACATATGCAAATCAATCAATGTGATATACCATATCAACAAATTGAAGGAGAAAACCCATATGATCATCTCAATAGATGCAGAGAAAGCTTTCCACAAAGTTCAACACCGATTTATGAAAAAAACCCTCCAGAAAGTAGGCATAGAGGGAAATTTCCTCAACATAATAAAGGTCATATATGACAAACCCACAGCAAACATTGTCCTCAATGGTGAAAAATTGACACCATTTCCACTAAGATCAGGAACAAGACAAGGTTGCCCACTCTCACCACTATTATTCAACATAATTTGGGAAATTTGAGCCACAGCAAGCAGAGATGAAAAAGAAATAAAAGTAATCCAAATTGGAAAAGAAGTAAAGCTGTCACTGTTTGCAGATGACATGATACTATACATAGAGAATCCTAAAGATGCTACTAGAAAACTACTAGAGCTAATCAATGAATTTGGTAAAGTAGCAGGATACAAAATTAATGCAGAGAAATTTCTAGCATTCCTATACACTAATGATGGAAAATCTGAAAGTGAAATTAAGAAAAAAACTCCCATTTACCATTGCAACAAATAGAATAAAATATCTAGGAATAACCGTACATAAGGAGAGAAAAGATCTGTATGCAGAAAATTATAAGACACAGATGAAAGAAATTAAAGATGATACAAATAGATGGAGAGATATACCATGTTCTTGGATTGGAAGAATCAACGTTGTGAAAATGACTCTACTACCCAAAGCAATCTACAGATTCAATGCAATCCCTATTAAACTACCAGTGGCATTTTTCACAGAACTAGAACAAAAAATTTCACAATTTGTATGGAAACACAAAAGACCCCGAATAGCCAAAGCAATCTTGAGAAAGAAAAACGGAGCTGGAGGAATCAGGCTCCTGCACTTCAGAGTATCCTACAAAGCTACAGTAATCAAGAAAGTATGGTACTGGCACAAAAACAGAAATATAGATCAATGGAATAGGATAGAAAGCCCAGAGGTAAATGCACGCACATATGGTCACCTTATTTTTGGTAAAGGAGGCAAGAATATACAGCGGAGAAAAGACAGCCTCTTCAATAAGTGGTGCTGTGAAAACTGGGCAGGTACATGTAAAAGTATGAAATTAGATCACTCTTTAACACCATACAAAAAAATAAACTCAAAATGGATTAAACACCTAAATGTAAGTCCAGACACTATCAAACTCTTAGCGGAAAACATAGGCAGAACACTCTATGACATAAATCACAGCAAGATCCTTTTTGACCCACCTCCTAGAGAAATGGAAATAAAAACAAAAATAAACAAATGGGATCTAATGAAACTTAAAAACTTTTGCACAGCAAAGAAAACCATAAACAAGACCAAAGGACAACCCTCAGAATGGGAGAAAATATTTGCAAATGAAGCAACTGACAAAGGATTAACCTCCAAAACATACAAGCAACACATGCAGCTCAATATCAAAAAAACAAACAACCCAATCCAAGAATGGGCAGAAGACCTAAATAGACATTTCTCCAAAGAAGATATACAGATTGCCAACAAACACATGAAAGAATGCTCAACATCATTAATCATTAGAGAAATGCAAATCAAAACACATTGATAGGGCTTCCCTGGTGGCACAGTGGTTGAGAATCTGCCTGCTAATGCAGGGGACACGGGTTCGAGCCCTGGTCTGGGAAGATCCCACATGCCGCAGAGCAACTGGGCCCGTGAGCCACAACTACTGAGCCTGTGCGTCTGGAGCCTGTGCTCCACAACAGGAGAGGCCATGATAGTGAGAGGCCCGCACACCGCGATGAAGAGTTGCCCCCACTTGCCACAACTAGAGAAAGCCCTAGCACAGAAATGAAGATGCAACATAGCAATCAATAAAAAAAAAAAAGACTCCTCATTTCCTCCTCTTCCCCTTTAAAAAAAAAAAACACAATGAAATATCATCTCACACCAATCAGAATGGCCATCATTAAAAAATCTACAAACAATAAATGTTGGAGAGGGAGTGGAGAAAAGGGAACCCTCTTGCACTGTTGGGAATGTAAATTGATACAGCCACTATGGAGAACAGTATGGAGGTTCCTTAAAAAAGTAAAAATAGAACTGCCATACCACCCAGCAACCCCAGCACTGGGAATATACCCTGAGAAAACCATAATTGAAAAATAGTCATGTACCACAACAATGTTCATTGCAGCTGTATTTACAATAGCCAAGGCATGGAAGCAACCTAAGTGTCCATCAACAGATGAATGGATAAAGAAGATGTGGCACATACAAACAATGGAATATTACCTGCCATAAAATGAAACGAAATTGAGTTATTTGTAGTAAGGTGGATGGACCTAGAGTCTGTCATACAGTGTACAGTAAGTCAGAAAGAGAAAAACAAATACTGTATGCTAACACATATATATGGAATCTAAAAAAAAAAAAAAAATGCTCCTGAAGAAACTAGGGGCAAGACAGGAATAAAAACACAGACCTACTAGAGAATGGACTTGAGGATATGGGGAGGGGGAAGGGTAAGCTGGGACAAAGTGAGAGAGTGGCATGGACATATATACACTACCAAACGTAAAATAGCTACCTAGTGGGAAGCAGCCGCATAGCACAGGGAGATCAGCTCTGTGTTTTGTGACCACCTAGAGGGGTGGGATAAGGAGGGTGAGAGGGAGGGAGACGCAAGAGGGAAGAGATATGGGAACATATGTATATGTATAACTGATTCACTTTGTTAAAAAGCAGAAACTGGGCTTCCCTGGTGGCACAGTGGTTGAGAATCTGCCTGCTAATGCAGGGGACACGGGATCGAGCCCTGGTCTGGGAAGATCCCACATGCTGCGGAGCAACTAGGCCCGTGAGCCACAATTACTGAGCCTGCGCGTCTGGAACCTGTGCTCCACAACAAGAGAGGCCGCAATAGTGAGAGGCCTGCGCACCGCAATTAAGAGTGGCCCCCGCCTGCCACAACTAGAGAAGGCCCTCGCACAGAAACGAAGACCCAACACAGCCAAAAATAAATAAATAAATTTAAAAATTAAAAAAACCAAAAATACCAAAAGGGGTGGATTTGGTCACGGTTTCTGAATCTGGGCTCAGTGAAGTTTTAAAAAATAAATAAATAAATAAATAAAAAGCAGAAACTAACACACCATTGGAAAGCAATTATACACCAATAAAGTTGTTAAAAAAAAAACCCATCTGTTCAATCATGGAGTAGGTGAGTGATTTTTTTTTTAAATTTAATTTTATTTATTTTTTTATACAGCAGGCTCTTACTACTCATCAATTTTATACACATCAGTGTATACATGTCAATACCAATCACCCAATTCATCACACCACCATCCCCACCACCCCGCTGATTTCCCCCCTTCGTGTTCATACGTGTGTTCTCTACATTTGTGTCTCAACTTCTGCCCTGCAAACCAGTTCATGTGTACCATTTTTCTAGGTTCTACATACATGCATTAATATACGATATTTGTTTTTCTCTTTCTGACTTACTAAACCCTGTATGACAGTCTCTAGATCCACCCACATCTCAACAAATGACTCAATTTTGTCCCTTTTTATGGCTGAGTAATATTCCATTGTATATATGTACCACTTCTTCTTTATCCATTCGTCTGTTGATGGGCATTTAGGTTGCTTCCATGACCTGGCTATTGTAAATAGAGCTGCAATGAACATTGGGGTGCATGCGTCTTTTTTTTTTTTTTTTGGGGTTTTTTTTTTTTTTTAAACATCTTTATTGAAGTATAATTGCCTTACAATGGTGTGTTAGCTTCTGCTTTATAACAAAGTGAATCAGTTATACATATACAATATGTTCCCATTTCTCTTCCCTCTCGCATCTCGCTCCCTCCCACCCTCCCCATCCCACCCCTCTAGGTGGTCACAAAGCACCGAGCTGATCTCCCTGTGCTATGCGGCTGCTTCCCACTAGCTATCTATTTTACATTTGGTAGTGTATATATGTCCATGACACTCTCTTACCCTGTCACATCTCACCTCACCCTCTCCCCATATCCTCAAGTCCATTCTCTAGTAGGTCTGTGTCTTTATTCCCGTCTTGCCACTAGGTTCTTCATGGCCTTTTTTTTTTCCTTAGATTCTGTATATATGTGTTAGCATACTGTATTTGTTTTTATCTTTCTCACTTACTTCACTCTGTATGACAGACTCTAACTCCATCCACCTCATTACAAATACCTCCATTTCATTTCTTTTTATGGCTGAGTAATATTCCATTGTATATATGTGCCACATCTTCTTTATCCATTCATCTGTTGATGGACATTTAGGTTGCTTCCATGTCCTGGCTATTGTAAATAGAGCTGCAATGAACATTGTGGTACATGACACTTTTTGACCTATGGTTTTCTCAGGGTATATGCCCAGTAGTGGGATTGCTGGATCATATGGTATTTCTATTTTTAGTTTTTTAAGGAACCTCCATACTGTTCTCCATAGTGGCTGTATCAATTTACATTCCCACCAACAGTGCAAGAGGGTTCCCTTTTCTCCACACCCTCTCCAGCATTTTTTGTTTGTAGAATTTCTGATGATGCCCATTCTAACTGGTGTGAGGTGATACCTCATTGTAGTTTCGATTTGCATTTCTCTAATAATTAGTGATGTTGAACAGCTTTTCATGTGCTTCTTGGCCATCAGTATGTCTTCTTTGGAGAAATGTCTATTTAGGTCTTCTGCCCATTTTTGGATTGGGTTTTTTGTTTCTTTAATATTGAACTGCATGGGCTGTTTATATATTTTGGAGATTAATCCTTTGTCCGTTATTCATTTGCAAATATTTTCTCCCATTCTGAGGGTTGTCTTTTCCCCTTGTTTATGGTTTCCTTTTCTCTGCAAAAGCTTTTAAATTTTATTAGATCCCATTTGTTTATTTTTGTTTTTATTTCCATTACTCTAGGAGGTGGATCAAAAAAGATCTTGCTGTGATTTATGTCAAAGAGTTCTTCCGGGCTTCCCTGGTGGCGCAGTGGTTGAGAATCTGCCTGCCAATGCAGGGAACACGGGTTCGAGCCCTGGTCTGGGAAGATCCCACATGCCGTGGAGCAACTAGGCCCGTGAGCCACAATTACTGAGCCTGCGCATCTGGAGCCTGTGCTCGGCAACAAGAGAGGCCGCGATAGTGAGAGGTCTGCACACTGCGATGAAGAGTGGCCCCCACTTGCTGCAACTGGAGAAAGCCCTTGCACAGAAACAAAGACCCAACACAGCCATAAATAAATAAATAAAATTATTTTAAAAAATAAAGAGTGTTCTTCCTATGTTTTCCTTTAAGAGTTTTATAGTGTCCAGTCTTAAATTTAGGTCTCTAATCCATTTTGAGTATATTTTTGTGTATGATGTTAGGGAGTTTTCTACTTTCATACTTTTGCATGTAGCTGTCCAGTTTTCCTAGCACCACTTATTAAAGAGACTGTCTTTTCTCCATTGTATATCCTTGTCTCCTTTGTCATAGATTAGTTGACCATAGGTGCATGGGTTTATCTCTGGGCTTTCTATCCTGTTCCATTGATCCATATTTCTGTTTTTGTGCCAGTACCATACTGTCTTTATTACTGTAGCTTTGTAGTATAGTCTGAAGTCAGGGAGTCTGGTTCCTCCAGCTCCGTTTTTTCCCCTCAAGACTGCTTTGGCTATTCGGGGTCTTATGTGTCTCTGTACAAATTTTAAAATTTTTTGTTCTAGTTCCGTGAAAAATGCCGTTGGTAATTTGATAGGGATTGCACTGAATCTGTAGATTGCTTTGGGTAGTATAGTCATTTTCACAATATTGATTCTTCTAATCCAAGAACATGGTATATCTCTCCATCTGTTGGTATCATCTTTAATTTCTTTCATCAGCGTCTTATAATTTTCTGCATACAGGTCTTTTGTCTCCCTAGGTAGGTTTATTCCTAGGTATTTTATTCTTTTCGTTGCAATGGTAAATGGGATTGTTTCTTTAATTTCACTTTCAGATTTTCCATCATTAGTGTATAGGAATGCAAGAGATTTCTGTGCATTAATTTTGTATCCTGCAACTTTACCAAATTCATTGATTAGCTCTAGTAGTTTTCTGGTGGCATTTTTAGGATGCTCTATGTATAATATCATGTCCTCTGAAAACGGTGACAGTTTTAGTTCTTCTTTTCCAATTTGTATTCCTTTTATTTCTTTCTCTTCTCTGATTGCCGTGGCTAGGACTTCCAAAACTATGTTGAATAATAGCAGTGAGAGTGGACATCCTTGTCTTGTTCCTCATCGTAGAGAAAATGCTTTCAGTGTTTCACCATTGAGAATGATGTCTGCTGTGGGTTTGTCATAAATGGCCTTCATTATGTTGAGGTAGGTTCCCTCTATGCCCACTTTCTGGAGAGTTTTTATCATAAATGGGTGTTGAATTTTGTCAAAAGTTTTTCTGAATCTATTGAGGTGATCATATGGTTTTTATTCTTCAATTTGTTAATATGTTGTATCACATTGATTGATTTGTGTATATTGAAGAATCCTTGCTTCCCTGGGATAAATCTCACTTGATCATGGTGTATGATCCTTTTAATGTGTTGTTGGATTCTGTTTGCTAGTATTTCGTTGAGAATTTTTGCATCTATATTCATCAATGATATTGGTCTGTTATTTTCTTTTTTTTGTAGTATCTTTTTCTGGTTTTGGTATCAGGGTGATGGTGGCCTCATAGAATGAGTTTGGGAGTGTTCCTTCCTCTGCAATTTTTTGGAAGAGTTTGAGGAGGATGGGTGTTAGCTCTTCTCTAAATGTTTGATAGAATTCACCTGTGAAGCCATGTGGTCCTGGAATTTTGTTTGTTGGAAGATTTTTAATCACAGTTTCAATTTCATCACTTGTGATTGGTCTGTTCATATTTTCTGTTTCTTCCTGGTTCAGTCTTGGAGGTTTATACCTTTCTAAGTATTTGTCCATTTCTTCGAGGTTGTCCATTTTATTGGCATAGAGTTATTTGTAGTAGTCGCTTAGGATGCTTTGTATTTCTGCAGGGGCTGTTGTAACTTCTCCTTTTTCATTTCTAATTTTATTCATTTGCGTCCTCTCCCTTTTTTTCTTGATGAGTCTGACTAATGGTTATCAACTTTGTTTATCTTCTCAGAGAAACAGCTTTTAGTTTTATTGATCTGTCCTATCATTTTCTTTGTTTCTATTTCATTTATTTCTAATGTGATCTTTATAATTTCTTTCCTTCTGCTACCTTGGGGTTTAGTTTGTTCTTCTTTTTGTAGTTCCTTTACGTGTAAGGTTAGATTGTTTACTTGAGATTTTTCTTGTTTCTTGGGGTAGGCCTGTATAGCTATAAAGTTCCCTCTTAGAACTGCTTTTCTGCATCCTATAGGTTTTGGATCATCGTGTTTTCATTGTCATTTGTCTCTAGGTAATTTTTGATTTCCTCTTTGATTTCTTCAGTGATCTCTTGGTTATTTATTAACGTATTGTTTAGCCTCAATGTGTTTGTGTTTTTTACATTTTTTTCTCTCTAATTGATTCCTAATCTCACAGCGTTGTGGTCAGAAAAGATGCTTGATATGATTTCAATTTTCCTAAATTTTGCGAGGCTTGATTTGTGACTCCAGATGTGATCAACCTGGAGAATGTTCCATGTGCATTTGAGAAGAAAGTGTATTCTGCCACTTTTGGGTGGAATGTTCTATAAATATCAATTAGATCAATCTGCTCTATTGTGTCATTTAAAGCTTCTGTTTCCTTATTTATTTTCATTTTGGATGATCTGTCCATTGGTGTAAGTGAGGTGTTAAAGTCTCGCACTATTATTGTGTTACTGTCAATTTCCTCTTTTATAGCTGTTAGCAGTTGCCTTATGTATTGAGGTGCTCCTATGTTGGGTGCATATATATTTATAATTGTTATATCTTCTTCTTGGAATGATCCCTTGATCATTATGTAGTGTCTTCCTTGTCTCTTGTAACATCCTTTATTTTAAAGTCTATTTTATCTGATATGAGTTTTGCTACTCCAGCTTTCTTTTGATTTCCATTTGCATGGAATATCTTTTTCCATTCCCTCACTTTCATTCTGTATGTGTCCCTAGGTCTGAAGTGGGTCTCTTGTAGACAGCATATATATGGGTCTTGTTTTTGTATCCATTCAGCAAGCCTGTGTCTTTTGGTTGGAGGATTTAATCCATTCACGTTTAAGGTAATTATCGATATGTATGTTCCTATGACCATTTTCTTAATTGTTTTGGGTTTGTTTTTGTAGGTTCTTTTCTTCTCTTGTGTTTCCCACTTAGAGAAGTTCCTTTAGCATTTGTTGTAGAGCTGGTTTGGTGGTGCTGAATTCTCTTAGCTTTTGCTTGTCTGTAAAGCTTTTGATTTCTCCATCAAATCTGAATGAGATCCTTGCTGGGTAGAGTAATCTTGGTTGTAGGTTCTTCCCTTTCATCACTTTAAGTATATCATGCCACTCCCTTCTGGCTTGTAGAGTTTCTGCTGAGAAATCAGCTGTTAACCTTATGGGAGTTCCCTTGTGTATTATTTGTTGTTTTTCCCTTGCTGCTTTCAATAATTGTTCTTTGTCTTTAATTTTTGCCAATTTGATTACTATGTGTCTCGACGTGTTTCTCCTTGGGTTTATCCTGTATGGGACTTGCTGCGCTTCTTGGACTTGGGTGGCTATTTCCTTTCCCATGTTAGGGATGTTTTCAACTATAATCTCTTCAAATATTTTCTCTGGTCCTTTCTCTCTCTCTTCTCCTTCTGGGACCCCTATAATGTGAATGTTGTTGCATTTAATGTTGTCCCAGAGGTCTCTTAGTCTGTCTTCATTTCTTTTCATTCTTTTTTCTTTAGTCTGTTCTGCAGCAGTGAATTCCACCATTCTGTCTTCCAGGTCACTTATCCGTTCTTCTCCCTCAGTTATTCTGCTATTGATTCCTTCTAGTGTAGTTTTCATTTCAGTTATTGCATTGTTCATCTCTGTTTTTTTGTTCTTTATTTCTTCTAGGTCTTTGTTAAACATTTCTTGCATCATCTCGATCTTTGCCTCCATTCTTTTTCCGAGGTCCTGGATCATCTTCAGTATCATTATTCTGAATTCTTTTTCTGGAAGGTTGCCTATCTCCACTTCATTTAGTTGTTTTTCTGGGGTTTTATCTTGTTCCTTCATCTGGTACATAGCCCTCTCTGCCTTTTCATCCTGTGTATCTTTCTTTGAATGTGGTTTTTGCTCCACAGGCTGCAGGATTGTAGTTTTTCTTGCTTCTGCTGTCTGCCCTCTGGTGGATGAGGCTATCTAAGGTGATTCGTTCTTGTTCAGGGCAGGAGACACTAGGAATGAGCACTGCCTTAAAGGAATCCACAATCTGGTGCCATAATAACATAAACAAATGTGGCAGAGTTAGAGATGTACTGTGTTATTTTTGAGATGTACACAAAATCTCTTAGGGCTCAGGGAACAATTCCTGGTCCTATGTTCTGTGGTGGGCATTAAGGAAAGGGTAACAGAAGGAACATTGCTGAACTGTATTTTAAGGGATGAAGGGGAGGCTTCTAGGCAGCATAGGGAAAGGCACAGAATCTTTAAAGGAGCTGGTATCCCAATACCAGTGATAAATTCAATGTAATTGAAGTGTAAAGTGAATGATTGTAGAGGCCTAAGGAGATCAATTTGTGAAACAGCTTGTATGCAAAGATAAAACCTTTTAACCCAACCTTAAGATAAGTCCTTAAGCAGGAGAAAGACCTGATTGGATCTATTTTTAAAGGTAATTCCTGGAGGAGGAATGAGCAAAAGAATGGTGGTGAAAGACAACCTACAGACTGGGAGAAAATATTTGCAAACTATGCTACCAACAAGAGATTAATTTCCAAAATATACAAATATCTCATACAGCTTAATATCAAAATAACAAACAATCCAATCCAAAAAAATGGGCAGAAAACCTAAATAGACATTGTCCAAAGAAGACATACAGAAGGCCAATAGGCACATGAAAAGATGCTCAATATTGCTAATTACCAGAGAAATGCAAATCAAAACTACAATGAGATATCACCTCATACCAGTCAGAATGGCCATTATTAAAAAGTCTAAAAATATTAAATGCTGGAGAGGGCGTGGAGAAAAGGGAACCTTCCCACACTGTTGGTGGGAATGTAAATTGGTGTAACCACTATGGAGAACAGTATGGAGGTTCCTTTAAAAACTAAATATAGAGTTACCATATGACCTAGCAATCCCACTCCTGGGCATATATCTAGAGGAAACTCTAACTCAAAAAGATACATGCACCCCAGTGTTCATAGTAGCACTATTTGCAATAGCCAAGACATGGAAGCAACCTAAATGTCCATCAACAGATGAATGGATAAAGGAGATATGGTACATATATATACAATGGAATATTACTCAGCCATAAAAAATAATTAAATAATGCCATTTGCAGCAACATGGGTGGGCCTAGAGATTAACATACTAAATGAAGCAAGTGAGATGGAGAAAGACAAATATTATATGATATTGCTTATATGTGGAATCTAAAAAAATGATACAAATGAACTTATTTACAAAACAGAAATAGACTCACAGACATCGAAAACAAAGTTATGGTTACCAAAGAGGATGAGGCGGGAGAGATAAATTAGGAGTTTGGGATTAACATATACACACAACTATGTATAAAATAGATAAACTACAAGGTCCTATTGTATAGCACAAGGAACTATATTCAATGTCTTCTAATAACTGATGATGGGAAAGAATATGAAAAGGAATATATATATGTATATGCATATATATCTATCTCAATCACTTTGCTGTACACCTGATACTAACAAAGCATTGTGTAAATTGTACTTCAATAAAAAAATAAAGAATGGTAGTAAAGTGAGAGGTTAAGAGACTGTTAAACAGTTCAAATTAGAAAAGATTAACACAAGATAACATAAGAGCATAAAAGTGTTGTAAGAATGGCTATTTTTAGAGTAGAAGATGGTTTGGGAGTAGATCAAATAATTGATTTAAAAGAAGAGTGGAAGCTGAGAAGGAGCCCAAGTTTTCTAGATTAGGAAACAGGAGAGCTAATGAGTCCTCTGACTAGGGTAAGAAATAGAGAGATACAATAGGTTTTGATGGGAAGGTAATTAGTTAATCTTAGATTAATGAGAAATATCTAACTGGATGTGTTCAGTATGAGTTGAAAATACGGATCTGAAGGTCAGGGCTGAAGTTTTAGATTAAGTTATCATCAGCCTATTGATGGTAATTGGATCTGTAGTGATTGTCAAATCATCCAAGGAGAAAATATACTCACTTGCAGAGTGAGGAAAGATGGACTGCTAATTGCGTCCCTCAACCTCTATCCTCCCTCTCCTCCTAATTTTAATCTTGTGTCTAAGCGAACAGGCAAGGCGTCTTGACTTCTCCAGCAGCTTGGCCTGTGTGGCTTATGGGACATAGAGGATGTGCTCTATGGAATGTCCTGGAAAGTTTCTTAAGAGAGTCAAGGCACTCCTTTCTCTTCTGTCTCTCTTCCAGATTGCCCAGGACAGAATGTTTGGGACATGATGTAAACTTGAGGATGGAAGTTATTTATTACGATGCAGGCTTCCTAAAGACACCATGGGAACATATTCTTGTAGAGTTTTCCATCTTATTTAAGCCACTTGTGTCAAACCTAATCCCAACTAATAAAAATGAGTACTAATGTTATTGCAGTGAGAAACTCCTACATTTAAGGAGTGATCTGAGAAGGAATTGCCAGTTGCAAAGACTGAGAAAGGTGAGACAGAAGGGCATGGCATACTAGAAAGCAAGAGAGAAATACAGCTTGAAGAGGTAGATGGAGACAATGGTGGCAGATGTTTGAAAAAGATCAGGCAGAAGGGACTTGAATATAGGACCTTAAATTTAGAACTCCAAAGTTCCTGTTGACTTTTAAGAGAGCAATTTCAAGACAGTGGTAACCAAGCGAAAGCTAAGTTAAAGTGGACTTCTATGTGAATGAGAGTCAGAGGCTGAATTAGTATTTAATTTCAGGAATTAGGGAAATAGGGCAATAGGTTAAAGATAAGATAAAGTGGAAAAAGAGATGTTTGGTGTCTTTTCTCACGACCAAACTGTATCTCCAATTATCATGATTCTGCTAATATTAGCTATTGTTTATTAAATTAAGAGGTTGCTTATTCTTTGCTAATAAACTCAAAGCCTTCAAAATAAATGAGAAATGAATGGCTCTTCACAATCAAAGTTGATTTCATTTTGGGACCCAATTCTGTTCCTAATAGTGTGATATTCTGGAAAATAAAATACTTCCTACTTCCAACTCCAATTCTGTGGAGGCAGATGTGTGGGTGTAAAGGTGGTAGGCAGAGAAATACTATGGCACTCTAATGTCTGAAATGAATGAAAATCCTTTCAATTTTGAAGAAGTTCATATCCATTTATACAAAGATGTGGGGGACGTCACTTATTTGTATGAAGGGTTTTCAACAGCACATAAGGAAATGCAAGAACACTGGGGCTTCATATGTGACTCATTTGCAAGCTCTTTTGCTCACCTTTTTTCTGCTCCCCAGGCACTGGACAAGAGCCCTGGCATCTTTCCTTCTTCTCACCCCTCCTGCCTCCCTCCTTCTTCTTCTCCCTCTCTTCCTTCCTTCCTTCCTTCCTTCCTTCCTTCCTTCCTTCCTTCCTTCCTTCCCTCCTTCCCCTTCTTTCCTTCCTAGGAGAAAGGATGCATTTACATTAGGATAGAAACTTTGCAAGTGAGGGCAATGTACTGGGATCCCAATATGCTTGGAATATTTTAATACATTTCCAAGGGTAAGTGGCAAGTGGTTCTCACTAGAAGAAAATGTGAGTTAAAAATTGGGGCCAGGAGCCAAGTTCACCAAGATCAAAGATGATCTATTTTTAGATCAAATAAAATACTGACCAATGTCAATATGTTGAATTTATGGATATGGCATAGATCATATTTAGTGAGATGGTTTCAAACGAATGTCTTACTTTAATAACAAGTATTACATCACAGGATATACTTTATGATTGGTGAAAAATGAAGTCAGACGAATGTTGTGGGGATTTTTTATTAATGTGTAAGTTCAATGTTTTTGGACTACTTGTAAATATTTAAAAGATTTTAAATGCTTTTTTTCCGTGTATTTTTCTGCAAGAAATTGGTTAGACTCTGGGGAAAAAATTCGATGTGCATTATGGTCTTCATTGGAAGACTTAAGAAGTAGATAGATCTCTATTTCTGTTAGGAAAGAATGCTTCTCCTGCCTTGCTGGATTTGCTTGCCAACAGAAGAAATGAATGTACTTAGTAACTTGTAAATTCCTATACAAAGCCCAGCCAGTGTTCAGTTCAATGATTCATAACTTAAGATATTGGTTTAAAACCGTTCAAGTAGAATGGATGAAATTACTTTTTTACTTTACAATGACCCCATGACTTTGGGTGGTGTGGGAAATGGAGACGTTCTCAGAAAGCCACTCTAAGTGTTGCAGAGAGGACCTTCCACTCAACTCCCCCTTCCTGATGTACCGAGTGTCCCTTGGTGCATTTTAATAAAAATTTTAAAACCCACAGAGCTATTTTAAAGCTTAAAAATTCATATAACTTTATTTTTTAAAGCACTAATATGTCTCAGTTACATTTAGCTACAGTACAAAGAATAATAAAATAGCACCCGAGAAGTTTTAGTAGGCTATAAAGAATCTCGACTCCTATCTCCTCCTTATTTTTTTCTCCTCTTCACTAAACACAGAAACAGAGTGCTCTCACTGCCACTCCTTCAGCCTATTGTGTCCCAAAGGGCCGGATTTTCATGCGAACAGCCCTGAGGGAATAATCGGCACCTCTGAAGGGGACCCAGACCACTCCATTCTCAATCTCATAGGGACTGTTGTCCCTGGGGTCATAGGAGCCCCCGGGGTAGTAGATGCCATTGAGATTGGCTGCTTGGCAGTTGTTGTACCACCAGCCTCCTCCGTAGACTTCGGCACAGTTGTCTTCCCACTTGTCTGCATCCCTGTCGAAGGTGCTGAAGCGCATGCCAGCATGAGAAGTGTACTCTGTCCCTTCCTCTACAGAACCCTCAATCAGAGCATCACCTGCCGTGCCCTCATAGGAGGAGACCTGCAGGGCATAGCCTTCTGCCTCAGAGCCTACCCTCCAGTGATATTCTGCATAAGCCCCTTTCCCAGCCCAGTCTTCTAATTCAACCCGAAGGATGGAGCCTCTCAGGGTTAGTAAGTGGAGGTATTCGTTGCCTAGCCAGAATTCTCCTTCTCCCTTGTCATTTAGGCTGCCGAAACCTTTCTTGTAGTCTTGCCAGGTCCGGTTAAAATTCAGTGAGCCATCCATTCTTTGCTGGATCAAAAGCCATCCTCCCAAACTGGTCTCTTGATCACAATAAACAGAAAAAATCTTACTGGATCCCGGTAGCTTGATATTGAAAATGCCACTTTGGGCACCTGAAGGATGTGTTTGGAGGGCATCATAACAGTCTAAAAAAAAAAATTAAGCTGGTTGGAAGAACTTACTCTCATTTAACTTTACAAAGTTAAATGGCCCAGATTAAATGAAGGCAGATACTGGCTTTCTTTTCCTCCCTCCCTCCCTCCCTCCCTCCCTTCCTTCCTTCCTTCCTTCCTTCCTTCCTTCCTTCCTTCCTTCCTTCCTTCTTGCATTCCTTCCTTCCCTTTATAGAGAAAGGATGTGCTTACACTGGAATGGAACTTATGCAAGTAAGTAGCATTTTATTTACACATTGCAAGGGGGATTTTTCTCAATGAATTTGGAATTTCACTTGCACATACTGATTAATGGCAAGTAACCAGCAAAGATATATAAGCATCATTTAATACTAATATCACTTGTTTTTAACCTGATCTCAATGTCAACTGAGACATACACTAAAAATATGAATAATCAGTTGAGTGACAATTTCCAATGGCACACATTTTGAATGGTAAAAGAATTTGGTTAAACAAATTTAAAATTGAGTTCCAGAGGGATTCATTCATTCATTCATTTAACATGTATTTATTGAGTGCTGACTCCACACTGCTAGGCATTTGGGAATACAGAGATGAACATGATAGACAAAAAGTCCCTGCCCCCATGGAACTTACAGTCTAGCACAAAAAAATAAGCAAAAACCTGTAATTTCAATAAA
Organism: Balaenoptera borealis; assembly: GCF_965194805.1. Lineage (NCBI taxonomy): Eukaryota > Metazoa > Chordata > Mammalia > Artiodactyla > Balaenopteridae > Balaenoptera > Balaenoptera borealis. The sequence goes on from NC_138861.1 coordinate 44,788,670, forward strand.
GCGTGATAGAGGGCTAAGAAAGAAGTAAAAGGTGCTATGGGAGATACATTGTAGGAGTAATGAACTTAGTCTAGGGGGTCACGGAAGGCTTCCCCAAAGGAGAAGTGCGGATACCTCTGGCAGGGCGAGTTTTAGCATGGCCTCTCTTGGTGGCATGTGCTCCTTTGAAGCCAAGATCCTCTTCACTTCCGGCCTCATCTGCCATTTTATAGCCCTTGCTTTCAAACGTGGAGCCTCCTCTGTTGATAGTCATGCTACTGCTTGCAAACTCTTTGCCATGACTTGAAGTTTTACTACTGGAAGAGACCTCAGGTATGCCGCGGTGGTGAGAGCCGATATCCCCTAAGTCTGAGCCCATAGAATGGATCTTACTGTCAAGCTCTTTTAACGTAGAGGAGAAAAAACCATCATTGTGCCTACGAAAGAAATCATCTAGGCTACCCCTGCCAGGCAAGTGCAAGTCCAAATCTGTGTCACTACAGTCAGAACCATCTTCAGAGTTTACCACTTCTTTGGTTGTTTCTGTGTGACCATCGGCATGTGTAACAGTCCTTGTGATGACTTTAGAGCATGAACGACGAGTGGTGGTTGTGCGACCAGAAGTGACCTTCTCACTACCAATCAGAAGTTCTTTATCTCCTTTAGCAGTGACCAGTTTACCTGTGTGGAGCTCTTTCTTTGTCCCTGGACTTACATTTCCTGACACCTCTTCAAATGTGCCCCAGGGCACATCTGGGTTGGAAGGCCTGATGTTCCCATGCCCTGAGCTATCTGGCCTAAAACTTGCAGACACAGAACTTCCAGAGCCCCAAGTGCCAAAACCTCCGGACTCAGGGCGTCCAGTGTTCCAAGTGCCAGCACTTCCAGGATCAGGATGGCCAGTGTTCCAAATGCCAGCACTTCCAGGATCAGGGTGTCCAGTGTTCCAAGTGCCAGCGTTTCCGGGATCAGGATGGCCAGTGTTCCAAGTGCCAGCACCTCCAGCTCCATAGATCCCAGGATTCACGTTTCCAATACTACCAGTTCCAGGCTTCCTGGGGCTTTCTGGTGTTGATCCTGTTCCATGAGATGCAGAATCTCCTCTGGCATGCCCATCTCCACCAAACCTCTCTAACTCCATTTTCATCTGCTGCATTTCCAGCAGTGCCTTCCACTCTGGAGGGGCCTCCTGAAGCTGGCTCTTGAACTCTCTGGTAATCGGGCCTGGAACTGGCCTCATTTTTATCAGTGGTAAATATTGACTGTCTCTGGAGGGAAGTAAGTCTATGGCAATAACCTGTTCAAGTTGCTTCTGCTGATCTTTATAGTCTTCCAGATCTACTTTATGTTCTAAAGCCCTACTGCATGACCCTTTGCAAGATCGGATCTTAATATCAATGTCCACCTAGAGGGGGAGGGGAAAATAAAGAAAAAAGGTAGCTATAATAAACTAGGTCTATTGAGTTCTTAGTAGTTAATTTATTTTTTGGAAACTGGTTTCATTTCTTTGACTTGGAGACCTACCAACCAATACTTCATTTATGTAGTATCCTCAGTGAAAGAGAGGTTGGGTATTCTAAGGCTGGCCAGGATAAGCAATAGAAACATCTGGATTTATCTTAGAATAGATCAAGAGCAAAGTGCTATTCCCTCTGAAAGGAGACACTGATGATGTGATCCTCTGTGAGACTGAGGCTGAAGACTCAGAGACACAGTGATGTCAGGGACAAGCAGGGGCTGGAATTAGATGCAAGGACTGAGTATTTGCTTTTGAAATTTACCATTTTACGTGCCCTTGGAAATTTTACTTAATAGCACTGAGTTTTTTTCTTCATCTGTAGAGTGGGGGAAATAATACTTACTTTGTAGGTAGATGATGGCTATAACACATTGCTTTACATAGAGTAGGCATTTAATGAATGACTATTGCCTTCCTTTCCCTGCTATTCAAAAACAAAGAAATCTGGGGTCAGAGCCACATAATTACTCACCTCCAGTCGTTTCATATCTATCAGCTGATCCCTGACATTTTTCTGCAGAAGGTGGATATGCTGTACTTGTTCTATAACTTTGCGCTTCAGAATCTCAATTCTCCTTCTCAGATCTTCTGACACTTGGCTAAATGTATTTTCATTGTCTGAAATGGCAAGTATGGGTACTGAAGTAGCTGCTGAGTGATTTGTTTGTAATTGCCAGCAAAAGAAGGAAATTTGCCTATGGATATTCCCCATTTTACTTCTATAATAGTTTGGACATTTAATTTGGGATTTCTAAATCTATTAGGCATTTGATATTTGGACAATATCCTGCAGTCATCCATGGATATCAATTAAGATGCCTTATTAGTAACCCAAATAAATGCAGAAGACAAAAACTCTTTGAAATTTTAAAGGCATAATTGAGATAAAATAATCAGTTTGATTACATTCCAATTATTTCATTATATCCTTAATCAAGGGACGTGAATATATTCTTGGATTTTCTTACTAAAAAGGTTTTCTTCACAGTTATAGATTTGAATTTGTTCCTAAGCTTTTTTTTTAGGTCAACAGGATCATGCACTTGCCAGTTGCTCTTTCACCATCAACTTTAAATTAGCCAAGTGCCTCCCAAGGATATAAAGAGTCAAGGCAAGGTTTCAGGAGCTGAGGCCTTACTAAACTCACTGCCCATGCCCAGAGTGAGTCCAGAGTTTCCTAGTCCTAATGAGACTTAGTCCTAGGCCAATGAGAAAGAGAAAACATGGCTCTATATTTTAAATTAAACAAAACAAAACAAAGCAAAACACTTCATAATAAGCACGGTGGAGTCTGTGGGTTGCACTCCCAGCCCCACCACATGATAGCTTTGCACCTTTGAGCAAGTCCCCTGACCTCTCAGTTTCCTCCTTTGTTAGACAGAAACAGAAGTATCTACTCAAAAGGTAGGGCTCACCTTATTTTCCATGTATATTCTTTAAAAAGAACACACTTAAATTCTAATCTTTAGTCCAAAATGCTGCCTTACTTTGTGACCTTAAAGCAATTCTAAACTAACCTCCTTTATGTGATAAAAATAACAGAAACAAGCCCCTTCCTTAAAATTCAGGGATATCATAAAGGTATATTTTTCTACATAAAGTACTTTGGAATAAAATCACAGTTGTAATAAGGAGACATCATATCTACTTCTGATTTTTGTTGTTTTTGTTGTGTGCTGTAAAGCCAAAGAACTAACTGTAATACTTACTCTTAGAATTGGCAAAATCCCCTCTCAAAATATCCATTATATTCCTGATCAATGTGTTAGACTCCTTATTGTTCTTCTGATAATCAAATAGTGAATTTTTTAGTTTATTTATTCTGTTTGTAAAATCTTGATTGACTTCATCAATCAATCCTTTCATCCTGCAGCCAGAAGGGCATTTGTAGTTCTGGAATGAAGAGGAAAAATTACATTAAGAGTCTATCTCTTGGGAACAGACTTATGGGTGCCAAGCAGGAGGGAGGGTGGGGGGGAGGATCGGGAGTTTGGGATTAGCAGATGCAAGATAGTATATGTAGAATGGATAAACAGCAAGGTCCTACTGTATAGCCCAGGGAACTATATTCAGTATCCTGGGATAAAGTATAATGGAAAAGGATATGAAAAAGAATATATATATATATAAAACTAAGTCACTTTACTATACACTAGAAATTAACACAACATTGTAAATCAACTATACTTCAATAAAATTTTAAAAAATAAAATTAATAAAAGAGTCTATCTCTCTGATCCAGTATAAATTTGAAGGTTTCTATGAACCCCCACTGCTCCCCTCCCCAGTGTCTTCAGGTCATCTCTTGACCTAAACGTAGTTTAAGAGGGCTAGTCAGAGATCTTAAAGAAATTCTGGAATGGGGGTCCACTTAACCATAAATTAGAACCCATGAAATCCAGAGGTCATAATAGTCAGGTTCCTAGTATTTGCCTGAACATACAACTAAAATCCAATCTGTTAATCCCACCAATGACCCAGTGTCTCAGAGGTAATTTAAACAGTGCTCTCAGGACTAAGTTCCTTTCCATCTGTCTTCTTTAATTTGATATGTAAGGAGCTATTAGATTATTTCCCACTGGACAAGTTTTCTGTGACCTAAAGTGTCAGCCTGTGTGCGCTGCCAGCAGCACAGGAAAGGACTGTCCTGCTCTACTCCCTGTGCCTACGGCTCACCCAGTCTTCATCAGAGCAGAAGGGCCAGTTCGACTCTTTGCAGGCAGACTGCTCTTTTTCCACAAGCCTTGGGCCACGCACACCTCCTCCTTCAGCAATAAATTCACCTTCACTGGGATCTGCCGCCTTTAAGGATTCATAAACACACAAAAGAGAGGTCTTTAAGCAGATAAGGAGGAGAAGCTGGCATGCCTGTAAATCCCAAGCAAGGGATCCAAGGGGCTCTGCAAGCTTCAGGTTTCTTATCTTTGGAATGAAAATCCTAATGCCTATTTTGTGGAGTTGTGAGACTGAAGGAGATGAGTGTACAAATCTCAACTGTGTTCTACACTAAACAAGCATTTAATAAATGTTAGGAGTTGTAAAGGATCCATTATAAAAGGAAGATTATTTGAATCAACAAGCTTAGTTAAAAATTACCTTTACATTTTCATTCATGCCTGGAGATAGAAAAATAATGGAAAAACTCAGAGTTCTTTCTCCTCTAACTCCTGTTTTAGTAGGAAAAAACCTACACCATCTTAGCTTCAGGTCTGTCTCTCCTTCAAGTATCCACCACAATGACCTTATGGGTCTATAATTTGAGCAAGTATATACAAGGACACAAATGTAGCCAATTCAGACTCAGAAATGATTTTTGGGTTACTCACATAATAATTTCTTTTTATTTGAAATGAAAAAAAGTACACTGAGAGCAAAAAAAAATGGTCCATGACTGATACTTTTTTTGGAACACCTTATAATTAGAAATACAGATTTTTTTAAAAAATTTCCGTTGTGATCAAGTGAAATAGGATATACAGATATTCTTCCAGCAAGATGTTATATCCTAAGAAATCAATGTTGGTTTTAGGTTTTAGCTATTTTTATTTTGTACCACCAAGTTACAAGGATTTTTATGACTATCAATCTCAGTGGTTTATTCTTATTAGTTAACATTTTCTGTCTCATTCAAAAAAATACCCCAATAATAGTAATATTAACTCAAGAAATCAAGAACAACTTATTTAAATGAACAAGTACAATCTTTTCATCTAAGAAATAAAATCATAAATCAAACATACATTGGAAAAAATGGCACAAAAATAAAAACAGGCAAAAATTAAATATTTATACCAATAAGGGAGAAATAAATGAAACATGCATTATGCAAAGTATAACTTTAACAAATGATATTAGTCTTGTTTCCCATAAAAATGTTTACTTATTATTTGTATAAGGGAAAAAATTATGTTAGAAACACTCTTTAGTTTCTTCTGCTCTGGTATTAGGGTTTATGAGCAATAAAGGAAAAGAAATAAAATGGAATAATTCACAGTCTGGAAGTAATTGAGATTTTGGAACATATTTACCAAGTTTTTATAAGATAGAAGTTGAAAAATCTTGTTGAATGAAGTTTCTCTTCTTTTGCATAGGTTTCTGGAGTCAAACTTTAGGAATTATTGCAATATTTGTAATATCTTAAAAGAATACAATTGCTTCCAAAAAACATATTGCCTATCAATTAATCTCTTCTAATTTTGCTATGTAATATGTTTTCAAAGATAACTAATTTGCTTTTTATTTGTCTTAAAGAAACACAAACACAACCTTTCAGAAAAGCTACATTAAACCACTGTTCTGCTTATTATGGATAAATAGCAATAAAATAATAACTAGGTTAAAAATTCTTATCATAAGAATGTTCTGTTCTGTTAACTAGCAATCCCAAGTCTTTACAGCAACAAAGATGGCAAAAATTTCTTCTCTTTGACAAAATCCAATGTAAGACCAAGCTATAGGTGTTGAAGATTCCCCTGTGAATTTATATACTTTGGTCCCGCTAAGTCTCCCTCTGAGGGTGATATTACCCTGTATTCTTGAGGTGTCAAGCCCATCTAGGGACTTGCCTCCTCTGGCTACAGCTTATAAAGCTAATAGTGTGTGAGGACGTACACATGGCTGACTCAGACCTGCAAGCTCTTTGTGGAATAAACACCAGAGAGAAAGAGAAGAGGAAATAAAGAAGGCCATACCTGAACTGCACCCATCACACTCAGGACCAGGCAGAGGAGCCTCACAGAAACCATCTCTGCCGTGGGTGGGGCTGGCTCAAGAGGAGCACTCCAGCTGAAAGAAAGGAGGACTGCCTTCACGCCGAGTTCCCATCACATTTAAGTCTGCAAGAGGTCTGATTAATCATTATCTTTGTCCCGTTGAGACAGTCAACATGCACCCTGCATCTCTTGCTCCTTCTGTAAAGTTGTTGTCCCAGAAGTTCTTGCTCAATTCCCTAAGCTTGTTTGCTTCAGATAAGCTGTTGCAAAGGTAGCCCAGTTCGTGGAAGATCCCACATTCCAGTAACAGGCTGATTTTGGGAATGCAAAGGGGAACATGGGAGGACCTATCTCTACTCGAGTACTTGAAAGAATATAGAGGGTGGTGGAGGCAGGCTAGCTGTAGCCCACCGGCAGAGATCTGACAACTGAGATTTCACTTTATGCAGGAATTGGTTGATCTGACTTTTGACTGACTGTGGTGATGAGCTGATCCTGAAAGCCTTCAGTAAGCTTCCTCTATCCAGAATGGTTAAAACAAGCAGCTCCAGGAGCCAAACATCCTAGGTTCATACTCCCAGCTACACCATTTCCCAGCTCTGCTTTTGGACAAATTACTTTACCTCTTTATACCCCAGATTCCTCATTTTTAAAATGGGGATAGTAATAACCTATCACACATGTTTTTATGAAGAATAAATGAGTTAATCCTTGTAAAGCCCTGAGATTGCCACATATCCAAAGGTACAGAAACTGGAACGAAAGAGCATTTTCATGGCACTTTATGTTCTCCAATAACAATTATTATTTCTTTCCAGTTTCTGTACCTTTGGACAAGTTAATTTATTTTCCCTGATCTTCATCTCCATATCGAATTTTCTTGTCTAAGAGTTGCCAGATTTAGCAAATAAAAAACCAGTTAAATTTGAATGTTAAATTTGAATGTCAGATAAACAGCAAATATATTTTAGAGTAAGTTTGTCCTGTGCAATATTCAGACCTATTCATACTAAAAATGTGTTGCTATTGTTTATCTGAAATGCATATTTAACTGGGCATCCTGTAATATGTCTGCCAATCCTACCTTGTCTCAAATGCTGCTTCCTATGTGAAGCCAATCCTGATCATAGTATAACAGCCAAAATGTATTGAGTGTTTACTAAGTGCTGGGGACTTTGCTGGACACTTTACATAGTACCTGATTTCATGTCTCCAATTGAAAGCAATCTCTTGTTCTTTCATACTTCCTTAGACTATGTACCACTCATGACATTTATTACTGCAGGAACATTGTCCATCTCTTCCACTAGATCATAAACTTGAGAACTGACATATTTTAATGGTCTTTATATTCTCCCCAAAAGGTGTGAGGCTTCATTGAGCAAGAAAGCATGAGCGGATTACACTGTTATGAAATTGAGCCCTGTCTCAGGGCTCTGTGGGAATGTGAAGCTTGCTGTAAATGGGTGAGAGCCTGGTACAAGGCAGCACCCTCCTACACTGCTTGCTCCATGGAAGGTTCTTTGTCTGATCAAGCTCACCTCTGATGTGGCTTTTTTGAAGCAGCTTCGGAGCTCAGAGAGAACTCTAGAGTCTTATGCAGGTTATGAAGGGCAATGACTCCATGGAAAGCTGGGTTACACTTGTCCACAGTGGTTGAACTAGCAAAATGCCAGGAATGTATAGGATCTGAGACTGACTTCCCCAGATGTTTTCCTCTGCCCACAGGAAGTGCCTTTCTTAGGGGTAAACATGGTATATGGAAGAAGTTCCCAGAAAGTAATCTGGTGAGCTTCAGGTGACTTGGTTGGACATAATCTGATTAAAAGTAAGTTAACAGAAACCAGTGTGACTGAATGCCAGCACTCTGGTGCCATGTCTGGGCTTTTCCAAGGTACCACCTGTGGCACGATCCTTGCTGTTCCATGGCTCCTTCAAGTATCTGCATGTCTCACTCCCTTCCTTCATCCAGGGTTCTGCTCAGATAGCACCTCTTCAGAAATGCCTCCTTTGACCACCCTACCTGAAGGGCAGCCACCCTCATGCTATTCTTTTAACCTGAGTTGGTTTTCACTCATTTTACTTTATCACTACTGGACAGTATACATGGAAAAGTATTTGTTTATTTTTTGTCTCTTCCACACTAAGTTTCCTGAAGCCGAGGCACACTGTCTAGTACAATGCCAGGCATAGGGTAAGTACCAGTAAGTATTTGTTGGAGTGATAGAAGGCTGTCACAGTGGCAGCACAGTGTGGTGGAAGGACAGTGGGCTTTGTAGAGAGTGAGATCTGCATCCTAGCTGAGTGACATGGACAAACAAAATTCTCTGAACCAGCTTGCTTATCTGTAAGATAGAGATGACAATAATTATCTTGCAGTGTAGAGATGACAATATTTATCTTGCAGTGTTGTTGTGAGGATTACATAAAATGTGAGGCTATATAACATGTTCGATATACACATTACAAGCTCCAGAAATGGTCCCTAGAATATTCCAATGCCCCTAAATTGAAAGTTCCTATGTTATCTCTCCAGTGCCACAATTCCCTAACCAGGCACCTTTGGGGCTCTCTTTGGGCCTAGCACTGCAGGAATGAGCACCAGGCTGGGCTCTTTACCTCACAAGCAAGCCTTATTATCAGCTATGGAGAAGTAGGTTTTGTTTAGACAGAAAGCCATGCAGGTGAATAGGCAACAAATAATGCAAGGAATATCATTTTTTTATTGAGGTATAGTTGATGAACAATATTATATAAGTTTCAGGTATACAACATAGTGATTCACAATTTTTAAAGATTATAGTTCATTTACACTTATTATAAAATATTGGCTATATTCCTGTGTTGTACAATATATAGGAGTATCATTGTTTAAAATCATGTGACAATAAGGATAACTTTACAAGTGTAAAAGTGGGAAAAAATTAAGAAATTTCCAGTTTCTTAGACCAAAACCACTGTGTATTGCATTTTTCCCACAGATGACTATATCCTATTTTCCTTAGCTCTAATGAGAGGAATGTTTCATTCATTTATCCTTTGAAATTAATATAATTTCTCACAAATTATAAGTATTTAAACTCAGGGATTCACATATTTGTTATGCCATCACATTGGGCAGCACTGGAATAGATTTTATTTGTATGATGTATAGTGTATGTAAAAAGAATAGAAATTCTATAGCTGTAATTATGTTTCACTTTTAAACTGTATCTACGCACCAAAATTTATACATGAGAGTAAAATACATAGCCAGTCATTTAAATATTTGCCACTGTGTAAACATAACTTTAAAATACAAGCAAAACAAAATAAAATAAAACAACCCTCAGCTTTCTTTTGAATGGGGTATTTGTCTTTCTGGGGGCTACATCCCAGGAAAGTAAAAGAACATCCCTTTCTTTACCAATTTATTTTAAATGTATTGAATTCTGAGGCCAGTTCACTTACTTATTCATTGGTTTGAATATAACAAACATTTATTGTATGTCTACTATTTGTCAGTCCTGCATGCCATGTTCTTGAGATAGAAAGGCAAATAATGTATAGCCTTGTACGTTCAAGTTGCTTACAGTTGGGGAGCAAATAAATACATGTGCAGCTAAGAAGTTAAACCATATAAAATTGCCATTTTTGTAGATCAAAATGATGAATGTCTGCAATTTCATATGGTTTAATCTGATATAAAACAATGAAAAAAATTCTGTGAGGTAAGTTCAAAGTACTTTTAGAGCACAGAGTAGAGGCTGAAATACCGTTTCTGCATTGTTTTCTGTCACATTTTGTGTAAAATGTTCCTTAAAATATCAGATTTAATTCAAGCCTAAAAATGAAAGATGCTTTTGAAAAAATACTAATTGTAAGTCTTTTAGCATAAAAATCTGTATGAATCTATAAATTTATTATTCTCCTAATAACAAGAAGATAATGGTACCTTAACAGGAAATATTTTGTTAAAATAATATTAAGTGTACAACTGGAAAGTACCACAATTAATTTCTAAATTTCGAAATGCCTGAATTATAAAAATATAGGAGATTCTGGCCCTTATACTACTCTTTCAGAGCCTCTGCCTCAGGTTTGGACAGCAGTGACGGATCTATAAAGGATTTATTGGAAAACACTGGCAAGGCTCCTTAGCTTTGTGTATATTATTTTCTCTCCTTGTCTCCTGCATTTCAAGAGTATTGCAGAAATTTGTTTTTAACCAATCTGCTTATTGTGAAAGGTGAATGGGATAGTATGATGATCGATCTGAGAGGAACTAATGGGACTTTTACTTTCAGAACTCATCAGTACTCTGACGGCAGATGGTTTTCCTGGAAGTTATAGCTGTAGAAAGAAGTTGGGAATTTCCTTAAATACACAGAAATAATTCTGAACTACACTTATGAAAGTGAGGAAGGAAAAAAAGAGTTTTTCTTGATGGTTCTTGATTCTATCACATTGTATTTCTCTTTAATCTCTTTATTCAGGAAAGAAATCTACTTTATTTCTTGTAATAAAACTGTTCCCAGATGAGTAGCCATTTAATTGAATAATTTTTTAACATTTTTGGAATTAAATTCTGTAATATTCCAACAATAGAATGATCATTCTCTTTTTTGTTTTTATGCATGATTTTCATGGTCTTTTACTTAAGCACTTTTAATCATTTCCACTAAGTCGTTATGTGTGTGTGTGATGTATGTATGTATGTATGTATGTATGTGTGATGAGTGTGTGTGAGAGAAAGAGAGGTGAAGGTGAGGTCCTTGAGTTTTTGCCACTGCTTTATTTCCTTTGGTTTTTAACTGCATTATCAATTAAATAATTCGTTTTTCAAGATAAATTAATTTTACTTATAATGTGCTTTGCTAAATTTTACTGGAATTATCAAATTCTTTGTTGAATGTGTATTAAAGTATAAATCCTTTCTTGAAAAGTAAAACCATTATGCAGATGAATAATCAAGTGATGTATTAATATCAACAACATGAATTCATTCCACCGTCATACAGCTTAAATCCATTTAATTTGGCACACTGTCGATTTCATTGTGGTTCTTCTATTAAAGATTAGCAAACATGATCTATCAGTTGGTATTTATTTAATAGGGATGCATTGAGATCTGGGGAAATAGTATCTGTGAGGTATTTAGACTTTCCACAGCAAGGAATTGTGTGAAAATTATGGGGTAATTTAATTATCAAGATCCATTTAATTCTCTGTGATTCTTCTTGAAACCTATTTTTAACAGGCCATTCTATAGTAAAACCAAGGCAATTTAAAGAAGGCATTTTGGTAAAATTTTGCTTAGATAAAATTCAACAAAAAATTATTGAGCATAACAGAACAGAAACCCAAATTGAGGGGCATTTTACACATACTTGACCAGTCCACCAGAATATACTCTAAACAGTCAAGTTCATGAACAACAGGGAAAGACTAAGAAATTGTTACCAAAGCTGACTAAGGAGTTATGACAACTAAATGTAATGTATCCTGGATGGGATCCTGGAACAGAAAAAGGACATTAGTGTAAAAACTGATGAAATCTGAATAAAGCATGGAAGTTAGAAAAGAGTGACTACTAGGGTTGGTTTCTTAAGTTTTGACAAATGAGCCATGGTAATGTCAGATGTTAACATTAGAGGAACTGGGTGACAGGGGTAGGGAACTCTGTATTTTCTTTTCTGCAAATTAAAATGTATTCTGAAATTTAAAATTTATTAAAATATAAAAGCCAAAAAATTAAAGTTTTAAAATTATGTTTCCAAACTTAACTGACATTAGATTCAAATCTCATGCAGCAATACCAATCTTAACAGCAAAAAACAATTCAGTTTTGTTTTTGTCTCTGGAGCAATTTCATATGTGATCTCATTTGACCCTTCCCATAGCTTTGTGATATAAAAAGAGTGATTTAGGAAGGAAAACATTTCCAGTCCAAGGTCTCTTAAATGTTAGATCATTTTTTTTCTAAGTCACACTTTACCTATTTGTCCCTGAGGGTTCGAAAGAGGCCACTTTCATCACAGAATGGAATCTGCCCTACTCTGTTTATTTAGGGAGAGTCAACATTCAGATTTATTTAGGAAGGATTCCCATCTACCTCAGGTTACTCCATGCTTTTAAGTTACCAGCAGAAGCAAACCTGGGTGAAGATCGGGGAAATGGGAGAGAGGGTCAAGAATACTGGATTTGGGATTTGGAAAAGACAGTTTTGAGCCAGTTGAAGACCTGATTAAATGTCATGATCTGAATTTATCCATTTGGACTTTCAAATATTTCCCAATGAAACTGAGATGAACAAGAGCTTGAAATTTCACCAGCCAGCCTTCCCAAAAGGCTTTCAAACCTGCTACAAAGGTGTGTTCTACAAGTCAGTGGTCAAACCTATTATTGATGCTCATAACGGGCCATGGCTACAAGGTCATTTGGGCCAAAGCTCATGTTTACAAGGCCAATCACTATCTATCTTTAGTTCATTTTCCTTCTTAAAGGAAAAAAAATATTAATACTCTTCTTGGATGCAGATCATTATTGGAGAGTGGTTATGATTTATGTACACTTTTATGGGGTTAATTAATTCTCTGATAATTCCTATGTCCCAAAGTAATTTGTGAACTGTCTCTCAAGAACCAGTATCATCAAAATTATGTTCTTTGACCATAATGAAATGAACTTAGATGTTAATTAAAAATACAGTTTTAAAAAGCACAAGCTTTGGAGCCAAATAATATTCACTTTTTAAGTCTTCAGTTCAAAAGGAGATCACAGGAAGTTACAAAATACTCAGATTGTGGGTAGATCTTAACTGTGCTGAATGGAAAAAGTAATAAGTACAATGAAGACCTTAGTAGTGTTTCTCAAAGTGTTTGTTCTAAAGGACCAGTTTTATTAAATTTCTAATCAGTCACAGACCTATTAGCTTATAAAATGCAATAAAAATAGTTTCTAGTGAAATAAAATGTAAAAAAGCAAAAATGTAGGTCAATTTTTTAATTATTAGATTCCAAAGACATATAATTACATTTGAATAAATACAATCATCACATACATAATATAGGAAAAATGTTTCTACATGCTAATTCTCAATTTTTTTAGTTATAATGCTGACTAACAAAAAATTTGTGGATCAGCATTCTGAGAAACACCCATGATTTATAAGAATATGTACAAATAAACATGCATCAAATCTATTACAATGGTTGATTATTAAGGGATTAAAGGGAGGAATCAGAGTGACCCAGCACAGATGAATGAGAATGGTGTGCTAGAAGTATGACTAATTTAACTTCTGTCTCTGGGACACACACACACACACACACACACACACACACACACACACACGGAAAAGGTATATGAAACAGTCTTTCCCACACTCTTGGTCTCTTTATCATCAACTTAGTATTTTCCATCTACTTTAACTCATCTTATTATCTTTAACTCTTTTTTTCCCCATTCTTTCTGAGCTACATCAAACTGATAAGAAATCATCAGTAGATTAATTTTCCCCAGGGTTAAATGTGTATTTTGTTTTTCACTTCGATCATCTGAATTTATATCTACAAAGATACATACTATGTATAACTTGGCTTAGTTTATGCTGTTCAGAGTTAAGAATTTTAGACCTTGTAAATTCTCAAATATGCTGTCTATACTTACACGTTTTCACTTCCCACTCACTTTCAGCCTACCCACAAATCTGAAACATGATCTTTAAAGCCAAACTACTAAATATAACAAAGAATTGAAAAAAAGCTATAGCACTTCAGAGGTATATTTAAAAATCTTGATATTGTCCAATAAATGACTGTTCCTGTCTGCTGATTAAAGAACTCTGCCCTGTAGTTCATGACCTGAAGTCATAGTATAGGTGCATCTGTACCAGTACTCTCCTTTTTGGAAACTTCCCTCTGTGGGTTTTTCAAAGTGTGTGACCATGCACATCTGTTTTGTACTTAGCTGCCCTATTTTGCAGTGACCTGAGTTTTGTGTGCCCGGAAAGTGAAGGGAAGGGTTGGGTAATAGTTATCTGTGATTTGAGCTGTGCAGAAAAGTAATCTGTCGCTAGGAGGCTCCAAACTCTTTGTTTCACTTAAAAGTAAATTTTTAAAAGTTGATTTGTCAAGATAATCCTTTCATTTCTATTTTATTTGTGGAGACACGATCCAATTGAGTGTGGAAGTATATATCTTGCTTCATTTCTTAAGCTATAACCCTTCAATGTTCACCATTGAATATTAATAACTAAACAAGTAAAAAATTTAAATTCACCTTTTTATCTCTACCTAATTGGGTTTTAAATTAACTACAAAACTAATAACATACTCATTATAACAAATCAAACAATGCAGAGGTATAGAAGGAGAAAGTTAGAAGTCCCTTCCCACTAATCAATCCTGAATTACCCAACATATATGTACTCTGGACACCCACAAAAACAGGGGCCTCCAAAATGTTTTTGAAAGAATGTTATAATTGATATTTTAGAAGAAGCATTGGAAAAGTGATCATGGGAAAAATCAGAAACTTTTGGACTTGTTTATATTTATTTTATTTAGTATTTTTATTAAATTTTATAAATCGATTGGGGAGAACAAACATATACAAATAATGCATGTATGTCAAGATTACATTTTGTTCAAAAGTATATGCATATATACTTTTCCATACTTATCATTGTAGAATTGTTTTTCATCTTAAAATTTCACATATTATTTAGTAAATGTTTCTATGCTCATACAGAGATATTATACTTATTATGTAATCATTGCATTCTCTTCCATTGTACTAATAAACCACCTTGCTTGTCCATTTTTCCACTGTTAAATATTTTCTAAATTTCCCACTGCTATTAAATATTTATTTAATATTTAAATATTATCTATATTTCTATATAGAGCTATTTTCTTTTTCAAAAATAATTTTCTTGGGATAAATCACTAGAGTGATATTACTGCATTTAAACTTATGAATATTTACATAACTCATCCTGCCTATGACCAAATTGCTCACCCAAAGGATTTTATAGATTCTCAAAGGGTAGACTATATGCATGCTGAATTTAGAAGCGGTTTGGAACATGATGAGGTGGGAACAGGTAAGGCTGGAAGCAAGATGGAAAACAGGAAGGAGGCATTTGCCATTATCCTGGCAAGAGATATATATTCCAACTAGAACGGTGGCAGTTGGCATAGAGAAGTAAATGAATATAATAAATATTTAGGAGGTGGATTTGACAGGCTTGAGGATATGGGGAGGGAGGAATAAGGAAGACTTATTGCTGGTTTTTTGGAACTTGAGAACTGGACGGAATGGAACAGTACTGGGAGAAAGGAGGATGCTACTATGTGCTATATACCCAGCACAGGGGCTAGTACAATGAAGGAAGTCAATAAATGTTAGTTGAATGAATGCCTCATGCATACATGAATGAATGAGTGCTACAGACAATGAATCAATGTTGCTATTTTCCCAAAGCCTCACAAGTATTTGGCTGTATACCTAGAAGTTGACTTACTGGTTTTTATCTCCTCAATAGGATGTTTTTAAAATCAGGACTTATGAGAACAAGGAAGCGAAAGAGGAAAGAAATTGTGAAAAGGAAGAGAATACAAAGCCAATGCTCAGGACTTCAGAACAACCAGATCTCCCCCCATGACCCCATAAAATTAGTCAATTACTTTTCATGTTCAACTTTATGCCAACTAATGTAAATGCAGCTATTCCTTACAGAAAGTTGGTGATTCCTGATCTCTGGCTACTGCAATAATGGCTTCATTCTGCTCAACTTGTTCAGCAGTGAGGGGCTGAGCAGATTGTTCCCTGGAGCTCTCTGTTCTGAGTTGTAATCCTCTCCAAGTGCCCACATATGGCCACAGGAGCCCGGAGCTAAAAGGATTTGCTGGGAGAATCCCCAAACAGCCTAATGTCTCCAGCTGCACTGGGGTACTATGAACCTGAGTTATGTGATTGTGACATGTATTTATGTTTTTATATCAAATTTTGTCATTTTGGGTTACTGTATTTTTCTGTATTTGTCTTATAACCCCTGGAGGGCAAAAGCCATGATTTCTATTTCCTTCATAACTTCCCAAGAGTCAGGTACAATGTTTAGCATAAAGTGAACACTGAGCAACTACTGATGATTGTCCAACTGTAATTATTAAATTGAAGGAAAGTGATGGTTTTTAATGGTCAATAAAATGTACCATTTATCTAGTCTTAGGAAACAAAATGTTTATTGAAATGGTGTGTAGATAAATTACAACCAGCATAAAACTGTTAGTGGAGTTTTCAACATGGGTTCTTTTTACTCTTAAAATGAAGTGAGGCTTTGCAAGTCCATTGTCCCATAGGAAAAATATTATATTTTTCTTTTTAGATAGAGTCATTTCATAAGTAAATCACTTTTGAAATGGTCTTTTATACGTCTCCAGCCTATGACCAAAGCAAAAAATGTATTAAAAAGATATAATTATATCCATTTAAAAGAATAATTAAAGATGAATGATTTAGGGGTAATAAATATGGAAAAAATATTTAGTCATTTGAAATGCTAGAGTTTGTTCCTATTATATTAGTATATACTAAAATATTTAAGAAATAATTTAAAAAATCACCAAGACACAATGACGTGTGATCATTAAAATGCAAACTATCACAATGATTTTATTACATATTTAGGAAATAAGCTAAAATATTATTATCTCATTAAATAAACAAATTTTAAATAATTCTGCATTCAGTAATTTGGGAATACAGTGCAAAGTGAGTTTTAATTGCCATTCAAGGCTAACTATTCTTAATAAAAGACTTAAAATTAATAAATACAGTAAGAGAAAATGGGAAGAAAATTTCATAAAAGTTTCTGAAACTTTGTGGGTTAATAGAAGTGAACAGCTAATCCTCAGGGTAAAATGACTTAGTCATATTCTATTTCAACATAGTGTTCTGGTCTGACCTGTTTGGCTCCCCCAAGGTGGTGTTGCTGTCCTTCTCCAATGGCGATTCTGTTATATGGGATTAATTTCATGGTGGTTTTCTTCATTGAATACCACCGGGATTTCCAAGTGGCCCAAATAATGCCATTATCATAACCATCAGGAGTAGATGTTTTTGAGTAAGTGCCACCTAAAACAAATTGTAGATGCACATATCACTGCTCTTGAATCTCTTCCCCTCAGAAAGTCTATAAAGAACTGTCTATTATGAAGTCCATTGTCATATACATCAGATTTTACAGTGTTATCTACTAACTGAAAATATCCTTAAAGACTCCTAAATTCTCCATTTACAATTGACATAAACTTATTATTAAACAAACTCTTACAGCTGTGTTGTGCTTTCTGGTCACATCCATACTTTAAATGTATTCACTGCTAACAGGCTTAGAACCCCAAATTTCCCCAATTGGTCTCTCTCCCTAAGTTTAGCCATCCTGGATTCAGTTATTATGGACCAACTTTCTGAAAACAGGTCATAATTCCTCATCAGATGATCTCAGGTCATCTGAAAAACACAATTTTACTGGAAAATACGAGGAGCTCTAGAAAGCGGTTCTGGAATGTTATTTTACATCTCCATTATAAAGTGGAGGCTAGGCTGAAGTGCCTTCACCTCGTTCCTGGACACTAAATTTCATGTGATTTTGTAAGGGATTGTCGGGGTCTAGTACTGGAGGGTACCACAAGATATCAACATGGCTACTCTGGATCATATGGATCAGGCAGCTTCCCTGAGAGCTTCTTCTAATCACATGGTTTGTTGGTGCAAAGCTAAGTTAGGTTTCAAAAAAAAACATTGTGAAAACCAAAAGGTAAGTTTAAGTAGTTTTTAAGAGGATTCCAAGTCACCTCTTGGCTAGAACAGTGCCCTAAGGAGGGAAGATTGCTCATTTTAATGGATGAGCGTTTCCCCATGCATACCTGTTGGGTAGTTACAATAGTTTGTCAGTAAGTAAAACCAATGCTCAGAACTACTCCAGTCTTAGAGCAAACTATAGCTTGCCCTCCTCTTGTCCTAAAATAAGTGTCTACACTCTTCAGGCTGGACTCCTCTCCTCTTAAGCTTTCATGGACATCTGCCCTCACCAATACATCCCTGCTCTTTGCTTAATTCCTCCAGACACCTACTCACTGCTTACTGGATCTATTTGACACATAGCTCATGGGAAGCTGAACCAGGCTACTGTGTTAACAAGCATAAACATGGTAATGTTAGTCCATCCAGATCATATATATGGTAAGCCTAGAGGAGACACCATAACCCAAAGTATTAACTCTGATGGAGGCATGATGAATACCACTGCATAGTTTGCAGCAGTTGGATTTCTTGTAGAAGGACCAATTTCAGGTATAAGCTAGCACTATTCAATTCTGGTTTAAAATAAAGAACTATATAATAAGCTCTCAATATCTTTATTCATTTCCTTATATTTATTTATTACCTTTTATAAAAATATAGACTATGCACAAATTCATGCATCTAAGGAAGAAAGCCATACCTTGGTAATAAATTCCATTGAGGTGGCCAGCATGACATTTGTTCATCCACCAACCAGATCCATCCTGTTCAGCACAGTTGCCTTCAAACTTATCATTGTCATTGTCCCAGGTACTGAACTGCATGCCATTGTGGGATGTGAAAAACTTGTCACTAGTATCCTCGCCAAAATCGTAGCCATCAAATGCATCTCCAGCATCTCCACCAATGAAGTAGGCATATGTCATGCGGTATTTGTCGCTTTCACCTGTCACCCTGAATGTAGCATAGTCTGCAGTACTACAAAGAAGGGAATAAAGACCTTAGACCCTGAGCCTCAGAAGGCATCTCAGAAGTTCTCTCTTTCATAGGACAATTGTTTGGAATCTCTAACTTTGCTTCTTCATCTGAAATGTGCTCATTGAATAAAATTTTCTGCAAATCTGGCAAGGGAAAATGGATGTGGGAACTAGCACCAATCAGGATGGATCTAGAAGCCTTCAAGGAAGGCTTCTAGTCCCAGGAAGACTAAAAATTTCAGCCATCTGAATGTTTTTGCCTATAGGATCCTAATATCCAACCCAGATATGTGGATGAACCTGACTAATTTCATATTTTCCACTTTTATCTCAGTATGTAGCATGTACACACAGTTCTCATAAACCACATTAACTTTCTGACAGTGAGTGACAAACAATGCAGCAAACCTGAAGGAGCTACAGTTCCATTAGCCACTCATACCATCTAAAGTGTGAAGTCCTAAAGGGGTTTTTCTTTCCCAAGGCAGTGTGGCAGTGACAAGAAGGAGGGTTTCCTCAAGCATCACATAAAAGAAGTTCCCTGTATGGCCCACAAAACATGAGCTATAGGATCAGAGAGAGATTCTCCCCTGGAAAAAAGTTGTGAATGAGGGCCAGAAATCTATGGAGTGCAGGGAAGAATGGGCTTTGGTGCATGAACAGAGATTTCCAGAAAACATTTAGCTTCCCTGATCTCTAGGACTTGGGATATAGGAGATGTTCTCATAGGAGGTCTATTGACTATGGTATTACACTTTCTGGTTAAAAACTTAAAAAAGTAAAAATACGTATTTGGGCACAGACTATATTTCATCATGCCATAGACATAACAAGAGGGTTGGATATTGTTTTGAATTTTAATTAGGCATACAACACTCAAAGTGCCCAGACAGCTCTAGCTCACCAAAGAAGCCAGCTGGTTTGATTTTAAAGTAGCTCCTGGATTTGACTGACTGAATGGTCATTAAAGCACTGGGAAATCTGAAGAAGCTAGATTCACTCTTCAACAAGGATAATCACTAAGAGGATGGGTTGTAGAGTTAAACTACCTGAGTTTAAATCCAACCTTTACCATATACCAGCGATGCGACCGTGGAAATGTTAATCTGTAAAATGGGATTAATAGTAGTTCTTGCCTCATGAAACAGTTATTTGGATTAGATTAAATTATAATTTCATGTTCAATTTATGGTACATATTAAATGCTCAGGAAATACTAGCTATTATTTTGTATGGTTCCAGGGTAAGTGGATTGTACCAGAACACTTAGATCCTGCCTAAATAGGACCTAGCATCTTGGACTGCCCAAGAACCAAACTGACTTCTGGGGAACATAGTTGGATGTTCTCTTCACATCTGTCAGACTGTTTTCCTCACTGTTCTGTTGAGAGCTGGAAAGTGCATACTCCAGACTGTCTCTATGGCAAAAAGTTAAAAGTCCTTTCTAATAGTACCTGGTTCTGCCATTCCAGTCCTCCAACTGCACTCTTAATACATATGGGATGGTAGACTGTGTGCTTATCAAATGAATCTTCTCATTTCCCAGCCAAAATTCTGTGTTTCCAGTAGGAGACAGATGTCCAAACCCTTCTTTATATTGAATCCAGTTTTTCTTGAAATCCACACTGCCATCAAGCCTCTAATTACACGATTGCACGGGCAAAAGGAGAGAGTGGATTATCAGTGCACATAAAAAAAATTATAAACATTTTGTACAAAATATGGAGGATATGATTTCATCATTTACTAAGTGACCCTGGGCTAGCTGCTTCAGTTTTCTCACCTATCAAGTAGGAATAATGATGCTTACTTCTTAGGGTTGTTGCAGGGATTACACCAGAGAATGTAAAAGTACTTAAAAGAGCAACTGGCACAGCACATGATAAATTATAAACTAGTAGTAGTTTTAAAAAGACTCCTAGAAGACTCCAGAACACCAGCTTGATGTTGCTGATTCTTGTACTGATGGTAGAAAGGTCAACCTACTGCTCAATCTGTGTCTACCAGCCAGAGCTCCCATCACTCACTGGCTCTGAGTGGCCCCTTCAGGATTAGTTGTAACAGTGGTCAAAGGTAAACAGAATGCAAGAGGATTTGCAGTGGGTGCCTGGGGCTGGCAAAGGCAATAGAGGGTCCTGGTCTTGGAACAGCCTAAGTGTATCCTCTGGGTGACATCATCTTCTTGTGATGGGCAGCCCTAGGTCTTGATGTACCTGTCAAGAGAGGTCTCTTCGAGTTCTTTGTCACTATGATATTGTGATTATGTGCCATCATGAATCTACAACAGCAGGGCCAGCATGGTAGAGAGTCACAGCACAGATTGAAACCAGACTATATCCTTTCTCTGTTACTTATTAGTTATGTGACTTTGGGCAAGTTATTGATACTCAGCCTCTTGTGCCTGTTTCCTCCTCTGTAAATAGGGATAAGAAGGCAAAAACTACCACAAAGGGAAGTTGTGAGTGTTAATTGAGTTAATGTTCACAAGGTGCTTGGTAACGTATCAGGCATATAGCAGAACAATTAGGTGTCTATTAAATACACACGATGTGGGAAAAAATACCTTCTGAAACACAGTCCATCCATTTCCAGACCCATCAATTTCACAGTAGACTAAGAACTGCTGCTTAGCTTTCAGAGGTTTGATAAAGTAAAGGCCACTCTCTCTGGCCCCCTTATTGGCAATGTCTTGACAATCTGAAAAAGAAGAAATTATTGTGGGGATTTGAAATCCAGGTAAGACTGTTCCAGTCTTGAAAATGAAATTTTTAACATGTCGTAAACTATTCATTTCCTGAGAAGTATTTTCTTACTTCTCACATGATTATTCCTTTCAAAGTATTTTTTTCAGCCACTCAAGAAAAGTCTAAGCAAACTGTTCAGATTTAATAGCTAGACATTTTCCAATGTATTTGTATACATTCCAATACATACAATCTCCTTTACTTTTTATATTTGCTTTGATGAACTTAATCCCAATATAAAACTTTCACTTACCTTTCCCAGTTGTATCATGTATTTTCACTGTATCTTGACAAGGTTCCTGACACTTTGCTTCCAGCTGGACCACTTTCTGTTTCAGGTTAATGATTTTTTGATTATTTGAATTATATATTTCCTGCAAAAATCTACAAGCAAAATAATAAGATAACAGAGTATTCCTTTTAGAGGAATAGTTTTGTATATTCTTTTAAAAATACCACCTTATTTTCTCAAGAATTATTTCCTGATAAATTACTCCATTCTTGGAAAAAGTGTAAAATGCTGTTAATAAATAAATTGAGGTGAATTAAAATTCTAAGCTTTTTGGAAAAGAAAATAACAAGGTCCTTGCCAATAAACAGTATCATTGTTAAGTGGCCTTTCTGAATTTTATCTTTTGCATAAAGGGCAGCAGATAATGATGTACACAAGTGATGAGCCTGATTAATAGGAAGACCATCTGGTGATTATTCTTGGGACAATATTATTAGGGAAGGAAAGGCCCTGTTCTAAAATTCACATGTGCTGAAGCATTATTCCTTTTCACTTGTGGATTTACTGAGGATCTGTTTGTGGACTTCAATCTTATAACTTACATAGGAAAAGTATCTGGGGCACTACCTTACCTAAAATAAAATAACAGACATTTTCCCTTTCTTCTTAATGTTTCTATTTACATAGCTTCAGAAAAAGGCTGGGGGAAGTGAAAAATCCTGCTTTTGTTGTTTCTCACAGGGTTGCTTGTACATATTCAGAAATGATAGAAAACTATCTACAGTGCATAGACTGTCATCTCTTTCTTTGAGGTACAGGATAGACAAACTATTTGACTACGTTTTTCTCTACTGCACCTTAGAAAATTTCTGCACTGTAGTCTCCTTCAACTTCAATGATGGGCAATGATAATGTAAATCATAATGCTAATAATATCACAATAACAATAATAATAATAGCTCTCTGATATCAAAAAGAGGATAAATCCCTCCTGGGCCACTTTTCCTCAGCCACCATTTATCTCAATTTCTTATACTACTTTGAGAACAATTTAGGAAAAAAATTGAGGAAGAAACTAAAACTGTATCTGAGGCCCTACGTTCAGAAAGTCTACGAGTCCCTGGGAAGTTAACAGAGACATTTTACTTTCAAGAGAAGGGAGGAGAATATGTAATTGCAGGTTCCATGATCAACAGGTAGCTTTACAATGTTTGTTACACTTATCTCTTAAAACACATTTTTTCTGTTCTGCCTTCAATATAATTTACTTTTGCAGCCAAGATCCTTCCTATGTCTCTGCTTACAAATTCCTCACCACACATTTGTTGACATTCTTATAAAAAGAATTTTATTTTCAACACCCATATTCCCATCAGTTTGAATTTACCTTGTAAGACAAATGGGGGTGAGGGGAAACATTTTGGTAAATACGGTCATAAAGCATTTGAAGACACCTAAAACATCTTTCTCCCACATGATTAATTTTTTTCCACATCATTATTAAAAAGCAATTACAATCCAATACAACTCATATTGCCTAAATACTCCTATCTCCACTGTGTTCAAGATGGTCAGGCATCATGTCAATTAGATATTACAAGTAGAAAAAAATAAAAAGATTTCTTCTACTGAAGCTTGGAATATTGAGTAAACACTAGCTCAGTGTTTGGAGAGCAAATTGAAACAAAAAATTCTTACCGAACTGTTGATTCATGTGTTGAAATCAATGTTTCGTATTTCATAATTTCTTCCAACATTTTCTTGGAAATCTTGGTAGCACTGTCTATCCCATCTGTAACATGGGATCAGAGACATAAAAATACGTAAACAAACAGAACCACTGAAATAACAGCAAAAGAACTTCACAGATGAAGTTCTCAGTCAGTGGTGGTTAGATTCTCACTTGGCTTTGCTGGTCCATCAGAGCGGTAGCTGATCTGGATTGCTTTGACCAACTCTCTGGCTTCTGATGTCTTGTTCTCAACTTGACGTAAGATTCCTTCCAAATTCTGTAGATCCTTGTCTACACTGGTTTGGTAAGTAGACAGGAAATCTGCAATTCCACAGGTAGTTGGGCAATAACTACCCTGAAAATACAATAATAGAGTGATTAAAAATCCTGATAAAAAGCTACATAAGATCTACTAATCAAAATAGGTAAAACCTAGACTACGTTTAAAAAAAAAAGTCTAAACTGCCAAATGGTATTTGAGAGAGAATTTCTTTTATTTCTCTGCCCACGTCCAGTGCAAACACAGCGAGAAACATAAAAACTACTTACAAATCTTTCATCTAAGATGCAGCAGTTGTCTCGGGTAGCAATATGCTAGAGGAGGAAAATACAGACATTTCACTAGTTTATCATATATTTTCTTATTTTTAAGCTTTCCGTTTAAAACAAATACGTTTTGTAAACATCACACTTACTGCCAGGCATGTTGAAGAGAGCAATGAAAGAGTGTAGAAGCAGAGGATTAAATTCCGGGGGTGCGAGGACCAACTCATGGTGTCAGGGGTGCCCAGTGGTCCAAGCCTGAAGGGTCAGAACTGTGACATCTCGGCTCCAATTGTCCCTTTATTTAAGCTCCGAGGATGGCAGGACCGCCAGTGGCTGGAGCTGATCACGGGGCTTTCTTACCAGGGGGGCGGGATGTCTTTCCAGTCTCTTTGTCCTCATCCTGGCCCCGGACTAATGTTTAGTCAGGTTCCCAGGTTTTGCACACAGGTCTAAGCTCCTCCTTTCTGGCCCAGCTCAACCCTTCTCCTGAGAAGCCAACTCTTCTGCAAAGGCTAGTGAAGCATTAGCCGTTGCGATGAGGAGGGAGGGGGCCGGGGAGGCTGCGTGTTGCAACAGCTTCCAGTACAGGCAGAGAGAACAAACACACAGCTGACCTCGGCCAGAACAAACCTCCCCAACCTTAAGACGGAGCCTGGTACCATAACTCAAATACACCAAATTACCGCAAGTCCTTTCTTAGACCTGCGATGAAGGAACATCATTACTTTTAACCTGTGCCTATGGCAGGTGGAGGCTTTGCCTTCCACCAGGTCTCAGCACGTCACTCTTGCCAGGAATGAATGACACTGGAAATGTATTCCTGCCCCACTGTGTTGGCCATTTTCTTTTTCTTTTTTTTTTAAATTGAAATATAATTAACATATAACATTATATTAGTTTCAACTGTGCAACATGATTTGATATTCGTATATAATATGAAATGATCACCACAATAAGTCTAGTTAACATCTGTCAGCACACATAGTTACAAAAAACTTTTTTTGTGTGTGTGATGAGAACTTTTAAGATCTACCCTCTTAGCAACTTTCAAATATGCAATATGGTACTATTAACTATAATCCCCATGCTGTACATTATATCCCCTGGACTTATTTTATAGCTGGAAGTCTGTAACTTTGGACCCCCTTCACCTATCTATTGACTATTTTCATAGGCTCTCAGTTTGCAGTGGGCTTTTTTTCCCAGATGGTAGCCTAAGGACACATGCCCCACCTCATTTTATTTCTTTTATTTTGTTAACCTTTTTTTTTTTTAATTGAAGTATAGTTAATTGACAATGTTGTTTCAGGTGTACAGCAAAGTAATTCAGTTATATATATATATATATATATGTGTGTATATATATATATATATATATATATATATATATATATATATATATACACTTTTTCAGATTCTTTTCTCATTACAGGTTATTACAAGATATTGAATATAACTCCCTATGCTATACAGTAGGTCCTTATTCATTATCTATTTTACATATAGTAGTGTGTATATGTTAATCCCAAACTCCTAATTTATCTTTCCCCCACCCCATCCCCTTTGGTAACCATAAGTTTGTTTTCTATGTCTTTGAGTCTATTTCTGCTTTGTAAATAAGTTCATTTGTACCATTTTTTTAGATTCCACACAAACGTGATACCATATGATATTCGTCTTTCTCTGTCTAACTTACTTCACTTAGTATGATAATCTCTAGGTCCACCTATGTTGCTGCAAATGGCATTATTTCATTTTTTTATGGCTGAGTAATATTCCATTGTGTAGATACCACACAGCTTCTTTATCCATTCATCTGTTGATGGACACTTAGGTTGCTTCCATGTCTTGGCTACTGTAAATAGTGCTGCAATGAACATTGGAGGGCATACATCCTTTCGAATTATGGTTTTCTCCAGATATATGCCCAGGATTGGGATTGCAGGATCATATGGTAGCTCTATTTTTAGTTTCTTAAGGAATCTCCATACTGTTCTCCACTGTGACTGCACCAATTTATCAATACATTCCCATCGACAGTGTAGTGAGCTTTTGAGCTCAACTCCTCCCTCTGTCTGGAAGCACCAGCTGGTGGGGCACCACACCTGCCGCAGAGGGGATACAAGTCAGGAGCCTACTTTGTTTTCTCTGAGGCTCCATCTCGTTACCACAGAGGAAACCCTGGCTACAGGAGGCAGGGGCTAGGAAAATCCACATCCCATATATGTGACTGGGAGCATAACTGAAGGAAAGGGTGCAAAATGAAATATTAAGCGGGAGCTGTCCTTTTCACTCTGCCCCTAGAGCTTCCTTGTATATTGGGACAACATGTTTATCATCATCTCCTATTGATAATTTACAATTATGCAGTATCATTACCCCCACTTTTAATATCCCTCATTTCATTCTCTGAAAGCAAGCTTACTGCAAATTTTGATTAAATATTTAGTGGGAGAAATACATCTAAATTGAAAGAAATACTAATACTTCAATGTTTAATCCTAAATCTTTACAAAGGAATACTTGTTTTGACTTGAAACAAAGATAAATGTTCCTACTCAGTAAATAATCAATAATTATTATAACAAAATGAGTACATCAAAACCAGATTTGTTGCCTTCTCCTTCCTCCTTAACAGTTATCCTCTCTGACTTACCAATCATTGCCAATCACATCACCAACCACCAGCCAATTAAAGCCTCACAGTCATCCTCCTTGCTTATTCATCTCATCAGTTGTTGAAGCTTATTATTAAAACTATTTTCTCACTGTCATTTCTTTTTTTTTATAAATTTATTCATTTTATTTATTTATTTTTGGCTGCATTGAGTCTTCGTTGTTGCACACGGGCTTTCTCTAGTTGTGGTGAGTGGGGGCTACTCTTCACTGTGGTGTGCAGTCTTCTCATTGCAGTGGCTTCTCTCTGTAGTGTTGCAGAGCACTGGCTCTAGACACACGGGCTTCAGTAGTTGTGGCACGAGGGCTCAGTAGTTGTGGCTTGCAGGCTCTAGAGCTCAGACTCTGTAGTTGTGGCACACGGGTTTAGTTGCTCCGCGGCATGTGGGATCTTCCCAGACCAGGGTTCGAACCCGTGTCCCCTGCATTGGCAGTCTGATTCTTTTTTTTTCTTTTTAACATCTTTATTGGAGTATAATTGCTTTGCAATGGTGTGTTAGTTTCTGCTGTATAACAAAGTGAATCAGCTTTACATAAACATATATCCCCATATCTTCTCCCTCTTGCGTCTCCCTCACACCCTCCTTATCCCACCCCTCTAGGTGGACACAAAGCACCGAGCTGATCTCCATGTGCTATGAGGCTGCTTCCCACTAGCTATCTATTTTACATTTTGTAGTGTATATATGTCCAGGCCACTCTCTCACTTCAGCCCAGCTTACCCTTCCCCCTCCCCATGTCCTCAAGTCCATTCTCTACGTCTGCATCTTTATTCCTGTCCTGCCCCTAGGTTCTTCAGAACCATTTTTTTTTTTTTTAGATTCCATATATATGTGTTAGCATACAGTATTTGTTTTTATCTTTCTGACTTACTTCACTCTGTATGACAGTCTCTAGGTCCATCCACCTCACTACAAAAATCTCAATTTCATTTCTTTTTATGGCTGAGTAATATTCCATTGTATATATGTGCCACATCTTCTTTATCCATTCATCTGTCAATGGACACTTAGGTTTCTTCCATGTCCTGGCTATTGTAAATAGAGCTGCAATGAACATTGTGGTACATGACTCTTTTTGAATTATGGTTTTCTCAGGGTATATGCCCAGTAGTGGGATTACTGTGTCATATGGTAGTTCTATTTTTAGTTTTTTAAGGAACCTCCATATTGTTCTCCATAGTGGCTGTATCAATTTACATTCCCACCAACAGTGCAAGAGGGTTCCCTTTTCTCCACACCCTCTCCAGCATCTACTGTTTGTTTGTAGATTTTTTGATGATGACCATTCTGACCAGAGTGAGGTGATACCTGATTGTAGTTTTGATTTGCATTTCTCTAATGATTAGTGATGTTGAGCATCCTTTCATGTGTTTGTTGGCAATCTGTATATCTTCTTTGGAGAAATATCTGTTTAGGTCTTCTGCCCATTTTTGGATTGGGTTGCTTGTTTTTTTTTATATTTTGGAGATTAATCCTTTGTCCGTTGATTCATTTCCAAATATTTTCTCCCATTCTGAGGGTTGTCTTTTCGTCTTGTTTATGGTTGCCTTTGCTGTGCAAAAGCTTTTAAGTTTCATTAGATCCCATTTGCTTATTTTTGTTTTTATTTCCATTTCTCTAAGAGGTGGGTCAAAAAGGATCTTGCTGTGATGTATGTCATAGAGTGTTCTGCCTATGTTTTCCTCTAAAAGTTTGATAGTGTCTGACCTTACATTTAGGTCTTCAATCCATTTTGAGTTTATTTTTGTGTATGGTGTTAGGGAGTGTTCTAATTTCATTCTTCTGCATGTAGCTGTCCAGTTTTCCCAGCACCGCTTATTGAAGTGGCTGTCTTTTCTCTGTTGTATATTCTTGCCTCCTTTATCAAAGATAAGGTGGACCATATGTGTGTGGGTTTATGTCTGGGCTTTCTATCCTGTTCCATTGATCTATATTTCTGTTTTTGTGCCAGTACCATACTATCTTAATTACTGTAGCTTTGTAGTATAGTCTGAAGTGCAGGAGCCTGATTCCTCCAGCTCTGTTTTTCTTTCTCAAGATTGTTTTGGCTATTCAGGGTCTTGCGTTTCCATACAAATTGTGAAATTTTGTGTTCTAGTTCTGTGAAAAATGCCGTTGGTAGTTTGATAAGGATTGCATTGAATTTGTGGATTGCTTTGGGTAGTGTAGTCATTTTCACAATGTTGATTGTTCCAATCCAAGAACAAGAACATATCTCTCCATCTGTTTGTATCATCTTTAATTTCTTTCATCAGTGTCTATAGTTTTCTGCATACAGGTCTTTTGTCTGCTTAAGTTAGGCTTATTCCTAGGTATTTTATTCTTTTTGTCACCATGGTAAATGGGATTGTTTCCTTAATTTCTCTTTCTGATCTTTCACTGTTATTGTATAGGAGTGCAAGATGTTTCTGTGCATTAATTTTTTATCCTGCTACTTTACGAAATTCATTGATTACCTCTAGTAGTTTTCTGGTATCATCTTTGGGATTCTCTATGTATAGTATCATGTCATCTGCAAACAGCGACAGTTTTACTTCTTCTTTTCCAATTTGGATTCCTTTTATTTCTTTTTCTTCTCTGATTGCTGTGGCTAAATCTTCCAAAAATATGTTGAATAATAGTGGTGAGAGTGGGCAACCTTGTCTTTTTCCTGATCTTAGTGGAAATGGCTTCAGTTTTTCACGACTGAGAATGATGCTGGCTGTGGGTTTGTCATATATGGCCTTTAGTATGTTGAGGAAAGTTCCCTCTATGCCTACTTTCTGAAGAGTTTTTATCATAAATGGGTATTGAATTTTGTCAAAAGCTTTCTCTGCATCTATTGAGATGATCATATGGTTTTTCTCCTTCAATTTGTTAATATGGTGTATCACATTGATTGATTTGCGTATATTGAAGAACCCTTGCATTCCCTGGATAAACCCTACTTGATCACGGTGTATGATCCTTTTAATGTGCTGTTGGATTCTGTTTGCTAGTATTTTGTTGAGGATTTTTGCATCTATGTTCATCAGTGATATTGGTCTATAGTTTTCTTTTTTTATGACATCTTTGTCTGGTTTTGGTATCAGGGTGATGGTGGTCTCGTAGAATGAGTTTGGGAGTGTTCCTCCCTCTGCTGTATTTTGGAAGAGTTTGAGAAGAATTGGTGTTAGCTCTTCTCTAAATGTTTGATAGAATTTGGGTAGGTGGATTCTTAACCACTGCACCACCAGGGAAGCCCTCACTGTCACTTCTGTTTTATTGCTATTTTCTATTTACATGGCCAATGTCCTAGAGAAGACTCTTTTTTTTCTTGTCTAGACTGCTTGTTTATGCTGCCTATTAACTGATTTCCCTTCCTCCACTTCAGTTACCTCCTGCTCCATATCAGTTGTCATATTGCAGACAGATTCATCTTCCTATAAATGGAGCTCTGATTATTACTTTCACCTGCTCAAAAACCTTCCATGACTTTCTATATCCCATCACAGTGAATGTAAACATAATAAATGTCCCTTCCTACCACTGCTACTTTTTCTCTCTTGATTGTATTTCCTGCACTCTCTAGTCTAACCAAACTGAATCACATAATATCCCTAATGTGCACCATATTGTCCCATCTCTCACATGTGTTTCTTGCTTTACATGCTGCTCCCTCAGCCTAGATTGCCTTCACACACACTCCTGCATCTCTGGCTGTGTCTTGATTCCTGCTTCCTCCAAAACCAAAACCCAAGCTCTGGAGGCCAGCTCCACTTCTTTCATAGCATTTATAGCAACCTAGAATTGTATATACACAGGCTGCATCCACCTCATTAGATTGTAAACTGATTTTTATGGCTATTGTCCCTAGCATAACAATATTAAACACTCAATAATGATTTGATGACACTAAATTGAATTGGGCTGGAATAAATAAAGTTTAAGTAAAGTTTACATTTCTAATAGCCCTTAAAACTTCCAAATTGCAAAAATAAATGACTTTGGCAAGGGTAATTATGTAAAGGTAAATGAATAATCAATTAGAAAGTAGCTATTGGTAAGGTGGTTATATAAAAATTACTAATTAGAAATCAATATAGCCATCGTCTACAGAAACAACCAGTTAAAATATATAACAGAAGAAAAAAATTGCACTTATAATTTCCACCACACAGACTCAACTAGATAAAATATCTAAGGAAAAATTTAACAAGAAATAAGCAAGAAGATTGATATTATTAAAAATTCCAAATAATACTATCAGGATACAAAATAAGAACTGGAAAAAAACTCATGCTCTATGCCTAAATAAAAAGAATCAATAAAAGTATCAATTATTTCCATGATAATTTAGAACTGTATTGATATTGCAATAAAGCTAAAAATGAGATTTTTTTTCTTCTTCTCCTTCCTTTCTTTCTTCCTTTTTTAAGAACTAGATAAGATGTTTCTAAAGCTCAAATGAAAAAAAGAGAGAAAATTATCTTGGAAAATTCTAAACAAGAGGAAGAAAAATGAGGGCAAAACTATCTCTCAAATATTAAAGCATATTATAAATCCATAATTTTTTAAACAATGTGATATTGATTTTTTAAATAATGTAATACTGTAGGTAGATAGATAAATATTGTTGAGATATAAGCCTAAATATAATTTGGTGTTTAGTACAATCAAGTTGGCATTGCATATCAGTGATGACAGAAAAAATTATTCAATATATGGCATTAGTACGGTGTTAGGATAATTGGGACGCTATCTGCAACTAACTGCAGGTTGATACTGTAATGCTCCCCAGAGGAGAGAGCATCTTGTTGTCTAATTTAGGTGGAAATGCCACCTAAATTAATTCTACCCATCAAAGATGAAATGATAATAGAACCAGTATGCTCGCCTTATGAAAAGGTGTACGTCCTACCAGTAAGTGTGTTGGGCAG
Organism: Balaenoptera borealis; assembly: GCF_965194805.1. Classification (NCBI taxonomy): domain Eukaryota; kingdom Metazoa; phylum Chordata; class Mammalia; order Artiodactyla; family Balaenopteridae; genus Balaenoptera; species Balaenoptera borealis. The sequence goes on from NC_138861.1 coordinate 44,820,480, forward strand.
AGCATGTTGTCATTGTAGTTCTTTTTGTTGAAGACCATAAAATATTGATTTCTTGAATGTAAGGTAACAATTTATAACTTTATGTTTACCCTTTATGTTAACATATATATAATATATATATAACTTCATACTCACAAGGTTAATAAACAGTTAAATTGAGGAAATTGGAAATTCTATCTTATCCAGTTTTAGAAGTGTAGTATATTCTGGTTTTTGCTGACTTGCCTTGGAATCTGATATGTGTTATCAGAATTTTAAAGAAATGACTTGTTTTTTTACCACAATCTCAAGTCCTAAATCTGAATCCTATCAGAAAAGATGCTCTCTGAGAGAAAATGGCCATCAGTGACTTAGTGACCTACATTGGCCTTGCATTCAGTCACTTAGGTTTGTTAAATTTTAACTAGTTGTTCTCATCCATGTTTGGGACACTTTTTTTCTCTGATAAATTGTAAATGATTAATGAATTCCAGGAAAGAAGAGTATTTCTTAAATCAAATTTTTTCTACTTCCCAGTTGGTTTTCTGAGAAAATAGCAGAGGTAATATTTAAGCCAAAATAATCATTTTATTTAATGCAGAGGTCAATGAGCTTGCTTACTGGAATAATAATTTTCCAAATCACCTATTATCCAACTATTTGTGCTCTGATTTGAAAATATCATTTTCAAATATTTCAAAATATTGCTAACAGTCTTCATGTATATTGATCATTCACCCTATGAGCTCCCTTTTCTGTTTTGTTCACCTCTGCTCCAAATTGTTTGCTGAATTTGAACTGGATTATGTAGAGTTAAATTTAAAACATCCTGACCTGTGACAAATGATAAAGGCCTAAAGGAATAATAGAAAGAACCACTGATTCTGAGCATCATCTTTATGTTTGACGTCATGCTGTAGTTTAGTTGATGTTGTTTTGTATATTCTGTCATTTATCCTCACAACAAACCTTGGAGGTAGATCTGATTATCTGCATCTTATGAATGAAGAGAGTCTTTGGGAGGTTATGGTGATATATGCAAGGTCACTGTGCCAGAACGGGGTTCCAAACCCTTGGTTTCAGTGCCTGCACTCTTAACCATGACTGTAAATAGAATCATGAAACACTTCTTAATCTAAGGTGATATACAGATACAAAATGTTATTATGAGAACCAAAGTTATTCACTGATGGAATGGGTTGCTAGTGGAGTTTATGGATTTTAAAAAATAATGTGTGTATGCATATGCACAGGTGTGTGTGATTGTATGAACATATATTTACATCTATCTTATCTAGCTAATCTGCCTATCTGTCTTCTTCTCTGGATTAGAAACAAGGTTGACTGTTACTGTCTTTCTCAAACCTGAATTTTAGTTATTTTATAACGCTTGTATTTTCAGTCCAATTTTAGATGGAAGCAGTTTTTCAATGCTGACCACATGGTTCAAGTAAATAGGAGTTGATGAATTGAATTCTCTCAGTAGCTTAAAGGAAGATACATCAATTGGGTGGTCCAAGGAAGCTCAAATCAATGCTGACAATGATATGTCTATTTTTCTAACAAGAAACCATTTATAGATCTAATTTATAGCCTTACTCTTCAGAATTGGATTTCCTCAAAATAGGCAGAAAGAAATGACCTGTTGACACTGTTGAAAATCAGTCCAACCTAAGTTGTCTGTTAGAATATTTGCTTTGTTTATAAAAATAGCCCAGGGAAAGTGAAAATGAAAATGTTTTCTTGATAGTCTATGAATAATGTGCTTTTGGTTTCACTATGTAAATCAAAGACAGAAAAACAACGTGTGGCACATAATATAGAGTTCTCCCTGGGGGTGGGGCAGCAGTCACAGGTTGGGTTTTGAGCTTCTTAACTTTACAAAGAAATTTTCATTGGATGTGACCATGGAGGCATCTGGCTGAGGGCAGGGATGTTCAAAAAGTGCTACGGATGAGATTTAATTAATTATGGATGAAATTATGCAACTAAGTGCGTTAAGAGAGAAGGATTATCCTAATCTGAATTACATCCAGAGCCCAAAATGGCCAAGAATCAGCCATTTTTAATACTGGCTGGAGATTAAGGAATGTGCTGAGGCTGCCCTGGATTGACACAAATTGGAATGGAGAAGTTAGATTTAAGTGTTTGCTGTGCCAAGTTGGTCCATTACTGAGTTTCTGGTGTGTTTGTTTGTTTGTTTGTTTCTATCTTCATGAAATTTGCAATTTGAGATCCCTTGTCCTATGAAAGAATTTTCGCTATTAATTTTCATTCCTCTGAGAAACTCTGGTCATTTTTGTCCAACAAATTATCTTTGGAGAAAAACAATTATCTATTCCCAAAGAAGGAGGGAAAATAAGAATGCTGTCAGATCAACAAAATGATTCATCTTATCTCACTTAATGCCTACATTTACTTTAACATTCTGTCTTGAATGAGGGCAAATAAACATTTGTAAGACTTGTATCTTTGTTTTAAATTGTAACTGCTTGGGTTAGTTTACTACCTTACTGTGATTGTACTATAATCCTTTCTGTTCCAAGTTAAGTTCACAAAGAATACACTGTGTATAAAGGCTAACTTCTTATTGACATTTCGAAGGATGTTGCTTCATCCCTGAAAGGTGACATGTGTTGCTACTCTTCTTCCAGCAGAGATTGCTGTGTATGTTTTACCTTGAGTGATGGCACAGTGACCTCTGATCAGTAAACAAAGATATGATTTGTAAAAGCCCAAATATTTACTGAATGTTTTGCAAGGAAGACCAGAGTGTAAACCACACTCTTGGTTGATTACTATTGTGCCTGCAGGACTAACTAGGACAAACTTATCCATCAAGAAACAAAATAAGTCAAAATTCAGAACACTGTGTCTCATATTTTATAAACAACACAGGGGAAATTCCATTAACCAAGATCCAGGAAACCAATTGCTTAATCATGCACCCCTCTAGGTCAGAAAATACCCAATATTCTTATTTCAGCACTTCCTGTGGATCTCACCCAATATGCCATATTAGGTTAATTTCATTGATATCTAATTCTGCATCATCGCATTATGGGTGTGGAAGTTCCCTTCTTCACACCCCTCCTCATGTCCTCCTCACGTGGCAAACTGCCTCTGGCTCTGACACACAGACTGTATAGCATCATCCTAGGAAAATTCCTGAAATAATGCTTAATCAAATATGCACCCCCAAATTTGGTTAAAGGGTCACTGAACACCTTCCCATGATGCTCCTCCACTGGATCTCAGGCCAAATGCTTATTGAGCATGTACTATACACCAGGCCCTCCTTGTCCAACACAATAAGCAAAATAGACAAAATCCTCCTCTTAAGAAGTTTACCCTCTAGTGGAGAGAAGGAGGCGATAAACAACATATTATGTAATGTCAATCGGTGACAAAGACTGTGAACAAAAATAAAAAAGACCTCAGGGAGTCAGTGCTAGTTGAGGTCTGGTGATCTGGGAAGCACTCTGCTGAGTGCTGTGACTTTGTTGGGTTTGTGGTGGGAGAGTTGCCAAGTGCGTGGCTGGCTCACCATTGCCACTTGGAAGTCCCCTGGAGGGTGGTTGGTTTGGGGCCAACATACATATTTTTTTGATTTGGGGTTGTCAGAAATTTGACAAGCCCACGTAAGTGACAGAGTGAGAATAAAGTAGAGGAACCCTGTGAAAATTAGCCCCAAAACACCACGAAGTCTATCTACTCACATCTACTCACTACTGTCAAGTCTGGGATCCTCTGATGATGCCATTTTCCTCATCAAAAGCCTCCAAGGACTCCTTATCTCCTACCCAATTAAATATAAACTTCTTGGCCTTGTATTTAACCTTCTCTGCAAAAATATGCCCAGTATAACTTATCAGCCAGATCTTCTAAGTCAAATTGAGGTTATCACAATACCATAAAATTTTAAGATATTATTATAATCATGTAATAACTAATTAATTAAAATAAATTTTATGAAGCCCCATGAAGGCAAGGATTCTTATCCACTGTTATCTGCAGCCCTTCAAACAGTGCAATCAATAAATATCTGTTGAATAAATAAAACATATTTCATGAAAATATTACTAAATACTAAATATTACTGGAACAATAAAATAAAATATTAAAATGCAGTTTGAGGGCTTCCCTGGTAGCGCAGTGGTTGAGAATCTGCCTGCCAATGCAGGGGACACGGGTTCGAGCCCTGGTCTGGGAAGATCCCACATGCCGCGGAGCAACTAGGCCCGTGAGCCACAACTACTGAGCCTGCGCGTCTGGAGCCTGTGCTCTGCAACAAGAGAGGCTGCGATAGTGAGAGGCCCGCGCACCGCGATGAAGAGTGGCCCCTGCTTGCCGCAACTAGAGAAAGCCCTCGCACAGAAACGAAGACCCAACACAGCCAAAAATAAAAATATAAAAATAAATAAATTAATTTTAAAAAAAAATAAATAAAATAAAATAAAATGCAGTTTGAGGCAGAACACATGACCATTAAGGGGCTTACAAGGTCAGTCAAGAAAAGAAAAGACAAAGTACACCAGCCTTGAAAACATGTTTCAGAGCGAAATCTGTTCTCAGATGCAGCAAGACAATCAGATACCACAGGGCGGGTCAGTTATAAAATGGGAGCAGTTGCCCATGGATGAACCATGGCGATTCTTCTATGTCTGCATTTGAGTGGCATCAGGAGGGGAGATAGACACTCACTGTGACTTTGTGACTGAAGGGGACCTCACATGTATTTAATTTTTGGAAAACAAAAGCAAAACTATATAACACTTTAAAACAAATACAAGTTTGAATGATGGCCATAAAATAGGCTGGACAAGTTCCCAGATGCCAAACACCAGGAAGAACTTCCAGGACCTGACAGTCACTGGAAGCCTCTCTGGATCCTCTCTGGATCCTCTCTATGAAGTGTAAGGAGAGAAGGCTACACACAGACCTCTGAGCTACTCCCACTTGCCTGGAACAAGTGGGTTCTAACCAAATAGCAAAACCTTAACAAAGTTAAATAAAATTCTAGAAGATGGGAAATAGAAGAATTTATAATAGCATTGTGTTTGGGAGCTACATCAGGCCCCTGCACTAACATAAGAAAGTCTGGAGCATGCTGGACTTGGGTTAGTGTGTGTGGTAAGGAAAGCAAAAGGCCCTTCACTTGCCCTTTCCCTTAGGCTTGTCTGCCTGGTCCCGTGCTTTAGCCCAGCTCACTAACCTGTGCTCCAGGCCAGCATTAATATGAGGGGTCATGGCCTATATTTGGGAATCTTGCAGGGTTTTGTGTTCCTGAGCCCATTCCACTCCTCAGCTACCATTTGCAATGAGCCTCAGACTGCCACACCCCTGCCTGCTGTGAGGAAACCCTGGCCCAGCTCCCCAGCCTACTTGAGCATGTTGTGACACCTTCTTTCTCCTTTCAGGAGTCTTGCCTACTTCCTGCTCTTCCAAAAACAGGGTCTGAAACACTCATGTGGTATGAATGGATTGATCTACCCTGAGGTGTTACTTCTACCAAGATTGAAATTTAAACTTGAGATAAAACTAGAAACCAAAGATATGAGCTTCTAAAGATAGGATTTTAGGAAACAGTCAGCTCTTGGGAGAGAATTACGGGATCAAATAACATAAATGAGGTGACTAAGAGTAGTTGTATAAAGCAATTTAATGGTGTAAGGACAATATTTTATTTCTATATTAAATACTTGGATTTTCTTCTACGTGACTTTTTCCTTAAAATGCTCCTTAGATTTCTGTTGTAGTTTGTTTAAAGACGCAGATTCCTCAACTTCCTTCCAAATCTACCAAATCAGTGTATCAGGGTATGGACCCTACTATGCCCAGGAAAGTAGGGGAATTCCCTGCCTTACACTGGACTGCAGAGTCATCACACCTGCTTTACATAAGGGGCCCAATTTCTACTCAGCAATCTCAAAGCTCGCATAATTCCGCTTTGTTATATTTTATTCTGAAGACACGTGAAATTATTTACTGTGACAAAACGAATAAAAAACCAAACTGCATCAGTTCCTTCTATTTAAGTTAAAATTAGATTTTTGGTAATTCAATTTATTGATATGTACTGCTTTATGAGTTTTGCTTCAATGCTGCCAAAAGAATGAAAAGTAGACTGGCGCCAAGTCCAAGGCCTTAACACAGCACAGGAGTCCTTGCACGTACAAAGGGCTCAAGAAATAGTTTGGAGAGATGCAAGCACTTTACAGAAATAGACTAGAAAGGACTTAGGGAAGGACTGAATTGGGAGGATGTGGAAGGGAGGAAAGGGTCAAAGATAATAACTCTGAGGAGTCGAGGAGATGGGAGACCATTAACAGAAATAGGAAAATGAGAAGAAGAAAGTGGTTTAGGGGAGAGAGAAGATGGGACCAATTTCCAACATTTTAAGTTTGAGCAGTAGCAAGACCTGTAATAGGTGATAGCTTAGGAATGCTGGAGACAGAGCTTTGGGAATGAGAATGGACGTTTAGTCAATGGTAGACAATGAGAGTTTCCCAGAAGAAAATATGGTATGAAAATAAAAGGTCCTGAGAACAGAACTTGGACCTGAATTTCAGGCGCTCAGAACAGACAGATAAGGAAAGAATGGCTCTGTTCCTGCCGCATGCCCCAATCCTACAAACGTACAAAGACTTTCAGATCTCCAAAGTGAAATCCCTCAGACTTGAGTTCACCTATTTATATGGGCCTTGGAATGCTTTCAAATTAAAAAACAATAAACAATATTATATAGAGAGAACCTTCTCTGTTGGATAATATGTCCAACAGTACAGAATGAGTAGTGGAGTACTCATTTTATTTATTTCTTGTCCTATGGAGCCAGGAGCAGGTAGACTGTCTAGTGAATAGATTTTGTTTTGTTTTCCAAAAATTAAATACATGTACTGAATTTCCTGAGGGTCTTGGAGGAATATGCTGGATTGCATAGTGAATGGGTTTAATATCACACGTGTTATTGTAGATGTCCATGATTACGTAGGGCTTGGCTAGAGCTAGTGACCAGAGTATAAGGAATTTTAAGCATGCTTTCTTTTCAGGCCCTAGGGTGGAAGGCAGACCCTCTCCGATATGTAATATAACAGCGCCGCCTGCTGGTGAAATTAGACAACAGTCACACGGGTGGATGCACACCTCTCCACTCAAACTGCCTCATAGATTCTTGCAGGTAAAATATCCTCCTACCCATTCCTTTTGCATGTATATTATTTATTGTCTGAATGTTAGATTTCTCTGCTTTTGTGCTGATGAAGGGATGGTGAGGTGGGAATCAATCATCAGCCACTGCCAATGACCAGCATTCAAAGTGGGTTCTCAGGTCAGAACCCTGAACCTAGAATTCGGGTGTGCATCAGTTTGGGCCTGGTCGAGCTGTGGGTGCTGGGTATGTTTGGCTGCATTTCCTACTGGGTCTTAGGATGTTACATAAATAAGCCAAAGATGGCCCCTGTATATTGGCTCCTGACTTGTGAAGACAACAGGCTGGGATCCATGAACTCAAAAGCCTGTGGGCACCAAAGCCAAATTTTCATATTTACAATGTATTCAGTTGTTTTAAACACAGCCTAGATGAGCAGATTTTTAGCGGTTTAGAAATGGCCTGCTTTGCATACCCTGAGAAACCGCCTCCAGCATCTGCGAGCCATAGACCAGAGAAACTTCGTAGCTGTTAAGAGACTTCACTCTGCTGCTGCCCTTTGGTAGAGTCCTGACACAGAGACTCCCAGAGGGGCTGCTGAGCGCGCTCATCTAAATGTGTAGGTCCCTCCCCCACCCCCTCTCCCTGGGAGTTCCCTTACCCTCCTACTCTTCTGGGTGCTGCCCTGTTCCGCCAGAGCCTCTGATGGTCCCATGCTGTGTGGGACTCCCCTCCCCACCTCCTGCATGCAAACCTATCAAAGTGTTGCCCCAAACCTTTGGTCCTATCTTTCTCCTTGATCAGACCCAGTATCCCTTGAACTCACTATATTGGGCAGAATAGGCCTTGCCTGGGCAGGGAGAAAGAGATGAGCTTCATAAACGGACATAAACCAAGTTGTTGTATGGTCATGGCCATACACATCCTCTGTGCTTCCTCTTTGATTGCTCTTGTTCCCCTTCAGAAAACAACAGTATTTCCCAAATAGGAGCCCAGAGGGATTGGTGGTACTGGCTGTCCCTTCTCAAAGTGTCCTGGAGGCCCGGCTGCAAAGAGGATGAAAGCTCAGTGTGTAGGTGCTTAAGTATGCTGTGCGCTCCTCAGGGAAGAGATGTCCCCTCTGTGTACAATGGCAGGACTGTCTAACTCTGCATTTAGTCAAGGCCGCCTGTGTTCTCAGCATTGCTAGTGGAGTGCAGGAATGATGGAGATGCTTGGAGAGAAAGTCCAGCTCAGCATTAAGCCTGAGAAAGGGCATGAGGGACTGAGTCTAAAGCCCAGGGGCTCAGTATTTGAAGGTTATGAAAGCTTCACATGCTTTCCAGGCAATTCCTTCTCTCTCTGGATGGCTAAATGTACAAAAATAGCATCTCTCTTCCTGTGGTTAGTTAAGGATCAGACTGATGGATACCAGTCCAGTCTTGCCTGAACCACTTACCAGCTCTGTGATCCTGGACAGGTCCTTAGCCTCCCTGTGCCTACATTTTTTGCCTGTAACATGGAGACAATAACAATACCCACCTTGTAGATTTGCTGTGAGGATTAAGGGAGGCAGTGTAACATGAGAGCTCAGAACACTGACACTGGAGACAAGACCACCTGTGTTTTTTTTTAATTTTTAATTTCATTTTATTTTATTTTTTATACAGCAGGTTCTCACTAGTTATCCATTTTATACATATTAGTGTATATATGTCAACCCCAATCTCCCAATTCATCACACCACCACCATCCCCCTACCACTTTTCCCCCTTGGTGTCCATACATTTGTTCTCTACATCTGTGTTTCTATTTCTGTCCTGCAAACCGGTTCATCTGTACCATTTTTCTAGGTTCCACATATATGCACTAATATACGATATTTGTTTTTCTCTTTCTGACTTACTTCACTCTGTATGTCAGTCTCTAGATCCATCCACGTCTCTACAAATGACCCAGTTTCGTTCCTTTTTAGGGCTGAGTAATTTTCCATTGTATATATGTGCCATATCTTCTTTATCCATTTGTCTGTTGATGGGAATTTAGGTTGCTTCCATGACCTGGCTATTGCAAATAGTGCTGCAATGAACATTGGGGTGCATGTGTGTTTTTGAATTATGGCTTTCTCTGGGTATATGCCCAGTAGTGGGATTGCTGGGTCGTATGGTAATTCTATTTTTAGTTTTTTAAGGAACCTCCATACTGTTCTCCATAGTGGCTGTATCAATTTACATTCCCACCAACAGTGCAAGAGGGTTCCCTTTTCTCCACACCCTCTCCAGCATTTGTTGTTTGCAGATTTTCTGATGATGCCCATTCTAACTGGTGTGAGGTGATACCTCATTGTAGTTTTGATTTGCATTTCTCTAATAATTAGTGATGTTGAGCAGGTTTTCATGTGCTTCTTAGCCATCTGTATGTCTTCTTTGTAGAAATGTCTATTTAGGTCTTCTGCCCATTTTTGGATTGGGTGGTTTGGTTTTTAATATTGAGCTGCATGAGCTGTTTATATATTTTGGAGATTAATCCTTTATCCGTTGATTCATTTGCAAATATTTTCTCTCATTCTGAGGTTGTATTTTCATCTTGTTTGTAGTTTCCTTTGCTTTGCAAAAGCTTTTAAGTTTCATTAGGTTCCATTGTTTCATTTTTGCTTTTATTTCCATTACTCTAGAAGGTGGATCAAAAACGATCTTGCTGTGATTTATGTCAAAGAGTGTTCTTCCTATGTTTTCCTTTAAGAGTTTTATAGTGTCCAGTCTTACATTTAGGTCTCTAATCCATTTTGAGTTTATTTTTTGTGTATGATGTTAGGGAGTGTTCTAATTTCATTCTTTTACATGTAGCTATACAGTTTTCCCAACACCACTTATTGAAGAGACTGTCTTTTCTCCATTGTATATCCTTGCCTCCTTTGTCATAGATTAGTTGACAAACTAAAACTAGACGCATGGGTTTATCTCTGGGCTTTCTATCCTGTTCCGTTGATCTATATTTCTGTTTTTGTGCCAGTACCATATTGTCTTGATTACTGTAGCTTTGTAGTATAGTCTGTAGTGCAGGAGACTGATTCCTCGAGCTCCATTTTTTTCCCTCAAGACTGCTTTGGCTATTCGGGGTCTTTTTTGTCTCCATACAAATTTTAAGATTTTTTGCTCTAGTTCTGTAAAAAATGCCATTGGTAATTTGATAGGGATTGCATTGAATCTGTAGATTGCTTTGGGTAGTATAGTCATTTTCACAATGTTGATTCTTGCAATCCAAGAACTTGGCATATCTCTCCATCTGTTTGTATCATCTTTAATTTCTTTCATCAGTGCCTTATAGTTTTCTGCATACAGGTCTTTTGTCTACCTATGTAGGTTTATTCCTAGGTATTTTATTCTTTTTGTTGCAGTGGTAAATGGGACTGTTTCCTTAATTTCTCTTTCAGATTTTTCAACATTAGTGTATGGGAATGCAAGAGATTTCTGTGCATTAATTTTGTATCCTGCAACTTTACTAAATTCAGTGATTAGCTCTAGTAGTTTTCTGGTGGCATCTTTAGGATTCTCTAGGTATAGTATCATGTCATCTGCAAACAGTGACAGTTTTACTTCTTCTTTCCCAATTTGGATTCCTTTTATTTCTTTTTCTTCTCTGATTGCTATGGCTAGGACTTCCAAAACTATGTTGAATAACAGCGGCGAGAATGGACATCCTCGTCTTGTTCCTGATCTTAGAGGAAATGCTTTCAGTTTTTCACCATTGAGAATGATGTTTGCTCTGGGTTTGTCATATATGGCCTTTATTATGTTGAGGTAGGTTCACTCTATGCCTACATTCTGAAGAGTTTTTATCATAAATGGGTGTTGAATTTTGTCAAAAGCTTTTTCTGCATCTATTGAGATGATCATATGGTTTTTATTTTTCAATTTGTTAATATGGTGTATCACATTGATTGATTTGCATATATTGAAGAATCCTTGCATCGCTGGGATAAATCCCACTTGATCATGGTGTATGATCCTTTTAATGTGTTGTTGGATTCTGTTTACTAGTATTTTGTTGAGGATTTTTGCATCTATATTCATCAGTGATATTGGTCTGTAATTTTCTTTTTTTGTAGTATCTTTGTCTGGTTTTGGTATCAGGGTGATGATGGCCTCATAGAATGAGTTTGGGAGTGTTCCTTCTTCTGAACATTTTAGGAAGAGTTTTAGAAGGATGGGTGTTAGCTCTTCTCTAAATGTTTGATAGAATTCACCTGTGAAGCCATCTGGTCCTGGACTTTTGTTTGTTGGAAGATTTTTCATCACAGTTTCAATTTCATTACTTGTGATTGGTCTGTTCATATTTTCTATTTCTTCCTGCTTCAGTCTTGGAAAGTTATACCTTTCTAAGAATTTGTCCATTTCTTCCAGGTTTTCCACTTTATCGGCATAGAGTTGCTTGTAGTACTCTCTTATGATGCTTTGTATTTCTGCAGTGTCAATTGTTACTTCTTCTTTTTCATTTCTAACTATGTTGATTTGAGTCTTCTCCCTTTTTTTCTTGATGAGTCTGGCTAAGGGTTTATCAATTTTGTTTATCTTCTCAAAGAACCAGCTCTTAGTTTTATTGATCTTTGCTATTGTTTTCTTTGTTTCTATTTCATTTATTTCTGCTCTGATCTTTATGATATCTTTCTTTCTGCTAACTTTGGGTTTTGTTTGTTCTCTTTCCTCTAGTTCCTTTAGGTGTAAGGTTAGATTGTTTATTTGAGGTTTTTCTTGTTTCTTGAGGTAGGCTTGTATTGCTATAAACTTCCCTCTTAGAACTGCTTTTGCTGAATCCCATAGGTTTTGGATCGTCACGTTTTCATTGTAATTTGTCTCTAGGTATTTTTTGATTTCCTCTTTGATTTCTTCAGTGATCTCTTGGTTATTTAGTAACATATTGTTTAGCCTCCATGTGTTTGTGTTTTTCACATTTTTTTCCCTGTAAGTCATTTCTAATCTCATACTGTTGTGGTCAGGAAAGATGCTTGATATGATTTCAATTTTCTTAAAGTTACTGAGGCTTGATTTGTGACCCAAGATATGATCTATCCTGGAGAATGTTCCATATGCACTTGAGAAGAAAGTGTAATCTGCTGTTTTTGGATGGAATGTCCTATAAATATCAATTAAATCTATCTGGTCTATTGTGTCATTTAAAGCTTTTATTTCCTTATTAATTTTCTGTTTGGATGATCTGTCCATTGGTGTGAGGTGTTACAGTCTCCCACTATTATTGTGTTAGTGTTGATTTCCTCTTTTATAGCTGTTAGCAGTTGCCTTATGTTTTGAGGTGCTCCTATGTTGGGTGCATATATATTTATAATTGTTATATCTTCTTCTTGGATTGATCCCTTGATCATTATGTAGTGTCCTTTCTTTTCTCTTGTAACATTCTTTATTTTAAAGTCTATTTTATGTGATATGAATATTGCTACTCCAGCTTTCTTTTGATTTCCATTTGCATGGAATATCTTTTTCCATCCCCTCACTTTCAGTCTGTATGTGTCCCTAGGACTGAAGTGGGTCTCTTGTAGACAGCATATAGATGGGTCTTGTTTTTGTATCCATTTAGCGAGCCTGTGTCTTTTGGTTGGAGCATTTTATCCATTCATGTTTAAGGTAATTATCTATATGTATGTTCCTATTACCATTTTCTTAATTGTTATGGGTTTGTTTTTGTAGTTTCTTTTCTTCTCTTGTGTTTCCCACTTAGAGAAGTTCCTTTAGCATTTGTTGTAGAGCTGGTTTGGTGGTGCTGAATTCTCTTAGCTTTTGCTTGTCTGTAAAGCTTTTGATTTCTCTATCGAATCTGAATGAGATCCTTGCCAGGTAGAGTAATCTTGGTTGTAGGTTCTTCCCTTTCATCACTTTAAGTATATCATGCCACTCCCTTCTGGCTTGTAGAGTTTCTGCTGAGAAATCAGCTTTTAACCTTATGGGAGTTCCCTTGTATGTTATTTGTCATTTTTCCCTTGTATATTATTTATCGTTTTTCCCTTGCTGCTTTCAATAATTTTTCATTGTCTTTAATTTTTGTCAATTTGATTACTATGTGTCTCAGCATGTTTCTCCTTGGGTTTATCCTGCCTGGGACTCTCTGCACTTCCTGGACTTGGGTGGCTCTTTCCTTTCCCATGTTAGGGAAGTTTTCGACTATAATCTCTTCAAATATTTTCTCTGGTCCTTTCTCTCTCTCTTCTCCTTCTGGTACCGCTGTAATGCAAATATTATTGCATTTAATGTTGTCCCAGAGGTCTCTTAGGATGTCTTCACTTCTTTTCATTCTTTTTTCTTTAGTCTGTTCTGCAGCAGTGAATTCCACCGTTCTGTCTTCCAGGTCACTTATCCGTTCTTCTGCCTCAGTTATTCTGCTATTGATTCCTTCTAGTGTAGTTTTCATTTCAGTTATTGTATTGTTCATCTCTGTTTGTTTGTTCTTTAATTCTTCTAGGTCTTTGTTAAACATTTTTTGCATCTTCTCGATCTTTGCCTCCATTCTTTTTCCGAGGTCCTGGATCATCTTCACTATCATTATTCTGAATTCTTTTTCTGGAAGGTTGCCTATCTCCACTTCATTTAGTTGTTTTTCTGGGGTTTTATCTTTTTCCTTCATCTGGTACATAGCCCTCTGCTTTTTCATCTTGTCTATCTTTCTGTCCGACCTGTGTATATGTTCCAGCTTTATGACTTCTAGCTGTGTGACCTTCTCTATCTCTCAGCCTCAACTGTAAAATGGGGATAATTACAGTATTCATCTCATAGGGTTGTTTTATTTAATGTGTTAATAAATGTAAAATATTTAAAGCAAACTCATAAGAGCTTATATTTATTATAAAGTAAATAAAACTCTTAGAATAGGTTCTGGTAAGCAGTAAGAACTCAATAAATGTAAACTATTTTATTATTAGTCACATAACTCCCCAGATAATTCATAAAATTTATTAATCATCCTCTAAAGAAGCAAGGCCTGGTTTCTGTTTCCTTCCTTTTATTTTACTTCTTCTAACTTGAACTCTTGCTTTGCTAAATTCAAACTAGGAAGAGAGCCAGCACCAGAGGACTTGAAAGAAAGATAAGTGCATTAATGGTAACAAAACGATTCAAATATTAAGTTTAAAAAAGGAGACTGGTTCCCCTTTCTTTGTTCACTAATAATTAACTAGATTGTAACTCCTTGTGCATGGTTCTTTTGCATGCCTTTAAGTACCTAGGAATTAATATTTGCAGTCATCCTGTGTACCAGCAGGCTTTGATTGGATGGTATTTATAACTATACAAAACAAAACAAAGCAGGTTCCTCATGGTCCTGGCTGGAGAAACAGAGCTGACCTTCATACAGTTCTCTAGCTCCTTGGAAGAGAATTTGGGGGCTCCCATATCTTTATCTTGTTGCATTTTTCCTTCTCAAACTCAGAATTTGGAAGGGAATGGGGAGTGCAGGGAGAATCTTTAAGTTTTTGGCACAAACTCCAAAAACAGAGGGAAGGAGCTGAGCCAGCAACCGTAAACAACATTTTGCGGTCGTGGTTGTTGGAATCGATCTCAGGGGGACCTGACGTGGGGCCTCAGAGCCGAGCTGGGCGTGGTGGGGCCAGGCCAGCAGGGGGCGTGTGGGCGCCATCACCCCGCGGGTTGGCAGAGTGGGGTGCGGGCATGGACGCAGGCATCTGGGCTTCCCAGTGTGCGGCCATGTGCAGGGCCCTGTGCGTTGCACCTGTTGAGGGTGACTCTCCCGCCCAGGCTCGGGGTTCCGCAGCCGGCCGCCTCAGGCATGGGGCCCTGCACACTGGGCACCCAGGCTGAGGCAGGCGCAGGTGCCAGTAGGGGCTGGAGGGCCGTGCCGTGCTCCGCTCCGTGCTCTTGGGCTGCGCATCCGCCTTCTGGGGACACACGGTGGTGTCAGGTAACTGAGCAGCGGCCCGCGATCCCAGAAGGAGAGGCGGGAAGGGAGGCGCACCGAGTCAGCTGCGGCCCTGGAGAGAGACCCCAGGTCTGGGCCCGAGCGGTGGCACCTGGACTCTGCCAGGCCGGAACCTCACCACATGCCCAGCTCCAGAGGAGGGTCGGCCACGTGCACCATAGTGCAGCCTCTCGCTGGCCAGGCGAAGTGCCTGCCTTCTCCACTTTCCTGGCCCGTGATAGTCAGTCCCTCCCTCCCCACCCCGTCTTCAGTGACTTTCCTGTTCTAAGCCTCATCCAGCTCCTTTTAATTCATCCCCTGCTCTTCTTCCCTTTAGAAATCTTCATTTCCTAGTCTGCAAAATCATTCAGCAGACATTGGCAACAGAGTGGATTCCTTAAATGATCCAGCCTCTTTGGCTGTTGGGGGTTGTGAGTTTGAGGGGAGGGAAAGGGACTGTTTATACCTGAATGGTTTAGGACTTTCTTGTGCCTTTGGCCCCCTAAAAATTTTGTTTGAATTTTTTAAATTGAAAGTGAAAATATATCTTCCCTCTCTCCCCCTTTTTGAGCACCTTGATAAGTCAAATAAAGGAAAGAGGATGGGGGATCTGATCCCCTCTATTCAAGTCCTGATTACATGTAGTACTAGTAACATATGGTAATCAGGCCTGGGGGTATTGATTCATCTAATTATTTACATGGGAATCATCTAGCAAAACACAATGAACAGAGAATTCATTTTGAGGAGATGCAATATTTCTTTGCATCGAAGTGTTTGACACCTGGGCCTGCCCTGGTTGCAGAGTCTGTCTATTTGATTTGAGGACCATTGTCTCTGTCATGAAATGCAAACCATTGTCTGACTGTCATTGTGCCCAAAATTCTACTGACATTTATTCCTGTTGGTTTGTGGTCTTAGTGTTCTTTTAGAGCCCTCCTCATGCATGGCAGTTACCATGGGAAGGGTGGCATCATAATAGGTTACTGTAGAAGAGCCTGATCTGGGATTCAAGAAACAGGGCTAACTTCTGAAGGCCTGTGTTCAGTGCTTTCTTCTGGGCCCAGTTCTGTTGCCAATTGGCTATTTGACCTTGGTTGTTCAATTTATTTAATCTCTCAGAACCTTGTTTTTCTCATTTCAGGGAAGCTAGTAGTACTACTAACCTCCATCCATTGGCCAATGACTGTGCCAAATTCAGTGGTCAATCTTGGCCCTCATCCTTCTTGACCTATCAGTGGTATTGGACCAAATCAATCACTCCCTCCTTAAAATGCTTTCTTCTGGAAGTCTTGTGAAGATTTCTGCCTTCCTGCTTGCCCACTCCTTCTCAGTCTCCTTGACTGGATCCTCTTCGTTTCTAGAAGTTAAGGTGTGGAGCGTCCCAGGCCTCTCCTCTGTCTCACCTACTCTTTAGGATTGATAGACTCCACATTTATGCCTCCAACATGGACTTGTCCTCCTGTAAAATCCGTATTCAGGTATCCTGCTGCCTTTTTGATATCTTTTGTAAAAGGCATCTGAGAAATAACATGTTTAAAGCTGAACTCCTGATCTTCACCCCCAGATCTGATCCCCACCCCCCACTCTCAGTCTTGTCCATCTCCATAAATGGCAACCCTATCTCTCCATGCTCAGGCCAAGACCTTTGCAGTCAAATTTGTCTTTCACCATCATTCTAGTATATAGCACCATCCCTCTAATTGGACTATAGCAATAGCCTCCTGCCTAGTCTCCCCTTGCCCTTCTGCAATCTGTTCTCCTCACAGCTGCAAGAGCAATCATGCAAGTTAGTCATGTCCTGCATCGGATGAAAACTGTACAATGGTTTATCTCCTTCAGAGTAAAATCCAAAGTCCTTCCAGTGACCTAAAAGACTATGTGATTTAGTCTGGCCTCATCTCTTTCTTGCCACCCTCCCCTCCCACTACTAACACTGCTAGGGGCTTCCCTGGTGGCACAGTGGTTAAGAACTCACTTGCCAATGCAGGGGACACGGGTTTGAGCCCTGGTCCGGGAAGATCCCCCATGCTGCGGACAAACTAAGCTCGTGTGCCACAACTACTGAGCCTGTGCTCTAGAGTCTGTGAGCCACAACTACTGAGCCCGCATGCCACAACTACTGAAGCCCACGCACCTAGAGCCCGTGCTCCACAACAAGTGAAGCCACCTCAATGAGAAGGCTGCGCACCACAATGAAGAGTAGCCCCCGCTCGCCGCAACTAGAGGAAGCCCGCGCACAGCAGCAAAGACCCAATGCAACCAAAAATAAATAATACATAAATTAAAGAAAAACACTGCTGGCACATTGACCTCCCAGCTATTA
This sequence comes from Balaenoptera borealis, assembly GCF_965194805.1. Lineage (NCBI taxonomy): Eukaryota > Metazoa > Chordata > Mammalia > Artiodactyla > Balaenopteridae > Balaenoptera > Balaenoptera borealis. Next base: position 44,837,834 of record NC_138861.1, read on the forward strand.
CTCCAATAGGCCAAGAACATCCCTGTCTTGGGGACTTTGCACTTATTAGTCTCTCCATCTGGAACACTCTTTCCTCAGACAACTGATGGCTGGCTCCACTTCCTTCTGCTCACTCAAATATCTTACAAAACACACATGCCCTTGACCACTGCACATCCAATAGGTACAATTCTACCCAATCCCTCTTGGTACCTCCTAACCCCTTACTTTGCCTTATCTTTCTCCAGCGCACTTGCCAAATATCTGTTGGAATTTTTTTTCCTCTTCCCACCCCCTTCCCAGAATGTAAACTCCAAAGACAGTTTTGATCACTGCTGTGTCTCCAGTGTCTAGAACAGTGCTTGGCATATGTCTTAGTCTCTTTGGGCTACTGTAACAAGATACCAGAGACCAGGTAGCTTACAAACAACAGAAGTTTATTTCTCAGGGTCCTGGAGGCTGGAAGTCTGAGACCACGGTGCCAGCATGGTTGGATGAGGCCTCTCTTCCAAGTCAAATGTTCCTTGCTGTATTCTCACATGTCAGAAGGGGCTAGGGAGCTCTGTAGGGTCTCTTTTATAAAGGCATTAATCCCATTCATGACCTAAACACCACCCAAAGGCCCCACCTCCTAATACCATCCCAGTGGGCATTAGGATTTTAGCATATGAATTTTGATGGGGACACAAACATTCAGTCCAAAGCAGCAGGTAAAGTTATCAATACATCTTTATTGAATGAATGAGTCTGTAAAGTGATTTGTAATATTTATATATTACATAGGCCCATAGGCCATATTCTTAAGACTCTAAGTTTAGAAGCTTCTAGGGCACTGCTGTGGGGTGTGGGGGCTGAGACCCAGGCCTAGTTTTGTATTCTTATGGGTGGAGATTTAAGGATCATAGTCTATAGGACTGCTACATAAATGGAGACAGCCTCAAAACCTTCTTGAGGATTCCCAAGCACTCCTACTTAGGTTGTGATGTGCCTTTTAAGGTGTGATGTACAACACCTTCTTTAATACGTGCAGCTTCAGAATGACTTCAAGAACCCAGGTACCTGCTGAGGTTTCCCTAGATCCACACCCCACCTCCCTGACAGCCCCGCCTGAACAAGGCTAGGCTCCCTAGGGGCCCAAGCAGAGCACACCACCTGGTGTTGAGAGGGAGATGATCCCAACGTGTGAGGGTTCAACCAGGACAGAGTTGTCCTAGACCTGGAGAAGAGATGGGTGTACTTGACCTTGGGACATTACACTTGAAGAAGAGACTTCTTCAGTTAAGAAATTGGGTATGGGGCTTCCCTGGTGGTGCAGTGGTTAAGAATCTGCCTGCCAATGCAGGGGACACGGGTTCGAGCCCTGGTCTGGGAAGATCCCACATGCCGCGGAGCAACTAAGCCCGTGTGCCACAGCTACTGAAGCCTGCACTCTAGAGCCCACGAGCCACAACTATTGAGCCCGTGTGCCACAACTACTGAAGCTCATGTGCCTAGAGCCCGTGCTCCACAACAAGAGAAGCCACCGCAACGAGAAGCCTGCACACCACAACAAGGAGTAGCCCCCGCTCACCTCAACTAGAGAAAGCCGCGTGCAGCAACGAAGACCCAATGTAACCAAAAATTAATTAATTAATTAATTAAAAAGAAATTGGGTATGGTCAATAAATGCCTTTATTTTTCAATAAAGTAAAGACGGCCTGGTAAGCACTCACAAGACTGGGACCAGGTTTTATTCATTCTTGCTTGGTACAGTGCCTCTCACACACAGTATATCCATCATTTATTGTACATTGATTTATTCTTTAGGAATATCTATGAGTCTCATATTTATTCATCAGGAATTCTGGAACATCTACATAATTTGAATTGTTTTAGTTTAGTATTTACTTAACAATAAATATTTCTTGAGCACCGTACTGGGCCTTGGAAATACAAAACAGAATACAACCTATTTCCTGAACCCAAGATCATTTCTACTGGTCTTTGTTTTATCTCCAGGTTTATAACAAATTCATCATGTTGTTTACCTTTCAAAAACCCAGGGCTCTCAACAAACAACAATAACTTTTTAAAATGTAAATATAAACCATAGAGAAATAATTTAAGATGATTATTTTTATATTCTCATCTCTATTTACTTTTTTAAAAAGTTCTAATTAACACAGTGTACAAGCAATGTCATTCATTTAATTCTTCAGTAGCCCTCAGCCCCATAGTTAGAGTGGGACAAAATCAGATCCAACTCCGACCCTCAGCTCTATCTCCACAGAGGGTGAATTCAGTGAGGATGCCTTACAGCCCTTGGGAGAGAGGCATCTAGCTAGGTCTCTGATGCTTCTGCATCCTTGCACCTTCCCTTTTTGGCTTGGGCTCCTTGCATGTTCCTGTGCACTGTGGGGAAGGCAGACTGACAGCCAGTTCTGCTCCTTCTTGAAATTTTCCACTATGTCTTCCACTTGTTCAGATACCTTTTTTCAAGAAGGCAGATTTCGTGAGCCACTTCATTTGCTTCTGGACTATTGAAACTCTCACTGGCAGATATGATGATTTAAGAATCTGAACAAGGAAACATTTAAAAATACATGATACTCATTTGCAATGTGGTTTCCATCTCTATCTTGGAGTTTGCATTGTCTCTGCAGCCTATGGTGGTCATGTGATTATCTGTCAGCCGCAAAGCGGGCTTTGTCTGATCTTTGTGGCATCCATTTGTTCTTGTTTTGCTTTTCTCCCTTCCCACAATATTCCCACGATCGCAGACACAACCACTTGTTATGACTTGTTTGAATTTTGCACTTTTACTAAACATCTTGACCTGAAATCCCAAAGTGAGATTTGTCATCATTCTCTGAAATCCCTAATGAAAAGATTCTGTTGCGTGCAGTCTGTAGAACAGTTTAATTGGAGACTGACGGACGTTTCATCAGATGGTTCTGCTTCTCATCTCAAAGTAGTTTCTGTTGACCTTTCTGAGCTGAAATGTCCTGGAGAAATAACATAGAATTAATTATAGAACAATTTGTCTTTCAATAATTTCTCCTCATATTTTAAAGGGTTTTTTGTATGTATATCACATCATGTCTGAATTTACTCTTATGATTGTAAAAGCCATCCATCTGTCTTATAGCATACTGTAGCTGCATTATATAGGGAAAAATGTGTAAATGACTTCTCAGTAATTAAGCAATACTTCTACACTGCACTTATTTTATGTATTCACATAAGGCTTTGCTGTGCCAAGGTCTCTGACGTAGTGGAAAATGTTTCCCTGTGAAAAACTTTTACATAGAATCTTTACAGTAGGTCTGGGAATTTCAACAGGTCAGAAGAAAGGGATTCTATGGCAGTTAATAAGAAATTAGAGGTTTAAGTACTCCTTGGTTATGCATAATAACTTATGAAAAATGAGAGATATGATGTGAAGGAACCTTTAAGAAGAAGAACTGTTTTGAAATATATTCTCTTATTCATTCAGCCCTTAATTCAACCAACTTTTGCTAAGTGCCCATCGAGTACAGTACTGGAGACTTCGGGACCCCACATTAAGACAAAGCTCCTACCTTTAAACATACCACTGTTTAGGAGGAAACAATATCTTTTGATAGTATTTTTCTTTAGACTTTTTATACCTCTGTTTTGCATTTTGGGAACTGCCTTTGAGGCTTTTAATTAGGAAATAACTTAAAGACAGCCAATTATCTTAGAACCATGGAAGGAGCAAAACTAGGGGCTTGGTCAGAGCAGATTTCCCCTTTGACCTCTCATATTTGCCTCAGACCAAGTTTCGTGAGGGGCAGTGTTGATTTTTGCCTGAATTGATTACAAGCTTGGAATAGCAAAGATTTAACACCTGATGAATTAGAAATATATCATTTCTTTTACCAAGAGATCCTTACCATTTGAGGGAAATAATTTTTGGAGCACATTGGGAATAGGAATATCTGCTACCACTGCTATAGATATGTTTCTGTTTTCTTGTCTTTTCTGTTACCCTGCAATAATTTACTTTTCCTTTAATCAGCAGGGTTCAGTATGTGGATTTTCACCCTAAAATGACAGTGCTTAGATGTAAAGTACAATGACCAAAAACTCATTGCAATAGAAAGGGTTCCCAGGGCATAACCCCAAAAAGCATAAGTATATAGCTACAGCTTCTGTATTTGGAAAATGTAAAGCAAATGAGATCTTACACATTTTTTCCAATTTTGATTAAATTATTATTAAACTTAAATTTTAAAAAGTAAATTACACTTTGTGCTTTACTTCCAGTTCCTCAGCTACTATACGGAGAGCAGCTGGATTATTTGTTTTTGATTATCTCTCAGAGATGTGTCTGCTAACTGCTACAAAAGAAAAATCGTCTGTAAGTTAAGTACTGTGGTCATTTTAATGGCCATGTAGCCACACATGGCTAATTATACGAGACAATGTTTATGTGACTTATTGTAAGACTTTAAAATGTGAGGTCTTCTTGTTATTGAGAAAAAATGTAAGTCATTTGGCTATTTACCATCAGTTTGTCAGAATTGTCTTAAGGAAATATAGCTAACTGCGGAAGAGCTTTGCTCTGAAAGATGGATAGTACAGCCTTATGTATAACATACACAGAAAACTAAAAGCCTAAATGCCCAACAGTAAGGAAGTGATTAAATAAATGATGAGAGATCAAGGCAATGAAAGCTTATATACCCACTAAAATTATGTTTATGAAAAGCTTTATTAGCAAGGAAATTTGTTTATGCTGTCACGTATGGTGCGTGATAAATGTCTTAGTCTTAACTTTGAAATATTTCTGTTAGTTTTATTAGTTCCAGTGGATTAAATTTTCTTATATTAATATGTAGGGTCTAGATGTTGGCCTGAGGCATGGACTATCCCAGTAGAAATTCCATTCAGACTAGAGAAACATTCACATGATTTAGCTTGTTAGAGAATATGTAAAAGTCTTAGTACAACTTTGTTATTTAGTCTATGTAAGTACCTGCTTTTACTTGGTAGAATTAATTTTTTTTAAATGAACCCATATTAACATAACTAATTATCTAGTTTGTGCTTTAAACTATAGTTTGACTGAAAATGAGATACTTTTGAATAACTCCATCACTCCTGGTAACTCTTACCCTAATCTACCTTTTTGGTCTCCTGCATCTGTTTCTATAATCTATCAATTACATGTGAACTCATTGGCTTCTACTGAGAATTAGTGTTGGATTTTCATAATGAATGCTCAGGGCATGTATAGTGTTGGAAATTTTAGATTTTAATGGAACTTTGGAATTAAAATTGCTAATAGATCACAAAAGAGAAGTGATTACTTTTTAAAGTTATTATCCTTATTTCATCACTTTGGTGCTGATGAAAGTTCCATTTATTTTGAACATAATGTTAGACCTTTCCATTGATTGATTGTAAACATAAATATTACAATTACTTAATATTTAATGTAGTTTTGCAAGTAATTAAAAGATTGATTAGTCTGTTGCCTTTGACTTGATTACATACATTTTATAGTGCATAACACATTTATTTTTATATTTTAAGACATGGACTATGTTCCTGATTTTGTACATGGTTCCATATATAAAGGGCATTCATCAGAAAAGTAATCTGAAAAATGTTTGTCATTAAATCATCTTAATTTCCTGTTTTCAGTGCCATGTCAACTTTTAAGAATGAGAGGATTTATATATAAAAAATATATAGGGGCTTCCCTGGTGGCGCAGTGGTTGAGAGTCCACCTGCCAGTGCAGGGGACATGGGTTCGAGCCCTGGTTCGGGAGGATCCCGCATGCTGCGGAGCAACTGGGCCTGTGCGCCACAACTGCTGAGCCTGTGCTCTAGAGCCCGTGAGCCACAACTACTGAGGCCCGCTCGCCTAGACCCCGTGCTCCGCAACGGGAGGGGCCACCGCAGTGAGAATCCTGAGCACCGCAACGAAGATTGGCCTCCGCTAGCCACAACTGGAGAAAAGCCCACGCACGGCAATGAAGACCCAACGCAGCCAAAAATAAATAAATTAATTAATTTAATATATATATATATATATATATATATATATATATATATATAATAAAACTGTTTGATATAGTCACTAAAAGTAAATAAATAACTCAATGAACATTTATTAAAAGGGCTTTATTAGCCACATTGATGTAGTTCTGAGGAAAGAAGGCAGTTGCCATTACAGAAAAGAATACTTGAAATATGGCCACTGTTAACTAACCAGCATATTTGGGTTGATTTCTAGTCAGAGGGTTAGAATTGTGGTTGTTTGCTCTCTTTCACCCTGGGTCTTCTGCGGCTCAGTTCAAATCTTACTAAGATGATTTGCTGGACTCAGGGTGAAACTTGTGGATTTAGGACGCATAAAAGGTGCCGACCATACTTGAACCAAATCCAGGGCTCTGGCCTCATTATCACAGTGCTGTTATTTATTGGGCTAACAAAGAAAGTCTTGCAGTTGGGTACAGAGGTGGCATTACTGAATATTTCTTTTTTAAGTACTGAAAATGTATCTCTGCTTAAGAAGGATAAATCCCTTAGAGTATGTTGTTATTTAAGATCATAAGATGAAGAGCTTTGAATAATTAATAGTCTGGACATAGTTATACCCGTTAGTTTTATTGTTGATGCACTTCATAATACACCAGTTAGGAGGGTCTGGTTTTTTAATATCATTATTTTCCACCAGGAGGAGCTATATCCCATTTAAAAAAATTAGTTACCCAGAAAAAGTAAGGCAAAAACAAAGCAAGGTGTCAGACTTACCAAAACTTCTCATGAACCCCAGGTATTGGTTATTTATATTGTCTAATTCTGGAATAATAAAATATCTAGTAATCCACAAGAATTAATACCACTCTTGCTACGTGGCAGAGAGCAAGATGTTCCCCTACAAATAAGGCCCGAGATACTAACTCTCCTTAGAGGAGAGGGTGGAAGCAGAAGCAGGTTTAGAGCAGGGAGCTTCATTCAGTGGAAGTAGCAATTGAAGCCCTTATTGGGAAGGATTTCTGTGCGAGGGTGAGAATGGATATGAAGGAGGGTAGGGCTGAGCTTTAGGGAAGCCCTGGGAAGAGGAGGGGGATGGAGGTGGTGAGCCCTTGCAGAGACAGGGGAAGAACCTAGAAGTGCAATCACCAGAACTCAAGGAGGAAGGAGTTTTAAGAAAGTGTTGGTGGGTGGAGGGAGGAGGGAAGGAGGTTAGGGGTGGGTTCAGATGTAGCTGAATAGGTTGAGGAGAGTGAGAACAGAGAAAGAATGTTGTCCTCTGTTAGAGGATGAGTGGGTATGAATTCTAGCTGCATATACTTCCTCATTCTCTGGACAGTTAATAGGAGTGATAGCAGAACACTCAAAGCTCTGCAGATATTGTCTGATGGCTCTTGTCATTAACCCCACCTCTCCCCACACGCGAAAGTCCATAGAGAGTCTGACCCCGCAGACACAGCAGTTGTACAATAAGTGGGAAGAGTGGGTTTTCATCTGGCCTCTGTCACTAACAAGCTGTGGCCTGGGACAAGGCACTTAGCCTCTCTGCACCTTATCGTCTTCATCTGTAAATGATGTGATTAGATGAGGTCAAGGTTTCTTAATCTGATTTCCAAGGATGGGCTTCAAGGAATCTGAGATTCCCCCTAAATTATAAACAAAAAAGTGTTTTTCCCTCTAAGGAGAGGATCCATAACTCTTATCAGATTCCACAAAGGATAATGAACCTTAGAAAGATATGAACTAGTGGAATAGGTGATCACTAGAGTCCTGTCTTCTATAGAATTCTGGAATTTTGTTCACCTCTCAGGCTTTAGTGTTCCACATGGCCTGTCTCAACAAATCACTGTCAGAGATGGAGTTAAAGATTGGAGCTTCTGAAAGGTAGTTGATTGGATCAGTTCTCTCTAGAGGATTATTTAGAAAATCCAGACAATTTTAAAGATGAAAACTAATTATTTCTTTAATAGCCCACAGATATTTTTATTAAGACCTAACTTTTACATCTCGGTTCACATCAGTTACTAGCCATGCTTCTGAGGAGCATAAACACCAGAAGTGGCTGCAGCCACTTAAATATTGTACAGGGATGCCATTGCCTGTGGTGTGCTTGCCTCTAAAACGAAAAAAAAATGTAAACAACATAAAAGTAATGTGAAGGGAAAGCAGTTCATTGAATGTAAACTGGTGATGGGACTCAGGTCAGAGTGGTTGCCATGGTGTTTCTATTCTGGCAGGTGTGCGCATGATCAGCAATGCTGGGGGTACCAATCCTCTGGAGTGTGCTGCTGCCCTTGACAAGATGGCCAGGAAGGCTGGCATCAATTTGAAAATAGCAGTTGTCACTGGAGATGACATCATGGGAGAGGTTACTGACATTTATGTGATACCTCCTAAGCAAGAAGTTATATCATGTGATAAACAATTACCATAATTTAATTTGGTCTAATTATTGGGTTTTGGTATAACTCAGGACTGAGCTCTAGAAATCTCTTTCTGATCTGTTACTTTATAAAATCTGCCTATAAAAGCTGCCTAGATTGGTTATCCATTTATGTCTATTATTTATGTTTAAACCACTTATGTCTGGTATGAAAGATTTATTGATTCATTGAAGCCAGTGTTTAAAATGACTCTGGACCCTTCTTTGGACATGAAGGTTAAATTGAAATTGTGCTTCTTACAAAACATAAAGTTATTTGGTATAAGTCATTATCTACCACTCTAATCTTACCATCATTTTGTTACAGCTGATGGATTTTGCTGCAAGTGATACATTCTGTGTCACAACCGAAGGGAAATTAAATTAATAAATTCTTTTATTAACACTTCAGTGTGAAAAGCTGGATGTTTCAGGCAAGCATCATGTTTTGCATGGCACTCTTTCCTTAGTACCATCTGAGCTTGGTTCCTGGTAAAATGCAAAAGATGTAAAATCCCACTTGTGAAATGCAAATATTTTTTGTGGGTCTTTGGTTATTTGTAATATTGGTAATAGCTGTCAGGAACCCACAGAAAACCAACTGACTCATTTTTTGGAGTGTAAACAGAACAAATCTGATAATTAGCTTATCTTCCTAGAGCCAGGCCTGCTAAATGTACTATCTGCAGGGTTAGATTTATGATTTGTGAAAACTGCTGTGGAGAGAACCTTGGGAGCCATCCTATTTCTGTGTAAATAGTGTATTGTTAGTTTATCTGTGTCCTTCTTCTAAAACAGAGGTTCTTATTTTTACACTACTTGAAAAGTAACTGCTATGAGTGAATTTGCTGCCATAACTATCTATTGATATATTTTAAATCTGATGCAACATTAACATGTGACAGACTTCTGTTTTAATAATTCCAATGTGATGATGAACATGCTAAATCTTATCCAAGGGAATTAAACTGTAGGCATGTTTTTCTCTTATGGAAAGGAAGATACTCCTCGGGAGATTTAAACTTATTTAATGTGTTTACAGAAAACAAATATGGAAACAGTAATACCTTGAGAAGCAGGTCCCCCCCTTAGGAATAACAACATTTGACCTTTCATAGCCTAAACCTACTCCCTGTTGTAATGGTAACTGACACAATATAAAATATACTTCTCATAATATATAACATGTTCTTATATGTTCTGTATTTTATATATATGTTTTCTATTACATATATGTCATCGTGTATAACACCAGATTCCACTTACGGTGGAGCAGTCCCAGCTTTAGCTTTTGGTGATGGAGTTCCTTTTGGCTTTGGTGCCACTCTGAGCCACGCACAGGCTTGAGAGTAACAGAAAGTGTCCTTGGCAGCTTTGGAGCCTCTGCAACGCGATTACATATGAATGACCATAGCTAAGCAGCTTCAGCTGGTGCTCTGGGGGTTCACACAATTTTCAGGTCCTTTGTCGCGGTTTCCATAGCTCTAGCCTGAGCCCGGCTGGGGGAGGGTATAGAGATCCCCCTATAACCATGTTCTCTCTAGTGCTCAGCCTGGGAAGGCATGCCTGTGTCAGGGGTCCCTGAGCACAGAACCTCATGATTATGGGGAGAAATACCAAAACAAAACTCATGTCTTTCAGGGACACGTATTGGTAACTTTTATTCTTAACTTTGCAGGAAGCATGATTCTTTACTGGAGATAAATTGCTATAGAACCTTTCAAATTTGGTAAATCACTTTGTAAGAACAAGAAGAGATTATCTGTCTATTTACACCAATCCTATGAGACAGATACTATCAGTGTCCTACTTTAAAGTGAAGGGAACTTGGAGAAGCCAGGGGGTACCCAAGGTCCAGAGCCCGCAAGGTTCTGGCTTCCTCAGCCTCTCTTTGGTTTACGTTTCTCATCTATCAAGTGGGGGATTGTAATACCTGCCTAGATGAAACATTGAATGAAAAGTCCCTGAAACAGAATACCTTTTTCAATACATATTAATTTCTTTATTTCAGCAATTAAATGTATAGGATTCTACTTACATATTACATGTTTTTATTGCTTTAGCATGTGTAATAAAAAGTAAGATTTCTATGAATAAAGATTTTAAACTTTTTTTTGCAAAATATTTATAGAAGGAGACTCTGCAAGGATCAGCTATCACAGATATAGAGAGTGGGAAGAAATTTCCAGACACAATTAAAAGCATGAATGTGTACCTTGGTTACCCAAGGTCTTCTCTTAGGTTCTTTATTTCTCTCCCTCCCTCTCTTGTCGATCCTTCCTCCCTTCAGAGGTAGCTGGATACATATGGCTTCAAAGTGATGGTCATTTAAAAAGCCTTTCTCTCAGGGTGCCCAGGTAGCAGCAAGAACTCTTAGGAGTATCAAAAGGACTTTCTCAAAGAACAGACTTGTGGTTGCCAAAGGGGAGGGAAGGACTGGGAGTTTGGGGTTAGCAGAGGCAAACTATTACATATAGGATGGATAAACAGCAAGGTCCTGTTTTTACCCACATCATTTTATGACTGGAATTACTTGAAACATATTGTGTCATTGGATGAAATGATAACATTGGCCATTTTGCTTCTTTTAGTCAAAAGCTTTCATCTGACCTGGATTAAAAACAATGATGTCCTACTTCCCAAAGAGCAAGACCAATAAGCAGGGCCCTGGATCTTGGTGCCAACTTGGTTCTGACAGGGAGGTGTGTGGACAGTGCTTGGTGCTGGGACCCCACATTCATGCTGTGAGTTTAAGGGGAGAGCACATTTATCAGCTGAAGCAAATCATCTTTGTTTTACTTACTAACACACAGTTAATTTTCTCTGGCCTTTTCAAAATGTTTCAGCTGCCAATTTGTTAACTTTAAAACATTAAAAGCAATCCAAAGTAAATAAATTTTTTTCCTATTTGAGGTTAATACCTAGTGTACCAACAGGCACACAGTGAATTTCAAATCCAATTTTATAGAATGATAATGTTCCATTAAAAATGGTAGACATTTTGTTGCTCTTGTTAACCAAATTATTCAGAGATGACCGCGTGAAGCTGGTTTATAAACTGAGATGTGTGGTTGCTATAATAACTTCTGCACCTTTATATTCAATATCCCCAGATTTTTTATTCAATACCTTGCAATTCTTTAGAATCTTAGGGTAATTAGAAAAGTCTTTACTGAGGACCTTCTGCATCTTTGGGGAGTATTTCGCTTAAGTTAATTTTTTTTTTTTTTCCCCACTGGGAAAACTGTCTGGACTTTATTTTGTAGACTGAATTTAAAATACAAATTCAATGCCTTTAAGAGCAAAAAACCAATACAGGTTTTTTTAAATTGAAATATATTTGACATACAACATTGTGTACATTTAAGGTGCAAAACATACTGATTTAATACATTTCTACATGATAATATGACTGTCATTGTAGCAAGGGTTACCACCTCTATCATGTCATATTATTATAATAATAATTATTTTTTAACATCTTTATTGGAGTATAATTGCTTTACAATGGTGTGCTAGTTTCTGCTTTATAACAAAGTGAATCATTTATACATATACATATATCCCCATATCTCTTCCCTCTTGCATCTCCCTCCCTCTACCCTCCGTATCCCACCCCTCTAGGTGGTCACAAAGCACAGAGCTGATCTCCCTGTGCTATGCAGCTGCTTCCCACTAGCTATCTATTTTACATTTGGTAGTGTATATATGTCCATGCCACTCTCTCACTTTGTGCCAGCTTACCCTTCCCCCTCCCCATATCCTCAAGTCCATTCTCTAGTAGGTCTGCGTCTTTATTCCCGTCTTGCCCCTAGGTTCTTCATGACCATTTTTTTTGTTTGTTTTTTAGATTCCATATATATGTGTTAGCATATGGTATTTGTTTTTCTTTTTCTGACTTATTTCACTCTGTATGACAGTCTCTAGGTCCATCCACCTCATTACAAAAAACTCAATTTCGGGCTTCCCTGGTGGCGCAGTGGTTGAGAATCTGCCTGCCAATGCAGGGGACACGGGTTCGAGCCCTGCTCCGGGAAGATCCCACATGCCGCGGAGCAACTAGGCCCGTGAGCCACAACTACTGAGCCTGTGCTCTGGAGCCTGTGCTCCGCAACAAGAGAGGCCGCGATAGTGAGAGGCCCGCGCACCGCGATGAAGAGTGGCCCCCACTTGCCACAACTAGAGGAAGCCCTCGCAGAGAAACGAAGACCCAACACAGCCAAAAATAAATAAATAAATAAACAAAGTAAACAATGCCTTAAAAAAAAAAACAAAAAAAAAACTCAATTTCGTTTCTTTTTATGACTGAGTAATATTCCATTGTATATATGTGCCACATCTTCTTTATCCATTCATCTGTTGATGGACACTTAGGTTTCTTCCATGTCCTGGCTATTGTAAATAGAGCTGCAACGAACATTGTGGTACATGACTCTTTTGAATTATGGTTTTCTCAGGGTATATGTCCAGTAATGGGATTGCTGGGTCATATGGTAGTTCTATTTTTAGATTTTTAAGGAACCTCCATACTGTTCTCCATAGTGGCTGTATCAATTTACATTCCCACCAAAAGTGCAAGAAGGTTCTCTTTTCTCCACACCCTCTCCAGCATTTATGGTTTGTAGAATTTTTGATGATGGCCATTCTGACTGGTATGAGATGATATCTCATTGTAGTTTTGATTTGCATTTCTCTAGTGATTAATGATGTTGAGCATTCTTTCCTGTGTTTGTTGGCAATCTGTATATGTTCTTTGGGGAAATGTCTATTTAGGTCTTCTGCCCATGTTGGATTAGGTTGTTTGTTTTTTTGATATTGAGCTGCATGAGCTGCTTGTAAATTTTGGAGATTAATCCTTTGTCAGTTGCTTCATTGGCAAATATTTTCTCCCATTCTGAGGGCTGTCTTTTCATCTTGTTTATGGTTTCCTTTTCTGTGCAAAAGTTTTTAAGTTTCATTAGGTCCCATTTGTTTATTTTTGTTTTTATTTCCATTTATCTAGGAGGTGGGTCAAAAAGGATGTTACTGTGTTTTATATAATAGAGTGTTCTACCTATGTTTTTCTCTAAGAGTTTGATAGTGTCTGGCCTTACATTTAGGTCTTTAATCCATTTTGAGTTTATTTTTGTGTATGGTGTTAGGTTAGGGACTGTTCTAATTTCATTCTTTTACATGTAGCTGTCCAGCTTTCCCAGCACCACTTATTGAAGAGGCTGTCTTTTCTCCACTGTATATGCTTGCCTCCTTTATCAAAGATAAGGTGACCATATGTGCGTGGGTTTATCTCTGGGCTTTCTATCCTGTTCCATTGATCTATACTTCTGTTTTTTGTGCCAGTACCATACTGCTTTGATTAATGTAGCTTTGTAGTATAGTCTGAAGTGTGGAAGCCTGATTCCTCCAGCTCTGTTTTTCTTTCTCAAGATTGCTTTGGCTCTTCGAGGTCTTTTGTGTTTCCATACAAATTGTGAAATTTTGTGTTCTAGTTCTGTGAAAAATGCCACTGGTAGTTTGATAGGGATTGCATTGAATCTGTAGATTGCTTTGGGTAGTAGAGTCATTTTCACACTGTTGATTCTTCCAATCCAAGAACATGGTATATCTCTCCATCTGTTGGTATCATCTTTAATTTCTTTCATCAGTGTCTTATAGTTTTCTGCATACAGGTCTTTTGTCTCCTTAGGTAGGTTTATTCCTAGGTATTTTATTCTTTTTTGTTGCAATGGTAAATGGGAGTGCTGTCTTAATTTCACTTTCAGATTTCCCATCATTAGTGTATAGGAATGAAAGAGATTTCTGTGCATTAATTTTGTATCCTGTTACTTTACCAAATTCATTGATTAGCTCTAGTAGTTTTCTGGTGGCATCTTTAGGATTCTCTATGTATAGTATCATGTCATCTGCACACAGTGACAGCTTTACTTCTTCTTTTCTGATTTGGATTCCTTTTATTTCCTTTTCTTCTCTGATTGCTGTGGCTAACACTTCCAAAACCATGTTGAATAATAGTGGTGAGAGTGGGCAACCTTGTATTTTTCCTGATCTTAGTGGAAATGGTTTCAGTTTTTCACCATTGAGGATGATGTTTGCTGTGGGTTTGTCATATATGACCTCTATTATGTTGAGGTAAGTTCCCTCTATGCCTACTTCCTGGAGGGATTTTATCATAAATGGGTGTTGAATTTTGTCGAAAGTTTTCTCTGCATCTATTGAGATGAACATATGGTTTTTCTCCTTCAATTTGTTAATATGGTGTATCACATTGATTGATTTGCGCATATTGAAGAATCCTTGCATTCTCTGGATAAACCCCACTTGATCATGGTGTATGATCCTCTTAATGTGCTGTTAGATTCTGTTTGCTAGTATTTTGTTGAGGACTTTTGCATCGATGTTCATCAGTGATATTGGCCTGTAGTTTTCTTTCTTTGTGACATTTTTGTCTGGTTTTGGTATCAGGGTGATGGTGGCCTCGTAGAATGAGTTTGGAAGTGTTCCTCTCTCTGCTATATTTTGGAAGAGTTTGAGAAGGATAGGTGTTAGCTCTTCTCTAAGTGTTTGATAGAAGTCACCTGTGAAGCCATCTGGTCCTGGGCTTTTGTTTGATGGAAGATTTTTCATCACAGTTTCAATTTCAATGCTTGTGATTGGTCTGTTCATATTTTCTATTTCTTCCTGGTTCAGTCTTGGAAGGTTGTGCATTTTGAAGAATTTGCCCATTTCTTCCAGGTTGTCCATTTTATTGGCATAGAGTTGCTTGTTGTAATCTCTCATGATCCTTTGTATTTCTGCAGTGTCAGTTGTTACTTCTCCTTTTCCATTTCGAATTCTATTGATGTGAATCTTCTTTTTTCTTGATGAGTCTGGCTAATGGTTTATCAATTTTGTTTATCTTCTCAAAGAACCAGCTTTTAGTTGTACTGATCTTTGCTATAGTTTCCTTCCTTTCTTTTTCATTTATTTCTGATATGATCTTTAGGATTTCTTTCCTTCTGCTAACTTCGGGGTTTTTTTGTTCTTCTTTCTCTAATTGCTTTAGGTGTAAGGTTAGGTTGTTTATTTGAGATGTTTCTTGTTTCTTACGGTAGGATTGTATTGCTATAAACTTCCCTCTTAGAACTGCTTTTGCTGCATCCCATAGGTTTTGGGTCGTCGTGTTTTCATTGTCATTTGTTTCTAGGTATTTTTTGATTTCCTCATTGATTTCTTCAGTGATCTCTTGGTTTTTAAGTAGTGTATTGTTTAACCTCCATGTGTTTGTATTTTTTACAGATCTTTTCCTGTAATTGATATCTAGTCTCATAGCGTTGTGATTGGAAAAGATACTTGATACGATTTCAATTTTCTTAAATTTACCAAGGCTTGATTTGTGACCCAAGATATGATCTATCCTGGAGAATGTTCCATGAGCACTTGAGAAAAATGTGTATTCTGTTGTTTTTGGATGGAATGTCCTATCAATATCAATTAAGTCCATCTTGTTTAATGTATCATTTAAAGCTTGTGTTTCCTTATTTACTTTCATTTTGGATGATACGTCCATTGGTGAAAGTGGGGTGTTAAATTTCCGTACTATGATTGTGTTACTGTCGATTTCCCCTTTTATGGCTGTTACTATTTGCCTTACATATTGAGGTGCTCCTATGTTGGGTGCATAGATATTAACAATTATTATATCTCCTTCTTGGTTTGATCCCTTGATCATTATGTTGTGTCCTTCTTTGCCTCTTGTAATAGTCTTTGTTTTAAAGTCTATTTTGTCTGATATGAAAATTGTTACTCCATCTTTCTTTTGATTTCCATTTGCATGGAATATCTTTTTCCATCCCCTCACTTTCAGTCTGTATGTGTCCCTAGGTGTGAAGTGGGTCTCTTGTCAACAGCCTATATACGGGTCTTGTGTTTGTATCCATTCAGCCAGTCTATGTCTTTTGGTTGGAGCATTTAATCCATTTACATTTAAGGTAATTATCAATATGTATGTTCCTATGGCTTTTTTCTTAATTGTTTTGGGTTTGTTATTGTAGGTCTTTTCCTTCTCTTCTGTTTCCTGCCTAGAGAAGTTACTTTAACATTTGTTTTAAAGCTGGTTTGGTGGTGCTGAATTCTCTTAGCTTTTGCTTGTCTGTAAAGGTTTTAATTTCTCTGTCAAATCTGAATGAGATCCTTGCTGGGTAGAGTAATTGGTTGTAGGCTTTTCCCCTTCATCACTTTAAATACGTCCTGCCACTCCCTTCTGTCTTGCAGAGTCTCTGCTGAAAGATCAGCAGTTAACCTCATGGGGATTCCCTTGTGTGTTATTTGTTGTTTTTCCCTTGTTGCTTTTAATATTTGTTCTTTGTATCTAATTTCTGATAGTTTGAATAATATGTGTCTTGGCGTGTTTCTCCTTGGATTTATCCTGTATGGGACTCTCTGTGCTTCCAGGACTTGATTAACTATTTCCTTTCCCATATTAGGGAAATTTTCAACTATAATCTCTTCAAATATTTTCTCAGTCCCTTTCTTTTTCTCTTCTTCTTCTGGGACCCCTATAATTCAAATGTTGGTGTGTTTAATGTTGTCCCAGAGGTCTCTGAGACTGTCCTCTATTCTTTTCATTCTTTTTTCTTTATTCTGCTCTGCAGTAGTTATTTCCTCGATTTTATCTTCCAGGTCACTTATCCGTTCTTCTGCCTCAGTTATTCTGCTATTGATCCCTTCTAGAGAATTTTTAACTTCATTTATTGTATTGTTCATCACTGTTTGTTTGCTCTTTAGTTCTTCTAGGTCCTTGTTAAACGTTTCTTGTATTTTCTCCATTTTATTTCCAAGATTTTGGATCATCTTTACTATCATAATTCTGAATTCTTTTTCAGGTAGACTGCCTATTTCCTTTTCATTTGTTAGGTCTGGTCGGTTTTTACCTTGCTCCTTCATCTGCTGTGTGTTTCTCTGTCTCCTCATTTTGCTTAACTTACTGTGTTTGGGATCTCCTTTTCGCAGGCTGCAGGTTCGTAGTTCCCATTGTTTTTGGTGTCTGTCCCCAGTGGCTAAGGTTGGTTCAGTAGGTTTTGCAGGTTTCCTGGTGGAGGGGACTAGTGCCTGTGTTCTGGTGGATGAGGCTGGATCTTGTCTTTCTCGTGGGCAGGTCCATGTCTGGTGGTGTGCTTTGGGGTATCTGTGGCCTTATTATGATTTTAGGCAACCTCTCTCTAATGGATGGGATTGTGCTCCTGTCTTGCTAGTTGTTTGGCATAGGGTGTCCCGCACTGTAGCTTGCTGGTCGTTGAGTGGAGCTGGGTCTTGGCGTTGAGATGGAGATCTCTGGGAGATTTTTGCCGGTTGATATTACGTGGAGCTTGGAGGTCTCTTGTTAACCAATGCCCTGAACTTGGCTCTCCCAGCTCAGAGGCACAGCCCTGACACCTGCCTGGAGCACCAAGAGCCTGTCATCCACACGGCTCAGAATAAAAGGGAGAAAAAAAAGAAAGAAAGAAGATGATAAAATAAAATAAAATAAAGTTATTAAAATAAAAAATAATTATTAAAAAAGATTTTTCAAGTAACAAAAAAAGACAGAAAGAAAGAAAGAATAGAGCAACCAAACCAAAAAAAAATCCACCAATGATAACAATCACTAAAAACTATACTAAAAAAAAAAACAAGAACAAAAACAAAAAACGGACAGAGAGAACCCTAGCACAAATGGTAAAAGCAAAGTTATACAGACAAAATCACACACAGAAGCATAACATACACACTCACAAAAAGTGAAAAAGGGGAAAAAATATATATATCGTTGCTCTGAAAGTCCACCTCCTCAATTTGGGATGATTCTGTGTCTATTCAGGTATTCCACAGATACAGGGTACATCAAGTTGATTGTGGAGATTTAATCTGCTGCTCCTGAGGCTGCTGGGAGAGATTTCTCTTTCTCTTCTTTGTTCGGACAACTCCTGGGGTTCGCTTTTGGATTTGGCCCTGCCTGTGCATGTAGGTCGCCTGAGGGCATCTGTTCTTTGTTCAGACAGGACAGGAGAAGCTGATTCGGGGGCTCTGGCTCACTGAGGCTGGGGGGGAGGGAGGGGTACAGAATGCGGGGCAAGCCTGTGGCAGCAGAGGCCGGTGTGACATTGCAACAGCCTGAGGCGTGCCATGTGTTCTCCCAGGGAAGTTGTCCCTGGATCACGGGACCCTGGCAGTGGCAGGCTGCACAAGCTCCCAGGAGGGGAGGTGTGGATAGTGACCTGTGCTTGCACACAGGCTCTTTGGTCGTGGCAGCAGCAGCCTTAGCGTCTCATACCCATCTCTGGGGTCCGCACTGATAGCCGCAGCTTGCGCCCATTTCTGGAGCTCCTTTAAGCAGCACTCTTAATCCCCTCTCCTCGTGCACCAGGAAACAAAGAGGCAAGAAAAAGTCTCTTGCCTCTTCCACAGCTCCAGACTTTTTCCCGGACTCCCTCCCGGCTAGCTGTGACGCACTAGCTCCCTTCAGGCTGTGTTCACGCAGCCACCCCAGTCCTCTCCCTGGGATCCGATCTACAAAGCTGGAGCCTCAGCTCCCAGCCCCCACCCGTCCCGGTGGGTGAGCAGACAAGCCTCTAGGGCTGGTGAGTGCTGCTCGGCACCGATCCTCTGTGCGGGAATCTCTCCGCTTTGCCCTCCGCACCCCTGTTGCTGCGCTCTCCTCCGTGGCTCTGAAGCTTCCCCCCTCCACCACCCACAGTCTCCGCCCGTGAAGGGGCTTCCTAGTATGTGGAAACCTTTCCTCCTTCACAGCTCCCTCCCACTGGTGCAGGTCCTGTCCTTATTCTTTTGTCTCTCTTTTTTCTTCTTTCTTTTGCCCTACCCAGGTACGTCGGGAGTTTCTTGCCTTTTGGGAAGTCTGAGGTCTTCTGCCAGCGTTCGGTAGGTGTTCTGTAGGAGTTGTTCCACATGTAGATGTATTTCTAATGTATTTGTGGGGAGGAAGGTGATCTCCACATCTTACTCCTCCACCATCTTGAAGCTCCTCCTCCTATGTTAATATTTTTATAGTAATTTCCCCTAAAATTAGGTGGAGTAATCCTTTCCCAGTCAAATTCCCAACTCTTGGTGTGCCTCCATTTAATTCTTTAGGGGCTTGAGGTTCTTTGTTGTAAAATATTCTCAAGTCAAATTGGGGTTCCCAGGGCTAGTGGGCCCTCTTTCCTTACATATGGAGAGAGAATGATGGTCATTGTGTTATTTAGGTAGAAAGGAAGATCCATATTTCTGGCTTCTAGGATTGCCCTGTTCACCCATTCAGACCCAACCCAGTGGGGTCTTAATTTTGCTCTTATGAAGTTGAGTTCTCTAGTTTTAAGTCTACACTCCCCCACGGGAGGCTGCTTCTAGAGCCAGATCCCTCACGTTGACCCTCAGATCCGTGAACCTTTGGGCCCTGCTATTCCTCCAACAGTCACTTCCTTCCCTGCCTTTTCCAATCAGTTTCTCTCTTTAGGGCCTGGCTCTTACTGACATTGATCTGTCTTTTCCTCTCTTTTCTTCCTCCTGTTCAATTAGTACTGTTCTTTGTAATCTTGGTTTTGCTAATGTTTTGAGCAAATTGTATAGTATGTAAACTCAAGAGGCTGCCAGTATTTTTCATTATCTCCTACTAATTGTGTGATTTTGGGAACTTATGTAACTGCCGGGCCTCTGCCTCTTCATCTTCATATCCACATAGGTTATTATGAGGATTAAATAAGAGAATGCAGGTGAAGGCCTTAGTTCAGTGTCTGTAAGGTCCCAACACACATGTTAGTTGTTACTACATATGATGAAGATTATGGCAGGGAATGTTTAAGGAGCCTAGGAAATTTATAGCAGGGACCCTAACCTGTTCTGTGGGGATGAGGAAGGTCCTCCAGGGGAAGTGACATTTAAGTTGAGACCTTCAGGATGAAGACAGTTTGTTCTGGTGAAAAGCAAAAGTTCCAAATAGAAGAAACGACACTGCACATCCCAGGCCCTGAAGGCATGTGCTGGAGCGATGCGAGAGCTGAAAAGTCCTGAGTGGTGGGATGGAGAGAAGGAGCTGGGCAACAGACAGGAACAATAGGCTATTGCTGGAGGCCAGTGGAGAGCCAATGGCCTCAGCAAGCGAAGGAACCGAGAGAAGTGTATTGATTGAAGAATTTCTTAGGACGGAGAACGGGCAAGATTTGGTAGTAGAGGGGATGTACAAGGTCAGATAGAAGTGGTTCCAGGCTTTTGGACACAGCACCGAAATTACATTTTTAAAAAATAATAATAAGGCACAAAACCTATAAACATCTTAAAATATCTAATAATAACGAAATGCTTAAGCAAACACTTTGCTCTATTAAATAATACCATCATTAGTTATTATGTTTATAACAATTATAAAACATAGGAGAGAAATATGATTTAATTTCAGGAAAATAATAAACCATAATCATAAAAGTATACCAATAGTCTGATTTAAAATATGTTGAAAAAATAGACATTAAATTCCTGTGCATAGGGCAGGATCAGGAAGGAATTTGTACTAGATGCTGTTGTTGATAGTGGCTTAATGAGTAATTTCTTCTTCTCTTCTTTTTTATTTTCCAAATTTTCTTGGATGACCAAGAATTACTTTTATAGTAAGAAATTTATTTGTACAATAAAATAATATGGACAGGAACAGCTATTTTTAAAGGAAAATCATTTGTCACTTGTACTTTGTTACTTGTGTAAATCTAAACTTTTATTTGTGGCATGTCTAAAGTAAGACAAAGCTGCATAGCTATTTTCTTAAAGGAAAAGTTGCATTATTTATTTTTTGTTTATGTTAAATTCTGCTAATTGTTGGGAATTAACTAGTTTTAAAATGTTTGGAATAGTTTTCTGTATTGAACACCATGTGGCAGCCCATTTAATCCTCACTTGAAGTTACATAGGGCTGCCCCAAGTGTTGGCTGTGAACCCATATAGTTTGCACCACCATGTGTGGAAACCCTAAGAGACAGAGGGGTCCAGGACCCCAGGCCTCCTGAGTGCTAGGCCCATGCATGTAACCACTGTCACTCAACACTGTATCTCTCTCATCCTTCCACACCAAGTGTTGTAGAGTGACTGGGGCTGGCTGTTGGTCAGTCCATTTCCTCAAGGCCTGATACATGGTAGGCTATCAAGACACTTGCTTGAACAAATGAATGAATTTGTTTTTCTGTATATAGAATTATTTCCTTGGGTTATCTTCAAGAAATCAAATTAGTGTGTTAAAGGTTATGAATATTTTACATTTCCTAGGTTCTTATAATATATTCCCAATTGACTTTGTAGAAGTCTTGTACCAATTTGTACTCACTCCTACCAGAAGTATAACTATGTTTGCTTAAACATATCTTTACCAGCACTGAGCATCTTCATTTTCTTAAGATTTTTAATGTGTTTGGTAGGATAATGTCTTGTTTTTAAATTTTAGGTTTTATCTAATATTTTGTTTTAGACAACACATTTTGTGTGTTTCTTTGTAAAAGTAATGCAGGTTCATTTTTGAAAATATGGTTGATCAAAAGAGGAAAGTAAAATGCAATAATAATCCCACTTCATATAGCTACAGTCTACGTTTTGGTATGTATTCTTCCCATCATCTATGTATGGATATATACACATATATTTCATTTAAAACCCATCATTATATATGCGTAGTAAAAAGCCTGACTCCATTTTTGATGTGTGGATGCTGACATCTGTTGAGCACCCCCATTCCCCCTTCCTGTACTACCCTACATTTGAGCAAGTTAATAGGAAAGAACCATTGCTCCCTCCTTTGGTTCCAGTGACAAGTTGAAACACACAAAGCTCACACGTGGGAACCTCACCCCAGCCCTCCCCCTGAATCGCAATAAAGTACAATCCAGTCTCCTTTCCTTGTGCTCTCAAGCCAGTTTTAGATCCGCTTAGGAGACTTTACTCTCCCCAGAGAGGCTCTCTATGTGAGTAATAAACCTTTTCTTAGGTTCTTTGTGTGTGTGTGTGTGTGTGTGTGTGTGTGTGGCACATCATCAATCTCTGTGTGTGAACCAACTTCAGTTGGTGGGGGCTGGAGGAGGGTGTCCATCAAGTCTCCTTGTGGTAACCACAACACTGTGGACTATAAACATGAAAATATTAACTTATATATCTCAAACAAGAATGAGATTATACTATGAATGCTGTCTAAAATCTGATTTTTTAAATAATGTACTTTGAGCAGGAATATCATCGAATGTTTTTCAAAACATCATTTTTAATGGCTGCATATTTTACTGATATATGGCTCAAATGATTTAACCAACTTATAAGTGGACATATATGTTGTTTCCAATTTTTCTTTACTATTTTAAATAAGCTACAGTGGATATCCTTGTAGCTAAATCTTGGTGTCTTTTAAAAATTATTTCTTTAAAATAAATCCTCCTGGTTTTAAGTGTTAATGAATCATACACACGTTCAGCTCACTAGGGTGATCACTGATGGAGCAGGTGCTGTGGGCAGGTATTGGGGGTCCTCAATACAAAAGACATCAAACTTGTTTTCAGAGACACCCAAATACAATAAGGGATTCAGAGGAATATTTGCAAGTTAGAAACTGTGATTTTTTAAAAAATGAAGACAGCTAAAACCAATAAATGTAGCCTCTTCATTTGTATAAAAATTTATAAGGTGTGAGGTTGACCACAGGGTGGCACCAATACATTTCTAGTTATTTGTAACGTGTTAATGAGCAGTTTTTTCTCTGCTGAACTGTTTTTTTGGTGAAAAACATTAAGGTTTAGTTTAACATTTTAAAAATTAGTTTACATTAAAAGAAAGACAAAGCAGGATTTTTATTTAAAAACCAAAATATTATGCATGTTCTAGAACCACAGAGCCTGAACCACAGAGCCTGACAGATGATTTTTTAAAAGCCCCAAATCATATTACTGAACATAGTGTATATTTATGTGTGTGTGCCATAAATTTATGGGCATAAGTGGGTGAAATAGCCAATTTGCAGAGTTGGGTTTATATTCTGACTTTGTGTCTAAGCTTTTATATTTTCTTAAGTTAGGGATCCTCAGTGGTCCATTTCTTTTCTCTCCTGCACCAATAAAATCTTGGGGTCAGGAAACTTTTACACAGTATACGCTACTGTTTACCCCTGCTTCTTTGCATCGCTGAACGTTCTGAACACACCTAGGGGCCTTCCCTCCCCTCCTTCACAGTTACTACTCTAGTGAGCTGTTAATGACAATTATATTTACATAATTAATTATTATTTCCTTCTGATGAATGACCTCTATAATTATAAAATGAGATGTTTTTTTATTCCTGGTGGTGGTCTTTGCTCTGAAATCTATCCTGTCTGACACTAATGTAGCCACACCAACTTTCGAGTGTTGCTTTTTTTATGTAATCTAACAATCTCTGCCTTTTAATTAGGCTATTTAGACCATTCGCTTTAATGGTACTATTGATATAGTTAGGTTTAAATATGTCACCTTGCTTGTGTTTGTTTTCTGTTTGTCTTATCTAATTCTTTGTTCCTTGTTTCCTCTTTTTCCGCCTTGTTTGAGATTGAGATTTTTTTTAATGACACCATTTTATTTCAATTATTGGCTTATTAGCTGTAACTCTTTGTTATTTTAGTGGTGGCTTTAGTGTTCGTTATACACATCTTTAATGTAGCACTCTACTTTCAAGTGATGTCACATGTAGTATAAGAACTTTACAATCATATACTTCTATTTCTCCTCTCCTATTTTTTGTACTTTTGTTTTCATACATTTTATTTGTATATATGTTATAAACTCAACAATTCATTTGTATTACTTAATATTATGTTCTTATTATTGTTATTTATATTTTATTGGCATTGTAATCTTTTAAAGTGCTTTAAGTGCTAAGAATAAGTAAGAAATCTTATATATTTACCCAAGTAGTTAACATTTTTGAGGCTTTCCAGTCTTTGGTGTGGATTAATATTTCTATCTAGTAACATTCCTTCTGCCTGAAAGACTTTAATATTTAGAGTGTTATAATACAGGTCTGCTGGTGATGAATTCTTTCAGCTTTTGTATGTCTAGAAAAGTCTTTCTTGTTCTTGAAAGATATTTTCCTTGGGTGTAGAATATTAGGTTGACAGGTTGTTTTTCTTTCAGTACTTTAAAGTTGATGCTCTATTGCATTCTCAACATTGCTTCTGATGAGAAATCTGCTGTCATTCTTATCGTTATATCTCTATATGTGTTTGCTTTTAAGATTTTCTCTTTATCGCTGGTTTTAAGCAATTTTATTAACATGTGACTTTTCATCATGTTTCTTGTGATTGGTGTTTGTGATCTTCTTGTATCTGTGAATTTATAGTTTTCATCAAATTTGAAAACATTTTAGCCTTTATTTCTTCAAATATTTTTTATGTTCCTCTCCCTTCTCTGGGACTACAATTACACATATATTATGTCACATAAAGTTCTCTGACGGCTTCATTTTTTAAAATTCTTTTATCTCTCCATGAAACTTTTGGATAGTTTCTACTGGATAATTTCTATAGTTTCATCTTCAAGTTAACTAATCTTTTCTTCTGCAATGTCTAATTTGCCATTATCAAAATCAGTATTTTTTCATCTCAGTCTTGTAGTTTTCTTCTTTAAAAATTCAAATTTGGATATCTTTTGTGTTTTTGTTTGGGATCTTTTTTATGTTTTTTTTCAACACATGGAATACAGTTAGAGTAATGCTCTTTGTCTGCTGTTTTTAACATCTGTGTCTGATATGCGTCTGTTTTAATGGATAGATTTTTTTTTTCCCCTCAATGTGGGTTGCATTTTCCTGCTTTTTTGCATGCCTGGTAATTTTATTTTATTTTATTTTATTTTATTTATTTTATTTTTTTATGGCAATTATTTTTATTTATTTATTTATTTTTTAACATATTTATTGGAGTATAATTGCTTTACAATGGTGTGTTAGTTTCCGCTTTATAACAAAGTGAATAAGTTATACATATACATATGTTCCCATATCTCTTCCCTCTTGCGTCTCCCTCCCTCCCACCCTCCCTATCCCACCCCTCTAGGTGTCACAAAGCACCGAGCTGATCTCCCTGTGCTATGCAGCTGCTTCCCACTAGCTATCTATTTTACATTTGGTAGTGTATATATGTCCATGCCACTCTCTCACCCTGTCACATCTTACCCTTCCCCTTCCCCATATACTCAAGTCCATTCTCTAGTAGGTCTGTGTCTTTATTCCCATCTTGCCACTAGGTTATTCATGGCCTTTTTTTTTTTCCCCTTAGATTCCATATATATGTGTTAGCATACTGTAATTGTTTTTCTCTTTCTGACATACTTCACTCCGTATGACAGACTCTAACTACATCCAACTCACGACAAATATCTCCATTTCGTTTCTTTTTATGGCTGAGTAATATTCCATTGTATATATGTGCCACATCTTCTTTATCCATTCATCCGATGATGGACACGTAGGTTGCTTCCATGTCCTGGCTATTGTAAATAGAGCTGCAATGAACATTTTGGTACATGACTCTTTTTGAATTATGGCTTTCTCAGGGTATATGCCCAGTAGTGGGATTGCTGGGTCATATGGTAGTTCTATTTGTAGTTTTTTAAGGAACCTCCATAATGTTCTCCATAGTGGCTGTATCAATCTACATTCCCACCAACAGTGCAAGAGTGTTCCCTTTTCTCCACACCCTCTCTAGCATTTACTGTTTCTAGATTTTTTGATGATGGCCATTCTGAACGGTGTCAGATGATACCTCATCGTAGTTTTGATTTGCATTTCTCTAATGATTAATGATGTTGAGCATTCTTTCATGTGTCTGTTGGCAATCTGTATATCTTCTTTGGAGAAATGTCTCTTTAGGTCTTCTGCCAATTTTTGGATTGGGTTGTTTGTTTTTTTCTTATTGAGCTGCATGAGCTGCTTGTAAATCTTGGAGATTAATCCTTTGTCAGTTGCTTCATTGGCAAATATTTTCTCCCATTCTGAGGGTTTTCTTTTGGTCTTGTTTATGATTTCCTTTGCTGTGCAAAAGCTTTTAAGTTTCATTAGGTCTCATTTGTTTATTTGTGTTTTTATTTCCATTTCTCTAGGAGTTGGTTCAAAAAGGATCTTGCTGTGATTTGTGTCATAGAGTGTTCTGCCTATGTTTTCCTCTAAGAGTTTGATAGCTTGGCCTTACGTTTAGGTCTTTAATCCGTTTTGAGTTTATTTTTGTGTATGGTGTTAGGGAGTGTTCTAATTTCATACTTTTACATGTACCTGTCCAGTTTTCCCAGCACCACTTATTGAAGAGGTTGTCTTTTCTCCACTGTATATGCTTGCCTCCTTTATCAAAGATAAGGTGACTGTATGTGCATGGGTTTATCTCTGGGTTTTCTATCCTGTTCCATTGATCTATGTTTCTGTTTTTGTGCCAGTACCAAACTGTCTTGATTACTGTAGCTCTGCAATATAGTCTGAAGTCAGGGAGTCTGATTCCTCCAGCTCCATTTTTCGTTCTCAAGATTGCTTTGGCTCTTCGGGGTCTTTTGCGTTTCCATACAAATAGTGAAATTTTTGTTCTAGTTCTGTGAAAAATGCCAGTGGTAGTTTGATAGGGATTGCATTGAATCTGTAGATTGCTTTGGGTAGTAGAGTCATTTTCACAATGTTGATTCTTCCAATCCAAGAACAGGGCATATCTCTCCATCTATTTGTATCATCTTTAATTTCTTTCATCAGTGTCTTATAATTTTCTGCATACAGGTCTTTTGTCTCCTTAGTTAGGTTAATTCCTAGATATTTTATTCTTTTTTGTTGCAATGGTAAATGGGAGTGCTTTCTTAATTTCACTTTCAGATTTCCCATCATTAGTGTATAGGAATGCAAGAGATTTCTGTGCATTAATTTTGTATCCTGCTACTTTACCAAATTCATTGATTAGCTCTAGTAGTTTTCTGGTGGCATCTTTTGGATTCTCTATGTATAGTATCATGTCATCTGCAAACAGTGACAGCTTTACTTCTTTTCCGATTTAGATTCTTTTTATTTCTTTTTCTTCTCTGATTGCTGTGGCTAACACTTCCAAAACTACGTTGAATAATAGTGGTGAGAGTGGGCAACCTTGTCTTCTTCCTGATCTTAGTGGAAATGGTTTCAGTTTTTCACCATTGAGGACAATGTTGGCTGTGCGTTTGTCATATATGGCCATTATTATGTTGAGGAAAGTTCCCTCTATGCCTACTTTCTGCAGGGCTTTTATCATAAATGGGTGTTGAATTTTGTCGAAAGCTTTCTCTGCATCTATTGAGATGATCATATGGTTTTTCTCCTTCAATTTGTTAATATAGTGTATCACGTTGATTGATTTGCCTATATTGAAGAATTCCTGCATTCCTGTAATAAATCCCACTTGATCATGGTGTATGATCCTTTTAATATGCTGTTGGATGCTGTTTGCTAGTATTTTGTTGAGGATTTTTGCATCTATATTCATCAGTGGTATTGGCCTCTAGTTTTCTTTCTTTGTGACATCTTTGTCTGGTTTTGGTGTCAGGGTGATGGTGGCCTCGTAGAATGAGTTGGGGAGTGTTCCTCCCTGTGCAATATTTTGGAAGAGTTTGAGAAGGGTAGGTGTTAGCTCTTCTATAAATGTTTGATAGAATTCGCCTGTGAAGCCATCTGGTCCTGGGATTTTTTTTTGTTGGAAGATTTTAAATCACAGTTTCAATTTCAATGCTTGTGATTGGTCTGTTCATGTTTTCTATTTCTTCCTGGTTCAGTCTTGGAAGGTTGTGCATTTTGAAGAATTTGCCCATTTCTTCCAGGTTGTCCATTTTACTGGCATAGAGTTGCTTGTAGTAATCTCTCATGATCGTTTGTATTTCAGCAGTGTCAGTTGTTACTTCTCCCTTTTCATTTCGAATTCTATTGATTTGAGTCTTCTCCCTTTGTTTCTTGATGAGTCTGGCTAATGGTTTATCAATTCTGTTTATCTTCTCAAAGAACCAGCTTTTAGTTTCATTGATCTTTGCTATTGTTTCTTTCATTTCTTTTTCATTGATTTCTGATCTGATCTTTATGATTTCTTTCCTTCTGCTAGCTTTGGGGTTTTTTTGTTCTTCTTTCTCTAATTGCTTTAGGTGCAAGGTTAGGTTGTTTATTCGAGATGTTTCCTGTTTCTTGAGGTAGGCTTGTATTGCTATAAACTTCCCTCTTAGAACTGCTTTTGCTGCATCCCATAGGTTTTGGGTCATCGTGTCTCCATTGTCATTTGTTTCTAGGTATTTTTTGATTTCCCCTCTGATTTCTTCATTGATCACTTCGTTATTAAGTAGTGTATTGTTTAGCCTCCATGTGTTTGTATTTTTTACAGGTCTTTTCCTGTAATTGATATCTAGTCTCATAGCATTGTGGTCGGAAAAGATACTTGATACGATTTCAATTTTCTTAAATTTACCAAGGCTTGATTTGTGACCCAAGATATGATCTATCCTGGAGAATGTTCCATGAGCACTTGAGAAAAATGTGTATTCTGTTGTTTTTGGGTGGAATGTCCTATCAATATCAATTAAGTCCATCTTGTTTAATGTATCATTTAAAGCTTGTGTTTCCTTATTTATTTTCATTTTGGATGATCTGTCCATTGGTGAAAGTGGGCTGTTAAAGTCCCCTACTATGATTGTGTTACTGTCGATTTCCCCTTTTATGGCTGTCAGTATTTCCCTTATGTATTGAGGTGCTCCTATGTTGGGTGCATAAATATTTACAATTGTTATACCTTCTTCTTGGATCGATCCCTTGATCATTATATAGTGTCCTTCTTTGTCTCTTGTAATAGTCTTTATTTTAAAGTCTATTTTGTCTGATATGAGATTTGCTACTCCAGCTTTCTTTTGATTTCCATTTGTATGGAATATCTTTTTCCATCCCCTCACTTTCAGTCTGTATGTGTCCCTAGGTGTGAAGTGGGTCTCTTGTAGACAGCATATATATGGGTCTTGTTTTTGTATCCATTCAGCCAGTCTGTGTCTTTTGGTGAGAGCATTTAATCCATTTACATTTAAGGTAATTATCGATATGTATGTTCCTATTCCCATTTTCTTAAATGTTTTTGGTTTGTTATTGTAGGTGTTTTCCTTCTCTTGTGTCTTGCCTAGATAAATTCCTTTAGCATTTGTTGTAAAGCTGGTTTGGTGGTGCTGAACTCTCTCAGCTTTTGCTTGTCTGTAAAGGTTTTAATTTCTCCATCAAATATGAATGAGATCCTTGCTGGGTAGAGTAATCTTGGTTGTAGGTTTTTCTCCTTCATCACTTTAAGTATAACCTGCCACTCCCTCTGGCTTGCAGAGTTACTGCTGAAAGATCAGCTGTTAACCTTATGGGGATTCCTTTGTGTGTTATTTGTTGTTTTTCCCTTGCTGCTTTTAATATGTTTTCTTTATATTTAATTTTTGATAGTTTGATTAATATGTGTCTTGGCGTGTTTCTCCTTGGATTTATCCTGTATGGGACTCTCTGTGCTTCCAGGACTTGATTAACTATTTCTTTTCCCATATTAGGGAAGTTTTCAACTATAATCTCTTCAAATATTTTCTCAGTCCCTTTCTTTTTCTCTTCTTCTTCTGGGACCCCTATAATTCGAATGTTGGTGCGTTTAATGTTGTCCCAGAGGTCTCTGAGACTTTCCTCAGTTCTTTTCATTCTTTTTTCTTTATTCTGCTCTGCAGTAGTTATTTCCACTATTTTATCTTCCAGGTCACTTACCCGTTCTTCTGCCTCAGTTATTCTGCTATTGATCCCTTATAGAGTATATTAAATTTCATTTATTGTGTTTTTCATCATTGCTTGGTTCCTCTTTAGTTCTTCTACATCCTTGGTAAATGTTTCTTGCATTTTTTCTATTCTATTTCCAAGATTTTGGATCATCTTTACTATCATTATTCTGAATTCTTTTTCAGGTAGACTACCTATTTCCTCTTCATTTGTTAGGTCTGGTGTGTTTTGACCCTGCTCCTTCATCTGCTGTGTGTTTTTCTGTCGTCTCATTTTGCTTATCTTACTGTGTTTGGGGTCTCCTTTTCACAGGCTGCAGGTTCGTAGTTCCCATTGTTTTTGGTATCTGTCCCCAGTGGCTAAGGTTGGTTCAGTGGGTTGTGTAGGCTTCCTGGTGGAGGGGACTAGTGCCTGTGTTCTGGTGGATGAGGCTGGATCTTGTCTTTCTCGTCGGCAGGTCCATGTCTGGTAGTGTGCTTTGGGGTGTCTGTGGCCTTATTATGATTTTAGGCAACCTCTCTCTAATGGATGGGATTGTGTTCCTGTCTTGCTAGTTGTTTGGCATAGGGTGTCCAGCACTGTAGCTTGCTGGTCGATGAGTGAAGCTGGGTCTTGATGTTGAGATGGATATCTCTGAGAAATTTTTGCCATTTGGTATTACGTGGAGCTGGGAGGTCTCTTGTGGACCAGTGTACTGAAGTTGGCTCTCACACCTGAGAGGCACAGCCCTGATGCCTGGCTGGAACACCAAGAGCCTTTCATCCACACGGCTCAGAATAAAAGGGAGAAAAAATAGAAAGAAAGAAAGAAAGAAAGAGGATAAAATAAAATAAAGTTATTATAATAAAAAATAAGAAAAAATTATTAAGAAAAAATTTCTTTTACTTTTTAAAAATAAATTTATTAACTTTTTATAGTAAAAATAAGAAAAATATTAAGAAAAAATTTTATTAAGAAAAAATTTTTTAATATTTTATAATAAAAAATAAGAAAAAATTATTAAGAAAAAATTTATTAAGAAAAAATTTTTTAAAAAAATTTTAAAATAACATAAAAAAATTTATTAAGAAAAAATTTATTAAGAAAAAATTTTTTTTTATTTTTTAAAATAAAAAATAAAAAAAATTTATTAAGAAAAAATTTTTTTTAATATTTTAAAATAAAAAATAAGGAAAAAATTATTAAGGAAAAATTTATTAAGAAAAAATTTTTTAAAAAAATTTTAAAATAACATAAAAAAATTTATTAAGAAAAAATTTATTAAGAAAAATTTTTTTTTTATTTTTTAAAATAAAAAATTAAAAAAATTTATTAAGAAAAATTTTTTTTAATATTTTAAAATAAAAAATAAGGAAAAAATTATTAAGGAAAAATTTATTAAGAAAAAAAACTTTTTAAGTAAAAAAAAAATAAAACGGACAAACTGAACCCTAGGACAAATGGTGAAAGCAAAGCTATACAGACAAAATCTCACCCAGAAGCATACACATATACACTCACAAAAAGAGGAAAAGGGGAAAAATTAATATATCCTGCTCCCAAAGTCCACCTCCTGAATTTGGGATGATTCTGTTTGTGGAGCTTAATCCGCTGCTTCTGAGGCTGCTGGGAGAAATTTCCCTTTCTCTTCTTTGTTCGTACAGCTCCCGGGGCTCAGCTTTGGATTTGCACCCGCCTCCGCGTGTAGGTCACCTGAGGGCATCTGTTCTTTGCTCACACAGGATGGGGTTAAAGGAGCAGCTGCTTTGGGGGCTCTGGCTCACTCAGGCGGGGGGAGGGAAGGGTATGGATGCGGGGCGAGCCTGCAGCGGCAGAGGCTGGCGTAACGTTGCAGCAGCCTGAGGCGTGCTGTGCATTCTCCCAGGGAAGTTGTCCCTGGATCACGGGAGCCTGGCAGTGGCGGGCTGCACAGGCTCCCGGGGGGGCGGTGTGGAGAGTGACCTGTGCTCGCACACAGGCGTCTTGGTGGCGGCAGCAGCAGCCTTAGCATCTCATGCCCGTCTCTGGGGTCCGCGCTGATAGCCGAGGCTCACACCAGTCTCTGGAACTCGTTTAGGCGGCGCTCTGAATCCCCTCTCCTTGCGCACCGCAAAACAAAGAGGCAAGAAAAAGTCTCTTGCCTCTTCCACAGCTCCAGACTTTTTCCCGGACTCCCTCCCAGCTAGCTGTGGTGCGCTAACCCCTTCAGGCTGTGTTCACGCCGCCAACGCCAGTCCTCTCCCTGGCATCCGATCTACAAAGCCGGAGCCTCAGCTCCCAGCCCCCACTCGTCCCGGTGGGTGAGCAGACAAGCCTCTCGGGCTGGTGAGTGCTGCTCGGCACCGATCCTCTGTGCGGGAATCTCTCCGCTTTGCCCTCCGCACCCCTGTTGCTGCGTTCTCCTCCGTGGCTCTGAAGCTTCCCCCCTCTGCCACCCGCAGTCTCCGCCCATGAAGGGGCTTCCTAGTGTGTGGAAACCTTTCCTCCTTCACAGCTCCCTCCCACTGGTGCAGGTCCTGTCCTTATTCTTTTGTCTCTCTTTTTTCTTCTTTCTTTTGCCCTACCTAGGTACGTCGGGAGTTTCTTGCCTTTTGGGAAGTCTGTGGTCTTCTGCCAGCGTTCAGTGGGTGTTCTGTAGGAGTGGTTCCACGTGTAGATGTATTTCTAATGTATCTGTGGGAAGGAAGGTGATCTCCGCGTCTTACTCTTCCACCATCTTGCCCAGGCCCCCGCCTGGTAATTTTAGATTGGACGTCAGACATTGTGAATTTTATCTTGTTTGTTGCTGGATTTTCATATTGCTGTAAATATTTTTGAGCTTTGTCTCAAAATATGATGTTACTTTGAAATTATTTGATCCTTTTTGGTCTTGCTTTTAGTATTTGTTATATGGGACCAGAGCAGCATTTAGTCTAGGACTGGTTATTTTCCACTATTGAGGCAAGGCCCTTATAAGTGCTCTACCACTTTTCCTATGAATTATGGGATTTTTCAGTCTGGCTAGTGAGAATAGGCACTATTCCCAGACGAGGGAAGCTTCTTCACACCCATGTGCTGCTAGCTCTCTGCCAGATACTCGAAAGGGACCCTGCACAGCTCTCTGGAGTTGTCTATCTGTACAGCTTTCTCCTCTATGGTAATCTATCCTGGGAACTCTAGTCACCTTGATCTCCCTGGTCTCTCAGTTCCAGGCACTCAGGGAACCTGCCTGGCTCCACCTGGGTTCCCCTTCCCAACACATGGCCTGGAAATGCAATTATAGGCCCATCTCTTTTGTTTTACATTTTCTTTGTTGCCTGATGTCCAGTGTCTTGAAAACTGTTTCATATATTTTGTCTGTTTTTTTAGTTGTTTCAGGCAGTAGTGTAAATTTGGTCCAGTTTATTCTGTCTTGTACAGAGTGAAATTTCTATTTCAAGTCTTTGTGAAAGGTTTTTGTTAGTTTCTCCATATAATTTTGTATTTGAATCTATTACAGTAATCTTGAATTGTATTTTAGATCAAGTAGGGAATAAATTATCTTGAACACATACTTATGTAAAGATTTTATATACAAATGGTTGTATTATAAATAAAATAATTAGTTTTTCTGCTTTTTCTCATAGTTTGGTTGGAAAAGCAATGACTGATTTATTAGCAGCTGGAAGTTAAGACTAATAATAATAGTAGCAATTTTACTCTTTTGACTATATAACAATAAAATTAACTTAAGCTTTACAGAAATTAAAATATATGTGTCTGGTAGGTCATGCTAAATACATCCTAAACTGAACATACTGCAGAATTTTAAAGCTAAAGAAATGTCTTATACAAAGATTCAAGAAATTTTATGAAACAAAACAGCCATTGTTTATTGAGTACATTCTATGTGATAGGCACTTCACAAAATATTTTATTTTTACAGTTTATTTATTAGGCAGATATTGTTATCCCCATTTGAGAGATGAGGAAATTGATATACAACAGGATTGTATAACTTGCCCAAAGTTACAGAGACAGTTAAGAGATGAGCCTGGATTCACACAGGCCAAATAAGTAAAACCCAAATAATTCTATTATACCATGCTGATTAAAGCTCTCAACTCAAAAAAAAAAAAAAAGCAGCTTTCCCAGATCTTTCAGATTTTTGGAGAGTGAGTTTTAACAATGTATTTATAGATACGTTTTAGTTCATTAACATATCAAATATGATAGTAATATTCTATATGTTGTCTCTCCTATTCTATAATAGAATGACAATTTAATGTCACATTTCATCTGATAATAACTTACACTTTGAAGCATTTTTCAGTGTTCTTGGTGCTTTCACATATTTTTGTCTCAGTTAATTCTTACAACTACACCAGTAAGGCATTAGTCCCATTTTGCTTAAAGTCTATCACTTGGCCTAGGTTTCTGTGATTCTTAGACCAGCGTCTTTTCTATTGTATTATTCTAAGATAGCCTTTCTACATTTTAACTTACTTTATGGAAAACAAACAAACAAAACAATGGCACCCATGTAAAATCATCACATTTTCCCCACTTTTATGACAATTACTTGAAAACCAACTTTACTTATAACCTATTATTTTATATTTGGACAAGTATTGAAAATTTTGCTCATCGTATTAATGCCAGGTTTTGTTTGCTTTGCAGTCTTGCAGGCCAGCTCATTGAATGTGGTATTCAGAGTACTGGTGGAATATTCACAGATTGACATTTGGTGCCAGACTGGTAGGAAGCAATCCATATATTATAAAGGTTATAGGATGGCATATAACATCTACATGTTAGAAATTTTATTATCTGTTTATTTAACCATATTTAATTATTGCTTTTTTTATTTGTACTTTTTAAATTTGTATTGTGTATTGTTTTTATTTGTATTGTGAAACACAGACAAATTTTATATGCTAGCCATAATTATCTAATAATGATTCAGAGCTAAGTTTCAGGAGCATTCCTTTTGGCCTCTTAAAAATCACACTTCCCTCAATAATATATGATGTTTTTATATTCCTATTACTATGGTCTTTAGTTTATTATTAAGCTGAGCTTTGTATCTCTTAGTGTTGAATTGTGTCCCCCAAAGATAATGTTGAGGTTCTAATCCCCAGTACCTTAAAGTGTGACCTTATTTGGAGATAAGGTCTTTACAGAAGTAATCAAATCAAATGAGATCATTAGGGTAGGCCGTAATCCGATAGGACTTTTGTTCTTATAAAAAAGTAGAAATTTG
This sequence comes from Balaenoptera borealis, assembly GCF_965194805.1. NCBI lineage: Eukaryota > Metazoa > Chordata > Mammalia > Artiodactyla > Balaenopteridae > Balaenoptera > Balaenoptera borealis. Next base: position 44,873,188 of record NC_138861.1, read on the forward strand.
GACATAAAGACATACACAGAGGGAAGACAATGTGAAGACACACAGGGAAAACACCATGTGAGGACAGGATTGGAGTGATGTGTCTACAAACCAAGGAGCACCAAAGATTGCTGGCAACCATCAGGGGCTAGGAAAGAACAAGGAAGGACTGTCCCCTAGAGCCATCAGAGAGAGCAGGCCCCTGATTGTTGACTTGATTTCAAACTTCCAGCCTCCAGAACTGAGATAATAAATGTTTCTTTAAGCCATCCAGTTTTTGGTACACTGTTATGGTTGCCTTAGGAAACTAATACAGCACCTAATCTAGAAATAGAGTCTCTCTCTTTAAGGACTAAGTACACTAAATATAGTGGAATCTTGAAATACCAGGATATGCTAGTAAATCACTTTTTCTAACACCCTATTCCATCCAGGGCTTTGTTCTTAGTACCAGAAGGCTCTTGGTCCCAACTCTAAGAAGCCCCTACAACATGAGCCAGCTCACCAATGTGAGGCTTACAGTACATAGGTCTTTGCCTCCAGTGTCAAGTAGGAGTCTCTATACAACAGTCCAGTCTCTGCTCCATTTAGACAGTGGCTCTGTTCACTCTTGTCTCCACTCTTCCTTTGAGCCTTGTCTAGAGCCAGGCCTGTGCTGCACACTCTTCTTTCTAATTCTTTCTCCTCCTCCTTGACTGTCATCTGATGCCAGGCTGGTAGGAAACAATAGAAACGTGAGGGTTTTAACACCGATGGGAAATGGTCCTCAGCCCTTTGCTCTTACACTCTGTATTATCTCCCTCAGAATGATCATCTGCTTTCACAGCTCTGACCCTTACTTGACAACAAATGTCGTCCAGGTTTACATCTGTTGCCCTGCATCACAACTCCACTAGAAATATCTGGATAGGTTTGGTTTTGTTTACAATTTTACTCTTACCTCAAACTTATCATCCTCTATTTAAGACTTGTGCATTTCTGACAGTGATATGGTCATTCTCCCACTGGCCTGGGCTCTGGTGAACTTTGTTCTCTTCCATGGTCTCCCTTATCTCACCAGTCACCAGTAAGGTCAACTTTCAACCCATAATAGCATTCATTTTCTTCCTTTCATATTTCATCCAGATTTGCCAGTTTTCTTATCTAGATTCTGAAGACTATTATTATAGTCTTCTAATTGGTCTCCATGCCTCTTGTTGCCAGTGCAACAGCTTTCCAACTGTGAAACAGGAATTGAAGTGCCAGAAATATGGCCTCCTAGATTTTATCATCTTGGTTTTATCTATTCAACAGATTGTAAACTCTTTGAGGGCATGGATCTTTGCATTCCTATGGTTTTATCAGAATTGCATCACCTAGCACAGAATACCAATTAAAGAGCATAAACTCTAAAGACTTATTGCCTGGAATCCTGGTTCTGCCACCTACTAGCTCTGTGAGATGGAACCAGTTACTCAGCCTTTATGTGCCTCAATTCACCCACCTACAGAATAAAGACAATGGTGATGTCTACTTTCATTAGGTTATTATGAAAGGGGGTGTGAGTAAAGTAATAAATGTAAAGCACTTAGAACAGCACTAAAATATATATAATAAGAGTTCAATAAAATGTTCACTTTTATTGTTTTTCATTTCAGTATTCATCAAATATTGTAGTCTAGTAAAAGATAAATTACATTAACACAAGAATAGAAGCATGCTTTGATTTTATCTGAACGTGTGTTGCATGTCTCAATTATGATAATGTAGTCCTGGTTCTTGTTGAATTCCTCGAGTATAAAATAAAGATAATAATACCTACTCATAACGTTGTAAAGATTATATGGGACTTCCCTGGCGGTCCAGTGGTTAAGACTCTGTGCTCCACTGCAGGGGACATGGGGTTTGATCCCTGGTCAGAGTAAGATCCCTCATGGCGCGCACTGCAGCCAAAAAAAAAAGATAAAAAATAGATTACAATAAATGGGTTGCTGTTGGCAAGAATGAGTCCAGCTCCTGCCACATAGTAAACACTAATAAATGATACCCAGTGGAAACAGTAATAATATTGGTACTAACATTAGTGAAGCAGTAGTAGCAGTGATGGTAATGGTAGTAATAGAGGTGGAAGCAGTATTGCATTTAGTTTTTGATAACTGTGGGACATATAAGCAATTGAAAGTAGCTTGGGGGAATGTGAGGAAAAGACATAGAGATTTACATGACATTCAGTAAGAGCCCAATGTTGAAGCCATGGGAGGGATGAGTGGCTTGGAGGGTACTGAAAATCTGGGAAACCAGAGAGGGCAAGGAGGAGGGCAAAGATGAGTCCTGGGGAGAATACAGTTTAAATTCTTACCAGGAAATTCAGAGATAGTGGGAAGAAGAAGATACTTTCTAAGATAGGAAGCTGTGATTAGAGAGTGTCATAGAGTAAGAGGTCAAGTGGTCGAGGAAGACAGCTCAGCTCGTGGTCTGCCCCTGCCCGTGGCCAGCCATTTCCCAGCCATTTTCTCATCTTTCCTTCTTCCTTGGAATTGTCTTTCTTTCCTTCTCTAACAGTTAAAAATGTTACATCTCTCTAGGTAGATAGATAGATCTAAATAGATAGATACACACACAGTATTTATCATAAATGAGTAAATGTGGTCTTATCCTACCTGCTTGCTTTAATGCAGCTTTTTTTTTAAGTTTTATAAAAATTGAAACATACAAATTCTAATAAAATTATTCAAAGTTAATTACTATTTACAGAAAAAATTATTTGACCTTTTATAATCATGAAAGACAAAGGGGAAATTGATTCTTAACGTATGTTTTTTTGTTTGTTTGTTTTTAAACAAAACAACAAAAAATAATTTTTTTTTTTTTTTGGTTAAACTTTGCTAAGATTTTAATATATTTTATAGCTTTTTAGACTCAGATATTATAAACAAGAAAACAAACTTCATTTTCAAGTTGTGCCCTTTATTATGCTCATTCATATTCTGTAACAAACTGATAACTTACTTTTTTTTTTTTTCAGTTCACTCAGTCCCGTGTAATTAATTTTATTTTCATCGTGATCTTTTGTTAGCACTTTTATGAATTCATCAGTTTTCCATTAGAGTTCTGAAAATGCTTATTCATTCAGTTCAGCAGTATAGTCAGTTACCAGAAACCTGTGCTTGTCAGAGTCTTTTCCATGAATTCCTTGAAGATGAAACCCTTTTATAGGAACATTTTTTGCAAAAGCATCAGAGTACACCCAGAACTGTCTGTAAATGACAAAAGACTTAAAAATGACCACGGTTAAAGATTTGATGAAAGTTCATAATAATGCAATTGACAAGGAAATTTAGTTATTTCTGAGATATACATTTTAAAATAATAACTAAAATTATGACTTATAACATTATACCAGAACATATAAGATTTTTAGGAATTTCATGTACTGTCTGAAACATTTATATTAACATATTTCCATACAAATAACCCAAAGAAAGTTTAATATTAGTTTTTTTTTAATTTTTTAATTTAATTTAATTTATTTTTTTATGCAGCAGGTTCTTATTAGTCATCAATTGTATACACATCAGTGTATACATGTCAATCCCAGTCGCCCAATTCAGCACACCACCATCCCCTCCCCACCGTGGCTTTCCCCCCTTGGTGTCCATACGTTTGTTCTCTACATCTGTGTCTCAACTTCTGCCCTGCAAACCAGTTCATCCGTACCATTTTTCAAGGTTCCACATACATGTGTTAATATACGATATTTGTTTTTCTCTTTCTGACTTACTTCACTCTGTATGACAGTCTCTAGATCCACCCACGTCTCAAAAAATGACCCAATTTCGTTCCTTTTTATGGCTGAGTAATATTCCATTGTATATATGTACCACATCTCCTTTATCCGGTCATCTGTTGATGGGCATTTAGGTTGCTTCCATGACCTGGCTATTGTAAATAGTGCTGCAATGAACATTGGGGTGTATGCGTCTTTTTGAATTATGGTTTTCTCTGGGTATATGCCCAGTAGTGGGATTGCTGGATCATATGGTAATTCTATTTTTAGTTTTTTAAGGAACTTCCATACTGTTCTCCATAGCAGCTGTATCAATTTACATTCCCACCAACAGTGCAAGAGGGTGCCCTTTTCTCCACACCCTCTCCAGCATTTGTTGTTTGTAGATTTGCTGATGATGCCCATTCTAACTAGTGTGAAGTGACACCTCATTGTAGTTTTGATTTGCATTTCTCTAATAATTAGTGATGTTGAGCAGCTTTTCATGTGCTTCTTGGCCATCTGTATGTCTTCTTTGGAGAAATGTCTATTTAGGTCTTCTACCCATTTTTGGATTGGGTTGTTTGTTTCTTTAATAATGAGCTGCATGAGTTGTTTATATATTTTGGAGATTAATCCTTTGTCCGTTGATTCATTTGCAAATATTTTCTCCCATTCTCAGGGTTGTCCTTTCATCGTGTTTATGGTTTCCTTTGCTGTGCAAAAGCTTTGAAGTTTCATTAGATTCCATTTGTTTATTTTTGTTTTTATTTCCATTACTCTAGGAGGTGGGTCAATAAAGATCTTGCTATGGTTTATGTCAAAGAGTGTTTTTCCTATGTTTTTTCCTAATGCACCTTTTTAAAATGTTTTGTTTGGCTCCATTTTCCCACTAATCTTTTCTCTTGCTCTTTGTACAACTTCTACCCATGTAATCACTTTACTGACCTAACATACATTCTTTCATACTTTTTATTAATCCTCAGATAATCATATGTGGATGTAAATGCATATACAAACACTCATGTATTGGTGCATGATAAAATGTTCTAATATCTGATGCGCAAAGTCCTTCTTCACTACCTTATCTCTTAAGAAGTGTTTTGCTGTTGTCTGGCACATGTTAAGTTTATTCTTCCACATGAAACTTAATAGTCTTTTATCTAAAGAATGTGATTCCAAGTTGGATTTCTTTTGCATGTATAAATTTGGTAGAAATGACATTTTTATTATAATGTCTTTCCATCTAAGAAGGTGGTTTGTTTTGCCATTGAAAGATCTTTTTTTTAAAAAAAGATGTTGTTTTATTGTCTTTCAAAACATTTTAGAAATATTGAAATAAAATGCATCAGCTTTCATTATTTCTTTATCTATGACCTTGTCACTTTGACTTTTACAAGTTATATTATTGTCTACCACAATGAAATGTTCTTTTCTCCCAGAATCAAAGAGGACTCTTTTTCTTATTATTCAAAATGATCATGTTCAATATTGAACATTGCTAAATGACCATTTTAGGACCAAACTAAGGTTACAGTCTGTATCTCTAAATTACCCTGGATTTCTCCTTTTTATTTATCATCTTTTAATTGCCTTATATTTCTTAGTGAACAAAAGATTGGCTTTATAAATTAAAGGCTATTTGAAAGCTGAGGCCCAAGTCCCACCTGCTCGGGTTTATGACAAGCAGTAAGTGGAGGGAGGGGAAACCCAGCTGGCCACCAGTGGAGTAAGCTAGGCTGAGGCTCACTGGGACCAGAGAAATCCAACTGGGCAGGAATCTCATGACGTGTAGCCCTCTTTAGCCATCACAGCTTCTGTAGTCTCGCTCTCCCTGACTTCTTATCCTTGAATATCATCAGCTGGAGTGCTCATCACTCTCACATCAAGAGGATCTAGACACCATTTCCAAACCTTCTGAAAAACAGTGTCTGAATTTCTACTCTAAATCTTCATCCATTCTTCTCAATATGATTTCTCTCTCTTTGAACCCCAGATATCATCTGTATTCACTACTAATCACACATTAATAAATCATTGTGTGATTTTGAAAGGTATAAAATTAAACATAAAAATAGAATATGCAGGGGCTTCCCTGGTGGCGCAGTGGTTGAGAGTCTGCCTGCCAATGCGGGGGACACGGGTTCGAGCCCTGGTCTGGGAGGATCCCACGTGCCGCAGAGCAACTGGGCCCGTGAGCCACAATTACTGAGCCTGCGCATCTAGAGCCTGTGCTCTGCAACAAGAGAGGCCGCGATAGTGAGAGGCCCGCGCACCGCGATGAAGAGTGGCCCCCGCTTGCCACAACTAGAGAAAGCCCTCGCACAGAAACGAAGACCCAACACAGACATAAATAAATAAATAAATAAATAAATTAAAAAAAAATAGAATATGCAAAATGCACAGTGAGTTTTGGATAATTATATTCATCAGAGTATTGTTTGGTACAATGTAGTCTCTTTTCCTTAGGTTTTCCTCCTGACTCCTCTAAACCATAGGTTTCCCTGTTTTTCAGCTAGGCACAATATAGGATTTCCTGTACTGGAATGTTTTCCTGATGGACAGTTCATCCTGTCCAAGCCCCCTGACATGGGGGGGTTAGTCTCCTTCGGTTCAGTGGCTGAACAGCTAGTGTATGAAATCGGCAACCTGCAGCGTTTCCTCTTACCTGATGTAACTTGTGACATTTCTCAAGTCTCTATTACTGAAATTCCAGGTCAGTGACTACTAATAGGGTTTTGTTTTTAAACGTTACATTCTATCTCTCTTTCTAGACGTTTTTAACAAATAAAAGAGTAATCGTTTCCAAATCCAATACCATCTTTTCTAAGCAAAATGTGGAAATAACTTGACAATTCTGGGATGCGATCAATGGCATATATTAGAAGGTAGTTGAGATGAGGTGGTTAAGAGATTTTTTTAAAGTTTGCTCTTAATTCATGTTTAACAATTTGACCAAAAAATTAGCATCTTAATTATGTATTCAGCTAGCAATTAATTCCAAGATTAGTTTGCTGACTAGAAATAGTGTCTTCTACCCACTTCCAAATCATTTACCTACATCCCTCACATGGCACTGAATGACTTCAACTTTGTGTTATTTACTTATTGATATATTTTTTAAATTTCATATTTCTTCTACTGTAGCCTTCTTGAAAACAAAACTTTTGTCTGGTTAATTTTTGTGTCTTTTATAATCCTTAGTACAGCATCTTGTAAATAATAAATACCAAATTAACACTTATTGAGTGAATGAATGAATAAATGCTATGATCCATTAAAACCAATTGACAATACATCATGAAGAGAACATAGACATATAGAGAGAACCAAATGTGCTTTTCAATTTAAGAAGCAAGTTATAGATTTAAAGTTCTATTGTGAAGCTGGAGCCACACATTTGACAGGAGAAATTGGGAACCAATGGGCTGCACCCTTACTCAATCCATTTAGAACCTTGTACTGAACTCTAATGTGTACCAGCACTTTATAGAAAGAAAATGTTTTTATTCTGTGAACCCAGAATTTGTCCTAAATTTTATATACATATTCACTGTTATTTTCCTTGAAAATTATTTTCTAAACATTCTCAGAAAATGTGAAGGTTTTACTCAAAAGAAAATCTTAATTTTTGCTTCAGCAATTCCAATAATATTAACTAATATTTGTTCGATTTAGATTTTTTTTAATGATTTAGTAATTTTCTTCCAAATCATACATATTTTTCTTGGCTTCCTATGGTGTTCTCAAATAGCATTCTTAGCAATTGCAAATTAAAAATCATCTCTGTTCAGCAGATATTCATTTATTATTTCTGATGTTTCACTCTTTTTTCTATATCTCTATATTACTGTATTTAAATAGTGTAAACAAATTATTCAGTACAGTGTAAAATATGACAACTGTTGTAATTTAATATCAGAGCAACCAAAATTCATCTACAGCTTCTTCTCTAAGAATAGCCCCAAGGGTGCTATCTTAGGATCCTTCCTTGTAATCATTGTTGTTGCCATTATTCATTGCACATGGTCTTTTAAAATTTATAATTTTTATTTATGAAGCTTAAAAATGCAATGGTCATAATGCAATATAACATAGCTGCAATTAGTATATTTATTCCTTTTCCACTTCAGTCTTTAATAAACTCCCAGTGAACTTTTACCCTGTAAATGACCTGATATGACATATTTGAACCTACAATGAACTTTTGCATGAACTTTCAGTTATCCTCTGAGAAATACAACAGATGGAAAATAGGCAGATTTTTCAAATATTTTTAGATGCAGTAGTTTGACATGTTTAATAGAGTCAACAAGGCCGACTATCTCTTTCCAGTGTTTACTTTGCTGACTTCATGATACTGCAGGCTGTTTAGTTCCATTATATGCCTGAATTCAGAGGTTGTTATATTTTTGTTTAACCAGCATCTTGATTTTAAACCAGTACTTGTATATGCATTTAAAGACGAAGCTAATTGGGTCATAAAGTGTAACAAATTCTAAGAAAACTTTATTGGACCTGTTGAAATATGGTTGTTTCAAATTATTTAGATACTAGGGGCTTTTAAAGATCCATTTCAGATTTTAGAATATGAATCGGCTATAATGTTTTACCTTTGAATAGTTTGCAGCTAGGAATTCAGTTCAAAATGCACATAGGTTCTGAAGGGTCTCTTGGGAAAGGAAAGGGAAAATTAACTGAGCACCAAATATTGTGTTATTACTGCTGTGGTGGGAGATAGACTCCTTACAGGTATTTAATTTTTACAACTCTTTTCTGAAGTAGTTATCCTCTCATTTTACAAGAGGGAAGGGAGACAGAGAGGTTGAGTAACTTGCCTGAGAAGAGACAGATTAAACTGGGAATTAATTCCAGGTCTCCTAGACTTTCAAATCCTTGCTCCTTTGAAGGACTAATTGTTGACAATTTCGTGCTCCTAGAAACAAAATGTTTTCTTTGATCAAATAGATGTTAAAGATAAAAGTGTGATAAAGCTATAATACTTTTATAATCTTAGTTTTGAGAATTTAAAGAGTTTATTTCTTTGTATTTATTGCACAATATTAATAAATAAATTAGATTGAAAAACTCTCAGAATGCTCCCAGTGATATGAAAATAGTAACTTAAAATTTTTGCTTCTCTTGAGTTTTCTGTTGTTTGCAAAAAACTACATATACATATATTACATTTACCAAATAATGCAGGCATGTATATCATTTATCCATTGATATGCATCTCCTTGCTCAGAATCAATTCTTATTAACACCCACTTTATTCTCAGACCATAATTTATTCATCCTGAGGAATGTTTTAGATGTCATTTAGTTCAGAGGGAGATTATACTTAATGGACATAGACATGTATAAAACAACACACAACTGCATTTATAAGATCAGAATATGAACTGTGCTAAGCTGTAATTAGCCTAACTTTCCTGACACCTCACTTAGTAATGACAGTATCATTGGCGAAGCAGATAAAGACCTTTGCGTTTCACAAGGATGTGTTCAAAAGCTTAAAGGGCCTGTTGTGGTCTTGTCAGTGATGCAGTTTAAACGCAGAGGAAGTTAGAATAAGTTCTGTTACTCATTTTAAAGGAATTTATAATATTCTCCATTCTTTAATTTTTGAGTTCATTTTTACAAACAGTTTCTCATTAAATATTGTGAACAGGTTTTGTATTAAAATAAATGATGCTGTTTCTCTCTCCAGTGTTTAGGTATTGAAGATGGAGCAGTGCAGTTTCAAGGAGCAAAGGGGTCTCTTCCTTCTTCCTCTTATAAAGTCTTTTCGCTGTGTTATTTTGTTACCCAGTTAGGGACGAAGTGCATAAATTTGCCTCTGTACAATACATAGGGAATTTAATTAGAGATAAAGTATTCATTTCTTGTAGAAAGTGGGCAAAAAACCTGGTGGGAGAATAAGCCCACAGACCATCTTTGGTTTCTTGGTGTTGATTAAGATTAATTGGTATATATAAATTCCAAAACTTATGATTACACTTACAATAAGGGAATTTCTTCAATTTAGGGTAATCATTATTTATCTGAAAATACAGATGTGTATGGTAGTACTACGATTATAGAGCATCATAGAGAAGGACTGCAGGGTAGGTTCTGAAGTATTAATACAAACAACGTATATCTGTAAGTATAATGTTACTTTTTCGACATGATATGTCCATGGCAGAAAACATAAAATTTAGGCACACGTGCTTTTTTTCTTTTATCCTATTGCTTTAACAAGGACTCTGAAGGCTATAACGTGATGCTGTTTCTAAAAATAAGGTGTCAGTTTTAAAAAAGCAAATTGTTAACCAAAGTTTTTAAAATTAATTTTTCATTAATAACTTACAGGTGTTCTAGTTAGGACTTTTGATTGCAAGAGACAAAAACTAAATTCAAACTAGCATAAACAAAAAAGGGTGGCAATCACATGCAAATATAAACACATATTTAGATTATATTGTATACTGTTTTTGCATCTTTTAAAAATTTAATGTAAGGGGCATTTCCTCATGGTTAAATGCTTTTTAACATTATTTCAAAAGTGCTTCATAGCACTCCATTATCTGTATATATCATGACGTATTTAACCATTACTCTCTTGTGGGACGTTTAGATTTGTTTCCAATAGAGTATTTCCGAATTCTCTGCCCAAGTAGAATAAAAAGCCTGATTGGCAGCTTAAATAGCAGTAAAATTTAAAGCCACAAAAATATTTCTCTAAATTCCAAAATAAAGGTCAAATGTAGTTGTAATTGGTTATTTAGCTAGTGAAAATTTTGAATAATTTATTAAATTCAGTGTTGACTCAAAAGTAGTTTTTAAAGAACATACTTCTTATAATGAACTTTAAGTCTCAATTTACTCTTGAGTTGCTGGTCTTTTGTTTGTTTTTGTCACTTGGTAGTTGGGATTTCCCTTCACAGGTGAGCCAACTTCTTCACATAGTTTTAACCAGTACCCATAAGATCTGTGCTAATGCTTGCAGTTAGAATTTTGTTTCTTTAAACTCTGTGTGATAGACCTATTCTCTCCCATATATGTCTATTAAAAAATAAAGCCACAACCTGAATTAAAATAATTTTTATTTTTATGTATTTTTTGAACTTTCTACAATGAAATTACATTTCTATTATAATCTTACCCCCATGCGCACATTTATATTGTTAGAGCTTCCACTTTACCTCTATGAAAATCACTATTTAGTTTAAGAAAAGGTAAATTTATGTACTTAGAATAGATAAAATAGTTTCTGATCAATAGTTACAGGGCCCATTCTAGGGCATATTATTGTTGTCACAGATTAATACCGTTGTTTATATTTGTAACCTTACATCATCAGGTAAGTGCTTGTTACCATGATGGTTTCAGATCAACTGCTGTCTGCACAGTGGGAGCGCCAAAAGCAACTGAAAAAGGAAGGACAGCTCAAAACAAAGTATTTTGAAAAAGTTTGTATATGAAACAAAAAATGAGCTCTTCAGTCTAACTAAATTCAAGGCCTGTTAGCAATCAAAATATTTAACAAGAATCATTATTACGATCACTTAACATTTTCCCCCCCGAGTACTTACACATTCATTCAGCACATTTTAAGTGACAGGTTCTGATACAAATGAGCCCTGCACCAACAATCTTACAGTTTAGCCTGCAGAGATATGCGGAAACAGGTAAGTATTAGAAAAGTTTCATGGATGCTAAATTCTACTAGAAAGATTATTTTCTCTTAACATAAAGATTATGTTCAGAAAGTTAACATAATGTACACAGGCAATAGAATCAGAAGTAATAGATCCTTTGGCAGTTCTGTTGATACCTTCAACTGTTTAGTGTCTGGAGATCATTTAGTTTGTCCCAGAAATTTTTCTTTTCTTTAAAAAATACAGATAAAAAATTTCATAATATTTCTGTAACCAAATTTAATTAACAACTTTTATAAAGTTTCTGATGCTTGAATCAAATCATTTACATCCTATCGGCAGTTCTATTTCATGTATTTAAACCATGTTATTGAGTTAATCAAGAGACTCTGGGTTAAAACATTCAAGCACCTATTAATAAAAATAAGTACTGGTGAGAGATAGGAATAGACAAATTAGTATAATTTCTTCTTTCATAGGGAAGGACTTATCAAATCATTTTATTCTTTATCAACAATAATGATCATAAAACATTTAAAACTCCAAAAAAAATATGAACAGAAAAATGAATGAAAATAGTGCACAATCCCATCACTCAATATAGAACCAAAGTGTTATTTATTTATTTATTTATTTGGCCGCTCAGCTTGCAGGATCTTAGTTCCCCAACCAGGGATCGAACCTGGGCCCGTCAGTGAAAGGGCCGAGTCCTAACCACTGGACCTCCAGGGAATTCCCTCAAAGTGTTTTTAAATTAAAGACAACTACAGTTTGAATTTTTAAGACTACCTAGAAAATTAATTAATTAATTAATCCTCTCTTTCAACTAACATTTGAGTTCCTTACTACATGGCAATCACTCTGGGTTCTGGGTGTATATTTGTGAGCAGGACAGACAAGGTGGCTATCCTGATGGAGCTTAGTATGTGGGTAGATGTTAAACTAATAACCCGCAAATAAAGAATTGAAAAATGCTTTGAAGAAATATTAAAGAGTGTTATGAAAAAGAATAATAAGGGAACATAATTTTTTGTGAAAGTGCTGAGTCCTAACCACTGAACCACCAAGGAATTCCCAGGGAACATAATTTAAATTTAGCATTAAGGAAGGCTTTATTAAGTGATGTTTGAACAGAGAAACCTGAAAGATTAGTACCTTCTTAGGCACTTAAATAAAATGAAAGCAATGAAAACATATTGGACACACAGTATTCAATAAATATTGTTGAATGAATGAATGTTATTCTAAATGTCAGAAAACAAAGCAAACATTAAAACAGAAAGCATAAAACAAGATCTCAAAAGTTATTTCAAAATCATAGTTGTGCAAATAATCATAAATGCTACAAACTGCCCAATTAGAAGATGAAGTCTCTTAGGTTAAAATCAAAGTCCAAATAAGTGTCGTGATTCAGTAACAATGCAAGGGTTAGAAATATCAGAATAGGCAAGGAACAAGTAGAAGAAGGGCAAGGAGGTAGAAAGGAAGAGGAGGAGAATGAGAAGGAAAAAGTAGGCGGTGATGATATTAATAGTAAAGTAGGATTCAAATGGCATAAAAATGTATCTACACAATAATGATAATGTAGTCATGTACATAAATAACAGCATTAATATATTTAAGTCAGAACTATTAGATTCCTAAAGAGAAATGTAGAGAAGTACAATTGCTGTGGAAGATTTCAACAGATCTTAATATTTATCAAGTTGATTAAAAGGAACATAGAGTATTAGAACATAATATAACAGTGTTGAATTAATAGCTACAGATAGAATATTTTCTCCCACAAGACAAGTATGCACCTTATTTCCAAGCATCCTCAAGATTATTATAATCTGTATCAGAAAGTAGAAATTTTACAGACCACATTCTTTGACCATATGTAATACAACAGGTTAATAATTAAACTTTAAGCAAAACCAAAAACTCTACTCCCTTAGAAATATAAAAAGTACTTGTACATATAATTATTGGGTCAAAGAAGAAATCTTCAATATTAGTCTGTTTAGAAAATAAGGACATTGAGGCTATAACATCAAATGCTGTGGTTTGAAGCTAAAACTACATTCAGGAGTGCCTGATGGCCTTAAATGCCCTAGATTGCCCTGCTTTCACTGTAATTGTTATTGACATCCAAAATGGATGACTAACCAAAGTTAAGGGATTGTTGGAATTCATCTACCATAAATTCATGAATATTTTTTAATCACATTTACTTTGCTGGAGAACTCAACTCGTGTTTGAAGAAGCTGGCTTGGAAGATTACAGTGAGGTTCGTGTTCAGATTTTAGGATTTGAGGAAACATACGGAGCACAAGCTAAAGCAAATTTAAATGGAGTAAGTAGAACAGATTTCTCATTCCAGTGCAAATTAGTGGGTTGAAATACAATAAGTCCCCTACATATGAACCTCCAAGTTGCGAACTTTGAAAGATGCTAATGTGCGTTCACATGTCCAATCACATAAGTTAGTTCACGTGTCTGGCGTACATTGTCATGTGTGTGCATCCTCTATCGTAGTTGTGCTTTTGTACTTTACTGTGCAGTACTGTATAGTGTACAGTAGTACAGTATCTTTATTGCAAGCCTAGGATGTCTGGAAGGAAGCGTAAAAGCAGTGGTGAGGTAGCTGGTACTACTGTACTTTTCAAGGTACTGTACTGTAAGATTAAAAATGTTTTCTATATTTTTTGTGTTTGTTTTCTATGTATTATTTGTGTGAAAAGTATTATAAACCTATTACAGTACAGTACTATATAGCCAATGGTGTTAGTTGGGTACCTAGACTAACTTTGTTGGACTTACGAACAAATTGGACATACGGACATGCTCTCAGAATGGGAATGGAACTCATTTGTATGTAGGGGACTTACTGTATTCTTAATCAGTTATGTATGAAAGTATTTATTGTAAAGACCAGCCTAGCTAAGGTTTAATGGGTAATGAATTTTGGGTTACTTCTATTTTACAGTGTGTATTTTGTTTTTTAAATCTGTAGTTTTATAACAAGCTTATTATTCAATTTGAATATTCTATTTGCCTATGGCAAAATTTACCCCAATTCCATTCCCTTCCTTTCTTGTTCCACCTTTAATATCTGAGTTATGTTTAGGCTCTTGGGTGTCACGTATATGGTTTTCTTCAAAAGTTTTTAGAGTTGTGAATTTAAAATTTTTAACTTCTAACTTGTTCTTAATATATGTTGTTTGTTCTTTAGCAGTAAAAACAGAAGTATTTTTTCCATTCTTGCTGGAAATTTTCTACTCTTGACTAGAAAATGGATCAGTGATTTAGAATTAAATATTTGTTTATATTAAAAAAATTCAACATATAAAGTATGTCAAAATCTATTGTAACCACCCATTAGAAATCAATTTCATTAATCTAATTTAATCCAAGATATGTTGAGGTTATTTTAAAAAATATGAATAGCTAAATTAAATAAAATGAAATATGATCAATGTCATTAAATTATGGATAATTAATTTGACCTTGTCTAGGTAGTTTTTTCTGTATCCATATATTTATTCTTAGCAGCATTATTACAGATGTGTCTTATATAAACTTTCTGTTCACATCGTTAACCCTTTTTAGGACTTTTTAACCCCAGTAATCATATTCACAATGGTTTGACCATCTTATTTATCCCAGAGTATTTGTAGATATTCTGGTTTATAATGATTGCTTTCACTTGTGTTAATCAAAGATGGGAAAATGTATGGGAAACAACAGTGACAATAGTAACAGTAACAATCAACACTAACTGAAGTGTTGCTAAGTGTCAGGCAGTGTTCTGAGTGCTTCACTTGTGTTGTCCTTTAGCTCTCACAACCTTTTCAGGTAGATCTGTTAGTATTAATATGTCCATTTTATAAATGAGGAAACTCAGGCACAGAGAGGTTGAGTAATTTGTCTGTGATCAAACAGCTACTGAGGGACAGGACCAGATTTGCACCCCCTACAGTCTAGTACTAGCATCTGCACTTTTAACCACCAAGAGCAAGAGCTTCATTTTAGTGTGAGTGAATTAAAAAGATCTAAGACCTTTGTGACTGAATTATTAAGGCTTGAATAACATAAAAAGATAATTTATTAAATTTTAGAAGTGAAAAATAATATTGTTATTCATAGTCCTAGATATATTAAAGTAAATAACTCAAATATCTGTTCAAAACTTTGAGATTCTTTTCTATTTAGAAATTTTCTCTTCCATATGAAACAGTACGCCCAACAAGATATTGACTAAATATTTTATTTCAGTAACACTTTTTAGAGAAAGAATTCTTGGTTTCATAATTTTTGCAGCCTGTTATTCATTTCATTTTATAAAACCCCCCAAATGCCAAAAACTCCTGTGTTTTATTTTCTACGACTAGTGTGTGGTAAGGTCAGGATATAAACTAGGGCCCATTTAGAGTTATATAGGAAATTTTAGATGCTTGATAAAACCCAGAAACAGGAACCAGGTGTCAAAGTGTAGATATTTCACTATTCATGGAAATGTGTGCTCTGTTAGTTTCCAGGTGGCTTAATTACCATATTTAATACACTGAATAAAAACTATTGAATGTAGAACTGAAAATGAGAGGTTATTGTGAAAGCCAACTTTTAATTTGTTGTTTGGAAGTTGCTCTTTATTAAAAGATGCTGGAAAACAGTACCTATGTCTATTTTTCTTGATGTGCCCATGAACCTCCATTTAGTCACATAATTAAATTGTCAAATAGTCATTAAGTTGGTTTTAGACAGAGAGATTGACAGTAAACATAATGGGAAAAGTAGAAGTTTAATTACTGGTCTTATTAAAATAATTATATCTCATATTTGTACTTGGAGCAATGTTTCACATCTGATGCCACTTATTTTCATCATAATAGCTTTATGAGGTAGTTAGGAAGCTGATATGATCTGCATTTTACTAAAAAGGAAAATTATGTTATGGAAAAGTAAACTGACTTGATTAAAGACAAGCTGGTCTTTGGAAGAAGAGGCAGAACTAGTCTCAGACTTCCACCTCCCTTTTAGTGACCTTCCAAATGACCATACGTTTCAAAGAAGGTGATTGCTGAATTCTTAAAATTTTCAGATAAGGCACTTTTATTTACAGACTTATAAACTATAATTCTGTTTCAAAGTAGGATAATTGATTCATTCTGTAATAAACTATCCAGTGACTATAGATCATCTATGCTGTAAATATTCTTAGGAGAAACTGAGCTATAGCAGTTACACACATATAATTTAAAATAACCTGTCATATAAAGAATGTAATCAGTATCAATGAAATAAAAGAGGAAAAATGAAAAAAAAGGAATTTTACAAATGTAATTTTAGCAATTTTTCCAAGCTATTATTACCATGTGTCACGTTGTATTCTTTGTGTGTGTGTTTTTTTTTTTTTTTTGGCTATGTTGGGTCTTCGTTGGTGCGTGCGGGCTTTCTCTAGTTGCTGCGCATGGGGGCTACTCTTCATTGCAGACTTCTCATGGTGGTGGCTTCTCTTGTTGCAGAGCAGGGGCTCTAGGCACGTGGGCTTCAGTAGTTGTGGTGCTTGGGCTCAATAGTTGTGGCTCGCGGGCTCTAGAGCGCAGACTCAGTAGTTGTAGCACATGGGCTTAGTTGCTCCGCGGCATGTGGGATCTTCTTGGACCAGGGCTTGAACCCGTGCCCCTGCATTGGCAGGCAGATTCTTAACCACTGCGCCACCAGGGAAGTCCTCAAGTTGTATTCTTAAGATAAAATTAATTGTTATTAATTTATGGGGCATTCAGTGTTATCATCTATTTTTTTTTAATATTTTATTTTATGTGGACCATTTTTAAAGTTTTTATTGAATTTGTTATAATATTGCTTCTGTTTTATGTTTTGGTCACAAGGCATGTGCAATCTTAGCTCCCCGACCAGGGATTGAACCTGCACCCCCTGCACTGGAAGGTGAAGTCTTAACCACTGGACCGCCAGGGAAGTCCCTATTTTTAATAGGATGTTTATTTTTGTGGACATGCATGGCATAATCAGGAAAACATAATAGTAAACTCCTTATAGTAATCATGCAAACTAGAGATATTTATATGGTCCAGAAAAACATCTTTCATGCTATGCAGACACAGATTTGTGCCTTATTTTGAGCTATACATTTGTTAATTTCTACTCTTTGTTAATAGGGTCCTCGAGAAGTAGTCCTTTGGCTTTCAATACATCATAAACAGAAGGTGGCAGTGGAAATTTTTTCAAGAGAAATTGCATCAGCAGGCACTGGAAAGGGTAAATATACACATTTTTACAGTTACAGCTCTATGAATCCCTTGCTTTCTTATCACCAACTCAATTATAATATTCATTAGTTAGCCCTTCTGAACTTGGCAATGTGTGCTAAGCTACATGGATTGTGTTGTACTCATACCCCTTTTGCCTTTGAGCATTTTAATACCTTTAAACATTCATTGAATATATACCTCTTCTTGTAATACTTACATCAAGTTTATCAAAATTTTAGAAACCTCCTGACATTGTGCGGCTATCTCTATTTTCCCATTATGTGTATGCCAAATGATAGATTTAGGTGATAGTCCCAGAATAAAGCAACATGGTAAAGTTCGCGTTGGGTTTTCTGTGCCCATGCTACCACCCCCCACATTCGGATCCACTTCTCCAGGATGGTCTCTTCTTTCCTGGTGCCTGTAACGAGGTCTCATGGTGCCATGTGCCATGCCACCCTCAGGCACACAGGACCCGTTCCCATAGTGCTCTGGCTTTTCCCTGAAACCTGAAATGGACCTGCCATGATCACAGGACCAGGCCTCTCAAGCGGCTTCAGTTTTCTAATCCAAGGAACTCATTCATTCATTCAAACATAACTTTTGAAAGGCCTTGAATTCCCACTTTTTACATATGGAGAAATTGAGGCTTAGAGAGATGAAGTGGGTAAAATGAAAGAGGGCAGGTGTCCTCCTTTGACTCCCAAGAAGAGAAGGAAATTTTTCTAGTAATATTAATGTCACAGGGAAAAGTTCTATTCTATTGCCACTTCTTTCCTCTTCCTCTCCAGTGATTAAAGTGGAGCGGAAAATTGAATTTTGGCAAAGCAAGACTTACATTTTAAAATTAAAACAAAGCAAAAATTAATAAGTGGGACTACATTAAACTAAAAAGCTTCTGCACAGCAAAAGAAGCAATCAACAAAATGAGAAGGCATCCTACAGAATGGGGGAAAATATTTGCACATATCTGATAAGGAGTTAATTTTCAAAATATATAAGGAACTTGTAAAACTCAGTAGCAGAAAACCAAACAATCCAATTTAAAAATGGGCAGAAGATTTGAATAGACATTTTTCCAAAGAAAACATACAAATGTGCAACAAATACATGAAAAGGTGCTCAGTATCACTAATCATCAGCGAAATGCAAACCAGGAACACAATGAGACATTACCTGTTACCTGTTATAATGGCTATTATCAAAAAGACAAGAGTTAACAAGTGCTTGTGAGGATGTAGAGAAAAGGGAACCCTTGTACACCAATGTAAATTGGTGCAGCCCCTAAGGAAACAATATGTGGTTTCCTTAAAAAATTAAAAATGGGGCTTCCCTGGCGGCGCAGTGGTTGAGAGTCTGCCTGCCAATGCAGGGGACACGGGTTCGAGCCCTGGTCTGGGAAGATCCCACATGCCACGGAGCAACTAGGCCCGTGAGCCACAATTACTGAGCCTGCGCATCTGGAGCTTGTGCTCCGCAACAATAGAGGCCGCGATAGTGAGAGGCCGGCGCACTGCGATGAAGTGGTCCCCACTTGCCATAACTAGAGAAAGCCCTCGCACAGAAACGAAGACCCAACACAGCCATAAGTAAATAAATAAATAAATAAATAAATAAATAAATAAATGGATTATCATGTTTAAAAAAAAAAAATTAAAAATGGAAGTGCCATATGACTCAGCAGTTCCAATTCTGGGTATTTATCCAAAGGAAATGAAAACACTAACTCAAAAAGACACATGCACCTTCAAATTCATTGCAACATTATGTACAATAGCCAAGACATGGAAGCAACTTCAGTGTTCATCAATAGATGGATAAAGAAAATGTGATATATACACATGTGACAACATGGATGGACCTTAAAGGCATTAGCCTGAGTCAAATAAGTCAGATAGAGAAAGGCAGATACTGTATGATCTCACTTATATATGGAATCAAAAACATTGAGCTCATGGAAACAGAGAATAGAAATGGTGGTTGTCAGGCCTAGGGGTAGGGAAATGGGGATGTGGTAGTCAAAGGGTGAGAAGATTCAGTTCTAAGTTGAATAAGTTCTGGGGATCTAATGTACAGCACGGTGACTGGAGTTGACCCTGCTGTATTGTATACTTGAAAGTTGCTATGATAGTAGAACTTTAATAACAACAACAAGAAAATGGTAATTATGTGAGGCGAAGGATTTGTTAACTCACCTTATTGTGGTGAACATTTTGCAAGATATACATGTATAAAGTCATCACATTGTACACCTTAAACTTACACAATGTTGTATGTCAGTTATATTTCAATAAAGCCACAGAAGAATTAAGTTAAATGAAAACAAGAACCACGTTATGGAAAAAGCAGAGGCATGTTCACCATCAAGCTAATGAAGCTTAAACTCCAGGGCCCCTCGGTTGCAAGGGCCCCTTCCAGCACCCTACTGTTGTGCTCAACTAGGCAAATGTTTTTGTAAATTTTCCAAGAGTAAAGTGTTTTATCTGTAAGGCTCTTATTATCTCTATCCACTTTTCCACTTTTGTCAAACCTCTCTGTGCCCCTCAGCCTGCTCTGTGTCTGCTCTTATCAGCCTTCTTGGTGTAGGCTGTGCTCCCACAGGCAGAGTCCTGCCCAACCACACAAACTCATCTCATTTCATGATACTGACAGTGGAGCCAGAAGTGTAGTTGCTGTATGAATAGTCTTTAGCCCCCAGCACCAGAAATATATGGGTAGTGGAGGAGAAAGAGGTTTGAAAGGTGTGTAATCATAAGCCAGTCCATATGTGGAAAATTCTTCCAGTCATTAGGTACGTAAAATTCATCAAGCATGTGAAATTCACTAGGTGTGTAGGCAGAATTCAGTTCTCATTGTCACCTAGTCAAAACTGGAGGTTCTCCCCTCTCAGAAATATAATTGTCAGTGAAACATCTCTAATTATAATAACACTCCAAAGTGAAATTATTTTTAATATCTTTCTGTATGTGATCAATAGATACTCTTCTATCAAGAAATAAATGGTAACAAATTTTCAGACCACATCAAAAGCAGTAATTCATTGAGAGAGATAAATTTCAAATAGAAACCAGTTAATCAAGAGTAATGAATCAGAACTACCATACGACCCAGCAATCCCACTACTGGGCATATACCCTGAGAAAACCATAGGTCAAAAAGAGTCATGTACCAAAATGTTCATTGCAGCTCTATTTACAATAGCCAGGACATGGAAGCAACCTAAATGTCCATTGACAGATGAATGGATAAAGAAGATGTGGCACATATATACAATGGAATATTACTCAGCCATAAAAAGAAATGAAATGGAGGTATTTGTAATGAGGTGGATGGAGTTAGAGTCTGTCATACAGAGTGAAGTAAGTCAGAAAGAGAAAAACAAATACAGTATGCTAACACATATATACGGAATCTAAGGAAAAAAAAAAAAGGCCATGAAGAACCTAGTGGCAAGATGGGAATAAAGACACAGACCTACAAGAGAATGGACTTGAGGATATGGGGAGGGGGTGGGGTGAGATGTGACAGGGTAAGAGAGTGTCATGGACATATATACACTACCAAATGCAAAATAGATAGCTAGTGGGAAGCAGCTGCATAGCACAGGGAGATCAGCTCGGTGCTTTGTGACCACCTAGAGGGGTGGGATGGGGAGGGTGGGAGGGAGGGAGATGCAAGAGGGAAGAGAAATGGGAACATATTGTATATGTATAACTGATTCACTTTGTTATAAAGCAGAAGCTAACACACCATTGTAAGGCAATTATACTTCAATAAAGATGATAAAAAAAAAAAAACAAGAATTTCAAAAAAAAAAAAAAAAGAGTAATGAATCATATGAACACACTAGAAAAAGATTTAACTTTCTTGTCGATTTGACAACAAATACTGACATCAATAAAATAGCATAAAACTCATAATATCCCACAAAATAAAACATCAATTACAAGCTGGTTGAGTGTTATCATAAAGCATTCAAGATTATCTTGCACAAGAGAATTGAAATGCCCTGAAATCTTATGGTTTAGGCATGAAAGAAACTTCTTTCCAAAACTTAAGCTTACGGGACATAAAAGAGTTGTGAAGCTGAATATTTTTTTCAAACCTATTAATAATAAAGAATACATTTCAGTCTGCTGTGCTGAATGAAAAAATGAAAAACTTTTTGACTATCTACATAGAAATTTATATGTAAAAAATTATTTGTATTTGAAGAGATTATTAGAGTATGCAGCATAAACATGTATGAAAAGATATTGGAGAAGATATTAGAGAGTTAGTTAATAAAAAATTATCCTTTTTGCTATATTCTGTGCCATTAGTGGTATTTATCAGCTTTATAAAATTTTATAATTTGTTGTGATTTTTTTCTCATTCACTTTCATATCTGATTTTATATTTTTAATTTTGTATTATTTTTCTTAACAAAGTTTCTGCAAATTGTATTACCTTCAGGCCTCACAAAGCTGGATCTGCTCCACTTCTAATTAATGATTCTGCCACTTGATTTTTAATGTTAAAATAGTTATACAACTTTTTAAAGCCCCAGTTCCTTCTCTTCTTTGAGAACAATAATGAATAATGAATAATGCCTGCCCAGATACCTTATAGGGTTATAGGGTTCTCAAAGAAAGAGGGAGAAGGGGAGTGGGGAAAGTAAAGGGAATTGAGAGAGAAAGTGAGAGAGGGAGGGAGAGAGAAAGAGGAAGAAAAGGTAGAAAGAGGAGGAGGAGAGGGGAGAGAGGAGGAATATGTGAAAGTATATTTTAGGCTGCAAAACAACATACATGAGCAAAATACGAAGTGATCTCAATGAACTCTTGCCATAGATGTGACCTACTTCTGTCTCTTCTTAGCAAACTGCTCATCATTTTACTGTTTCTTGATGATTTGGGATAGCCATTTTCAAGATATGAAGTGCATAGACTGACTCCCATTTATAGTGTCCATGAATCTTCAGGTTTCAGAAAAATAAAATCCCCGATTTGATTAAGTCCCTGTTTTTTTAGCTTCTGATGCAGCTAAAAACAATTTCTAAGTGATATTGAATTTGGGAAGGAGTTTAGGAATTCTGGGTACTCCTATTAAATATCCTTATTTTAGATCAAATTTTTCTTATTATTTTCCCTAATGGAACATTCACAGCATCTAGTCTGCTTTCTGAGGTACAGCAGGGGATAGTTTGACAATATTTTGCATCACCGCATAATAAGAGTTGCCAGCTTTCTGCTCCCAGTGTCTGTGCCTTATCTGCTCAAAGCTCTACCTCCTCCAGAATCCAGTTCCACGTTTTAGGTGCAGCACCCCATTTCCAGGTAGCAAATTCTATGTAGGTCAAGGTTCTTGGTCTCAAGCAGAACTCTAGGTAGTTTAAGCAGAAAGAGATTTATTGAAAGTTATTAGGTGGCTCCTGGAATCTTGGGAGCACCAATTTTGGGTGCTACTCAATCAAAACACAGACACGCACACAGTGGTGCTAAGGAGCCACTGCTGCCTCTGGCAGGTAGGAGGTGTGGGCGGGGTCCACCTTGGTTGTCTCTGAAGCACCACACGGCTCCACCTCCAGGCTCCCAGAAGACACCAGCTGCCTGAGCAGCCATCGCCTCTCAGTTCATATTTCTCATTCAAGTCCCGGCGAGACGGCTCCGCTTGCCGGGAACTTAGGCCACGTGCCTGCACCCTAGCTGCAAGAACACTGAAAAATGTTGGAGTTAGAATGAGTGAGGGTGAGCCCACTTGCAGAATCTTCCAGAGTTTCCTGCTTCCTTACAAATTTATTGTGAGACTTTAGGAGAGGTACTTAACCTCTCTAATCCCTTTCTTAATACCCAACATAAGGATTTGGGACTCCATGAGTCCTTACAGTAATACACATCTGTGTCTGTGCTAGTTAGCATTCTGGCTTCTAGTGATGCAATCCTTACGTGAACCTAACTGTGGAAAGGGCAGGGGTAAAGCTGACTTTAGGGGTGCCTGGCTCATCCGAACACTCATTGTCTCCCATCTCTGCTTTCTGTGTGTTGGCTGTAGAAACCAGCTTCTCCGTGAAGCTAGAGAGGCAGCCCCTGACAGCTCTGAAGCTCACGTCCAAAACACTCTGAGATTATGGGGGAAAAGGATGCCTCTTTCCCAGAATCCATTTCTAAGGTCCAGAAGAAGGACTCTCATTAGTCAAGCTTCGTCTGTGTACCCGCTCTGTGGCCAGAGGATAGAGTCTTTAACCAGAGAAAGGGTGTCACACAGGCATGGCCACCCGAGAATTGTTTTGAAGCAGTCAGCCACCCCCATCTGTGACCATTGCAGACTCTAAGATCTAGTGTGCCACAGTATGTGATGTGTGCTTTATTCATTTGTCTTCAGGCTTTTATTTTTGTGAATCCCAATGTTGTGTGGGGTTTAATGGGATACACAAACACCGTTTACGACTGAGCACCTGCATTCAGGGAGCTTACAATTTAATTATAGAGGTAGAAGCAAATAGAGCCATGGAAGTCCTAACTGTAAACAATATAATAGTTTTAGGAAAAGATCTGAAATTCTAAAGCAGATGAATATGGAACTTGAAGGGATGCAATGATTTAACAGTTTTTGCCAGGCATTTTGTCCCTAATCATATTCCCAAGCCAAATCATATTTGGCTTGAAACATCATTTGTAAAATATAAAGCTGACATTTATTTTCTTGAATTTTTGGCCTGATCTTTTTTCTTGGATGTTTACTGTGTTGGTATATAGACAGCATCTTCCTTTGTAAAGTTACATTATTGTTCTGAAATACATTTTGTTTAGCAATAAATAGGATAATATGACCCTTTGGTCATATACTTTATGAACATAGCTTGTATAACCTGAAAAAAAATCCATTTTCTCCTTGGAATCAAGGAATAGGTAGCTCACCCTAAAATTTATCTGGGATGCAGATAGCATTTTGTATATTAAGTTATATTGTGTTGGCAATTAGATTGTTGAAAATGTGTGAAAAGTTTCAGCCGATCAATGTGTCAGCCTTTGGTTCATCATACAAAGGAACTTCTTGGTTTTGTAATCTGAAGCACATGCATATTAAGTAGAAAAAACTAATTGCAGTAAATCCTGGTAATAATCCGATGTTTCAATAATGTCACATTGTTATTTCTGAATCTATGTGTAAAACTGTTACATAAGGGTCTTATTTTTAAATTACTTTAGTCTTGTTGACCTCTGTTTCTCTGATGATTAAATTAGATTGACTTAATTAGATTTTTTTTAATTAAAAGCTTTTGAATGCATTAAAATTTTTTTTTACATTTTTATTTATTTTATTTTACTTTATAAAATAACAATTCTCAAAAGGCTACAAAAAGTAGAGCTAATAGTATAGTGTATCCCACATATTGGTCATCCTGTTTCAGTAATTCTCAATGTATGGTAAGTTTTATTTCCTAAATACCTCCACACACATCTGGTCTATGAATGATTTTGAAGCAAATGTTAGTCATTAAAACATTCTATCTGTATTTTAGTATGCAACTGTAAATTATAGGAAATTACTTTTTAGTTTTTATAAACAAAATAACATTATTGTATCTTAAAAATAGTACTTTAGTTCATCAAATTACCCGTCAAAATGTTTACAATTTAAAAAAAAAAAATCAATAGAATCTAATTGAGTTAATTTACATAAGATAAAGTCACCAAATATAAGTATACAATTTGATGACTTTTGAAAAATGTATATGGTCGTAAAATTACTGTCACAATCAAGATATATAGTACATTTCTGTCACTCCACAACTTCTCCTCATGCATTTTTACTGGCTGGGGTATGTGATAGGTGTATGTTTAATTTTTAAGAAACAGTTAAGGAGTTTTCCAAAGTGATTGTATCATCTTACTGTCCTGCCAGCAGTATATGAGAGTTCCAGTCTCACCAACATTGGAGTGACTGAATGCATTTTATGTCCTTTTCCTTGTGGACAATCCATATAGATGTAGTTAGTGGTTTATACATATTTTGTTTAATTATTTTTCTTGGAATTTCTATTGCAATAGGCAATAACCAATTTATACACTTCAGGGATAATACAGGATCACTCCTTGCTTACAAAAGTAAGATATATCAATCCTAATAAGTGGAGTATAACTATTTTAATGATTACCAAAGTCATTTTAATGACTATTTATCTCAGAATTTATGTCCCTTTTTCATAGTAGATTAAGTGACTCTTAAAACTAAATGGGAATCCTTAATATTCCAGGGATTCAATCCACAACCATTAATGAATGCCAGTGCCATATAGAGAATTGTTGTCTTTGTGCCAAGAAAATTAAAATCTTAGCATTACAGTCTAACTGAGAAATCCATTTGGAGAAATGGGTTATTAGAAATGAAATGTGTCCTCACGGAGCAAAAGAAAACAAAAAAGCCATGATAGTGGGGGTATAGGATGTTATGCAAACACACAGCAGGAGCACCCAGCCCAGACTAAGGTAACCAAAACAGTGGAAACTTAAACTGAGAATTGAAAGGTTAGTACTTAGCCTTGTGAAAAGAATTGTGGTCAGAGGAAATGCATGAAAGCTCAGAAGTAAAAGAGAGGGTGGCAGTTTGGGAGAAACTAAAAGAAGTTCCCCTGAGCAACAGCACAGAGATGGGGTCAGCTGAGGGAGAGGTTTAGGAAACTGATGACAGGAGAGGCTAACCTGGGAGAAGATTAGCAGGACTGAGAGGAATGGGCTGGTCACAGACCTTTAGGAGGCTGAATTCACAGGGCTTACTGATTAACTGGTTTTGAGGAACAAGGGAGAGGGTGGCATCAAGGATCATTCTGGAATCTGGCTTGCAGCACTGGGTGGATGGTGGTACCACTCATGGAGAAAGAGAACATGGGGGAAGAGGCAGGGTTGTGGGAGTCTGTGGGACGTTTCAGGGTCTCTAGTAGGGAGCTGCTGAAGAGATACAGATTGAGGAGACAGCAACATATAGATACTCATTTCATACCAACATGCAAAGGACTTGCCAAAAAGGATCCTTCAAAAGAGGCTTAGAAGGATCTGCCAGAGGGAAGAAGAAAAGCTAGGACAGAATATTTTTTAAAATTCCAGGAGAGAAAGTATTTCAAAAAGGATAGAATGCTCATGGTGTCAAATGCTACAAAGAGGTCAATGAAGATAAAAACCAACAAATTCCCGTTGGATTTTGCAATAAGAATGTTGCTGATGGCTTTGGCAAAAGCACTTTCAGTAAAGTGGCTGGGGCTGAGTCCAGATGAAGCGAGTTGAGGAATGAATAAGAAATAAGGAATTGGAGATAGTGGACGTGGACAGCTCTCTTAAGAAGAATATTAGTGAAAGGAGGGATAAAGATAAGGCAGAAGAAGCTAGAGGAAGATGGGAGGTTGAGAGACAGTTTATTTTATAAATAAAGTTTTTATTTAATACAGGCAAGGCTTGAGTGTGTTAAACACTGATGATGTGCAATAATTAGTGGAGAGAGAAAGGTTGAAGATACTGAAGGGCAGGGGGTGCAGTCAATAGAGGAGAGCCTCTGAGAAGGCAGAAGTGGGATCCATAGTGCTGAATAAGGGGTCTCTCTTTAACTGTGGAATGGAGAGAAGAATGGCTTCAGTGTCAGTTAGGAATGCTTTCCATTGCAAATAGAAGAAAATCCAGCTACTAACAGTGCCTCACTAAAGCAGAGGTTTACTTTTCTCCTGTGACAATATTTCTCTCAGGTAAGCAGTTGCTGGCATGGCTTCTGCAGTCAGTGATGTCAGCACTGAGAGGGTAGACATCACTTCGTTCGTCTTTTCCTCCCAGGCTGTGAGCAAGGCAGGAAAAAGGGGGAAGGGATGGTGTTGGCTATACTTGGTCCCTTAATCAGGAACGTGTTCCCAGAGGCCTCCAGGAGACCTCTGCTTATATCTCATTGTCCAGCACTGTGTCACATGACCACAACTCACTACAAGGGAGGCTGGGAAAGCTTTCCTATCCTCGGGTAGACGAAGTCACAGGACTTGGAATGGCAGTTAGATCAGCCAGATGGCAGCGTCTACCACAGAGCATGCAGGTGAAGGACTTCCCATCTGGTATTTCTATTTTCTTTGAACTTGGAAATGAGATCATCTGCTCAGAGAGTAATGGAACATTATTTGAGAATGGTGAGAATAGAAAATGCCCTCTTAAAAAAAAAAAAAAAGAAAAAGAAAATGCCCTCTTTGGAGATTTGGAGAAATTGAGGACTGATAATTTTTGAGCAATACTAAGGTTCAGTTGAGATTAGAGACCCTGGATCGGTAGGGCATGACTAGGGGACTCTGTGACTTCTCAGTGAGTGACCACGGGACATCGGGAAGTTATTCTTCCCTGTGTGTCACACTTTTGATGCAAATAAAATGATTGCCCTATTTAATCATTTTTATTTTGAATTCAGTTTATATGAAATTCATGTTTTTATTCGTTTTAAATTTTTTAATTTATGCTGTATAAATCGTTACCTCCTTGTTTTAGGTATGTCTATTACCTAAATAGATTTACCAATGTTGTGGGAGATTAATTGTATTAATGTATATACATTTCTGTGGAATTATTTTTCCACAGCTCATTAGTTTGATAGTTTTCACATCTATAAAAAAATTTGAAGACTAGTAGAATGAATATCTTTATGTCATTCACTGACATTCAGTAATTAACACTTTCTTGCATGTTCTGTCTCCTTTCTTTGTTTCTCTATGTCCTTTTTCTCTCTCTCTCTACACACACACCCACACCCACACACACATTTTTTTCCTGAATCATCTGAAACTTTAAGTTGTAGGCAGTGTGACAAGTCAGCCCTAAACAGGTCAGCATGCAGCTCCTGGTAACTGAGACAACCTCCTATGTAACCACAGCAGCATAACTGCACCCTAGGGAATTAACGCCAATTCATCCTCTAATCTTCAGTATGCGTTTACATTTCCCAGTTGTCCTCAAAGTGTCTTTCAACCCGAAGAATCGTCTGAAGGAAAATATTTGAAAACTATATCTATTTTTAAAATTACTTTAACGGATTTTGAAGTGCCCTTTAGTAGTAGGCTTAATGTTGAAATTTTGTTGCCATTTGTCAGGGCTTTTCCACAATCTTTCCAGGTTTTCATTTTAGATGCACACAACAATTTATAGTATCTTATAGATGTGTGTATGTCTAAAACCTATAGTTATATCTTTCCAACATACTATAGCAGTATCCTCCTATTTCCCAGCTTAATGATCAACCTTTCCATCCTCCATTTTTGGCTATGGATGAGTATTGTGTGTTATCAGCATTATCACGTAAGTTATCAGCATTATCTCTTCAACAAGCCAGTTAAAGTCTACATTTGAGTATATATTATACATTGCTACTTTCATTGTTTAGATGGTAAATGTGACTTAATATTTGCCCAAATGGATAAAGTAGCTATTTTATGGATATTAGAACTTCCCATAAAATCTAACCCGGTGATTGAGAGAAAAGCATGTCATATAGAAAATCAATTTACTCTATGTAAAATTGAAAATACTAGTGATTAATGTCCCCTGGATGAAGGATACTATAAGAAACACTGGGTTTCCCTAAATATAATATAAACATAGCTCCTTATCTGGGAACTGGAATTCTAAAACAACTTGGAAATGGACATGTAAATAAAAGACTTGATAAAGAAATGGAGCTCGTACATTGAGGCTGTCTGCCAAATGCAGGAGCAAGATTAAAGATATTTAAACAGGAACACGTTCCTTGATTTAGAGATTTAAATTGTCTCCTTTTAATTTTCATATTTTGTCTTGTTTTTTCCATTTTCTTTGCCATTTCTCCTTTTTCCTTGCCTGTTAATGTTGGAGAATCCCAGGTTACACACCTTGGCCCTCCCCTCTTCTCTAGCTACGTTCACCCCTAAGTGAGGGATTGTTAATCTGGAGTCCACAGACCTGGTCTCTGTGATCTTGAAAGGGAAACGTTTCTTTATTTTCATGAACCTCTAAATGAACTTTGCATTTCCTGCAACTGTGAACGCAGGCAACCAAACCACGGTAATATCAGCTGTATCTGTGACTTATTGCAGATATTTTCATCTCATTATAGCTGTTACAGATATCTTGAAATATTTATGCACATGACTTCTTTGAAGTGACTGTAATTATTTTGCTCACTGTTAGATCTCATTATTTAGTGTATTAATAAAAAAATATCATTTTACCGCAGTGTAACTTTTAAAATGTTTTGATGGCATACTTTATTATAATTGGTTTTCTTTATACCAGTTATATATACCAAAATATATTTAAGATATATTTTATTTTATGCATTTAAAATGCCATTCAGGGAAGGAGACTGTGGGTTTTAACAGATTTTCAAAGGGGTTCATGGTACAAAAACCTTTAAGAGTCCATACCCTAAATGGTCTCTAATGTCACAGCTTTAAATGCTGTTGAAAGTTTACGCCTCTCAGTTTATATTTCTTGCCCCAGCCTCCCTTCAGCTGCTAAACTCGTATCTTCACTGCCTCTCAACATTTCCTCTTGGATGTCTAATTAGTACCTCCAACCTACCATGTCAAAAACTAAGCTCATGGAGCTCACACAAAACCTGTCTCTTACAGTCTCCCCCCCTCAGTAAAGGGCAACTCCATCTTTCTAGTTGCTCAGGCCCAAAACCATGGAGTCACGCCTCACTCCTCTCTTTCATAAGCCACATCTGTTCCAGTGGCAGTTTCATTGACCGAATCATCTAAGGTACACAGGACCCAACCACTTCTTACCAGTTCCACGTTGTCCATCCTGGTCCAAGCCATCATCTTCTCTTGCCTGGATTTTTGCAATAGTGTCTTAACAGGACTCACTACTTCCATCACTGCGTACCCCATCCCCAGCACAGACATGTTCGTACGTACATGTACACACATACTCACAATGATCAAAACAGCAGCCAGAATAATCCTGTTAGAGCATATTTAATCAGATCGTGATGGTCCTCTCTTTGGAACTCTCCAGTGACTTCCCTACTCAAAGTAAAAGCCAAAGTCTCTACAGTGGTCCACGAGGCCACCATAATTTGGCCCCTGCTTAACTCTGTGAACTGGGACCCACCACACACCCCTCATCCCACTCCAACCACTTCTTGTGATTCCTCCCATACACCAGACATGCTTCCTCCTCCTGCACTTGGCACTTGCTGTCCCCTCTGCCTGCATGGAGTTCTCTTTCTCTGAATGTCTTTTTCTCTTATGTATAAAATAGCAATCCCTTCTACCACACTCCTCATCAACTTTCCATGCTTTATTTTTCCCCATGACACTATCACTCCCTGATGAATTAATTACAGATTACAAATTACTTGCTTTTTTATTGCGTTTCTCCCACCATCAGAATGTAGGTTTCATGCAGGCGAGCACGTGTGTCTTTCTTGACCACTGCCATATCCTCAATGACTTAGAACAATGCCTGGGCCCTATAGGTACTCAATAAATATTTGTTGAATAAATCATTTCTTCTATTTCACACAGATTTTTCACTATCTCTAGGAGATGAAGATTATGAAGTTTTTAAAATAAAATATTCAGAAACTTACTGTTTTAAATCATAGTTGTAAGTGCAAACACCCTTCAGTATTAATGTTTTACTCAACTCTATATTCGAGTATAGCATTTCCATATATAAGATTTATTTATTCACAACAACTATTTTTCTAATGATTAAAGCTATGCTGTAGGATCTTATTTGGGGTCTTATTAAGAAAAGTCTCAGAAAGTTGAGTAATTTAAAATTGGTGTTCTGAAAAGGTAATTATATTTTAAGTTAAAGATATCCTCTAGAAACACACAATTAAAGGAAAATATATCGTTATGGTCAGCCCATTGCTATTTTAGAAATCTAGGCTGCTCACAGAATTATGCCTCAAGGGAAAAATTTTTGTAATGAAATCTTATTCATTCTGAATTTTTCTGTGAACATAAAAAATGATTTGCTATTTTGGCATATTAGTATTTATATTATAATTATAGTAGGAGGCATTAATGGCCACTTGTGATATTCCCTGTGCTTTCTTTGATTTCAACCTGTTCAAGCTAGAGCAAAACAGATGATTAGATTATGTAACTCTGTGATCTCTTCCGAGTCTAATATTCTGTGATTAAATGGTGTCAATGAGTAAGGTGCTTTTAGAGAAACAGGATTGTACACATTTGGGAAAAAGCAGTGTGCCATGCTTTTTGTTAGCTATTACTAGTTTTCTTTGAAATGAAAAGTGCTGAAGTATAAGAAATATTAAGGTTCTTTACCTTAGGTTTTCAGTGCTACCTCCAAGGCCAAGCACTTCTTACCATATCCTGTGCTAAACTCCAGTCTAAGTCACTGTCCTCTCTCTTTTTTAAAAAAAATATTTTATTTATTTAGTTGGCTGCACAGGGTCTTAGTTTCAGCACATGGGATCTTTAGTTGTGGCATGAGAACTCTTAGTTGTGGCATGCGTGTGAGATCTAGTTCCCTGACCAGGGATCGAACCCGGGTCCCCTGCACTGGGAGCATGGAGTCTTAGCCACTGGACCACCAGGGAAGTTCCTCACTGTCCTTTCTTGCCGGGATTGTTTTGAAAGACTTCTGGCTTCCTAGAGTCACCATCTTTGCAATCCTGCAGCTCGTTTCTATGTAGTCCCCAGAATGATCTTCACGTGGTGGTTTCCCACAACCATTGGAGCAGAATACAGACTCCTTCCATGGCCGCGGAGCCTCACCTGTGGGACCCTGCCCATCTCCCTGACCCACCTCCTACATCTCACCCCTCACTAACTGCCTTCTTTCTGCTCCTCGAACATGCCAATCCCAGGCTTCATGCTCATCTTGCTCTATCCTGACGTCTTCTCATGAGTTAGGTATCAGATGGACCTTCCCAGAGAGGCTGTCTTCATTAACACACCTCAAGTAACACCTCCCTTGTCACTCTCTAGCCTGTTATCCCACTTCTTTTTATCATAAAACCTACCACAGTCTGCAATTGCATTATTTATTTGTCATGTCTTTACCGTCTGTCTCTCCCTTCTGAAACGTAAGCTCTCAAAGGACAAGTGTTTGTTATCATTCACCATCAACTCCCCAGCACGAACAGTAGTGCCAGGTTCACAGTAGATGCTCAATACATTTATGTTCAATGAATAGATGAATGAACTAGGTGCAAATGACAGCAAAATACTAGCTGGGAGAGTGCATCACTCAGAACCTCACTTAAAGGGAACCAAATAGATACCTTCAAATACTTTTCCTCCTTTGTCATGATTTGAATGCATAATTCTAAGCCCTTACTCTTTAATATGATGGCTAATAAAATAATTCCATATAATTCATTATCCTGATGCAGATTAGCAAAACATTTTTAAGGTGAGAATCAAAAGTCTAGAAAAAAGCCAGAAGTAGATATTGACATATGAATTTGGGGGTTAAACAGTAAACCGAGAGAATAATCTTTAGAAATAAATAATATATTTTTAAAGACCAACAGTTTAGCAAAATTTACAATGATCTTTACAGTGTAGTTGCTAGAATGAGCAATGAAAAAAGGACTTTGCCATCTTATTTTTTATTTTTATTGTTTCCCTTTTAGTTTCTTCTAGTTTTTTTGAGACATTATTGACATACCGCACCGTGTAAGTTTAAGGTGTACAACATAATTATTTGACTTACCTGCATCATGAAATGATGACCACAATAAGCTTAATGAACATCCATCATCTCATACAGATACAAAATTAAAGAAATAGAAAAAAAATTTTTTCCCTGAGGATTTACTCTCTTAACAACTTTCATATTTAACATAGAGCAGTGTTAATTCTATTTATCATGCTATATATGACATCCCTGTATTTATTTATCTTATAACTGGAAGTTTGTACCTTTTGACTGCCTTCATCCAATTCCTCCTCCACCCTCTCTGGTTACCCCAAATCTGATCTCTTTTTCTATGAGTTTGTTTGTTTGTTTTTGAAGTATAACATAGTACAACACTATGTTAGTTCCTGTTATACAACATAGTGATTTGATATTTCTATACAGTTGAAAATGATCACCAGGATAAGTCTAGTTACTATCCATCACCACACAAAGATGTTACATAGGTATTGACTATATTCCCTGCACTGTCCATTTTATACCCGTGACTCATTTGTTTTGCAGCTGGAAGTCTGTACCTCTTAATTTTGTGCCATCTTATTTTAGATACAGAGAAAAAATTGAATTGGCATGATACACCTACTGGATATCATTCTTACATATAAATGTTTCCTAATAATCAGTGCCAAACTTGTATAGACTGTACTGGGTTGGCTATATTTTTGGTTGTTGATACACCTTAAAATATTAATTTGATGTTTTTACTTTTCTCCATTTCTTTGTATTTTATTTGTAAATAGTCATAAAACCCCACATGACCTGGATAACAGGAGTGTGCAGTGGGGACTACGGTGGGGGGTTTAATCAGAATTCAGTAACTATAGAGCATCTCACTTATAGGAAAAGAATAAGACAAACTCTCTGTTGACCTTTGTTTCACATTAAAATGACCGGAGTTTGACACCAAAATGACAGCTGGTTAAAACAGCTTGAGATTTCAAAGTGCTTGAGTATATATAAATATTATGACTGATCTCATAAGTATGTTGGAAAACACTTTAAGAAAGGTCCTTGGTTTAACAGTTGGCTACATTCTCCCCTTTTGTTTGGAGGGAATTATCCACCCCCCTCCCGAAAAAGTTTTATCTTCTGGATTTAGAGGAAATAGAATAATTAAAAACATGTAGTTGAACTCAACAGAACGAAGATTGGAGGTTAATACTGTGAATGTAAATTACTATTGTGCTTTGTGCATAAACCTAAGCTTCAGATTCCTGTCGTTTGGTAATAGGACAGCTTCTGCTCCAAATTAACTTTATGTATGAGATGCCAATAGCAATAGTATGTAGAAAATTTATCACTAATATTTATTTTAGCTGCTTTCTCTCCTACAACAGAACATGTTAGAGCAAGATGTCTGTCATGGACAGATCATCCCTAAACTCTAGTCTCATGGTATTCCAAAGGGCACACCACTATCAAACTCCTTCTCCTTAAAATTGTCTCAACTTTTAAAAAATCTCCATCAAGCTACTGTTTATTGTAAATGTTATATAATAGCTACTTGGGGTCTTCTGTGCAGTTTTCTGTGGGCAAGGAAACCTTGGGATGACAGTGGGGGAGAATAGGAAGCAAGAGTGATAAACAAAAGTCAGAATGATGTCATTTGTTATTGGACAGAATAGACAAAGATTATCAGCAGCACAGAGTTCAGGCAGAAGCTTTCCCAGGAAGCTTGTAACATTTCTAAAAGACATAAGCATCAATTAGTGAAGAATTAATTCAGAAAAGTGAAGTCTGACTAGGGACGTGCAGTCAGGGTGTGAGTGCAGACCCGAGGGGCAGAGAGAAGGCAGTACTCGTTTCCACAAGGCAGCGAGTGAAAGAAGAGGGAGGCAGCATGCTTGGCATAGGCTGAGATGAGTAATTTTATTTCTATGTTTACTTTTACATTTTTCAAAAATGCACAAGGTACAGAATTCCAACAATACAACAGAAAATAGAATGAGAATTAAGTCAGCTTCCCACCTCAACTCCCAGTCCCAGTTCCCCTCCGGAAGGACAAAACCTTCTTGTAAACCCTCTATATGTGGACAGGCATTTATATACAACTCTTTGTTAAAAATACAAACAATAGTGTTATATACAATGCCTACATTTCTCATACAGATAGAGTGCAAGTAATACTAAACATTGCTTTTTTAACCTAAGAGATTATAGTTTCACTCCTCCTTATTTCCTCAATTCCTTTTCACAGTCACATATTCTGTCCTATGAATGTGACAGTACCTTATGATGAACATTTAAGTTGTTTCCAGTCCTTTGGTCCTATAAACAGTGCTTCAGTCATTGCCTTATATGTCTGAGATGTCATATCTTTTTATATTTGTGCTCAAAAATATTAGAATGGGCATGGAAACATCAGAAAATAAAGTTGTCCAAATTAGATCGGTATATTTAGGACAGGCCCATCTGTTCTAGGACAGAGAAAAATTAACATTAGGTGGTATTGATAAGAGAATAAAAGTTAACTTAGATTAATTGAGCTTCATTACTCTGTAAGTTGATCTGAGGCAAAGAAAAATATGCTTTTTGATATTTTGGTGCTAATCTTCACAAAAATAAAAGTTCAAAGTTCAAAGTACCTAATGAAAGTGAGTAAACAGCAAATATATATAATGATGGCTTATAAAGCCAGCTGTGCTTTTAAGGGAAAGCAAGGTATTATTTGTAGATATTCTTCCACAACATTAATCACTGATTTCAAAAACTGTGAATAAAATGAGAAAAACTCATTAATACACATAGCCAGTAAGCATGTCAAAATGTGAACTCTGCTACAAAATAAAGAAATGAAAATGAAAAGCACATCTGTGTAATCTAGAAAAAAATTGTTTTTAATTATAATACACAATGATAGTGTTTAAATAATTAAAACTCCTTTTATATGGAGACAGGTTACAGTTTTAAATAATATTTTTAAGAATACTGGCATGTAAATATTCACATTATAATGTTAAAGACTATGCCATAGAATTATACAGATAACTAAATCTGTGATACTATCTCTGATTAATGGGATTATGTTGCTTCTTTATGATTTTCTGTTTCCCAAATGTGCTACAAAAGTCCTTTTATTTTTTTAAAAAAAGATTTAATAAATAAAGAAAGGCTGAAAAATGTCAGAATGGGGATATGGCTTATTTTTAATAAGAACTTTTCAAAAAATATATATTCCTTTTCTCAGAAGATGCATCCTTACCATTCTTAGCTCCACCTACATTTATGAGAGTACTTGAACCAAGATTTCTTAAGGAACTCATATTTTTATAGATTTTATGTTTAGGTCAATTGAGTGTCACACTGAGATTCAGCGTGAATGATCTTAAACCCTTCCCCAGTTTCTCTAGGTAAAGTCTATTATAAGTATGGACCATGCTAAATGTACCTCCCAAGCTTCACACCTGCACATCAGATGCCTCCACGACATCTCTGCTTGCATGTCTCCCAGGCAGCTCTAATGTAGCACGTGTTTGTCCTAAAACGAGCTCCAGGTCTTCCCTCAGTCTCACCTGTCACTTCCAAATCCCTCCCCCACCATGTTTCACGCACTAGAGAGTCACCGTTTACACTCACAACCAGTGCTTGCACATGGGCAAATCCTGCCAGTTCTACATGTACAGTATGTGGTGCTCTCCCCTCCCCCCATCTCCACTGCCACACCCCAGCCACTTCTCACGTGGCTTATTGCAGTAGCTGCTCACTGGTCTCCCTGTCTTCACTCTTGCTGGCTTCAAGTCATTCCCACGTGCAATCTGTTCTCATCACAAGAGAAATACGAGCTACAATGAGATGCCATTTTCCACCTATCAGACTGGTGAATTTCAAAAACTCTGAACATATGTTGTGTTGGCAAGAGGTATAGGATAACAGGCACTCAATACACTGGTGAGAGTATAAATTAATTTACTCACTTTGAGGAACAATTTGGCAATATCTATCAAAATTAAAAGTATATAAAGCCTTTATGACCCACCTGTTTATTTCTGGGAATTTATCTTTCAGGTATCTTACAGAAGGGCAAAATGGTATATGCATATTCAGTGCAGCATACGTATATGTACGTGTGTGTGTGTGTGTGTGTGTGTGTGTGTGTGTGTGTATCTCGTAAATGTCTCTTTTTTTTACTAGATCTTTATTGGAGTATAATTGCTTCACAATACTGTGTTAGTTTCTGTTGTACAGCAAAGTGAACCAGCCATATGTATACATATATCCCCATATCCCCTCCCTCTTGAACCTCCCTCCCACCCTCCCTATCCCACCCGTCTAGGTCGTCTCAAAGCACTGAGCTGATTTCTCTGTGCTGTGCTGCTGCTTCCCACTAGCTAACTAATTTACATTGTCTGTCAATGGAAAACATTTAAAATAAAGACTCGTATATCCATGCAATAGTATACTATGTAGCTTTTGGTCAGCTCTAAATGAGCTGATGTAAAAAGTGCTCCAAGATGGTTAAGGAAATAAAGGAAAATGCAAAGCAATGTGTAAATTACAATTTTTGTTAAAAAAAAAAGGAAAAGAATGTAATATTGTTTGGTCTGGGACAGAGAAGTGGGTGGTTGTAAGACAGTAGTGAGAGAGATGAGTTTTAATGAACACCCTATTGTTGAACTTGGTATTGTATATCGTTTACACATTCAAGAGGCAAAAATATTTCTTTTAAAGAGTCATCTTTAAAGAGTCAAAATATTGGGTACATGGCCCTTCTGCTTAGCATCCTTCTGTGGATTCCTTTGCATTTAGAATAAAACCCAGTCCAGGACGCCATACCCCCCTCTTGGGCCAACCTCTGTCCATTTCCCCAGGGAGCCTTTTGAGGACTTCTCTGAGTCCCCACACTCCAGCCCTGCTGTCAGTTCCTCTACCATGCCATGTCTTTTTTTAATTTCAGGAATGAGAAAGTAAGTGCGCCTCTGTTTATATTCTTCCTGCCGCCTGAAATGCTTCTTTCCTTTGTTTATTCCCTTCTTCTACAGAGAAAACTTTTCAATCTAAATTAGGTTCCCTATTAGTCTCTCTCATAGAAAGATGAAATTTTGTATTTATTTGTTTGGATTTTAGTGTCTGTCCTGTGAGGCACTTTCTATTTTGTCAAGCTAGAGTAGTGGAAAAACATTTTGTTGAGATTCAAGAGATCTGAGTTCTGATCCTACCCCTGCATAACTATGGCCTTCAGCAAATCACTTAACTTCTCTGAGCTTTAATTCTCTTGTCTATAAAATAAGAAAATTAGAATAGTTGATTTCTAAAGCCCTGTAACTGATGGTATTAGAATGCTATGAGTATAGAGTGTAGAGTGAAATGCACATAAATACTGAATGCTGGTGGACTTTTTATATAATATGAAATACACCTAAATATTGCATGCTTGTATAAAATAATTTTATGTTATGAATGAAAGTTTAATTAACTTTTTTTTTTTAATTTTTAAAAATTTATTTATTTATTTATTTTTGGCTGCGTTGGGTCTTCGTTGCTGCACGCGGGCTTTCTCTAGTTGTGGTGAGCAGCGTCTACTCTTTGTTGTGGTGCACAGGCTTCTCATTGTGATGGCTTCTCTTGTTGCGGAGCACAGGCCCTAGGCGTGCAGGTTTCAGTAGTTGTGGCACGTGGGCTCAGTAGTTGTGGCTCGCGGACTCTAGAGCGCAGGCTCAGTAGTTGTGGCTCACAGGCTTAGTTGCTCCACGGCATGTGGGATCTTCCCAGACCAGGGCTCGAACGCGTGTCCCTGCATTGACAGGCGGATTCTTAAACACTGCGCCACCGTGGAAGCCCTAATTAACTTCTTTCTTCGGAGTAACTTAACTCTATGATTATTCTCCACAGTATAGTTGTTTGATTCCTTCTTTACCTTTTACAAATGTGTCAAATACCTAGATATCCACCTAACATTCAAAGATATACTTAATATACAGACGGGGGATATTCTAAAATGCCAAACCCTAATTTTTTTGTAATATTCTCCTTGCCATGTTTTTATAAAGCAATATTTTTTATCCAGCATCTACAACTTGAATTATTAGATCATATAGCTCTTTTCTCATTCCTGTTTTCAATTAAATTATAAATCCACTAGATGGTGTGTATGGGCAGACAGAAAGAAAAGTTAGTTCATTTTGTCTACTCTATAGTTCAAGTTAAAAGTTTCTATTTGAGGAGAAGGCTAAAAATTTCTCATTACATTTTGGTTTTTGGAGGAAGGGGAAGATATCTCCATGAAAAAAACACAACCAAAAAAGGATTTTCTGCAACAAAGTCCTATTGTATAGCACAGGGAACTCTACTCAATATTCTGTAATAACTTATATGGGAAAAGAACCTGAAAAAGAATAGATACATGTATATGTGTAACAATTGCTTTGCTGTACACCTGAAACTAACACATTATAAATCAACAATACGCCAATATAAAATAAAAATAAATAAGTAAATAAAACCAAGTTTTTATACCCTTAGATAAACAGGTTTTTCATCTACATGAATGTTCTAGTAGACCTTCTAAAGTCATGGAGGACCCAGGACAATTCTTTTTTGAATGGGATGAGCCTTCAACTTGCAGGACATATGGGATACCTGGCTCCCATCCACTACCTGACAACAAACTCCCCATCACTCTTATAAACAAAAATGCCCTGCAGGTGTGGCACCAGTCCTGTTGAGTCCCACTGGGACACATCCAGCACCAGATTACTGGGTCTTAAGAGATGAACATCTTCAACTTTATTTAATATATGCTTGTTCTCCAAAGTAACTTCCACTTACTCCAAGTTCTCTGAAGTGTTTAGACCAATTTACACTCTCACCAGCAGGATATGAAATTTACCATTCCTCCACGAATGTGCAGTTTTTACCTCTAAAGTTTCACTTTTCCTAGGTTACAGCTTTGTTGACCTCAACAGTTAGCTGCTAAAAACCATAACTTAGGGCTTCCCTGGTGGCGCAGTGGTTGGGAATCTGCCTGCCAATGCAGGGGACGCGGGTTCGAGCCCTGATCTGGGAGGATCCCACATGCCGCGGAGCAACTAGGCCCGTGAGCCACAACTACTGAGCCTGCGCGTCTGGAGCCTGTGCTCCGCAACGGGAGAGGCCGCGACAGTGAGAGGCCCGCGCACCGCGATGAAGAGTGGCCCCCACTCTCCGCAACTGGAGAAAGCCCTCGCACAGAAACGAAGACCCAACACAGCCAAAAATAAATATAAATAAAAGAAAAGGACTGGAGAATAAATGTACCTTTAAAAAAAAAAAAAATTAAAAAAAAAAACAAAAAACCATAACTTACCTATGCTCTAACTCTGTATACCTCCCACCAAAGTATGGCATCTTCCACCTTTCTCAATCAGCTCAGAACAGCATACGTGCTCACCTGAATGCAGGTGTAGTCTCTTCTGCCATTTTGCCAAGTGTAGCTATGGCAAGAAGTTCCTTACTGATCCTTGCTCATGTCCACTAATGCCAGGGATGTTTATTCCCATCTCTTATCAGCCCTTTTCTTCAAATTCCAAAGGGATTTGGCAGGAGTCCCCTGGGTATTTAGGATTTGCACTAAAAAAATTCTTGAAATTTGAATCTCTGGTTTCATAGAGCAAATGCAGAGTGAAATAGATGGAGCCAAAAGCACTATTGAGTGATAACAACCTGATCTTTACACTTCTGACTATAGCTATAAAACAATCTTCACCACTGTAATGGCAAAATACTCCACACTCAGAGGCTCACAATAATAAGCATTTATTCTCGAGCTCATGGTCAACTTCAGCTGGGCTGACATAGGCTCAGCTGCGGTGGGCAGCTCTGCTTCAAGTTGTGGGTTATTTAGGCTTTGGCATGGGTTCAGGTCTGCTCCACATTTTTCATTCTGGGGCCCACGGGCAGAAGCCACCCAGGGCTTGCTCTTG
This sequence comes from Balaenoptera borealis, assembly GCF_965194805.1. Classification (NCBI taxonomy): domain Eukaryota; kingdom Metazoa; phylum Chordata; class Mammalia; order Artiodactyla; family Balaenopteridae; genus Balaenoptera; species Balaenoptera borealis. The sequence continues at coordinate 44,914,372 of NC_138861.1, forward strand.
TCCTGGCAAATCACTGGAACACAAGACCATGAGTCCACCACTCAAGCATATTTAGAGCTGCTTTTTGTATCACACCTGCTGATTTCCCAGTGGCCAAAGCATGTCACATGGCCAAGCCCAAAGATAGGAAAATAGTCTTCATTCCAAGGGAGAGGTGGAGGGGGCTGAATATTTGCTGAACAATAACCCAGTACAACACGAAGCACAACCCTTTTTGTAATAAAATAGTCTGTGATTAATAGAACATTTGGGGTTTTATGACCAAAACACAGCAAATATATCAAAACCAATATCAAGAATTAATGGAATAATAAGCAGAACTGAAGCCCTTTTGTGCATGTATACACACACATTCTCTTTCTGTCTCACTAAACACAGTCACTCTGCCATGGAGCCACAGTTTCCTCATTCCTCCTTCAGTGGCAGAAGACAGAGCTATTTGGTTTGGAGCAGGGCCTCAAGTGCTTCTCCAACAGGGAATAAGGGGGAAAGAAACCTTGGTTCTCCCTGCATCTTCCCTCTCTGCCAGCTCAATCAGAATCAACACTCTCCAGTTACCCCTTTTCTGAAACACACTGAATTTAAAAAACTTTTATTGTTTCTCTCCCTTAAATGAATCAACTTCATAAATTAAAAGGTAGTCTTTACCATAATGAAAGTCTAAGTAGTTAGAAAAATATATTAAGGCTCCTTTGGTTTTTTAAGACATCTAAGAATAGAGTGGTTAAATAAGTTGTGGTATATTATTTCAATGAATACTAGACAGTAATGAAAATTTATAGCATTTTATGTAGCTGAACAAATTGCAGCTACATTCAATATCATGTGTGAATGTCATAGACACAATGTTGAATGAAATAAGTCAGGAACATGAATATGTACTGTAATTCCATTTATATAAAGTTCAAAAAGCAGGCAAAAAAACTAGTGTTTGAAGATGCATGCTTAGGTGGAAGACCCATAAATAAAAGGAAGAAAGTAATTTTCATAAAAGTCAGGACAGTGTGTACCTTTATTGGGGGAGGTAGTGATTGGGAGAAGCAGGAGGGAACCAGGTAACATTGGTGGTGAGTACATGGACGTTGTTCTGTGATAAGGCATCAAACTGTACATATTTGTTCCTTGAACTTTTATCTACAAGTATTGCATTTCGCTATTAAAGGTTTAAAATGTCTAGGGATCCCACGATATTTGGTCCCATCAACTTAATCTTTACACACCATAAAATTTAATAATAACACACTTTGTCTCTAGCTTCAATTCTCAGTTAATTCAGCCCACATGTATTCAATGCCTTCTCTATCTCTGTGTTCCTGTTTATCACTTTTGTGGGGTTTTCTTCTAACTGTTGTCTGTCCACACTGGATAAGTAATAGATTTCCTTCCAACTGTTATACTTGTGATTAAGGTTAAGCTTAAATATTACATCACACTAAAAGGCCATTTATCTCTGCCCATGCCTAGAAACTATGCCCTAGCTCCACCCATACTTCTTTTAGGTACTCACTTGGTACTCACTTCATCCTTAGACTGCACGAAGGAATGCACTGGTGAAAATCCATAGGTAGTACTAGAAAAACAACTTCTAAGTTTGATGACCCATTTAGCTTTTGTGTATATAAAGACACTTTCTGATAAAGACATCTAAGTGTTCCTTGGTAGGACCAAAGGGAAATGCAAACAAGAAACAGATCAGTGTATATGTCAATAGAAAACTAGATAGAGGTGAGTCAAGCGTGACAAGTGAGCAGAGGTCTCCCTCTTTTCTGGGCCCCCAGATTTGTAAACCTAATGTTTATTGTCACCTCTTTTGTATTTTATCTTTAGATCTCCTGTTCTAAAACCATTTTTCTTCTTGTATCCCCCCAAAAAGGTTAAAGTAAGAGAGGTGCCTTAATCTGCTTCAATAGTATCTTAATTATACTTTCAAGCATATGTGATATGGGTGGTTTGGGGAGAGGTTATTCTTGACAAGTCTCCTTAACTACCGTTGACCCTGAAAACAGGAGTTTGAAATGCACTCATATGTGGAATTTTTTCTATAGTAAATACTATAGTACTACACAATCCATGGTTGGTTGAATCCGCAGATGAGGAACTGGCAGATACAGGGGGCTGACTATAACTTATATGCAGATTTTCCACCGTGAGGAGGGTTGGCACCCCTAATCCCCACATTGTTCAAGGGTCAACTGTTTCTTGTTTATTTGACTAAAAAGAGAAACGCTGTTAAGGAGTATAGTTGGGGAATGGGTCACCCTAATTACCTGATTGTTCTTATTAAGTGAAAATTAACCCTCCCCATGAATTGGATCTGTTTTAACTGTAGACCAAGTATATGATTACTCAGATGGGTAGACTGCATGCTGTTGCATCTGGATCTTTCCTCAGGGCTATGAGATTATATTGGATATTGTCTCGGTTATTCACTTTTTTAAATATGGCACTTTACCAATCATCTTTAGTCTAAGAATCAGGATAGCATTCACAATGACAATATATTCATAAAAATATAAATATCTCTGATAATTTTATTTAAACAGAATAAACCAAAAAAGAGAAAGTAAATGTTTATAAGCCTTCACACAACAAATATAAAATTTCAGAAGCCATAAGTACTCCTAAAAACATTGAGTTTCTTTAGAAAGTGATCGTCAAAGTAATCAAAGTGCTTACAGACTTCTGAGTCAGCAAAATTAGGAAATTTTAAAAACTAACATGTATTACTAGCAAATTACATGAAGGGAGGGATCATACCTACCTTATTCACCACTATATCCTGGGCTTAATGCCTGGCACATTGTAGGTGTCCACAAAAGATTTTTAAATGGATGAATGACTGTCCATTGTGGGTCAGCAACATTATATATGTTGTGTAATATTCACAATAATGCTAAAAGTTAGGTTTTGGAATCCCCATTTTACAGATGAGGAGACCGAGTCTTGGGGAGGATAAAGAGTTGCCCAAGGTCACACAAGTAGGAAATGGCAGAGATGGGACTCACACTGTTGAGCCTGACATGAAATGCAGCTCTTGCTCAACAATGACGTTCATTTTGGCAGACTGCCAATTGCTTACCCAATAGCCATTTCCTTCCTCGTCCTTAATCAGACCCTAATTTTGTTTAGTGTCCTATTCCCACAGGTGGCTCAGGTAAATCCTGATTGGTAGGAACCAGAATAATGCCCCCGTTCCCTGTGCCTGTGACCAGTTTAGGGGTTTGGAACATGATCTGGTTTTGTCCAGTGCGATTGGAAGGACCTATTCTGATGGTGGGGGCAGGGGCAGGCTTCTGGAAAAGGATTTTTGTTGCCTCTTTAACAAAGAAATACAAGAGAGAAACAGACCTTTCTCTGATAGCTAAGTGCTTCTGTGTGGGATGTGATGCCCAGAGTGCTGAAGCCATCTTGCTGCCAGGAGGGGAGCCAGAAGACATGCTTAAGTGCCTGATACGTTGGGCGTCCAGGGTTGCTCAGCAGGTGGTAACTATCAATCAAGTCCTTGGTTTTGGTTACACAGTTACTTGAGAGCATGGCTGCCAACCAGCTAACTGGAGTGGCAGTCACTCTGCAATACTGACTCTGTTACAACGAACTCCACCACAGTTTTAAAAATCTCTATTCCAAATGGGCACATAAAATGAAATGCTACTATAGTTTTATCATTATTTTATGGAAATGGGATGTCTTCACTAACCAAGCGCCAGGTGGTTACTGGGTGCCAAGCGCCAGGAACATGGTAAATACTTGAAAAGAAGAACATAGAAGAACAAAGAGAGACACTCAGCCAGCCTGCTCAGGAAGAGGAAGGGTCATAGAGGAAGGGTCAGAGAGAAAGGGTCAGGGAAGTTTCTACACCAGAGCTGCCAAGAAGGGACATTTGAATGGAACCCTAAAAGACCAGTGGGAGTTATCCAGGTAGAAAAAGAGGGAAAAGGGCATTCCCTGCAAAGGAGGTAGCATATGGAATGCATTGGGGGTCTGAGAGAATGTGGCACAATTGAGGAAGCACAAGTAATTGGGTGTGTAAGGTTCAGGTCAGAAGAATCGGGAAAGGGGTCTAGAGAGGTGAACAGAGGCCCTGGGGTCAAGCTATGCAAGCACTGGGGAGTTACTGAAGGATATTAAGGATGTACAGAACATGATGCACTTTGGCAGCAGGAAGGAGAATATTTTGCAGGGGAAAGAGATGGTTAGAGATGATGAGGAGGAGAGAAGAAATGAAGTGAGTCTGTTAGATTCAACAGATATTTAGCACATGGTTAAGATGGAACTTGGTGACTGGATATGAGGGATTAGAGAGTAGGGGTAGGAAGTCTGCAAAGAAAAGCAGGGCTAGAGAGGGGTGTGGAGGAGACTGCCAGGCTGTGTGCTGAGGGCGTGGGAGAAGACAGAGATCATGAGTTAGTGGCTCCAGTGCCCAGGGTTGAGTGATGTACTTAGTGTGGTATTAGAAGCAAAGAAGACTGGATTGATCCACATTTGGGTAAGTATTGCAGAAGGAAAAAAGAGTAAGAGTAGCAAGAAGTTGGAGGTATTGTTTAAAGATACAGATTGAAGTGCTAAACCAAAGTGAGATGGAGAAGGAAGTAAAAGCAAAAGAAACTCTAATACATGGAGTGAAGAATAGGACTTTAGTCACAATTCTCATGGATACACAGGTACAGTTGAAACAGTGAGGATAATAGGAGCCTATGATGAGAAAGTTGAACCAACTGGTTTAAGATTTTACAGGTGGAGCAACTCCAGGTGATAATACGGGAGAAGGAATGAGTTGTTCTTCTCTCTGTGGAGATGCAGGTCATTGAAGTTGAAGCCAAGGTACTAGGTATTGGAAGAGTCGTCCACATGAACATTAAAGAGAGCAGGATTATGGCAAACTTGGGGTGGAGAGAAAAATCATAAGCCGAGTTCCAAAATCTCTGATGCATACAAGAACAATAAGAAGGGCTGGAGGACAGTACATTTGAGAGGCACAAGTTTCAAAGGAAGAAGGATTTTTACAGGAGATTGGAGGAATGTTGAATGGGCAAGTACTAACAGTCATTTAGCACTTACTGTGTGCCAGTTTCTGTTTCAAGTACTTTACAAAACTCATTACATTCTCACCTGTGAGATGGGTACTATTATTATCCCCCATTTTGCAGACGAGGAAACTGAGGCTCTGAGACATTGAATAACTTGCTCAAAATACCGAGCCATGATTCCAGTCCGGGCAGTGAGGCAACAAAGTCCACACATTTACCCATGTCATTGTCCTGCTGATTCTGCTGCACAAGCCCGGCCAGCCCCTGTGGTTAAGTGGAAAGTTCAAGAACAAACAGCCTCCACTTAAGAGTGCAGGGAGGAGATAGCGTCTGGGGTGGGGAGCCATTCACAAAGGCAGGACATGACTAGTCCTTGATAGCATCGATAGACTCCTTTATGTTTTCTAGAGTGTATTTTATTGGGTATTTAAACATAATAGTGTGCCTTTGAACTGTGTGTTGATGTGTAAACTGCCTCAGGCCTTTTTAGAAATGGGTGTGGTAGACTTTTAAAATAAATGGTTACCTTAATTATTAACTATAAGTACTCAATCACATGAAGGAAATAATTTGCATCTTACAGAGAATTTATACACATTCTAAGAACTGTAGAAAAGAAACTAAAACATGCAGTCTTGAAAAATATATGGTTCTGTTTTTGCTCTGCATTAGTAAGCTTTATGGCAAACCAGCAAACCAGTTTATTTGGGGTTCATGACTACCTGTTGGAAGAAACTCTCCTTTTTCTTTTTTCTTTTTGTTACCTACTAGACACTACCTTAAAAACCAAGAGCCCAAGAATGTAAGAAGGCATTGTAATTCAAAGGAGAAGCTTTTTGCTTGGCTCATATTAAATACTGTTTATTTTCTTAGAATTAAGGCCCAAAGAGTCTTTGCATAAAGTACTAATACTCTAAAGCTCTGAGAAACCAGCCTCCTGTCTTACAAATCTGTTTCTTTCTCTTCAAGAAAATTGTGGCTCTAGGAAATATAGACATGAGGAAAATATGGATTCATACAAAAGGAAATTTACGGTGTAATTATAAACTGTACCATGGACTCATAATTGGAAATCTGCATTTCATAATTACATTTTAAAACTCCAGTACATACAAAATAGGTTCTTTCAAAATGTGAATCTGGTTTTGTCTGGAAATGCATCTACTGAAATGAAGCTTACTGCAAAAACTTTATACTAATCATGAATGTGGTCATGGACAGTTTAATCCAAATTCAGAGTGGATTCATCAGAAGTAGGGTCTCAGTCAGGTAATTTGAAAAAACCAAGTGATTTTTTTTTTCATCTTAAAGGTTCAGAGAGGCAGCTTTTGACTCTTCAAGGTAGCTGTTCTTAGTGCAGATGAAATAACTAGGTTTATAGACCAAATAGTTCTACACAAGGGGAGAGAAGAGAAATTGGAGAACTGTTAGCAAAGAAGATTATCCTTTGCTTCTACTACTGTTTGACTCTTTGGAAAAAAGTGCAATTTAAAAGCAAAAAATAGCAAGCAACCAAGAATGCACAAACTGTTTCAACTACCACCATCAAGTTTCAGTAAGGGAGTGAGATAAGTAAAACAAAACAAAGATGCATAAAACAAAGCAAATTTTTAAAAAATTCATGTTATTTATTTATTTATTTTTGGCTGTGTTGGGTCTTCATTGCTGCACGTGAGCTTTCTCTAGTTGCAGTGAGTGCGGGCTGCTCTTCATTGCGGTATGCAGGCTTCTCATTGCAGTGGCTTCTCTTGTTGCGGAGCACAGGCTCTAGGCGCACAAGCTTCAGTAGTTGTGACATGTGGGCTCAGTAGCTGTGGCTCACGGGCTCTAGAGCGCAGGCTCAGTAGTTGTGGCACATGGGCTTAGTTGCTCCATGGCATGTGGGATCTTCCCAGACCAGGGCTTGAACCCGTGTCCCCTGCATTGGTAGGAGGATTCTTAACCACTGTGCCACCAAGGAAGCCGCCAAAGCAAAATTAATCGATCTTTTCATTTAGGGGGAAAGAAACACCTTTTAATAAGGAAATTTCCTTGGTGTAGATCTGTTGGTGGCAATCTCAGTTTTTGTCTTTAAAAAAGCGTACTTATGAAGGTTTCCTGCTAAGATCAAGAACAAGACAAGGTTGTCCTCTCTCACCACTCTTTTTCAGTATTGTACTGAAAGTCTTAGCTAATGCAATAAAACAAGAAAAGGAAATAAAAGGTATACAGTTTGGGAAGAAAGAAAGAAAATTGCCTTTGTTCACAGACGAGATAATCTTCTATGTAGAAAATCTGAAAGAATCAACAAAAAAATTCCTGGAACTAATAAGCAATTACAGCAAGGATGCAAGATACCAGGTTGATATGCAAAATCCAGTCACTTTCCTGTATACTAGCAGTTAAAAAATGGAATTTGAAATAAAAACCACATTATCATTTACATTAGCATGTAGAAAAAAATGAAATACTTAGGTATAAGTCTAACAAAATATGTTCAAGATCTGTATGAGGAAAACTTCAAAACTCTGATGAAAGATCTCAAAGAACTAAATAAGTGGAGAGATATTTCATGTTCACAGATAGGGAGACTCAATCTTGTCAAGATGTCAGATTTCCCAACTTGCTCTGTAGATTTTACACAGTCCCAATCAAAATTCCAGCAAGTTATTTTGTGGATATAGACAAACTGATTCTAAAGTTTATGTGGAGAGGACCCAGAATAACCAAGACAATGTTGAAAGAGAAGAACAAAGTTGGAGAATTCAACTTCAAGACTTACTATAAAGCTACAGTAATCAAGACGGTGTGGTATTGGTGAAAGAATAGGCAGATCAATAGAAGAGAATAGAAAGGCCAGAAATAGACTCACACAAGTACAGTTAACTAATCTTTGACAAAGGTGAAAAAAGCAATTCAATGGAGAAAATATAGCCTTTTCAACAAATGGTGCTGGGACAACTGGACATCCACATGCAAAAAAATGAATCTAAACAAAGATCTTGCACCTTTCACAAAAATTAATGTAAAATGTATCATAGGCCTAAATGTAAAATGCAAAACTATAAAACTCCTAGAAGATAACAAGAGAAAACCTACATACCTTGGGTATGGTAATGACTTTTTAGATACAACACCAAAGGCACAGTCCATGAAAGAAATAATCAATAAGCTGGACTTCTTTAAAATTAAAAAATTTTGTTCCATTGAAGACACTGTCAAGAGAATGAGAAGATAAGCCACAGACTGAGAGAAGATATTTGCAAAAGACATATCTGATAAAGGACTGTTATCTAAAATGTACAAAGAACTATTAAAACTCAACAATAAGAAAACAAATAACCTACTTAAAATATGAGCAAAAGACCTTAACAGATGCCTCACCAAAGAAGATAAACAAATAGAAAATAAGCATATGAAAAGATGCTCAACATCATATGTCACTAGGGAAATGCAAATTAAAACAATGAGTTACCACTTCACACCTATTAGAATGGCCAAAATCCAGAACACTGACAATACTGAATGCTGGTGAGGATGTGGAGCAACAGGAACTCTCATTCATTGCTGGTGAGAATGCAAAATGGTATAGCTACTTTGGAAGACAGTTTGGCAGTTTCTTACAAAACCAAACATACTCTTACCATATGGTCCAACAGTCATGCTCCTTTACCCAAACGAGTTGAAAGCTTATGTCCATACAACATCCTGCACAAAGATGTTTATGGCAGTTTTATTCATAATTGCCAAGACTTGGAAGCAACCAAGATATCCATCAGTAGGTAAATAGATAAACTGTGGTATATCAGACAATGGAATATTATTGTTAATCAAGCCATGAAAAGACATGGTGTAATTTTAAATGTATATTACTAAATGATATGAGCCAATCTGTAAAGGTTGCGTACTGTATGATTCCAACTATATGACATTCTGGAAAAGGCAAAACTATGGAGACAGTAAAAAGATCAGTGGTTGCCAGGGATAGGGAGGAGGGAAGAATGACTAGGTGAAGCACAGGACTTTTAGGGCCGTGAAAATACTCTGTATGATACTATAATGATAAATGCATATCATTATACATTTGTCCAAACTCATAGAATATACAACACCAAGAGTGAACCCTAAAGTACACTATGGACTTTGGGTGATAACACTGTCAATGTAGGTTCATCCTTGGTAACAAATATACCACTCTGGTGGATGATGTTGATAGTGGGGAAGGCTGTGCATATGTGGGGGTAAAGGGTATATGGAAACTCTGTATGTTTTACTGAATTTTAAAATCTGTGAACCTAAAACTGTTCTAAAAAATAAAGTCTTAAAAAATGAGCTTATTTATCCTCTATGTTTGAAAGTTAATTTTACTGGGAATATTTGTAGACTGGATGTGGTAGCGCTTGATATTCCACTATTGCCACTGAAAAATCAGCTCAGTTTGGCGGTCCTTCAGTGGTAAGGCCTCTTCTCCTTCCTGGCCTTTCCTTTTTCTCTTTGGGATTCTACAGTTTCACCCTGTTGTGTCTAGCTATCCATTCCTTCTTACCTTGTTTGAGAATCATTGGGTTTCTTGTATCAGAGAATTTGTTCTTTCATTCATTCTGGGAATTTGTAAGCCACTATCTCTCAAAGTAATTTCTTTTCTTTTTCTATTTTCTCCTTTAACTCCAAATGGAATTATGTGAGACTTTTACTTTTCTCAAAAATAAGCTTCTTAGAATTACTTCATCTTTGTCAAAGGCCATAGAAAATATATCCTGTGTAGGGATTTCTGGACTTGTCCTTATAATCCACCTAAACTGTGATCTTCCTGAATTGTCCTCTGTTGTGAAAAGCAAATTGCTTAGAGTTTGAGAAAGTACAATAACACAGTATAATATTTTACATTGATGAATTCATTTGGTGGGATTCACGGCAACCTGATTTTTGGCAATACGGCTGCCAAGTTTTCAATTATCTGTAATATCACTGAATCTAGATTGTCATCAAGATGACCCAGTCTCATTGATCATAGAGAATGATGGCAATGTTCCATGATGGAAAAGGAGTGGGTAACATCACCAATCAATGCCATCTGCAGATTTTTTATATAGATACTGGAAATTTGGGCCAAAACAAATTGACAAGGAGTTTCTAGGACTGCTAATGTATGGCATGAGTATAAAGTTACCTTTTTAAAAGGGATTTACAACTCATTTTTATCATTTGAGTTTTAAAAACCTCCTCTTCATCTGTTAATGAAAAGACAAGACCGCTAATTTACTCTCATCAGCCACTGTGAAGTCATAAACAATAGAGAAATGGATGATAAAGTAATTCACAGCTAGTGAAGGTCTCCATCTAGAAATATTTGAAAGATAATTTATCAGAGTAAATATTCAAATGCTTCTGCTTCAGTATATTTCTTAACATTTGGAAGAAGCATATCCTGAATGAGAATCTGTAGGGAAGTACTAGTAATAGCATTCAGTATGGCTGCATCCATTTTTGCCATATCACCTTGTAAAATGAGTGAAATCAGTTATTGCCAGAGAGCTCAGTTTTGCCCAGAGCTTGCAATGGCGAGAAGCATGAACAAGCTGTGAACCGTTTGTATATTAAAATGACAGTGGCACAGTTAATCAGTTGCTTTTGCCTTAGTAACCTTAAGCAAGAAAAACTAAGCAGCAGTGTTAAGCAGGCTGGACAGGCTGGGAGGAGAGTGAAGATGCCATTTGTTTAGATGGAATATCTTGGAGACAAAAATCATCCTGGAATATATACAGAATACCCTTGCAACTGGTATTTATTGCCTGCCTACTCTGTGCAACTTGGTTCAAGTTCTCACAACACTTGCATTGGTCATGAAGAGCAAGGGTCCCCACCCCCTGGGCCATGGACAAGTACCGGTCTGTGGCCTATTAGGAACCGTGCCACACAGCAGGAGGTGATCGGGGGGGGCAAGTGAGGGAAGCTTCATCTGTATTTACAGCCGCTCCCCATCGCTCTCATTACTGCCTGAGCTCCTCCTCCTATCAAATCAGCGGTGGTATTAGATTCTCATAGGAGCTCGAACCCTACTGTGAACTGAGCATGTGAGGAATCTAGGTTGTGTGCTCCTTATGAGAATCTAATGCCTGATATCTGAGGTGGAGCTGAGATGTTGTTGCTAGCACTGGGGAGCAGCTGCAAATACAGATTATCATTAGCAGAGAGATTTGACTGCACAGAGACCATAATAAATCAATTGCTTGTAGAGTCATATCAAAACACTGTCAGTGAGTGGCAAGTGAAATTAAGCTCAAGGCTCCCACTGATTCTGAATTATGGTGAGTTGTATAATTATTTCATTATGTATTACAATGTAATAATAATAGAAATAAAGTGCACAATAAATGTAATACGCTTGAATCATCCCAAAACCGTCCCCCCTACCCCGTCCATGGAAAAACTGTCTTCCATGAAACCAGTCCCTGATGCCAAAAAGGTTGGGGACTGCTGATGAAAAGGATCAAAAGTAACTGCAAGGGAAGCTTTGATAAACAAACAAAATTCTTAAGTTTAGTATGACAATTACTGAGAGCTTGTATGTTGCAGGTACTGACTGTCTAGGCGTTAGGACTCAAAGAAGAAGCAGCTATGGCTCCACCCTCATATAATCATATAAACTAATGCAGCCATATAAACCAATATAAAAGACATGCTACTCTAGACTCCCTGTCACAATGTGAGTTGACTGTTCATTAGTGCATGAGCCAGGTTCACCCCACTCTGATAAAAAGATAAGGCTGATGTTGCTTTTGACACAGAAAGCTCCATTGTGAGGCCCTGGCACTTGAGAAAAGGTATGCCTCAGACCTGATTCAATTCTTAGAAGACAGGGTAAGGAAGCTGGAAATGCTTTTCCAGGGAGCTGTACCAGTGAAGCAGCCATCAGTCATTAATTCTCAAGAAACAAAGTCTTTGATTCCAGTGTCAGTGACAGGTCCATACTTGTTAGTGCTTCTTCATCTTAGTTTGCCCCAGACTACCAGCTAGAGTTCATTGTCACTCTGTCCTCACCAACAGCAAGCAGAGGCAGGCATGCCTGAGAGAGGAATGCTTGCTCAGAAGCAGAAGAAAATAGAAGTTGGAAGCAGGTTATGCATTATCTGTTTTCACTAAGTGGAGCAACAATGCAGTCAGCTCCGTGCAGTTTGTAAAAGCTTCAAAAACAGAACTTCCAAGGGGGGAGTAAACAACCAACCAATTCGTATTCCAATTAAACTAAATAAGTGCAGACTTTCTTACTCATAATATCTGTTTTCCCCATTTCCTGGCTTAAAAAAAATTTTTTTTTCAGGTTGGTATCCACATTAATGGAGAACACGTTGAAACTTTTCAGGAAGATCTCACCTTTACACTGGACACATTGACTCCACCAAACTTACCCAAGATAGATGATGACCTAAAAGGTATGTTCATTTTCGCTATCTGGTATTTTCTGCCAAAGCAGTTATTCTCTCCATTTTACATTACTTATTCTTTCTTCCAGTGTATTTTTTGGGACCTATAAAGATGATATGGCAAGTATGTAGGACACTGTGGCAAGAAGTACTAGTGTGGTTTCCCTGAGGCCAGGGCCTGGTGAGACCTGGGAGTAACATGCAGGACAGAGCTGGGGGTTTAGTTCATGAAAGAGACTGAGTAGATTGAATAGGCTCCACTCTCAGGGAGAAAGATGATGAGCCTACAATTCCACTTGGTCTCTCCTCTCTTCCAGGATGAAAGGATCCAAGCAAATATAAAGGTTATTGTTGCATAAATCAAGAATTGGTCTGCACAAATGGAAGGCTAGATTTTAGCCTGCATTCTGAGAGGCAAACGTTCAGAAAAATGATCCTCTCCTACTAGGAGGGAGATGTAACACTCTAGTGAAGGTAGGAAGGGCACACAAAAGGCAATCGTGGTTATGGGAAATAGTCATGAAGCATTTGAATCAGAAAGAGAGGGAGAGCTTAGGAAGGCTCTCAGCCTTTTAGAGATTCAGTTTCAGGAAACTAAAATAAATCCACAAGTCTACTCTGACTTGTCATGCTTCTCCCCACGTTTGGATCAGCTTCCAACATTTTATCCCTTGTGTTTTTACTGTTGTGAAATAGCTCTAAGAATTCCTTTAAGGTGAAGGTTTTCTTTCAGCAGGCATCATTTCTTCTGGGACATCTTCATCCATTTAATCACAATCATTTTCTTCCTTTATGTTGTTAAGTTTGCCTTCACTCATTTCTTCTGGCTGCACATCTAGTCTTTCAAATGTTGACAGTGTCAGCATTCCTCCTGTCAGCTCTTTCTTCATAATTCCTTTACAACGGATCTGAATTTACTTCCCCTGATATCACTTATCCTTTATTTGGTACACCTTCATCTTTCTTGGCCAGGTCTCTCTTCCAGTGATCCATTTTTTGTAAAATGTTGTGTGGGTTTGTCACTGACAGACAGGGAAGCAACACAACTACACACTTTGTGTGTGCATGAACTGAATAATGATCTTGCAATTACATCCAGTCAATATATCTTGGTAACTGAAATCAGAACCATGCTGTTGGGGGACTAATGTTAATCAACCAAATTTTGATAACTGAAATTTTTGCATATTGGAAATGTGCAAAGTGAGGACTGCCTATGTATTCAAAGGGTTTACAGTGTAATTGTCCATGTGCTTCTTGGCATAAATTTAACTTTTGTATGCTTATGAAATTTGCTTTAAAGGTATTTTACAATTGAGGATATTTCTTCCTGCTTTTTGGACTAGTTTTCTTATTAATTCATTTTAAGGAGGTCTTATTGGTATTGCACATTTTTTATCTTTATCTTGGTGAACTGGTATTTATTGCATAGTTCCCTGTATTAAATTAAATGCTGTTCAACCTTAGAGAGTATCTATAAAATTTTGTTCTCCCAGGAAGATGAGCTGTGAATTTAGAGTCTAAAAAAAATGTTATTTTCCCACAAAAGCATTATTGTTGACCGGAAAAAAATATGAACATGAGAGTTGTGAGTTAAGTTTTATTTGGGGCAAAATGAGGACTACAGCCCAGGAGACAGCCTCTCAGATAGCTCTGAGGAAGTGCTCTGAAGAGGTAGGGGGAAGGTAGGTGTTATATACGATTTTAGTGAAGGGGCTATGAGCAGTTACACACACATTTTGCAGAGTCACGAGGAGCAGATGTCTCCATTAATGATTTTAGTGCTTTTTCAAGATGTGAGAAGATGCAAGAAATTGAGCTCATACAGTCTTCTGAAAATATCTAACTATCTGAAAGCCTATTCTGCTAGTTTTTCCCAAAGCACAGAGTGCCTCCTTCCTGATCTCCACCCTGAACTCCTTTCAGGGTGTGTTGAAGGTCAGCGACTGCAGTGGCTAGTGACCTAATCCTTGTAGAGGCAGATGGCAAGTGACAATTTTTACTTGGCATCATAAAAAGAAAAAATCTGAATATTTCTGCTTCCCATTTGTTAAATGGCACTGTAGATATTTAACTTTCTAGCAATTATGCAGGTCCAACTCATTTAAGATGTTGTGAATATCTCAACTGACATCATCACCTACTCTCATTTTTTTTTCTGATTTTTTTTTTTAATTTTTATTGGAGTATAGTTGATTTACAATGTTGTTTTAGTTTTAGGTGTACAGCAAAGTGAATCAGTTATACATATACATATATCCACTCTTTTTTTTTGAGATTCTTTTCCCATATAGGCCACTACAGAGTACTGAGTAGAGTTCCCTGTGCTATACAGCAGGTCAAAATATACAAACAGTTCATGCAGCTCAATATCAAAAAAACAAACAACCCAATCCAAAAATGGGTGGAAGGTCTAAATAGACACTTCTCCAAAGAAGACGTACAGATGGCCAAAAAGCACATGAAAAGATGCTCAACATCACTAATTATTAGAGCAATGCAAATCAAAACTACAATGAGGTATTACCTCACACCGGTCAGAATGGCCATCATAAAAAAATCTACAAACAACAAATACTGGAGAGGGTATGGAGAAAAGGGAACCCTCCTACACTGTTGGTGAGAATGTAAATTGGTACAACCACTATGGAGGACAGTATGGAGGTTCCTTAAAAAACTAAAAATAGAGCTCCCATATGATCCAGCAATCCCACTCCTGGGCATATACCTGGAGAAAACCATAATTTGAAAAGATACATGCACCCCAATGTTCATTGCAGCACCTACTCTTATTTTATTATTGGCTTTACATAAAAATTGGATTTTTTAAAGCAAAGCGTATTTATGCCACATAAATGTTAAGCTTTCTTAGAAGTCTAAAGGAACATATATCCAACCTACGGTACTGAGAGAAGATTCCTCCAAAAAGAGATTATCTAATTTTGACCAAATAAGCTGCTCTGTATAAAACCCAAGTTAGAACAGCCATATTCCATATGACCACCTCTTAATTTTTGATGTCTCTTCAATTTTCTCCCCTTGGTATATCTACCAAGTGGCTCACTGACTTATCTCTTAGAAGATCTGGCCTATACAAGAAGTGGGGACAAAGGCAACTCTGTGAATATAGGTATGTTTTGCTTATAAAAACCAGTTTTTACATCTCTAAAATTGATTTCACTCATTTAGTAAGTTTTCATTTGGATTCAAACAATTAAAGTTTTTGTTTACTATACTGGTTAAGTTACATTAAGTTGTCCAATATTATATAGCTATTTTCTTACTGATATAACAAATAAATAAAACAAAAATGTGTGCTTAAAATAGTTCATGGCTCTCAGTATAATAAATCATTTTCACAAAAAATAAATACTTTAAACACACCTGGCCAGAAAATCCAGTCCTATTTCATGGTATTATAATGCATTTCTTCTTCGAATTGGCCTTTTGCCAAGAGTTCCCTTTAAATCTTCTTTTCCCTTATGTTCTCTAAATAGTAAAGTAAAGAAGGCACATCTACAAGTTCCTTTTAAAGGTGCTTGTGTCTGCAGTCCTATAAACAGTGACTGCATTGACACTCCATCGATACCAGGCAAGCGATCTGGGTTATAGCCACAGTTAGTGTGTGTGTGTCAGCTTCACCAACACCTGCTATGTTTATTTGAGTTGAGGTGACTAAAAGGAATGGATTAGCCAACCTTTTATTCCTTATGGTAAAAGAGCAGAGTTTGCATCTGCAAAAAAATTGAGACATTTATATCTGCTAATTTTTACTCAAAAAAAAAATTCCCTCGAATATCAGCTGTGGGTGGGAATAGAGCAGTGAGCATGATAGTCAAGGTCCTTGACCTCTAAAACTCATAGTCTTTTGAAGTTAATATCCTTCATTTGATTTTGCATCTATCTTCCATCCCCTTGTATGATATATGCTTAGTTTCAAAAAGTAAAGGAATGAAAATAAATTTTCTTAGAATTTCATAATACCCCTTGAGATACTTATAGCTGACAGATAAAACAAGGAATGCCTTGTAAAATCTGAATTTTAGATAAACAATGAATAATTTTTAGTATAAGTATGCCCCATGCCCTAAATTAGACATACCTAAATCTGCAACCCTAAATTAGAGAAACTCTGGACGTTGCCAAAACAAGAATGACACTCACCACCAGGAGACTCACTCTGATGGCAACAATTTGACGCTGTGTTCCCACCAAGTCCCCCCATCTCTCCCATCCCCACCTGACACACAGTATCCTCACTGAATCAGAGTAAGATACTTCAAATTATCAAGTCATTTTGATCGATCTTCAGCATAAGTGCTTATGAATGTGCTGTTTTGTATACGATAGGCATCATAACACGGCACCCTCTCTACTACCCGTACTTAAAAAGATCTCTAACTGCTCAAGCCATGGAAGATTATTTCCAGCATATTCTGCATAAAGAACTGCCTGAAGGGAATTCAGTTATAAGGTATGGTTCATCTTAAGTGATTGAATTACCACATCTATATTTAGGACTTATAAATAGGTGAGGGTGTTGATTTTGAATTAGGAGATCAATAGCTTTTATTTTGATCCTAGGACTTTTATCTTTTGCCCACATTATGGGAAGAACAAAAAAGCAGAAGACTTGATCTTTATTCTTCAAAATGAATTGGTGGACTTGCTAAATTGGCATGCTTTCTACACCTGTTCAATTGACAAGATTTGGAGCATCTAGAGGTCAACATGAGACCCTTTGATACATGTTGAACTGGGTGGTCCAAATACTAAACCTGGGAGATGGGAGAGAGCTGTGTGCCATGGGCTAGGGAAAAACATGATGGAAATGGTATATTGGCCCTTTAAATGTTGCCTCAGTTTCAGAATCTTAATATAATTGAATCATATGCCAGAGAATATTTATTAATGAAATGTAAATTTCTTTTGGTTGCTCAATCTAAGTGAAATGTAAATAGTCTAACTTTTTTAAAATTACAGTTTTTAAAGACATAAGAAATATATTAAAAATATGGGATAGTATATACACTTTAAAACTCTAAATTATATATGTATTGTTTGACATGATTATGTTGTTTTCTTTAAAGATAATATTTGCAATGAAAATATAAACTATACAATTTTTCTTTTAATCAGATTATGAGTTCATTATTATTTAACTTCATTTTCTGATAGCTGACTTTTAGAAATTCATATATCTTAGTTTAATCTAAGACTAGAGGATTGAAGTCTATATAATAGAAGAATAATAGATGAAATAATTAGATGAGTTTATTTACCATCTATGATCAACCATTAGAACATTCAAAGCTAAAGGTAGTATAATAGATGGTACTACTTCTATATAAATAATCTTTTCTGTAGTCTTTGATTTTGGAATGTGGCCCTACTTAAAAACATTGCAAGTCTTCTTTATTTTAGTTCATTAGTGTTTTATGCCTGACTAAAAGCAACAGGGAGGCTCTATATTATTTTTGGCACTGCTTCACCCCAAAATAAAGCTTGTTGGCACTCCTTCACAATCTAGGTGGGTTTTATGAAGTGCTCTGGCTTATATTAGATGTCTGAAAATGTCAGATAATTAGCTCTTGGGGCTGAAAAGTGCTGTTGCAGTTTGATAAACAAAATTAGAAGGCAGTTTATGCAAGAGTTTTGGGAAGATAGACAGGGACCAAAACCAGACAGGTCACCATCAGTGTTTTTGAGTGGGAGGAGAGTTTGAAATGGGCTGGGATTGAAGAATCACTGGGGCAAGTCTCAGTAGAGGACCATGACCCAGTAGACCGGGTCAAAACAGGGCAAAGCTGTTCACAGGTTGAAACCTATTGTCTTAGCCAAACAGCACAGGCTCAGGAAGGCTGAGGTCATGATCGGATGAGTTAGGAGGCCTACCAAGAATTTCTTAAGGAACATAAGACAGCCAGATAAGCAGAAGCTGAGGTCTAGCCTTGAGCTAGTACTAAGTATCAGTTCCTCTAAGTTGTTTCAGTGAGCTCTGTTAAACTTAGACCTTTCCTCTGTCTGGGCAAGGTCAAGTCTTCCATAGATGGCTCTGCTACTATGTCTATTTCCAGGACATGTTTGTTGGGGCAAATCAGCAGCTATATTTTCACCCCCAAACCCTGAGCTGGGTTTGTGTGGGATAGCAGTGTTCTGCCCGGAGGCCTCAGCAGGGATCCTCTTCCAGGCTGAGTCCTCTGATTTCCTTTAAGCCTCCTTTGTGGGACTTTTACTGTGGTCGCTCCCCACCCCCAAATCCGGGGCCAAAGGCCACACTTCTAAATCCAGGATTTGAATCAGGGCTTAGACATACGTTGCCTATAAAAATGTTTCTGAATTGGCAATAATTAATCTCCCGTGCAACTGTATTTGGCTCTAAAATGCTGTGTGTGTTTAGCAATTGCTCTAACTGGAAACAGATCTATGGCAGTTGGTCAGGGATGATATAAATATCCTCAATCAATGGGGGAAAAAGTCTAGGAGTAACTCTGCTACTGTCTCCTTATCAAAGCTTTTAAAACTACTGAACTCTGGGCTTCTCTGGTGGCGCAGTGGTTAAGAATCCGCCTGCCAATGCAGAGGACAAGTGTTCGAGCCCTGGTCCGGGAACATCCCACATGCCACGGAGCAACTAAGCCCATATGCCACAACTACTGAGCCTGTGCTCTAGAGCCTGTGAGCCACAACTACTGAGCCCACGTGCCACAACTACTGAAGCCCGCGTGCCTAGAGCCTATGCTCCACAACGAGAAGCCACCACAATGAGAAGCCCGCGCACCGCAACGAAGAGTAGCCCCCACTCGCTGCAAACAGAGAAAGCCCACGCACAGCAAAGAAGACCCAATGCAGCCAAAAATAAAATAATAAAATTTAAATAAAAAAATTAAAAACAACAAACAAAAAAAAACTACTGAATTCTGATCTTAGGTTTCTAAGTGTTACTGGGGAAGGCTGTATCCAGTGTGATTTGATTCTCCTGTAGTGTCAGGCCAGCTAATGTCAGATAAGGGATTCTCAACTCAGGGCATTAAGAAATTAATGGGAGTTTTTTCAGTTATCACAATGACAGGGGAACAATCCTGGCATTGAGTGGACAGGAGCCAGTGATGCTAAACTTTCTGTAATACACAGGACAGTCCTGCAAAACCAAGAGTTACCTCACATAGAATTCCCACAGCACACCCATGGTTGACAATACTTGTAGAGATCTCTGGTTGACTCCCAGCCGCATGCCCACTAGTAACTGTCCCAAACTTTTTCTCTTCTCAGAACCACTTAGTTACTGCCATAATTTCACATTCTTGTTTCCTCAGACTTTTTATATTATTCAACAAAACTTAGTCAAATTCCCCCCCTCTTCCTCTTACTATTCTCCATCTGTACCCACCCTGTTCTCCTGCTTGCCCTCTCAGAGGAAGAAATCTTTCCAAGGATAGCAACAGTTCCACCCAAGGTGTTGGTCCCACCCTACCCCATGCCATCCCAGTTCTGTCTCTTGCATCTTCAATGCCTTGCCAGTCCCTTCTTCCCCTTAGAAAAGTGCTTGAGTTTTCCTATCCCAAATGTCAAATAAAAGCAAAAACAAAAACTCTTAAACCTGCTACTTACCCCCTCAAATTAACATTCCATTTCATTTTTTCATCATCCACTGGCTCCCAAAACCCTCATAATCTGTTTTCCACTCCCCAGTTCTGCTCTCTTGAAGGTTACCTAAATAACCAGTTGCCAGACCACTCACTCTTCAAATTCCTTGCATTTCTCTGAAAAACTGCATCCTTGATAAACCCCTGACTAAAGATCATTCCTCCTCCCATTGCTTCAGTTGCCTCTCGATGTTCCCAAGAAGACTAGGGCCAACCACACCATACGAGCATCTTCATTTTCCTGAGCTCCATTTTAGTATTTCCCTGTCTATACATGGGCAGGATTCTGGCTGTTCCATCTTCAGGGCTCCTTTTCCTCATCCTTTTTCCATACACTGGATACAAGTGTTGGCTGCACTCACTGTCCTAAGCCTTCTTCTCAACTAAGTGAAGGATCTTGAAACCTACACATATAACTAATCATAACCCCCTCTCTTGAACTCTAGACTAGGCTGCCAGCTACCTGACAGATAATTCCATCCAATGGTTCATTACCACTCTTTAAATTTAACAAAATAAAATCTAAAACATTCTAGTGTGTTTCTTTTATAGCACCTTAAGTTTGGTGATTATTTTTATAGGTGACTGTCTCCACTACCAGCCTAAGGACTCCTTGAAGACAAGGATGGAATCTTATTTAATTTTTGCTCTAGTATCTAGTGTTTTAAAAATGTTATTTGATAGTAAAGAAATTGATGAGTGAGTGAATACTTAAAATTCTTTTAAAAAATAGATTATGTACTTCATATCTGTGGTCCAATGCCTAGCACAGTGCTTGGCACATTATAGGTACCACACAGATATTTTTTGAGTGAATTTGTCTCCTCTTCTTCCAAGCCAGCTTCTGCTATTTTCTTTCCTACCAATGCCAATGATACTACTATTTTCCTAGGAAGCCAAGGTGAAAACCTCAATCTTTTGGATCCTTCTGTGGTCATCAAATCCAATGAGTCAACAAGTTTGATAAGTCTCCCTCAAATATTTTATTTTTTAAAAATTTTTTAATACATCTTTCTTAAAATTCTTTTTTAAAAATTAATTAATTTTTTTTTTGGCCACACCACACGGCATGCAGGATCTTAGTTCCCCGACCAGGGATCGAACCCGTGCCCCCTGCCGTAGAAGCGTGGAGTCCTAGCCACTGGATCGCCAGGGAATTCCCTCCCTCAAAGATTTTAATTATCCCCTTTTATTTCATTTTCACTGTCACCATGCTAGTATGTGCTTCCACTTAGACCAGTATTTTCCAGTCTGCTATCAAATAGTCTGTCAGGGGTTGATAGAGGGTATGCTAAATAAACAAACACACAAATAACTAGCTCAACAGGAGCAAATGAGTTTAGGAGGGATCAGAATAAGTTAAGAACCCCCTTCTACTTAGCAGCCTCTCCGAACCTTTAATTGGCTAAAATATATTGTATCTTTAAAAAGCAATATAATTTATTATATAGAGTTTTGCAGATTTATTTTACCATGGAAACATCTTTCTGATGTTACATCAATTTACATCTCCTGAAGGAGAGTTCCATAGAGCATAAGTTTGGAAAATATAGACCCAAACTACCAAAATAGCATCCTAGTTGCTTTCCTTGACTTTAGCTCATCTTTTTTCCAAATCTATCATTAAAAAGAATGGTTAAACTAGTTTTCCTGAAATCCAGCTCTGATACATTATTCTCTTGTTTACTGCACCAACCCGCCCCCCCAAAAAAATGGTAATTCTTAATGGCTCCCAGTGATTTACCTCATAAACTTTCCAAACATCCAATTCTGTAGCATGGTGCAATGGACAGGATAAATTAGACAATGCTGCGTTAGCAAAGAGTTCACAAATCTCAGTGGGTTAAAACAACAAATGTTTATTTTTGTTCATGTTGTGTGTCCATCACATGTCAGCAGGGAGACACTGCTCATCTTTAGTGGCTCAGGGACTCACTGATGGACTCTTGCCAGAGGGAAGAGAGTGCTCTGGAGTGTCTTGTAATGGCAATTAAATACTTTGACCAGGAAATTACACATGTCATTTCTGCTTAACTTAGTGGCCAGAACTAGTCACATGGTCCCATCCCAACACAAGAGGGACAGGAAGTGCAATTATATGCCTGAAAGAGGGTAAAACCAGAAATATTTGTCAAACAACACTGACTACCACACATAGCATTCTTGCTCTTTATGATTTTCTCTAATCTATCTTTTTTAGTTTACTTATTTTATCATTCACCCTACATTTCAGTCAACCTAGGTCATTTCTGCCATTCATTCAATAACCAGTAAATGTTTATTGTGTACCTACTGTGTGTCAGGCACTGTGATAAGACTGGGAAGACAACAGTGAACAAGCTCCAGGGAGGGAGACAGACAATGAACAGTCAATTCCGTTACTGAGTGATGAGGGCCACCTGGGACTGGGGGATCCCAGAGGATAAATTGGCAACTGACCCCAGCCTTGTGTGTATGGGGACAAAGGGCTTGGGAGCAGGTGGAAGCAAAAGTGAGAGAGACCTGATTGACTCTTGAAGAACAAATAAGTGTCAATTTGCTGAGATGGAAGAAAGGAGGTGGCTTGGGTAGGAGGAGGAAATGAGAGAAAGGCATTCCAAGCTCAGGGAGTAGAGAGGAATTTGCAAGTAAGATATAGAAACAGATGAGGCTGAGGATGGGGGCCTTGGTCAGGACATGGAGGGCCTCTTTGCCACACTACAGAGCCTGGACTTTATCTTCCCCAAAGTGTAACTGGGGTTTTCCCAGCTCTGTGTCTTGGATCTCACTGTTTCTAACAACCTGCCCTTTTCCATCCATCTTCTCACAGCCAAATACATATACCTATCCTAACAAACCCTAGCTCAAATGATCCTTCCCCTGTGAATGGTCCTTAATTCTCTCAGACAGAAGCAATCTGCACCTTTTACTGTTTAATCGTTTTCTGCTTTGCTTTACTTGCCTGTCCATCTTGTAGTAAAATTGTTGGATCATCACCTTCTTGAAGGATTGGGAGTATGTTTTGTTCTTCCTCTACCCTGTTCTTACATTCTTTCCTTCTGGGCACCAAGCACATAGTAGATGCTCTACAAATATTTGTGATCACTTTTTCATCGATTTTTAGTTATCAATTTGTAAGCTAGTATTTAGTAGTGAAGAGAAAATATCTTTTTCAATAAGAAAATATCCTTAGGAAGGAAATTATTAAATGTACTTACTTCTTTTTTGACAGTTTTTTGGGGGGTATTTTAAAATACTTTGAATTATTAAATTGTATCATTTGGGGAATGAATTTTTGAAAATAGAAAGTAAAGTTATTGGAGGAAAGGTTAGAAACTTTAATTTGTGGAAGAGAATTATAAGGAATATGTTAAGATGTTTTAGTTCCTAAAGGTTTACTTTTTAAGATTTATTTTTATGTAGGTGGAAAGATTCATTCCACTTTTTTTCACACACATTGTGAATGTCTTTTATGAATAGTTATGTAATAAAATAAAAGCATTTTAGGAAAATTTACATTTTTCATGTTTCTAAACTTTTCAGGTTTCTGTCTTTA
This sequence comes from Balaenoptera borealis, assembly GCF_965194805.1. Taxonomy (NCBI): domain Eukaryota; kingdom Metazoa; phylum Chordata; class Mammalia; order Artiodactyla; family Balaenopteridae; genus Balaenoptera; species Balaenoptera borealis. The sequence continues at coordinate 44,937,983 of NC_138861.1, forward strand.
AAGAAAAACACTTCTGCCTCCAGGGAGATTAGTTTGCATCATAATGGAGGTATTCTGTCAGAAAAAACAAGCCTTATACATTCTATTGCTCTTCAGTTTGTTTCAGTGACTATTCAGTATTGTAATAAAGTACACTCCCGAAGAATGTAATAGTTTCTTAAATATTCAGCATTAAATGAAGTTTAATCTTGTGTGTGTAGATTTATGCCCACATGGGGGTTTCTGCAAGAGACAGTTTACTAAAACACACTGTGTCCTGAAGTCGGAGTCACCTAAACCCACCCACTCTTTACCTTAAATATTTAAGCAGATCAATATTCATTGATCTCTAAGGATGTTGATAAGGTTTCTACTGGTTCATCCCCACCCTCTCACACTGCCTCCTTTCTTATTTGTAAGAGGTCCTGAGATTAGAGCCATTTGCACTAGGGACTGAAAAAATAATTACCCTGTGTAATTCCAACTTTGTGTTCATTAACAACTTTCCCTAATCAGGTCGGCAGTTGGGCTAAAGAGCACCAACAGCATAGGGTGTTGAATTTAAATATTAGTCCAGAATACACTAATTTAAAAATAGTATGGCCATTATTGGTATTTGGATAATCTTGGAATCTATACTTTGAAGAACCAAATTCTGGGAAACGTGTAGAGCTAGAAAAGCCATTTCTGATTTTGTTACCTAGACAAGCATGTGGCTACCACATGGCTTACCTTCTGGCCAACAATACCACAACCCACCCACCTCCCTCACCACACAGAAACACACACACACACACACACACACATGCAGTGCTGAAATTTTCCTGAGAACAAAAGACTTCGTTTGTCATTCTTCCTAATAAACTCACCATAGTAGAGTAATTTGGACATACCATACAAAACATCTCTTTGAATATATTTGAATAACTTAATGTTTAGACTGATTTCTAAAGGGCTGGGATTTTCTTTGTGTAATATCATTTCCTAGGTGTGCTCAATCATGATGAAATTGTGAAAGTTGAAATATATTTAAATTTAAGATTTTTATTTTTTGTATAAATAAAATTGGAGAAATACTGTATACTTTCCGTGGGGCCATCTGGTAACTTCACTAAGAAGAAGTAAATTGTTTCTAGTTGCTTTGAGCAAACCCATATGGTGCCAATTATTACTTACACTGGTCAGTGAGAGAGCTGACTTTCACTGCTGTGTTCTGAGATTCAGTCTGATCATCTGTTATTGCTATTCTAATTCTATGCAGGGACATTTTCTTTCTTGTGTTTTTATTTAATACTTTCCAGAAAGTAGCTATAATCAATTGATATATTCTATTTTTCCATATAACTCACCAATAATAATTTAGCCAAAACTAACAGGAAATTGACCTGGAAGTCTGATCTCTAATGAATACTGAAACCAAGCTCAGCACATTAAAGGAAGTAATTAAGAAGGCACCCCATTGTGTTTAGGTATGCTGGGTCAAGCCAACACAGAGGATTTTTCTATTTTTATGAGCTTTTGTCAAATTTAAAGTATGTTACATTTTAAGACAAAAATTTTAAAGAATTTGTTAGTAGCAATGCTACTCTATAAATATTTATTTTAAAAATTATCCTCATGTAACTTAAAGAGAATTTTTTGAAGCAAATGGCCTAGACATGCCAATAGAAGTACCTATTCAATTTGCAAAAATAAAAAGTAATAAGTACCACAGGTATTTCTAGCTAATTATATATACACACACTATAGTAAGTGTGTGTGTGTGTGTGTGTGTGTACATGCTGTATAACATACCAGTCCTATAATGACCATTAATTGTGAAAGACAGCAGAGGTCATCTGGTTCATCACCGTACTTCACAACAGGCTGCCCTCTATCCCCCCAGAACGCGGTGAGCTCATGTGGTTTCTTATCTCTTGCTCACCCACCTTGTTTCTCTTTGCCGCAGTCACGGTCATGACTAGCCTTTGACAGTGTCCACCATTTACCAAGCACCTGTGCTTCCACACGCTGACTCCTGTCACCCTGGAAGCAACTGTCTCACAAATCCCCCACTCCTTCTCCTTTTCCCTCTTATTGAAACCAGCTCTGACTTGATGTAGAATCTCCTCTCTTGCTTCCTATGTTCTCATGTTCATACTTCTTTCTTTTTTTTTTTTTTAATAAATTTATTTATTTTATTTATTTATTTTTGGCCGCGTTGGGTCTTCGTTGCTGCGCGCGGCTTTCTCTAGCTGTGGTGAGTGGGGGCTCCTCTTCGTTGCGGTATGTGGGCTTCTCATTTCAGTGGCTTCTCTTGTTGCGGAGCACGGGCCCTAGGCACGCGGGCTCAGAAGTGGTGGCTCTCGGGCTCAGTAGTTGTGGCTCCTGGGCTCTAGAGCGCAGGCTCAGTAGTTGTGGCGCACGGGCTTAGCTGCTCCATGGCATGTGGGATCTTCCAGGTCCAGGGCTCGAACGCTTGTCCCCTGCATTGGCAGGCAGATTCTTAACCACTGCACCACCAGGGAAGCCCCATACTTATTTTTTATTCTGACTTTTTTTGAACTATTTCCCTATTTGGGTCACCACTTTATCTTCTTGCCATTTTTCCCTAATCTCTCTATCACATTTTTTTCAGTACTTTCGCTTTTCCCCAAACCCTTTCCTGGGCAGTGAGCTTTCAGGGTGAGTGCTGGGTGCTGGCGAGCTTGCTTGTGTCACGTTGCGGGGGTGGGGAAGCTGGATCAGGGGAGGCAGAGAAGTCTGAAGGGCTTGGTGAGCAGCACTCACAGTGACAGGCACAGTGCTGGGGTGGAGGTGTGGGACCCGAAAGACCCCTCAGTTAGTCAGATCGCTCTTCAGGTTAGCAATCTCCGGGGGAATAAAAGCCCACCTTCTCTGAGTATTTAAAGTACACACCCTTCCTAGTGAAGATCTTAAGAGACTTGAGCTCGCATCAGAGTCACAGAATCGTCTAGGGGCTTGTTAAAACAGATTGCTGGCCCCGCCCACACCCCACCCCCATCCTGATTCTGTAGGTCTGGGGCAAGGATTGGAACATGCAATTCTAATAGCTTCCAGGCTATGCAGGGACTGCCTGCCCACAGACCACTATTTGAGTAACACTACTGTGCAATGCTTTCCATTTTTCTGATCTCTAATTTAAATAATTCTGGATACACTTTACAGCAAGTCACCTGTATCCTTCTTTCTGTGGAAATGATCAGCAGGCAATCCCTGCTGAGTGACACTAACTCATTAGATTATTTTCTCATGGTTAAATAACATGAATTTCCTTAGCTTTTTTATAAAATCTATTCTATAAATCTTTCTTCAGTCTATTGCTCTCTTCATTTGTTCTACCAGTTGTCTACATCATCCTCCAGTTGTAGAAATGCAAACTGAATTTAATAATCTATATAGTATTGAAACCAACAGGACCCTGTGGGGCTCCTGGGCATGGAAGCCTTTCTGTGTGCCCCCATTCTTGTTTGTAGGGAATAGACTCCTCCATGACCTTCCCTGAGCTCCAAAGGGGAGGTTCAAACAGTTGCTAATCAGGGAAGGGAGGGGATGTAGAAACAAAGGAGGATCAGTCAAGAAACAATAGGGCAGCCTTGAGACAGGACCCTGGTTCCGCCTCAAGGGATACACATAACAGTATTTTTGAGCTCTTCTGCAGAATAAAACCCCCAACAAGTGGAAGATGTTAACTACTTGATGAAGCATTCTTCATTCCAGAGAGAAGGTCACAGTTTGATAACCTTGAGTCGCACAGAAACTCATCAGGAGACCACCTGAGGTCAGATTAAAGGAATGCAGGCCCTGCACACACCCTGATCCTTATCAGCAACCCCAAACTTGAACCACTGCTATAAAACTCCTCACCAAACCCTCCCAGGTTGGGACACACAGTTTTGAGGGCATTAGCCTGCTGTGTCCCCCTTTGCCTGGCAAAACAGTAAAGCTGTTCTTTTCTACTTCACCTAAAACTCTGTCTCCAAAATATAATTTGGCACTGGTACACAGAGACTGAGTTTTCGGCATCATTGTTTAAATTGAAAAGAGACTTGTCTAATTCACACTTTAGTGTGTGATTAACCTTTTTTGGGTTTCCATATATATTTATTAAATTTAAAAAATATATATATATTTAGCACCCACATATACTGTACTGTACAAAATGAACTAGGGACACACAAAAAATTAACATATGGACCCAGCATTCAAGTTACTTTGAAACTCTCTAGGAATTTAAAACAAAACAAACTCACAGAGAAATAGAACTTTTGGAACTGGAGTGGCCCATTTAAACATTAAGCCTTGAGTAGCAATATGAAATTGAAACAGCAATCCAAGAGAAAATAATTGTCAATCATGCTGAAATGAAAAAGAATGACCCTGATAATAACTGTTCATTTGCGTATTTGTACCCATACAAATGTATTTTCTGTCACTTGATACATGCCACCTTTTTGTAATCATTTGCTGTGTAAGTCCTATCTACTCTACTACCACTTAAAACCCTCTAAGGTGGAGTTGACCTGACATCTCTTCATAGTGTTAGCAAACCCAAGTTTGTGTGCCTGATGCACTGTGAGGCCAAACAAATGGAAACATTGGAGTTTGGAGCAGAGAAAGGTTTACTGCAGGGCCGAGCAAGGAGAATGGGTTGCTTGTGCTCCAAAACACTGAACTCCATGGTGGTTTTCGGGGAGAAGTTTTTAATAGGCAAAATTCGGGGTGAGGGCTGCAGGGTGTGTGACTTTCTTCTGATTGGTTGGTGTGAGCACAGGGCAGTGTTCCCAGAATCTTGTGCTCAGCCTGAAGTCACCATCCTCCACCTGGGTGGGGGCCTTAGCCTCTGCTGAAGAACTGGAATATATTGTTATGTATATTCCTTGTGGAGGAACCAGAACCCTGCCCCAGGGCTGCACTGTTGTTTCTCTGCTGCTCCTCCTTTGTCTCTGCATCCCCTCCCTTCCCTGATTAGCAACTGTTTGAACCTGCCCTTTAGAACATCATGAGCTTAGTTTGGTGCTAGTTTGAACAAGATGCTGGAATTTATGTTTTTCAAGTCTCTGGTAAAATATTTTTACAGTTTTTAAATATTAAGGTTAGTATCATGATTCATAGTTATCTGAAGTATGATTATCTGTTTTTGTAGATAAATTGTTGATCTCATTCACAGTTTCCCTCTCTGTAAGTAGGTGTCCCTCTCTTGCATTAGTTGGACATTGATGCTTCTAAAGCATGATGGCTTGTGTGGCACATGTGGATTTGGGGCTTTGCCCTGACCTAGCACTGATGTGCTTAAAGTGATTCAGCTTTGTATAATATGAATCAATCTTGGCCAACATTTCATCCTTCTTTGAGCTCATAAAGGACCTTATATTATTCTCTTGTCACATGCTGCCCTGGATTGTTATGGAAGACTAGCATACATCCTGCATAGAAATACTTGTCCAGTAAATCAAGAAATGAATGAAAAAAGTCTGGGGAGAATTCTGTATCACCTGAAATTCACTAGCAGACTTTTTTGTGAATATAATTTTAGTAATTATAGAAGTATGATTAATAACAGTTCTCATATAATTTTCAATCTCCTCATTAAGCCCACATTCCACCTGGTGTGTGTACATATATATTTTCCCCATGCTGTAAGGGCAATGAACACTGGACAGAAGATACAATGTAACTTTGTCTTGTGGTCATTAATAAATCTTCCCTGGAACACTCTCATGAACTGCCTCTTGAGATATTCTGACTTCAGCATATACTTCATGGTACCTGGTTTAGTCCATGATCAAAAGCTTGAAGGCAAAAAATTTCAGAGGAAAAATAATTCATCCTGATACCAGACTCATGATTAACACAAGATACGCTATATGTGTAGACTTCTTTTTTTCTACCACCAACTTTGTGTCCTGGTAAACAGTTTTCAGTTCTAAGGCTGAGAGCAGTATGCTATTGCTGGTGCTGAAACTGTAGTAAAGAAACTGGGAGGAAGTTTGTATATGTTAAAATGCAAGTTTTTCCATGGGCTTAAGCCTTCTTCAAACTAATTTTCAATGAAACAGTGGGAAAAAATCAATTTAAGATTGATGGAAGCCCGTTGCTGATATGAAGGCCACCATTACCATTGCTGAGACTTGGGAAGACTAACCAATAACTGTAGGGCAGTGGCTGGAAGAAACTATCACTTGACTTTCATCAGGGCTTTAGGCAGAGGGATTGCTAAACTCAGCACTGGACATTCATGTCCATAAGGACCATAGCATCCCTATCCTGTAAATGCCTCCTTGATTACAGTTGACATTTTTGAGGGCATGCTCTGTACTCTTATCCATGATGCTTGAGTGTACTTAAAATGCAGTCTGACTCTAGAAGGACCCCTGCAGGATTAGATTGGAGGTATCAGGATAAACTCATGGTTTTTAATATATAAAGAGAAAGGAAATAGATGTAGAGTACAACATATGTGTGCATGAACCTATGCACGTGTGTGTATATACATGTATTGTGTATACATGTATGTGTATGTATATATAGCTGTTTCCTTTTTCTGTGGGCCAAGAGGGTCTAGAAGCAGTGACACTCCAGTAGCAATGAACATACCAAGTGTCCAAATTTTTATTTCTAAATATTATTCTACCCAGAAGTAGAACAAGGGCTGTGAGAAATGGTGATTGTAGGACTGGGATGGGGAAGAAAAAGATGAGCTTGGAACATCTTGCGGTGGCAGAGAGTAGAGAAATGCTCAAAGAATGACGGAGACAAAGCAAAAGAAGACCCGGGCCATTATGAAGGAGCTCCCACAAGACCAACTTGCAATAATTTGACCATCAAAATAAATTAAATGTTTATGGACTGTAATCCATTGAATAAAATAAAAATACAATGAAGTCAAAAACAACATTAATATGTAGGGGAGATTGGAAAGTTTTCCTTATGATAGAAATCTAACTCCTTACTATAGAAAGAATGATGAAAATAGTAATATTACTATTTGACAATATTTGGGGTTCCTGGACCCAATTTCAACTTGGGAGGGTGTTCCCACACCACCACCAATTCTCTGGACAACTGAGTGTCCTACAATTTGACTTAGTTCTGACACTATCCGCCCGCCCCTTCAGACTCCAGTCAGAAGTCCAGATTTTCACCTGTGCTTCTGACCAACCGGCTATAAATCAAAGGTTCCCACAACCCCCTCACTGAGTTCAATTAATTTGTTAGAGCAGCTCACAGAACTCAGGAAACCCATTTACTCACTAGATTACTGATTTATTATAAAAGGATACAACTTGGGAACAGCCAGATGGGAGAGATGCATAATGGAAGGGACACAGAGCTTCCCTGCCCTTTCCAGGTGTCCATTCTCCCCACATCTCCATGTGTTCACCAACCTGGAAGCTCTCTTGAACCCTGTCCTTTTGAGTTTTTAAGGAGGCTTCATTACATAGGCATGTTGATTAAATCATTGGCCATTTGGCAGTTGATTCCATGTCCAACCAACCCCTCTCCAATCCCTGAAGGTCAGGGAGATGGGACTGAAAGTTTCAACTCTCTAATCATGTGGTTATTTCCTCTAGTGACCAACCCCCATCTTTAGGCGATCTAGGAACATTCCAAAAGTCACCTTATTAACATAACAAAAGACACCTTTATCCCTCTCAGCACTTCTTAAGAAATTCCAAGTGTTTTAGAAGCTTTGTGCCTGAAATGGAGAGGAAGACCAAGTATATATTTCTTACTGAAACAGAGCAGGATCCTGTGGGGCCCTCCCAGGTACAAATCCTTTCTGTGTCTTCTGTTTCTTGTTTGTAGGAAATAGGCTTCATTCAACCTCCTTGACCTTCCCTGAGTTCCAAAGGGCAGATTCAAACAGTTGCTTATCAGGGAAGGGAGAGATTGCAGAAACAAAGGAGGAGCAGTCAAGAAACAATAGTGCAGCCTTGGGGCAGGGTCCTGGTTCCTCCTCAAGGAATATACATAACAATATCTTTGAGTTCTTCTGTAGGAACTAAGGCCCCCACCCAGGTGGAGGATGGTAACTTCAGGCTGGGCACAAGATTCCTGGAGCACTGCCCTTTTACCACCAACCAATCAAAGAAAGTCTGCACACAGTGGAAGGTAACAACTCTGACCCCTTCCTCAAATGATTCTCCCTTTAAAAACTTTCATGTTCAAGCAGAATCTTTGGAGTTGGTGGACATGAGCCCACCTTCTCCCCAGCTTGCTGGCTTCCTGAATAAAGTAACTTTTCCTTCCCAACCAACACTCGTCTCTCAAGTGGCGAGCAGCCAAACCTGAGTTGGATAACGTTATAAGTCACAATATCACAGGCAAACACCTTAGTGATAATTGATTCAGGCAAGAATCATCAGTGCATGCAAAAACTATGAAAGAAAGTTGGATATTACCAGGATATATACATAGTCTCAAACTATCCCCCTATAAGATACATGTTAATTATAAAAGGAAAATAGTAACTTACAATGGATAAACCAGGCAGACATCCCTTAACCATTTGATCAAAGTTATCATCACTAGAGTCTGTGCCTTGCAGTCTAAGACTGCCAGGAACACTCCTGTAATTGAACAAGCAGTGAGGGCAAATGCACGCATGGGAAACCCTGGGGCCTCTCAGTAAGAGGGTGTGAATAAGGACTCAGGATGTGGGCTTGTTAAGTCAACCCTTGGAGGAAGGGTTAAGGAAGTGCCTGGGGATTGGAAGCTGTCAGGAAGCCGGGGTAATTCTGTCTTGGGTATCTCATTAAATCTTATACAGGAGGAAGGAAGACTAGACTGAAACTAGAGCTATAATTGATAAAGAAATCACAGGTGCACATATCAGCTAGGATAGAGGGATATTTGGCCATTTGTATAATGATGACAATATTCATTGTTTTGTCTGTGTTCAGGCATGATAATGGAAGGGCCTTGTCACAATGTCACAGAGTGGCCTTGACTAATATTGACATTCTGGGAAATAGTTTATGTGCGATAGATCACCAAGGCCCAGCTATGAGTGCCAGCCCAGCTCCTAGCAACACCAAGGCCTAGCTGGTGGCATCCTCAGCTCCCAGATGTCAGGCACTGCTTTTTTCATTCTCACTAGTAATGGGACAGATCAACATCACATGCATACTGATGAGAAGGAAAACATCATCGCTCTTGTGCATTCCTGCCAAAAATGCAGAACCTGAATCTAATCATGAGGAAACATCAAATACAATTTGGTGGATATAGCAGGCCTGTATTCCTTAAAAATGTCAGTGTCGAGAAGGAAAGAGACTGAGGAACTGTTCTAGATTAAAGAAGACAACCAAACATGAGTTGACTGCATTATGATTTGGAACTTTATTTCACTGTAACAGACTTTACTGGGGAGATTGGCAAATTCTGAATAAATCTGTAGTTTAGATAATTGTAGCAATGTTAATTTTCTGATTTTGATAATTATACTGTGATATATAAGAGAATGTCTTTACTTTTAGGAAACACATTGAAGGATTTAGGGGTAAAGAGGCATCATACTTACAGCTTATTCTCAAACAATTCAGAAAAAAAATGTACATATTTGTTTATGAATGTGTGTGTATGTGTGTGTGTGTGTGTGTGTACAGAAAGAAAGAAAAAGAAAGGATAAAGCAAGATTCAGAAAATCTGGGTGAAAAATATAGGGAATTCATATTTTTGCAACTGTTCTAGAAGTTTGTAATTAGGTACAAATTAAAAATTAAAAGAAAAAAATGCCTTTCTCTTCCCATTTACCAAGTGCTTTTCTTTTTTGAATGAAAATATCCTGGGTGAATAGCCTCAGTGTTTCACTCATTGCATTCTTGAGTAAAATATCTGTTTACATTCATATTTACATTTAAGTCTCCAACCTTAATTTTTCATGGCTATCCAAAGGCTGACTTGTAGGGTTTCCTTGGAAAGTGGATAATTCCTTCAGCAGTTCTTGTATTTGGTAAAATTTGTTATAATTCATCTTTTCTTTTTTTAACTCCATAGATGTGAATTGCCAGGAACATATGCATTAAACTTTGTTTTGAAAAATTGTGTTGGTGGTGGAGGCACTGCCTCACTGAGAAGTGACTCACAGGTAAGCATCTAAACAGTGAGCGCTTTCTCTTTTGTGTATTTTCCCACGTGTTGTTGACACCAGCCTGTATCAACAACATTCTATGAAACATATACACTAATACGACAGAGCTCTCAGTTCAGAATGAGGAATAAAACAGGAGTGAAGTTTTTTTGGATAACTTCTTAGTGAAACATAATTGTTTTCATTTTAGTGAGTGTCGCTTTAGGGGATTTGAAGACCATATAACAAGAGAAAAAACTTAGCATATCTTGACGTTTAAGAAAATAGTTCATATATGACTTAATCTTGAAACTGAAGAGTATTTAGTATTCTATAGGTTAAGAAGAGCCATTATTTGAAGTAAAGAAAATTGTTATCTTATAACCATGGCGCAGAATCAGCTGATGCCAGATACTATGGCATTGGGTTCAAATATGCCTGGGTCATCCCAGGAAGGAACAAAAGTCCATAACTTTAACTCAGTCCAGTGTATCACTTAGCCTTAAATTTTGCCTATTATTTTGTAACTTTGCTATGGGCAGATCTTCTTATTATTGACAACTGGTGGTGGCTGTGTAATTTTTAATAAATGCATTGTTACAATATCTTTTTAGTGGGCGTATCTCTTAGGTTCTCACATATGTGTGTGGGAGTGCCTAACCATTTGGAATCCACTGTCAAACTCATCTGGCCCCATGACCTTTCAGCGATGACCCAAGGTTTGGAAGAATTGTAAGGAAGAAAAACAAGCTTCAGTGATTCCCAAGGTGTGAGGACTCCCTGCCTCAGAATCACCTGGGGTGCTTGTTAGAATGAAGATTCTTAGCTCCACCCCAGACCCACTCACTTGGAAGCTCTTGATGTGGAGCTCAGGAATCTGCTTTGTAAATAGCTCCTGAAGTGATTCTGAGGCTTCGAATATAGGAAAAATATTCTCAGTAGAACTGGCCTGAAACGAAATTTTTAAAATTGAATGATCTTTATCCTCCTCTGTATCTCTTTCATATTTCTTTCCACAGCACTTACTTAATCGATATCTCAGATTAAAATACATAAGAAGTCATAGAAATAATTTTATTCAATCCAAAATTTAAAAGGCCAGAACTACATAAATTATCCTCAGTTCAGCTTCTCTGTAGTTCTGCTGTCATACTTTTTTCATTTGTGCTTCACCTAGAATTCAGCTACCAAGTAATATATTTTATTTGTAACTGTGTTCCCTTAGTATGTGTTTTTAAAATTTCTTAATTGTCATTATATCAAATAAAATCTTATTTATCCAAATCATTTAAATAGAGGTCACTTTTTAAAAATGTGTGGCATGAAAATTAGTAACTATAATAGAATCCTCTAAACATTCAGTACATTTCTGTTTGTTTTGTTCAACAAGGCAAAGCACTTGGACAAATGGTACTGGACTTCCAGATAAAAGGTGTTCCTGATTTAAAGTCATTAGTAGATAGATAAAGAGCTTTGGCATTGGGAAACTTATTGTTTCTTAGTACAAATGAAAAATTGAATCCAAGGTAAAAGGACATAGAAAATACACATTATAAGTAAACACCCACTTGGGTGGATTGAATACCAGCATTAATAACGTGGTCACTGGAAAGTAGAAGAGAGTAGGTGATTTTTAACACAGAACTATAAACAATAAAGGTTTGACATATGAGACAGACAAGAAGACTGATAGATATATTCCCTAGGCATTTGATAAAGGTGTTCTTTTATTCTGCAAAGCATATACTTTAAAACCTTAATAAACTGTGATTTGTTTAATAATATGTTCACTTTTAGTGTATCTCTCTGATACCCAAATCCAAGCTTGGCTAATCTTGTGATTTGTTTAAAGAGTATCTTCCTCTTCCTTGTTGTTTAAACATCTTATTACCTATTCTAAATCTTCATGCATAAGTGTACAGAGTAAGTTCAGGTTCAAAGAAGCAGTCTATCAATTACTTACACAATTTTAACACATTCGTAGTATCCTCACACTGATTTTGAGAAAATAGAAAATATTTGAATATTTTATCCTTCTCAGTAGGAAAGAGTTTGAAGGTTAATAGTACACTGACCTAATACCTTGAACTCAAATTAAGTTCAAGGTTGGCCATAAAACTATTTCTGCATTTTAGTCCAGGGGACAAACCACTTTTAACTTAACTATAAATATTTTCTATTTGTAAATAGTTTGGTGATAATTTTGAAGCGATTTGACATAATAAAAATGTGAGTAAGAATTTTAATGAATTATCCTGATGAGTCTGATTTTCCTTAGTGTCCGTCATGACTAGGATTCCCTCATCAGCACCCCGCCACTCCTCTAATTTAATACTAGAGATTGACATCACTAAGGAAGAGCTTAGTGTTACTTGACAAATGGGGAGAAAAAAGATCAAGCTCCTGGGAATATGCTTGTAAAATGTACTGTAAACAAATGCTCTGAATAGGAATGGAACTCAGAACTCTCTCATTTTTCATTAAGATCTGTGCCATAAGCAAATGGCCTGCTGTCACTGTGTCAACTTATTATACACCCATCAACTGGCATGAGTTCCCTCGTTGCATCAAATCTTGAGGCATCTATGCAGACTTTGCCAGCTTTGGGAGTTTTCTTCTTCAGAGTCTACAGCACAAACTAGAGTGAGTGGGTGAAGGCAATGCCGTCTTTTTGCTTCCACTTCCAGATGTTTCCAAAGCTACATTTCTTATCTGCTTCCTGCTCTCCTGACTCAGGGGAACAGCAGTCCTTACTCATCAACAGCTCTAAGCCTCCTACCTGGAGCTTTGGTCCCATCGAGTCCCACTTTCTCTGGGACTGACTTCCATCAGCTGTACATTTTTCCTCTCCCCTGATTTCCCTTCCTTTTATGTACAGATATCCTCATGTGTTCCCCCTTAAAACAAACAGAAAGAAACAAACAACAAGAGACCTTCCATTTGATCCTTTTTCCTTTTCTTCACTGCAGAATTTTTGGAAATGATCATCTCCGTTTTTTTGCCTGGCCCTCCCCCTTGCCTAACCCTACTGCGTCCACCCGCATTAGTCTGGCCCCCTCCCCAGCACTAGGGCCCTCCTTATTGCCTCATCCAGGGGCCCCTTGACCCCCTTGCTAGCTTGTCTGCCTTGGACACTTCTGAGCCCGCCCTCCTCCGCGACTTTCTTCAGCCTCTCCTCCTGCTTCAGACACCTTGGCGACTCCTCAGTGCCCCTTCCCTTTCTGCAGAGCTCTGTCCAGGACACCCCTCCCCCATGCCGAGTGCCGCCCCTGGCAGCTCCCCCTCCTCCAAAGACTTCACTTGCCACCTGCATGCTTCTGACTCCCATAGCTCTTTCTCTTGGCTAGACTCTTCTCCAGAGATCTTGCTTCACCATTTATCTGCCTATGAACGTCCCCAATTGAAAAGCTGTAGACTCTAGAAACAACAGATCCCAAGCTGAACTCATTTTCTTCCTCCCACAAACCTATTCCTGCTCCTCCCTTCTTCCTCTCTGTGAAGGGTTTCACTCTTGTCTACTTGCTCCAGCAAGAAACTTCAGAGTCCCCCCTGGGTCCCCGTATTCCTCTGAGCACTCTGGCCACCAGCACTACATCATGGTCACCAAACCTTGTCAGTCTATCTCCACAAATACCTTTCAACTTTTCCCCTGCCCCTCCATCTCCTGCTCCTTATTCTAGCTCCTTCCCCTTATTCTAGTTCTCTTCCCTGGACTGCTAAATGGCCTTCTGATTCCAGCTTCTCTCCCTTCTCCCTCCAACCCAGACCTTCTCTTTCCCCTTTTTGAAAGCCTCTCACAGCTCCCTACTGCCTGCAGAATAAAGTCTGAGCTCCTGGCGTGGTCTAGGGGGCCTCCACGGCCCCCTCAAACCTCCGGGGTGGGGCTCTAGCCTCTGCTCCTAGAGAAGCATACACCTTATATTCTGGTTGAGCTGCATTATTGCTCTTTGTAAAACATACCAAACACTTTTAAAACATCTTGCCTTTATTCATGTTTCCTTAGCCTGCCTGGCCATTTGGCATTAACTTACCTCTACTGTGTGTGCCTAACAAACTCTAACTCCTCACGGTACAACTTCGGTGTTATCCCAGCTCCCACTTTCCCTGCCCCAGTTAGAATGAATTGCTCCTTCATCCATTTCCCAGCACCTGTAGTACATGCTCCCGTTTCAGTACATCACACTGAATTACGGAAGTTTATTTAGGCCTGTCTCCTCCTGGCCAGGTTCTATGTTCCATTAGGGAGGAGACTGCACCTCATTCACTGTTGTATTTCTGAGCCCACACAGAACCTGAGACGAAATATTCAACAAGTCCTTATGGAGGTAGATTAGAGATTAGAATTCTGCCATCCCCATTCACAGAATTTCCTACTACTGTATGGATCTTTGCCGCCTCTTGCAAATTTACATGAGAGCTATGGATAATCTGCAGATTGCTAAATGTGTTCCAGAATGAAAACTATTATGTAGCCATCATTTCTTGAATAAGAACTAAGTATTGCTCTTAAATAATATATGCATGTTCATTCTTTAATCCTTACAATAACCTTGTGAGGTAAGCATCATATTTATCATCATACTCATTTTAAAGAGCAGATAACTGAGACCAGAGGGGTTAAGTAAATTACCCAAGGTCACAGAGCTAAGTAAAAGAGCCAGGATTTGAACTCAGGTGACTTGGCTACAGAGTAGACATTCTTAACAACTGCCCCGGACCGTTTCTGCTCGTAGTGTGCTGACTCAGCCTACCCCTTGGTTTTTACTTATTTGGGAGGAACAAATGTATGTGACTTCAGGAATACACAGATATTATGACTCAGCACACTTCGTCTAATCTATTTGGCTATTTGGGAATATTTTACTGTTATAAATAATTTTTCGATATATAATCTGTAATTTTAAAATAGTTAAATAAAATGTAAATTATGCTAATATTTTATTATCATTATGACTTGCTTTATAAATTTGACATTTGGCTAGCGGGAAAATACTAAAATGTACTACTTCCGTTTTTCTCAAAGAAGTGTGGAAGTTTAGAATCAAAGGGACTTTGAAGGTCACTCAAAAAGATGACCCTTTACCCAAGGCAATACAATCTTAAACACAGGAATAATTTTGAAATATTAGCCAAAAGATTTAAGATTCTTAACTAATCCAAATATGAGTAACTTATAATTAAAATTTTAAATACAATGGTTAAGATAAAATTGTAAGTAGGAGTTTTTATTGAATGCCCACCATGAACTTGGAACATTTATGAATACTGTTTTAATCAAGGATGATACATTTCTAGATAATATTGCTGAAATGAATTTTATTTATTTATTTATTTGTTTATTTATTTAATTTATTTTTGGCTGTGTTGGGTCTTTGTTGCTGTGTGCGGGCTTTCTCTAGCTGCGGCGAGCGGGGACTACTCTTCGTTGCAGTGCGCGGGTTTCTCATTGAGGTGGCTTCTCTTGTTGCAGAGCACAGGCTCTAGGCACGTGGGCTCAGTAGTTGTGGCACACGGGCTTTGTTGCTCTGTGGCATGTGGGATCTTCCCGGACCAGGGAACGAACCCGTGTCCTCTGCATTGGCAGGCGGATTCTCAACCACTGCGCCACCAGGGAAGCTCCTGAAATGAGTTTTAAAAAGTCACAGTTTTGGTCAAGTACATTTATTAAAATAGCTCCTTGGCAATACATCTTTTTTACAATATCAATAATCACTCTTTTTGTAGTTATTCTTCCTTAATTTGGTATTCTGAAAAAAGAATAAACCTCTGCTAGATATTCTACATTGGAGGCCTCACTTTATTTTTTTTTAAAAGGACAAAAAGCAGAAATTGTTATTTGAAAAGCAAATGGTATAGCCATAAAAGACATATAAGAAAATCTGCTCCCTTTCAACAAAAGGAAACACAAATGCAGGAGGAACCGTAGTCTAAGGAAACAGAGTTTAGATTTTGTCATCTTATACTTGACTTGGTGGTGAGGTGTGAAGGACTGTCTAGAGCTATCGCTACTTTGAATTCCAGAAAGTTCAGGAGAGTCATCATCGCCAGTAACCGCCTCTGTAGATGAGTGGACCAGGGCATGAAATGTTTAACCAATATACTTAGAATAACAAAGTAAGTTGTGACAATATTCTTGAGTGTAGGAAATCTAATGCTGATGCTGAGGTGTCTAAGTCTGGCTAAACCTCTGGGCCCAGTGCCAAGGTCACCCTCCAGTGGCTTCCCTGTTGCTGAGTCCGGCCTGGCACTGGAGGTTCTTGCCTGGTTGGTTTGGTTACTTACTGTTCTATGGGAGGCAGGTCCCTAGAGGATGAGGCGAGTGATCTAAGGGCCCTGAGCCCACTTCTGTGCTAGCTGCGAGCCTGCATTCCCAGGTTCCAGAACACACTTAGGACCCTGATTTTCTGGATGCCATCTGTCCTCCAGTGGGAATAGTGCCCTTAGAGGATACCACGAAAAAATATCAGAACCATCCCTTCAGGAATTAAATAAGAGAGGTAAAAGAATGAAGATGGGAAAAGAGAAAGTGCAAGACACGTGTTAAAATGTGAAATAATTATGACCAAAGGACGGATATCCTGGTTTATTCTTTTTGAAAGTTAAACCAGTTGAACATTAAAATTACAGTGATTTCTGATTTAAACTCCTATGTGGATGAAAACAATTTCATAGATTTTTAATTCATCTTTAAGGAAAAAAGTTATTGAATTTATTTTCTGTATTAATTCTGTGTGATCCAATTTCCATTCTGCTCACATTCTTTACAGGTGAAGTCTGGGTGTAAATAAAATGAAAGTAACTTTATGTAATCCAACATAAAGGTAAGTCATTTTAGAGGGTAACCAGGGTAAAAATAAGTGAACTTAATTCAAGCACAAAGTTTTGTGCCTACACTGGAGAACACAGGCAGCCTGGTTCTTCATGAGAGAGCTGCCCACTTGGAGTTCTCCCAGTTACGAAGTATGAGACAATTTAAAATCCAGTTTCCCTTTTTTATAACTGCTTGAGCTGTTTAGGTATGAATCAGCTTTAGCTGAACTACATTGAATTTTCTTTTAGCATGGGGTGGATAAGAGTAAATGTAATTACAAAAATACCAGAACGGTACACTCACTTCCCTTCAAATTAACTTTAGAAATTAAAGACATTCATTTCAAAAATCAATGGTATATATTGCTACAAAATATTGATGAAACAGTGTGTTTACATTATTTAAAATTTCTGTACGATTGAACAGATGTTATCAAAAGAGTCATTGATTTCCAGCATGAACTGCTGCCAAACCCCTGCTCAGTCTTTTCTCTCCTCCTTGTGTAATTACTGCTTCACTGGAGTATGAGTGATTTCTTTCTTATTTATTTATTTTTTTAATTCAGGGAGGCATTGCACTTTTTAAAGCAGTTATTGTGAACACTATTTAGATTTTCTAATTAGTAGACAGTGATTTATCTTCTTTTTCTGTTAATTTCTCCTTGTGAAAATTCACCAAGGACAACAGCTAAGACTCTCTGAAGGGCCTGAGTAATTTGATTTTCATAGGTCCAGGGACCATTCACACTGTAGGGGTTTAGAGAGCATCTCATTCTAATCCAGCTCAGCACACTTCACAGATGAGGCCTCACGAGTCTCAGTGACCTCACAAACCATCAGATATGAGTAGCAAAAGGTAAAACTGATGTTAAGAAAGTTCTGTATTCAGTTACCTGCCATTTTACCCTTAGGGTGTCTATGTATTTAGAAAGGATTTTTGAAATATAAATAATAACATGGCATTCATCACCGTTCCTGGTACTTAGCATTACTGGTAATCTCCCGTGTTTTCCTGTTTGAAGTGTAACAGTACCTGATTTCTCTGTACAGTTCCTATATGAATACAGTGGTGTGGTAATTGTCTTTTGAATATGTAGCCAAAGGTTATTAATTGTCACATTTGCTTTTGTTAACAAATCTGGGTCCCCCAATATTCGTATTTACTATTGCCTCATAATGGTAAATTAGAATCAAAAGGAAAAAAAGATGAATTTATAAGATAGTTGCTTTCTGCTCCAAGTTATTAGGAAGTAACATTGCTTGCCATTTATTATTTGTATTTTAAAGTGAAATGTGCTTTACATGTCATGGGCATCTCAGATATTTTAGTCATTCTTTGGTATTATGTCCATTTCTAAAATGGACCTTTGGGGGTTTTTTGTATCCTGTGAGATGCACTTTCGAACAAATGGCGGGTTTTTATCTTCATTTTTATGAATTATGGAGGACTTCCTTGGCAGTGAGCAGTGGGAGGAGCAGAGCTCCAAACACTTATGTGCCTACTTTCCGCTCACCCTTGTGGCTCTGTACTGAGACATCGGAAGGGGCCTGTGAGGAAAAGCATGTCCTTTGTCTACTCTGCATTCTTGGATGACTGTGCTGTCCAGGCAGAAAGGGAAAAGCACCTCTGCCTTACTCTGCTTCACTGGTGAATAATACAGATGATATTAGAGATGGGACTTCACGGTATGAACCTTCATACAATGCTGCAATATGTGTGGTTCTGCTTAATCCTCAAAACTGCCCTCCTAAATATCACTGCCATTTTAGAGCAATGAAGTTGAGGCCTGTGGGTGGCAAACGACTTGTCAGAGTTCACGCGGGTGGAAAGGGTGGCACAAGCCTGAGGCTCAGGGTTTCTGCCCCCTTCCCCCACATCGCAGCCTCCCCCACCTGTGATCACTTCATAGTAAACTGTGTTCATCTACAGGGGCGTGATTCTCCACAACATCAACTGTCAATTCCTTGTTGTGCTCAGTGTTCTTATTTTATGGTTTCCAAAACAACAACAACAAAACAACTAAATCCTGTCTGGGTGGAGCTGCTGCCTTTAATCTTTCTAAAGACTCTAGGCAGGATTGAGGCCCTCATAATAAGGTGCTAGCCAGCTAGGAAGGAAGCTGGGGAATCTTCCTCCCAGGAGGTAATGGAATCCTGCCAGAAAACACTCCAGGAAGTCCTGGGGTCCGAGGCTCCATGAAAAGGTGTCTGCCCTTTTTCCTCTGCCTCCAGAGGGAAGTTCACAAAAGCCTTTATTCTCCCTGTCTCCTTAGAGTCAGCTAGTTAAGGCCTGTTTGTGTCCATGGGGCCAGAGCTAAGCATATGTAAAGGAGCTGAAAGTAGATGGGCAGATAGTTCAGAAGAAAAACGTGTTAAGACCATCATTATTTATGTGTCCAATG
Source organism: Balaenoptera borealis (assembly GCF_965194805.1). NCBI lineage: Eukaryota > Metazoa > Chordata > Mammalia > Artiodactyla > Balaenopteridae > Balaenoptera > Balaenoptera borealis. The sequence continues at coordinate 44,957,249 of NC_138861.1, forward strand.
ATGTAATAATCTAAAAAAAATCTAAGAAAAACAACAAAATAATCCTGAAGGATGATAATTCAAAAACAGGAGGTTTAGAAAGCCAGATTTATCAGGTTTAGGGGAAAGAAGTTCTAAGAGGTAAGAAGTCTGGGACACTGCACTTAGGTTCTGCTCTGACTCGGTGTCCTTGGGCAAGATACACAACAACTACCCCGCTCCTATTTCTGTTTCTAAGGAGGGCATAGGACTACTGGCCACTCCAGTGCTGGTGCCTGCCTGGTGAGGGTATACTATTAACCAGCACCGTAACCAGATCTTTCTCTATGGCAATAAAATAACTGATGTTAAAAATTGGAATCCGTGGTACTAGAGAAGCAGGGAAATGAAGTCCAAATTAAAAAGAAAAGCTGTGGGATCTAAGTTTAGGGTTGGGTTTTTCATTGAGTTTCCAGGACTGGGCACAGTGCCAGGCATATAGCAGGCACTCAGTAAGTGAATGGATGACAGGTGGATGAACTGATGGGAGGTCAGACCTTCCCCAGTGGTGGTGGACCTGGGAGCAAAGAACCTGTGGTTCAGTCCTGATCCACACTAACACAGTGACAGAGACTGAGCTATAACACCAATTTCTTCCTGTGTAAAATGGAGAGGACACCTCATAGGGTTATGAGGACTAAGTGAGAAAATGCTTGTTAGTTCAGTGCCTAGCACATAGGAAGCACATGATACTGTGATCCTATTCTCCGCTCCAAAGACTTCTGAGGAAGAGGGTCTCCAGAGGTAAAACGTCTTTAGGTAGGAAATCCCTTAGCCTACCTGGCTTCTGCAGGACTCCGCCACCCCTTGTCCCCGAGAACAGGAGCTCTGTCTCCTGGGACCTTCAATGGGATCCATGGCGGGAAGGTGAAGCCTGAAAGTTAGGTGGGCACTGTGAGCCCTGATTCCAGGCTGCTCTGTGCAGAAAGCCAGTGGTATCTTGGCCTTCACCACTGGGAGACATGGACCTGGGCCTGAGCAGATGCTGTGGCTGTCTTGCGACTTTCCGTGGGAGGGCAGGAAGGGGTGGTCGAGGAGAGAGTCCACAGTGCATTGATGTCCACGTGTTGACCAGGACGGCCATGGCTCTTTCGCAATCCCCCGGCCAGACCCAGCAACCCAGTTGAGTGCATTTAAGGCATTTGCACATCAAAACTTGTTGAATGTAGCTGCCTTTCGTACAACTGGGGAACTAGGGGTCTCTCTACCAAGCCAGAATAAATGACCCCTTCTGATTTAGGAAGGAGAAAGTTCTGATGTTAGATTTCTCTTGGGCCTTTCCTTCTAATAGCAATTGTCTTCCCTTAGTTTGGCTCAAATTGATTCAGGCAGGAAAGTATTAGTGGGAATGTGAGCCTGTTAGTGTATATACATATTTTTATGAAGAGTGCCTCTAGGGAGCCATCAAAAAGTGACAGCTCACAGACATACTTATATGCAACTCTGAGAACGTTGAGTAGTTGCAAGGGAAGTTTTCCACGATTGCTGAATAGGGGAGGGCAATCAGTTCAGCCAACAAGAGCTCTTTTGACGCTGCATTTTCTCAGTTGAAAAGCAGCCTAATCCTCACTAACCCCTCCCAGCTTAATAAATCTGAGGAGACTTCAGAAATGGACAAATGAAGACCTTCCACTGTCTCCTTCGGGGTCCTCAAAGCCGAATTTCCGGCAGGCAAGCAAAGAGGGAAGCTTTAGGACAGTTTCAATGAGAAAAATTAATTTATTTAACGGCAGAACATTCAGGCAAAATATCCTTCAAGAAAGAAACTATGAGCACTCTCCACCACCATTCATTTCCCAAGACAGCAGAATTCCTACATCTTGAGCAAGGCACTCGGATGCATGCCTCATGTTAATCTCAATCTCCTTTTTTCTTTAAGTGACTCCCAAAAATTAACCTCACCGGGAAAGAAAGAAAAATCAAATGCAAATCAGCTTGGCTCTGCCTGCCTCTCACAAAACGCCCGTGGGGATGCGGCCATTGAGGAGGGTCTATAGGTGATTTCTCCTTAATATTTTTTTGCTCTAAAAGAGTTCTCTGTGGAGCCTTGAGGCAGTTCTCCATGCTTTTGTCTCCCGCAAATTCGCCGGGTGCAGACGGTCGTAGCGTTATAAGCCGGGTTAGTGACCACTAGGGACGGAAATCGCTAATTACCAAGTCCCCTTTGATCTCCCCGGGCCGTTTGGCTCTTGACCCTGGAGGCCCCGGTATCCGTGCTTTCCCAGAACTGGACCAGACCAGCGCGTGCAGCGCCTAAGAGTCGGACGTCTCTGGCCGGAAGGTGAAGCCTGAAACTTACGTCTGCAGTCCGACGTAACTGCAGTTACGGTGTACAGCAAGGTCTGGATCAGACTTGTAAAAATATCCAGAGACTGCCCAGAGTTCCCGTCCAGCCGCAGAGCTGGTGTGCTGGCCGGACGCTAACAAGCGCCTGTGTGCGGAGGAGTCTGATTAGTTTAAGCTACCTACTAATTGCACTTTTCTTTAAATTTTGGGGTAAGACTGGGGAAATGAATTTCTTAAAATTTCCTCATCCACTGCCTCTCCCCCCTTCCTCTTTCGATTCTTTTGTGGGAAATGGAGTTTTCTTCTCTTTGCCGGGACTATAAGGTGATTCGAAATCGTTTGTGAAATGAACAAAAGTCACCAGCAAGCGGGACGACTGGCAGATAGGGGGCGGGAGCGAAGGCCGGGTCTCGGAGGATAATGGGGAGCCGGACTCCTCCCCGTCTGGTCTCCATGGTCCCCTTCATCTTCCAGGTAAGATGAATGTCCCTTCATCCATCACCCGCCGGGAGGCCCCTCCCCCAGGCGAGCGGAGAATCTGCTCGCCGAGGAAACCTATTAGCCCCACACAGGGAGGCTTTGTGGAGCCATTCGAGGCTCTCCCTTGTGGCCTTTGTCCGAGGAATTCAAGCGTTTACTTAATGCGTTAGCACGGAACTCTGCGCAGGGTCGGGACACCGCGTGCCGAGCCTGGCGCGGACGCCGAGACCGCGGCTCCCTAGCCCGGGTGATCCCCAGGACCGCCTCGCCGGTGAGCCTGGGGCCCGCTGCGGGGCAGGACCTCTTCCTTACTTGGTCATCTCCCGGGGGCTGCGCTTTAAGAGAGCGGCAAAGTTTCGGTGGGTGAACCGAAGCTGGATCCATGTGACCCTGAAGCAGGAGAAATAAACTTGACATGAATCGGGCTTTCCAGGAAGACGTTGGGCGCTTCGCCGTTTTACGTGCTGACCGTTGGGAGCCGTACGCTCAACGGTCACTGATGCCTCTGAGCGCGGGGTCGCTTCCCACCCGCGCGGTAGCTTCCCACCCGCGCGCCAGCTGAAAGCTAGGGGCATTACTGGCATTTAAAGGGGAGGAGAGTGCGCGGTGTGCGGGGTCACGCCTCTACGGAGTTTAGGAAGGAGTCTGCAGGCTTACGAGGCGCGCACACTTCCCAGAGTATATGCAAATATTTTAGTAAGCCGCGGTCTCCGAGAACCCTTTAGAGGGAGGTGGTTCTGCTCAGAAATGTCGCCCGAGGGGACTTTCCACCGAAAACGTCCCCAACGTGCCCAGAACGCGCCCCAGTCTAGACAGGTGCAAGATGTTTTGTGCGGTCACGCCTCGGCCACCACTCTCCAAAAACGGCCGCTTAAAGGCGGTAAGTGCTAAGGTATCCAGCGCAAGAGGAAGCCTGCGTGTGGAAGGGGTTGCAGGGCGGAACTTAGAAGCCCAAGGCGGCCCACCCCTTCCAAAGAGCCTGCGGTCCCGCGCGACACCGCAGCGAGCGGCGTTTGCCGCCGGCGCCCAATCAGCTCTCTTCCTGGGTCTGTGACGGCGTTCGGCCCCGCCCCCTCGAGGGCGATAAAAGGCCACAGAAAAGGCGCAGCTGAGTGCACCGCGCGCGGCCCTGCTCCCCGGCACCGCCCCCAGGTGCGCTTCCCGGCCTGGGGCTCGCAGGGCGGGTCCCACTGGTTCCGTGGCTAGCCGCCGCCAGCTCCTCAGTCGCCATTGCGGTGCGGCCAAGCCGATCTCCTGGCTTCTCCCCCTCCCCTTTTTCTCTCACTTCCTCCTGCGCAGACGGCGTGCCCCGTGGCACTGGGCGGCTGGCCTGCGGGTGAGCAGCGGCGCAGCGCCCCTGTCCGGCCAGCTCACCTTGCCCGGCCCGGCCGTGCCCGAGTGGCGACGGTCCCCCCAAGACACCCTTTTCCCTGCAGGATGAAGAACCCAATGCTGGAGGCGGTGTCACTAGTGCTGGAGAAGCTGCTCCTTATCTCCAACTTCAAGCTCTTCAGTTCAGGCGCCCCGGGCGAAGACAAGGCAAGGAACACTTTCTATGAGATCAACTCTTTTCTCCGCGGCGACGTTCTGGAGGTGCCTCGGACCCACCTGACACACTATGGCATCTACCTGGGCGACAACCGTGTCGCCCATATGATGCCCGACATCCTGTTGGCCCTGACTGACGACAAAGAGCTCACGCAGAAGGTGGTCTCCAACAAGCGTCTCATCCTGGGCGTCATTGGCAGGGTGGCCAGCATCCGCGTGGACACAGTGGAGGACTTCGCCTACGGAGCCGACATCCTGGTCAATCACCTGGATAGGTCCCTCAAGAAGAAGGCGCTGCTCAACGAAGAGGTGGCGCGGAGGGCGGAGAAGCTGCTGGGCATGACTCCCTACAGCCTGCTCTGGAACAACTGCGAGCACTTCGTCACCTACTGCAGGTTCGGCACCGCGATTAGCCCCCAGGCCGACAAGGTACCACGTGTGACTCCCCGGTGGGCTCGGTGGGGACGCCCCCTCCCATCCCTAACCTTTCCTATCCGCTGGGAGCAGAGATTGAGTTCTAGATTTAGTAACGAACCCTCTGGTGTTTGTCAGGGAAGCCAAAAAAATAAACGGTGATGTGCCTTGCAGGATATCTCGAAATGCACGGTGAAAGAGTGTGGCAATGCAGTACCGCTGCCAGCGATGCCAGAGAGCTGCCCAGTTATTGCTGCAGAAGTCATCAGGGTGTCCATTCAGCGTAGTTGAAATGACAATGGGCAGGTGACTGAGAGGGTCACAGAAAATCTGTCGCCGTGTGCTTGCAACTTTACCCAAGAATTGCAGTTGGAAGGAAGGTGTCCAGAGTTTATATTTAATCCGTAACACTGTATAGTACAAATTGTTGTGCCTTTAAAACAAGGAAGCATGCTGTTTTCCCCATCTATAAGCTGCAGAGAGTGAATTCCCTTTGCTTAAGATAAACTGCCAAAATTTCCGTTAAGAAGACCTCCCTGGTAGATCCCTTACTCCGGTGGCTGAGCTTCAGAGAAGTCTTTTCCTTGGTATTCTGCATTCCTTCTGCGTTGGCTTTAATTCCCATCTAGACTTCACCATTGTTAAGCATCCTTTACACACTAGCCCCACAGGTGGGTTAGATTGTTTCTGGGTTCCCCAGAGATCAAAACAATTGGTTTTCAAGAAGAGCCATTAAATGTTGGAAGGTGATTTTATGGGTACTATAAAAAGGGGGGAAAAACTGTTAGAATTTAAGATGATTAAATTAGCTACAAACCCAAAGGAAAACAATGGATTTTTATTGCCTTTTGAAACCTCTTAACTTGTAAAAATCAAATTTTAAGCCTGCAACTTCATTTGCAATTGGAAGTCTTCTCTGCAGTTGCTGAAGAGGTATTGTTAGTGTGCACCCTTCACAATGAAAACCTGGGCAATCACGTAATAAGCTTCAGATTATACTCTTCATGTTTAGATATTTGGGTACCAAAAGAATCTAAGTCCATATAACCAATTTTTTATTGCTCCACATCTTAATTTTTTGACCCATATGTGAAAATCTTTCTCTCCTGTCGCAGAACATGAACGTATAGTGCTTGTATACATCTGTGTATAAAACTCCTTACAGATTGTTTATAAAGCCGCAACAGTCTCAATCTAGGGATTCTTTTCTAAGCAAAATAAAAATACAGTTAGAGCACTGTGCAGTGATTCAAGAATCACAGCTTCAGTCCATGCCTGTTTAGAAATGAACTTCACCACATTTACAAACACTGGCTCCAAAAGTGTTCAAAAGGAAACACGTCAGATTTACTTAGGACCCAAGCAAATCATTTCTCTAAGGAAAAACAGTATTTCCCTTCCATAATTAGGAGTTACCCTTTCATGGAACACATATAGCACTGTATTATACATTTCTCCAAAAAATCAAAAAGCAAAAAAGACAGTACAAGTGCTTTTTTAAGGTAGTAAAATATTAAATCAGCATAAATAACTAGTTGGAGTAGTTTTTCCTCTTTGGAAACTCTGTAGAGAAGTGCTTTAATTGCCGTTGCTGCATAGCACCTCTTGTGAAACTTGAGTTTTTGTCTTCACTTTGAATGGTCTAACAATTTGACCACAGAGTAGATTTCCCGGGGGAAAAAAAAAATCCCCATCCCAAATTTTCCAATTCTAAGGACTGTGTTTTTTTTTGATTTATTTTATTTATTTATTTATGGCTGTGTTGGGTCTTCGTTTCTGTGCGAGGGCTTTCTCTAGTTGCGGCAAGTGGGGGCCGCTATTCAGCGCGGTGCGCGGGCCTCTCACTATCACGGCCTCTCTTGTTGCGGAGCACAGACTCCAGACGTGCAGGCTCAGTAATTGTGGCTCACGGGCCTAGTTGCTCCATGGCATGTGGGATCTTCCCAGACCAGGGCTCGAACCCGTGTCCCCTGCATTGGTAGGCAGATTCTCAACCACTGCGCCACCAGGGAAGCCCTAAGGACTGTTTTTGAACATGCCCTGAGAGAAGTAGGTCATTAGTACTGAAGGAGGACTGGTTTCTATTTTTTGGAAACATAAGGAATGACAATTCTGGGACTGATTGTTGAGTTCTCCATATATACAACTATTATTAGCATAACATGAGAGTTGCAAAGTTGTCTCTCACTTAAATTTGTGTTTATAAAAGCTCTCAAGAGCACTTTCCCTCAGGAAAACACTGCAACTAATGTGAAAGTGAACTGGAAGAGAATCTTTTTTTTTTTTTTCTTTGTAGTGATGCTCTTCTTTACAAGTTTAGAAATCATAAAATTAAACTTTTATATTACTGTTAACAATTTCAGTATTTCATAAACTATAAAGCCCTTTAATTAGTAACTGTTACTATTCCTTATGCTTTTTTTTCTTTGCTGATATTGGTTTGCATTGCCAAAACGAATACACATACCCCTTTTAATTTCCGGGGATTCAGTGCTCAAAAGTTCCCCTGTAGGCTTCTTAACAACTAGAACCTAGAGGACATTTCCTACTGTGGAGCAACACCAGCGGTACCTCCTGGACTGATGGCCAAATGAACCAGAACAGGACATTAGAAACAAGATGCTCCTTGTGCAAGTCTTCTTTTGGGGGAAAGAGAGTCCACAATGATTCTATGTTGGCCTTAATTAAAAATTATTTGAAAAAGATAAAAGAAGCATGACTGTATCAAGACAACATTCTTATTTACCTAAATGTATATCTCCCCATTATTTGCCAAGCAGCTTTTCTCATTGTCCTGAAAACTTCATTCAGTTTGATCCTCATCACTTTAAGATTGTGTATTTGTTACTCAATGTCTTGTTAGTTTAGTAAAAAGAGACAAATCATATGTTTGACATATAAAAAGAATGACATCTGGATAACCAACAGGAAATTTCATATTTGTTGAGATACTGTATAAAAATACAGACAGAGACAGCCTTGCAGTGAAGGTAGTGTGTTAAAATATATTGGACTTGTGCATTCATTCCATTAAGAATTTGGAAACCTAGCTCTCCAGTACTAAATACGCCACTGTAGGAGACCCTAAAAGCATATACAATGACACGTCTAGCAAAGGAGCTTAAAACCAGTATGAGTAGGAAACTCTTAGCAAAATGGAGCAATTAATTGCTAAATTCTGCCCCGACATTGATGAAGTAGAGATAATTGTCAACAGATCTAGCAGTGATAATAATCGTTGTAATACCTTACATTTATACAGCATGCAGACGAATACAAAGTACTCTTGCAAAAAACTCTCATCTGATCCTCACACAACCTCAGTATTTCCATGGAGGAGAAGAGGGTAGTCTGGACATGCTAAATGATTAAAAGGTGATCCAGGACTCAGACATAGGCCATTACTTCTAAGAAAAATTCGTTTTCTAAGGAAAAAAAATTATACATCTTAGAAAAATGCATTCCTCGGGGGGTAAGGATCCTGTTTAATTTATCTTTATTTCTAGCAGTCAATTTTGTGTCACATAATTGATTATGAATTTAATATATTTTGGCAGGGAATGGGATATGACAACAAAATTAGACTTTCTATGCCTTTAGATTTTGAGGCATATCAGAATGTTATAATCAAAAGTATCACCAAATTTTAGAACGGTGAGTTGTAGGAATTGAATTCACCAATAATGATAGGCTAAATTCTATTTGTTTGAGATTAGAGATCCGTTTGCTCATTTTACGTTAGAATATGTTATTGTTATTGAGAGGCAGTTTAATGTTGTCTTTAACCTTTCATCCTGAATAACTTTTATGTGGTTACATTCTCTGTAGTTTTCTATAAATGTTGTGTATGTACAAAGGCAACTGTCAGTATTAACCTAGTTGCCTAAAGTATCATTTCAGCTACTATGGGATGTAGAATCAAGAAACTGAACTATTAACATCTTAAATTCTTTCCAAGGTCGTGAGAGAAATTCTAATTCTTCTGGTAGATAGAAAATAGCTGGGAAAGTTGTGCTCTACTATTTGGCATATGTGATTCTTCCTAGGTTTAGCCACCTTTTCTAATATTCTTAAATTTTATTTTCCAGTTTTGTGAGAATGTGAAGATAATTATTCGTGATCAGAGAAGTGTTCTTGCTTCGGCAGTCTTGGGATTGGCATCTATAGTCTGTCTGGGTTTGGCATCATATACTGCCCTTCCTGCAATTTTTATTCCATTCTGCTTATGGATGGCTGGCTAACTTCATACCCTCGTTTCAGTGTGTGTATTCTGTGTGTAGATATGTTTATATTTATAGAGCACAAATCAGTATAAGCATCGTTGAGAAAAATGTGACCTGTAATACTGCGTCCTGGATAAAAATGTGATTAAGAATCACACAAAGTGCTTACCGTGTAAGCCCAAGAACAATGGCTTTCTGAATCTTCCCAGGCAGTTCCATTTCAAAGCACTGCGAACCTTGGAAACATGACAGCTTGTGCTAGAATTCTCCATTACAAGAAAATCAGCCCCTAAGATGATGGCCGCAGGAGATTATTTGTGTTATTTTTTTTCTCTGTAATCATTGTTCTTCTCTGTTAAGCCTAAATTAGAAGATTGGAAAATTTACTGAACGAGACCACTAACTTTATTGTAAATTTATTCTGTTTCATTGAAAAATTATATTAAACTAAAAAAATTTCCCTTATCAAAACATGTTTGATGATTGGCCAAAAAAAAAAAAAATCACAATTTTTTCATGTATTATATATAATTTCCAATAGGTCAAGAATAACTTCATTACTTGAAACAATATTGGCAAAGGTAAGGTTTAATGATAAAGTAACTGACGAGAACTATAGAAATCTGTGTTTTCCTGCAGAAATAGCTACTAATGCTATAGTTTGATTTGATTTGGCTTTACTTAGTAGGAAACCTGGCATTCATTTTTTTTTCCTTTTATTTGTCACTAGTTACTGTAAACCACTCTGAGAGGAAAATGAACATAGGATTGAAGTAATTCGGGTACTTGGAGTGTGTATGTGCCAGTTAAATACACAGATATCCACATACACTCAGACTGATGAGAGACAAATTAAGTTAGTTCTTGATTGCTTTATTATCATACCAGTGTAGTTAGTATAGAGCATTGGTGGAGGTGAACGTAAAAGCATGTTCAATCCATTTTCTTATGCCCTTGCATCTGTGGTGTAACTTGCATGTATGTCGTCATTGGACAGTTTAATTTTAAAGCATTTACTAATGCACTGTATAATTTTTAAAAGCCCTGAGATTTGTTTCATTTGTTCCATTTCATTGCTAAGTCAGTATAGTTTACATCCTTAAAAGAATGATGCTTCAGCAATATATAAAACCCAAACAAGTAGGACCAAAGGAAATAACTGTTAGAAATCATTTTTAAGTGTCTTAGTACCACCAGGCATGTAAGTTGATTACACAGAGGCTGTTTTAATATCAGAGTTGAGATGTAGCAGTGTTAAAGCAAGCATGCAAGTACTTTTACAAAATTACCAAATTCTAAAAAGTAAGCTACAAGCTAGACTTGCATTTCAAGTATTAAAATTGCTTTATAAACTATCAAGAATCACAAAATAATGAGTCACATAATGAGTGGTATGAGGAGGGTGGGGTTAGTCACTCAAATCAAAACAAATTTAAGAGCAGATTTTAGTACATCACCACTAATTTACCTACAACAAATTCAGTTAGAGTTTAATAATAATTAAACTTTGTTTAATTATTTAAATGTCTTGAATAATTAAAGCATGAAATGACAAACACCACAGAATAAAGTGTTCTATGGGCCTATTCCAACCACTTAAAGTTATCTTAAGTGTGTATACATAAAAACAACCACTATGAGAACTCCATTGTATTAGTGGTTTTTCACTTACGGTATATTATTCATGTAGCAATTGTTTAAATAAATTCATTTAAAAAATATGGTGTCCTCATAAATAATTAACATCTTCTTCTGCAGACTTTGGTATTGCAGGTAGCAAAAACCACTGTGTGACGTTAAATCTGTGTTCAAAGATCATAATCCCTCATTAAAAGCCAAGGGAAGTACTTAAGGTTGGAATTAACATAATTAGTCTTGACTCATCCTTAAAGCAAGATTCAATTCATCATTCGTGTGCTCATTATGTGCCAGACTCTGACCTATTACAATTTCATGCTCTAGAATTATTATTATTTGTTAACTACCTGTATTAGAGTATACACAGTGCTATGGGAAAACAGGGGTAGAAGAAATGAAATCTTCCTGAAGGGTCAGAGAAATCTGTGTGAAGGAGGAAGTGCCAGCATTAGGCAGAGAAATAGTAAGAGGGGGGTCTCATCATACCGACGTGTTCCACTACTTGTGGGAAGAAGGAACCAGAAGGAAGATTTATATTCCCTAGGATTTGTTGAACTACTAGAAGAAAAGGAGAGTTTTCGTTTTGTTGTGCTCGGTTTGATTAGTTGCTTAACAAGGTAGAAAGAGAAGCATATATCCTTGATTGTTGTTATGGAAGAAAGCCTGAGCCATTAATGTCTCTAGTGAATTCCTCTAGGCTTCATTAGTTAAGATTCATCCTTATGGTCCTGCAAATTTCTGTTCTAACTTGTGAAATGATAATCCAGTAGTGTCTGATGCAACTTTTGGTGGCTTATTTTGTTCTTTGCCATACCTCGCTAAAGGCTGAACAGGACTAGCCAGGGCTAAAATGAAATAATGCAAGTATCAGGTACTATGCAGGTGTTGGGGATGAAAAGATGAATGAGACATTGACCTTCTCCTCAAAGCTGATGGTCTCATATACACAGAAGGATGTATTAAGACTTTCTGCAGTAGAGCTGATTGAAGGCACAGAAAGAGAAGTGGTTCGTTTTCACTGATAAGGTCAAAATTATAGGAACTGTATTGAGACTTGGAAAATCGGAGTGTTTTCCAAAAGGACAGATCTGGGGCAGGACATTCAACACACTGGGGACAGCATGAGCAAATGCACGAGAACTGCCCCCACCGTGCCTGGCACAGAAGAGTGAGGTACTTTCTAATTCAGGGACTGAAAGCCTGAAACTGCATGGGGCATTCAGGCAAGTGCAAGTGGTTCAGAGGCTAGAGCAGAGCAGGGCTGATGAGAGATGCCAGGAGAGTGATCAGGTGGTGCAAGTCTTGTGTAGACCAAGTTTGGACTTTATGAACGGGCAATGGAGACTTGGGGTTCAGAGAGGTAACTCCCAAAAGCATGTTGGAAGATGGAGGCATGGGGCAAGATGACAAGGGGATCTTAGGAGACTAGTTATGGTCCTCAATCTCTCAAGTAATGGCCTGTAATTGTAAGGGTGGAGAGCAAACATGTCAAGGAAATGTCAGCTGACTTTAGCCAAATCCTTATAATTGACTCATGAGTAACTCCTGGTGGGGTGTCAGGGAGGAGTCATGCATCCTTCTTTCCTGCCAGAAAGTTGGTTCCTGAAAAATAAATTAATGTGGTGACCGTGTGTAAATTGGATGCTCCACATCTTTGTTCTGCTAGATATGTTTCTTCCCAAGAACAAGCAAATAAGTATGGATTTGTTTTTTAAAAAATTATTTTTTTCAGAATATATATTTCATATTTTTCCATTTTATATTTCATACTGTTACTTTCAAGTATCAAAAATGTTTTCTGGCAATATCAAAGTTATGCCAATGGCAAAAGTCTTTTGTTATAGATGAGAAGACTGTAAGAAATGATGGCTGCTAATATTCTGTTTTATAGGATCTGTTTAGAGAGCTTTACCTAACTAGATCTGTCAGCTCAACTAGTTTTATATTTGGTATACATGCATGTTCAATAAAATCAATTTTACATACTGTCCCCTCTCATCTTTCAATTTGAAATACGTAAAAGTAGATAACAAAACACTTTTTTTGAACATGGTAACCTGAAAGTTTTTGCCTCTCAAAGCTTCCTTTACTGAACATAGTTTTATATATTTGAAATTAAAATTTTTTGTGGATCTGCCTTCGGGTTGATATAATCTATGTTATCTACATCTTGAAGCCTACCTTGATTATGTAGAAAAGGGTTCTGTGTAATATTAAATAACAAATCCCTTCTCCATTCCACAAAATCAAGCAACAACAATCAGAGCCATGGGCATGAACTCTATAATCAGATGTGTAATGCTACCAGGGCAGCCTGCAGCTTTACACTGGCCATGGGTGTGGTGGGAATGAGGCATCAACGGGAACAAGTCCCAGGCCAGTCTTGAAATGCATTCACAGCATTGCAAGGACCACAGAAGTTACTGGGCTGAACCCTTAAACCTCTAACCAGATTTTAGAGGTGGAAAATCAGGTACAGAGGTTGAGATACTTTGTGATTATGCAAATAATTAGAGCCAGATCCCAACCTTGACTCCAGCTTTCTTTCCACTGTACCACATCAGTTCCCTGAGGCCCCCCATAAACTGGACAAGCTTTCCTCCAATGAATGTATTAATTTCTTGCAGACCTTCTGTGTACTCCAAGCAGGGCCACACAGAATGAACTAGTTAGAATCTTAGTTCTGTAGCTGCTCAGTCTAAGGAGAGAGAATGGCAAGTCAATAGATTTCAAAACGATAAGCTTGTAGAGGTGTCAGAACAGAGAGACGAGACCGGTCAGTAAAGGACAGGGATGATGGCAGAGAAGTCTTCACTGACACTTTAACTGAACTGTAAAGGATACAAATATTTAAAGTGAATGAGAACTCCCTTTTCCAGGCCATTGCAGGCACCTGGAGCAGTAAATACAAAGGCACAGTCATGAGGCCCCTCCTGCAGCTGGATTGCTGCTAGTCATTAAGAACAATCACCTGTGTTTATGTTGTTGCCTTGAGAAAAAGGTGCCCCAGTACTGTTACAAAGAACTCGCTGTTCCTTTGAGGAAGAACAGCTCCACTCAGGTGATGGTGGAGACAAGAGGCAAGACCATGGGGGACTTTACACTGTTAAAGTCCCGAGTACAGAGAAAATGTTTCCTAAACTTTCCAAGTGCCTCGGCTGAATCTAATAAGTGTGCAATTTTGTGAAACACATGATGAATGGGGGTGGGATCAGATTGTGAGGAAAAGAAACAACATTTTATGGACAGAGGTTTATTTAAGGTAGATGGAGAAGCAGGAAGTACAGGAATCTCCTCAAACAGGTGATGGGTCCCTTCTCCCCAGTCAGCTCACAGCTGCTCCCATGTCCCAGCAGCGACCCTGGTGCCATCATTTTCCTGACTCTAGATTCTGTCCCCAACATTTCTTCCCATTGAGCTTTTACCTGCTACTCCCATGGCTGCCTACCTGCTGCTACTAACACTAAGTGTGTCATTGCTTCTGATGCTTCATGGCTTTCCTTAAATCCTTTACTGTTTCTTTCACTTCTGCTTCACTCTACCAGGTCTCTGTCTCTCACTGAAAACTGCCAAAGGATCTAATTAGGCTGACTAATCATGGTGCAATATTGCTGCTTCCAGTGAACAAAGTTCTCGAACCAGGCTGCCTCATGGGCCCCTGGACCCTCATATCTTTTAGGTCAGATACCTTCAGATCAGGTGACATCCTTGGGCCAATCAGTTGTTGCCAAGTTGCACAACCATGGGCTCCAAGTCACGGTGGAGCTACTCTAAGGAGCTACTTGTAACTGATTTTCCTTTGCAGATGGCTATCAGCCAGGTTAGAGGGAGAGTAGTACCTGATCATCGCCTTCCAGAGCTCAGTCTGCAACAACATAGAGGATGGATTGCATGAGGAGATGTAACTCAAAGGACAGCCATTCTGTCACCAAGATATAGGAGAGAAATGATGAAGACTGGATAATGTAAGTCAGTGGCAGTGGGGATGGAGAGGAGAGAATGGAATGATTCGAGGAGTGTAAAAGGGGGAGGGTGTCCAACATACAGTGTCCAACCAAGAACACAGAAACTTTTCTAAGTATTGTCTGGCAAGATGTGCATGTATGTGTGTGTGTGTGTGTGTGTGTGTGTGTGTGTGATACCTTGGTTTCTCTCTTCCACTCAGCCTCCAATCTCTTGTGAGGGGCTTACATTGGCCAACAAAGCCAGAAAGCAGCTGACAGGAGAGCCTGGGAAACAGCCTGCTGCGAAAGTCAAGAAACATATCTGAGGGCTAACAGGAACAATTGGGCACCCATCAACATAACTGGTTGTATCATGCCATACTGGCTAATTTAGGGGAGTGGGCCTTGGAACAAGTAGGAAGAGCCTGGTTTGGTATATACAAAGTTTGAGTAGCCTAGGGTCCCATAGGTGGAAATATAAACAACTGGAAATTGGAATCTCACGCTCAAGACAGAGAGGTACTGGGAATTATAACAGTGGTAAATGTAGCCCAGGCTATGAATTAGACCATTTTGGGGTTTCTATGAAGATTTAAAATAAAATGTAATGATAGGAGACTAAAGTCACAAACAAGTAAGAGGGAGGAAGAAAGATCAAGAACATTTCCCGAAGGAGACTGAGGAATAATGGTACAAAGTTTAGAGCAGACCAGAAGAGACTGTGAGGAAGCCGTGGAAGGGTGAGCTTTAGAAGGAAGTGTATAAATAGCATCAAGATAGAGAAGAGAGAGAAGGGCTGAAGACTGTTCACATTGGACTTGACAAACAAGGAGACAGAGTGACCTTGATTGGTAAGCATCCCACTAACGCTAGATGCGGGGCGTTAGGAAGGTTAGGGGAGAAGGCAGATTGTAGGTCAGAATGTAAATGGGAAAGGAGCGTGGGCTTCTTTTTGTAGTAGTTTGGTGGGAAAAGGAAAGAAACAAAGCACAAACACTCAGAGAACAGTATAATATCTGACATGTCTTTTTTCACTTCATCCTTGCTTGGAATGAAACATACTGTGAACTGCTTTACGCCTCATTTAAGAACATAAATCAGAAGTTAATTTTCATAATTCTTTTCTAAGATACACCCTACTTGTAATATCATCAGAACAATACTTTTCTTTCAGAACAGTGATTAGTATCAGAGGGTCAGTCAAATCAATGAACGTTCCCATTTCTACTGGCTTCTTTGAAAAGAACACATATTCAGATAGAGATTCTAGCAGGGTCATCTTGAGATTATTATTCTGAGTGAAGTTAGACAGAGAAAGACAAATATTATATGATATCACTTATATGTGGAATCTTAAAAAAATGATACAAATGACCTTATTTACAAAACAGAAATAGACTCACACAGAAAACAAACTTATGGTCACCAAAGGGGAAAGGTGGGAGAGGGATAAATTTGGAACTTGGGATTAACAGATACACACTACTATATATAAAATAGAAAAACAACAAGGACCTACTGTATAGCACAGGGAACTATATTCAATATCTTGTAATGACCTATGATGGAAAAGAATCTGAAAAGAATATACATTTACATATATATGTATAACTGGATCACTTTGCTGTATACCTGAAACTTTGTAAATCAACTATACTTCATGTAAAAAAAATGAAAATAAAAATAAAAGAAATTCTAGGAGAGTCAGGAGAATTGGGAAGGAGTAGAAATATAAAACAGACTGCACAGGACTCTAGTCCTGGGCTCTTATTCCAACAACCTGTTGAGGGAAGTCCACTGCCATTTCTTCCCTTTCACAGAATGATGGAGCAGAGATCAAGACACAATACAAGACTCAGATTCAACTGCTTCTGGAAACTTTTTGAGCAGCATGACCTCATAAGTTCTTCAGATTCTCTACAATTAAATCTCCACAAATATTCATGAAAAAAATCATAATTGAAGGTTAAACAAATCCAAATGGCTAACATGTCCAACAAAATTTGTACAAAATAATGATTTCTTATCCCTTTGCCCTATGTTGACCCCAATACATGAAGAATTTTGAGACCATTTTATCTGGCACTTGACTGAGTCACCTATTCTTTGAAGAAGAATGTGTTAGCATTCTTGAGAAAGTCTCCTTGTTTATACTGAATCAAACAATGAGCTGAACTTCCAAGATTTATCAGATAAACAGCTTTTGTTGGCTAAGCCTGGCTGGGCCTGCAGCTGCCTCCAAGGATCTGCTCAGGCTGAAGAACCTAAGCTCCACATTAGTTCAGACACCTGATCTGACCACGTGTCTCACTGCTGGGTGGAAACCAAAGCGGTAGCAATTGCTACATACTTGAGCGACATCAAGATTGATTTCCTCTCCAGCCTCCCTTAACGCGTCCTCCAAACTCCCACCTCTCCACACAAATCTTTCTCCACTTCACCTCTAGCAAGTCACAGACAAATGACTACCAGGGAATTCAACAACAGTAAATTCTTTTTGTTTTTTGTTTTGTTTTGGTTTTTTTTGTTTGTTTGTTTTTTTTAATTGAAGTATAGTTGATTTACAATGTTGTGTTAATTTCTGCTGTACAGCAAAGTGATTCAGTTATACATATATATACATTCTTTTTTTAATATTCTTTTCCATTATGGTTTATTATAGGATACTGAATATAGTTCTCTGTGCTATACAGTAGGACCTTGTTGTTTATCCGTCCTATATATAATAGCTTACATCTGCTAACCCCAAACTCCTGGTCCATCCCTCCTCCAACCCCCTCCCCCTTGGCAACCACCAGTCTGTTCTCTATGTCCGTGATTCTGTTTCTGTTTCATAGATAGGTTCATTTGTGTCAAATTTTAGATTCCACATGTAAGTGATATCATATGATATTTGTCTTTCTCTTTCTGATTTACTTCACTTAGTATGATAATCTCTAGTTGCATCCATGTTTCTGCAAATGGCATTATTTCGAACAATGGTAAATTCTTTTCATTTCATACTACACCTAATTTTTCCTGTGTAAAAAAATTAATAAACAGAAACCTCAATTAAATAGAGTTGGGAGACCAGAAGGGGGAGCTCTCATGCCCTGTGAAGATAGCTGACCCCAATAGGAAGAAAGACTCCTCTTCTTTCCCGTGAAGGACTCAGCCACTGAAAAGCCATGGACCCTTGGTTTACTACAGCTCTCCCAACTTCCTTTCCTCTCTATAAAAGAGTCCTCTTCTGCACTTTTGCAGGGGACTTTCACATGGCTCACCATGGTTGCAGACCTCGAATTGCAATCCTGTGCTGATCCCAAATAAACCCATCTTTGCTGGAGAAATATCTGGGAATCTATTTGTTTCAGGTCAACACCTGGATGAGGATTGAAAGTGACAATAAAGTGACAAAAACGTTTGTGACAATTATTTTAAAAACTATAAAGGAATTGAAGACATAAGACAGGATGAGAGAAAATCTGAAAATGAAGCAAAGAAAGGAAATGGGTTTAGAGCACCACAGCAATCTGTTTGAGGGACAAGCTCCTCTGTAGGTGAACAGCTACACCTACGCTTCCCTTTGGTGCTCCTGCAGGGACTGTTACATCTCTTTCTGTAGTTCAGTCAGATTTCTTTACTTTGTAGTGCTCATTCTCATGACCACTCTGGAACCAAGTGCTATCCCTTTGATCCCAAAGTTATCTTCCCACCTAGATAGCAAGGCAGACTAAGAAAACTAGAAAAGGTCAACTTTTATCTGCTCCCCCCCTCACCGCCACCCCACCCTTGCTTGGCTCTTTCCCTGGGCAGGCTCAAGGAACTTTTACTGACGTATTCCTAAGTTGGCACGTTAGAATGTGCTCCTAAGCACACATTTTTTGCCTGGTATGAGGTAGACATGGTGGGGTCTGGGAGGTCTCTCCTAGGGACCCAGAATCTGTGAAAAAAATTAATAAACAGAAACCTAAATAAACAGAGTTGGGAGACCAGAAGGGGGAGATCTCATGCCCTGTGGTTACCAACCACGTTTGGCAATTTTTTTAAAAAATTATTTATTTATTTATTTATTTATTTATGGCTGTGTTGGGTCTTCGTTTCTGTGCGAGGGCTTTCTCTAGTTGCGGCAAGTGGGGGCCACTCTTCATTGCGGTGCGCAGGCCTCTCACTATCACGGCCTCTCTTGTTGCGGAGCACAGGCTCCAGATGCACAGGCTCAGCAATTGTGGCTCACGGGCCCAGTTGCTCCGCGGCATGTGGGATCTTCCCAGATCAGGGCTCGAACCCGTGTGCCCTGCATTGGCAGGCAGATTCTCAACCACTGTGCCACCAGGGAAGCCCCCACATTTGGCAATTTTACCAACCACTCCACATTTGTACTTTCAGGCTTAGGATACTAACTACTTCCTGAAGGCAGCCAACTCTTTCCCACAGCAAATGATTCAGATTCTGCTTCATTTCTTTCATGTGGCTCACATGTATTTAGTGTCCATGATATCCTAGGCACTGAACTTGGCAGGGGGGCTTCAGAGGTGGAAGATAAAAGTTTCTACTCTGAAGGAGCAGGTATGTTGCAACCATAGTATTGGAACTATCTGAGTTGAAAGTGACTTTAGAAAATAAAACATTTTTGCATTTGTTATTTTATAAAGGGCTTTCATATACATTCACTCATTTAATAATTATTACCCTATAATGAAGAAACTGAGCTTATAAATATTGAGCCTATAAATACTTATATATAAATAAAATATTGAGTGGTTTTTAACCACCAAGGTGTTATTCTTGTTTAACTGTCAAGGAATCTGAGGCTAAGCAGGTTAAATGCTCAAGAGACCATAGTCAGAATGTAGTATCAGGACTCAAACTACGGTATTTTTACTCTAAATTCTCTATTATTTCACACTGCCCTATTTGTGTGTAATCAAGCAAATGAAGTCATCAATTTCTTTCCAAGATCATACTGCTACATCTAGCCGGTGGTCACTCGACATGAGGAGGGGTTTATTTACTTTCCTAGTCCTTACCTGTGCTTTCTGGCCACAGAGATTGAACTTTAGTTCAATATGATGTAATAATTCTTAAGATTTTAAATCCTCACCCAAGGAAGTGAAACGGAAAGGTAGATTGGCCCCTGCCCCTGGAATCTGAAAGTTTAGCTGACACAGTTGATGTCTGGTTTTAGTTTTGTTAAGGTATCCATGCAACTTGCACCCAGTTACACCAGATGCTATTCAAGCTCAGCAGTTCTCTGATGGAGTTATGAGCTGACACCAGGGAACACTCTATATTCCACAGTGAACTGTTTACAAAGCAGCCTCCTTTTGTGAAGCAACGCCAAGATGGTATTAAGATGAAACAAAAGCCCGTCACAATAATAATAGGTGTGTCTGTCTACCATCTGCTTTTTGGTACACACACAGATGCACAGCAGCTTCCTAAGCTGGGCATCTTGGTGTTTGGGACTTATCCTCTGGGTATGTGAGGAGTCACTTCTGGGCAATGAAATTAACAATCTAAATCACAGCCCTGGAACTTAACTGGGTGAATACTGCAAAGCTGAGGCACAGGGGAGATGACAAGTGGACCATCCTGGCTCTCCACCAACAGGCAACCATGCAAATCCTCAAACAAAACTTGTAGGCCTATTGCAGGTGGTCGAATCACAAACAATGAGGGGCCTGGGTTACAGATCCAAGGGTATTATTTACATATGTGACATATGCAATATTTTTGATTCAGCAGAAATCCGTCTTGGCCATTTTCTGAGAACAGACAGGATTGATTATCCTCCTATATACAGTTCTAAACATTTTTCCTCTAGTCTCTATACCACTTGTGAACCAAGCCCTGAAATCCCTGTTGACAGGGGCCACTGAGAAACCAAGACAGAGCTGACAGTGGGGTCTGAAGGGTAAGGCCCTACAGCGGAAATTAGCCTAGGAGATGGGACAGAAGGCAGAGGTGGGAGCAGGCGGGGCAAGGGGCTCAGGATGGCCCTGTCCAAAGGCCAGGGGGTTGGCCTAGTCTCTGACAAGGACAGGACTCCCAGCTTCATGTGGACCCAGGAGTGCCTGTTAAGTGCCTGACAGAATTTTTGCAGCATTGTGAGGAAACAAAAACGAAGCTCACACCGGAGTGCCCCCTGCTGAGTGGGGGTGAACCGCTGGATGCAGGCCCAGCAGCTCCCTTTATCTGTGACCCTAAAATGGGGGCTGGGGCTGAGCACAAAGGCTGAGCCCACCCTGAAACACCTCACACTGTGGTTTGAGATCCTTGCACTGGCCTTGTTGACAGCGGGCTTGTCTCGCTCCCCAATTAACCTACAGCTCTTTTAAAGTGTTTCTAAGTGTGTGGGACAGTGCTCAATCAATTCTAAAGAATAAGTACAATTTCACTGTCCCACAGGTGGTTGTTTTTTGTTTTTTTTTCTATTGCCAGGCAGCCAAAGTAAGAAAGGTCTCTCGTTTCTAGTTCCTCGGCAGACTTACATTCAAACATCTAAACAGCCATCTAAACAACCCTTCGACAAGTATACACAGAGCACTTGGTGCCAGGGAGGCGCTGTGCCTCATTGGCTCCTACGTAGCCCTCAAGGCCGCAGAGATTCTCACCACCAGAGGGCGGCAGAGAGTGGCTCCGTGCTGTCTCCGTCCCCTGCTGGACAGTAGTGATGGTGACATTGTTCAGGCTGTGGTTTGTAAGCCACATGCGTAAACGTGGCACTTATCACTCTGCCTTGTTAATGTCCTTTTTAATCTTTTGCTTATCTCTACCATCGCATCTCATGGTTTAAAATCCTCATTCTTAGGACTTGGCTCTGGGTTTGTGATGCAAATGCTCTTTTCAGTCTTCCTAAATTTCTTCTGTTGCCCAGATAAATAACATATCCAAACATACATACCAAAAATTTGGTATGCACCAATTTGAGGTGTTTGTGACTGGCTCCGAGGGTAAAACCGCTTTCCAGGGCTTGATCCCCCCAGGCCACCTGGCTGCCGGGCCGCACCCCGCCAGGGCTGCACATGGCTATATGACGTGCTGCCGGAAGTGCAAAGCAACCTGTTCTGTCTTGCAAGTTTTCCTCTTGCCCACCATTGTATTTTTTGTTTTGTTTTTGTTTTATTTATTTTTGGCTACGTTGCACGTGGGCTTTCTCTAGTTGCAGCCAGCGGGGGCTACTCTTCGTTGTGGTGCACGGGCTTCTCATGGCGGTGGCTTCTCTTGTTGCAGACCATGGGCTCTAGGTGCGTGGGCGTCAGTAGTTGTGGCTCGCAGGCTCAGTAGTTGTGGCTCACGGGCTCAGTAGTTGTGGCTCACGGGCTTAGTTGCTCCGTGGCATGTGGGTTCTTCCCGGACCAGGGCTCGAACCTGTGTCCCCTGCATTGGCAAGTGGATTCTTAACCATTGTGCCATCAGGGAAGCCCCTACCATCTGATTTAATGGGAGACTGTCAAAATCATTCTATTCCTTGATTTAATAGGAATAAAATCTATTTATATATATTGGAAATGTTACTCTTGTTTAATCCTCTAATTTTCTGTTGTTTCATAAACATTATCATATTGATTTGCTGTTCCTTATCATAATTTCACTTTTCCTCTACAAGTCTATTCAGTCTTCATTGGGGAACCTTTGTGATAAAATGAACACATCTAGCTTTGAATCTTGCTCTGGACCAGCTGGAGACTCTGGCAAAGTCTCACGCTTAATCTTCTCAAGTATAAATGAGGGAACATATTACTTACTCTCAAGATTATCATGGGGGCTTCCCTGGTGGCACAGTGGTTGAGAATCTGCCTGCCAATGCAGGGGACATGGGTTTGAGCCCTGGTCTGGGAGGATCCCACATGCCGCAGAGCAACTAGGCCCATGAGCCACACTACTGAGCCTGCACATCTGGAGCCTGTGCTCGGCAACAAGAGAGGCCGCGATAGTGACAGGCCCACACACCGCGATGAAGAGTGGCCCCCACTTGCTGCAACTAGAGAAAGCCCTCGCACAGAAACGAAGACCCAACACAGCCAAAAATAAATATAAAAAAAACTAATAATTAATTAATTAACTTAAAAAAATTATCATGAAGGTTATAAAGTATGTTGAGCCCCCCAGTGGGTTGGCACATAGATATGCTTAATAAATGTTAACCAAGGGGCCGTATATTAGTATCACCTCTTGCATACTCTGAGCAGTATTTCTAGGAGGCTTACAGTTCCTTTGGTATCTACACATCAATACCTTCCGTTAATGTTTTTAAAGGGATTCTCTTGTCCTCCAGCTTCTGCACCACAACTTAGCTATCAGAAACAAGGCTGGTGCTTGGCCCTCCAGCTGCCACACGTTGTGGAGCATGGCCAGAGGGGGTCTGGGGCAGCCGCAGGGGGCCTTGATGCTGGTGGAGTGGAGGGCCCAAGGCCCAGTGGTGGTTTAGTCAGTCCACCCATTTGAATGATGTGCCCCAGCTGCTGACCTTTTGGAAATCCTAGTAGCAGCCACACTGGCCTGGCTCACAACAACTGGGTGTGCTGGCTCTTTTAAAGCAAGGACTTTATGAAGAGAAAGGGCCACGGGCAGTGAAGAGCTTTTCATGTAGAAGCTGGGTAACAGGAGGGTTTGTTTGGAAGCAGCCAGAGAAAGGAGGAGGGAGGGAAAATGGAAGTGTGGCCTTAGCACAGACGCCAGGAGTAGGAACCAGAGCTTGTATTGTAAATGAACCTCCTTTTCTGAAATTGGGAACTAAGAAAGCTAAGGTAACTGTACAGTTGTAATAGCAATCATATTGATAACTATGGGGTTTTACAGCATTCAAGATTCCACCTGAGGGGAAGATCCAATTGTGATCAATATGTGTGTGGGGAGGGGTGTGTGTGTGTGTGTGTGTGTGTGCACATGCTCAGTGTTTATCCTAAATATTTGGGAATAATAATCCATATATAATAATATGACAATACCTAGCCAACTAAAGTATTTTATTAATACCCACACGTCATTTTCTAGCATTCTTAATAAATAAATTTTCTTTTCAAGATATATATTTCATTAGCTTTGATTGCCTCCATCAAATGGACTGCTTTTTAAACCTTAATATCAGCCAATTATAATTTTCTCTTATTCTGACTTCCTATAGTATTGTTCCTTAATGTGAGCTCCATGGGTCACCTGCATCAGAATCACCTGGGAAACTTGTCAAAGTGGCAGGTTCCTGGGCAACATTCCACATGCAGTGTAGCAGAGATTACTAGTTACAACACCATTGTCTCTTTCCTCTTTAGTAACATGATCCTTATTTAGTTGGGGTTAGCAGTACACCTCAGAATACTACATTTCCTGGCCTTCTTTTCCACATGACAGTATTCTGACCAATGTAATGAAAGCAGAAGTGTTGTTGAGGAATTCCAGGAAGGCACCTTGCAAGCGAAGCAGTGCATTTTTTCTTTTCCTATTTCTCTTCTGCCAGCCTGAAAGTGAACACAATGGCTAGAGTGCCAGCAGCCATTCTGGAACATGAGATGACTTTGTGGATGGAACCCAGGTACCCAACCCAGGTACCTAAGGTGGTGAAGCAGGAAGAAAGAACCTTGGGTCCCTGTGGTAACACCTTATCAGATTTGGGCTGGCTTCCTCCAGAGGAAATAAGCTGCTACTTCACTTAGGCCATTGAGAATGTTCTGTTCTATGCAGCTGACCTAATTCCACTTGCTAAATCTACTGATTCAAAATCTCTTGAAAAGCTGCATTTTTAAAAAAAATTTTAAGTCAGTTTTAATGAAATTCGATTCACAAACAGTACAATTTACCCATCTTTAGTGTGAAGCTTGGTCAGCTGTGACAAATATAAAGGATAATCACACCCCAATTGAGATAGAAAACCTTTCTATAACTTCAAAAATTAACTCTTTCAAAAAAAGAGTGGATATATGTATATGTATAACTGATTCACTTTGCTGTACAGCAGAAACTAACACAACATTATAAATCAACTACACTCCAATAGAAATTAATTAAAAAAAAAAATTTACTCCTGCTCCTTTACAGTCAATCCCTCACCCCCAGGCTCTGGCAGCTACTGATCTCTGTATTTACAGATTTGTCTTTTTAGAATGTTTTATAAATGACCTGGCTTTTTTCACATACCAAAACACTTCTGAAATTAATCCTGTTATTCATCAGTAGTTCACTCCATTTTATTGCTCAACCCATATTTCTTTAGATCAATATGTCCCAATTTGTATATCTCTTTATAAATTGGTGGATAGTTGGGTTGTTTCCAGTATGTGGCTATAATGAATGCAGCTGTTATAAACATGCATGTTCAAATCTCTGTGCAGATATTTTTTACATTTCTGTTGGGTAAATATCTAAGACTATTCAAAGAGACTGCGCCATTGTACCCCATCAACAATGTAGAAGGGATCCAGCTCTGCACACTCAAGCATTTGGTGTTGCCAATTTTTCTTGTTGTTGTTGCTTAATTTTAGCTCTCCTAGTAGCTATGTAGTAGTATCTCATGGTGATTTTAATGTGAATTTTTCTGATGAATACTGATGGAAAGCATCTTTCTATGTGTTTGCTCTCCAAATCATTTCTTTTTGGTAATGCATCTGTTCAAATATTTTAATGTGTATGTTTAAGTTCTTTATGTATTATTGATACAGTCTCCCATCAGATATGTGTTTACAAACATTTTCTTTCTGGTCTGTGGTTTGTCTTTTTATTTTCTTTTCAGTGTCTTTCAAAGAGCAGGGAATTAAATTCAATTACCCAGTTTTTAGGGGTTCTGCTTTTTATATATGTTCTATAAAATATTTGCCTAACCTAAGATCTCAAAAATTTTCTCCTATGTTTTCTTTTATTTTAATCTTTGAATTTTATTTTATTTATTTTTTAATACATCAGGTTCTTATTAGTCATCAATTTTATACACATCAGTGTGTACATGTCAATCCCAATCGCCCAATTCAGCACACCACCATCCCCACACCCCCACAGCTTTCCCCCCTTGGTGTCCATATGTTTGTTCTCTACATCTGTGTCTCAACTTCTGCCCTGCAAACCGGTTCATCTGTACCATTTTTCAAGGTTCCACATACATGCATTAATATACAATATTTGTTTTTCTCTTTCTGACTTACTTCACTCTGTATGACAGTCTAGATCCATCCACGTCTCAACAAATGACTCAGTTTTGTTCCTTTTTATGGCTGAGTAATATTCCATTGCATATATGTACCACATCTCCTTTATCCAGTCGTCTGTTGATGGGCATTTAGGTTGCTTCCATGACCTGGCTATTGTAAATAGTGCTGCAATGAACACTGGGGTGCATGTGTCTTTTTGAATTATGGTTTTCTTTGGGTATATGCCCAATAGTGGGATTGCTGGATCATATGGTAATTCTATCTTTAGTTTTTTAAGGAACCTCCATACTGTTCTCCATAGTGGCTGTATCAATTTACATTCCCACCAACAGTGCAAGAGGGTTCCCTTTTCTCCACACCCTCTCCAGCATTTGTTGTTTGTAGGTTTGCTGATGATGCCCATTCTAACTGGTGTGAGGTGATACCTCATTGTAGTTTTGATTTGCATTTCTCTAATAATTAGTGACGTTGAGCAGCTTTTCATGTGCTTCTTGGCCATCTGTATGTCTTCTTTAGAGAAATGTCTATACACGTTTTCTGCCCATATTTTGATTGTTTTTTTTTTAATATTGAGCTGCATGAGCTGTTTATGTATTTTGGAGATTAATCCTTTGTCCGTTGATTCGTTTACAAATATTTTCTCCCATTCTGAGGGTTGTCTTTTCATCTTGTTTATAGTTTCCTTTGCTGTGCAAAAGCTTTTAAGTTTCATTAGGTCCCATTTGTTTATTTTTGTTTTTATTTTCATTACTCTAGGAGGTGGGTCAAAAAAAATCTTGCTGTGATTTATGTCAAAGAGTGCTCTTCCTATGTTTTCCTATAAGATTTTTATAGTGTCCAGTTTTACATTTAGGTCTTTAATCCATTTTGAGTTTATTTTTGTGTATGGTGTTAGGGAGTGTCCTAATTCCATTCTTTTACATGTAGCTGTCCAGTTTTCCCAGCACCACTTATTGAAGAGGCTGTCTTTTCTCGACTGTATATGCTTGCTTCCTTTATCAAGGATAAGGTGACCATATGTGCGTGGGTTTATCTCTGGGCTTTCTATCCTGTTCCATTGATCTATATTTCTGTTTTTTGCCAGTACCATATTGTCTTGATTACTTTAGCTTTGTAGTATAGTCTGAAGTCAGAGAGTCTGATTCCTCGAGCTCCATTTTTTTCCCTCAAGATTGCTTTGGCTATTTGGGGTCTTTTTTGTCTCCATACAAATTTTAAAATTTTTTGTTCTAGTTCTGTAAAAACTGCCATTGGTAATTTGATAGGGATTGCATTGAATCTGTAGATTGCTTTGGGTAGTATAGTCATTTTCAAAACATTGTTCTTCCAATTCAAGAACATGGTATATCTCTCCATCTGTTTGTGTCATCCTTTATTTCTTTCAACAGTGTCTTATAATTTTCTGAGTACAGGTCTTTTACTACCTTAGGTAGGTTTATTTGTAGATATTTTATTCTTACGGTTGCAGTGGTGAATGGGATTGTTTCCTTAATTTCTCTTTCTTATTTTTCGTTGTTAGTGTATAGGAATTCAAGAGATCTCTGTGCATTAATTTTGTATCCTGCAACTTTACCAAATTCATTGATTAGCACTAGTAGTTTTCCGGTGGCATCTTTAGGATTCTCTATGTATAGTATCATGTCATGTGCAAACATGACAGTTTTACTTCTTCTTTTCCAATTTGAATTCTTTTTATTTCTTTTTCTTCTCTGATTGCCATGGCTAGGACTTCCAAAATTATGTTGAATCACAGTGGCAAGAGTGGACATCCTTGTCTTGTTCCTGATCTTAGAGGAAATGCTTTCAGTTTTTCACCATTGAGAATGATGCTTGCTATGGGTTTGTCATATATGACCTTTATAATGTTGAGGTAGGTTCCCTCTATGCCCACTTTCTGGAGAGTTTTTATCATAAATGGGTGTTGAATTTAGTCAAAAGCTTTTTCTGAATCTATTGAAATGATTATATGGTTTTTATTCTTCAATTTGTTAATATGGTGTATCACATTGATTGTTTTGCGTATATTGAAGAATCCTTGCATCCCTGGGATAAATGCTACTTGACCATGGTGTATGATCCTTTTAATGTGCTGTTGGATTCTGTTTGCTAGTATTTTGTTGAGGATTTTTGCATCTATGTTCATCAGTGATGTTGGCCTGTAATTTTCTTTTTCTGTAGTATCTTTTTCTGGTTTTGGTATCAGGGTGATGGTGGCCTCGTAGAATGAGTTTGGGAGTGTTCCTTCCCCTGCAATTTTTTGGAAGAGTTTGAGAAGGATGGGTGTTAGCTCGTCTCTAAATGTTTCATAGAATTCACCTGTGAAGCCATCTGGTCTTGGACTTTTGTTTGTTGGAAGATTTTTAATCACAGTTTCAATTTCATTACTTGTGATTGGTCTGTTCATATTTTCTTTTTCTTCGTGGTTCAGTCTTGGAAGGTTTTACCTTTCTAAGAATTTGTCCATTTCTTCCAGGTTGTCCATTTTATTGGCATAGAGTTGTTTTTAGTAGTCTCTTAGGATGCTTTGTATTTCAGCAGTGTCAGTTGTTACTTCTCCTTTTTCATTTGTAATTCTATTGAGTCTTCTCCCTTTTTTTCTTGATGAGTCTGGCTAATGGTTTATCAACTTTGTTTATCTTCTCAAAGAACCAGCTTTTAGTTTTATTGATCTTTGCTACTGTTTTCTTTGTTTCTATTTCATTTATTTCTGCTCTGATCTCTATGATTTCTTTCCTTCCAGTACCTTTGGGTTTTGTTTGTTCTTCTTTCTCTAGTTCCTTTAGGTGTAAGGTTAGATTGTTTATTTGAGATTTTTCTTGTTTTTGAGGTAGGCTTGTATTGCTATAAACTTCCCACTTAGAACTGCTTTTGCTGCATCCCATAGGTTTTGGATCATCATGTTTTCCTTGTAATTTGTCTTTAGGTATTTTTTGATTTCCTCTTTGATTTCTTCAGTGATCTCTTGGTTATTTAGTAACATATTGTTTAGCCTCCATGTGTTCATGTTTTGCATGTCTTCTTCTCTGTAATTTATTTCTAATCTCATAGTGTTGTGGTCAGAAAGGATGCTTGATATGATTTCAGTTTTCTTAAATGTACTAAGGTTTGATTTGTGACCCAAGATGTGATCTATACCAGAGACTGTTTTGTGTGCACTTGAGAAGAAAGTGTAATCTGTGGTTTTTGGATGGAATGTCCTATAAATATCAATTAAATCTATCTGGTCTATTGTCATTTAAAACTTGTGTTTCCTTACTAATTTTCTGTCTGGATGATCTGTCCATTGGTGTAAGTGAGGTATTAAAGTCTCCTACTATTATTGTGTTACTGTTGATTTCCTCTTTTATAGCTGTTAGCATTTGCATTATGTATTGAGGTGCTCCTATGTTGGGTGCATATATATTTATAATTGTTATATCTTCTTCTTGGATTGATCCCTTGATCATTATGTAGTGTTCTTCTTTGTCTCTTTTAACATTCTTTATTTTAAAGTCTATTTTATCTGATATGAATACTGCTACTACAGCTTTCTTTTGATTTCCATTTGCATGGAATATCTTTTTCCATCCCTTCACTTTCAGTTTGTATGTGTCCCTAGGTCTGAAGTGGGTCTCTTGTAGACAGCATACATATGGGTCTTGTTTCTGTATCCATTCAGTGAGCCTGTGTCTTTTGGTTGGAGCAATTAATCCATTCACATTTAAGGTAATTATCGATATGTATGATCCTATTACCATTTTCTTAATTGTTTTGGGTTTGTTTTTGTAGGTCCTTTTCTTCTCTTGCATTTCCCACTTAGAGAAGTTCCTTTAGCATTTGTTATAGAGCTGGTTTGGTGGTGTTGAATTCTCTTAGCTTTTGCTTGTCTGTAAAGCTTTTGATTTCTCCATTGAATCTGAATGAGATCCTTGCTGGGTAGATTAATCTTGATTGTAGGTTCTTCCCTTTCATCACTTTAAATATATCATGTGGCTACCTTCTGGCTTGTAGAGTTTCTGCTGAGAAATCAGCTGTTAACCTTATGGGAGTTCCCTTGTATGTTATTTGTCATCTTTCCCTTGTTGCTTTTAATAATTTTTCTTTGTGTTTAATTTTTGTCAAGTTGATTACTATGTGTCTCAGTGTGTTTCTCCTTCTCTTTATCCTGCCTGGGACTCTCTGTGCTTCCTGGACCTAGACGGCTATTTCCTTTCCCATGGTAGGGAAGTTTTTGACTATAATCTCTTCAAATATTTTCTCGGGTCCTTTCTCTCTCTCTTCTCCTTCTGGGACCCCTATAATGCAAATGTTGGTGTGCTTAATATTGCCCCCAAGGTTTCTTAGGCTGTCTTCATTTCTTTTCATTCGTTTTTCTTTATTCTGTTCTGTGTCAGTGAATTCCACCATTCTGTCTTCCAGGTCACTTATCCGTTCTTCTGCCTCAGTTATTCTGCTATTGATTCCTTCTAGTGTATTTTACATTTCAGTTATTGTATTGTTCATCTCTGTTTGTTTGTTCTTTAATTCTTCTAGGTGTTTTTTCTTTAATCTTCTAGGTCTTTGTTAAACATTTCTTACATCTTCTTGATCTTTGCCTCCATTCTTTTTCCGAAGTCCTGGATCATCTTCATTATCATTATTCTGAATTCTTTTTCTGGAAATTTTCCTATCTCCACTTCATTTGTTTGTTTTTCTGGGGTTTTATCTTCTTCCTTCATCTGGTACATAGTCCTCTGCCTTTTCATTTTGTCTATCTTTCTGTGAATGTGGTTTTCATTCCACAGGCTGCAGGATTGTAGTTTTCCTTGCTTCTGCTGTCTGCCCTCTGGTGGATGAGGCTATCTAAGAGGCTTGTGCAAGCTTCATGATGGGAGGGACTGGGTAGAGCTGGGTGTTGCTCTGGTGGGCAGAGTTCAGTAAAACTTTAATCTGCTTGTCAGCTGATGGGTGGGTCTGGTTTCCCTCCTTGTTGGTTGTTTGGCCTGAGGTGACCCAGCACTGGAAACTACAGGCTCTTTCATGGGGCTAATGGGAGACTCTGGGAGGGTTCATGCCAAGAAGTACTTCCCAGAACTTCTGCTGCCAGTGTCCTTGTCCCCGCGGTGAGGCACAGCCACCCCCCACCTCTGCAGGGGATCCTCCAACACTAGCAGGTAGGTCTGGTTCAGTCTCCTATGGGGTCACTGCTCCTTTCCCCTGGGTTTGATGTGCAAACTACTTTGTGTGTGCCCTCCAAGAGTGGAGTCTCTGTTTCCCCCAGTCCTGTCTAAGTCCTGCAATCAAATCCCACTAGACTTCAAAGTCTGATTCTCTGGGAATTCCTCCTCCCATTACTGGACCCCGAGTTTGGGAAGCCTGCTGTGGGGCTCAGAACCTTCACCCCAGTGGGTGGTCTTCTGTGGTATAATTGTTCTCTATTTTGTGAGTCACTCACCCAGCACTTATTGGATTTGATTTTATTGTGATTGCGCCCCTCTTTCCATGTCATTGTGGCTTCTCCTTTGTCTTTGGCTGTGGGATATCTTTTTTGGTGAGTTCCAGTGTCTTCCTGTTGATGATTGTTCAGCAGTTAATTGTGATTCTGGTGCTCTTGCAAGAGAGAGTGAGCAGACGTCCTTCTACTCTGCTGTCTTGAACCAATCTCCTAATGTGTTGCTTAAGGCCTGTGTTTCCTTATTGATTTTCTGTCTGGATGATCTGCCCATTGATGTAAGTGAGGCATTAAAGTCCCCTACTATTATTGTGTTACTGTCAATTTCTCCTTTTATGTCTGTTCAAAGTTGCCTTATATATTGAGGTGCTCCTGTGTTGGGTGCATATATATTTACAATTGTTATATCTTTTTGTATTGATTCCTTGATTATTATGTAGTGTCCTGCTTTGTCTCTTATAACAGTTTTTATTTTAAAGTCTTTTTTGTCTGAGATAAGTATTGCCACTCCAGCTTTCCTTTG
Organism: Balaenoptera borealis; assembly: GCF_965194805.1. NCBI lineage: Eukaryota > Metazoa > Chordata > Mammalia > Artiodactyla > Balaenopteridae > Balaenoptera > Balaenoptera borealis. The sequence goes on from NC_138861.1 coordinate 44,988,853, forward strand.
ATTTCCATTGATTTGGAATGGGAATCCCCTCACTTTCAGTCTGTATGGAAACAATTCCATTTGCCATTGTATCAAAAAGAATAAAATACATAGGAATAAACCTACCTGAGGAGGCAAAAGACCTATAATTCAAAAACTACAAGATGCTAATGAAAGAAATTGATGATGACACAAACATATGGAAAGAAATACCATGTTCTTGGATTGGAAGAATCAATATTGTTAAAATGACTATACTATCCAAGGCAATCTACAGATTCAGTGCAATTCCTATCCAATTACCAATGGCATTTTTCACAGAACTAGAACAAAAATTTTTTAAATTCATATGGAAACACAAAAGACCCAAATAGCCAAAACAATTTTGGGAAAGAAAAACAGTGCTGGAGGTATCACACTCCCTGATTTCAGACTATACTACAATGCTGTTGTAATCAAAACAGTATGGGTCTGGCACAAAAGCAGACACATACATCAATGGAATAGGGTAGAAAGCCCAGAAATAAACTTGCACACTCATGGTCAATTAATCTACAACAAAGGAGGCAAGAATATACAATGGAGAAAAGGCAGTCTCTCCAATAAGTGGTGCTGGGAAAACTGGACAGCTACATGTAAAAGAATGAAATTAGAACACTTTCTAACACCATACACAAAAATAAACTCAAAATGGATTAAAGACCTAAATGGAAGGCCAGACACTATAAAACTGTTAGAAGAAAACATAGGCAGAACACTCTTTGATATAAATCACAGCAGGATCTTTTTTGACACACGTCCTAGAGTAGTGAGAATAAAACCAAAAATAAACAAATGGGACTGAATTAAACTTAAAAGCTTTTGCACAGCAAAGGAAACCATAAACAGGACAAAAAGACAACCCTCAGAATGGGAGAAAATATTTCCAAATGAAGCAACTGACAAAGGATTAATCTCCAAAATTTACAAGCAGCTTGTGCAGCTCAATATCAAAAAAAAAACCAACCCAATCAAAAAATGTGCAGAAAAAAAAAAAAAATGTGCAGAATATCTAAATAGACATTTCTCCAAAGAAGACATACAGATGGCTAGTAAACACAGGAAAAGCTGCTCAACATCACTAATTATTAGAGAAATGCAAATCAAACCACAGTGGGGTATTACCTCACCAGTCAGAATGGTCATCATCAAAAAACCTACAAGCAATAAATGCTGGAGAGGGTGTGGAGAAAAGGGAACCTTCTTGGACTGTTGGTGGGAATATAAATTGATACAGCCACTATGGAGAACAATATGGAGGTTCCTTAAGAAACTAAAAATAGAAGTACCATGGGACCCAGCAATTCCACTACTGGGCATGTAGCCAGAGAATATCATAATTCAAAAAGACACATGCAACCCAATGTTCATTGAAGCACTATTTACAGTAGCCAGGACATGGAAACAACCTAAATGTCCATCAAAAGAGGAATGGATAAAGAAGAAGTGGTACATATATACAATGGAATATTACTCAGACATAAAAAGGAACAAAATTGGGTCATTTGTAGAGACGTGATCGATCTAGAGACTGTCATACAGAGTGAAGTTAGTCTGAAAGAGAAAAACAAATATCATATTTTAATGCATATATGTGGAATCTGAAAAAATTGGTATAGATGATCTTATTTACAAAGCAGAAATAGCTACCCAGATGCAGAGTACAAAGATATGGATATCAAGCGGGAAGCAGGGATAGGATGAATTGGGAGACTGGGATTGACATATATACACTATTGATACAATGTATAAAATAGATTAACTAATGAGAACCTACTGTATAGCACAGGGTACTCTACTCAATGCTCTGTGGTGACCTAAATGGGAAGGAAATGCAAGAAAGAGGGGTATATGTATATATATAGCTGATTTATTTTGCTGTACTGTAGAAACTAATACAACATTGTAAAGCAAGTATACTCTAATAAAAATTAAAAATAAAATAAAATTACCAGAAAGCTAAAAAAATAAAATAAAATAAAAAGGAATAATAAAGAAAACCCCCCAAACCCCAAATAAACAAACAAAAAAATGCAGACTGCATTGTGGATTATAATGGCATTCTATTTTCCCTTTAGAGTTCCATGGGCCCTGTATTCCCTGCATATGAGAAAATGCAAAATGTTCTTGGCACAAAGAAGGAGTCTCCTTCTGCTTCCTCTGCTGTGACAAGTGACAGAGTTGGATAGTCAGAGCTGTAGTCATCTAGGGAGGGCACCACCCATGGTGTGCAATAAAAGAAAAGTCATACCTGAGGTACTGCTTTGCTTCAGGAATCCTCCATGGCCAGGTTTACTAATGTCTCTGAGCCAAGCTGGCCTCAGCCAAAGTAATTTTCTTCATTGAACATATTTATCATGGCACTTTAAAAAAGTGCCATGATAAATATATAGAAGTTAAAAGTCAAATTTAAAAGTTTCTGTGAGAGCTAGTACATAAGATTGGAAGTCAGAGGTGAGGAGTTGGGGATCCAGTATTGCCGCTGACTGGCTCTGTGAGGTGGGGCTGGCACTCCAGCCCCCCAGATGACTCTTAAGGTGTCAGTCAGCTCTGGTTCCATTGTACTTTGTTATCCAAGGAAGCACGCAAGTACACCAGTGAGATAACACAGGAAAGAGTTCATCATGCTCTCTCCCCAACCAAGTGTTTACGTTTCTAATCTTGACTATCAGAAAATTATTTTTTACATGTGTCAGTTTTCTCATGTTATGAGTTAAGTCAGAGGGGGAAAATATTTTTTTTCTGCATTACCTAACACTATTTCTAATATTGTAGTTGATTAAAAAATTAATTGGATGACTCGATTTTTTTAACTGAAAATGGGAAACCAGGGGCCAGATGATCAGCATAGCTCTACCATTATTGACAGACGATGTTACTGAAAGATGAGTTACTAGCATTCCATATTCTGAGGTTTATTGCAGTTTTTTTCTATACTAGAAAGGCCACATCAAATTAATTTGGTGATTCTAGCATAATGGTTCTCCATTCTTTTTTTAAATTATTAAAATTGAGGTATAATTGACATAACACTATGTTAATTTCAAGTGTACAACATAATGATTCAATATTTGTATATAATGCAACATGATCACCACAATAAGTCTAGTTAACATCTACCTATATATAGTTACACCTTTTTCCTTGTGATGAGCACTTTTAAGATCTGCTCTTAGCAACTTTCAAATATGCAATACAGTACTATTGACTCTAGTCATCATGCTGTACATTACATATTACATCCACATGACTTATTTATTCTATAGCTGGAAGTTTGTACCTTTTGACCCCCTTCACCTTTTGCCCTCCCCTCACTTCCTGCCTCTGGGAACCACTAATCTATTCTCTGTATCTGCAAGCTCCTTTCATCTTTTCTTTTCTTTTTTCTTTTCTTCTTTCTTCCATTTCCTCTTTCTTCTTTCCTTCCTTCCACATAGTTACTAGCATTGCATATTCTGAGGTTTATTGCAGTTTTTAAAAGTGAGATCATACAATATTTGTCTTTCTCTGTGTGACTTATTCACTTAGCATAATGCCTTCAGGTTCCAACCATGTTGTCACAAATGGCAAGATTTTATCCTTTCTTATGGTTGAGTAATATTCCATTATATAAATATATGAGCCACATATTCTTTATCCATTCACCCATTGATGAACAATTATGTTGTTTATGTGTCTCCAGGCCTTAGCTATGGGTTTACTCCCTGTGTAGACCATTAACCTATGTACAAAGATCCCAAAGATTTGCTGCCTTGGAAAGCTAGGTTGTTAATCATGGGAGGTACACTGAATGGATGTAAAGATGGCTTGGTGTAACCTATCACCAAAACTGGAAAAAGCGCTATTTTACTTTATAATCATCTTGGTACTGGCATTCACATCCCAGAGTCATGAAAAATTCAAATTAATCTGTCAGGCAGAAAGCAACAAATCAGGGTGAGAAAGTAAGGGGCAGTGAGTTGAATTAAACATATTTAATGTAAGTATGGAAAAAGCTCCTATACTTCTGAAAGGGTTTTGAGATATCATTTAGATTTGAGAGTCACCAAATTAAAGGAGTTTCTCTAGCTCCCAAGCTATATTCATTATTTCTATAAACATGCAAGTAGTTGCCATGTTTTTGGTGGATCTGTGCCATCATGGCCAGATATGGATAAAGGAAGCTCCAACACATAGAAAACAAAGCAGACACAAGCCTCTTTTATATAAAACTGTTCACTTTTTACTCCTTTTATTAGGACCAAGCTGGATTTTAAACATTTATAAGGACTTCTCATTGCTTTTATTTGCCTTTTGGGGTTTTGTATTTTATAGAAGGTATGTGAAGATAACTTAATCCAAAAAGCTTGCATTTAATATGGGGAAAATACATTTACATGGTATCCAGATCCTTTATCCAATTATATTTTGCATACTCCTCCAGTTTTTTATTGGTAACTTTTTCTTTCCATGTTCCACAGTATTATTTATCTTTCTGGCATTTACAGAGCTCCCCTTCTATTTTCTCCCTCACCAATAAGTATCTTTCAACTTTTGGCTCCTTTTCAGTCAAAAACACCTCTACATAGCTTATCTTCTTTCTTCCATTCATTTGGATCACATTCCCCATAAACTTGCAAATAAACTTCTAATAAACCCTAATTTGGGATCTATTCCTGAAAAATAATTCAAGTTGGTATAAGTGTTTTAGATTCTCTTTTCTAGGAACCTTGAGAAATAAAGTTAAACGTCATTCCTTCAATTTTACATGTAAAGAATATAGTTCTAATAGCATTTGAGAAATATACCTATTTATAGGCTATGGATAATAAAAGATTTAGAAGGAATCTGACCAAAACGACATATAATATAAGCAGCAGAGGGGTCTTTAAGTAACACTGTCTTATCTAAAGCAAAGTTCTTTGGCCTGACTCTAATGCCTATTGAGGAATTTTTCTTTATTTGGTTTCCTTTATACTTGGAGTAGAAGAAAAAGGAAAAAAGAAAACTGGAAATGTAAAACAACCCTTCAGTCTACTTCCAAGAACATCTTGTGCAGCTCACAAGATAACATCTCCACCTAGTGTCATTTTAAGGATCCTACAGCAACTCCTTAAAAAATGATTAAACTTTTCAGACTAATATGTCTAACACAATTTTAGTTAGTTTAACCTTAAACATGTGTTATTTAGAATTAATTAATTGGAATTGAGGAGGCATCAGCATGAAAATTAAGAATGTAAGGAATCTTTTTCTTCAGAGAAATAAAAAGAGCAGCCACAAATAGTAATCAATATGATAGAACAATTATCATCCTTGTAGTTCCTGAAGTGGAGAAATGACATGTTTAAAAAAAAAAAAAGCTAAGTAGGTGTATCCCATCAGTCTAGGTTTTCTGGTTGCTGTACTTTGAATGCATGCAGCCTATATAAATGAGATTGGTACTCATTGACTGAAAGGCAGAGAGTTTAGGGAAGAGTATTTGTTGAGCTTCTAGTATGCATTGAGTATTATGCCACTTGTTTCTGGACACACTTTGAGACAGTATAACATAGTGGTTTTGTCTGCAGGTTTCAGAGACAAACTGGGGCTACTTATCTGCTATATGACCTTGAGTAAACTACTTAAGCTCTGTGTGTCCCAGTTTCCCCAACTGAAACGTGGGGCTACAGGGGGCTAGCATGTTTGCCAAAGTTACTGGGAAAAATAAATGAACTAATATGTGAAAATCCCTTAAAGTTGTTTCTGGCACATAGTAAGTGCTCATTATTAACATCATCATTTAAACCTCATGAACCCCATTTTAAACTGGGGCTCAGAGAAGTTATTTCTCCAGGGTGTCATAATCACAAAATGGTAACATAGGGATATGAGCCCAGATCTGTATGACTCCAAAGTTCATTGCTCATTCCTCACTGTTGGAGTATGTTAAAAAAAAAAAAAAAATTCGTTAGTGCCTCGAATATATGGAGACAACAAATTGAAATCACAAATTAGTGTAGAAGAAAGCAACACGAGGTTGGGAATAAGGGGGCCTGTGTTACTGTGTTAACTCAGTGGATTATTCTGGGCATCAAGTTCCTCCTTTGTTAAAGGAGAAGCTACATGATCTAGGTTCTTTCCAGTTCTAATATTCCATGAATCTATGGAGTTGGTTCCTAAAGTCATCTTTTTCTTTCGTTGTCTGCCATATAAACCCACGCTCTATCTTTAAAGGAGGCAAAATTCAGGGTTATGCGTGCAGAATGCGACACAACCGTATCCATGAAAGCTGGTTTTACACGAGTACAACCTGGTTCTTCAGCTCCACCACCGCCAAATCACTCTCCCAACTTATTAGCGGTAGAGTCCGACCTGTTACTACTAAGTCTCCGATTCAGCCCAACCTCTTGCGCACTTAAACTACTCAATCTTTACAAGTCTAGTCTATTGCAAATCCTCCTTTTCGGCTTATACCTCCCCACCCCCACCCCCACCCCCAAGTCCTTATTTAAAGAGGTCCATAGTTAGTATATATGACTGTCTTGGGTCAGACTAGCAGTTTAAGACTTGAAAACGCTGAGAAAAAGAACCTTTACAATGCATCCACATTCCCCCCAAGTAAGAGAACTACGGAAGTTCAAATCACAGCTCTTGTTTTTAAACGTCTCAACAAAACACGCAGGACCCTTTATTGGTATCAGTCTCTGCCCAACTGCGCCGACAACTGGCTCTTCTCGCTCCAATTGGCTAAAGCGTCTGTCACTCCAAGAGTTTTTTTCTCCCCTTCCAAGAGCCACCTTCGGATTTAAACCTTGGTCCCGCCCGCTCCCCCGCCCTCTCTCCCTGGGGCTGGTCACTGATTGGTCGAGGCGTCATTCCGCGTGGGCTGCCAAGGCCACCAAGCGCTGCGCCAGCTAGGCGCGAGGACCGCGCGAGCTCCTCCACGTGGGCTCCCCTCCCCCCTGCGGCGACCACCGCTCCGACCGACTGGCTCCGAAACGGTGGCGGCGGTTTGTGGTCGTTGGTCCCAGGGATTTAGGACGAACATTTGAAGACTCGAGGGGTGAGGAAGGGATGGGGGCCGCGGGGACACTGCCAAACCGCTGGTAACGGCTGGAGACCCTGCCTCCTGGCTGCAGAAAGCCCTGTCTGACTCCCTGCCCCGGCAATTGCGCAGCGTGGACCCAAGCCCGGCGGGAGGCGGTGTTTGCGGGTTGCCCCAGCCCCGTCGAGCAGCGGGAGGGCAGGTGCCCTCGGCGTGGCTTCCCGCCCCAGGGGCATCTTTTGAGCAGACTAGTCCCGCCGTCGCCGCTCTCCCCGCGTGGCCCCGCAGGCAGTCCGGCCCCAGCCCCGCGGTCCCGTCGGGGCCCCTCTGCGGCTCCTTCCGTCCGCGGCGCCCTGCCCTCTCTCCGCCTTATTTCCGCTCTCCCCCGCCGCCTTCCGGCCGCTTCCCATCCGCTTACCTCCATGTTCTTCTCCTAACACTCTTCTGTCGATCGCCGCAGGTCCGGGCCGCCCGCCTGACCTCCCGGCCGTGCAGCCGTTGTCGCGCCCGCGCGTCCCCTCTGGAGGCTTTGGGACGACTCCCTGGGCGTCCGACTGCTGGGTGAGATTTGGCAATTACGTCGTTCTTTTCATCGAGTTGTAACAGGGATGAGCCTCGAAGTTTCTTCTCTGCCTTGGACTCTCTTCTGTTCCTCCCCAAGGGCTCTCTTGTGTGTCGCGTGTTGACAGTGGCGGGCTGCGGGTGGAGAGGGCGATACCGACCCCTCTCCCTCGCGACAAGCGGTGTGCAGCCATGGACGGTGTACACGCGCGAATACCCGCACAGTATCATCTTTGTTTCCTAACGCCAGATGATTTAAATTACTAAGTAAATAAAAATATTTTTTGGAGGTACCGGAAAGACCGCTGAACCTGGAGTCAGGAGACCTGGGGTTTCATCCTTGCATTGGTTTGAATTCTGAGATCCTTGTGAAGCTGCTTGGTTTATTTGGGCACCGTTGCTTCATATGTGAATTTAGTTTAGCTAATGTTGACGTTTCTTTAAGCTGTCTCTTTACATTCTTGATGAATACTCCATAGCCTTTATCGTATATGGTGATTCTAATATAGGCCAATATCATGGAACATCAGCAGGTGCTTTTAAAGACTTGCCTTCTTTTACACATCTGTACCACTTTGTGTTTGAGTATGATGCTGTAGAACCAGGAAGCAGGATATGTTGCATGTATAAGTAGACTAACATATAAATAACATTCGCGTGTTAATAGAATTTTGCTAATTTAAATAATTAGAAGGTATTTTCCTTTGAAGAATCACTGCAGTGTATAGTTGAGGAGTTCGACAAACTTCCATTTAGAGCTTTTCAGAATTAAAGTTCATCATGGGCTCTAATGATGTATTCCTTTCCAGAGTACACATTAAAGATATTCTATTTTAAGAATAGCTTGTTTGCAATTATGTGCCATTATAGACATAAAGATTACTATTAGTGTTGCAGTTATTAAATATTAGCAGTGCCGTAATTAGCACTGCTTCAATTGCTAATTTTCACTTAAGAAGATGGAGTATTCAACTTGAACATAATTACCTAAGATTATAATACATATCAACACTTGAAATATAAAGTGAAATGTAAAGTATATTTTATTGAAAAATAAGATGTAGCATTACTAGATATATAATGAGGTAAAAATTATTAGTAACAAGAATATGCCCAATTTGTGGACAGAAATTAAGCCTTATATTTTTAAGCGTGTCATTTTTGTTGTTAGGAAACTTAGACATGCTAGTTTAAGGAGGGTTTGGTGTAAAATCTGTCCAGATATGCATATTAATGCTGGGTGTTGTTTCTCATTTTATTACCTGAGAGTTGGTGAAGCACGAAAATGAGGAAGAAAATATGATCTCTGTGTTCAAACTGTAACAGATTTCAGGTGACAGATTATAGAAAACCTTATGTAAGCAATAGTAATGCATAATTTTGTAGTAGTGTACAAGAATTTTGGTCCTATCATGGATAGCTTTATCCGAAGTTCAAAGAGCATATTACACTTTTGTATCCAAAGCACTATTGTAAAAATTTATTTTTAGTTACAATTATTTTTTAAAGTAGTTCAATTTTTAAGTCTTTTCTGAATTTAAACCTGCCCTCCACAGTATTGCTAGAGGTTGTGAGACACCTAGTACTAAAACTTTTTATACTTTATGTATTTAGCTTCTAGGAATAAAAATGTGCTCTCATTCTTTTATAAAAGTAATGGAATTGAACTGATCCATTTATATACCCTTTTAATGTTAGACTTACACATCCATACATTTTTGACTAATCCTTCTCATTTTTCCAACCATGTTCCTATAGTGCAGTCTGTCACTAAAATGAGTTGTTGCTAAAAAACCTCCATTGACCTGCTAACCATGTACCATGTACCACACTCAGTAACAACTGAACAAGTGAGGAATTTAATGCCATGTAATTTAAGGGATGCCTTAAAGATCTAATGTGCTTTCTATAAATGTATTTTGTTATTTTCAAAATTAATACTTTTTCACTATTGCATTCAGTTTTTAAAAATCCAAATAAAATTTATAAAATGTTCATTTTCACAACTTCATAAATTTTTACAGTAATTCAGAAGATGAAGTTTCAATTTAAGTAGTTTGAACACAACTGACAAGTTCCTTTAGATGAATGATTAATTTTCATTTATATTTTGCTAAAATTGTGCTTGTTATTTTTTCATTAATATATTTTCTATTTTGAAAGGCAGTAGGAATTTGAAATTTTATATTTTTGTTAACTTATTAAGATGTTTAATATTAATGAAGATATAGTTAGCATTTCAAGCTAAAGGCTTGGTTCAAATTGCTTCTTGAATATCTATCCTGTGATTGCCTATGCTATCTTGGACTTTTGCTTTATAGCTTAGTGGATTTTTTTTTTTCTTTTTCTTCTACTTTTGAAACTGAGATGGAGAGGAATCTTTGAAAGTCCAAAGTTTAGGAAAAAAAGATTTAGCTGTGAAAGCTAGAGTTTATAGGGTACAACAACTTTTAATCTACCCTTCCCACTTTTTTTTTTTTTTTTTTTGCATAAACCATGTATGCCATTCTCATGCTCAGGACCCTCCTTCCTTTACTCAGATTCCTTGGGTCAGCAGGGTAGGAAGAAAGTTTGTAAAACACTTAGGACTGTGAATACACAGCTGAAAGTGGCAGAGGACTAATTGAGCCTTGGAGGCTTCAGTTGGTATGTCAGCTTTGTCATAATGTATTGGACTGCTATGCTTCCTTGGAATTTTGGTAATTCTCAGATTGATTCTGGAACATTTTGGAATGAATATAAAGATATTGTATGCCTGTTTTAGATTTGATTTATAATTCTCTGGTTGAGGTTCTTGAATTCTGGCTCTTTTAGAAATGTATTTTGGTTAAATTAAGTATGGTCTTCATGTTAGATATTTTTAAACTTTCTTAATTGTGACTTAGATATGTGTATATGTTACTTGTGTTTTGGAGACTTTAAGATAAGAACATACTCCTTTTTAAAGAGAGGGTAGGATTGGTGACTTTCCAGTATATCTTATACTTCTGTAATTTCAAGTTTTTATATTTTGATTGAGATTTCTTGAAATGTACTGAATATAATGTACGTTTCTAGTATTTCTTTAGTGAAAAGAGTCTTTAATGTGGAGTCTGGCCTATTGGGGGCTTTAGATAATGTCTTCAAAAATATAACTTCAGTGACATGGATTAACCCAAAATATATGTCTATAAAGTAATTGGAGGGGTGAGGTGAGTTGCAGAAATCAGCCATTTAGAGCAGGCTATGTATTACAGTAAAAAAAAAAAAAAAAAGTCCAAGACTTCTTTGGATAAAATGGAAGCAGAAGCAGTATTTATCTATTATGTTTATAGGCAGTAAATTTCATGTGTAAGGTAGCATATTAAACTAGAGTCTTTTTTTCCTCATCCTTCTTCCTGCAGCCTGTTTTAAAAATGGAAATCTCACACTTTGCTTTTCTCCACATTGTATCAACATGATGTCTTTAGTGTAGTGGGCCAGTATGATGTCCTGTGGGATGTTTATTCCATTAAGGTTCCTGTAGACTAAATGATAGAAGAGAGCCAGAGTTTATAAATCTCTGAGGGCTTGAGCCTCAGGTCTTTTCAGTTACTAGTTTTGTGACCTTAAGCAAATTTCCTTACCTTACTTTTGATTTTCCAATGTATAAAATTGGAGGCGGTTTGAGGTCCACTTGCAATTATAATATTTTCTTAATGTAAAGTCTTCAGTGATGGTATAATGGCAGAACGTAGAATAAAAACCATCTTAAACGGAGAAAGGTAGTTATATCATTTAAAATGCTTTTGATTTTAAAGGAATGATAGTAGAAAAAAATTGTGTTTAAAGACAAAAGGTTGGTTAACTAATCTTTCTCTCATTAATGATTTTGATTGTCAAAGAGTAGCATCTCTTTTATAAGAATCTATTAATAATACATTGATTTATTTATTGGGATTTGATGTCACATTAATAAAATATATTCCTGAAGTGTAGTGTAAGGTACACAGCTGAATATACAGACTTAAGACTTTTCCCTTGATAAGACTTCTTTCCTACTTCTGCCATTTAGTAAATATATGAGGCCAGTAAATTAAAAGAATCTGAAAATTATATAAAGAGAAATGAGATGTTACTAGCCATGATGAAATGAACATGGAAGGAGGAATCGAGGAAAAGCTGAACAGCTTTTTACCTTTTCTGGAGATGGGCCTTTACAATGTAGCTTTATTATTTAAAACAAAAGTTCTTTAGGATATCACATATACCTGTTCTTCAAGTGTAAATACATTTTTAAAATGAATTATCAGTACCCAAATAATATTAATGGGTGGACATTCTGTTTTATTACAAGGATGACAGAATGTTGACTATTTAAGCCAATGTTGAATTCTGTTACTATTCACTGGTTAGACTAGGGCAGATTTAAGTTGTTTTTTTATTATATTTGGAAAGATAGCTCTTAATTAAGCTTGGACATATGTGAAAGTTGTGTCTTGGAAGAGGGGGATAAGTTAGGTCATTTCATGTATGGAGCACCAGTTGGATTAGAGAGGAGGGTGGGAAGAACTGGTGGGTTAAATCTAAGAAGATGAAATTCAGTATGACTCTAAAATCTGGTTACGTGATATAGTCTAGGACAGATTTGGGTTTTTTGGTTTTTGTTTGTTTTTTTGACAGTTTGCTTAATTTGAACTGTGAGTGTCATGCAGCTGTGTAAAACATGTAATCTTTCTCTGTACTGGTGGACTTTTCAGTCTTGGCCATCATGCTTTCAAAGGAAAAAGAGGATAGTGAGGGAACATGAAACTATACAAGAAGCAGTTAATACACCCATTTTTCCAAATGGCTCTATAGAAAGCTAATAGAGGTACTAAGGAAAGTTAGGGTATCATATTGAAATGTTTGGAAAACACTGAGTTAAACAAAGCTGAAAGGTTTGTTTAACTAAAACTTTTTGTGGGCTTAAATATGCTGGTGTTCCTTGTGATGCTCTTAAGAGGAAGGTATAGTGATTCTCAGATGTTTTTAGGCATTGAACACAATTTTGAGGCCTATTTGTTAATAACTCCTGGAATAATCATTTTAGGGACATCAATTTAGAAGATGTTGGGTTAAAGAAACTGATAATGTTTAGCCTAGAGAAGAGAAGAATCGTTTTTCAAATGCAGTTGTATGAAAGAGGCATGTTCAGTTTGGCCAGAAGAATAGAGTCAGAACCTATAGGTGAAAGTTACAAGGAAAGAGATTATGATCCATTAAAAGGAAGAACTTTCTTAAAGAGTTAGTTAGCCAAACTTACGTTGCTCTAGTGGATAGTGAGTCTGTTGTAAGAATTCAGGAATAAGATGGATGACTGCTCTGCAGCAATATTATAAAGAAGATGTAAACATCAGGTGGGTGGTTGAATTAGATGATTTTTAAGGTCTCTGGTAAGTTTGAAATTATTTTATTAGGGGTTTTCCAAAAAGTTTTTGTTGATGGATTTTTTTTCCCTCTAAGTTTGTACAGTGTTGTGGTTTTTTTTTTTTTTTAATTGTATTGTAGTTTTTCAAAGAAGGCATGAATAATTGATTAGTTATTTTAACCTTTTTTTTTAAACTATTCTGAAAAAAGTCTGGATTCAGGTACTGGTATTGCAGTTTATAAGTTATATGATCTCCAGCAAATTATATCACTCTTTGGAGATCTCAAATTATTAAATAACTAAAATGAGGGTAATATAAAGTAGGGGTTTAGGAGTCCAGTATTTAGGCAGACGGGTCTCTAATTTGCATATCTACCCTACAAGTGCTATGACTTTTGTCTCTCTTAGTCTTAGTTTATTTATTTTTAAAATGGAAAAGAATACTTACCTCACAGGGTAAGTACTAAATGAGATAATGTGTATAAAGTGCCTGTCGTCATGCAGAGTATATAATGTGGTAAATAAATGAGTGCAGAAATAAGCATAAAATGGAATTTCAGAAATTAGTAAAAGTGTAAAGTGATTTGTCAAAGGTCTGTTGACTGAGAAGTAGAACCCAGGTCCATTACTTTTAGTTAAACCACAATGTCTCTCCCTCCCTGTCTCATTCATTGAGAATTAAACATATGCCAGGGAATGTACATTGTGGTAGAGATATGGAAATAAAAGACTAGACCCTTCTAAAACCCTGTCGGGGGTCGGAGAGGAGGAGCGGTAGGGGTTGACAGCCCAGCACTCTGAGATGGTAGCAGTACAAAGGAATACAGTACCTAATTTAGTGTTGAGAAGGGAAGGTCGACAGGGGTTTTTTTGGAAAATATTAAGAGTGGGAAAGGCAAAGAAAGTGAGGAAGGACTGTGGGAGTAGCCTATGCAAAGGCTGGTATATGAGAACATGGCACATTTGCGAAATTGCAACTAGATAAGTGTTGTTGTTGACATATAGTAAGAAATGAAGTTGGAGAGGGGTAGGTGGGCCAGGTTAGGAAAGGACCTTTATGACTTTTCTAAAAAAGAGTTTAGATTTTATCTTTACGGAAGAGTGGGAAATCCCTGAAAGGGCTTTCTGCTTTTAATAAAAGTAGTAGCATACTCTTGATATTCACAGAAAAGTGACAAATTAAGGTCCCTTAACTCCTCATTCCTACTTACCAATGATAACTACTGTTAAAGTTCCTTGTAAATTTTTCCAAAATTGTATGCCTTAATTTTTGTATTCACAAGCATCTGTGAGTATATACATATATATCTTTAAACAAAACACACAGTTGATATATAGTAAAATGTATTGTTCTCCAACTTACTCTCATGTGATATTTCTTGAATATTTTTCCATATCAGCACACACAAATCTATGACATTCTTTAATAACTACATAACATTCCATTGTGTAGTTATACCATAATTTTTAAATCACTCCTCTATTGGTAGACAACTAGATAGTTTTTAGATTTTTTATTTTGCATACAATGTTTCAGTGAACATGCTTGTGCATATATCTTTATATACTTGTGCAACTATACCTGTAGGTTAATTTCTTAGTAATTGAATTACTGAGTATATGTACATTTTAGATTTTAATAAATATTAACAAATTTTCCTCAAAAAAATCATTACAATTTAATGCATACCTGCCCAAAGTGTATGAAGTTATGTTAAGAATTTTTTTGAATTTTCTGTTAGATTCTTCATCCAACAAATAATTACTGAGTACCTACTGTGTACCAAGCACTGTGGTGGGTAACAGGGAAAGTGTTCAAGGCAGGTGGGATCTCTGCTCTTATGCAGCCCAGAGTTTAAACCACAGAACGTCTGCAGGTATTTTGTTTGGTCTCTACAGTTTTTATTATTGTTTTTTAAATTGAATTTCCAGTTTTTTTTAAACCCTGCAACATTTTGTTTTCAAGGAACTATGAATCTCTTGTAGAGATAATGCTCTCTGAAATGCAGGCTTAAAACATAGAAGGCACCTAACTGGATGATGATGATGATATTACTCTTTCCTGGATTGTAAGTCCTTTTAAGGCAGGGTCTACGCGTGAACTCTCTTTGTACTAAATTTTGGAAGGAACGTTAAAAGCCACATGGTCCAGCAATGCACCCTTTGTTTGAATCTCTCCATCATGTCCAACCTGTATTTGAATACTTCAATTTGGCGGGAAGATACCTTCTGTTCAGCCCTTTCCAACTTTGTGCAGTTCTCTCTGCTTAGTAGAACAATATAATAGCCAGGTGTTCCTTTTAAAATGAAAGATCATATTACCCTTGTGCTCAGAATCTCCAGTGGCTCCTCATTTACTCAGAATAAACCCTGAAGTCCTTCGGCACCTGACTTGCAAGGTCTGTGGGATGTGGCAGCTTGTTACCTCGCTGACTTCATCTCCCACTGTTCTTCTCTTGGCTTTACCATACTGGTCCCCTTGCTGTACCTTATATGAGCCATGCATACTTCTACTCTTGGGCCTCTGTCCTCATTTTTCCATTTGTGTTGAATGTTCTTCCCAAATAACTGCAATGGCTAGGTTCCTCAATGTTACAGGGAGGCCTATGCTGGTTATCTGTTTAAAATTACACCCTGTCTTCTGCAAACCTCTTCCCCACCCATGTGCCCTATCTCTGTTCTTTTTCCCCCTACTGTTATCTTTTAACATATATTATTTACATATTACTTGTATTATCATTTGTTTTCCTTACTGGAGTATAAGCTGTACAAGGGAGGAATTTTGGTCTTTTACTTACTGATGTATCCCAGACATAAGGAATAGTGCCTGGCACACAGTTGGTCCTTAATAAACATTTCTTGAATAAATGAATAAATTTGAGTTTGCAGTCCCTGGTCAGCAGTTTGTTTTTTTATTGTTTTATTAATTTATTATACAACAGTATTATTTTATTAGAAATTACTATTAATTATATATTGTATTATATTAATTAGATAGTAAATACATTTATAGTGCTTATATGCAAAATACTATTTTAAGCACTTTATGCTTAATCCTGACAATAACTCTATGAAGTAGAAACTGTTACTATCTACCTTTTAGAGACAAACTGAGGCCAAACTTCCCCAAAGTCATAGCTAGTAAAGGGGAGGAACCAGGGTTCACATTTAAGCAGTCGTTTAGGTACCTGAATTTGCTCTCAATTATGACACCATGCTGCTCTTTTTATGTGAAGGAAATTAGCCTTTTATTATGTTGTGTTGCAGATCATTTTCCCTCTTTGTGATTTTCCATCTTAGTTTTGTGGTATTTTTTGCCTTCAAAATAGTTAATACTTAGGTAGTATAAATAATCTAGTAATATTTTTCTTTGAGGCTTTTTGTTTATTTTTTAGCAGGGCCTTCTTGACTCTAAGATTTAAAAAATAAATTTACCCATTTTTCCCCTTAGTTTTGATTTGTAGGAGAAGCTTAAAGTAGTCATATACATATTTTATATCATCTTGACAGCATTGTGGAGATTTTGTTTGTAAGAGACAAGGCTAAAACCTGGAACAATGGTTAGGAACCTAGCATAGTTGGCCCTCCGTATCCATGGTTCCACAGCTGCAGAGTCAACCAATCTTTGATCAAAAACATTTGAAAAAAGAAATTTCAGAAAGTTCCCCAAACTTGAATTTGCCAGGAATGCTGGCAACTATTTATATAGCATTTGCATTGTATTTACAACTGTTCATATACCATTTACATTTTATTAGGTGTTCTAGTAATCTAGAGATGATTTAAAGTATGTGGGAAGAGGTACATAGGTTATAGGCAACTACTATGCTATTTTATGAGACTTGAGCGTACGTGGGTTTTGGTATCTTTGGGAATCCCCTATGGATACTGAGTAATGAGGAACGACTATGCTAATTCAAGTAAGCGATAATTGAGAACAGGCTGTGGGGATAGACAGGAAAAGACTGATTTCAAGAAATATTTAGGTGGACACAAAGCACCAAGCTGATCTCCCTATGCTATGCATCTGCTTCCCACTAGCTATCTATTTTACATTTGGTAGTGTATATATGCTTGTAATCTCTATATGGCAGTTGCCTCTCGATGAGAACCAGTTCTTGCTGGTACATTTACCAAATGCATTTCATTTTTGAAAAGTAGAAATTAATTACGTGCTTCATCAGCTGAAGGAAAGGAGGTCAATTTATTTCGAAATGGTAGAATTTACATGGAAAAATTCAGCCAAAAGAAGTAAGAAATATGTATTGTAGGGTTACATTCAAGGTCTACAGTTGGTTCTACACGATGTTCATGTCTTTATTTTTACAGCATTCTTTTTTTTTAGATTTTAAAAATTTTATGTTGCACATAATAGAGTTATTTCAAAGTTATTGAGAACTGTTAAATGTGATAAAAAATAAAAATTCTTTCCTTCAAAAGAAAAGAAAAAAAATATTTAAAAGGGAAAATATGCAGGTCTTTGTGACTGATAGCTGTGAGTCAAAGGAAGGACTCAGGGTTAAGTCCCAAGTTTCTGGTTGTGACAGTTTGGAGAAGGAGTAATACATACTCCTTGTGGTGCCGTTTATTGGTTGGATGGATGAATTGACGGAAGTCAGGTAAAACAGGAAGGAACATGTTTGGAAGATAAAATGACATTCAGTTCTGGATCTCTTGAATTCAGGATGCCAAATGAAAATCTCATTCTCAGTGCTCGTTAGGCAAACTCAGTAGGCAGTTTGATAAATGACTTTAATAGTAGTTTAATAAAGTAGTAGTTTATTAAGTTACTTTATAGTAGTTTAATAAAGAACACTGGGCTACTAAATTTAAAGCAATGAGGTAGATGGCAGGTAGAAGCTGTATGGGTGCATGAGCTACTCTCCTGCCGTGTTCAGAATTACATCATTGGATGCAATAGGATTGCTTGGAAAGAAATTTAAAGACTGTAAAAAGATTGTGTGGGTGTGATATGTATGATATGGATGTGTTTGTAGCTGTATTCCTCATCACTCAGAAAAACTCAGATATTTTAAAACTAGGAAGGACTTTGGAGGTCACCTAATTTTAGCTCTATCACTTTATAATTTCTGAATACTTTGTTACTACTTCTGCTTGCTTTTTTCTCCTCTAACTCCCTTTCAGTTACTTCTGTTTTCCCACTTTTGTTTTTGTTGTTCCCTTTCTCTTTTTCACTTTTGACTTCCTTTCTTTGTAGCTTAGGCCTTAAAAAGGTACTGCTTAATTGATCAGAGACATTAAGAGGTTTCCAGCTTCCACTGTAGGGAAGAACTTTGGGGGCAGGGCTACAGTGATAACCAAATGTAGCAGCCACAACTATCCTTGGTTTTTTGCTACTCAAAGAAATGCTTCATAGATTCCTCCTAGTGCTCCATGTCATAAACACTGCTTTTAAACTTTGCTTTAGGAGCTGCAACCATGAATGAAGAAAATACAGATGGAACAAATGGATACAGTAAAGTCCGAACTGGTACTCAGAATGAAGCAGCATTACTTGCTTTGATGGAAAAGACTGGATACAACATGGTTCAAGAAAATGGGCAAAGGAAGTTTGGTGGTCCGCCTCCAGGTGTGAATTTGTTTATGTTCAAAAAATTGAATCTTTAATGTAGTCATTTACATCAGGTATATATCTCCACAAGTATCCCAAACAATAGCTCTTTCCTTGTAACCGCTGTAAGACGTCAGCAATCATTTTTACTGTTGTGAGGGAAAAGAGGTAGATCATATGTGTTATGCATGTCTTTCCCTTACATTTTTTAACTCTCCTCTTGGTTTAAGAAGCAGTTGAGAAAGAAGTCAGGATTAGGTCAGTCAGGAAAGGGTACTCTAGCTATGAAAGGGGAGGTCATTTGGGGAGGAATGTGAGAGTAGTGAGTAGAGGAGTGCTGTTTATACTAGATGCAAACAGGTTATTGGATATAATGTTTTGCCTTTCTACCAATAGCCAGTACAATTTCCTTGCTCAAACCCTCCAATTAACTTTCTGTCAGACTTTAAAGAAAATCTTGGCCTCTGACTGCATTGATGGCTACCATTTTACTCCTCCCTCAAGTATGCATTTCCTATACAGACCTGCATGCTCTGGTTGTTCTAATATAACTAATATAAAAAGCACTTGCTTTTCTTTTTTCTGATATATCCTCAAGGCTCATTCCCTCATTTCATTCAGGCTTTATTTTTCTCCATAGCACTTATTACTCGTCTCCTTTCTCTGCTGAATATAAGCTTCATGAGGGAAGGGGGCTTCTAGTTTGTTCACTGTTGTATCCCCAACACCTGTAATAGTGCATAGCACATAGAAGGCTCACAGTAAATTTGTGGAATGAATTACTGAATAGTGAACATAAATATCTTATTAGAATTTATTTGTCTGTTTATTTATTTTTGTCTTTCAGGTTGGGAAGGTCCACCTCCACCTAGAGGCTGTGAAGTTTTTGTAGGAAAAATACCTCGTGATATGTATGAAGATGAGTTAGTTCCTGTATTTGAAAGAGCTGGGAAGATATATGAATTTCGACTTATGATGGAATTTAGTGGTGAAAATCGAGGTTATGCTTTTGTGATGTATACTACAAAAGAAGAAGCCCAGTTAGCCATCAGAATTCTTAATAATTATGAGATTAGACCAGGGAAGTTTATTGGTGTGTGCGTAAGCCTGGATAATTGCAGATTATTTATTGGAGCTATTCCAAAGGAAAAGAAGAAGGAAGAAATCTTGGATGAAATGAAGAAAGTTACAGAAGGAGTTGTAGATGTCATTGTTTACCCAAGCGCAACTGATAAGACAAAAAATCGCGGTTTTGCATTTGTTGAATATGAATCTCACAGAGCTGCTGCTATGGCTAGGCGAAAACTAATTCCAGGTAAACTTATACTTTTTCAAAGGTTATTTTTCTGTGTTAACCTTACTATACATATGGACAGACAACAGTACCTCATAGATCAATTTATGAAAATATGTAGTGCCCTTAAAGAGGAATGGAGATTGTTTAAGGAAGTAAAATAAATCAAGTGATTCCAAAAGACATGAAGCTGATCTTATGAGTCATTATTTATAATAATTTACTGATTTACTGAATGTATACATTTTAATTTAGCTGTTAATTGTTGTTGGATAAAAATACAAAGGACGGTACCTAATTCTTCTAATAAAGGTCCATCTTTGAAGTGGTTTTGTTCTTTTGACTCTTAAAATTAATTTCACCATAAGTTCTGGCTAGGTTTGCCTTAGTAAAAACTATTTTGTGAGTAGGAAACTAATGCTGACCAATTATATCGATATGTATTTGAGTTTCTGCTTCTTTGGAGAAACAGTTTTACTTAATTTTGACTTTTATTTGTTTTAATTGTCTTCAAATTAATTTATTCTTTTTTACAGGAACCTTCCAACTGTGGGGCCATACCATTCAGGTAGATTGGGCTGACCCAGAGAAAGAGGTTGATGAGGAAACCATGCAGAGAGTTAAAGTTCTCTATGTACGAAATTTAATGATCTCAACTACAGAGGAAACAATTAAAGTAGAATTCAGTAAATTCAAACCTGGTGCAGTTGAACGAGTAAAGAAACTTAGAGATTATGCTTTTGTTCACTTTTTCAACCGAGAAGATGCAGTGGCTGCTATGTCTTTTATGAATGGAAAATGCATTGATGGAGCAAGTATTGAGGTAACACTGGCAAAACCTGTAAATAAAGAAAACACTTGGAGACAGCATCTTAATGGTCAGATTAGCCCCAATTCAGAAAACCTGATTGTGTTTGCTAACAAAGAAGAGAGCCACCCCAAAACTCTAGGCAAGCCACCAACTCTTCCAGCTCGTCTCAATGGCCAGCATAGCCCAAGCCCCCCTGAAATTGAAAGATGCACTTATCCATTTTTTCCTGGAACAAAGCTTACTCCAATTAGTATGTATTCTTTAAAATCCAGTCATTTCAATTCTGCAGTAATGCATTTGGATTATTACTGCAACAAAAATAATTGGGCACCACCAGAATATTATTTATATTCAACAACAAGTCAAGATGGGAAAGTACTCTTGGTATATAAAATCATTATTCCTGCTATTGCAAATGGATCCCAGAGTTACTTCATGCCAGACAAACTCTGTACTACTCTGGAAGATGCAAAGGAACTGGCAGCCCAGTTTACATTACTTCATTTGGGTAAGTTTAAAAGAACTTTAAACAATATTGTAGAATATGAAATTAGGAAGTATTATTATAGATTATTTATGAATTCATTTCGTTTGAACTCAACATTAGTGGTGAGTATTTAACATAAATTTTACCTCAATTTTGTGAATTCATGGTAAATTTTGTTGAGACTTTTCTTTTGTATAAACTTCCTATATTTAGCTATTTAAACATTACTTACTTGGGGGAATCATTTAGTTTTGATTTACTTTAGAGTTCATGATCCTGTTTCATCAGTTTACTGTTTTTGTAATGACTAATCCTCATTTGAAATGATTTCTATATAAGTTACAAGATTTGTTACTTAAACCAATTTATAAGAGTGTTACTGCATCTTTGGTGAAGTCTACACAATAATCTTTTTTTGAGGGCAGGGATAGGGAGTTGGTAAAATCAGAGGCATTTCAGATGGGTCATGTGTAGACACAACCTTATGCTCACCAATCTGGAAATCTGTCATTATTACTCATGAAAGGCAAAAAGCATCATTAAGAGATGTTTATGACCATTCTCTTTAATTTCATGCTTTAAAAAAAGTAAGTTTCTCTAATGCATTTGAGGGATAATTAAGACAAGCTTTGGGCCATATGCTAACTAAATATTTGGCATTGTGAAGGGGGAGATGTAATATCACTCTGGTGTTTTCCTACTGCCTGTTTGTTACTGTGTTAACCTCTCCCCTCCCCCCGCACCAGTTTGTTTCATTTTTTAATGCAGCTATAGATTTCAGTTGGTTATTACTTCATGCTCAAAATGATATTTATTAGAAGAATATTGGCTTATTGAAAATTCCAATAGAAAGAAAAGGTCTCCTACTAAGGATTATACTTGATTCTTGATTATAATTGTCAAAGTCATAGCTTAAATTGATTTGTTATATAGTTGCAGAATCATACTACTGAAGCTTATATCTATTTAAAATTGATATTCTCAAATTTGTTAAGAAAAGGAAATTGAAAAGGAAAAACATTGTCAAAAGGGAGAGTAATTTTTATACACTATATAGACTTGCTTATCCATCATGGCCACTCCCATGGTATTATGATGAATATTTTTAGGAGATTCTGATTAAGAGGTGGAGTCAGAATTTTAGAGCTGAAGGGAGGGTTCCCTACAAGAAACTTTTCAGCAGTGTCCTCAATTATTAGTTTGGAATTTGGGAATTTTACAATCATCTAAGTTAATAAAGTCTTAGGTATGATTTCTGTTAATTTACAAAATAGAAATCCTTCCATTTTTCTTTTAATAAAGACAACTGAGTTAAAGATAAAATTAGGTGGATAGCAAATGATTAACATTAGGGTTCTTAGAGCAAATTGGATTAAATTATTCTTTTGGAGTGGAATATTAGGCATTCAGTTGCTGAGCAAGATACTTGTGTCTGATTTAACATGGTAATGCTGAAACATTTTATTTCTATATCCATTCATTTCCCTTACAAATTTAACATAAATTTCCGAGATTCTTAAAACTGTTTTTAGTTTGTCAGATTTTCTATTTAAACATGGTTTACCCATTTGCTTTTTTATTTATTTATTTATTTATTTATTTATTTATTGGCTGTGTTGGGTCTTTGTTTCTGTGCGAGGGCTTTCTCTAGTTGCGGCGAGCGGGGGCCACTCTTCATCGCGGTGCGCGGGCCTCTCACTATCGTGGCCTCTCTTGTTGCGGAGCACAGGCTCCAGACGCGCAGGCTCAGTAGCTGTGGCTCACGGGCTTAGTTGCTCCGCGGCATGTGGGATCTTCCCAGACCAGGGCTCGAACCCGTGTGCCCTGCATTGGCAGGCAGATTCTCAACCACTGCGCCACGAGGGAAGCCTTTACCCATCTGCTTTTAATTCGATTTTTAAGATGTTTTTTACTTGAGTCGTAGGGCCATAGTTAACTCCTATTCACTTGTAGTTCCCAAAGAAAACCCCTGTTCAGTTATAGCATTTCCAACTTGATTATGTTCATTAGGGATACAGTTAGCTTCAAGAATTGAAATTCTTAGAGGGCACAGACAGTTTGCTTTAGTCATTCTATTTCAGATTTTATAAACTTTATATCAGAAGTGCTTATAATAAAAAATTGAACAATTTGTGTCCTATATATTTTTTCAGTTTTAGTTCATCATCAGAGGCAAAAGCTAAGATCCACATATAAGCCAAAAATTTCAATTAAATACTAGGGCTTGTAAACACAAGGCTCGAGGCCTTGTCTACAGACAGTACCACAAAAATCGTTATTGTGATTGACTAGAAATATGAGTGAAGCTTGAGTTAAGAGGCAACTAAGCAGGAAAAGAGAGAGAATTCAAGGAAGTGGAAGAATCAGAGATCAGGGGTCTAGGAATCTTTGATAAGAAAGCAAATATCAGATCTTCAGAGGTCATTAAAGTAGGGGCAGGAGCTATAGACAGCCAGGAAGTTACATATTGCCACAGGGCAGGTTAAGAATAGATTGAATATTGTTGGCAGTGTTTGGGCTTACCTTTTCCTTTTAATATTGGATCCTCTGGGTTTTAAAGAGCTGATGCCTTTTTATGTGCAGTTTCCTTTAGATAAAGGTTGTAGGGTTTCGCTGGATGGCTCAGGGTTGAGATCATTTGGTGGTAGTGATGTGTTTTTAGAGGGGAAGGGGTACTGTGTTACTGATATATCCTGCATGTTTCAAGCATTGGATTGTTTTGAGATCTTGAGAGGTTGCTACTGGTTCCTAGAGTCCCTTAAATGCAGTTCATTAGATCATCCTTTGCCTCTGTTTTCTTGAAGAATTTGAATCTAATTTTCTAGATAGTGAATTTAACTGCTATTTTAAGATGTTTTCTTTGGGTGTAGTATTTTTTTTTTTTTAATTTGCTTTGACACTCTTCTATTACCCTTTCAGTTTTGATGCTATTTCGAGCATTACTATCAAATCTTACCTTAATGATCTTTTGCTATTGTATGTGATATAAACAGTCATTTACCTTTTTATTTCAGAGCTCTTTAAGAATGTGCTTTTACTATCCACATTGTTTTGGCATTACCACGGCCATTTTTCAAGTCTGAAAAATAAAAGAGAAAAAAATTAGACTTTATTTAGATAAATGACGATCATTGGTGTTGAGGAAAATAGAAGTTTTTTCCAAGGGAGAGCCGACATCTATATAAGTACTTAAACCCAGAGTACTTCTGGTGACCATTTAGTGCTCTTACTAGAATCCCAAATGTTCTCATTGCATAGTTCCTTAAAATAAATTTTAAAAATATTTGTTTTTTGGTTCCATTTATAGCAAGCTTTATTTTAAGCAAAATATTTTAAGAAAAGGTGAAAACTGGGGTTAATGCCAAAATTACCCCCCCACACACAC
Organism: Balaenoptera borealis; assembly: GCF_965194805.1. Taxonomy (NCBI): domain Eukaryota; kingdom Metazoa; phylum Chordata; class Mammalia; order Artiodactyla; family Balaenopteridae; genus Balaenoptera; species Balaenoptera borealis. Next base: position 45,013,355 of record NC_138861.1, read on the forward strand.
CTTTTTTTACTTCAAAGATAGAGACTGTCTCCATCTTCAGAATGTCAGAGAATAACCTCCCTAACCTCACTGGGAACTCAGCACCCAACCAGCAGGGTAAGAAATTATCTATCACCTGGTTATATTAGGAAGCTGTAATAAATGGGATACTTACTGGGTTTAATGGGTAGAGTACAGACTTGGGGGCTAGGAGATAGGTTCTATACTAAATATTTGATGTATGGAAACATCTTAGGTCATTCAGTATCACGTCTTTTTAAATAAGCCTTTTCTATCTCATAATTTTGTATCTGTTTAATAATGGAGCAAACTATCAGTGTGAATAATCCTGCTTTTGCTAAAATTTTGCCTCTGTTTTGAATCTGGGCCTTCTAATATTGCCACTGCTTTCCCCTGGAGGATTCTTCACCATCTAGGAGATCAAAATCAAGGAGATAAAGGAAAGTCTTAGTTTTGAAGAAGAAAGTCCTGGAAAATATTTAGTAGAAGGAGGGAGGTAGCCTCAGTGTGTGATCATAATTCATTTTGTTAAATAATTTATTAACAAATAACTGTAGGCAAGGCATTTCTTGTCTCATTTCTGTGTTTGTGTAATCCTGTTGCAAGTGGTAGTTTTTTACTTGAATGACCAGCTAAAACTTTTAAAACAGAGGTGAAGAACCTCTGTCACAAACGAGCTTGTGCCATTGATTTAATTTCATCTGACTTTTGTACTGTTGTTTTGGCCATGACTGATAAAATTTAATTAAAGAACAAATCTGTTTTGAATGCCTCTCATGTGTTAATTGTACTTTCCTAAGCAATCTGGAGCTAAAGATAAATAAAACATTGTTTTGGCTCTTAAGGAGTCACAGTCTGCTGAAGAAGGCAAAGACACAAACTCTAAGCATAGGTTATTTGGGGAGTACAGAGGAAGGGGACACCTCCCACCTGATCTGGGTTGTAAATCTTGAGGAGAGTTTATGGGCAGAAAGGGGCACAATATGAGCAAACACCTATTAGAAAAACGGCGTGATGGTGACTAAATGGCAAACAGTTCTGTATAGCATTTGCTTTGGTGATTTCAGTGAGATTTTAAGAATTAGAAATTGAGAAGATGTGGACTTTTAGTTAACTGAAATTTTATCAGTCCTGCTTTTTGAGACTTTGCAGATTTTTTTTTTTTTTAGGACAACTGTGTTGACTGTGCTTGCTTTTTCTCTAAGTAATTTTTTTCTTAGATGAATCCATTCTGATTTGTGTGGACCATTTTATGTGTGAATATTCATTTTTTTATATCTTCTGTACTTTCTTCAGTATTCATTTTGTGTCTGACTTGCATATTGCTTCTCATATTTTGACTTTGTAATGACAAACATCATCAGAAACTTTAATTTTTTTCTCGTCATTGAGTGCTAAAATATTTAATATATATATATATATATATATTCTAAGCATGATAGCCATTGTGTTTGCTATCCCTTTAATATCATTTAAAGATTAGGGGATTAGGTTTTGATTTCTGTTATCACTTGTAAGTTGGTTGAAAGTTACTGAAATAGAAGACACAGCAGGATGAAGGTATACTATTCTGAGAAGTTTTAATCTGAAAAATAATTGGTGCTTTTTTCTTATGAGCTATCATTATTTCCAGATTGATGGGCAGAAATGCAAAAATAAAATTTTGATTTAAAAAATTTGCCAATAAATTGCTTTGAAACAAAGAGAAACCTCTAGTTTTTTTTAAATTTAAGGAATAATTTTAGAAGACACTTAAGCTAAGTATAATATAATGGTTATATTATAGTGAAATTTTATTATAAATAATTAGAAGAAAAATAATACTTTTAGAAAGTTATTCTTTTCTTTCCAGTTTTAATTATAGATCTAACTTTTATACTGTTTCAAACTTACATTTTAAAGAACAAAAATAATTTGCTGAATTTGCTTTAAAATTCACCTAGTTATGTAGGATGAGCACGAGCATTTTATACATTGATTTGTTTTCATATGACCAAGTGGTGAGATGAAAATTCCATTAACTCAACTATGTTTCTTTGACCCTCTGAGAGGGCCCAGTGTTCATGAAAATGTGTTTCTATTCCTCTTGAAACTTACAGGTTTTTTTTCTGAAAGATCATCATCTGGTATTACTCATAATTCTTATCTTACTAGCACTTGTATTAACGGACCGTAATTGTTACGGAGTTGCTGCTGTGAGAAGCGAAGCTTAACAGAGTAATGAGTAGTCAAGTAAAAGTAAAAGAAGCTGTAGTCTCAGCTGCCAACAAATTGTGACCTTGAAATGGGCAATGAATCATTTACTCTTTGTGGACCTCAGTGCCTTCATCTCTAAAGTATCAGGGTTTTACTTGGTGACCTCTAAGGACATTTTTATCCCCCAAATTATGGTTTTGTTTAAAATATGATAAAAACTCTATGAAGTACCAAAAATAATACTTGAATTTTTTGTGTGTGTGTACTGAGATAGATATTTGAATTAAAAATAGTTTAAAATCAAGAGCTACTTTTGTAGGAATTAACTCTTCTCAGTTTAATATTCCTTTCTTCATATATAATAATTCAAAGCTTATATTTGTCCACTTCATAGCAGAACAACTAGATAAAAAAAAAATGAATCAGTTACCTGTTTCATTTTCATGATGACAAGTATTACTTTTTATTTCTTTCCCTGAATTTATCAATTAATTATAATCAAAACCAAGATTTTATAAAACAACCTAATTACTTAACAGTTCGGAAATTAGTTTTCTTTTTGTAAGAGAAAATCTAGGAAAATAATGATGCATATTAAAACATATCATGTGACCAGTATTTGTTCCATAGTTATGTTATTAACTGATGAATGTGATCATGTGATTTCATTTACTTTATACATTTATTTAGTCATGCTTGATCCTCTGTCCTACAATTTCTTAGTATCTTTGGTTAATACATTCCTAAAATATTTGTTCTAATACCCTAGTTTTAATAGTTGCTACTGCTGTTTAATTTATAAATTTAATGTATGATATTTTTATTTAATATTTTAAAAAATCATGGTTTGTAAATTTTCACCTATTGTATCAAAGGCCACACAATAAATTTTGCATGTGCATTCTTAGATGTCAGCAGCAATTCATAATTTGCCACATGATGTCCCCTAAAATATTTTTCAGTGTGGCTTTAAAAGGAATTTTAATGTTGTATTGATTTTTCTCTCCTCTAAGGCTTACTTATTTTGGGGGGTTTAGAATAGTGAAAATCTATGTAGAGGTTGCACTGTTGTGCCTTTATTTCTGTTTCCTGTTATATTATTTAGTAGACAGCAATTGCTTGTGCTATAGAATGAATGGACTAGTGAATGGAGACAGAAAATGTTTTGGAAAAATGGTTTTACTGTGATGAATTTATTCAAGTGATCATCTGTGCTTTTAACCATTTTAAGATTATTCAATGTGAGTTGCTTCCAGGCCTTTTGGTTAAGATTAAATATAGTATCTACTTTTATTAGTTAATTTCAGATATATTATCTATCCTAGAGCAATTCATCCTCTATCCTAGAAGGATACATCCTCTATCTAAGATCTGGTAGTGGGTTACCTCTAAGAGGAGTGCACGTCCCTCTGGAGATTCAAAACAAAAGCAAACAAAATTAAAAAAACTCTAATTAGAATCTCTAAATTGACAAAATGTTAATAACAACTTGGATTTTCTTGCCCTTAAATTTGTAATATTTGGTTAAAGATCTATTAGTTACATGTGGGCCATTCCTTACAGCAAGTGACATTTGAGCTGTAAAAATGGCCTGTATATTGATTTTTATATGTATATAATAATTAATATTTTAAGAAAATGATTTATTTGGCTAGCTGTATACCTTCCTGCATTGCTTTTAATAAATATAATCTTACATACCACCCTGATAATGATTTCTACTATTTATAACTTTATGTTAAAAAGCATATAGGAATGCAGTCATTAGAAAACATGTCTGTTGTAATTGTATTGCCTGATAATTTGATGAGTATATTCTGAACTCCCTCATTTCTTACATGTTTAAACAGTATAGCTTGATTTTTTTTTTTTAACTGATAGTTTTGAAGAAGGGAGTGCTTTTTTTTTTTTTAATTTTTATTTATTTATTTATGGCTGTGTTGGGTCTTCGTTTCTGTGCGAGGGCTTTCTCCAGTTGTGGCAAGTGGGGGCCACTCTTCATCGCGATGCGCGGGCCTCTCACCATCGCGGCCTCTCTTGTTGCAGAGCACAGGCTCCAGACGCGCAGGCTCAGTAGCTGTGGCTCACGGGCCTAGTTGCTCCGCGGCACGTGGGATCTTCCCAGACCAGGGCTCGAACCCGTGTCCCCTGCATTGGCAGGCAGATTCTCAACCACTGCGCCACCAGGGAAGCCCTAGCTTGATTTTTATACACAGATTAATCAAGAATAAACGTGAATAGATAAACATTGTAAACTAGGATGTACAACTCCAGCTTCTTTTATACAGTAGTTATGTTGACCTTTACTTTTTCTTTTGCATATTTGATTTCCTTTCGTTATATTTTCTAAGGATGTTATTTCTAGAGATACTTCACGCTTTTTTTTGTAATCCTGTTTTATAGGTGGATTGTTGTAAGACTACAAGCCCATGAAATTAATTTTTTTCTTGTTACCTTTGTTTCAGCATACATGTTCCAGTCTGCTTGTTTACTGGCCAGATTAGGGGGTAAACAGATTTACAGCAGATGTGCCGTATGTGTCTATGGCTTTTTCTTCTTCTGCTGCTATGTCAATTTTTGGTCCAAAGGTGACCAAATATGTAGTTCTAGATTTGTGAAAGTACAATTTCCCCCCAGTATCCAAGTTAGAGCGTTCCTGTGAAATCTTTTGTAGGCTGCAATGGCATAAAGCGAAGAAGCAGTTACCTTAGGACACATCTTGCTAACAGATGGACAAAATAAATCAAGGTAAAGCACAAATGCTCACAGACACAGTTCAAAGCTATGAAGGCTTGATGCTGAGGCACTGATGTAGTTCTTGGGGAAGGATCTTGGCCATGCCAGTCTGGATGTTCAGGCTGCATGCTGCCTTTATAACGAATTTGCTACAAAACAAACCCTGAACGCTATTTTTGCTTTTTACCTTTTTTCATAGAAGGGAAAATCCTCTTTGGATTTCTTTTGGTTAGCAAAAACAGATACTAATGTATGGTGTAAAGTGAACTTTTGAAAAGTGGGGGATACCTGTATTGGATAATTTGGGGCACAGAATTTAAAAGGTTCCAAGTGAGCCATTATGATTCTTTGAAAAACAGGTTTAAAATTGTATTCTGCACTATAAAGTTATAATTTTTACCAAAAGCAAAATAATTCAAACAGAAATGTTTACTCATTTAAATGTCTCACTTGTGTGTATTAGGTGTCTACATATATTTCTTTGAGAGATCACAAATCAAGTTTCCTTGAGGGATTCCTAGGTGTAAAATTTAGATACATCAAGTATAGAAATAATGAAGATATCAAAGCATTGGAAAGTTAATTTCTTTTCTCTTAAGAACTAGAGGGAAAGAGGAGGTACTGAGCAAAAATAGGATTACTTACCCTGTGAAAGCACTCTTTTGGCTTCTGAGGGGGATTTACAAATATGATGAGATAGCTGTGATTGTTTTCCTTCTTTATTTCTTAAGTCTATGATTTACTGACTTAAGATTTTTAAGTACTTGTATTGAAATGCGTCTAGGATATCTGTGACTCTGTAGGATATCTGCTCTTTTTTACAATCATCTATTTCTCATTTGTGCACCAGTGTCTTTTTTAAACCTCACTTTTCCTGATTTTTAAAAATATTTGCATTTTTATTTATTTACTTGCTTATTTATTTTTATTTATTGTGGTTTATGCCACAAGCAGGGAGTGGCTTGTTACTGAACATGACTTGTGAAGGAGGATGAACAGCCTTTTTCCATCAGTCGTATTAGGTTTTGGCAAGTAGACTGATGTCAGCCAGTCTTTGATTTAAATTGGTAAATAAGGCAAATTTCATTGCCTTGAGATTTTATCTGAATTTTTAGGCAGGAATAATTTTTATTTTCAGTTCTTTTAGTCTGATGTTCTATTTTTAAAGTTTTTATATGAGAAGAAAAATTTCTATAGTCAACTAACAAATATTTATGTTTAGATATGAGGTATAAATAAATTGAAACTAAATAATTCAAATGTCGTTGCCTCATTTATCTAATTATATTTATCCTGGGATGCTCTTTAAATATGTAGTTCATTAATTCAGGGAATTTACATACATTCTAAAGCCCTATTATAAAATCCAGGTTAGGAGTAAGATTGAAAGATGTTCAACTTCCCCTCAGCTCAGTTTCTTTTTGGGGAGAGATAGCATTGTCTCATATTGATGGGGCAGGCTGACATAAGCAAAATATTAATCTTACCTTTATCTTTTTTTTTTGCTTGTGATGGGCTATCCACTGTAGTCCCTGCTTCACTCCCTGAAAGATATGAGGTGGCTTATTAAAAATAAGTAAAATACGAAAAGATTCAAATCTTACATTGAAGGAATTGAGGCAATGGGAAATTATGAGTAGGAAAATAAAGCCAAGCAAAACTAAACAATATATTGTTTAGGGATGAAGGAATATATGACAAAACTATAAAGGAAATTAAGAGAATGGTTAACACTTAAAAATTAGGATCATGATTACTTTAAGGACTAAAAGGAGAAGTTGGAAAGGATACAAGAGAGACTTCTAAAGTATTGATAATCTTCTGTTTCTACACCTGAGTGGTGTGTGCATGTTTTTATTTTTAAAATTACGTTGACTGTACATCTATATTTTATACATTCCTCTGTTTGTATAACATACTTTTATAATAAAATAAATAAGGTGAAAAAGAATGAAAGTCAGCCAACCAACCAATAGTAAAAACCTGAATTATTTTGTCAAAACCAGAATGAGAGTCATTCTACTCTAGAGATTGTCAGATTAACATACATACCCTGGAAACAATATGGGTTTAAATTGTGCTGCTCTACTAATTTGTGGAGTTTTTTCAGCAGTAAATGCTACAGTACTATGAGATCCAAGGTTGGTTGAATCTGCAGGTGCAGAGGGCTGACTATAAGTTATATGCGAATTTTCAACTGCTCAGAGGCTCAGCACCCAACCTCTGCATTGTTCAAGGGTCAACTGTAACTCAAGGCAAAATTGGAAAGTTATGTAGTATTCAGACCAAATAATTTTATTCTGCTCAGCCTATATCTGGAATGTTTTGTTTGCTTTTGGGCACCAGCATTTAATTAAACATTGACAACTAAGGAAGACTTAGAAACTCTGTAATAAGAAGTTGGGACAGTGAACAACTGAAGTATGTAGGTCTGTTTGGTCTGTAAATATTAATGCAGTATTTACACGAGGAATATGATTGCTGTCTTCAAATGCTTGAAGAGCTGTCACATAGAAGAGAGACTTCAATATGAAGCTCCAGGGGTTGGAATTAAGTCTAATAGAGGAAAGTTTCAGGGAGGTAGATTATGATTGAATATAATGCAGAACCATGTAAGCTTTTAAACTACTAAAAGCTCTGTACAAAAAGAAAAAAACCTTTACTTTTTTAACATTTATTTTAAAATTTTAATTTTTTAATTGAAGTATAGTTGACTTACAATATTATATTAGTTTCAGGTGTACAGCATAGTAATTTGATATTTTTATAGATTATACTCCATGCTAAACTGTTAGAAAATGCTGCTATATTCCCTGTGCTATGCATTACACTTTTTTAAACTTATTTGTTTTATACCTAGTAGTTTGCGCCTCTTAAACCTGTTTACATTGTTAAGTAAATGTATGGAGGCAAAGCAAGATTCTTTACTAGACTATTTTAACTCAGAATTATCTTCTTTAACACCACGTGGAGTGTATTAGCCTTGTTATTTTGATGCCCTCTGAAAAATTTGCCCTTTTGCACACTTTGATTTTAGAAAGTTTATTTTTAGAATCCTTATTCTTATCATATGAATAATCTTTTTGTTATTATTCAGTCCTGTAGGCTTAATTATTTTCATTTTCAGTTTATTAGCTGGCTGATGGTTAATCCTTGTTAGCATATATGTTCATGCAACAAATATGTATTGAACACTGTGCTTTATATGAAGTCCTGAGGATCACTGTAGTGAATCAGACACAGTTGCTGCCTTCATAGAGTTTACATTGTATTGAAGGAGACAGTTATTCAGTTACAGTTCTGATAAACACTCTAAAGAAGTATGAGGTGTTATGAGAAAATATAATTGCATGACCTGACCTAATCTGAGATGAGAGGGTCAGGAAATAGTACATTGCATTTTAGAAAGAATTACAGCAAAAGGAAGTTCAGTACTTTAAATTTAGTATAGAGTACAGGCCACATTGAATAAAAGAGCATGGCATTCAGAGCCAGATTTCCTGGATTCACATCCCAGCTTCATTACCTACTTGGAAAAGTTACTTTAACCTGTCAGTACTTCAGTTTCCTCATCTGAATGTTAACAGTATTTATCTCATAGGGTAATTATATATATTAAATGAGTTAAAATTGTAAAGGGCCTACAGCAGTACCTTTTATATTAAAATATGCTATATAAGTATCGAAGAATAATACTTATTCAGAAAACAAATCCAAGACAACAGATTTTTCCAATTATTTATAATAATGAATTTTATTAGTAATAATAATAGTTAAGATTCTTTGAGCACTTACTGTATGTTAGGTACTGTGCTAAATGCCTTTACATGATACTACATTATTCTGTCAATTCTTTGAGGTACTATAGATATTATTTTAATGTCTTCACTTTCTTTTTTCTAACAAATGAAGAAACCAAGGCTTCAGTAGATTGAATAATTTGCCTAGGATCCCCCAGTTGGCTAAGAGGCTGTGCTCTTAACTGCTCTTCTTTGTTAACTTCACATGATCCCAGTGAAAAACTGACCTTGGCTAGTGTTAAACATTTGATAACAGACTGTGAACTTGTGGAATATTATTGGCAAGTTATTCTTCTAAAACTCAAAATATAGTGTAATGGGCTTTTGTTTCATACTTTATCTCCTTTTCAGAGACAGTTTTATCTCCACTAGTCCAACAAGCCCATATACCAGACCACTCCAGGTAGTGTGGACCTAGGACATCTGTCTGAATCCTGGAAGAATCATTCTGAGCTACAAAGACCTTGCAAACATATCTTGTTTACATTGTAGCTTTGAGATTTTTAAGTTTACTCTAGGATTAGCATTGCCAGCTGATGGTATATGTGTCAGGGTGGCAGAAGATATGTGTCTTTTTCCTCCATCAGATGCTAGACAGAATTTCAAATAGGCAAAGTTTGTTTACATCTATTTCATGGTCTCTTGTTGCTTGGTATTCTCATTTTACTTTTTGATTATACTCCAAACGTCTTATTTTGTAATTCAGCTACATAATTTATCACTCCAGTTATGTCTGATTATTCTTTTTCATTGTTATTTCCTTGCTCAGGAACCTACAGTGGCTTGCTATTGTAATGTAATAAAGTCCTCTCAACTCCACATTCTCCTGTTCAGGATGCTCTATTGTTTGGCCCCATCTTACCTAACCATAGATAATACCTCTTGCTTTGATTATCTGAACTTGCCATGCTCATTGGTGTTTCCAAGCTTTTCCTAGTGCTGCTCACTCTACTTGGAATATTATTCTACTTTTATCTACTTTATCTGTTATACAAAGCTTTTCTTGGACATTGTAACTGAGAATGATTTGTTCTTTATAATATTACTCAACAGTTTAGTAATTTTTATATTACTGTTTATTTACTATTATAAAGTTTTGATCCATTAGGATTATAAAGCCAGGGGACTTTGTACATATATTTTTTTTAATTGTTGTTATTATGTCCTTCATTTAGTATAGGTCAGTACTATCTCCTCCTTTAATACTCAGCATGTGGTGCTTTTCAAATAATTGAGAGTGATCTACATTCTGTAAGATTAAAAGATAAAATTCTGAGGAAAGATTAAGTTTGGCTGTGCTTTGAGCAGAAAGAAGAAAGGATTAAAAAAGAAATATCTGAGATATAGAGTTGGTAGGTGCAGACACACAATCAAATTATGAATGGTGCTTAACAGGATGATATATATTTATATCTCACTGAAGTAGAAATGAACAGTAAATAATTTTTAAAAGGCTGATAAAGTTTTAAAATAGTGAAACCTTTGAAATATAGACTGAGTCGTGGGTTATTTTGAATATGTTATGTGTTATGAACATATTGAATATGTAGATATGTATTGTGTGTGTGTGTGTGTATGTATATATATGAATGAAATTTGGATATTGGAAGAACAGGAGAGTATGGTTGTAGTAGTTGCTTTTAAACTATCTGAGAAAAACTTCATGTTTTTATCTCTGTCAACAAAATGTAGTATAGAATATAATGGATTGTATTATGTACAATATTATTATTATTTTAATGAACATTATGATAGCTTCCTAAGTTCATTATGTAATCCACAGTTCTATTTAGTGCCATTTGTTAGGACTTCACAAGTGGAAAATAATTGGCAATAGCTTATTGTGTATTATTTCTAAACTTAGTTTATATTAGCATTGCATTTCTTCATTCTTCTACACAGGTATAGACCTAGGAGATGGAGTTGTTTCAGTTTAGTTTCCTAAAGGCAGGAAAAGCCCTGAAAATTCAGGATGCTAATATAGCAGTCTTATTTGGAATATACTGGAATCCTGTGCATTTAGTCATTTTCTATTTTCAGAAGAAGAAATAGCAGTATGACACATCCGAGAGTCTGAAAAACAGCTTTTCATCTTCATACCATTTACTATAAAATGTATATGGAAATCTTCTTCAAACTGAAACCAGTAAAATCTTCAAAGATACAGAATATACTTGTAACATTTAGTTTTAAGTGACTTTTTAAAATAAATTTATTTATTTATTTATTTTATTTATTTTATGGCTGTGTTGGGTTTTTGTTGCTGTGCGCGGGCTTCTCATTGTCGTGGCTTCTCTTGTTGCGGAGCACGGGCTTTAGGTGCGCAGGCTTCAGTAGTTGTGGCACGTGGGCTCAGTAGTTGTGGCTTGTGGGCTCTAGAGCGCAGGCTCAGTAGTTGTGGCACACGGGCTTAGTTGCTCCGTGGCATGTGGGATCTTCCCGGACCAGGGCTCGAACCCGTGTCCCCTGCACTGGCAGGTGGATTCTTAACCACTGCGCCACCAGGGAAGCCCTTAAGTGACTTTTAAAACTTTTCATCACATCTTTATAGAACAAGTCATAGTTCTACAGTGTCATGTCTTCATGAGTATAATGAAAATTAGAATCCTAATTAGTGGAAATTATACGTAGTTTATCTTTCTTTTGACTCTTATTCCTACATAGCAGAAGAGTAAAATAACATATCCAATTATTTCAGTTTTCAGAAAACAAGATCCTGTCTCTGACCTTTGAAGTTTAATGTATCCTGTTCTTATTCTTGACTTTCAATATACCTTTTCTTTTCCTGGCCCCTTTCTGTGCCTTGATTACTGAATAATCTCATTCAAAATAATTTATCAGAATATATCAGTCTTTTTTTTAAAGGAACGACACTAATAAATGGCAAATTAAACTGGACTAAAGCACCAGTAGTAACCTTGTGTTTGATATTAAATTGAGGTTCTGCTGATAGGTTTTCACCATCTCTTCTGTGTATTTATTAACAGAAGTGTAATTGTCCTATATCAGTAATTGAAATCCCAGCATTTTTTTCCTGTTGAACTTGATTTCATTTAACTTAAAGATTAACAGAAAACTAATTCTTAAAACTCCAGGTCCAGGTGGTAGTCTGTGAAGGCATTTTGGAAGGAAGACTTGTTCCATATTTAATAGTAATTCCATTTAGCATCTCTACTGAAAATCACCATTATAGTTTTTTAAAATTACTTTGAATCATTTTTCTTTTATATGTTATTCTGTATTGATAGTAACTTTATTAAGTGGTTTAATTTTTTATAATTATAAATGATCAACTTCTCTTTATGTGTATGTTCTAATTCCTCTTTTTTATAACTTACTACATTACATACAAACAGAAAAGTGCACAATTCATAACTGAAAACTTTGTGAATTGCCACAGAGGGACCACATCAGTGTAACCACTAGGTGAAGACATAAAATATCAATACCCTAGAAGCCTCCTTTGTACTCCCGCTCAGATATTACTCTCTCTGTTCCCAAGGAAACCAGTCTTCTGACTACTTCTGTTTTTGAAATTTGTACAAAATTTTGTAAACTTTTGTCTGGCTTATTTTGACATTATGTTTATGAGATTGGCCCATGTTGTTGCATGTAGCAGTACTGTTCATTCACTCTTATCAATGTAAGGATTCAATCGAAATCATAGAATTTATTGCTATTTCTGTTGTTAGAAATTTGAGTACTTTCGGTTTGGGCTGTTTGAGATAATGATGCTGTGAAGATTCTTGTACATGGTGTTTTTGCATGTATTTCTGTTGAATACATAAGAGTGAAAGTGGTAGGTCATATTTTTAAAACTTGAGTAGATAATGCCAAACAGTTTTCCAAAGTGATTATACCAATTTACACTTTATTAGCAGCACATGGGTTTCAGTTGTTGCATACATATCCCTGCCAATACCTTGGGTATTATCAGTCTTTTAATATTGAATATTCTGGTTAGTATATATTGCTGTCTCGTTCAGATAATAACTTCTGTATCACTATTTAGTAATGATAGTGAGCATCTTTTAATAGGGTTATAGGGCATTAAGATATCCTCTTGATGAAGTGTCTCTTGATTTAAGTCTCTTGTCCCTTTATTGTATTGGGTCATCTGGTTTTTTTCTTTATTACTTAAGATACAAGCCCTTTGTTGGAGATATACTTTAACAGATACCTTCTTCCACTTGTGGCTTACCTTTTACTCTCTTCATGATACTCTGAAAAAAACAGAAGTTGTTAATTTTAGTGTGGTTCAATTTATCAGTCTTTAAAGTTAGTACTGTTTGTACCCTGCTTAAGAAATCTTCGCTTACCTTGAAGTGATAAAATAGTCTCCTGTATTATCTTTTGGAAACTTTTTTTTATCTTTCAAATTTAGTGAGGTTGTGAAGTATATATTGTATGTATGTGTGTGCACACACATACACATACCTATATACACATACCTGTGTATAAGTCTTACTATACATTCAGTATTCTCTTCCATTGATCGATTTTATTACAGTGTGTTAATTATGAAAATCTTAATATTTGGTAGAGAATATCTTCCCAACTTTTTTCTCCATAATTGTCTTGACTCATCACAGCCCTTATATTTCCACATGAATTTTAGAATCAGATTGTAAATTTTTACCAAAAAAATCCTACTGAGAATTTGATTGGAATTGAATTGAACCTGTGGCTCAATTTGTGAAGAAATGACATTTTTATAGTATTGGGCCTTCTGATCCATGAAGATTATAGATCTATCCATTTATTTAGACTTTCTTTAATTTCTCTAAACATTCAGTAGCTTGTAAATATTTGTGTAAATATCTCCTACATTTTTTATTAGATTTATTCCTAGGTATTTAATGTTTTTCAATGCCATTGTAAAAGGTGCCTTTTCTATTTTTGATTGTTCCTGATTATATAAATACAATTTATTTTTTATGTATTGAATAAAACATTTGAGTATAATGGTTTGTTTTGGCTCTACATTATTTAAAATTTTTCTACATACACAGTCATGTCAATTGCAAATAATGAGAAATTTTTTCTTCCTTTCTACCCTTATACTTTTCTTTTTTCTCTTGCCTTATTGCACTGGCTAGAACCACTTGTCCAGTCTTGAATACAAATAATGATAGAAGGCATCCTTGTATACTTTCAATATTTCTCCTTTAAGGTATGATGTTTGCTGTGGTTTTTATTATAGAAGCCCTTTATCACAGTAAGAATAGTCCCTTCGAGTCCCTTCCTAGTTTTTTAAGAGGTTTTATCACAAGTGGGTGATGAATTTTTTCTGTATCTATTTAGATAATTATATCATTTTGTCTATTATTCTTTTAATGTGGTGAATTGCATTGATTGATGTTTGAATGTGACATCAGTCTTGCATTTCTGAAATAAACCCAGTTTGGTCACGGTACATTATCCTTTTTATGTACTATTGATGAATTTGATTTTTGATACTTTCTTTAGGATTTTATGTCTATGTTCATTCATAAGATTGGCCCATACTTTTCCTCATAGAAACATTAGGAAGTTTTTTCTCTTTTACCATTCTATGGGAGAGTTTGTTTAAGATTGGTGTTGTATATTTTTTGGATATGTGGAATATCATTTAAGAAGCCATCTTAGTTTAGAGTTTTCAGCCTTTCTTTTATTACATTGTATGCATTTCCAGGCTACAAATTGATCTCTTAAGTATGGTTATAGCTGCATCACATACGTTTTGATGTACTTTATTTTTATCATCATCTTTTTGAAAATATTTGGATTTCTTCTCACGAGTATAAATTTCTAAACATATGAAGATTCTTGTAGTTATATTTTTTTTATTTTACTATGATTGGAAAGTATATTATGTATCATTTCAGTCCTTTGTCTTGTTTTTTAATGACCAATTAAAGTAAATATTTCATGCCTGCTTAAAAAGGATGTGTTTGCAGTTGTTAATTGCTGTGTATTAGTTTGCTAGGGTTGCTGTGGCAAAGTACCACAATCTGGATGGCTTCAGCAACAGAAATTTATTTTCCCACAGTTCTGGAGGCTAGAAATCAGAAATCAAGGTGTTGATGGGGCCATGTTCCCTCTGAAGCTGGTAGCGGAGAATTTCCTTGCCACTTTTAGCTTCTAGTGTTTGCCAGTAGCCCTTTAGTTCATTGGCTTATAGATGCATTATTCCAATCTCTGCCTGTGTTGGATATGGTTATCTTCTCCCTGTGTGTCTCTGTGTCTTTACGTGGCATTCTCTTCTCTGCGTTTCTCTATTCCTATAAGGATATCAATCATAGTAGAATTAGGGTCCGCCCTACTCCAGTATGACCTCATCTTAACTAATTACATTTTGCAGTTACCCTATTTCCAAATAAGGTCACATTCTAAGGTACTAGGGGTTAGGACTTCAATATATCTTTCTGGGCACACAGTTCAACTCTTAATATAAATTAGGCCAAGTTTACTAATTGTATGTAAATTTCTTTATCTTTCATGTTTTTTGGCCTGCTTATTCTATTACTATGAGAGGCTCATGAAAATCACCTACTATGACTACAAATTTATCTTTTCCTCCTTTTGGTTCTGTCAGTTTTTGCTTTTTATATTTTGAGGTTGTGTATTAGGTGCATAGAAATCTAGAATTGTTACATTTTTCTGGTGAAGTGTACCTTTTATTATTATACTGTGTCATTCTGTCTCTATCATGCAATCCTGCCTTAAAGAATACTTTTTCTGATATTAACATAGACTTACAAGCTTTCTTTTGATTAGGGTTGCATGCATATATTTTTCTATATTTTAACTTTTACTTTCCCTGTATCTTAGTCTTAAGATGAGCCCAATATATGGTTAGGTTTTGTTGTTGTTGCTGAAGTTTGTTTTTGTTGAAAGTCTGTGTTTTGAGTTTGCTCAGCTTGAACTGAATATACTTATTGAAATGCATAGAATTAAGTCTGTTGTCTTGCCATTTGCTTTCTATTCCTTATTCTGTGTCCCTATTCTATTTCCCTTTTCTCCTTTCTTGCCTTCTTTTGATGGATTATTTATTTGCCCTTTTCTCTCTTCTTCTTTTAGCTGTATTAGTCATAGAGTCTTTATTATCCTTTTAGTTATTACCCTGTAGACTCCAACATGTATTCTTAACTCACTGAAATCTAATATTAATTAGTGCTTTTATTCCATTCCAGACAATGCAAGGACCTTAGTACACTCTAACTTTTTAAATTTTCTCTTCCAGTTTTGTGTAGTGTCTTGATATTTCTGTATGTCTTTAACTTATATGTTTTAACTCCCCACATACCTAATTATAATTTTTAGTTAATATAGATTAGTATTCATTTACCATTTATATATCATTTCCTTTGCTCTTTATTTCCTCCTATGCGTCAGCTATGATTATTTCTTTATTCTGCTCAAAGAACATTCATTTGTGTTTTCTTTGGTATGAATACACCTATGACAGGTTACCTCAGTTTTGTTTGCCTGAATATGTCTTTAATTTACCTGCCTTTTGAAAGGGTATTTTTACTAGATCAGCAGTTACTTTCCTTTAATTCTTTGAGGTTATTAATTCCACTCACTGTCTTCTGGCTTCTGTTGTTTCTGTTGAGAAGTCAGCTATAATTTGCTTATTACTCCTTTATTGTAAACCTCCCCACCCCCCAGCTACTTTTAATATTTTCTCTTGTGATTTTCACAAGTGTTACTGTGATAGACTTATGTGTAGTTTTCTTAGTTTTTATCTTAACTGGGACTTTCACCACTTCTAAAATCTGTGGATCAGTGTTTTTCACTTGTTTTAGAAAGTTCTAAGTGGTTCTGTTTTCATATATTGCTTTTGTCCCATTTTGTCTATCCTTTCTATATGGTACTCCAGTTATACATTTCTTAGACCGTTTTACTGTATCCCGTTTATCTACTATGTTCTTTCTGTTCTTTTCCATTCTTTTGTATGTTTAGTTTGCATATTTTCTTCAGACCTATCTTTTGGTTCATGAATTCTTTTTTTCATCTGTGTCTAACATGATAAAACCATTATTTGAATTTATTTCTCAGTTCTAAAATTTCATTTGACTTTTTTTTATGATTTTCACTTTCCCTCCAAAATTTTCAGGTTTGTTTTTTATTTCCTTGAGTATATTAGTCATAATTATTTTATTATCTAGTTCTGAAAACTTTATCTACATTTCCTGTAGATCTGTTACTGTTGACTTCTGTTTCTTGTGCTTTTAGGTCACATTGTTTTATCTCTTTATTTGATTGGTTCTTTTCTGAATTCCAGATATTGTATATGAAAAAATGTGGAGATAATTTGAAAGCGAACATGCTGTTAACTTTATTCAGAGAGGATTTATTTTTGCTTCAGAAAGGTGACCAAAGGACTGGCAATCCCAGATTGTCTTAATCCAGGCAGGGATTGAGAAGATTTGAATTTAGTCATCATTAAAGTTGGTCTACTTCTGGTTCAGTTTTATTCACGGTTCCAGACTTGCCTCATCAGTAGCTCCTCAGTTCCAGTTTTTGTCCTCTTATCCTCAGAAATTTGTCTGTCTCTTGCCATCTTCCCTTGCCTTTCAGATTCTTTAGAATTGGCCAATCCTCCTAGGCAAAACACACCTCCAGAAGATGTGCACACCTCTTTGGGTTTCTTGTCTAAGATCACAGTCCCACAGTTCTTCAGTCTTGGCCATTCTCAGTGCTTTCATGTAGGTAGTTTTGCTTTTAATAATTGTCTAGGTGTTCTAGTTCTCACTGGGGGGGGGTTGATTAAATTACCTGTTTTGTTATGTAAAAATCAGAAAATATTGTGACTATTTTTTCTGCTGAGTTATCTTCAAGATGGGTATTTAAAAATCTGTAGTTTTATGTGGATCATCAAACATTTTTCATTTGTTCATACTCTAATGCAGTTTCTTAGCATAGCTTTGGATATACATTCCTATGAAGAGAGATCCACCAAAATGGATGGATGTCCAGAGTTGTACTATATATGGCTAAACTAGGCTTCTAAAGTTTAGCTGTTAATAAGCCAAATATTTTTTATGGTTTGTATTATTTTGACCATTTATTTCTTTTTAAGGTGAAAAGAAAGGATATTGATATTTTTCAAATTCACTTAGATTCTTTGGCTATCTTCTTATCAAAAATTGGGCAATCTCAGTTGTTTTTAAAATTCTTTTCTTATTTTATTGGTAGAGTAGTACTTCTTGGAAAAACCAACTAATAAGGACTTAATTTGTATAGAAAGATATGTTTTTTCTGTTAATGTATTAACTCATAATTTTCATTCCAAAATCAAAGTACTGTTCTCTTTGTTCATCTTTGCAGAACTTCAGAAATAACTATCACTTTTTTCTTTTCCTCTAAATTTATTTTCATATTTACTGATCAAATAGTTTTTACCTAAAGTTATCAAGGATTCCATGCACTTCCAAGATAAGGGGTAACAACAATCTAAAGACTCAATTATTTTCTGTCTTCACTGCTTACAGACAGGGAACACAATCTCTTCAGCCTGGACCTATGTAGAAGAATTTGGAGAAAATAAACAGGTAAGAAAAAGTCTCTTAGGAATATTAAGTGATATATTTAATTTCCAGAAAGCCAGTTATAAATTATTCTTCTTATGGTTTTAAGAAGAAATATTTAAAATTGTTCAATGAAACCTTGTGAAAATTTTTAATTATTATAGCTTTGTTAATTATAGATGCATTAAGCAAAGTTTTAAAAAGTTAAACTGACTTCTATGTTTCAGGTCTTCTGAAAACTTTTAACATGCTAGTGTGTACATTGTGAACCACCAGGATGGCAAACAGTATTAAGGTAGATGTAGTTGGAATGAGTGTATTATAAAGTAGATTACCCAGAATTTCTCAAACTTATTTGAAAATGAAACTCTAGTTTTTTCAAACTTACTAAACCAAAATTATTATTGATACAATTTAGAATAAAAGTTATGTTTATTAGGATTCACTGTTTAGTTTTTCCTACATGGTACTGAGAAGGATAAGTTTTAGTAGGAAGCTAAAGGTAGTTTATAGTTTGAGTAAAGATTATTACTATCCAAACTCCTTTTTACATGTAGAGGCAAAAAGAATGTTGTAGTTCCCTGGGTAGTAATCCATGTGTTCTTGAGTAGGTTACAATCCTAGTTTGCTATAGCTTGGATCATAATTTTCCCTCTCATAGGCTGCTCTTTTATTCCTCTTTCCAAAATGGTATAGAAACTAGCATTAAAAGGAATTTGACATAATTCAATCTCTTAATACAAAGGTAGCAAACTGGAAGCTCTTGATATGATTTGTTTGGTCTCTTCAGTTTTTTGAAAGGAAAGCAACTGGGTTTCATTTCAGTACAAATAGCTGGACAGCATTTGTTTTATATTTGGTCCTTTTTGAGTTCTTCTTTTGTTTGTTACATCTTGGCCTCTGAAGGCATTTGAGTTTGTAATTGCTGTGTTTAATGTATTTTAAGAATTTTTCTGATTTGTTTTTAATGTTTTCCCATTATATAGTATCCCTATTAAAAGTTCTTCCCAAACTGATTTGCCAACTTGTTGAGTGAAATAACTGTTTCTATGGTCAAGTTTGGGAAGAACCATGTACTATATATACTCCCCTTGGAAATCATAATGCATGTTAGCATCCTGAATAATTGTAGTAGCAATTTGTTTAGCTGTTAAACCCATCTTTCCTAAAATTTTCCCAATGTTTTTTGGCCTAAGGGATTCTTGTTTTGACAGGGTACTTGAATTGTGTGGGATGTCGTTTGAGAAACATTTACACTAACCTACAGAAACACTTGGGATTTCTTTATAACTTTTTTGAGGTATAATTGAAATACAATGAAATGCACATATTTAAAGTGTACACTTTGGTCAGTTTTGCTTTATGTATAAGTCTGTGAAATGACACCATAATCAAGAAAATAAACATTTCTATCACCTCTACTATAATCCATTCCTCCTTCTACTGTCTTTCCCAGGCAACCACTGAACTGATTACTGTCACTATAGTGACATTAGTTTGCATTTTCTAGGATTTCAAACCCTTGTTTTTGAAGGTTTAAATTATAATCTTTAGAGATAATTTAGAATGAAACGGCTGTAATTTCTTAAAAATAAAAGTACTGATATCTGACAAAGTATATGTTTATGATTGTTATACAATATCAAAGTTTCAGAGTAAGAATTTAAAATCCAAATCACTCTTTCAAAATTATATAGGAAAATACGTTGTAAATTAAAAAAATAATTTAGTTGAAAACAGAAATAGATGATTTTTCCCCCAAAATTGAATCTGAAAAATATAATCATCTAGTAAAATCAGAGAACTAATTAATTAGAACCTTATAAGGAAACAGTTATAGACAATAATTTTCTTATCCAGCCACCTGTTACTAAGATTATCATACTCAAACCCTCCTATAAATCATCTTAAAACAGAAATAGTGGCCTGAGTTACCCTGTGGGCCTAGTCTTAGAAAAAATATTGGTCATTGCACGTCTACTTTTTGCCCTTTGCTGTCAGTCACCTGATAGGAAAAATTAAGTAGACAATAAAAATACTTTTTAAAAATTGAATTGAAGTAGGGAAAGTAAATGAAGTAAGAATGCCAGTAAATTTGATAATACTAGTGTATTCCAGCCAAAAGTATCACTTAAAAATTTATAGTTAATGATTTTTAAATATTTCATAGGTTATAAGTTGCTTAATAATTACCAACTCTGAAAATTCTTTCCTCTGCCTTATAGTTAGCTCTTGGTCTTCTGTACTAGGAGAAAGTACAAAATAATAAATGATAAATGTTAATATTCTAATACAGATGATTTTTGTAAATCTCTGTCTTTGTATGTATAATAAATACTGTTACCAAAAACTTGTTTTGCAGATGAAATTCAGTGGTTCAGTAAAAGAAGTTTATTGAGTTATTATAGTTATGGCTCTTGGAATGTTAGAAATTGAAATAGTAAATAGTAAAATGAAATAGTAAAATAGTAAAATGAAATTTTACTATTTTAGTAGTAAAATGTAGTAAAATAGTAAAATGAAATAGTAAAATGAATTTTTTTCAAAAATTTTAATAAAGATCTCATAGAAATCTAAAGAAATGCTTAAAATATGTATTAAGGTGGGAAATGTATTTCATAGGTCAAAATATCAGGTGCTTCACCCTTATCCATTGCTGTTGGGAGTGTTAAAATGGTACAGCTGCCTTGGAAAATATTTGGCAATACCTCAGAAAGTTAAACATAGAGTTTACCATATGACCCAGCAATTCCATTCCTAGTTATTTACTCAAGAGAATTGAAGACATATGTCCACAGAAAATCTTGTGCGTATTATTCCTTAGCGACATTATTCCTAACGGCCAAACGGTGGAAGCAACCTGGATGTCCATTGACTAATGAATGGATAAACAAAATGCAGTATCTCCATACAGTGGTTATAAAAAGGAATGAAGTTCTGATACATACTACATGGATGAACCTTGAAAACATTATGCTAAGAAGCCAGTTAAAAAAGACCACATAAATTATGTGATTCCTTTTATATGAAAAATCCAGAATAGGCAAATCTATAGAAACAGAAAAATTAGTGGTTGCTGGGTCTGGCGGAGAGGGAATGGGGGGCGATTGCTAGATTGTGCAGAGTTTCTGTTGAGGGTGACGAAAATGTTCTGGATAGTGGAGTTTGGTTGCACAACTTTGTGAATATACTAAAAACCACTGAATTGTACACTTTAAAAAGGTGCATCAAAAAGAGAGGGGGTGGGTGTGAAGGTAGAACTCAGAGCTAACAAGGAAAAGTAAAAAAACCAATTATGAAGAATTTACTTTCTAATGGAAAATCAGTTTAAAGAATATCTGGTCAGAAACAAACTAAAAGAAAAAGATTAGTATGAGAAGACACTTTCAACTGAACTCACTTTAAAGTCTCTATTAAGGGTTTCCCTCTCCATATGAAACAAAAGCAGCTAGAGAATCTGTGATGTTCGGTCAAGAGGTGTAAGAGAATTAGAAACAAAAAAGGGACAAACAAGAAGAGAGTAAATCAGTATATATCTATTGCTTAGTTTTCACTGAGGAACATATTGGTGGTATTCGTCTCTTGTGCTGGACAGAGAAAGGTAGGAGACCAAATTATAATCGCTGCAGAGGCGGGACTGGCAAGCAGGTGATGAATGTGCTGCCAGGCTCTGCTCTTGCGCCCATGTCAGATGTGGCGCTACAGTTACTACTCACTTTCTTGCTCATTCCAGACACAGCTTCAGAATCTTTTGGAACCCACAGTCCTTTTAGCGATTACTGCTTAATTAGAATTGGCACTTAAGGTTAAGCCTATTTACTAGTCTTAATATAGGTCAAAGTTATTCTGTAAAAATGTATCCATTCAACATATAAATGTGAAATTTTAGAGGATTTGATCAAAATGTTATCTCTAATAATTATATTAAAGCGTTATATTAGAGCAAGTTACTCTCATACGTTTTTTATTTTTGTGCAGAAGGGTCTTTTCTTCAAATGAAGTGTTACATAAAAGTTTAGCACATAAAGCAAGGGAATGCAGAGCTGTGTGAGTTGAAGTGGGAAGTGTGGGCGTGGGTAGGCTCAAGCAGAAGCCAGGTAGCTTAGAGCGCCCTCTACTTTATTTCTCTCCCCCTACGCACAACAACCTTTTTTTTTTTTTTTTTTTTGGCTGTGTTGGGTCCTCGTTTCTGTGCGAGGGCTTTCTCTAGTTGTGGCAAGTGGGGGCCACTCTTCATCGCGGTGCGCGGGCCTCTCACTATCGTGGCCTCTCTTCTTGCGGAGCACAGGCTCCAGACGTGCAGGCTCAGTAATTGTGGCTCACGGGCCCAGTTGCTCTGCGGCATGTGGGATCTTCCCAGACCAGGGCTTGAACCCGTGTCCCCTGCATTGGCAGGCAGATTCTCAACCACTGCGCCACCAGAGAAGCACCACAACAACCTTTTGAAACGCTTTCTCTCAACCCAGTTTTGAGAAGATTGCCAGAGTAAAAAAGCTTGATCAAGTGGAAATAATACTTTCCTAGGAACTGGGAAGCCTAATTTTTAATTTGTTTTTTTCTCCATTTAACTGTGGGAATATGGAACAGTCACTTAATCAACCATCTTTTGTCTGTAATATTCTTCAGTGAAAGAGGTGGTTTGAATTAGAGATTTCCGAGGACTCAACCTATTGCTATTTAATATTTTGATTTAGAGAATCTAATTAGTCAAAAACTTTATTGATATCAACGGTAAAAAGACAAAGTTAGTAAGAATGATCAAAAGGCTTGAACAGGGCTTCCCTGGTGGCGCAGTGGTTGAGAATCTGCCTGCTAATGCAGGGGACACGGGTTCGAGCCCTGGTCTGGGAAGATCCCACATGCCGTGGAGCAGCTGGGCCCATGAGCCACAGCTACTGAACCTGCACATCTGGAGCCTGTGCTCCGCAACAAGAGAGGCCACGATAGTGAGAGGCCCGCGCACCGCGATGAAGAGTGGCCCCCGCTTGCCGCAACTAGTGAAAGCCCTCGCACAGAAACGAAGACCAAACACAGCCAAATAAATAAATAAATAAAATTTAAAAAAAAAAAGGCTTGAGCAGATACTTTACTAAAGATGTTCAAATGGTCACTAAACACATTATTAGTCATAAGGGAAATCCAAATTAAAGCCAAAATGAGATACCATTCATATCACTGGAATAGCAATGATTAAAAACACTGGCAATAACAAATGTTGGTGAGCGTTTGGAGCAACTGGAGCTCTCATATTTTATTGATGTGAGTGTAAAAATGGTCAGAGTGCACTGTTCGGCAGTATCTATCTCTAACCTACCACCCAGCAATTCTACTCTTACTTATTTACCCCAAAGAAATGAAAATATGTATCCACAAAAGGACTTGTATAAGAATGTGCATAACAGCTTTATCCATAATAGTCAAAATTTAGAAACAACCTAAATCTTTATCAACAGGTGAGTGTGAGCAGATAAAGAAATTGTGGTATATTCATTCAATAGAATACTACTGAACAATAAAAAGGAACAAGCTACTGATATATACAATATGAATGAATCTTAGAAATTATGTTGAGAGAAGACTTAAAAAAATACTTTAAGAATACATTTTATATGAAGTCCAAGAACAGTCAAAACGAAGCTATAGTGATAGAAATCAGAAAGTGGTTGCCTCCAACAGAAGGGCTCTTTTTTTTTTTTTTTTTTTTTATTGTTAGCATTTAACAAGTTAGCACTTTTTTTACCCCCAAATTGTAATGCCTAATAGTCGTATTTTTCAGGATATATATAATTACTGGATTTATTTATTTATGGCTACATTGGGTCTTCGTTGCTGCGCTCCAGCTTTTTTTTTTTTTTTTTTTTTTTTTTTATGGCTGTGTTGGGTCTTCGTTTCTGTGCGAGGGCTTTCTCTAGTTGCGGCAACCAGAAGGGCTCTTGACTGGAATGGATAATGGGAGCTTCTAGATTGATGGACATGTTTTATATCTTGCTTTGGGTGTTGGTTACATAGGTTTATACAGTTATCAGAACTCACTGAAATGAACACATAGGATGTATGCATTTTATTGTATGTAAATTGTACCTCAGTTTAAAAAGTGTTAATTAAGACAGTTGAATAATTCTCAGTGTAAAACTTAAATTCTGAAATTGGCTCTGTATCATTCCCTTAAGAAGAGGGGGAAAGGGGAGTAATATCCCAGTCTGAGGCAGAAACAGTGGGATTGAAGAGCTAAGGATGTTCATTGGGAAGAAAAAGCAGGGGTGGGCAAGTAAGTATATGTTAGGAATTTTAATTCATTTGTTAATTTGTTAATCAGTGATGTTTTCTGATTTTTATTGTCTGTGATATGTAAGTTGTATGTTAGGGGAAAACATGGTTCATCTAGGTTTATCTCACAGTTATTGTCTCAAGTTTGACATGTATTATATTTTCTAATCACCCAGATTTTTCCCAAATATATTTAGATTCTTAAATTGTAAAAATTTATTTTTGAAATGCTTATAAACATCTGAAGCTTTTCATTTCCTAATCTTTGTAGTATTAGGGGGAAATTTTTTTTCTTGATTTATCCTCTATGAATAAAGTCATCAAAGTGAACTTTTAATATGATACTTTAGTCTCCTTAAAAATGTGAGAATAAAACAGTCCGTTAGGGTATTTGTAAATTGAAGGTTTACATCAGGGGAATATCAGAAATACAGATTTTCAGACCTGATAAGCACTCTGCTAGTAGCCAGTTGTCTGTCTATCTTCTTTGTGAAATCTTCTCCTGAAGATCTCTTTTTTATCCACATTTCATGAATGGGCTGCATTAGATCTTAAATGGATATAAACCCAAAGTGAAAGTGATTTCTCTGAAAACTACATTTCCCCACATACAGAAGTATAACTATTTAAAGATCTGTTCTTCTAAATCATGTTGTCTATACCACACTGTTAAAATTTGAAAGAGCTAGTTATATATACCTGCTTAATAAGGAATTTATTGTATTTGCGTGATAACGTTTAGAAGGAGAGAATCAGAACTTTTTTTTTTTTAGCAGTTATTTGAATTATCAGGAACACTAAGGTTTTTGTTTATACTCAATGCCATAACGCTTCAGGCAAAGTGGATCCATTAAGAGAAGAAAAAAGTTCTCTAATACCTAGAGTTATCCTACTTTTGGATATTAGAAAAGCAAATGGTGTCAAAGTCATTCCTTATCCAGTTTCAAAATACTGAAAATATTTTGAACTGTATGCCTTGAATGTATTTATGTCTTCTTGGAACAAACTGCTTTTATTGATCTTATGGTACCATTAATAAAAATAAAAAGGTTATAAAATTATTCTAATTAGAGTTTTACAGGCTAGAAATTAAACCTATATTTAACTGATTTTTATTTTTTCCATTTTTTTTCTTAACTAGGTCCTTTCTGATGTTGCTTGAACTTATTCTCCTGCAGTTGATCTCATTCCTGTTGGCTTAATATTAAGTCCCATGACAATACTAAGTTAACATTCATTTTTAGGCCTCATTTATAGCACCAGGAAAATATAGAAAAAACTTTACCTGTGCATTAGATGACCTAATTTCTTCTGTTCCTAGAAACACCATACCTTTTATAAATAATCACTTCATAGTCATTTTCACACCCTTGGCTTACTCTACACCAAAGAACATAGTTGAGTTTTTGGAAAGTACAGGATTTACAAATTTGGTCTTTAGTACTCACACACATCTATAAACATTATAACTAATGAAGCAGGAAATTATTGATATATAAGATGAATGTTTATTGTGGAACAGTAGTATTTCAAATGTTGGTTTCTAAAGAAATAATTTGGTTTAATTTTTGGATTTTTCTGTACTGTAAGTTGATAATGGTTTCTTGAAGTTTATTTTATAAAGGTGATTCATTTTACTGTTTTATGGTACCAGTAGGATTTTAATGTTAAATTGGTTTGTGGGGTTGTATAAATGTTTACATTAGTATTTAAATAATGAAATATTAGACAGTTTTTGCAGTCCAGGGGTAAATATGTCTGCTGGTTTGATACCTAATACAGTTTCAAAAAAGAAGCAAATATGAATTCACTGTTTTATGTCTTTTCTTCTTGGACGATCCCGTAGTGTCAGTACCAGATTTAAAAGGAGCTTCCTTGTGGATAGAGCAAGAGAAATCAGAGGTTCTCTTTTTCGGTGATCATAAAGACACAAAACAATTAATAGATATCCAAGAATGCATTCTAGTAAGATCTCTGAAGCATAGTGTCAGTGAAAGTTTACGTAATACTGACTGATGAAATTACCAGGATTTGCAATGCAGTGAATGCTGAAACAGTCTTTACCAGCAATATAAGATTATCAGGATTTTGAATGTTAGAACATTATGTTAAACTGTGATTATAGTTTTAATGCTTTGTTTCTTTGAATTAAATTTGTAACCATAAAGATGTGAAGCATAATTGTTACGTATTTATTTACAGACTACAATTTCCGTCGCAGCTCAATAAATAGTCTTTCCCCTGTTAGTGCTACCCTCTCTTCTGGGCCTCCCAGCCTGCTTCCTTACACTTCAAGGCCTTATTCTTATCCAAGCTATCCCTTGTCACCAACAGTATCACTTGCTAATGGCAGCCATGTTGGACAGCGGCTATATATCTCCAATCAGGCCTCATTCTTCTGAAGAAAATATTATAAACAGGGGTATGAAAGTTTCCTTGTAAAACATGCAAATTAAAATACTGTTTTATTTTAGAATCGGGTTTGTACATTTGGTTTTAAAATGATAATTATATATTTATTTCAACATAGTAAATATCAGTCACAATTCAGAATAACCTCCCATTGTAAAACTTTTAAAAATGCTAAGTTTAAAAAGTTACTTAGTGATTTCTCTTGATAAAGTTATAACAAACTGCTGTTCTTTTTAAACTTTTGGGATTTTAAATAACTTCTGATTCCTGAGTGGTCAGTAGAACCCAGAAGTTTACATTAAATTTTTTCATTATAACTTTGCTAAATAGAGTTTCTCAAGTATTAAAGCACTTGCAGACAATGGTTACACTAGATTTGATTACCAAGGATCACTATCTGTATTAGCGATTAGAACAATTATATAAACAGAAGCATCTAACTATTATGTAGAAAGAAATGAAGGGCAAAAAGATTAAGACGCAGATTTTGTGCAGTACTAAAGAAAAAGCAATCTACCATTGTGGTCCTTGAAAATAACTATAAATATTTTAGTTAATTGTTTGTTGTAGAAATACATTATAATTTTGCTGTTAATGTATTTAAGGTTTTTATAGTTATGCTCCATTTGTGTTTTTGATATTCACTGTATAGTTCTTTGAGTAATAAGTGTTACGGTTTTTAATGTTGAAATCATGTGTTAATTTTTGTACTTGAATTCAAGTTCTTTGACATTAAATATACGATGCTTCTAATATGCACGTGTTTCACTTTTGTTTATTAGTATGCACAAAAAAATTAGCTCTCACAATCGCCTTGACCTTCTGAGAACGATTTCCCCTACTTGGTATACATAGGCTCAGTGTCTTCATTGGGACCAAAGCAAAGGATACTGCAGAAAGAAAATTAATAGTTTTGTGAAACGTAACCAAAGTCCTTTTCAGGGACCAATAGAAATACTTTGTTCATGAACCCAGTGACGTTTCCTTCACTTTTTAATGAATAATTAATGAATCCAGGTCATTTGGACTGTTTAATAGTTTAGCATCTATTTTACATCTGTAATCAGTTTCTAATGGCGGTTTGCATAATTTATAGAGACAAAAATCTTTCCTCTTAGAATACCAGACATTAACTTTATTGATCAACTCATTGTATGGGGTATAGGGTTTTCATTAATAGAATATGAAATAGTTGCATATATTTCTTCTACTAAAGTTTTTTCTAGCAGAAGTTATTGGAGAGTAAATTAGTTTCTTTTTTCATCCTCTAAAGAAAGTTCATTCCATCTAACTATACGTAATACTTTCCAGGTTACTGCCTTAGATCTTCTAATTTAAATGAGCATAGACATTATACTTAACTAGCATTAATTTTTTTCTGACATCTAATTTTACAGTTTTAACTCCTGTGACTCACATGTTCATATCACTCCTTCAGCAAGCATAACGAGTATTTATTTCATTAGCTACTGTGGAAATACCTTTGGGATGCAGAGGTGACTCAGATTGCAAACCAGAAGATAAACAGACAACTTAGTTTTTCATAGAAACATTTGGAATGGCCCAAATAATAATAATTACAAGTTCCCACATAACTTTTTCACTTAAAATATTACACAGTTGACCCTTGAACAATATGGGTTTGAACTGCACAGGTCCACTTAATACATGGATTATTTTTTCAATAAATACGTACTGCAGTAGTACACCATCCATGGTTGGTTGAATCAGCCAGTATGGAACCATGGGTGCTAGAGGGTGGGAACCCCCAACCCCTGCATTCTTCAAGGGTCAGTTGTATATCGCAAACAATTCAGAGAGCTTACTGACCACATAGTGTATTTGGAGGTCCATAGTTATATGGTGGGAAACGTATAAGCTTTGGCATCAGGTTTGATTACCACTTCTGCCAAGTAACAGCTCTTTGAACTTGTACACATTTTTTAATCTCTCTGAGCCATACTTTCAAATCTGTATAATCACGATATAAATAAACCTTATAATGTTAAAGGTAAAACACTTGCTAAGTAGAAGGCACTCAAATGGTAGACTATATTGTTTAGGTATAATTATATAAAGAATATAGTAGTCATTTATTTGTACTGGTTTTTCATTCCTTCTGCCCCCTTCAACCAGAAATATATAAATCAGTGCATTCATATCAAGCACTGTCTCTTTCTATGATGTTATGGTTGAGCAGTTTTATTCATACTGCATATGAAATTTCATTTGACTTGTGAACATAGCTACTAATTATTTGCTGCATTAATTCTTGTAGCACAGGCTCTATAATAAGCTATCGACCACAGCCATTATTGGTAAGTTTCTTAGCTTGCAGCTCATTGGGCAGGGAAACACTTCTAAAGACAGCCCTTTATCAAATTCTTTGTACAATTTTGTGCCAGGGGCTGTGGCTGAGATGTTCTACTAAGTAGCCATGATCCCTTGGCTTGCATAAAATCCCTTGTAAGCAGAAAGAAAGGTTATGCAGAAAGTTTAACCTTACCTCTCTTTAGTTTTTCTTTTACAATATTGGAGTGGGAAAGTTTTCCCTAACTATGACTCAAAATCTAGAGGCCATAATAGAAAAATTTGGTAAGTCCAATTTAAAAAGGAAAGCCTGTGTGGCAAGAAAGTGCCGTGGGTCGTGTCAAAAGACAAATGATGAACTTGAACAATAATGGCGAATTGTTTCACAAAGGGCTAATCTCTAATGTTTCTAAATTTCAATAAAAAGATCATCCACTCAAGAGGAAAATGCACAAAATGTATGAAGGCAGATGACAGATGGCCCTTAAATGTATGAAAAGGTGCTTTATCTCACTCATAAGAAAAATGCAAACTAAAAACTCAGATTTGCAGAAATTCAAAAGGTTGTTAAACCTTTGGAGGCATTGAAGGAAATGAGCATTCTCATACATTGCTGGTGGGATTATAAACTGGTGTAGAGAACAATTTGGCAGCTATCATCCAAAATTACAAATACTTAAATCTTTTGATCCAGCAATCCTACTTCTGGGATATACTTGCATATGTGTGCGAAATGGTATGTGTAAAACACTATTCATTGAAATAGTTTTTTAACCCAAATACCCATCATTAGGGGGCTGATTAAGTAAAATAATAAATTTATTGGTGCATAATAAAAGGTTGTACAAAAGAATAACAATACTCTTTATTCCTAATATAGAACGAGAGATGTGAAAAAAGCAAGTTTCCGAAATATGTGTGTAAGATCCTATGATGTATTTTGGGTAAAGAGGGAGAAAACATTTGTATGTGCTTATATATTTGCACACCAAACTGTGGAAGGATTACAAAAATCTAAATGATTATGAGGAAAGCATACAAGATCACACTTTAAAAGTTTCCTTTACTTCAGACACAGTGCTATGATAAATCTATCTATCTATCTATCTATCTATCTATCTATCTATCTATCTAACCTATATTTTATCTAAATTTCTTTTAGCTAAAAAGACATATCTGTTCTCAGAAACAAAATGAAGATCTTTAGTGAACCATATCCAAACAAAAACACATTAGGAAAAACTACACTGATGTATTTACTGAGTGACCAGAAGTTAATGGGTTTTGAGTAGGGATTTAGGGCAAAATAAACACATGTGGTAAATGCAGCAATGCAATCAGCTATTCACCAATTTTGACTCAATGGGTTCAACGTACTTGAAATGTGTCACTAATTATTATGTGTGCGTGAAGCATGTATAATCTGATAGTAAAAACAATGAAGACCTCTAAGATTTGAAACAAAGTTGTGTTATTTTAGGCAAATAATTCTCCTCCTTCTGAAAAACAGGTCTTAGCTCTTGATTTGGCTTAATAGAGACTGACCCGCATGAACTGGGTGTTACTTTATCACCACGTACAAGTCCAGCAGCACCACCATCAAGTGGAAATGGCATATCACAGTCTAAAGAACTTTGTGCTATACTGCCGTCCTTTGCTCAATCTTTTGTATTATGGGGATTCCTGAAGTCAGTTGGCTAAGGGGAAACATTTTGGAAATAATGGAACTCACCAAAACCCAAATCTCTTTACACATCCTCTGTAAACTATACAGAACAACCAAAAGCAAATAAAGCCACACATGATCCACACCTTTCGCACAGCTAGAGAACACTACAATTTGCAAACTACTCATAAGTAAAAATAAATATGGATAACAAATTCCAGAAGTGTTTTATTTTATTATTGAGATGTATTTTACATATAACACTATATTAGTTTCAGGTTTATAACAATGATTAAATATTTGTATATAAAAATAAATCTTAACGTCCATCACCACACATACTTACAAGTTTTTCTTGTAATGAGAACTTTTAAGATCTATTCTTTTAGCAATTTTCAATGTACAATACAGTATTATTAACTATAGTCACCATGCTGTACATTACATCTCATGACTTATTTTTTCCTTTTTTAAATTTTTTATTTTTTACATCTTTAAAGGAGTATAATTGCTTTATAGTGTTGTGTTTCTGCTATACAACAAAGTGAGTCAGCTATATGTATACATATATCCGTGTATCCCCTCCCTCTTGAGACTCCCTCCCACCCTCCCTACCACTCTAGGTCATCACAAAGCTTTGAGCTGATCCCCCTGTGCTATGCAGCAACTTCCCACTAGCCATCCATTTTACATTTGGTAGTGTATATATGTCAATGCTCCTCTCTCACTTCGTCCCAGCTTCCCCTTCCCCACGTGTGTCCTCAAGTCCGTTCTCTACGTCTGTGTCTTTATTCCTGCATGCCACTAGGTTCATCAGTACCATTTTTTTAGATTCCACATATATGCGTTAGCATAAGGTATTTGTTTTTCTTTTTCTGACTTCACTCTGTGTGACAGACTCTAGGTCCATCCACCTCACTACAAATAACTCAATTTCGTTCCTTTTTATGGCTGAATAATATTCCATTGTATATATGTGGCACATCTTCTATATCCATTCATCTGTTGATGGGCATTTAGGTTGCTTCCATGTCCTGGCGATTGTAAATAGTGCTGCAGTGAACATTGTGATACATGACTTTTTGAATTATGGTTTTCTCAGGGTATATGCCCAGCAGTGGGATTGCTGGGTCGTATGGTAGTTCTATTTTTAGTTTTTTACAGAACTTCCATAGTGTTCTCCATAGTGGCTGTATCAATTTACATTCCCACCAACAGTGCAGGAGCATTCCATTTTCTGCACACCCTCTCCAGCATTTATTGTTTCTAGATTAATTGATGATGACCATTCTGACCGGTGTGAGGTGATACCTCATTGTGGTTTGATTTGCATTGCTCTAATGATTAGTGATGTTGAGCATCTTTTCATGTATTGGTTGGCAAACTGTATGTCTTCTTTGGAGAAATGTCTATTTAGGTCTTCTGCCCATTTTTGGATTGGGTTGTTTGTTTTTTTGATATTGAGCTGCATGAACTGCTTGTAAATTTTGGAGATTAATCCATTGTCAGTTGCTTCATCTGCAAATATTTTCTCCCATTCTGAGGGCTTTTTGTCTTGTTATGGTTTCCTTTGCTGTGCAAAAGTTTTAAGTTTAATTAGATCCCATTTGTTTATTTTTCTTTTTATTTCCATTACTCTAGGAAGTGGGTCAGAAGGATATTGCTGTGATTTATCATAGAGTGTTCTGCCTATGTTCTCCTCTAAGAGTTTTATAGTGTCTGGCCTTCCATTTAGGTCTTTAATCCATTTTGATTTTATTTTTGTGTATGGTGTTAGGGAGTGTTCTAATTTCATTCTTTTACATGTAGCTGTCCAGTTTTCCCAGCACCAATTATTGAAGAGGCTGTCTTTTCTCCACTGTATATTCTTGCCTCCTTTATCAAAGATAAGGTGACCATATGTGTGTGGGTTTATCTCTGGGCTTTCTATCCTGTTCCATTGATCTATATTTCTGTTTTTGTGCCAGTACCATGCTGTCTTGATTACTGTAACTTTGTAGTACAGTCTGAAGTCAGGGAGCCTGATTCCTCCAGCTCCATTTTTCTTTCTCAAGATTCCTTTGGCTATTCGGGGTCTTTTGTGTTTCCATACAAAGTGTGAAATTTTTTGTTCTAATTCTGTGAAAAATGCCAGTGGTAGTTTGAGAGGGATTGCGTTGAATCTGTAGATTGCTTTGGGTAGTAGAGTCATTTTCACAATGTTTTTTCTTCCCATCCAAGATCATGGTGTATCTCTCCATCTACTTGTATCATCTTTATTTTCTTTCATAAGTGTCTTATAATTTTCTGCATACAGGTCTTTTGTCTCCCTAGGTAGGTTTATTCCTAGATATTTTATTCTTTTTGTTGCAATGGTAAATGGGAGTGTTTTCTTAATTTCATTTTCAAGTGTTTCATCATTAGTATATAGGAATGCAAGAGATTTCTGTGCATTAATTCTGTATTCTGCTACTTTACCAAATTCATTGATTAGCTCTAGTAGTTTTCTGGTAGCATTCTTTAGGATTCTCTATGTATATTATCATGTCATCTGCAAACAGTGACAGCTTTACTTCTTCTTTTCTGATTTGGATTCCTTTTATTTGTTTTTCTTCTCTGATTGCTGTGGCTAAAGCTTCCAAAACTATGTTGAATAATAGTGGTGAGAGTGGGCAACCTTGTGTTGTTCCTTATCTTAGTGGAAATGGTTTCAGTTTTTCACCATTGAGGATGATGTTTGCTTTGGGTTTGTCATATATGGCCTTTATTATGTTGAGGAAAGTTCCCTGTATGCCTACCTTCTGGAGAGTTTCTCTCATAACTGGGTGTTGAATTTTGTCAAAAGCTTTCTCTTCATCTATTGAGATGATCATATGGTTTTCTCCTTCAATTTGTTAACATGGTGTATCACATTGATTTTTTGCATGTATTGAAGAATCCTTGAATTCTTGGGATAAACCCCACTTGATCATAGTGTATGATCCTTTTAATGTGCTGTTGGATTCTGTTTGCTAGTATTTTGTTGAGGATTTTTGCATCTATGTTCATTGGTGATACTGGCCTGTAGTTTTCTTTTTTGTGACATCTTTGTCTGGTTTTGGTATCAGGGTGATGGTGACCTCGTAGAATGAGATTGGGAATGTTCCTGCCTCTGCTATGTTTTGGAAGAGTGTGAGAAGGAAAGGTGTTAGCTCTTCTCTAAATGTTTGATAGAATTCACTTGTGAAGCTATCTGGCTCTGGGCTTTTGTCTGTTGGAAGATTTTTAATCACAATTTCAATTTTAGGACTTGTGATTGGTCTTTCATATTTTCTATTTCTTCCTGGTTCAGTCTTGGAAGGTTGTACTTTTCTAAGAATTTGTCCATTTCTTCTAGGTTGTCCTTTTTATTGACATATAGTTGCTTGTAGTAGTCTCTCATGATTCTTTATATTTCTGTGGTGTCAGTTGTTTCTTCTCCTTTTTCATTTCTAATTCTATTGATTTGAGTCTTCTTCCCTTTTTTGCTGATGAATCTGGCTAATGGTTATCAATTTTATCTTCTCAAAGAACCAGCTTTTAGTTTTATTGGTCTTTGCTATTGTTTTCTTCACTTCTTTTTTCATTTGTTTCTGATCTGATCTTTGTGGTTTCTTTCCTTCTGCTAACTTTGGGTTTTGTTGTTGTTTTTCTTCTTCTTTCTCTAATGCTTTAGGTATCAGGTTAGGTTGGTTATTGGAGATTTTTCTTGTTTCTTGAGGTAGGATTGTATTGCTATAAACTTCCCTCTTAAAACTGCTTTCCCTGCATCCCATAGGTTTTGGGTTGTCATGTTTTCATTGTCATTTGTTTCTAGGTATTTTTTGATTTCCTCTTTGATTTCTTCAGTGATCTCTTGATTGTTTAGTGGCGTATTGTTTAGCCTCCATGTGTTTGTATTTTTTACAGGTTTTTTTTTCCTGTAATTGATATGTAGCCTCAGAGAGTTGTGGTCAGAAAAGATTCTTGATATGATTTCAATTTTCTTAAATTTACTGAGGCTAGATTTGTGACCCAAGATATGATCTATCCTGGAGAATGTTCCGTGTGCACTTAAGAAGAAAGTGTATTCTTTTGTTTTTGGATGGAATGTCTATAAATATCAATTAAGTCCATCTGGTCTAATGTGTCATTTAAAGCTTGTTTTTCCTTGTTTATTTTCTGTCTGGATGATCTGTCCATTGGTGTAAGTGGGGTGTTAAAGTCCCCTACTATTATTGTGTTGCTGTTGCTTTCCCCTTTTATGGCTGTTAGCGTTTGCCTTATGTATTTATTAACCTGCTCCTATGTTGGGTGCATAGATATTTACAATTGTTACATCTTCTTGGATTTATTCCTTGATCATTATGTAGTGTCCTTTCTTGTCTCTTGTCTTTATTTTAAAGTCTATTTTGTTTGATATGAGTATTGCTACTCCAGCTTTCTTTTGATTTCCATTTTCATGGAATATCTTTTTCCATCCCCTAACTTTCAGTCTGTATGTGTCCCTATGACCCTGTGTCTGAAGTGGGTCTCTTGTAGACATCATATATATTGGTCTTGTTTTTGCATCCATTCAGCCAGTCTGTGTCTTTTGGTTGGAGCATTCAATCCATTTACATTTAAGGTAATTATTGATATGTATGTTCCTATTACCATTTTCTTAATTGTTTGGGGTTTGTTTTTGTAGGTCTTTTGTTTCCTGCCTAGAGAAGTTCCTTGAGCATTTGTTGTAAAGCTGGTTTGATGGTGCTGAATTCTCTTAACTTTTGCTTGTCTATAAAGCCTTTGATTCCTCCATCGAATCTGAATGAGATCCTTGCTGGGTAGAGTAATCATGGTTGTAGATTTTTCCCTTTCATCACTTTAAATATATCTTGCCACTCCCTTGTGGCCTGTAGAGTTTCTGTTGAAAGGTCAGTTTATCACCCTGTGTGGATTCCCTTGTATGTTATTTGTTGCTTTTTCCTTGCTGCTTTTAATATTTTTTCTTTGTGTTTAATTTTTGTTAGTTTGATTAATACGTGTCTGTGCATGTTTCTCCTTGGGTTTATCCTGTATGGGACTCTTTGAGTTTCCTGGACTTGATTGACTATTTCCTTTCCCATGTTAGGGGAAGTTTTCAACTATAATCTCTTTAAATATTTTCTCAGACACTTTCTTTTTTTCTTATCCTTCTGGGATGCCTATAATTCGAGTGTCAGTGTGCTTAATGTTGTCCCAGAGGTCTCTGATATTGTCCTCCATTCTTCTCATTCTTTTTTCTTTATTCTGCTCTGAAGCAGTTATTTCCACCATTCTATCTTTCAGCTCACTTATCCGTTTTTCTGCCTCAGTTATTCTGCTATTGATTCCTTCTAGAATATTTTTAATTTCAGTTATTGTGTTGTTCATTACTGTTTGTTTGCTCTTTAGTTCTTCTAGGTCCTTGTTAAACATTTCTTGTATTTTCTCCATTCTATTTCCGAGATTTTGGATCATCTTTACTATCAATACTCTGAATTCTTTTTCAGGTGGTTTGCCTATTTCCTCTTCATTTATTTTGTCTTGTGGTTTTTTATCTTGCTCCTTTGCCTGCAAGATATTTCTCTGTCTTCTCATTTTGTCTAACTTACAGCATTTGAGGTCTCCTTTCCCTAGGCTTTGGGGTCATAGTTCCTCTTGCTTCTGTTCTCTGCCCTCGGTGGTGAGCTTTGTCCAGTGGATTGCATAGGCTTCCTGATGGGAGAGACTGGTGCCTGTGTTCTGTTGGGTGGAGCTGAGTCTTTTTTTTTTTTTAAAGATTTATTTATTGATTGATTGATTACTATGTTGGGTCTTCGTTTCTGTGCTAGGGCTTCCTGTAGTTGCGGCAAGCGGGGGCTACTCTTCATCGCGGTGCGCGGGCCTCTCACTATTGTGGCCTCTTTTTGTTGCGGAGCACAGGCTCCAGACGCGCAGGCTCAGAGAGCTGAGTCTTTTACCTCTGATGAGCAGGGCTATTTCAGGTGGTGTGTTTTGGGGTGTCTGTGAGCTTAGTATGACTTTAGGTAGTCTGTGTGCTGATGGGTTGTTTTGTGTTCCTGTCTTGTTTGTCATTTGGTGTGAGGCGTCCAGCACTGGGGTTGCTGGCAGTTGGGTGGAGCCAGGTCTTGGATTCAGAAAGAGGCCTTTGTGAGAGCTCTCAGTGATTAACCTTCCCTTGGGCCGGGAATTCTCTAGTGGTCCAGCATCCTGGACTCGGTGCTCCCACCCCAGAGCCTCAGGCCCGATTTCCTGTCAAGGAACTAAGACCCCGTGAATTGCTCATCCCAGCAGTAGAGGGTATTAAAAAAAAAAAAAAGTCTAACAAAACCCCAGACAAATGGTAAAAAGTAAAATCAAACAAATAAAAACAGAAACAAGGAAACACACACAGAAGAAACAAAAACAGAACCAAATAAAACAAAAATCAAGAGAACAACCAGACAAAGTAAAGAACCACAGAACGAAATCAAACAATTAAAAAGAAAACTGACAGAAACAAAAAACCGAAAAACAAAACCAAAGCAGAGTGCCAACTGAAGAATGAAGCAAAGAAACAAAACAAACCAACAAAAATGATTTAAAAAAAGAAAGAGAAAACGAGAAAGGGGAAAGAAGACAGATCAACAGAAAAGCAATGTAGAAAAAGAAATATAAAAAAATAAAATAGAAAATATATTCAAGAAAAATAAAAGACAAACAAAACCCCAGAGAAATGGTAAAAACAAAGTCAAACAAACAAAAACAGAAACAAGGAAACACACACACATGCAAAAGAAACAAAAACAGAACCAGATAAAACAAAAAGCAAGAGAACAACAAGACAAATTGAAGAACTCAAAAATTAAATCAAACAATTAGGATCAAAACTAACAA
The DNA here is from genome assembly GCF_965194805.1 of Balaenoptera borealis. Classification (NCBI taxonomy): domain Eukaryota; kingdom Metazoa; phylum Chordata; class Mammalia; order Artiodactyla; family Balaenopteridae; genus Balaenoptera; species Balaenoptera borealis. The sequence goes on from NC_138861.1 coordinate 45,051,112, forward strand.
ATATATAAAACGTAAAAACAAAACCAAAGCAGTGTGCCAACTGAAGAATAAAGCAAGGAAACAGAACAAACCGATAAAAATGATTTAAAAGAATAATAGTAAAATAAAATAGAAAGGTAAAAAACACAGGACAACAGAAAAGTAGAAATGGAAATATAAAAAAATAAATAAAAGATATATTAAAGAAAGAAGAAAAAAATAAGGAAAAGAACACAGAACAACAGAAAAGCAAAGTAAAAATTGAAAGATATAAAAAAATAAAATAAAAAATTTGTTATAAAACACGAAGATCCCAAAAGACTAAAAAAAAATACTAAAACAACTACAAACAAACAAACAAAAGAAAGAAAAAAAACCCCAAACAAGCCAGAACCAATGACAGAATGAATCAAAACATAATAAAATTAAAAGTAATAATTATGTTTCCCTGGGGTCTCAGCTGTAAGTGTCCTGGCACATGCTATGAGACACAGCCCCCCTCTGCCTCCCCAAGAACCCCTCCTCTGCCTCTGGGCTGGTCTCTGGACCTGCTGTGGGCATTGTGGGGACCACTTAGACTCTGATCTGGCCCAATTCCTGCATGTGTTTGCCCCCAAAGTCCACAGCTGCCAGAGCTAGACTGCTTTCATTTGTGGGAACACTCATTGTCTACTCAGATATTCCATAGATGCAGGGTCTACCTAGCTGATTGTGAGGATTAAATCTGCAGCTTGTACAGCTTATGGAAATATTTTTGATCTCCTTCCTCAGTCGCCCCGTCCCTGGGGTTCTGCTTGGTTTTATCCCCACCTCTGCATGTGGTCCACCCACAGGAGTCTTGTCCTGAGGCTTCCTTGGAGCTCTTGGATCTGCCCCAGTGAGGACTGGGTGCAGAGGTGGTATGACTGCTTGGATTGCAGCAGCCCTGCTGGCACCAAATGCGCAGGGAATCTGGCTGCCAGGGGTGCAAGAGATATGGCCCTAGTGAGGGCCTTTTCTGGCGCCTGACATATGGTGCATGAGGGCCGGCCCTGGGAGGGTTTTTTTTTTTAATTGCCCTGCAGCCAGAGCGTGAGTGCCAGCCTTGAGGGGGCTTTTATTATTGCTTGTCAGCCAGCACACAAGAGCCTGCCCTGAGATGGCTTCTTGTATTGTCCATCAGCAGGCGCCGGCAAGTGGAGAAAGAGAGGCTACAATAGTGGTTCCTCCCCCTGCATGTGACTCAGCAATAGTGCCCTGCTTCCATGGCTATCTGGTCTTCCTCTGTAGGAATTCCCTGCTGCAGATTTCCTCCCTCCCATCCCCTCAGTCCATCTTCCCACAGCCAACAACAGTTCTTGCTCCAGGCCTGTTCTCCAATCCCCATGCTCCAGCTCTCAGCCCCCTTGCACACCTGTGAACACACGTCCCAGTCTGGAGCATGTACAGCTGCAGTACGGACCGTCTGTGTATTTCTCACTCTGTCTCGTCTGCCATAGATCGGCCACTTCACCCTCTTCCAACAGCCTCAAATGCTTCCCTTCTGTCCCCGGAGAGGGTGTTTCCCCTTCAGAGAGGGGTTTTCCCCAAATTCGGGAATCTCTCCTCTGCTTCAGCTCCCCCATGCCAGGGTGCAGGTTCTGTCCTGCTTCCTCTCCTCCTCCTTATCCCTTCTTTTTTTTTTTTTTTTTTTTGTCCTACCCAGTTATGCAGGGATGTTTATAGTCCTTTCTGGTGTCCAAGATCTTCTGCTAGTTTTCAGCCAGTGTCCTGTGAGAATTGTTGCATCTATAGATACTTCTGATGCATCTGTGGAGAGAGATGAATTCCATGTCCTCCTACTCCTCCACCATCTTAACTCCTCTGACTTATTTATTTTATAGCTGGAATTTTGTATTTTTTTACCCCCTTTACCCATTTTGCCAACTCCCAGCCCCTCGGATTTGCACTCTGTACCTATGAGTTCAGATTTTTTGTTTTTTGCTCTTAGGTTTCACACATGAGATCATACAGTATTTGTCTTTCTGTTTAACTTACTTCACTTAGCATAATGCCCTCAATGTCCATCCATGTGGTCACAAATGGCAAAATTTCCTTTTTTATGGCTGAATAATTTTCCATTGTATATATATACCATATTTCTTATCCATTCATCCATTGTAGGACACTTAGATTGTTTTTCTGTCTTGGCTTTTTAAATAATGCTACAGTGAACATAGGGTGCAGATATCTTTTTCAGATAGTGATTTTGTTTCCTTCAGATAAATACCCAGAAGTGGACTTGCTGGATCATATGGTAGTTCTATTTTTAATTTTTTGAGGAACCTCCGTACTGTGTTGCATAGTGGCTGCATCAATCTACACTCACACCAACAATGCACAAGTGTTTCCTTTTCTCCACATCCTTGGCAACACTTGTTATTTCTTGTCTTTTTGATAATAGCCATTTTAACAGGATGAGGTGATACTTCATTGTGGTTTTCATTTGTTCTTCCCTCATGATTGGTTATATTAAGCATCTTTTCATGTGCTTGTTGAAAATATGTATGTGTTCCTTGGGAAAAACGGCTATTTTGCCCATTTTTAATTGGATTGTTTTTTTGCAGTTGAGTTATGTGTGTTCTTTATATATTTTGGATATTAACCACTTATTAGATATATGATTTGCAAATATTTTCTCCCATTTTGTAGGTTGCTTTTTCATTTTGTTGATGATTTCCTTTGCTGTGCAGATGCTTTTTACTTTGATGTAATCCCACTGTTTATTTTTGCTTTTGTTGCCTTTGCTTTTTTTTTTTTTTTTTAATAAATTTATTTATTTTATTTTTAGCTATGTTGGGTCTTCATTTCTGTGCGAGGGCTTTCCCTAGTTGCGGCGAGCGGGGGCCACTCTTCATCGCGGTGCGCGGGCCTCTCACTGTCGCGGCCTCTCTTGTTGCGGAGCACAGGCTCCAGACGCGCAGGCTCAGTAATTGTGGCTCACAGGCCCAGTTGCTCTGCGGCACGTGGGATCTTCCCAGACCAGGGCTCGAACCCGTGTCCCCTGCATAGGCAAGCAGATTCTCAACCACTGCGCCACCAGGGAAGCCCGCCTTTGCTTTTTAAACAGTCATCACCAAGACTGATATCAGGAAGCCTACTGCCTATAATTCCTTCTAGGGGTTTTAGAGTTTCAGGTCTTACATTCAAGTCTTTAATTCATTTTGATTTAATTTTTTTGTATGGTGTAAGATAGGGGTCCAGTTTTATTCTTTTGCATGTAGCTCTCCAGTTTTCCCAACAACATTTATTGAAGAGACTGTCCTTCCCCCATTGTATATTCTTGGCTCTTTTGTTGTAAATTGATTGTCCATATATTTGTGGGTTTACTTCCAGGCTCTTTATTCTGTTCCATTGGTCTACGTGTCTATTTTTTTACCAGTGCCATATTGTTTTGATCATTATAGTTTTGTAATATAGTTTGAAATCAGGAAGCCTGATGCCTCCAGCTTTGTTCTTCCAGTAGAGTTATTTTTTGAGTTCTTGATGCAAACCTTTGTGGAGGACAAGGGATGTGTTAAGGGGTCTAGAAAACTGTAGAAAAGGAAATGGGAGAAGAAAGCTTAATGTAAGCTAACAGTCCACCTCAACTGTGAAAATAGTGGGGAAAAAGTCCTGGTATATACAAGCAGTCTCTTCTTGGAGAAGAAAGTCAAAAGGAACTGGGACATGCCCTTTGGATTCTGGATAGTGAAGGGGAAAAAATGCAAAAGGTGAGATTCAGGATTCTGCAAGACAAATGAGAACCACAAGAGAAAAGGGAGCATACAACCCTTATCACCCACAAAAAAAATCCATTTAAAAAATTGTACTTTACTACACTGAGAGCAGACAGCATTTTTGAACATAGAATCTTATGGACCATTCCAAATTGCCAAGCCTATCTGGTGAAATGAGTAGACAAAAGCAGTCTACTTCTTTACAAAGCCACTATAAAAAGAAGACAGAAATGAGAACACATCTCAACTGATGAAAATTTCCTGAAAAAAAAAAACACTAAATAGCAGAAAACAATGACACAATACACTAAACTGAAATATCCTCAAACAAGAATTTGGCAATGTGAGAAAAAACAAAACCAAAAAGCACCTTAGGTACTCGTGAAATATCCTTCTGAGGCTTCTTGAGGAATCTACTAAAGAGTGATCTTTCAACAAAGGTATGACTAGGGAAACTTTAGGAAAAGAAATGATGGTGAGCATTTCATTAATTGTAGATCTAAGACTAAAAGGTGGGGCTAAGGGTGGGAATATACATAAATGTTGTTATAACAAAGTAGAAATAATGCAACTAAAAGTGGGAGAAGGGAAAGATGAAGGTGGAATAAGCTCTTTGTTTTGTAATTGGTCGGTAGCACTCAAAGGATTCCCTTAATGACTGACAAACCAGATTGTAAAATGTCAAATAAGAAAACAGGGACTAAAAAGCTTTATAAAAGATATAAGTAAAAAGGTTACCACAAGGGACTGGCCAAGATAGAAGAGTGGAAAGACCCTGAGCTCAACTCCCCTCATAAGCACACCAAAATCACAACTATTTGCAGGAGAACCATAGATGAAAAAGACCAGAACCTAACAGAAAAGATCTTCTACAACTAAAGACATAAAGAAGGCACCACAATGAGACCAGTAGTCAGGGTGGACTCGTGATATAGTCAAGTCTCACAACCCTGGGTGGGTGACCCAAAAACTGGAGAACAATTATATTGTAGAGGCTCTCCCACAGGAGTGAAAGTTCTGGATCCCACGTCAGGCTTCCCAGACTGGGGATCCAACACTGAGTAGATGAGCCCTCAGACATTTGGCTTTGAAGGCCAGTGGGGCTTAATTTCAAGAGTTCCACAGGACTGGAGGAAATAGAGACTTCACTCTTAAAGGTGCACACAAAATCTCACATGCTCTGGGACCCGGGTCAAAAGCAATAATTTGATAGGAGGCTGGACCAGACCTACCTGCTGGTCTTGGAGAGTCTCCAAGAGAGGTGGGGGGGTGACTGCAGCTCACTCCAAGGGCACAGACATTGACAGCAGCCATTCACAGGAGTTCCTTCTACTGTGTGGATGATGGTGCAGGTGGGTGTCATTGCAGAATCCTCCCTCTAGCTCATTAACTCCATCCAATAGCCTGTAGGCAGCAGTGCTGGGACACCTCAGGGCAAGCAACTAACTGGGAGAGGACACAGCCCTACCCATCAGCACACAGGCTGTCTTAAGACCACCTGAGCCCACAGCTGCCTCTGGACATGGCCCTACCAGCCAGAGAGCCCAGGACCTAGCTCCACCCATCAGGGGGCAGAAACCAGATACAAGGAAACCAAAAGCCCACAGCAGGTGAGACCCTGCCCTGGGGCCAACTGGGCCCCAGCCCTGCCCAATAGCAGGCCAACACAAGCTTCAGGACACCCTGGACCCTGTACCCAATGGTGTCAGGAATGGTCCCCCAACCAACCAGTGATCTGACACCAGCTCTGGGATTCCTAGGCCCTGGAGCCAGACTCCATGAGCCTGTTCTGCCTGCCAGTAGTCCAACACTAAACCTGGGGTCCCCTGGGGTTCTGCAGTCTGCTGCCTTGTGACCCAGCCCCACCAAAAAGCACCTGGCAGCTTCTGCACAAAGCAGGATCTGGCAGTCAACCAGACCAGGGACCAGTCAAGCCTACAAGACTGCCACAACAGAAGAACCCGCTTAGCCCTCATAAGAGGAACCCCTAAAGCATATAGCTTGGGTGACAAGAGGGGAGTGTGCTGCTGGGATGCATAGGATGTCTCCTACAGAAAACCACTTTTCCAGAGTTGGGAAACATAACTAACCTACCAGATACATAAAACTACAAACACCAACTTAGGCAAAATGAGGCAACAGAGGAGTATGTTCCAGGTGAAGGAACAAGATAAAACCTCAGAAGAAGAACTAAGTGAAGTGGAAATAGTCAATATACCTGAGTAGAGTTCAGGGTAGTGATCATAAAGATGATCAAAGGACTCGTGAGAAGAATGGATGCACAGAGCAAGAAGTTAGTAGTTTTTAACAAAGAATTAGAAAATATAAAGAACAACCAAACAGAGATGAAGAATACAATTAGTGAAATGAAAAATACACAAGAAGGAATCAACAGTAGACTAAATGATTATAGAGGAATGGATCAGCAAACTGGAAGACTGAGTAGTGGAAATCACTGATGCTGGACAGAAAAAAAGGAAAAAGAATGAGAACAGTTTAAGAGACCTCTGGGACAACATCAAACTCACTAATATTCGCATTATAGGGGTCCCAGGAGCAGAGAGAGAGAAAGGGCCTGATCAAAAGAAAGAAAGGGCCTGATCAAAACCAAAAGAAAGCTGGAGTAGCAATACTTATATCAGACAAAACAGACTTTAAAATAAAGACTGTTACAAGAGACAAAGAAGGACACTACATAATGATCAAAGGGTCAATCCAAGAAGATATAACAATTGCAAATATATATGCACCCAACATAGGAGCACCGAAATACATAAATAAAATATTAACAGATATAAAGGGAGAAATCAACAGTAACACAATAATAGTAGGAGAATTTAACACCCCACTTAAATCAATGGACAGATCATCCAGAGAGAAAATTAATAAGGAAACACTGACCTTCAATGACACATTAGACTAGATGGACTTGATATTTGTAGAGCATTCCATCTGAAAGCAGCAGAATAAGCATTCTTTTCATGTGCACATGGAACATTCTCTAGGTGAGATCACATACTGGGCCACAAAACAAACCTCAGTCAATTTAAGAAAACTGAAATCATATCAAGCATCTTTCTTGACCACAACACCATGAGACTAGAAATCAACTATTAAAAAAAAAAAAAAACCTGCAAAAAACACAAACATGTGGAGGCTAAAGAATATGCTACTAAACAACCAATGGCTCATTGAAGAAATCAAAGAGGAAATCAAAAAATACCTAGAGACAAATGAAAACAAAAACACTATGATCTAAAACCTATGGGATTTATTCCCTAATATTTCTACATAGCAGTTATCACCACCTGACATTTTATGTATTTGTTTGTTCAACTGCCTTTCTGTCCCCATGAAAATGTGAGCTTCATGATAGCATCATTTTTTTTTCTATTTTGTTCCCTATTTATCTGAAGTATCTAAAATAGTTCCTGGCATATATTCACTCTCAACATATCTTTTAATGGATTTAATGATTAAGTTCACAAAAGTAGGAAACACTGAAAGAGAAAACACAAAAGTGGTCTAAGAAAACCCACACTTGCCTCTATTTCTAACGCTTTGGTTCAGAAGCTCCTTTGTTTTTCAGTCAATGAAAAAGTAAGACATACAGAAATGTGCACAAATCAGACATGTATAGCTCAATGAATTATAACAAAATGAATATACCATCTTACCAGCACACAGGGCAAGAAATAGAACATCATCAGAGTTTGCAATATGGCCCTCCCAATCACTCACCCCCTTCTTCCTCCTCAAAGGTAACCAGAAAACTGACTTCTAACCCCATCAATAGTTTTACCTGTTCTTGAACTATGCATAAATGGAATAATTTCATTTGTATTCTTTGTGTCTTGCCCCTTTCACTTAATATTAGATTTGTGAGATTCATCCATGTTGTTATATGGAACAACACTTCCTTCTTTTTTGTAGCTGTATGGGATTCCACTTTATGAATGGTCCACAACTTACTTTCTACTGTTGATGAACATCTGGGCGTTTCCAATTTGGAGCCATTGCTACTGACACTGTTATGAACATTCCAGTACATACCTTTAGGTGAACATATGTATTTGGGAGGGTGGGCTGTATATCTAGGAAAATAATAGCTGAGTCTTAGCGTATGTATATGTTCAATTTTAATAAATACTACCAAAAAGTTTTCAAAAAACAAACAAAAAAAAAAACCCATGGGATGCAGCAAAAGCAGTTCTAAGAGGGAAATTTATAGCAATACAATCTTACCACAGGAAACAAGAAAAATCTTAAATAAACAACATAACCTTACACCTAAAGCAACTAGAGAAAGAAGAACAAACAAAACACAAAGTTAGTAGAAGGAAAGAAATCATAAAGATCAGAGAAGAAGTAAAAGAGAGACTACAAAAAAAAAAGAGAAAAGATCAATGAAACTGAAGGCTGGTTCTTTGAAAAGATAAACAGAATTAATCAACCTTTAGTCAGACTCATCAAAAGAAAAAAAAGGGAGATGGCCCAATCAGAAATGAAAAAGAAGTTACATCCAACACCACAGAAATAGAAAAGCTCATAAGAGACCACTACAAACAATAATATGCCAATAAAATGGACTACCTAGAAAAAAAGGGCAAATTATTAGAAATGTACAATCTACCAAGACTGAACTGGAAAGAAATAGAAAATAAGAACAGACCAATTACCAGTACTGAAATTGAATCTGTGATTTAAAAACTTCCAACAAACAGAAGTCCAGGACCAGATGGCTTCACAGATGAATTCCACCAAACATTTAGAGAAGAGTTAACGCATATACTTCTCAAATTATTCCAAAAAAACTGCAGATAAAGGAATCCTTCTGAACTCATTCTATGAGGCCACCATCACCCTGATATCAAAACCAGACAAAGATATCACAAAAAAGAAAATTACAGGCCAATATCACTGATGAACATAGACACAAAAATCCTCAACAAAATACTAGCAAACCAAATTCAACAATACATTAAAAGGATAACACACAATGATCAAGTGTGATTTATCCCAGGGATGCAAGCATTTTTCAATATCTGCAAATCAATCAATTAACAAATCAAAGAATAAAAACTATATGATCATCTCAACAGATGCAGAAAAATCTTCTGACAAAATTCAACATCTATTTATGATAAAAAACTCTCCAGAAAATGGGCATAGAGGAAGCATAACTCAGCATAATAAAGGCCATATATGACAAACCCACAGCTAACATCACACTCAATGGTGTAAAGCTTAAAGCCTTTACTCTAAGATCAGGAATAAAATAAGGATGCCCACTCTTTCCACTTTTATTCAGCATAGTATTTCTGATAGCCACAGCAATCAGACTAAATAAATAAATAAATAAATAAATAATAAATGGAATCCAAATTGGGAAGGAAGAAGAAAAACTGTCATTGTTTTCAGGTGACATGATACTATACATAGAAAATCCTAAAGGTGCCACCAGAAAACTACTAGAGCTTATCAATCAATTTAGTAAAGTTGCAGGGTACAAAATTAATATGCAGAAATCAGATGAATTTCTATACATCAACAACAAATTTTCAGAAAAAAGAAATTAAGGCAACAATCCCATTTATCACTGCATCAAAAAGAATAAAATACGTAGAAATAGACCTACCTAAGGAGGTAAAAATCTGTTTTCAGAAAAATATAAGACATTGATGAAAGAAATTGAAGACCACACAAACAGATGGAAAAATAGATTGTATTCTTGGACTGGAAGAATTAATATTGTTAAAATAACCATACTACCAAAGGCAATCTACAGAGTCAATGCAATACCTATCAAAATACCAATGGCATTTTTCACAGAACTAAAACAATTTTAAAATTTGTATAGAAACACAAAAGACCCTGAATAGCCAAAACAATCTTGAGAAAAAAGAACAGAACTGGAGGAATCATGCTCCCTGACTTCAGACTATATTACAAAGCTACAGTAATCAAAACAGTATGGTACTGGCACAAAAACAACACCGACATCAATGGAACAGAATAGAGCGGCCAAAAATATACCCACACACTAAAGGTCAGTTAATCTATGACAAAGGAGGGAAGAATATACAATGGAGAAAAGACAGTCTCTTCAGTAAGTGGTGCTGTGAAAACTGTACAACTACATGTCAAAGAATACAATTAGAACATTCTCTAACATCATATACAAAAATAAACTCAAAATGGATTGAAGACCAAAATGTAAGACAGGAGTTCATAAAACTCTTAGAAGAAAACTCAGGCAGCACACTCTTTGACATAAATCATAGCAATATTTTTTTTGAATCTATCCCCTAAAGCAAAGGAAATAAAAGTAAAAATAAACAAATGAGACCTAACTAAACTTAAAAGCTTTTGCATAGCAAAGGAAACCATTGACAAATCAAAAAGACAACCTACTAAATGGCAGAAAATATTTGCAAATGATATAACCAATAAGGAGTTAATATCCAAAATATAGAAACAGCTCATACAACTCAACATCAAATAAACAAACAACCCAATTAAAAAATGGGCAGAAGACTTGAATAGATGTTTCTCCAAAGAGGACATGCAGATGGCCAACAGGCACTGAAAATATGCGCAACATTGCTAATCATTAGGGAAATGCAAATAAAACCACAATGAAATATCACCTCACATCTGTCAGAATGGCTATCATCAAAAAGAACACAAAGGATGTGGCAAAAAGGAAATCCTTGTACACTGTTGGTTGAATGTAAGAGAACACAAATGACAAATGTTGGCAAGGATGTGGCAAAAAGGAAATCCTTGTACACTGTTGGTTGAATGTAAGTTGGTGCCGCAATTGTTTAAAACAGTATGCAAGTTTCTCAAAAAACTAAAAATAGAACTACTATATGACCCAACAATTCTACTCCTGGGTATATATCAATAAAAACCCCACTTATTAGAAAAGATATGCACCCCAATGTTCATAGCAGCATTGTTTACAATAGACAAGCTGTGGAAGCAACCTAAGTGTCCATCAACAGAAGAATGTGTAAAAAAGATGTATATATGGATATATATACCAATAAAATACACGGCTATAAAAAATAATAAAATTTTGCCATTTGCAAAACAACAACATGGATGCAACTGGAGGGCATTATGCTAAGTGAAATAAGTCAGACTGGGAAAGACAAATACTGTATGATACCATTTATATGTGGAACCTAAAAAATACAACAAACTAGTGAATATAACAAAAAAGAGCAGACTCACAGATATAGAGATCAAACTAATGGGTACCAGTGGGGAGAGGCAAGAGGGGAGGTGCCAAACAGGGGTAGGGGATTAAGAGGTACAAACTAGTATGTATAAAATAAGCTACAAAGATATGTTGCACAACACAGGGAATATGGCCTATATTTTATAATATATATAAATGAAGTATAACCTTTAAAAATTGTGAATCACTATATTATATACCTGTAACATACAATATTGTACATCAACTGTACTTCAATAAAAAAATGTGACTGCCAGAGCACAAATGCAAGCCTTCTACAATATTAAAAGAATCAAAAAAGAAGAAGGAAAAGCTACCTGTAGAGACAAAAACAATAAATATAACAATACACATAGTAATTATATCATAAAATAATAAGGTAGTTGTGAATGGGTTTGCTTCAGATTGGCTCACAAAACAGGTTTCAACTCTATGATCTATATAAGAGACAGACATAAAACAAAGCAATTACAGAGGCAGAATACAAAGGGACGGCAAGTGTATACCAGGCAAATGGAAATAAAAGTACATATGTACAACTCTATTCATTGCAGCACAATTTGTAATTGCAAAATGTGGCAAACAACTTAAATAGTCATAATAAGAAATTGGTTGAATACATTGGCACTTCCACACCATGGAGTACTATGCAATTATAAAGAAAAAAATGCTATGAACTGGTATGGAGTGATTTCCAGGATATACTGTAGGTGAAATAAACAAATTATGAGAGTATAACACATGCTACCTTTTGAGGATGATGAAAGAAATGGCCTCTATGTGAACCAGTGATTCATATCCACACCTGAATTCACTTTCTGTAAGCATTTCAACCCCAGCTCCTGCTTAGCCAAGACATGGTGTTAAATAAGGTTGGAGAGAATTATACCAAGGTCAAAGCCAAGCCAAGTAATCACCTGCTGTGTCAAGTCCTTAGGCCAAAAAAGGCTCTTATAGATAAAACACAAATTTCAGTTGCTTCATTATTTCAGTAGAGGTCTCATGACTAGCTGGAAAGAGGATCACCAGGGATAATAACCCAGGGAGAATTATTTATATTCAATTAAACAAACATTTATGGAACACATCCTGTGTGCTGAATTCTAGAAAGATGCCCATGAATATTGTCCCTGACCTGAAGGAAATCTCAATATTGTAGAGGAGATAAACATATAAAGAAATAAAATATGACATGGTGTGGCCAGATAATTTTAAGAAGCATCTGGGTAGATGTTACTGGAACTGAATTCTAGGGTCATGTAGTAAAAACACAAGGTTAGTCTGGTGTCCAGAATAATAGGAAACTTTATGGTTCTTCTGTTGTCCAATATGTCATAGGTGTAGGTGATGAGGTATTTCAGATCAACATAAAGTTTTAAAAATGTTTATATAGCTTAGTCTCTCCACATTTAAACATTCTTCACAATCACCTTTTATACCATGATACTGACATTCCAAAATAATAGAAGGCATTCTCAGGAAAGATTGGAGCAGTAGGCTTCAAGTCACCTTTCACCCCTAATTTGAGGATCTCATGTATTCAATATGTAGACCCTTTATATTCATTCATTCAGCAGCTATTTATTTTATGCCTACTTTTTCCTGTTGTAATTAGTGTTGGGTTTACAGTAATTACTTGTACATTGTCCCTCTTCTCTTGGAGCTGATATAATTAGGCAATACTGATCAACCAAATATATAAAAGCCCCCTCTAGGTCAAAACTTCTAGATTACTTGATAACAGAGATATTACTAAGAACCACAAGTGTACAGGCCAATATTCAGTCCTCAATAAATAAAACAAACATCGGGATGTCATGAAATCCTGGAAAGCACACATGTTAAGGTAAAACACCTCAGCTCTGATTACGTAACCATGGACAATACAAAAGGGCTCTTCAGAATGTTCTTCAACAATAGGTAATGCTTAAAAGGCAACATTCATAGGCTCCTCAAGGAAAGGGTGGCTTGCCTTTTGCCACTTCTCCAGGATTCAGAAAGGGCTTGGCTCACAACAGGCAATAGATTGACAAAAAAATGACTTAAAGAAAACCAACGGTAAAAAAAATTAGAAGAACTATACTTGATGTAAGCAGACAGGGAGGCAGAGACTGCTGGATTTTTTTAAAGAACTCAAACATACTGAAAGGCTTGTAACAATGTCCACTTACTATTCTGAAAAAAAATAATTACAAAATCTTATGTAAAGCTCTAAGGATGAGCATACTGTTTGGTCATGATCAGTTGTGAGATACATTGCAAGTCACTTGTTATTACTAATAAAGTAATGAAGTAAATAGTTCATTTCTTCAAAAAAAAGGCAACATTCAGACAACTTTGGAGAGAGGAATGCAAACCAAATTGTCATCCACTGAAGGCTCTTTGACTTTTGAACTAGTATCTTATGCCAATTTCTCTTGAGTTGCTTCTTTCTGGCCTTTTAAATTCTCCAATACAGTCACTGAAATAGTACATAATGATTAATGATCTTGGGTGCCACACAGATAATTCTGGATAATATGCTGTGTGAACTAAGGAAAATTGTTCTCTAAGCAGAGAAGAGGGCACGGTCTTCCAGGGAGAAAAATAGTATATACAAAGATGCATTGTGAGGCAGCATTATGTATGTAGAGAATTTCCTGTATTAAATTCCTTTTCACTTGAAATATCTAGAATGGTTTCTATGTCCTGTACTGGCAGGATGGGGAGTATATCTCTTGCTGTCCTTAGTATGGAGCACCCATTTCTACTAAGTTGCTGGTTACCTTAATCACTTACTTAGTATCTGAAATTTTAATTTTGGGGGAGGAGTAAGCTGTCAGATTGAAACCTGCATAGGTCAATGTAGGTGAAATGTCAAATATATCTAGGAAAAATGCTTAAAAATTTGGAAAAGAAATATCATTAGATCCTACCTCACATGATTCATTAAAACAAAAAACTAAGTGGATGAAGAAATAAAATGTTAAAAGTTTAATACATAAATAGGTTCACTCTGATATGGGAGAATAACCCCAGGCATAAAATGTTCCTCAAATCATCACGGCATCATATGAATCACTCATAAGCTACCTCACCTTTTCAGCCGTCTCCTTAGATAGTCCTGCTCTGTAACAATCAGAGAATCCACGGCTATTCTAAGGGCAGAACAGAAGGGGGAAATGTTATACTCTGTGCTTCTTTTTGTTTGAGGTGTATGGGAAGGAGTAAACAAATGAGCACGTCCTCCTCACCCACATTTGTCAAAATTTATGCAAAAGAATGCGCTTCAGTGGCTATTTCCTCCAAACTGCCTTTTCTCAGTAGCTCTTTTCAGGTGGGGCCTACGTTTTCTCCCAACCAAAATAATGACTGTTCCAGATGTATCTTTCTGTAACAGTTTGTGAACTTATCTGAATTTTCTTTCAGGGGGAAACATCCTCCAGTTTATGAGGAAAAAAAATTAAAACCTGTAATAACAGCAAACTGGCTTTAGTAAAGATTGTAAGTACTTTTTAAAAATAAAAGTTGAAAATGTGTCTGCTTGATTCCTGTTCTATTTTCCTTGGGTGAAGGATAATTCTATTCTCATATTTTTTAATAAAAAGAAGGACTTTAAAAGAATGTGTACTATCTTAAATAAATCTTAGCTGACCATATTTATTGCATATACAGTTCTTGGATGGTCCACGTAATCTAAAAGCATACCTGTCCACCTATTCTATTTAGTTTGTTTATGTGCAAAGCTAGAAAATGCTACCAGGTCACAGGTAAAAGCTAAAGGAACAAGTGAGATATTCAGGAATGAATAGAATGGGGACTGCCATTCCCTCAATTTACTGACAGCCTTTCTTGTATGAGACACTGTGCTATGCGCTAGGGATACAAAAGTGAAAACAGTCATGTTTTTGAGTTTGAGTTCAATGAGAAAAAACATAACTTTTGGTACTAAGCATTTGAAGAATTTTTTCAATCTGATTTTTAAGATGTTTGTTTTTCAGGGACATAAATAAGGCATGTTGTTGTCATCTTGCTTTATTTTTTGGCCTAGAGAGAAATTACTTTTACTTTCTCCATTTTTCACCCGGTCCTCAACCACCTTAATAGCAGCACCCAGAGGCCTTTGCCAGATCCTCACTTTCTTTGACTTTCCTTCATCATTTGATGCCCTTTCTTAGAAAGCTTTACTTGTATGTGATTTGGCAAGTACTTTCACACATATTATTTTCTTTAATCCTCCTTCAAACCCTGTAATGTTAGTGGTGCAGTGAAGCTGAGCTACAGTAAAATTAAGTGAATTGATAAGGATCTTTCCTTTCTCCCCAAATCTAAGTGTATAACCAAACACTTATGTTTATTATCATTATTATTATTTAGATATTATTTTTCTTTATAATCTCCCTCTAGATATCCTGTGCATATCTAAAATTCAACATACCTGTAATCCAATTAACCAGGTCTCTTATTTCCTAAGCCTATTACAGTATTCTTTTTCCAGACTTCTTTATTACCATGGAAATACTTTCATTCTTTAGGTCACTGAGGTTTAAAATACTGATCCCCTTACTCCCATCAGTTACAAAATCTTCCCTTTGTATTTACAAATGTATCTTGCTTTATTTCTATCCTGCTCACCGGCCACCAACACTCCCTAGAGCCTGAATGAAGATTTTTTTTCTTGTTTGGACTGTTGCAGTAGCCTTCAAGTCAAGCTCTGTATTAAAGACTTTCTCCCGCTGTCAAAGTTTGTCACTATATATTATCAGCACTTGTATTTGTTTATTGTCTATTTCCTTGAGAACAAGGACCCAATTATGCACAACACTTAGAATAATATATTGAAGTTTCTAAATAACTGTTAATTGAATGAGTGTTGGATTGATGATGATGCTATAATGATCTTCCCAGAGCTCACTCTGATTATATCATCCTTGTTGCACGGCTTCCATGGTGCACCCAGGTCTAAACTCCACTGTAACTGTCTGGCTTATACCTATTTTCCCAATTGTCTTTTACAGGGTTCCTTTGCTTGCAAGACAATTAAATTTGTGAAAACAAGCTTAAATAAAGAGAGGATATTTATTTTGGAAGAATACAGGTGTATGCATCTCACAGAATGCAAGGGCATATAATACAATCTGGCCTCATGAGGGATTATAACCAGAAGTAAAGAACCCATCCAAAATCAAGTACCATCTCTCGTTCTCACGGTCCCTCATCTATGCTTTACTTTCATATCTAATTCATTCTTTACCTTCTCTGTGGACTGGCTTTCATTGGTTAATAAATTCAGTAAATTCTTATAGAGTGATACTATATGTGTGCTGGGTATTGTTCTACAGTGTTCTAGATATAGGTAAATGGCAAACATCTCTGCCCTCCTGGAGCTTATGTTCTAGCTGGGGAGAGAGATCATTAACAACAATACAAATGTACTGCTTGGTAAGTGCTATGAAGAAAAAAGAGATAAGGGAAAGTGACTGATGGGCTTTTTTGGGGGGGGTTGAGGAGCCATGGTGACTTGGGATATTAGTTCCTCCACCAGGGATTGAACATAGGCCCTGGGCAGTGAAAGTGCAGAGTCCTAACCACTTGACCGCCAGAAAATTCCCCAGATGGGCCATTTTATATAGGGAGGAGAGTGACATCCGAGGAGATAATTGACATTGCAGACACGTGCTGCCCTGACCCGCCCCTCTGTTTCCCCGGCTTGGCCCAGGCCCCCAGGCTCTAAGCCTGTGCGCTTCCCACCTCGCCAGGAATCCCTCAACTCCTCCAGCTCATCTTTTGGTCTGTGCAACCTCTGGGTCATTATGCCTGTTATCACTTTGGTTTTGTCAGCTAAAAATAGAGACCCAATGCTCAGCTTTAACAACGGCCTCACGGGTACAGGGAGCAGGTCTGCCGCTTCCACACCCCATCCACAATTCCTTAACACAGGCTATTAAAAGGTTATCTAATTAATAAATGTTATCTAGAAATATATTATATATTAAACACATGATATAAATGTATAATATAAATTCTATCTGTTAAGGCTCAAGTCAGATATCACTTTCTTCAGAAGCCCTTCCTGATTCCAAGTGGAATTGATTGCTCTCTTGTTTTCATTGTGTGCATGTCTGTTTCACTGCTGAACTCTTCCTATTGGTGTGGAGCCAGCTGTGAACACACCAGTCTTCTCCACTGGATTGTAAACAGGAATCACCTTATAAGCTGTGCGTCTTCCATTGCTGAGCACAGCCCCTAACGCATAGAAAGTACTCAAGAGGGATTTGTTAATTTAGCTGGAAAGTGACTCAAATCCCAGGCTGAAGAATGAGGGTAATTAACAGGTAGTCTGGAGAGCAGACTCGGGGTCCCTCTTAGTGCTTCGTGGAGCACTGGCTAACCCGACCGTACACTTTGCAGGTCATTTATTACTGTCTGTGTGACTGCATTTTCCTCCTGGCCTTGATTTTCTATTTTTATTTTTATCTTATCTGATTGTAATAAATCTATTTTTGGTAAATTTTCTCAACCTTCGTGGGACAAGGTAAAATACAAACAAATTTTGAAAAAAAATCTACTTACAATAAGTAATATGCACAACTTTTCTGTTAAATATGTAGCACTGTGAAAAGGGCCATTATGAATGAAAATGATTGGTACTAGATTCTCCACATTATAGGAATAGGCTCTCAGTGTTCAGAATGGGCCTTGAGACATCTTCAGAAGAAAAGGAAGCCTGCTGTATACGTTTTGAAGTTTGGGAAACTGTGAGGATGGTGCTAAGCAGCATTTGGCAGAACTCTTCTTTCATGTTTATGCTGCTTAAGTTTCGGAGCATGCCATCTTGAGACTTGTTCTTCTTAGATCTGTGGATGGGACAGAAACCCATGAATCCAATACAGACAAGCAATGAAGGAATTAAACTCAACTGATTTCCATAACAAGTAAAACTAAAGTTAATCTAAGCAAAAGAATAGATATTTAAAGAAGTTCAAGTTCACATATAAGTTTAGTAATATCATCGGGCTTCAGTAGGCATAAAAATTTTCATTGAATTGACATTTGATTAACATGTGTTTCTTTTATACATCTTCTTCAGTTGAATTTTTCTTCAAGAAAGCAGAAGAAATCCTGACAGTTGGTCTGAAATTGCAAACCAACAGCCATTTTTCACAGATGTGAGTGAAGCTTTAGTTACCTAATGGTAATTAATAATGTCAATTCAAGCAGATGCTTGGCTTCAGAGAAAATCATCCTCTCGCCAGCCCATGTTTGTGCATATGCAATTTCAAAAATCGACTTTACTTTGTGTTTTTTTGGTAAAATCTGCTTTGGTGAACTTCTCACTCTTCAAAACATTTAACTTGTAAATATTTAGCTGCACTGGCTTTCTTTTTACTGAAGGTGTGTATATAAGCAGGTCTCCAAAGCACAGTGTCAAAACTGTGACAATAAAGTCATGAGTGATAATTGTAAACAAATATTTTGAAAGTTTTATTCAGATCTGAAAGGGACGTACAAGAAAAATTCATCTCATTATTTTAGTCACTTCTTCTTTTAGCCTCAAACATCCTATTCAAATTTGTTCAACATATCCATTCCATTGCTTCCAAATGACTTTTGGACTTTTAAAAAATTGCATCCCTTCTCAGTGGATTAATGCCATCACTGAGACTACCTTGAAGGCTGGCTCTGTTTCTGACTCATCTTGTTGTACAATATATTGTCTGGCTTATGGTAGATGCTCAACAAGTGAATAACTGTGCATCTGAAGAAAGTCCTCAGGAATTCCTAAACTTCTCCAGTTCAGGGAATTTATCTCCAATTTCAGAGATGTCACATAACTCAGTACTTATGCCCCACAACTGAATATTATACCCAAGAAACCACATTCCATTTTGAGCCGGAAAGGAAAACCCATTTATGGAAGTCTTCCTACCACATGTGAAAAATTTAGGTGGAAACGAGTCATAGTCAAGACAATAAAACACCAAAACTTTTCAGTACTACAGTAATTTTTACTGTTCCAAGTTCTTTAAAAGGCATTATTTTATTTTGTGTAATTCATATTGCATTATCCTCATCACAATCATGTCAATCAAACAAAAAGTTCAAACATAGAAGAATCCAGGTTTTATGATGAAGACCGAAGTTAATGTAATTTGTAGGATGCTTAATAAGAAAAAGAACATAAAATTATATAAGAAAGAATATTTATTTGGAATGAAGAAAGAAATCACAGTAAATTACAAACTTAAAAGGATGATAAATACCCTAATCATCCACAAAATCCAGAAAAATAGTTATATTTTTATTAATAAACTATCTGACACATATCTGTATGACATTTTCCCTATATTTCTGACAGTATAATCTTTGATTTCCTATTCATATGACAACAATTTAATGTAATTTTATAGAGGTATTGGAGAGATAATTCAATCTTTCTTTTAGCCTGTTTGATTATTGTCTTTTATGATGGTAGTTGGGATGCATAAAACATGTGACTTCACACACAGTTGCATTCATGACTTGCAGAATGCTACAAGACTGTGCCTTAAAAACCCAAGAATTCTGACAAATTCTATTTTGCATGATTCTTAACATGAAAAATATTTATGGCTCATTGATAATTATATACATTGGATTATAGAATAAATTCCTAAAATATTACTATATTTTATAGTAACTAAAGCCATTTAAATACAGTTATTATGGAAATTACACATAAGTTAAACATTAAAGGCTTCACATCACATAAAGATATAGAATCTGAGTGACTATTTAACTTTTATACATCTTTCTTAGTTCTAAAGAAGTTAAGACAGCCCTTATTTATACAGACTGTGTACTCTTATGAAATACACCTTAAATAGATGAGAAAATGAGACAAAGGGAAGATAAGGTTATGTGGAAGCCAAATGAGATCAAGCAGTGACTACAAAGAAGGATGATATACTAACAATCTAGGCCTAGGACACTTGAATACTGTATTAGCTGAGCAAGTTACTCAACCCCTCTGAGTCTTTGTTTTCTTATCTGTAAAATGAGGACGTTAGTAATATCTACCCATAGAGTTTTTGTGGGAGGATTGAATCACTTATATGTGAGGTCCTTAACACATAATTAGTGCTTCATAGTTTTAGGCAATATTGTTACTTAGATTGTGAACTTCAAATGTTATTAAAGTTTATTAATAGTTACTCCTTAAAGTAATGATCAGCAGACAACTGATTTTTTACAGTGTAATTTATTCTTCTCTAATATTTGAGTTTCTTCAGAATAGTAGAACCAGAACAAACTACCACAGTGATAATTTTTCTTTGTGCTGCAGCAATAACTATGTGATATCTTTTTGAAATCAGCCGGAGGATTTTATTTAGTTTGAAGTTGAGTTCTGTCCTATATCCAGCAAATACTTTAAAATATACTCTTTAGTGGTTACCTGAATTCATAGCCAAATTTCAGAGACAAGGGAGAAAGTAGAGACAGACATAGAGGGAAAAATGTGTGTCGGTGTCTGTCTTATTCATTATTGTTATGGGGTCACTGTCTGTCTTACTGGTTATTGTTTCCTAGGACCTCTTACAATGTCTAGTACAAGCAATAGTATAGGCCTGCAATAAATGTTTGTTAGGCTTGCATTTAGTGGTTGAGAATGTAAAACAAGAAAATGCTTGAACAGTTGGTTTAGTTTTTAAAAATCTATTTCCAGCCATCTTTTCCTAGACAGTTGAACACTTTATTACCTTCTAATGGAGATACAGAAATAGGAAATTTCACAATTAATTTTTAAACTCTTATTTTATTGACTGATAATAAAATGTCTTTTCCAAAAGGTGTTTATGCTAAGGGAGTAGATACGATATCACTTATATGTGGAATCTAAAATATGACACAAATGAACTTATCTGTGAAACAGAAACAGACTCACAGACATAGAGAACAGACTTGTGGTTGCAAAGGGGAAGGGGGTTGGGGGAGGGATGAAGTGAGAGTTTGGGGTGAGAAGATGCAAACTATTATATATAGGATGGATAAACAACTAGGTCCTACTGTATAGCACAGGGAGCTATATTCAATATCTTGTGATAAACCATAATGGAAAAGAATATAAAAAAGAATGTATATATAGGTATAGCTGAATCACTTTTCTGTACGGCAGAAATTAACACAACATTGTAAATCAACTACATTTCAATTAAAAAAAAAAAAGGAATATGTCAAGTTTCTGCCAGTTGCCCTGCCACTCTCAATCATCATCTTCATCTGCTGGTTCAAAACTGGATTGCTGGTATATCTGCCTTCTAGTTTGCAGGAAAGAATAAAGAGCCAAGGTCCTGGAAAGGCAGCTTGTCCATAAAAAGGAGATATCTGGAAGTTGTCCGCCTTCCTTTCCCTCTCTTCCCACTGGCCCACTGAGTCACGTGGCCTCACCTGGCTGCAAAGGAGGTTCAGAACTGTCATCCTTAGCTGGGCAGCCATGTAAGAGGGAACAAGGAAGAATAGACTTTGAAGGGACATTTAGTACAGTCTGTCACATTACATATGACCATTTTAAGCAGTGATTTTTGTGTTGGAATTCCTCAAAACACTATTACACTTTTTCTCTTCCTTAGTTAGTAAAGCTTTAGTGTGTTCAAAAGAATCTCAAGTGAATGATGACATAGAACAGAGCACCCCTGTGAGAGTAGACAGACAGACTGCTATGTAAGAAAGAAAGGAATCATCTCATTTCAACTATGTGTCCAGGGATATCTTTGTTAGAATAGTTTAACAAATTCAGAAATAGGTACCTGGAGATGGTGTCCTGTCATAACAAAAAATGATGATGTGTTGCATACTATGTGTTGTGTAAGTGGCTTGTGATGAGAAAGATATTGCAGCTTGGAATGCCCTTGAACATTTGTCATCACATAATAAAACATTTGGTAAAATGGTCTATTTTTTGACAAAATCTCTTAGCAAACTAGGAATAAAGAGAAGGTAGCATTCTTATTTTCCAAAATAACTATAGCTAACATCACACTTAATGGTGAGATATTGAGTTCTTTCCCTTCATGATCAAGAAAAGGACAAGCATGTTCACTATCACCACTTCCATCCAACACTTTACTCAAGGTTTCAGTGAGCTCAATAAGGTGAGAAAAAGAAATAAAAGGTACAAGGATTAGAAGGAAGAAACACAACTGTCATTATTTACAGAAAGTCTTGCAAGAGTTTGCAAAGACAATATACATAAATTGTACAAAGATACCATTCACAAAAGTGTTAAAAATGTGAAGCATTTTAGAATAAATCCAACAAAATATGTGGCAGGCTTCTAAGATTATTTAAATAATTTAAAAATATTTTTATTGAAAGGATGCTACAAAAATGGAGAGCGATGCACTATATTCACAAATTGGAAGACTAAGCACTATCTGTGCCAATTCATTTAGAGTCAATGCCATTGAAATCCCCAGAGTGCTTTGTGTGTGACTTAGCAGGCTGAGTCTAAAATGTATACAGTATACAAAAGGCCAAGCTCACCCAGAAGTAGAGCAAGTTGGGAAGATTTGCTCACTAGCTATCAAAACTTTTTTTGACAATATAGTAACTAAGGCATCTTGTATTGGTGTGGAGAGAAACAAGCAAGTGGAATTGACTAGAGAGCCCAGAATCATATCCACACAAGTATGAGTACTTGATATTTGAAAGAGACAGCACTACAGGTCAAGGAAGAAGAAATGTAATATTTTTTGTAATAGATCGTGCTGAGACAATTGTATCCATGTGGAAAAATATGAAACCCGATCCTACTTCATCTCATACACAAAAAACAATTCCAAATAGATTAACTCTTTCCATATGATTCTAAAAGACGCATTTTAAACATTCAAATATCTCTGAAATCCGAATGTTTTAACAATCAATGACATACCATAGTTTACCTAGCAATAGTCTTTCTTTTTGTGTGTTGAAAAAATTGATGGTAGGTCTTATATTTGATGATGACTTAGGTTTGATGAAATATGGTGTAACAGTTTGGATTTGCTTAGGAAAATAAAAGTCAAAGTTCCAAGAATAAAACGTTTTAATACAGGAAGTTAGAAGCTTCCACAACTAATGGAACGACTAAGGGAGTGAAGAGCAGAGAATTGCCATTGCTGATCTTACCAATCAGTGCTTGAGAGCTCACCTGTAGGCAGCTGTAAATCTCAGGAACCTCCAAGAAGCTACTGACAACTCCCTCAGCTCAGGAAGCCACTCCCAGTGATCTCAGAGACCTAGAGCACCCAAACTGCTTAATTTGAAGATTTGCTTTCCTATGACCCTTTGACACTGTTAGCAAAGTGTTATAAGGAAGTGATATTCTCAGGCTAGTATTTGGTCCTCATTGTGTGTTGTGTGTCTACTTGGAAGTAAGTAGATACATATCTAACCTGCTTTCTAGGTTATACATTTTCTGGGCCTGAGGAGCCACTCTGGACAAGATGGAGAAGCTGCTCATCACTCAGGCATCCTGAATTTTGAGCTGGCTGCAGTAACCGGATGGAATTTTTAGTATTTTCCCTTGGGAGAAGGGTGGTATGTTGTATTGCAGGTAGAATGGTGTGTAGGATACTTGGGTGGACAGAGGGGCAGACTATAGCCAACTGCAAGTTGCCTCTTTCTTCCTGGGTATGTGTCAATCCAGGTAGAGACAATATTTCCCAGTCTTCCGTGCAATTAGGTGTGGCCATGTGACTAACCCTGGACCAGGGAGACATGAGGGGTAGTGATGTATTCAACTTACATCTCTTCTCCAACTTAAGGACTAGTCACTATTCTCAGACATCAGTTCTTTTCCTCTTGCAGGAACTGGAATACAGATGTGCCAGAGACCTGACCATGACCATGAAGACAAGGATGATGCCTTTGGGCATGGCCAAGAACAAGGTGGAGACACGTGTGTCTCAGAATGTCCATATGGGGTAGAAAGGCCCTGCCAATATTTACTCTGTTTCACTAAAGGATTTATTGCTGTTTTCCGCCTGCTGTGTCAGTGGTGATTTACTTTTTAAATCCTTCATCAGAGATGGTGTGGTATGGAGGAGTGTATTAATTAGCTTTAATCCACATTGGCAGCGGTGAGTTGCCTGAGGAGGGAATATACACCACAGGGGTGGTGCTGTGGCATTTAATCAAAAGGGCCCTGGAGAGAGTTCCTATGAGCTCTTCAACTACTTTTAGCTCTAATCAACAGTATATGCTTTGTTGATTAGCAAAACGAAGGTTAGAAATTAGTTTTTGCTGGTGAAATTAATTGTGTTGAAGACATGTGGATTGGCCAGAAATATAGAGTATAAGAGTCGAGCAGACCAGTAGTCTGTACCCTGTAGTATGGTGCCTATGGCTTAATTCCAAACTGTTACCTCTGGGCAGCCTCCTATTCTGAAAAGTCCTGGTGCCTAATACTGAACACAAGGTCAGCTGACCCTGCCTTTGTAATGTTATAAGTTTTGTCTTCAGTGAACCTTTCATGTCAGTTACGTTCAGAGCACCTAAAAAGATAGAGCTGGGATTTGACCTCGTGAAACAGATGTCTATTTATTTATTTGTCTGCTTGCTAATAGATGTTTGTAGGTGTAGACACGTTCAGTCTGAGAGTTATTTTTATAGGGCACTGATAGATTGTGGAGAGTCTCCCTAGGGCCTTACTTATGTCTAATACATGTTACATATTGGTGGCTACTGGTATCCATATAAAATTCTGATAATTATTAGTGGCTACACCGGCTGAATCAGTTTGGTACCAATTTCATAAACAATTGTGTTGTTCTGACTTGTAGCTTGACCTAATGAAAGCAAACAAACAAACATAGCCCTAATACTTACCTGCTGGGCAATGTGGGCTAAATTACTTAATAACTCTAGGTTACACTTTCCACATTTATAAAATGGGGATACCAGTATTGCATGAGCTAATTTGTGTGAAAGCAGCTGGCACTGTACCTGGTACATAACTAGCAATCAACAATACTAGTTTTCTGGGAAATAAGCTGAAATAAATTATTCAGAGAACTTTCCTTAAGTTATATCAGACTGAGACTGTCAATCATTGAATGCTGTTAGAGGAAGCATTACAAGACAGTGAAGAATACAAACTCAATCACATCAAATATAGTACCTGTGACCGTGAACAAGATGCATAAACTTTCTGTGCCTCAGTTCCATCACTTGTAAAATAGAGATAATAAGACCACCCTTGTTAAGGATTAAGTTATTTGACATATGGAACGCATTTAGAACAGTGCTTGGCGATGGCAAGCATGCAATAAATTTCAGTGAATATTAAAATTCATGCAAAGGACTATATTAGGAGTCATAGAGGATAGTAACTCTCAGAGATGAATGTGATTCAGTTCTTTTTTAAAGGAGTTTATAATATACTGCATGTGGCAGGAGGGAGGGAAGCTAGCCTGTTTAATAAAATATTAAATAATGTGTAAAATGAGATACAAAGTAAAAAGATGAACTACTATGAGAATGTAGAATAAGGACTTATTGAGTCAGA
This sequence comes from Balaenoptera borealis, assembly GCF_965194805.1. Classification (NCBI taxonomy): domain Eukaryota; kingdom Metazoa; phylum Chordata; class Mammalia; order Artiodactyla; family Balaenopteridae; genus Balaenoptera; species Balaenoptera borealis. The sequence goes on from NC_138861.1 coordinate 45,076,586, forward strand.
CTATAAGTGAGGCATTCAAATAAGGCAGTGGCATTTGAATAGGCAATAAAGGATTAAAATATTTTAATAGAGAATGGGAAAAGTTATTTCTGCTTGACAGAATCACAAGAACAAATGCATGGGGTCTTAAGAATGTAATATTTGGGGAATAAACAAGGCTGGAATATAGGAGGCATTGGAAACCTTAGGAATAGAAAAGGATGGGAAGGTATTTTGGAATCAGGTAAGGAAAATCTTTCATGCAATGCTAAAAATTCATTCATGTAGAATGAAAGCTAACTCCTTTCCCACTCACCATATTATAAACTACTTGAATATAAGAACTGAATCACATTCATCTTTGAGAGTTATTATTCACTATAACTCTTAGTATAATATTTGCAATAATAAGCTTTTTTTTTTTTTTTACCCAATGCCTTTTTTAAATTGAGGTAATTATAGATTAACATGCTATTGTAAGAAGTAATTCAGAGAAATCCCTTGTACACTTTGCTCAGTTTCCCCTAATTGTTAACATTTTGTAAAATCATAATAAAATATCACAACCAGGATATTGGTTGATACAATTGATACAACTGATAAAATTGACATTGATACAATTCTTTTGTCTTACTCAGATTTCCCCAGTTTTATTTATTTGTGTGTATGTGTGTTTTAAGTTTTTCACCTGTGTGTGTTCATGTATTTATAACCACAGTAAACATACTGAATAGTACAATGCCACAAGGATCCCTCATGTTGCTCTTTTATAAGTTCACCCGTTCTCTTCTGATCTCTTCCCACAGAGACTGGCAAATACTAATTTGTCTTCCATTTCTACAGTTTTGTCATTTCAAATGGAAACATAGAGTATGTAACATATTGGGGGTTTTTTTCACACAAAATAATTCCCCAGAGATTCATCCAAGATGTTGTGTGAATCAATAATTCCTTTCCTATTGCTGAGTAGTATTCCATAGTATGGAGGCACTACAGTGTGTTTAATCCTTCACCTGTTGAAGGACATCTGGGCTGAGTAAGGATTTTGGCTATTACAATTAAAGCCACTGTAAACATCCATGTGCAGGTTTCCCTGTGAACATGTTTTCATTTCTTTGGGATAAATACCTTGGAGTGCAATTGCTGGGTCATATGATAGTTGCATGTTTAGTTTTCTAAGAAATTGCCCAACTCTTTCCTAGAGTAGCTGTACCATTTCACATTTCCATCAACAATGCATGCATGATCTAGTTTCTTTACATCCTCAGCAGCATTTGGAGTTGTCACTTTTTTTAATTTTAGCCATTCTGACAGGTATGTAGTGATATCTCATTTGGGTTTTGATTTGCATTTCCTTAATGGCTAATGATGTTGGGCTTTTTTTGTTTTCATGCCCTTATTTGCTATCTGAATATCCTCTTTGGTAAAATCTCTGTTCATGTCTTTTGCCTATTTTCTAATTATATTGTTTGGTATTTTATTGTTGAGAACTAAGAATACTTTGTATTTTAGATATGTGGTTTGCAAACATTTTCTCCCAAACTGTGGCTTGTGTTTTCATCATTTACACATGAGCTTTCATAGAGTAAAAATTCTAATTTTGGTGAGGCCCAGGAGATGCAGACAACAATGGACAAGAGAATTCCCCCCAGAGAGCAGAGTCAGGGAAGTCCCCTCACTGCCAGGAGAGAGTTTCCTCAAAATTCCTGTCTGGAAGAACTTCATCATTGCTATAGATCCATGACTATTTCTCCAATTCTTTCCTTTTCTTAATTAAACTGTTTACTGTGGCTATCTTGCCCCTACTATACCTTATATATTAGATGTGAGTGAGTGTGTGTGTGGGGGGGGGCAGACAACCTGTATTTTTAGGGTGTAAGTCACTGGAGTGTGAGAAGACGTTTTTATACTTGGAGAGAAACATCATCACCCAAAGACTCTGGACTTTAAGCTGGATGTAGTAACTGGATGGGACTTTGGCTTCCATCCCTTAGGGAGGGGTAAATGTGTTATTTGTGTGGAAAGAATATTTGATGAGCAGAAGGGTGGGTTGTTATAGAGTCTGGCTAGCCATTTATCAAACATATTTTCTCTTCTTCCTGGGAATACATTTCCAGATTATATTTCCTGGCTTGCTGCTATGGACTGAATTTTTGCCTCCTCAAATTCATATGTTGAAGTCCTAACCCCCAATATGACTGTACCAGGAGGTAGGGTCTTTAGGAGGTCATTAAGATTAAATGAGTCATAATGAGCTCTACTCTGATAGGACTGTGGCCTTATAAGAAGAGGAAGATTCTCTCTCTCCCTCTCCCTCTCTCCAGCATGTGAGGACACAGTGAGAAGGTGACCATCTGCAAGCCAGGAAGAGAGTTCTCACCAGATACCTCTATCTTGGACTTGCCTTCAGAACTGTGAGAAGTAAATTTCTGTTGTTTAAGCCCCTTGGTCTATGGCATTTTGTTATGGCAGCCTGAGCAGACTAATACACTCCCTTTGATGTGGTCATATGAATGAGTTCAATTTAATGGAATGTGAACAGAAGTGACATGCATTATTTTCAGAAATGGTCACAAAATCATTTTTACCTTATTTTCCATGTTCTTTTTCCTTCTAAAGACTCAATGAAGTCATGCTCACGAACTTGAAAACCAAGTGTTAAAGATGGCAAAGTCATAAAGATGGAAGATGCCTGAATCTCTGAATCACTGGTGGCAGAGGGTGACCTACTGATCAGAAACCTTTATTTTGGACTATACATGTACAAGAAATAATTTTTTGTGCCAAGCCAATATTTCAACAGGTTATTTATTGCAGCAGTTGCATAATCCTATCTAATATAATAGAAATGACATAAGATAATACAGTGGGGGAAGAGACTGATTTAGGGGAAGAAATAATCTGGTTTAATGTTTTTGATGCTCAACAGACATAAATTCAGACAGTAAGCGAGAACAGAATGAGAAGGTGTCTGTGTTAGTCCATTTGGGCTGCTATAACAAACAAAACATCGTCACAGACCGGGTGGCTTAACAATAACAGAAATTTATTGCTTGCAGATCCGGAGGCTGGAAGTCTAAGATCAGGTTGCCAACTTGGTTGGGTAAGGCCCTCTTCTGGGTCACAGAGTTCTTGTATCATTACATGGCAGATAAGGGCAAGGGAGCTTTGTGGTATCTCTTTTAAAAGAAAACTAATCCCATTCACGAGGGTTCCACCCTCATGACTTAAGCACCTCCCAAAGGCCCCACTTCCTAACACTGTCACATTGGACATTAGGATTTTAATACATGAATTTTGGGGAGACACAAATATTGAGACCATAGCAGTGTCCAAGGACACAAACTTAAGGAAAATAGACATTTAAAGAGTTAGAAAATTAGGAAGAGCATCCAAGGAGAGTAACAAGAAACAGACAGAGAGAGAAGAAATAAACCAACAAGGTAAAGCATTTCAGGAGACAAGGAGGGAAAGACATTCAGGGAGAAGGTGAAAATATGTCAGTTCCCAGTGAGATGAGAATTACTTCTTGCAGAGAAGAAATGAATCTGTGGAGGAGACCACTGTTCTGAGAAGTTTTGCAATGGAGAAGCATCTTCAGGGGAAAGGTTGCTGAGGATGTGTTTGGTTTTGTTTGTTAGGGGAGAGGAGACTTGGACATTTTTGTTATAGAGAAGGGATTATGGTGGAGAAATAGTATCAATATTATGAGAGAGAAAAGGAATAACAGAGAAAGCCAGATTCTTGAAGAGATAAAATTACCTGTAGAATTGCTAATGAATACTTTCTTAATGAATTTGCAACCTCTAAGCTTTCACATTAGCAGAAAGGTACATTTTATGATACTTACCATTCTTTAATTTCTTTCTAAGTCATTCAAATATGAACCGATGAATCTTTTCTTGCTTCTTTTACTGACCAAACAATAAGAATTGCTATGAGCCAGAAATACATTTTGTAGCCATATTTCTTACTAACTACAATTATTTCTTTATGTTCTTATTTAAAGGTTATGTTTTTTTTTTTTTTTTTGCTAACTGGATTTAGGAGAATGTGTATTTAGATCTAGAACTTTACATCTTTCAAAATGAGTAATTCAAGTTGTTCTTCTACTTTCAGACCTTTGGAACATAGTCTGTTATTTATGTTCTTATAAAGGTAAGAAAAAGAATGTAACATGTCACTGTCTATTGAGAAGAGAAGAAGGGAGAATAGGAGGGAGGAGGAGAGGGAGAGGAGATTTCTAGAGATTTCCACTCATGTCTACCCTGTTATTCCAAAACTTGTACAACATTGTTGAAGAGAAAAATAATGAGCATGCAGTGGCTTTGTACACCTACCTTAAGTTATCTGTCTCTGTAAAAATGGGGGAAAATGAGATGTAGATCTTTGTTGGAATTAGGTATGAAAATTATGTGGAAAAAACATAATATCATACATGAAACCTCTTAATACAGAGACTGGCAACTTTAGGGGAGGAGTAGATGTTAATTTCTCTTCCATTTCTTTTATAATTATTCTTTTTTTTTTCTAAGTCCATTATTTTAGAAAATATTTTCCAGTGTTCTGCAGGTTAATGTCAAATGAAAAATTATGATTCATTTAAGTACATATGCTAATAGCTCTGACTTCTATCCTAAAGATACGCTTAAAATTAATTTCACTGTAAGAAGAGCCTTAATAATTCACTGAAACAGCAACTTTAGGAGTCATGGTAGGGGGAAAAAGAACTATCAGTAATTTAGCTAATATTTAATTCAGTACTATTTTTTGACTGAAAATAGCTTAACTCTGATAGTTATATATTATGATAATCAGATTCAACAGATTCAATCTCACAGTGATAGAATTCATTCTAACAGATGATAGAATGCCTGCTATCCAGGAACAATAGGTTTTTTGTTGATGGGTTGTGTCTTCATGTAGGGATTAGATACAGACTTTCAAAATGCTTTTAGATATTTGCAGTTAAAAACATATCTATCTACATCTTCATTTCTATCTTTATCTCTAGCTCCACCTCCATGGCCATCTTTATGTCTAGATCTTCCTATTATACATGTCTCTCATATATATGTGGCATTAATAGTATACTGCCATCTAATACATGAAATATGACATAATACATCTCAGTAAATGGAAATGTTAGTAGAGAATTATATTAAGAACCAGTCTGAGCTAACATGAACCTTTTCAAAATGATATGTACTTCTTTAGTGAGAAATAAAACAAAACAAAAAAAATGACCACGTTACTAAAATTTAATTTAATCAAAAACATACGGATGAAAACTAAGGTCATTGTCAATTTAATGGTTCTTTTGCATTAGGAATATGTCCACTTGAAAAAGGAAGTTTAAATGGACTACTTTAGTTTAATATGAAAGAAATACATGGCACCAAATCTATATTTCAACATTTCCATGTAAAATTCTTCCATTAAGTTATACTCTAATCAGTATTCAAAGGAATTAAGATTTGTTTAGCATTAGGAAACTCACTGTCACTATTTTTTTTAATATCTTGCAGCATTTCTTCTTCAGTCTTGAAAGCAACAGCTCTATGCTTTTTCTCTGAATACTCACCTTAATGACCCCCTAAACACCCACCCTAATGAATGTACCAAGTCTCTCTAGCATTCTTGTTTCTTCACTCTGACCTCATTTTGATGGTTAATGACATAACACATGGCTTGTTTATATGCTCAGATAGGCATATTCTCAATGGGTGATGGTTAAATGGATTTTTAAAGGGCCATGAAACCAAAACATTTATAGTAAAGACACCTCTGGGAACACTGCATGTTTTTTTCTCTGTGAACATTGTTAAGCCCCCTTTTCCATCTCAGGTTGTAGTTGTAGGTTTAGGGGAAGTCATTCAACCCAATATCTTTATGGAACTATGCTTCCTGGGGAACCGTTTAAGACAGATGCTAACAATTCCTTTTAAGTCCTGTAGTTGAGAGCTATGCAAGGTTCCTCTGTATTTGGTTCTGAATCCTGACACTATGGACAGAGCAACAGAGAAAGGACAAACTGGGTGAAGTTATTTGCAATATCTAAAAGCAATGATGCAACAATATTTGAACAAATAAGAAACTTCTTCAAATCACTGAGAACAAGAGAACAAAAAGAATATGAACAGGAAATTAACAGAAGGTGAAATCCGAAAGAGAAATTCTCACATAAGGTCCATAAAAGAACATGTCCAACATAGCAGCATTTATGGCATCTGAGAGCTGGAGGTAACCCAGTACCCACTGGGAAGAAAGTGGATGGATAATTAAAACCGTGGGGTACCCTCTAGGAGCTACTATGTAGCAGTTTGAAACTAGATTTTTACATAGCAGAATGAATTATAAAAATTATGCAAGAATCATGATGTAATGTACATTTAGCCCCATTTATGAAAACAAAATATATCCTCACAGAATAACAATACATGTTTTGCAAGAGGTGGGACAGAAACAGAAATGGGAACACTTAATCACTATATACAGTATCGCTGAAGCCTTCTAAAGCAAGGTCCATAGTGCTGAGTTCATTCTATTCCACTTTTGGATGGACAAGTAAAATTTGGTGGCCTATGGGAACACAACTCGCTTACCAGATAAACTGGAAATTAAAATAATTGTACTTTCTTCCAATAATCTGAAATTGAATTGTTGTGACGTTACAGATAAATCTGTAACTGGAAGAATAGAAACCTGAAGGCATTGCTGGTAAAAATATGGATAGTGGTAGTAGTAGTGGTGATCACAGTGACACAGCAATTTGAGGACCCTAATTCCATAATCACTCCCATCAGTTGCGTAGAGTGCTAGCTGACTGCTCCATAACTTGATCTGTAAACACTGGGCAAATTCAAGAAATACAACAAATTTTTTTCTTCTTTTTTTTTAATCAGTCATCAATTTTATACACATCAGTGTATACATGTCAATCCCAATCGCCCAATTCAGCACACCACCATCCCCACCCCACCACGGTTTTCCCCCCTTGATGTCCATACGTTTGTTCTCTACATCTGTGTCTCAACTTCTGCCCTGCAAACAACAAATTTTTTTTAATCCCTCCATGTATAACTCTAAACCTCTCTAAGAATTCCCCTGGAGGTTCAGACTTTGGGTAGCATTACAGACCAAATCTTAGTTCAGTGGGCCCAGCTCTTCATTAAAAAAATCTGCCAGTAGACTAGTTACACATGAGACCATCCTCTCATTCACCATTGGAAATCTTGTCAAAAGTCTGGTGCTGTTTCTTATTACTGCTTTGGCCAACAATTAGAAATCTCATAGCCTCTATCTTTTATCATAATTCTGTCATCAATAGTACCAACACTACCCTCTCCATCCTGTCCTCCTGGACAAGTTCATCATCTTCAAGGAGGAAGGGAAGTGGGAAGGCTTTCCCACTCACATGTGTGGTCCTGTGATTGGCTGGTACCCAGTTTCCAGCAAGCGTTCATTAGGTTATCCTCTTCCATACAGGATTCTTTATAATGTATAAAAATGGACATTTTTCTAATATTGCCAGTGTTATCAGAATTTCAAAACATACATCATATGAGCCTGCTCTCAGATGCCACTGATAGATATCCCATCTTACCAGTCTCTTGGAAGCATGGCTATTAAAGTAGACCTCTGAAGAACCTATAACCTGGTGTTCTAGATGTTCCTCAGTTTTAATAAGCTCTGGTGTTATTGGACATGGGAAAATTAGCCAATATGAAGACACAGCAATAGGAACTATTCAAAAAGAGACACACTGAGAAGAAAGAATTTGAATAAAAGAACCAAGCATAATTGAGATGTGGAAAAATTCTATTGGCCTAACATATATGTAACTGAAGTCACAAAAGGAAAGGAAAGGAATGCATAAAAAATGTATTTTTAAAAAAAATGACTGAAAATTTTCAAAATTTGGTGGAAACTCTTAACCCACATATCCAAGAAGCCCAACAAAGACTAAGCACAGACACATGAAAAAACTATCCTAAGAGTTTGGGTTACACATGTTAGGAGCTTGGAAGTTACCACTCCATCCTCACAAGTAAAAAGCTAAACAGACTGAAAAATCAACTGTTCTTGGATCCATAAAGAGGGCAGGACAAAGAGCAAACCAGTGCCTATGAGACTGGAGAGGCAGACAGGCTAATATAGGGAGTCACTGCTTACCAGGGCAAAGACTTACAGAAGCTGCTGGAACCAGTGTCAGGACAGGAAAACCTCAACTGTAATAGATGAATAGCTGGAGCTCAATGGGGACAATTCTGAGAGTTAAAAACTCCAATGAGACCCAGTCTTGGGAAGCAGGGGACACAATATTTTGAGATTACCTCAAGCAGCTTGATCAGTTTCCCCACAGTAAATATTGGAGAAAAATTCCTTTCTGCTTCTGTCAGGAAGAGGGGAAAAGGAACCATTTAAAAATACCCCAGAGCACTCTACTCTTCTTAATAAGGCCTGCCCTCAGGATAAACTAATAAACCAGAACCAAACCTGCTGGGTTTTATCAGATCCTAAGTGACCTGGGGCAAAGGAAATAACCCAACTCTAGTCAGGTCTAGTCTTCCATGTGGGAAAAGGGAAATACCTAACTCTAGCCCACTCTAGTCATCCTGTGCCACCTAACAAACGGGAGAAAACAACTGAGAAACACTTGTGAAATTCACAGTCCAGTGGCATGGGTTGCTAAAAAACTGAGACTTAATCATAGTACCAGAGAACACTTCTCCTCCACCACACCTCACCTCCACATTACTAAGCTCTAAACACAGCAATTCTTTTTACCCAGAACATCATGTCCAGCTATCAAGAAATAGTTACAAGGCATACTAAAAGGCAAAAACACAATTTGAAGAGACAGAGCAAGCATCAGGACTAGATATAGCAGGGATGTTGGAGTTATCAGGCTGGGGATTTAACACAGGTATAATTGATATGCTAAGGGCTCTAATGGATAAAGTAGACAGCATACAAAAATAGATGAGCATTGTAAGCAGGGAGATAGAAATACTAACAAAGAACTAAAAAGAAATGCTAGAGATAAAATCACTGTAATAGAAATGAATAATGCTTTGCTGGTCTTACTGGTAGACTTAGACATGACTGAGGAAAGGATCTCTGAGCTTGGGGATATGTCAGTAGAAACTGCAAAAACTGAAAAGCAAAGAGAACAAAGACTGTAAAAAACAGAATAGAGTATCCAAAAACTGTGGGACAACTACAAAAGGTGTAACATATGTGTAATGGGAATACCAAAAGGAGGAGAAAGAAAGGAACATAAGAAATATTTGAAGCAAAAAGAACTGAATTTAATATCAGACACAAAACCACAGACCTAGGAAGCTCAGAAAACACCAAGCAGGACAGATACCAAAACAAACAAACAGACAAACAAAAAACCCTACAGCTAGGCTAATCATTTTCAAACTACAGGTAGTCAAACATAAAGAGAAAATTCTGAAAAAGCCAGAGGTGGAGGGGGGTGGGGACCCACTTTACCTATAGAGTGACAAAACTAAGAATTATATCCAGCTTCTCCTCAGAAACAAGGTAAACAAAAAGAGAGCGGAGTGAAATATTTAAAGTGTTGAGGACACAAGTTTAACACACAAAATTCAATTGATTTCCTATATACCAGCAGTGAACAAGACGAACTTTACATTTAAAAACCTAATACCATTTATATTAGCATCCACAAAAATTGAAATACTTAGGTAAAAATCTAACAAAATATGTACAAGATTTACATAAGGAAAACTACAAAACTCTGATGAACAAAATCAAAGAACTAAATAAATGGAGATCTATTCCATGTTCATAGGTAGAAAGACTAAATATTTTAGAGATGTCAGTTCTTCCCAACTTAACTGGAGATTCAATGCAGTCCCAATCAAAATCCCAGTAGTTATTTTGTGGATTTTGGCAAGCTGATTCTTGTTTATATGGAGAGGCAAAAGACCCAGAGTAGCCAATACAATATTAAAGAAGAACAAGGTTGAAGGACTGATGCTACCCGACTTCAAAATTTATCATAAAGCTACAGTAATGAAGATGGCATGGTATTGGCTAAAGAATAGACAAATAGATCAATGGAACAGACTAGCGAGCCCAGAAATACTCACATAAATATAGTCAACTGATATTTGATGAAGGAGCAAAGCAATGCAATAGAGCAAAGTAGTTTTTTCAACAAATGGTGCTGGAACAACTGGACCTTCACATGTAAAACAATAAATCTACACACAGACCTTACATCCTTCACAAAAATTAACTCAGAATAAATTATAGACCTATATGTAAAACACAAAACTACAAAACCCCACAAAATAACATAGGAGAAAACCTAGGTGACCTTGAGTATGGTGATGACTTTTCAGATAAAACATCAAAGGCACAATCCATGAAGGAAAGAATTGATAAGCTGGACTTCATTAAAATTAAAAAATTTCTGCTCTGCTAAAGGCAATGTCAAGAGAATGAGAAGACAAACCACAGATTGAGAGAAAATATTTTCAAAAGACACATCTGATAAAGGAATGACAGCCAAAATATACAAAGAACTTTAAAAATTCAACAATAAGAAAACAAACAACCTGAAAAAAATGGGCCAAAGATCTTAACAGACACCTCAACCAAAGAAGATATATGGATGGCAAATGAGCATATGAAAAGATGCTCAGCATCATATGTCATTAGGGAAATGCAAATCAAAATGAGATACTACTACATACCTATTAGAAAGGCCAAAATCTGGAATACTGACAACACCAAATGCTGGCAAGGATGTGGAGCAAGAGGAACTCTCATTCATTGCTGGTGCTGGTGGGAATACAAAATGGTACAGCCACTTTGGAAGACAGTTTGGCATTGTCTCACAAAATAAAACATACTCCTACTATAAGATTCAGGAATCACACTCCTTAAAAATTTATCCAAAGGAGTTAAAAACTTATGTCTACACAAAAACCTGTACATGGGTTTTATAGAAGTGTTATTTATAATTGCCAAAACTTGTAAGTAACCAAGGTGCCCTTCAGTTGATGAAAAGAAAAATAAGTAAACTGTGGTACATCAGACTATGGAATATTATTCAACACCAAAATGAAGTGTCAAGCCATGGAAAGACATAGAGGAACCTTAAATGCATATTAATAAGTGAAAGAAGCCAATGTGAAAAGACCATATATTGTATGATTCCAACTATATGACATTCTGGAAAAGACAAAACTGTGGAGACAGTAAAAAGATCAGTGGTTGCAAGGGTTGGTAGGATGATGAATAAGTGGAGAACAGAGGATTTTTAGGACAGTGAAAATACTCTTTATGATACCGTAATGGTGGATAATACCATCATACATTCGTCTAAACCCATAGAATGTTCAACACCAAGAGTGAACCCTAATGAAAACTATGGACTTTGGGTGATTATGATGTGTAAATGTAGGTTCATCAATTGTAACAAATATACAGCTCTGGTAGGCGATGTTGATAATGGGGGAGGCTATACATGTGTGTGGGTAGGGGTATATGGGAAATTTCTTCACCTTCTTCCTAACTTTGCTGCCAACCTAAGACTACTCTAAAAATGAAGTCTTAAAAAAATAACTTAAGCTGTATAGCAGTAAAGTAAAATGTAAACAGAAAACAAAACAAAACAAAACAAAGAAACTGTACTGAGACATGTCCTTGTCAAATTGCCCAAAAACAGTGATAAAGAGACAATCTTATGAGCAGCCAGAAAAAAAGACATCATGTATAGAGGAGAAAAGAAAAACAGATTTCTCATCAGAAACAATGCAATCAAGGAAACAGTGCAGCAACATCTTAATAATACTGAAAGAAAACAACTGTCAACCTAGAATTCTCTACCCAGAAAAAATATCTTTCACAAATACAACCAAATGAAGTTTGAAAACCCTTCCTCTGTCCTCTTTGATTCTTCTCTTTCCTATAATTCCCTATTTTTCAGACTCTGTCAATTTGCATATGACAATAACTATCTGGGTATTTCACTTTCTACATTCACCCACCAACAATGTACAACCTAGAAGTACCTTCAGATCAATCATCCCTCAGAACAATTGGTGGCTACTTAGTTTTTATTTGCATAACTGAAATAGCCGATTACTTTCGTTGTTCTCCAAACTAAGGGAGAGTATGCTGTAAAGGCAAATCCAGTCTCTAAGAAGCTGGCAAGTGTCTCTTAATTTTTAACTGGAAGGCGTTTTAGATTCAAAAGTGAGGTTTTTTTCAAGCAGATCCCTTGGTTTGCTTGTCCACTGGGATGTAGTATATCTGCCTTTCCATGGTGTCATTCTATCACTCCACTGTGTCTCTCTATCCATTTTTTTGTCCAATTTCTATGACCAGACATCATGTTCTAGCATTTTGCTTCCTACTACCATGTTTTTGTCTCCTTTTAAATCGTTGATTCACATGTACTTGTTGTCTTTGTGTAGACCTTAAGTTCTCAAAGCTTTTTAAATTATAAGGGAGAGAGTATACTTGATAGGCTGGGAAGTAAAAACACCCCAGGCATTTCTTTCTACCCCTCTGCAGTCAGGCAAGATACATACCAATAGACACTTGTCTGTTTTCCTTAATCCTTCAATTACTTTTAATAAATGCATTTTGCATTGTAATACCAAGGATTACACATCATTCTGCAAAGGACTCAAGGTAGCATTAGAATTACTCTTAGTCTAAATGCATAAATTTTGTTCTTTATTCTCTTTCTGTCTCAAATTTTCTTACTTATATGGTTTACTTTTCAATAATGTCATGTTTCTGAGGCAGGGAATTTCCAAGCTCATTGAAATTTGATTTTACATTTATTTTTCCTGTTTTGATGAGGATCACTAACTTCTGGAAATGGGACTCTGTGTTTCATTTCACAGGCTCACTTCCAATGCCTAGTTTCATTTTTCTCTTCTCTCTTTGCTCCTCAGGCTTCAGATTGGCAGCATGATGTAGTGTGTATTGTTCTTTTTATGTTGAAAGCAAATGACTAGAGGAAACTTGTAGAACTTTATTCAAATTAACCAACATCCTGTGAAGGCAGGAACCCTCAAGGAACAGATTCTCACTATGAATTTTATATTGAGCAGCCTTGGATTAACTGTTAGCTGCAAGTTGGTAAGTAACATCTGTGTTTATAGATATTAGGTTATAATTAACCAGTAGTTAATTGAATATAATTTTATAGATTATTTTAGCTGATAGTAAGAAAGAATAATTCATGCCTTACTTTTCATTATTTTATGTTTATATTTCTGTCTGCCTTATTTATCTGTGAGCTTTCTAATATGCTCAGTGCCTTGCACAGTGCGTGGCAAATAGTAAGCACTAAATAAATGTTTGTTGAATGACAATTAACAGGCAAGACCATAGGAACTTGGGGCAAAGAGGGTTTTTCAGAACTTGTGATTGGTAATTTCCACGTACATTTTTAGTTTGTTGAAGAACCAGTTTAAAGTGAAATGCTGTGCCTGGCTTTCTTCAGCTCTGATGTTGGGTCATATATGAATTCTTATTCTTTTCTTCTTCACTGATGGCATTCTTTTTTCTTGCCTTTGCTAAAAGTAATACTTCATTAATTTATTTATATTTGTTAAATTTTATTTTTTAATATTTGTTGGTTGAGATATAATTAACATATAACACTGTATTAGTTTTAGGTATACAATGTAATGATTTGATATGTGTATATATTGGAAAACGATGACTACAAAATTTAGTTAACATCCATCACCACACATGGTTACATATTTTTTTCCTTCTGCTGAGAATTTTGATCTACTCTCTTAACAACTTTCAAATGTACAGTATAGTATCATTAACTCGCTTTAGTTTTCTGAACATAGTTATAACAGCTGCTTTGAAGTTTTTGTGATAATCTGACATCTGGGGTCTGTAGAGACGGTTTCTGTTGACTTGTTGTTTTCTTGTGTATCTGGTCACACTTTCCTCTTTTTTTATGCATATCTCATAATCTTTTGTTGATTACTGGATATTCTACATAATGTTGCAAATTTGGATTCTGATCCCAAGGGTGGCATTTGTTGTTGTTTGTTTATTTGTTTACTGAGTTTCCTGGACTAATTCTTTAGGCTCTCTTTTCCTGCATTATTAGCCACAATGTATTAACATCTTTGTTTTCATTTTTAAGACTTCTTTCTTAGAGATCTCCCCGGATCAATATAGCTTATTGGTTAGCCAAAGATTGGTTAAAGGTTGTGCTTAAACACTTTGAGCCATTAAGTCTTCAATCCTTTTTTTTTTTTAAGCATCTTCATTGGAGTATAACTGCTTTACAATGCTGTGTTAGTTTCTGCTTTATAACAAAGTGAATCAGCTATGTATATACATATATCCCCATATCCCCTCCCTCTCGCACCTCCATCCCACCCTCCTTATCCCACCTCCCTAGATCGTCACAAAGCACTGAGCTGATCTCCTTGTGCTATGCAGCTGCTTCCCACTAGCTATCTATTTTACATTTGATAGTGTATATATGTCAATGCTACTATCTCACTTCATCCCAACTTACCCTTCCCGCTCCCCATGTCCTCAAGTCCATTCTCTACGTCTGCATCTATTCCTGTCCTGCCCCTAGGTTCATCAGAACCACTATTTTTTTTTTGGGGGGGGGAGTTTGTTTTATTTATTTATTTTTAATAAATCTTTATTGGAGTATAATTACTTCACAATACTGTGTTAGTTTCTGTTGTACACCAAAGTGAATCAGCCATATGCATACATATGTCTCCAATTCCCTCCCTCTTGAGCCTCCCTCCCATACTCCCTATCCCACCCCTCTAGGTCATTGCAAAGCACCGAATTGATCTCCCTGTGCTATGCTGCTTCTTCCCACTTGCTAACTATTTCACATTGGGTAGTGTATATGTGTCGATGTTACTCTTTCACTTCGTCCCAGCTTTTTTTTTTTTTTAGATTCCATATATATCTGTTAGCATACGGTATTTGTTTTTCTCTTTCTGACTTACTTCACTCTGTATGACAGACTCTAGGTCCATCCACCTCACTACAAATAACTCAATTTCATTTCTTTTTATGGCTGAGTAATATTCCATTGAATATATGTGCCACATCTTCTTTATCTATTCATCTGTTGATGGACACTTAGGTTGCTTCCATGTCCTGGCTATTGTAAATAATGCTGCAATGAATATTGTGGTACATGTCTCTTTTTGAATTATGGTTTTCTCTGGGTATATGCCCAATAGTGGGATTGCTGGGTTGTATGGTAGTTCTAGTTTTAGTTTTTTAAGGAACCTCCATATTGTTCTCCATAGTGGCTGTATCAATATACATTCCCACCAACAGTGCAGGAGGGTTCCCTTTTCTCCACACTCTCTCCAGCATTTATTGTTGGTAGATTTTTTTGATGATGGGCATTCTGACAAGTGTGAGGTGATACCTCATTGTGGTTTTGATTTGCACTTTTCTAGTGATTAGTGATGTTGAGCATCCTTTCATGAGTTTGAGGGCAATATGTATATCTTCTTTGGAGAAATGTCTATTTAGGTCTTCTGCCCATTTTTGGATTGGGTTGTTTTTTTTTTTTTTTGATACTGAACTGCACGAGCTGCTTGTAAATTTTACAGGTTAATCCTTCATCAGTTGCTTCGTTTGCAAATATTTTCTCCCATTCTGAGGGTTGTCTCTTCATCTTGTTTATGGTTTCCTTTGCTGTGCAAAAGTTTTATGTTTCATTGGGTCCCATTCATTTATTTTTGTTTTTATTTCCATTTCTCTAGGAGGTGGGTCAAAAAGGATCTTGCTGTGATTTATGTCATAGAGTGTTCTGCCTATGTTTTCCTCTAAGAGTTTGATAGTGTCTGGCCTTACATTTAGGTCTTTAATCTATTTTGAGTTTATTTTTGTGTATGGTGTTAGGGAGTGTTCTAACTTCATTCTTTTACATGTAGCTGTCCGGTTTTCTCAGCACCACTTATTGAAGAGGCCGTCTTTTCTCCATTGTATATTCTTGCCTCCTTTATCAAAGATAAGGTGACCATATATGCATGAGTTTATCTCTGGGCTTTCTATCCTATTCCACTGATCTATATTTCTGTTTTTGTGCCAGTACCATACTGTCTTGATTACTGTAGCTTTTTAGTATAGTCTGAAGTCAGGGAGCCTGATTCCACCAGCTCCGTTTTTCTTTCTCAAGGTTGCTTTGGCTATTTGGAGTCTTTTGTGTTTCCATACAAATTGTGAAATTTTTTGTTCTAGTTCTGTGAAAAATACCATTGGTAGTTTGATAGGGATTGCATTGAATCTGTAGATTGCTTTGGGTAGTAGAGTCATTTTAACAATGTTGATTCTTCTAATCAAAGAACATGGTATATCTCTCCATCTGTTTGTATCATCTTTAATTTTTTTCATCAGTGTCTTATAGTTTTCTGCATACAGGTCTTTTGTTTCCTTAGGTAAGTTTATTCCTAAGTATTTTATTCTTTTTATTGCAATGGTAAATAGAAGTGTTTCCTTCATTTCTCCATCAGATTTTTCATCGTTAGTGTATAGGAATGCAAGAGATTTCTGTGCATTAATTTTGTATCCTGCTACTTTACCAAATTCATTGATTAGCTCTAGTAGTTTTCTAGTAGCATCTTTAGGATTCTCTATATACAGTATCATGTCATCTGCAAATAGTGACAGTTTTACTTCTTCTTTTCCAATTTGGATTACTTTTACTTCTTTTTATTCTCTGAATGCCATGGCTAAATCTTCCAAAACTATGATGAATAATAGTGGTGAGAGTGGGCAACCTTGTCTTATTCCTGATCTTAGAGTAAATGGTTTCAGTTTTTCACCATTGAGAAAATGTTGGCTGTGGGTTTGTCATATATGGCCTTTATTATGTTGAGGTAGGTTACCTCTATGCCCACTTTCTGGAGAGTTTTTATCATAAATGGGTGTTGAATTTTGGCAGAAGTTTTTCTGAATCTATTGACATTATCATATGTTTTTTATCCAATTTGTTACTTTGGTGTATCACATTGATTGATTTGCATATATTGAATAATCCTTTATTCCTGGGATAAACCCCAGTTGATCATGTTGTATGATCCTTTTAATGTGCTGTTGGATTCTGTTTGCTAGTATTTTATTGAGGATTTTTGCATGTATGTTCATCAGGGCTATTGGCCTGTAGTTTTCTTTCTTTGTGACATCTTTGTCTGGTTTTGGTATCAGGGTGATGTTGGCCTCGTAGAATGGATTTGGGAGTGTTTCTCCCTCTGCTATATTTTGGAAGAGCTAGAGAAGGATCTGTGTTAGCTCTTTTCTAAATGTTTGATAGAATTCACCTGTGAAGCCATCTGGTCCTGGGCTTTTGTTTGTTGGAAGGTTTTTAACCAATTTCCATTTCAGTGCTTGTGATTGGAATGTTTATATTTTCTATTTCTTCCTGGTTCAGTCTTGGAAGATTGTGCTTTTCTAACAATTTGTCCATTTCTTCCCAGTTTTCCATTTTATTGGCATATAGTTGCTTGTAATAATCTCTCATGATCCTTTGATTTTCCTGCAATGTCACTTGTTACTTTTCCTTTTCATTTCTAATTCTGTTGATTTGCATCTTCTCCCTTTGTTTCTTGATGAGTCTGGATAATGGTTTATCAGTTTTGTTTATGTTCTCAAAGAACCAGCTTTTAGTTTTATTGATCTTTGCTATTGTTTCCTTCATTTCTTTTTCATTTATTTTTGACCTGATCTTTATGATTCCTTTCTTTCTGCTAACTTTGGGGGGTTTTATGTTCTCTTTTCTCTAATTGCTTTAGGTGTAAGGTTAGCTTCTTTCTTTGAGATTTTTCTTGTTTCTTGAGGTAGGATTGTATTTCTATAAACTTCCCTCTTAGAACTGCTTTTGCTGCATCCCATGGGTTTGGGTCGTCTGTTTTCATTGTCATTAGTTTCTAGATATTTTATGATTTCTTCGTTGGTTTCTTCAGTGATCTCTTGGTTATTTAGTAGGCTATTGTTTAGCCTCCATGTATTTGTATTTTTTACACTTCTTTTTCCTGTAATTGATATATAGTCTCATAACATTGTGGTCGGAAAAGATACTTGATATGATTTCAACTTTCTTAAATTTATCCAGTCTTGATTTGTGAACCAAGATATGGTCTATCCTGGAGGAGGTGCCATGATCACTTGAGAAGTGGTCATGGATGAATGTGGTCAGTCCAGAATGTGGTCAATCCAGGTTGCACCACAGGCCCTGAACGAATTTTGTAAGAATTTCTCTCTCTTTCACTGTCTTTTTTTTTTTTTAATTTATTTTTATACTGGGGTTTAGCTGATTTTCAATGCTGTGCTTATGCCACTTTACACCCACATGATTCACTTAAAGAGAGATATCAATAAATAATTTTTCAGATTCTTACTACTCAGATATATTCTCCTCCAGTGAAAGAGGTGTGTTGAGTCCAGTTCATTGAGCAATGAGTAGGTCTTGTCTATTAAATATTTGGTTTATGGAATGGTATCTGTGCCAACTTCAAACTTTTGTTTTATGCATCACCCCACCTCACGTTTCCCCTTAAGCAGCCATAAGTGGGTTTTCTAAATGTGTGACTCTGTTCTCTTTTGTAATTCATTTCATGTGCAGCGATTTTTTGAAAGCCCCTATAAGTGATATCTTATGATAAGTTTCTTTTTCTGTGTGACTTATCTCAATTAGAATCATCATACCTAAATCTACTCATTATGCTGCTACTAGCCTTTTGACATTGACTTCAAGGTTGAGTGACATTCCATTGTACATAAGTACCACAACTTGTTTATCCATTTTTCTCTTTCCTGAGATACTTAAGATGTACCTGAGTCAAGGTTCTTGTAAACAGAGCAGACCTAAATTTTGGGGTGCCTTTGTCCTGTCGATATTTAGTTTCCCGAATATATACGCCCATGAGTGGAAGTGCCGTATGCTCTGTAGCTCGGTTTTTTATATGTTTTAGGAAACACCATACACTTCTCCTGAGTGCCGGTGGCAATTTACATCATGCCCATCAGCGCAACAAGGCTTCCTTTTCTACATGGCCTGTCCTGCATTTCTGGTGTTTACAATTTTCCAGGAAGGGCCTTTTGACTGATGTGAAGTGAGACGTCTTTGTAGTGCTGATTTGCATTGCCCGCTTGTTTTTTTGGTCAAAAAGGGCGTATGTGGTTTTTCCTGAATATATTCAACAAAAAACGCATATGCCCTTTTTGGCCAACTGCATCATTGTCGAAGTTCTGCCACTTTTCATGTGCTTTAAAGTCGAGTCCAATCTTCCTGTTGGAAACTGTTTCCTGCAATTCTGCCTTGCTTTCAAATCCTCTTCGTTGTCTTAGCTAAATATATTTTTGGATGATAGTTATCATTTATAACCCTGTAGGTTTGTGAATTGCAGTGCCCCTGACTTCCATGTTTCAACTCGCTTTTTTGGGAGCTGGCCGCAAAACCACAGGATTGCTTCAGGTCCTATTCTGGTTCCGGGGGGCAGGTTGAGCCTTTGGTTAATTCTTCTTCCTGATTGGAAATTAGAGTGACATGTGCCTGTCCAAATACCTAGAGCTAGTCTCTCATTGGTTTCCCTTCTTCCCGTTCATCCTCCAGACAAATTGCAAAGTGTACAAAACTGGAGATTAAAGTTGCTGATTCTCCAAGTGGGGAGATTTTTAGTAAAGCGCCTGGAATAGCGAACCCGAGCACCAGGAGATGAAAAATGAGGTGCATTTTAGAAAGCTTTCCCAATCTCATGGTGTACTGTACCCTGGGATTCCCATGCATGTTTTAGCTGTAGGAAGATTCCCTTGAACCTGGAGATTTGAGACCCATGGAATGGGTATCACGCAGTATTACTTTAAAGGGTCTGCATTTGCTCATCCAACCTCACCAATCATCTCAGCCCCAAGAGTGTCCAGCCTTATGTCTCATCCAGCTGTGGGACTAGAATATGGTCAATCCAGGTTGGATCACAGCCCCTGAAAGGGTTTTATAAGAATTTCTCTCTCTTTCACTATCTTTTTTTTTTCTGTGTTTATTTTTATAATGGGGTTTAGCTGATTTTCAATGCTGTGTTTACGCCGCTTTACACCCACTTCACTCACTTACAGAGAGATATCTATAAATTCTTTTTAAGGTTCTTCCTACTCAGAAATATTCTTCTCTGGTGAAAAGGGTGTGTTGAGTCCGGTTCATTGATCAATGAGTAGGTCTTGTCTATTACATATTTGATTTATGGATCGGTATCTGTGCTAATTTCACACTCTTCTTTTATGCATCACCCCACTTCACCTTTCCCCTTAAGCAGCCATAAGTGTGTTTTCTAAATGTGTGACTCTGTTCTGTTTTGTAATTCAGTTCATGTGCAGTGATTTTTACATTCCCTCTATAAGTGATATCTTATGATAAGTTTCTTTTTCTGTTGGACTTATTTCACTTAGAATCATCGTACCTAAATCCACTCATTATTCTCCTACTAGCCTTATGACACTGATTTCATGGCTGAGTGATATTCCATTGTACATAAGTAACACAACTTCTTTAACCATATTTCTCCTTCCTGGGATATTTAAGGTGTACCGAAGTCGAGGTCCTTGTAAACAGAGCAGCCCTAAACTTTGGGGTGCCTGTGTCCTGTCGATTTTTGGTTTTCCGAATATATACCCCCATGAGTGGAAGAGCCATATGCTCTGTAGCTCTGTTTTTTAGATGTTTTAGGAAACACCATACACTTCTCCATAGTGGCTGTTGGCAACTTGCATCCCGCCCTTCAGCGTTACAATGCTTCCTTTTCTCCATGGCCTGTCCTGCATTTCTGGTTTTTACACTTTTCCAGGAAGGTCTTTTTGAGAGATGCGAAGTTAGACTTCTTTGTATGCTGATTTGCATTGCCCGCTTGTTTGGTTGACCAAAAATGGCGGATGCATCTTTTCCTGAATATATTCAGGAAAACACGCATACACCCTTTTTTGGCAATTGCATCATTGTCGAAATTCTGCCGCTTATCACTTGCTTTAAATGCGAGTCCCATCTACATCTTGAAAACTGTTTCCTGCAATTCTGTATTGCTTTCACATCCTCTTCATTGCCTTACCTCAGTATATTTTTCGACGAGAGTTATCATTTATAACCCTGCAGGTTTGTGAATTGCAGTGTCCCTGGGCTCCATTTTTCAACTCGCTTTTTTGGGAGCTGGCTGGAAAACCGCAGGATTGCTTCAGGTCCTGTTCTGGTTCCAGGGTGCAGGCTGAGCCTTTGGTGAATTCTTCTCCCTGAGTGGAAATTAAAGTGGCATGTGCCTGTGCAAATACCTAGAGCTAGTCTCTCATTGGTTCCCCCTCTTCCCATTCATCCTCCGGACAAATTACAAACTGTACTAAACAGGAGGTTAAAGGTGCTGATTCTCCAAGTGGGGAGATTTTTAGTAAAGCGGCAGGAAATACAAACCCGAGCACCAGGAGATGAAAAATGACGTGCGTTTTAGAAACCTTTCCTGATCACATGGGATACCATCCTCTGGGTTTCCCATGCATGTTTGAGATGTAGGAAGATTCCCTAGAACATTGAGATTTGGGACCCATGGAATGGGAGCCACGCAGTATTACGTTAATGGGTCTGCATATGTTCATCCAATCTCAGCAATCCTCTCAGCCCCAAGCGTGTCCAGCCTTATGTCTCATCCAGCTGTGGGTCTAGATGTGGTCAATCCAGGTTGCATCACTGCCCCTGAACGAATTTTGTAATAATTTCTCTCTCTTTCACTATTATTGTTATTTGCTTTTTTTGGAATTTATTTTTATAATCGGGTTTCGCTGATTTTCAGTGCTGTGTTTATGCCACTATAAACCCACTTGATTCACTTACAGAGAGATATCAATAAATACTTTTTAAGATTCTTAATACTCAGATATGTTCTTCTCCAGTGAAAAGGGTGTGTTGATTCTGGTTCAGTGAGCAATGTATAGGTCTTTTCTTTTACATATTTGGCTTATGGAATTGTATCTGTGCTAATTTCAAACTCTTGTTTTATGCATCACCCCACCTCACCTTTCCCCTTCAGCAGCCATAAGTGTGATTTCTCAATGTGTGAATCTGTTCTGTTTTGTAATTCAGTTCATGTGTATCGATTTTTTTTTAATAAATTTATTTATTGATTGATTGATTTTTGGGTGTTAGGTCTTCGTTTCTGTGCGAGGGCTTTCTCTAGTTGCGGCGAGCGGGGGCCACTCTTCATCGCGGTGCACGGGCCTCTCACTGTCATGGCCTCTCTTGTTGTGGAGCACAGGCTCCAGACGCGCAGGCTCAGTAGTTGTGGCTCACGGGCCCAGTTGCTCCGCGGCATGTGGGATCTTCCCAGACCAGGGCTCGAACCCGTGTCCCCTGCATTGGCAGGCAGATTCTCAACCACTGCACCACCGGGGAAGCCCTGTGTATCGATTTTTAGAAACCCCGTATAAGTAATGTCTTAGGACAGGTTTCTTTTTCTGTGAGACTTATCTCACTTAAAATCATGGTACCTAAATCCACTTATTATGCTTCTACTAACCTTATGCCATTGATTTCATGGCTGAGTGATGTTCCATTGTGCATAAGTATCACAAATTTTTTATCCATTTTTCTCTTTCTTAGGATATTTAAAGTGTACCCAAGTCAAGGTTCTTGTAAACAGAGCAGCCCTATACTCTGGGGTGCCTGTGTCCTGTTGATTTTTGTGTTTCCGAAAATATACACCCACGAGTGGAAGTGCCGTATGGTCTGTATCTCTGTTTGTCAGTTGTTTTAGGAACCACCAAACACTTACCCAAAGTGGCCGTTGGCAATTTACATCCCGCTCATCAACGTAACACGGCTTCCTTTTCTCCATGGCCTTTCCTGCATTTCTGGTTTTTACACTTTTCCAGGAAGGTCTTTTTGAGGGATGCCAAGAGAGACTTCTTTGTAGTGCTGACTTGAATTGCCAGCTTTTGGTTGGCCAAAAAGGGCGTATGCGTTTTTTCCTGAATATATTCCGGAAAAAACGGATACACCCTTTTTGGCCAACTGCATCATTGTCGAATTTCTGCCACTTATCACTTTATTAAAGGCGAGTCCCATCAATCTCTTGAAAACTGTTTCAGCAATTCTGCCTTGCTTTCACATCCTCTTTGTTGCCCTACCTCAATATATTTTGGACAACAGTTATCATTTAGAACGCTGCAGGTTTGGCAATTGCAATGACCCTGAGCTCCATTTTTCATCTCGCTTTTTTGGGAGCTGCCCTCATAACGGCAGGATAGCTTCAGGCCCAATTCTGGTTCCGGGGTCAGGTTGAGCCTTTGGTTAATTCTTCCTGACTGGAAATTAGAGTGACACGTGCGTGTCCAACAACCTAGAGCTAGCCTCTCATTGGTTCCCCCTCTTCCCGTTCATCCTCTGGAAAAATGGCAAACTGTACAAAACAGGAGGTTATAGATTCTGATTCTCCAACTGGGGAGATTGTTAGTAAAGCGGCTGGAATGGTGAACCTGTGCACCAGAAGATGAAAAATGAAGTGCATTTTAGAATCCTTCCCCGTTCACACGGTGTCCCATCTTCTGGGTTTCCCATGTATGTTTTAGCTGTATTAAGATTCCCTTGAACCTTGAGATTTGGGACCATGGAATGGGTTCCACGCAGTATTACTTTAAAGGGTCTGCATTTGCTCATCCAACCTCACCAATCCTCTCAGCCCCAAGAGTGTCCAGCCTTATGTCTCATCCAGCTGTGGGTGTAGATGTGGTCAATTCAGGTTGCATCACCGCCCCTGAAAGAATTTTGTAAGAATGTCTCTCTCTTTCACTATCTTTGTTTATTTTTGGAATTTATTTTTATCATGCGGTTTAGCTCATTTTCAATGTTGTGCTTATACCGCTTTACACCCACTTGATTCACTTACAGAGAGATATCAATAAATACGTTTTACGATTCTTACTACTCAGATATATTCTTCTCCCGTTAAAAGGGTGTTTTGCATCAGTTTCATTGAGCAATGAGTAGGTCTTGTCTATTACATATTTTATTTATGGAATGGCATCTGTGCTAATTTCAATCTCCTGTTTTATGCATCACCCCACCTCACCTTTCCCCTTAAGCAGCCAAAAGTGTGTTTTCTTAATGTGTGACTCTGTTCTGTTTTGTAATTCAGTTCCTGTGTAGAGATTTTTCGAAATCCCCTATAAGTGATATCTTATGATAAGTTTCTTATTCTGTGTGACTTATCTCACTTAGACTCATTGTACTTAAATCCGCTCATTATGCTGCTACTAGCCTTATGACATTGATTTCATGGCTGAGTGATATTCCATTGTACATAAGTACCACAACTACTTTATCCATTTTTCTCTTTCCTGGGATATTTAAGGTGTATCGAAGTCACGGCCATTGTAAACAGAGCCGCCCTAAACATTGGGGTGCCTGTGTGCTGTCGATTTTTGGTTTTCCAAATATATACGCCCGTGAGTGGAAGTGCGGTATGCTGTGTAGCTCTGTTTTTTAGACGTTTTAGAAAGCACCATTCAGTTCTCCAGAGGGGCCGTTGGCTATTTACATCCCTCCCATCATTGTAACAATGCTTCCTTTTCTCCACGGCCTGTCCTGCTTTTCTGGTTTTTACACTTTTCCATGAAGGCCTTTTTGACGGATGCGACGTGAGACTTCTCTGTAGTGCTGATTTGTATTGCCCGCTTGTTTGGTTGGCCAACTGCATCATTCTCGAAGTTCGGCCAGTTTTCATGTGCTTTAAAGACGAGTCCAATCTACCTGTTGAAAACTGTTTCCTGCAATTCTGCCTTGCTTTCAAATCCTCTTCATTGCCTTATCTCAATATATTTTTGGATGATTGTTATGATTTATAACCCTGCAGGTTTGTGAATTGCAGTGCCCCTAAGCTCCATTTTTCAACTCACTTTTTTTGGAGCTGCCACAAAACAACAGGATTGCTTCAGGCCTTATTCTAGTTTCGGTGGGCAGGCTGAACCTTTGGTTAATTCTTCTTCCTGATTGGAAATTAGAGTGACATGTGCCTGTCCAGACACCTAGAGCTAGTCTCTTATTCATTTCCCCTCTTCCCGTTAATCCTCCAGACAGATTGCAAACTGTACGAAACAGGAGGTTAAATGTGCTGATTCTCCAAGTGAGGAGATTGTTAGTAAAGCGGCTGGAATGGCGAACCCGAGCACCAGGAGATGAACAATGAGGTGTGTCTTAGGAACCTTTCCCGATCACACGGTGTCCCATCCTCTGGGTTTCCCATGCATGTTTTAGCTGTCGGAAGATTCCCTTGAACCTGGAGATTTGGGACCCATGGAATGGGTACCACGCAGTGTTACTTTAAAGGGTCTGCATTTGCTCATCCAACGTCCCCAGTCCTCTCAGCCCCAAGAGTGTCAAGCCTTATGTCTCATCCAGCTGTGGTTCTAGATGTGGTCAATCCAGGTTGCATCACAGCCCCTGAAAGAATTTTGTAATAATTTCTCTCTCTTTCACTCTCTTTGTCTGTTTGTTTGTTTTTTTTTGGAAAATATTTTTATACTGGGGTGTAGCTGATTTTCAATGCTGTGTTTATGCCGCTTTACAGTCGCTTGATTCACTTACAGAGAGATATCAATTAATACATTTTAAGATTCTTACTACTCAGATATATTCTACTCTGGTGAAAAGGGTGTGACGAGTCCAGTTCATTGAGCAATGAGTAGGTCTTGTCTATTACATATTTGGTTTATGGAATGATATCTGTGCTAATTTCAAATTCCTGTTTTATGCATCACCCCACCTCACCTTTCCCCTTTGCAGCCATAAGTGTGTGTTATAGATGTGTGACTCTGTTCTGTGTTCTAATTCAGTTCATGTGTAGCAATTTTTCGAAATCCCCTATAAGTGATATCTTATGATAAGTTTCTTTTTCTGTGTGAGTTATCTCACTTAGAATCATCGTAACTAAATCCACTCATTATTCTGCTACTAGCCTTATGACTTTGATTTCATTTCTGAGTGAAATTCCATTGTACATTAGTACCACAACTTCTTTATCCATTTTTCTATATCCTGGGATATTTAAGGTGTACCGAAGTCAAGGTCCTTGTAAACAGAGCAGCCCTAAACTTTGGGGTGACAGTGTGCTGTCGATTTTTGGTTTTCCAATTATATACGTCCATGAGTGTAAGTGCCGTATGCTCTGTAGCTCTGTTTTTTAGATGTTTAAGGAAACACCATACACTTCTCCAGAGTGCCATTGGCAATTTACATCCCGCCCATCAGCGTAACAAGGCTTCCTTTTCTCCATGGCCTGTCCTGCATTTCTGGTTTTTACACATTTCCAGGAAGGCCTTTTTGACGGATGAGAAGTGAGATTTCTTTGTAGTTCTGATATGCATTGCCCGCTTCTTTGGTTGGCCAAAAAGGGTGTATGCGTTTTTTCCTGAATGTATTCAGCAAAAAACGCATACGCCCTTTTTGGCCAACTGCATCATTGTCGACGTTTTTCTGCTTTTCATGTGCTTTAAAGGCGAGTCCAATCTACCTCTTGAAAACTGTTTCCTGCCATCTGCCTTGCTTTCAAGTCTTCTTTGTTTTCTTACCTCAATATACTTTTGGACGTTAGTTATCATTTATAACCCTACAGGTTTGTGAATTGCAGTGCCCCTGAGGTCTATTTTTCAACTCGCGTTTTTGGGAGCTCGCCGCAAAACTGCAGGATTACTTCAGGCCCTATTCTGGTTCTGGGGGCTGGCTGAGCCTTTGGGTAATTATTCTTCCTGTTTGGAAATTAGAGTGACATGTGCCTGTCCAAACACCTAGAGCTAGTATCTCATTCTTTCCCCCTCTTCCCGTTCATCCTCCAGACAAATTGCAAACTGTACGAAACAGGAGGTTAAAGGTGCTGATACTCCAAGTGGGGAGATTTTTAGTAAAGTGGCTGGAATGGTGATCCCGAGCACCAGGAGATGAACAATGAGGTGCGTTTTAGAAAACTTTCCTGATCACACGGTGTCCCATCCTCTGGGTTTCCCATGCATATTTTAGCTGTAGGAAGATTCCCTTGAACCTGGAGATTTCGGACCCATTGAATGGGTACCACGCAGTATTACTTTAAAGGGTCTACATTTGCTCATCCAACCTCACCAATCCTCTGAGCCCCAAGAGTGTCCAGCCTTTTGTCTCATCCAGCTGTGGGTCTAGATGTGGTTAATCCAGGTTATATCACAGCCACTGAATGAATTTTGTAAGAATTTCTCTCTCTTTCACTATCTTTTTATTCTGTTGTTTTTGGATTGAATGTCCTATAAATATGAGTAAAGTCAATCTTGGTTAGTGTGTCATTTAAAGCTTTTGTTTCCTTATTTTTTTCATTTTGGATGATCTGTCCATTGGAGAAAGTTTGGTATTAAAGTCGCTTACTATGATTGTGTTACTGTTGATTTCCCTTTTTATGGCTGTTAGCATTTGACTTATGTATTGAGTTGCTAGTATGTTGGGTGCATAAATGTTTACAAATGGTATATCTTCTTCTTGGATTGATCCCTTGATCATTATGTAGTGTTCTTCTTTGTCTGTAGTAAGAGTCTTTGTTTTAAATTCCCTTTTTTCAATATGAGAATGGCTACTCCCGCTTTCTTTTGATTTCCATTTGCATGGAATATCATTTTCCATCTTCTCACTCTCAGTCTGTATGTGTCCCTAGGTTTGAAGTGAGTCTCTTGTAGATAGCATATATACAGGTCTTGTTTTTGTTTCTGCTCAACCAGTCTATATCCTTTGGTTGGAGCATTTAATTAATTTACATTTAAGGCAATTATCGATATGTATGTTCCTATTCCCATTTTCTTAAATGTTTTGGGTTTGTATTGTTGGTGTTTTCCTTCTCTTGTGTTTCTTGCCTAGAGAAGTTCCTGTAGCATTTGTTGTAAAGCCTGTTTGGTGGTGCTGAATTCTATTAACTTTGCTTGTCTGTAAAGGTTTTAATTTCTCCGTTGAATATGAGTGAGATCCTTGTTGGGTAGAGTAATCTTGGTTGTAGTTTTTTCCCTTTCATCACTTTAAATATGTCCTGCCACTCCCTTCTGGCCTGCAGAGTTTCTGCTGAAAGATCAGCTGTTAACCTTATGGGGATTCCCTTGTATGTTATTTGTTCCTTTTCCCTAGCTGCTTTTTTTTTTTAAATTATTCACCTATTTTCATTTATTTATTTATGGCTGTGCTGGGTCCTCGTTTCTGTGCGAGGGCTCTCCCCAGTTGTGGCAAGTGGGGGCCACTCCTCATCGCGGTGCACGGGCCTCTCACCATCACGGCCTCTCTTGTGGTGGAGCACAGGCTCCAGGCATGCAGGCTCAGTAATTGTGGCTCACGGGCCTAGTTGCTCTGCGGCATGTGGGATCTTCCCAGACCAGGGCTTGAACCCGTGTCCCCTGCATTGGCAGGCAGACTCTCAACCACTGCGCCACTAGTGAAGCCCCTCCCTTGCTGCTTTTAATATTTTTTCTTTGTGTTTAATTTTTGATAGTTTGATTAGTATGTGTCTTGGCATGTTTCTCCTTGGATTTATCCTGTGTGGCATTCTCTGTGCTTACTGGAGTTGACTATTTCCTTTCCCATGTTAGGGAAATTTTCAACTATAATCTCTTCAAATATTTTCTCAGACCCTTTCTTTTTCTCTTCTTCTTCTGGGACCCCTATAATTCGAATGTTGGTGCACATAATATTGTCTCAGAAGTCTCTGAGACTGTCCTCAATTCTTTTCATTCTCTTTTCTTTATTCGGCTCTGTGGTGGCTTTTTCCACTATTTTATCTTCCAGGTCACTTATCCATTCTTCTCCCCCAGTATTCTGCTACTGATTCCTTCCAGAGAATTTTTAATTTTATTTATTATGTTGTTCATCATTGTTTGTTTGCTCTTTTGTTCTTCTAGGTCCTTGTTAAATGTTTCTTCTATTTTCTCCATTCTATTTCCAAGATTTTGGATTATCATTACTATCATTACTCTGAATTGTTTTTCAGGTAGACTGCCTATTTCCTCTTCATTTGTTTAGTCTGGTGGGTTTTTACTTTGCTCTTTCATCTGCTGCATTTTCTCTGTCTTTTCATTTTGTTTAACTTACTGTGTTTGGGGTTTCCTTTTTGCAGGCTGCAGGTTTGTAGTTCCTGTTGTTTTTGGTATCTGCCCTCAGTGACTAAGTTTGGTTCAGTGGGTTGTGTAAGCTTCCTGGTGGAGGGGACTGGTGCCTGTGTTCTACTGAGTTGGGCTGGATCTTGTCTTTCTGGTGGGCAAGGCCGCATCCGGTGGTGTGTTTTGGGGTGTCTGTGAACTTAGTATGGTTTTAGGCAGCCTCTCTGCTAGTGGGTGGGGTTTTGTTCCTGTCTTACTAGTAGTTTAGCATGAGGCATGCAGCACTGCAGCTGGCCATTGAGTGGAGCTGGGTCTTAGTGTTGAGACCGAGATCTCTGGGGAACTTTCACCAATTGATATTACGTGGGCCAGGATGTCTCTGGTGGTCCAATGTCCTGGACTCAGCTCTCCCACCTTGGAGGCTCAGGCTTGGCACCCCGCTGGAGCACCAAGATCCTGTCAGCCACACAGCTCAGAAGAAAATGAAAAAAAAAAAGGAAGAAAAAAAATTTTTAATTGAAAAAATAATAAAATAAAAAAAAGAAGAGAGCAGCAAAACCAATAAACAAATCCACAAATGATAACAAGCACTAAAAACTAAACTACGATAAACTTAAAAATCAGAAACAAATCAGTCGCAGAGAGCAAACCCCAAGTCTACAGTTGCTCCCAAAGTCCACTGCCTCAATTTTGGGAACATTCGTTGTGTATTCAGGTATTCCACAGATGCAGGGTTCATCAAGTTGACTGTGGGTATTTAATCCACTATTCCTGAGTCTGCACTGAGATATTTCCCTTTTTCTTCTTTATTCGCACGGCTCCTGAGCTTCAGCTTTGGTTTTGGCCCCACTGCTGCATGTGGGTCACCCTTAGGTGTCTGTTCCCCGCCTAGAGAGGAGGAGGTTAAAGCAGTGTCTGATCAGGGCTCTCTTGCTCTCTCAGTCTGGGGAGAGGGAGGAGTACAGTAGTCATAATTGCAATGCCGGGTGAGCCTGCATTGGCAGAGGCCAGCATGACATTGCAGCAGACTGAGGTGCACTGTGTGTTCTCCCAGGGAAGTTGTCCTTGGATCTCGGGACCCTGGCAGTGGCATGTTGCACAGGCTCCCAGGGGGTGGGGGTGGGTGTAGTGACTTGTCCTTGCACACAGGATTCTTGGTAGCAGTGACAGCAGTGTTAGCTTTTCATGCCCGTCTCTGGTGTCCGAGCTGATAGCCATGGCTTGTGCCTGTCTCTGGAGCTTGCTTAGACAGTGCTCTGCTTTCTGTGGGCACACAGGGAAGGAATCCCCTCTCCTCCTGCACCCTGAAATGATGATCTCTTGCCTCTTAGGCAGGTCCAGACATTTTCCCAGACTCCCTCTCTGCTAGCTGTGGCACACTAGCCCCCTTCAGGCTGTGTTCACACAGCCAACCACAGTCCTCTCCCTGGGATCCGACCTCCGAAGCCCGAGCCTCAGCTCCCAGCCCCCACCTACCCCAGAGGGTGAGCAGACAAGCCTCTCAGAATGGTGAGGGCTGGTCGGCACCAATCCTCTGTGTGGGAATCTCTCTGCTTTGCCCTCTGCACCCCTGTTGCTGCACTCTCCTCCATGGCTCCGAAGCTTCCCCCTTACCCACCCCCCCGTTTCCACCATTGAAGGGGTTTCCTAGTGTGTGGAAACTTCCTCCTTCACAGCTCCCTCCCAGAAGTGCAGGTCCCATCCCTATTCTTTTGTCTCTGTTTTCTCCAGGTATGTGAGGATTTTCTTGCCTTGTGGGGAGTCTGAGGTCTTCTGCCAGCATTCAGTATGTGTTCTGTAGGAGTTGTTCCATACGTAGATGTATTTTTGACATATTTGTGGGGAGGAAGGTGATCTCCACATCTTACTCCTCCACCATCTTGAAGGTCCCCCGAATAATTCATTAATTTTTAACAACTCCAGGACAATATGTATCTGTTTGGCAGTACTATTTACAGACTTTTTCTTTTCTGTAGTTACTTAGGTAGATAATCAGAAAACTGAAGTACAGCAATTCATATGAAGGCTTTCCTGTGGAATTTGTTAACTGTATCTGCATAGATGAAGACATTTCCATTTTTAGCAAGCTTTAGTTACTCAATATATTTCACAGTCTGAATAGCAAAAACAAACAAAAAACTCTGTTTTCTGTTGCTTCCATATTTTCTCAGAGGAATTCTTACATCCTAACACATATGTAGCTAGAATGTCAGTGTAAATCGTTCATTCACTTATCTTTCTATTCATTCTGGCCTGGGAATATAAAAGATGAGTAAGACAGGGTTCTTGCTCTTAAAGCATTTTGGAATCAGTCTTTGCATTTCAAAACTAATTTGCCCAAGCCATTGGGCAAATACTACTCACAACATAAATGGGATGGTTGATTTGGGTAAATCCAGAATAGAATTATCCCAATGAGGTACACATTTGAATTCCACTATAAAGCAGTAAGAACCCACAGAATATTTCCTTAATTTCCAGGTTCATCATATGAGAAACCCTGATTATCTGTCTCACTGTAAACAACTGAAAGTACTGGGTGATATATTTTAAAATCATCTTTTCAAGTGCATCAGTGAGCTGGTTGCCAAAAGGAATTTGTAAAAGTAAAGACAAACTGAAGCAGGAGTACAGAAAGATATACATTGAAGCTACACAACCTTAAACTTTTGTTTTGATGGGTTTTTTTTCTTTTTATTAAGGTGTAATTGACATGTAAAATTATGTTAGTTTCTGATGTACAACATAATGATTCAATATTTGTGTACACTGCAAAATAATCACCACCATAAATGTAGCTACCATTCATCATCATAAAAAGTTACATATTTTTTTTCTTGTGATGAGAACTTTTAAGACTTACTCTCTTGGCAACTTTTAAACATTAAGATACAATATTATTGACTATAGTCACCATGCTGTACATTCCATCCACATGACTTATTTATTTTATAACTGGAAGTTTGTACCTCTTGACCTATTTTGCTCACCTGTTTTGCTCACCCCCAACACCCACCCTTCTGGCAGCCATCATTCTGTTCTATGAGTTTTGTTTTGTTTTGTTTTATTTGGTTTTTTCATTTGTTTTATTTTTTAGAGTCCACATATAAGAGAAATCATGTAGTATTGGTCTTTCTCTGTCTGACTTATTTTACTTATCACGATACCCTCAAGGTCCATCCATGTCATCACAAGAGGCAAGATTTTATTCTTTTTTATGGCTGAGTAGTATTCCATTGTGTATATATACCACAACTTCTTTATCCATTGATGTACACTTAGGTGGTTTTCATATCTTCACTATTATAAGAAATGCTGCTGTGAACATAGGAGTGTATATATCATTTCAAGCTTTAGCATTTTCATTTCCTGGATAAATTCCCAGAAGTGGAATTCCTGGATCATTTGGTAGCTCTATTTTTTGGGGGGGAGCACCTCTATATAGTGGATCACTAATTTACATTCCCACCAGCAAAGCATGAGGGTCCCCTTTTCTTCACACGTTTGCCAGCACTTGTTATTTGTTGTCTTTTTGAGGATAACCATTCTGACAGGTGTGAGGTGATATCTTATTGTGGTTTTGATTTGCATTTCCCTGATGATTAGTGATGTTAGCATCTGTTCATGTGCCTGTTGGTCATATGTATGTCTTTGGAAAAATGTCTATTCAGATCCTCTGTACATTTTTTATTAGGATTGTCTGTTTGTTTGTTTACTATTGAGTGTATATTAATCCCTTATCAAATATATGATATGCAAATATTTTCTTCCATTCAGTAAGTTGCCTTTTCATTTTGCTGATGGTTTTCTCTGCTGCATAGAGCTTTTTAGTTTGATGTGGTCCCACATGTTTACTTTTGCTTTAGGAGTAAGATCCAAAAAATCATTGCCAAGACCAATGTCAAGGAGCTTGTTCCTTATGTTTTCTTCTAGAAGTTTTATGGTTTCAGGTCTTACACTCAAGTCTTTAATCCATTTTGAGTTAATTTTTGTGTACGGTGTAACATAATAGTCTAATTTCATTCTTTCGCATGTGGCTAATTTTCCCAACACCATTTTTTGAAGAGACTGTTTTTTCCCATTGTATATTTTTGGCTCCTTTGTTGTAAATTAATTGACTATGTATTTGTGGGTTTATTTCTGGGCTCTCTATTCTGTTTTAATAATCTATGTGTCTGTTTTATGCCAATATCATACAGTTTTATTTATTAGAGCTTTGTAGTATAGTTTGAAATCAGGAAGCATGATGCCTCCAGCTTTGTTCTTCTTTCTCAAGATTGCTTTAGGTATTCAGGGTCTTCTGTGGTTCCATATAAATGTTAGGGTTGTTTGTTCTATTTCTGTGAAAAATGCCATTGGAATTTCGGCAGGGATTGCATTGAATCTGTAAATTGCTTTGGATAATATGGACATTGTAATGATAATAATTATTCCAATCCATGAGCATAGTATATTTTTCCATTTTTAATGTCTTCTTCAATTTCTTTCATCAGCGTCTTATAGTTTTCAGTGTACAGATCTTTTACCTTCTTGGTTAAACCTATTCCTAGTTATTTTATTCTTTCTAATGCAACTGTAAATGGGATTGTTCTCTTAATTTCTTTTTCTGTTAGTTCATGGTTAGTGCCTAAAAAAACAACAAAATTTTGAATATTGCTTTTATACCCTGCAACTTTACTGAATTCCTTTATTAGTTCTAACAGATTTTTGGTAGAGTCTTTAGGGTTTTCTATATATAAAATCATGTCATCCACAAATAGTGACAGTTCTACTTCTTTCCTCCCAATTTCAATGCTTTTTATTCCTTTTTCTTGTCTGATTGCTGCGGCTAGGATTTCCAATACTATGTTGAATAAAAGTGGCAAGAGTGAGCATTCTTGTTTTGTTTCTGATCTTAGAAAAGCTTTCAGCTTTTCACTGCTGAGTATGTTGTTAGCTATGGGCTTGGCATACATGACCTTTATTATGTTGAGGTACATTGCCTGTATATCCACTTTGTTGAGAGTTTTTATCATACATGGATGTTGAATTTTGTTAAATGCTTTTCCTGCACCTATTGAGATGATCATATGATTTTCATCCTTCATTTTGTTAATGTAGTGTATCACGTTGATTGATTTGTAGATGTTGAACTATCCTTGCATCTGTGGAATAAATCCCACTTGAACATGGTGTATGATCCTTTTAATGAATTGTTCAATTTGCTAATAATTTGTTTAAGACTTTTTTGCATCTATGTTCATCAGGATATCAGCTTGTAATTTTCTTTTTGTGATGTCCTTGACTGGTTTTAATATCAGGGTAATTTTGGCCCGGTATAATGAGTTTGAAAGCAGTCCCTCCTCTTTAATTATTTGCAAGAGTATAAGAGAGGTATTAAATCTTTGAATGTTTGGTAGAATTCACCAGTGAAGCCATCTGGTCTTGGACTCTTGTTTGCTGAGAGGTTTTATTACTGATTTAATCTCTTTACTAGTAACCCATCTATTCAGATTTTCTATTTCTTCATCAGTCAATCTTGAAAGGTTGTATTTTTCTGGGAATTTATCCATTTCTTCCAGGTCATCCAATTTGTTGGCATAAATTGTTCATAGTAGTATCTTATGATACTTTGTGGTATTAGTTGTAACTTCTCTTTCATTTCTGATTTTATTTATTTGAATAGTCTTTTTATTTTTCTTGATAAATCTAGCTAAATGTTTGTCAATTTTGATTATCTTTTCAAAGGACCAGCTCTCATAGTTTTTTCATTCGTTTCTACTGTCTTGTTAGTCTCTCTTTTATTTATTTCTGCTCTGACATTTTTAATTTCCTTTTTTCTATTAGCTTTTGGCTTTATTTTTTCTTTATTTTCTAGTTCCTTTAGGTGTAAAGTTAAATTTTTTTTATTTGGGATTTTTCTTGATTCTTGATGTTGGCCTGTATTACTATGAACTTCCCTATTAGAACTGCTTTTGCGGTATCCTTTAGATTTTGGTATGTTGTATTTACATTTTCATTTGTCTCTAGGCATTTTGTAATTTCTCCTTTGATTTTTTTTGGATCCCTTAGTTTTTCAGAAGCATGTTGTTTAATGTTTACATATTTGTGATATTTCCAGTTTTCTTCTTGTAATTGATTTCTGGTTTTCCACCATTGTGGTTGGAAAAGATGTTTGATATGATTTCATTCTTCTTAAATTGACTGAGACTTGTTTTGTGGCCTAACATATGACCCATTTTGGAGACTTTTCCATGAGCACTTGAGAAGAATGTGTATTCCACTGCTTGGATGGATGTTCTCTATGTGTTAAGTTTATCTGGTATAACGTGTCATTTAAGGTCAAAGTTTCCTTATTGATATTCTATGTGGGTGATCTATCCATTGATGTAAGTGGGGTATTTAAGTCCCATACTATTATTGTATTGCTGTCAATTTCTCCCTTTAGGTCTATTAATTTTGCTTTATATATTTAAATGCTGTTATGTTGGGTGCATAATGTTTACAAATGTTATATATTCTTGTTGGATTTATCCCTTTATTATTATGTAATGCTCTTCTTTTGCTTTTGTTATGGTCTTCGTTTTAAAGTCTATTTTGTCTGATATAAGTGGAGCTACCCAGCTTTCTTTTGGTTTCCATTTGCATGGAACATATTTTTCTACCCCTTTACTTTCAGTCTGTGTATTTCTTTATATCTGAATTGAGTCTTTTCTAGGCAGCATGTAGATGGGTCTTTTTTATTTTTTTAAATTTACTCAGCCACTCTATTTCTTTTAATTGGAGAATTTAGTCCATTTACATTTAAAGTCATTATTGATAGGTATGTACTTATTGACATTTTGTTAATTGTTTTCTAGTGTTTCTAGTGTTTCTAGTTCCTCTTCATTCCTTTGTTCTTCTCTTGCTCTCTTCCCTTGTGATTTGATGACTTTCTTTAGTGTTATGCTTAGATTCTTTTCTCTTTTTCTGTTGTGTAATTACTACAAATTTCTGCCTTGTTGTTACCATGAGGCTCACATGTAACAGGCTATATATAAAACAGTCCATTTTAAGTGGATAGCAACTTACACTTGAACACATTCTAATACTTTACATTTTTACTCCTCCCCTCATGTTTTATGTTTTTGATGTCACATTTTTTATATTTTGTGTGTACCTTGACAAATTATTGTAGTTATAGTATTTTTGACAATTTTTTCCTTTTAACCTTCAAACTAGCTTTATAAGTGATTAATCTACTACCTTTATGATATATGACTTTACTTAGTAAGATCTATACTTTCATATGTTTTCTTGTTACTAATTAGTGCCTTTTCTTTTCAGCTTAAAGAAGTCCCTTTAACATTTCTCATAAAGCCGGTTTTAGCAGTTCTGAACTCCTTTAGCTTTGGCTTTGCAAGACATGCAGGAAAAGAAATGCCTTGAGAACAGACTTTAACCAATGGCCAAACAGGAGTTTGTTGATAAACATTCTAGCTTCCCCACCCTCTGGTGGGACAACTCTGAGGTAGGTTTTTATCCATTTTCCAGAGGTCTCCCACAACAGTAACCTGCTCCTGAATGCATCTTGTACTGGCTTCCTCCTTTATCAGTCTCACCTCCTAGTGCTTCTTGCATAACCTCATGTAAACTACTTCTTCCAGGTGTTCCTGTGGGGAATACTAAGACAGTATTTAAATGGCTCCCTGCAGCTATTTTTCTTAAAAGCCATATTTTTGCCATTCATTTGGTTGCCTTGACATCTGGATTTTAAATCTGAAAATATAAATTCAACCAGCCATACTGATTTTTACTTAAGTGTCAGTAAGGAAGTCATAAACTCAATGGACAAAGCAAAACTCCATATGGTCAAAATAACCCTTAAAAATTCATTTTGGATTCTGGTTCAGTGTTTTTCAGTTAAAAAATACTCTCTCTCAGATCTTGATGGTCTAGACTGAATGTGGCCATGTTCTGTGCCATGGTGTGGGGTGGTTGGGTGAGCAGATGGGGATGGTGTATAACTCTGCCAGAAGGCCACGTCTCTAAGCTCTATGTAACTGGAGATCAGCCCGCCATTTCTGAGTGAGTCTTCCACCAACTTCCTGTTGGACCAGACTGCTGCTTCTTTGGGCAGACAACAGAGGTAGTAATTGTATATGTGTGTAGTGAAAACGAGGTATAAAAATACCTGTCTTTAAACAAACATTAGCTTCCCATTCAGTGAGGAGTATTGCTCATTCCACAAGAGGCCTAGAGGGGCCTGGGACCGAGGGAGGGCAGGGAACATGTCCTGTTTTCTACTCAGTCTGGTGCACATCCTCATTGAGCATATTAGCAAGCTAATGGCCCACACTTTTGTACTTTCTAATTTGGCTGAATTGTACCTGTTGAACTTAGAACATTAAATATGTCCAAGCTGTAATTCCATCATACTTGAGTTCTCTGAGCTTCATCTTCCTTGTCTCTATAATGGAAATAACAGTCTCAGTTTGTCTCGTGAAGTTTTGGGGAGACTCAGATAATATGTGAAAGCCCTTTGTGAAGCACACAGTTGTATACAAAGGTAAGGATTTATTTTTATTAAGGCTGAGTAAATCATTATAGAGTTAATATTCATTTGGTTGCTCATTTAAGGTTGCTGCCTATCTGTGGATGGTGACGGAATTCTCAAACTACACCCTCATACTATTTGGCAGCCTATGGAGGCTATATCGATCAAACACAGGTTCCTATTTTATTTTTTGCACCACTGTGTTCCAGGTCCTGTGTAGGAAGGAGCTTCACATGGGAACTCTGGCCTTAGAGTTAGGAGATCTTTGTTGATAATAACCGACTGATTTTGGCAAGCACTGAAACATTTTGTGCTTCAGTTTAATCATTTGTAAAACAAGCCAAATAACTTTACAGGATGATCTCTAACGTCCCTAAAACTTCAAGTTCACAAGTCAAAACAAATATTTCTCAAAGTGTGGTCTAAAGGAAAATCAGCTTCATTGGAAGTTTCCAGAGAGTTTGTGAATCAGAGTCTCCCAGGTTGGGGGTCCCAGTATTTGCATTTTTATTAAGTATGGAAAAAGAATATTTCAAGCCCCATATTTTTTACTTCAGCTTTGACTATAAAATGTAATTGGAGCCAGCCTTAATGAGCCATTTAATCAGAAAACTTGTAAGGTATGTGAATATTCTTGACACTGGTTCTTTGGAAGGCAAAACCATGGCTAGCTATTATCTTATTAGATGGATATGGAAAAGATCAGTGAATTTTTACATACCCGTTACTATAAAAGTATACCTCTTCTATATCATATCATAATAAAATGGATATTTTATCTATAAACCTTTGTGAAAAAGGGCTAATAGTCTTTCTTTAATAAAGAAAGGTTTAATATGTTCATGGGCTATTGGCATGTCACCTTGGAAGTAAAAGTTCAAAAAAAATACAATGCATACAGACTAAAAATTTACCCCAAAGAACAAAATCCCTTCATTTGCCAAAAACCCACTGGCCCTGTCCTTACTGTCCCCTGCCTCCATCTCAGTGAATCATCGTCCTTTCTTCTCATCAATTGTTCTCCAGAGACAATTTCTGTTTTCTGCTCCCAGATCAACCTACACTTGCACTCATCTCTCACATTTGCCTCCCCTCATTGTAGTGATGATCAGGGAGAGAGAAAGATGCATTTTCACTTGCTCTGTCAATTGGAACAACTGTAAACGAGTCCTGTTGGTCACCAGTGCTCCACTCTCTGGCACTGCTTTTTTCTGTGAAGTATTGAGTGGATGAATTCTGATCACATTTGTCTAGAACAAGAAGCAAGGGCATCACAAAGGCCACCACAGGCCCAGATCTGGTGTTCCAATCAATCTCTAATCATCTCCAAGTCTCACTTTCCATCCCTGATCTTTTAGTTAAGTTTGAATTCTCTATTTTCAACTACATATTGAAAACCATTTTTGTGGAGGAAAACAGTATTTGTTCACTTAATCTATAGACCACGTATGTATAGGAAATATGGTTTTACCCAATGAACTTGACTTAACTAACTCACCATCTCTGGCCTTATTGACGTAGTTAGATAGCCTCTTTTCCATATATGTGGCTTGACTTCACATGTTAGTTGGAATGACTCAAGAGTCTTGAGAAATTATTAAACTTGATGATGAAAATTAATTTTGAAATACATGTGAGTATAAATATATCATTGATTCATTGATTCAACCAACATTTATTTAATTTTCAGTATATTCCAAGTCCTATAGTAAGTACTGGTGATACAAGACTAATGCGGAGAGGGCTGGGGTTGGCGGCGTGAACACAGCCTGAAGGGGTTAGTGCACCACAGCTAGCCGGGAGGAAGTCCGGGAAAAAGTCTGCAGCTGCCGAAGAGGCAAGAGACTTTTTCTTCCCTCTTTGTTTCCTGGTGCGCGAGGAGAGGGGATTCAGAGCACCGCCTAAATGAACTCCAGAGACGCGCATGAGCCGCGGCTATCAGCGCGGAGCCCACAGCAACAGGGGCGCAGAGGAAAAAGCGGAGAGACTCCCGCACAGAGGATCGGCGCCGAGCAGCACTCACCAGCCCGAGAGGCTTGTCTGCTCACCCGCCAGGGCGGGTGGGGCTGGGAGCTGAGGCTCGGGCTTTGGTCGGATCACAGGGAGAGGACTGGGGTTGGCAGCGTGAACACAGCCTGAAGGGGTTAGCGCACCACAGCTGGCTGGGAGGGAGACCGGGAAAAAGTCTGCAGCTGCCGAAGAGGCAAGAGACTTTTTCTTGCTTCTTTGTTTCACGGCGCGCAAGGAGAGGGGATTCAGAGCGCCGGCTAAACGAACTCCAGAGACTGGCGCGAGCCGCGGCTATCAGCGCGGACCCCAGAGGCGGGCGCGAGCCGCGGCTAACAGCGCAGAATCCAGAGACAGGCGCGAGATGTGGTTATCAGCGCAGACCCCAGAGACGGGTGTGAGACGCTGGGGCTGCTGCTGCCACCTCCAAAAATCCTGTGTGTGAGCACATGTCACTCTCCACACCGCCCCTCCCGGGAGCCTATGCAGCCCGCCACTGCCAGGGTACCGTGATCCAGGGACAACTTCCCCGGGAGAACGCACTGCACGCCTCAAGCTGCTGCAAAGTCACGCCAGCCTCTGACGCCGCAGGCTCGCCCCGCCTCCTCTATACCCCTCCCTC
This sequence comes from Balaenoptera borealis, assembly GCF_965194805.1. Lineage (NCBI taxonomy): Eukaryota > Metazoa > Chordata > Mammalia > Artiodactyla > Balaenopteridae > Balaenoptera > Balaenoptera borealis. The sequence goes on from NC_138861.1 coordinate 45,116,851, forward strand.
CCCGCAGCCTGGGTGAGCCAGAGCCCCCGAAGCAGCTGCTCCTTTAACCCCGTCCTGTCTGGGCGGGGAACAGACAACCTCAGGCGACCTACATGCAGAGGCGGGTCCAAATCCAAAGCTGAACCCCGGGAGCTGTGCGAACAGAGAAGAGAAGGGGAAATCTCTCCCAGTAGCATCAGAAGCAGTGGATTAAAACTCCACAAACAACTTGATGTGCCTGCATCTGTTGAATACATGAAGAGACAACGAATCATCCCAAATTCAGGAGGTGGACTTTGGGAGCAGGATATATTAATTTTTCCCCCTTTCCTTTTTTTGTGAGTGTATATGTATATGCTTCTGGGTGAGATTTTGTCTGTATAGCTTTGCTTTATAATAGCTTTATTTTACTTCACTATATTATAGCCTCTTTCTTTCTTTCTTTCTTTCTTTCTTTCTATTTTTTCTCCCTTTTACTCTGAGCCATGTGGATGAAAGTCTCTTGGTGCTCCAGCCAGGCATCAGGGCCGTACCTCTGAGGTGAGAGAGCCAACTTCAGAACACTGGTCCACAAGAGACGTCCCAGCTCCAGGTAATACCAAACAGCAAAAATCTCTCAGAGATCTCCATCTCAACATCAAGACCCAGCATCACTCAATGACCAGCAAGCTACAGTGCTGAACACCCTATGCCAAACAACTAGCAAGACAGGAACACAGCCGCATCCATTAGCAGAGAGGCTGCCTAAAAACATAATAAGGCCACAGACACCCCAAAATACACCACCAGACGTGGACATGCCCACCAGAAAGACAAGATCCAGCCTCATCCACCAGAACTCAGGCACTAGCTCCCTCCACCAGGAAGCCTTCACAACCCACTGAACCAACCTTAGCCACTGGGGACAGATACCAAAAACAACGGGAACTACGAACCTGCAGCCTGTGAAAAGGAGACCCCAAACACAGTAAGATAAGCAAAATGAGACGACAGAAAAACACACAGCAGGTGAAGGAGCAGGGTCAAAACACACCAGACCTAACAAATGAAGAGGAAATAGGCAGTCTACCTGAAAAAGAATTCTGAATAATGATAGTAAAGATGATCCAAAATCTTGGAAATAGAATAGACAAAATGCAAGAAACATTTAACAAGGAACTACAAGAGCTACAGAGGAACCAAGCAATGATGAAAAACACAATAAATGAAATTAAAAATACTCTAGACAGGATCAATAGCAGAATAACTGACGCAGAAGAACGGGTAAGTGACCTGGAAGATAAAATAGTGGAAATAACTACTGCAGAGCAGAATAAAGAAAAAAGAATGAAAAGAAATGAGGACAGTCTCAGAGACCTCTGGGACAACATTAAATGCACCAACATTCGAATTATAGGGGTCCCAGAAGAAGAAGAGAAAAAGAAAGGGACTGAGAAAATATTTGAAGAGATTATAGTTGAAAACTTCCCTAATATGGGAAAGGAAATAGTTAATCAAGTCCTGGAAGCACAGAGAGTCCCATACAGGATAAATCAAAGGAGAAACACGACAAGACACATATTAATCAAACTGTCAAAATTAAATATAAAGAAAACATATTAAAAGCAACAAGGGAAAAAAAACCAAATAACACACAAGGGAATCCCCATAAGGTTAACAGCTGGTCTTTCAGCAGAAACTCTGCAAGCCAGAAGGGAGTGGCAGGATATACTTAAAGTGATGAAGGAGAAAAACCTACAACCAAGATTACTCTACCCAACAAGGATCTCATTCAGATTTGATGGAGAAATTAAAACCTTACAGACAAGCAAAAGCTGGGAAAGTTCAGCACCACCAAACCAGCTTTACAACAAATGCTAAAGGAACTTCTCTAGGCAAGAAACACAAGAGAAGGAAAACACCTACAATAACAAACCCAAAACATTTAAGAAAATGGGAATAGGAACATACATATTGATAATTACCTTATATGTAAAAGGATTAATGCTCCCACCAAAAGACACAGACTGGTTGAATGGATACAAAAACAAGACCCATATATATGCTGTCTACAAGACAACCACTTCAGACCTAGAGACACATACAGACTGAAAGTGAGGGGATGGAAAAAGATATTCCATGCAAATGGAAATCAAAAGAAAGCTGGAGTAGCAATTCTCATATCAGACAAAATAGACTTTAAAATAAAGACTATTACAAGAGACAAAGAGGTACACTATATAATGATCAAGGGATCAATCCAAGAAGAAGGTATAACAATTGTAAATATTTATGCACCCAACATAGGAGCACCTCAATACATAAGGCAAATACTAACAGCCATAAAAGGGGAAATCGACAGCAACACAATCATAGTAGGGGACTTTAACACCCCACTTTCACCAATGGACAGATCATCCAAAATGAAAATAAATAAGGAAACACAAGCTTTAAATGATACATTAGACAAGATGGACTTAATCGATATTTATAGAACATTCCACCCAAAAACAACAGAATACACATTTTTCTCAAGTGCTCAGGGAACATTCTCCAGGATAGATCATATCTTGGGTCACAAATCAAGCCTTGGTAAATTTAAGAAAATTGAAATCGTATCAAGTATCATTTCCGACCACAATGCTATGAGACTAGATATCAATTACAGGAAAAGCCCTGTAAAAAATACAAACACGTGGAGGCTACACAATACACTACTTAATAACGAAGTGATCACTGAAGAAATCAAAGGGGAAATCAAAAAATACCTAGAAACAAAAGACAATGGAGACACGACAACCCAAAACCTATGGGATGCAGCAAAAGCAGTGCTAAGAGGGAAGTTTATAGCAATACAAGCCTACATCAAGAAACAGGAAACATCTCGAATAAACAAACTAACCTTGCACCTAAAGCAATTAGAGAAAGAAGAGCAAAAAAACCCCAAAGCTAGCAGAAGGAAAGAAATCATAAAGATCAGATCAGAAATCAATGAAAAAGAAATGAAGGAAACAATAGCAAAAATCAATGAAACTAAAACCTGGTTCTTCGAGAAGATAAACAAAATTGATAAACCATTCGCCAGACTCATCAAGAGAAAAAGGGAGAAGACTCAAATCAATAGAATTAGAAATGAAAAAGGAGAAGTAACCACTGACACTGCAGAAATACAAACGATCATGAGAGATTACTACAAGCAACTCTATGCCAATAAAATGGACAACCTGGAAGAAATCGACAGATTCTTAGAAATGCACAACCTGCCGAGACTGAACCAGGAAGAAATAGAAAATATGAACAGACCAATCACAAGCACTGAAATTGAAACTGTGATTAAAAACCTTCCAACAAACAAAAGCCCAGGACCAGATGGCTTCACAGGCGAATTCTATCAAACATTTAGAGAAGAGCTAACACCTATCCTTCTCAAACTCTTCCAAAATATTGCAGAGGGAGGAACACTCCCCAACTCATTCTACGAGGCCACCATCACCCTGATACCAAAACCAGACAAAGATGTCACAAAGAAAGAAAACTACAGGCCAATATCACTGATGAATATAGATGCAAAAATCCTCAACAAAATACTAGCAAACAGAATCCAACAGCACATTAAAAGGATTATACATCATGATCAAGTGGGGTTTATTCCAGGAATGCAAGGATTCTTCAATATATGCAAATCAATCAACGTGACACATCATATTAACAAACTGAAGGAGAAAAACCATATGATCATCTCAATAGATGCAGAGAAAGCTTTCGACAAAATTCAACACCCATTTATGATAAAAGCCCTGCAGAAAGTAGGCATGGAGGGAACTTTCCTCAACATAATAAAGGCCATATATGAGAAACCCACAGCCAACATTGTCCTCAATGGTCAAAAACTGAAACCATTTCCACTAAGATCAGGAAGAAGACAAGGTTGCCCACTCTCACCACTATTATTCAACATAGTTTTGGAAGTGTTAGCCACAGCAATCAGAGAAGATAAAGAAATAAAAGGAATCCAAATCGGAAAAGAAGAAGTAAAGCTGTCACTATTTGCAGATGACATGATACTATACATAGAGAATCCTAAAGATGATACCAGAAAACTCCTAGAGCTAATCAATGAATTTGGTAAAGTAGCAGGATACAAAATTAATGCACAGAAATCTCTTGCATTCCTATATACGAATGATGAAAAATCTGAAAGTGAAATTAAGAAAACACTCCCGTTTACCATTGCAACAAAAAGAATAAAATATCTAGGAATAAACCTACCTAAGGAAACAAAAGACCTGTATGCAGAAAATTATAGGAAACTGATGAAAGAAATTAAAGATGATACAAATAGATGGAGAGATATACCATGTTCTTGGATTGGAAGAATCAACATTGTGAAAATGACTCTACTACCCAAAGCAATCTACAGATTCAATGCAATCCCTATCAAACTACCACTGGCCTTTTTCACAGAACTAGAACCAAAAATTTCACAATTTGTATGGAGACACAAAAGACCCCGAATAGCCAAAGCAATCTTGAGAACGAAAAATGGAGCTGGAGGAATCAGGCTCCCTGACTTCAGACTATATTACAAAGCTACAGTAATCAAGACAGTTTGGTACCGGAACAAAAACAGAAATATAGATCAAAGGAACAGGATAGAAAGCCCAAAGATAAACGCATGCACATATGGTCACCTTATCTTCGATAAAGGAGGCAAGTATATACAGTGGAGAAAAGACAGCCTCTTCAATAAGTGGTGCTGGGAAAATTGGACAGGTACATGTAAAAGTATGAAATTAGAACACTCCCTGACACCATACACAAAAATAAACTCAAAATGGATTAAAGACCTACATGTAAGGCCAGACACTATCAAACTCTTAGAGGAAAACATAGGCAGAACACTCTATGACATAAATCACAGCAAGATCCTTTTTGACCCAGCCCCTAGAGAAATGGAAATAAAAACACAAATAAACAAATGGGACCTAATGAAACTTCACAGTTTTTTCACAGCAAAGGAAACCATAAACAAGACCAAAAGACAACTCTCAGAATGGAAGAAAATATTTGCAAATGAAGCAACTGACAAAGGATTAATCTCCAAGATTTACAAGCAGCTCATGCAGCTCAATAACAAAAAAACAAACAACCCAATCCAAAAATGGGCAGAAGACCTAAAGAGACATTTCTCCAAAGAAGATATACAGATGGCCTACAGACACATGAAAGAATGTTCAACATCATTAATCATTAGAGAAATGCAAATCAAAACTACAATGAGATATCATCTCACACCGATCAGAATGGCCATCATCAAAAAGTCTACAAACAATAAATGCTGGAGAGGGTGTGGAGAAAAGGGAACACTCTTGCACTGTTGGTGGGAATGTAAATTGATACAGCCACTATGGAGAACATTATGGAGGTTCCTTAAAAAACTACAAATAGAACTACCATACGACCCAGCAATCCCACTACTGGGCATATACCCTGAGAAAACCATAGGTCAAAAAGAGTCATGTACCAAAATGTTCATTGCAGCTCTATTTACAATAGCCAGGACATGGAAGCAACCTAAATGTCCATCATTGGATGAATGGATAAAGAAGACGCGGCACATATATACAATGGAATATTACTCAGCCATAAAAAGAAATGAAATGGAGGTATTTGTAATGAGGTGGATGGAGTTAGAGTCTGTCATACAGAGTGAAGTAAGTCAGAAAGAGAAAATCAAATACAGTATGCTAACACATATATATGGAATCTAAGGAAAAAAAAAAAAAGGTCATGAAGAACCTAGTGGCAAGATGGGCATAAAGACACAGACCTACTAGAGAATGGACTTGAGGATATGGGGAGGGGGAGGGGTGAGATGTGACAGGGTGAGAGAGTGTCATGGACATATATACACTACCAAATGTAAAATAGATAGCTAGTGGGAAGCAGCCGCACAGCACAGGGAGATCAGCTTGGTGCTTTGTGACCACCTAGAGGGGTGGGATAAGGAGGATGGGAGGGAGGGAGATGCAAGAGGGAAGAGATATGGGAACATATGTATATGTACAACTGATTCACTTTGTTATAAAGTAGAAACTAACACACCATTGTAAAGCAATTATACTCCAATAAAGATGTTTAAAAATAAATAAATAAAGTATACCAGAGGATGTGCTTAGGTTACATGCAAATCAACACCATTTTATACAAGGGACTTGAGCATCTGTAGTTTGTGATATCTACAAGGGTCCTGGAACCAATCCCCCATGGATACCAAGGGAAGACTATATTCCTTTCTCTTCAGAAGGTTATAAATCATCAAATCAAATCTACACAAATTTAATGGTGTTGGAAGCATCGGTTTAAAACACATTTTTAAGAATATTCTAGTTAACTTAAGGGAACAGAAGAAGATAACATAACATCTAGTAAACCTTTGACATTCAGCTGTGCTGCAGGTTCTGTAGACCAGTGTTACATTTACCAAATAGGTCACCTTAACATCAATCAAAATAAATAAAATTCAGTGCTAAGACATCTATTTACAGTTTAAAAAATTGACAAGTCCTTCCCAGTTTTAGCGAGTGATGTTTTGGTTGACATTTCATTTTATAAATGTACAATATTATTAAATGTCCTCATATTTAGAATTCAGGCGATGTACTAAAGAAAGTTAATCAAGGCTCTGATCAGTCATATGTTTGTGATGTTGAGTTCCTTTTTGGCAGTGTATTTCCCATAGGGCAGTTGTAAGGCAGAGGAGGGGGGAAACAACAGCAAAAATCAGCCTTCATCTTGACCTGAGGATAAAATATGACAGCAATAACAATAATCCAAGGGAACAAATGGTGCCCATCACAAAATGAGTATGGAAATGTTCCATGAGATTTCAGAGAAGGGGATTTCATTTTTAGCTGTGGGAAGGAGAAAGAATCTAAGAGACTAACAGGAAAGGCAATTTGTAATTTGTTCCTTCAGAGACAGAGGAGAGGGAAATTCCAGGTGAGAAGAGCTGTAGACTCAGGTGTTTGCAATGAAGGTGAGCTGTTTCATGAGTGGGCTGTTTCAGGAGTGGACTGAGGACAAACAGTGGAGGGACTTGACGATTGAAGAGGACTGTGAATGTTGGTAGTTTATGAGGGATGGTGGAAAGTGAGTGGCATGATCGATATTTTGCTTTGGGAAGATGATTATGGCAGCAGGATGAAAGAAGAAAAGAACTTTGGGGGTGGACTGTTAGAAGTGTGTGATAGTCCAGGTGATGCGTGGTGCAGTTAGAAATAATAGAGCACTGAGGGGCTGGAGAGGGGAGGAAAGGCTCGAGATACGTGCAAAGCTTGAAGTCGAGGATGGGAAAACTAATTTGATGTGGAAAAGGAAAGTAAGTTCAGTTTTATTTATTTTTAAAATTTTTGGCTGTGTTGGGTCTTTGTTGCTGCACGCAGGCTTTCTATAGTTGTGACGAGCGGGGGCCGTGCGGGCTTCTCATTGTGGTGGCTTCTCTTGTTGTGGAGCATGGGCTTTAGTTGTGGCACGTGGGCTCAATAGTTGTGGCACACAGGCTTAGTTGCTCCATGGCACGTGGGATCTTCTCGGACTAGGGATCGAACCTGTGTCCCTTGCATTGGCAGGCCCATTCTTAACCACTGTGCCACCAGGGAAGTCCCAGTAAGTTCCGTTTTAGAAATGTTGAATTTGAGGCCTCTGAAGGATCCCTAAGTGAAGTCGTCGAATGGACAGTTGGAACTATAGAGTTCAGACTTGCCTGAAAATTCAGAGGTGGAAAGGGAGTCTTAGGGGGTGATTCGAGAGATCTGGGTTCTTGAGGATTCAGATTCACCCACAAAATTCTTCACGTTGCTCCATTAAAATTTCAGCCACCTCCACAGAGGAAACCCCATCCCAAACCAAATAGCAGGATCCACCCTTGCTCCCTTTTTGCAAAGGCCAACTCTGAGGGCTTCATTTTGGAGAACACATAGGGCTCTAAGCTGCTAATAATAAAAGAAAGAGAAAGCTCTTCATATGAAAAGACATGCAAAGCTTACATTTGGATCTGCTACTTCTTGTAACTGCATCAGAGCTGCTACACACTCTGAAAGGGACACAGGAAAACAAAGACACCAGTGCCTAGAAACAGCACAAAAACATGTCTTTCCTGCAGGACAAGGCCACATGGCTTGAACCAGTGCATTCATCCACTGAGACAAAATGCAGAATTAAAGTCATAGGACTGTGAATGTCAAAAGGACCTAGAGAGCATCTGGTTAATGTCCACTATTTTATGGTGAAAGAAACTGAGACCTACATAGAGTAAGTGACTTGCTCAAGGTCACAAAGGTAGCTATTGGCACACATGAGACTACAACACTCATTGGGTTTCTCTTAGAGCACTGGGCTTTTGTTTTGCAATGAAAAAAAAATGGAGATATGCCCACAAAACAAGAAATCACATGTAACATGCTTGCTTTTATTTTTGCAGCATTAATTGCATTATTAAGACAAAGACCAGGGTACAAATATGGTAGAGGTGTGCAGTAGTGTAAGCCTTTCACACACTCCTCTCTATTAGAGATGGGAATAAAGACCATATGATTTTAGTGAAAACCTATAGATTTGGTTATTTCAGAGTAAATTGGGATTTTTCAAAGCACTAACAGTTAAAAGGAACTTAAAAGCATATATTTTCCTTCTACAGATGGCCTGGTACCACCTGTACCTGATCAGATAAAAATGCTGTTTATGCAGTCTCCATCACTGTTCTGGCCAGAACTGAGGATATGGGCAATTCTCCAAAAATTAGGTATTTTAGTTCAAATGGAGGGTTGTTCCACAGTTCAATAGTTCTATCTGAGGAACTAGACTGAAATTTTGGAAACGACAAACTTTCTGATAAAGTGCTCAGTGCCATTTACTTCTTCCAGAGAGCACAGTCAGTGCCCCTGGGGTGATAGATAAGTTTTCCACTCATTCCTGCTTCCCAGGAGAAGTGGTTCAAGAGGTGTGGCACTCTCAGCACTATGTGCAACGTCTTCTATGGCAAACTGCTATTTTTTTTCTTCCAAAATGAATTCATGTCAGTGTGACCCCCTAAATCTTTGAGTATTGTTAGACTTTGAGTCTCCTTTAAGAATGAGAGTATTAAACAAAACAAATTCTATCCCCCATACTATTCCCTTCATGTATTTATTAACAACCTCAGAAGTATTTTACTGGAATTTAGGCAGGAGATCTACATTCTGAATCTTTTTTTTCTCCCAAAATAATTTCTATATTTAAAAGTTTTCAAATACATTCCATTTCTAAGGAAGGCAAGCACGATAGATAATTTTTAAAAAAATAACAGGTTAATTGAGATCAAAGCCACTCTTTTGGGTGTGTAATTCAGGGATTTTAGTGTAACAAATTGTGCATACATCATCACTTCTAAATTCTAGAACATTTCATCACACCAAAAAGAAATCCTGTACCCGTCACCACTCAGTCCCCATTCCTCCCTCCAGCCCCTGGCAACCACTAATCCAATTTCTGTCTTTATATTTTTGCCTATTCTAGACATTTCATATAAATAATATAGCATGTGTGACTTTCTGTGTCTGGCTTCTTTCACCTAGCATGTTTTCAAGGTTTATCGATGTAGCGTTTGTAAAAACTTCATTTCTTTTTATAACAGAATAATATTCCATTGAGTGAATGTATTACATTTGGCTTATCCATTAATCAGTTGATAAACATTTGAGTTTTCTTACCTTTTGGGTATTATAAATAATGCTGTTGTGAACATTCATGTACAAGTCTTTGGACGTATGCTTTCAATTCTTCACCTGGGAGTGGATTGCTTTTTAACGGTACTAGTCATTCTTTGGCATAGTTGATTTGCAGAGTAACCAAAAGTTGGTTGCAGATACTTTATTTCTAAAAGGGACATATGCTCTTTTATTTTCTTATAAATGAAATCCATTCCAATGGCATTTAGTTCTTCTGTATTGAAACAGGTAAATGTTTTATGGTGGACATGAATGTAAATCTTAATATGTGAAAGTGACTCAAGTGTGTTAGGTGTGTTAGTTTTTATACGCTAAGGGGGTTGAGAAAAAAATTAATTAGGTCAATAAACCAAGGATGACTAAAATACTGATTACCAGCTATAATTTCTTTATCACAACTACTCCTGGTTGAATACCGTAATGGTTAGTTTTACGTGTCAACCTGACTGGGCCACAGGTTGCCCAGATATCTGGTCAAACATTATTCTGGGTGAGGGTGTCTCAGGTTGGGGTTAACATTTCCATTGGTAGACTAAGTAAAGCAAGTTGCCCTCTCTAATGTGGGTGGGCCTCATCCAATCAGCTAAAGGCCTGAACAGAACAAAATGCTGACCTGCACCCAAGTAAGGGAGAATTCCTTGTGCCTGACTGCCTTTGAACAGGGACATCAGCTTTTTCCGGCATTTGGACTCAAACTGAAGCAATGGCTTTTCCTGGGTCTTGAGCCTGCCAGCCCTCGGAATGGAACTATACTATTGGCCCTCCTGATTCTCCAGCTGCCCACTTGCCCTGCAGACTTGTCAGCCACTATAATCAAGTGAGCCAATTCCTTAAAGTAAATCTCTCTCTATATATACATATATCTATAGCAATATCAATATCTATCATATATCTAATATATCTATATCTATATCTATATCTATATCTATCTATATCTATCTATCTATCTATCTATCTATCTATCTATCTATCTATCTATCAACAGAATTTTTAGGTCTGTTTTCTGGAGAACTCTGAGGAATACAAATACCTGGATATCTTCCCCACCAACTTCCCTCTCATTGCCAGGCCAGCAGAGAGTGGACACAAGGAGCGAAGAGTGGGATATTAGTGTACCTTTCTTTGGTCTCCTGTTGTTTCTCCCTACTTTGTGGCTCTTTGATGTTAACATGAGGTGGAGGCTGGTGTGAGGTGGAGATATATGTTGGCCAAAAGGTATTGGAGAGAGAAATTTAGCAGAGGAAGATGTCTCAAGTTTATTGGTGCCTATATAGAAAGTTGATTATCTTTGTGTTTCATTTGTTAATTTCTCAGGTAAAAAGGTTTAACTTGTAGGTTTTGTATAGTTGCTATAAGATTGTTTCATTATTACTTACCATACTTTTTTTTATACCAAAATTTAGATGATAGATGAAAATAAAGCCAACACTGTCTTCTGTCTGCCTTTGGGACTTATTTCTTATTAACACTTATTACCCCTTTTTACTGGGAGTGAAGTATTCCTGAGAGAATCCCAGGCAGAGGACAGCCAGCTCTAGCTCTGCTGACCCCGAAACTTGTCTTCTTTCTCCCTCCAAAAGATGACTCAGTCACTCTTACTGGTCCTTGGTCTTCATCCTCTCAGTTTTGTTCAGCTAAATAAATATTTGTGGGGCATCTGCTGTTCATTAGGCACAGAGTTAGCTTTTAGAAGTTCACCTCCTAGTGGGGGAGACAAACTCGTGAGCAAGAACAGTTGAGTAAATGTTGGTCAGCACTCTGATAGATGTGCATACAGACAGGTCTGCCCGTGACACTTGTGGGGCCCAGGGCAAGAATGAGCCCATGTTTCAGACGTCTAAAGATTGGAAATTTTTAAATCTAACTACCAGAGCATTGCCAAATAAGATATGTGCTATCCTCCTCCCTTGATAAATATACCTGTATGACCAGATTTGAATCTAGAAATATGGCTTCTTGGAGTTCTACAGAGAAACATGGCATTGAAAGAAAGCCAGTCCCTGACCTATAGTCCAACCCCTTCCCTTCCCATTCCTGGTTACCACTCACTGTGGGGGGCCTTGCAAACATACATATGGACACCCTAGCCTAAATGTGCAGAGTGCATCCATGTGGACATAAACAGCTGGCCTTTGGCTACCTCTCAGCCTAAGGGTGCATACCCCAAGGCCTTGGAAGCGGGCTCTGGACCATTTGTACAGAGAATTCTGTGCCCAGGGAACCTAAAGCAAAATCTGAAAGGGATGGGTGGGGCTCTGGGTAAGCACCTCCACTTGACCCTGAGGAGTCCTCAGAGGGGAGGAGGATCAGAGCCCTAGGAAGCTTGGACCTGGGGTGGGGGTTTCTTGGCATAGAACACAGGTGAGCACAGATACTGTCACAAGGTACAATAGGAGCATCGAGGAGGACATTTAGCAGAAGAAAAAGAGTCAGGGAAGACTTCTGAGAGGAAATAATATCTGAGCTAAAATATTGAAGGGGAAGGGAGCCAGATAAACAAAGGTGGACAGGCCATGATAAGCTGAGCAATCAGCAGGGGCTCATTTGTAGAGATGTGACAGGGCACAATGTCTCCATGTGAGGAACTAGGAGGGCAGCACATTCGTCTTTGCCAGTGGGAGTCCATAGGAGCAAACACCTAGCAATCGTGCGGTATTTGAATTTATAAATTTCAAGTCTTTAGACATGGGCTTCATTCTTGCCTCTAAACTCACCTAGAGCTTGAGTTTAATCTGCAGGTTGTAGGGACCCTGACAAGTCTTCACTTCTGGACCTGCCTGTGGTTTATACTGTGATCTCTTCAGCAATTTTGGGCCCCAAAGCATCATCCACTCAGGGTTTCTGCTCTAGGCCACTGTTCTGGCTCCAGAGCACTCGGGAGCTCTCTTGCAGTCAGAGCTCTGGCAGCGAACTTCTGTTGCCAGTCTTGGCAGTAGTCATAGTTTCACTCTTTGGTTCTACCTGAACCTTTTTGCAACATGGTGTGCTATTGTTATATTTCCTCCTCTCTTCTTTCTTTCCAAGATATTTCTGGCACAATCTATCCATCCATCACCTATCCTATCAGGTGTTTAACAGCGATCATATGCTCACACTGCCTTTACCGAAACACCACCAGCATGTAAATTCAAGAATTGTAGGCAGGGTTTCCCTGGTGGCACAGTGGTTAAGAAACCACCTGCTAATTCAGGTGACATGAGTTCGAGCTCTGGTCTGGGAAGATCCCACATGCCACGGAGCAACTAAGCCCGTGCACCACAAATACTGAGCCTGCGCTCTAGAGCCCGCATGCCACAAAACCTGAAGCCCACGTGCCTACAACCTGTGCTCTGCAACAAGAGAAGCCACCACAATGAGAAGCCCACGTGCACCGCAACGAAGAGTAGCCCCTGCTCACCGCAACTAGAGAAAGCCTGCGTGCAGCAACGAAGACCCAATGAAGCCAAAAATAAACAAAACAAAACAAACAAACAAACAAAAGAAGTGTATACATTTGGATTTTTATCAGTTTTGGTCACTGATGTATTCCAAGCCATTAGAGCAAAGCTTTGCACTTGGATGAAGAACAAATGGTCAAATGCCCTTTCTTCTTCTTTACCTGACTTGACAGTTTTTAATTAGGCTTTAAAACCTGTGTGTGGACTTCACATCCAGAAGACTCCCATTCTGCTTTGGCCCAGAACTTTGCACACACCTCAGTCCTTAGCATTTGTCTGCAGGTTGACTTTTTGAATCTCCTGCTCTGTTTTAGGCCCCTAAGCTCCGAGTTTTTTTGCTTATCTCTGTACCTTCAGTTCTTATTATCACAGCTCTCAGAACATACTGAGTAAATAACAAATGTTTGTGAATGGATGTCTTACCATGATATCTCCTCTGAACTTCAAGCCAAATGCCCAACTAAAATCAACAATGGGTATTTCAAAGACACCCCAGTGTCATGTTCTTTCCCTAGATTTTCACGTGGCTCACTCTACCCAATGTCATTTCCTATCACCCTGTCGAAAAATAGCACCTCTTCTAATTACTTTCTCTGTTTTATCACAGTTAACCTGACATAAAATTTTATTGAATTCCGAGAGTCTAAAAATGACCCTGGCATATAATTGACATTCAGTAAGTGTTGGTAAATCAATGAATACCAAATCACAGTTATCTACAAACCTGGTTATTGTTTCCATTGTTTCCCATCAGAGTGAATGTCACCAACCTTCACCAAGTTACTCAAATCAGAAAGCCAGCAGTCATTCTTTCTTATGGTTTATTTTTAAAATTTAAGATATAACTAACATTTTATAGAATACACAGCCATTATATGTTCAGTTTTATGAGTTTTGGCAGTTATTTACCCATATAACAATTACCCAAAACAAGATAGAGGACATTTCCATCACTTAGAAATGTCTGTTGTGCTCTTTTCCAGTCAACCCATTCCCCAGAACCAATGAGTTTCTGACTTCTGACACCATAGATTCACTCTGCCTATGTTTTTTAACTTCATTTAAATGAAATCATACAGTATGCACTCTTCTGTGTCTGGATTCTTTTGATTAACATATTTTTTTGCTTAACATATTTTTTTGCTTAACGCATTGCAGTGAGTGTTGCTATATTCGTCAGCAATTTGTTCATTTTTATTGTTGAGCAGTATTCCATTCCATGAATATATCATAATTTGTTCATCCATTCCCTATGACTGGTACTGAGATTGTTTCCAGTTTGGGGTTATTATGAGTAAGACTTCTGTGAACATTCTTGTGCAGTCTTTTGGGAGGGACATGTTTTTATTTCTTTTGGGTAAATACCTAAGAATGTGCAGGTTTGGGGGTCCCCGAGACCACCCTCAGGTTCAATAATTCACTAGAAGGACACACAGAACTCAGCAAAGTATTATGCACATGGTTATGGTTTATTGTGGTTTATAGATTAAAATTAGCAATGGGAAAAGACTGTGAGAGCAGAGTCCAGGAGAGACCAAGTGTGAGTGTCCAGTTGTTTTTTCTCAGTGGAATCAAACGACAGTGCTTAGGCATTGATGTGTGATAATATATACAAGGTATTTCCAACCAGGGAAGCTCACCTGATCCTTGGTGTCAGGTTTTTTATTAGTGGTTGACCATGTAGACACAGATGACTGTTCACATGGTGACTTTGGTTTCCAACCCCTCCAGAGGGCAAGCTGTGTAACCCCCATAAATCACACTGCCCCACACATAAATCACTATCTGGCATAGTTCAAGGCAAACAAAGACACTCCTACCAGACAGGATATTCCAAAGGCTAAAAGATTACCACCCAGAGTTGGGGGCAAAGAGCCAAACCTGTCTTTGGGCAAGATTAATCCCTTACTGCACAGAGTGCAACTGCTAGGTCATAGTAGGTTTATGTTCAACTTTATAAGAAACTAGAAAATAGTTCTCCAAGTGGCTGTACCTTTTTACATTCCCACCAGCAGTCCAATTGTTTCACATTTGTACCAACATTCGGTATTGTTGGTCTTTTTTATTTTAGCCATTGTTAGTGGTTATGAATAGACTTTCACTGTGGTTTTAATTTTCATTTTCACTGATGATTAATAATGCAGGTACCTTTTAATGTTCACATCTTTTAGTACAAATCATTGGACATTTTTGTATATCTTCTCAGAAGTCATTCTTGACACTTCTCTTGCCTTTACAGTCTATATCAAATCCTTTATCAAGCTTTCTTGATTTTATCTCCTAAATAGCTCTCAAAACTCTGCTTTTCTCCATCTCTACCACCACCACCCTAAACTGAGCCCCTTGGATCTCTATCCTGGGCTTCTGTGGTGGCTCTTTAGTGCTTTACCTACATCCACGGTGACCACCCTCTGATCCATTCTCTATTACAGCTGGAATGATCCATTGAAAAGTTAATTCCCATTATTTTATAATCCTTCCTAAACACACCAAAATAAGCAAAAACAAACAAACAACAATACGAACTTCATTGCCTACCCATTTCTCTTAGGACAAAGCATTTCCTAGCATGATGGATAAAACCTTGCAATCTCAAGCCCTCTTATACTCTCCAGCCTTCTTTTCCATCCTTCTCACCATGGCGTTCTATACTCCAGTCATATAGGCCTTCTTTCTATCCCTTGTTTTCACCTCTGGCTCTCCCTTACCATAGAGTATATATATATATATATATATATATATATATATATATATATATATACATTTTTTTTTTATAAATTTATTTCTTTATTTTCGGCTGTGTTGGGTCTTCGTTTCTGTGCGAGGTCTTTCTCTAGTTGCGGCGAGCGGGGGCCACTCTTCATCGTGGTGTGCGGGCCTCTCACTATCGCGGCCTCTCTTATTGTGGAGCACAGGCGCCAGACGCGCAGGCTCAGTAGTTGTGGCTCACGGGCCCAGTTGCTCCGCGGCATGTGGGATCTTCCCAGACCAGGGCTCGAACCCGTGTCTCCTGCATCGGCAGGCAGATTCTCAACCACTACGCCACCAGGGAAGCACTGAGTTTATATTTTTACTGTTACTTAATGCCTGGAGATTCTCCTTCCCTCTCTTTTACAGTAAGCTAACTCCTTCTCATCTCATAGTTCAGCTGAAGTCTCACTCACTCAGAGAAGCCTTCCACAACCTCCATGACTAGGTCAAATTCCTCAGTGATAGGTACTCCTGGCTCTCTATGTAGCTCTTCTGAGGAAGATTTATCACAGCTACAATTTTAAATTTATTTGTATGATTTTTTATTAGTCTCTCTCTCTCTCTCTCTCAAGTGCCAATAGAGAAGGACTCAGTGGTGTGCTGGAACCAACTCTAAGAAACTGTTGTGGGCATCTTGTCCCAACTCCACTATCAGAGGCAGCACATTGATAGCTTGAAGTTAACCAGCGTGCACGTATTTACACCATAGAAACTGGCAAGTGCTATAGACTAAGGTTTTTTTTCCCTTCCTGGAGAGCTGGTGGTTTAAATGTTTACCAGCACACTACTGGAAGAATCAGGTACTTTTTTTCTCCATCACTGTATCCTCACCAGAAGAAAGTCTTTGGCCACAATGATTTATCAATCAATATTTGTTAAATAAGTGAATAATTTAGTACCCTGGGCTCTCCAACTCCCTTGGGATTGCTTTTTTGCTCTTTCTCATCTAACTCTCCTAAATATTTTGAAAGGTGGGGCATTGGACAGTGGTCTGTTTACTATTGAATATTTTTGACTGGGTTTCAGCAATAAAAATATTAATTTTGTATTTATAATTGTTACTTTTTTTCTGGATGGCCTATGGAATAAGTTTTCTCTCTTCTCCCATGCCCCAAATTTGCTGGCTCTTCAAAGGCCACCTCGTTTATTCAGGCAGATTAAATGACCCAGCATGAGACAAATGGGACCTAACAGGAGACAGTGCATATACACCAACAGAGAGAATATATGAAAATTTACATGTAGTGTACTATGTAATGGAAACCACTTAAAATTCCATTTCTGCACTTCTGATTCAAGCTCTTCTGGAGTATTTTCTTTGGCATGTGTAGAGAACATGGAGAACATTTCAGGGAGAACAGTTCAGGGCTCAGTTTAAGCTGTTAACCAAGGTAATTGCTGCCTGTGGGGATGCAACATGATATCGTGCTAGTTTTTTCATGTTTTAGTCATTCAGTTCTACTGTTATAATTTTAGTCATACATCATGTGGTAACAAGCCAATTGTATTATTATTTGTAATATTTCATATTTTTCTTTAAATTGAGCAACTTTTTTTTTTATACTGCAGGTTCTTATTAGTCATCAATTTCATACAAATCAATGTATACATGTCAATCCCAATCGCCCAATTCAGCACACCACCATCCCCATCCCACCGCAGTTTTCCCCCCTTGGTGTCCATATGTCTGTTCTCTACATCTGTGTCTCAACTTCTGCCCTGCAAACCGGCTCATCTATACCATTTTTCTAGGTTCCACATACATGCGTTAACATAAGATATTTGTTTTTCTCTTTCTGACTTACTTCACTCTGTATGACAGTCTCTAGATCCATCCACGTCTCAACAAATGACTCAATTTCGTTGCTTTTTATGGCTGAGTAATATTCCATTGTATATATGTACCACAACTTCTTTATCCATTTGTCTGTCGATGGGCATTTAGGTTGCTTCCATGACCTGGCTATTGTAAATAGTGCTGCAATGAACATTGGGGTGCATGTGTCTTTCTGAATTATGGTTTTCTCTGGGTATACGCCCAGAAGTGGGATTGCTGGATCATATGGTAAATCTATTTTTAGTTTTTTAAGGAACCTCCATACTGTTCTCCATAGTGGCTGTATCAATTTACATTCCCACCAACAGTGCAAGAGGGTTCCCTTTTCTCCACACCCTCTCCAGCATTTGTTGTTTGTAGATTTTCTGATGATGCCCATTCGAACTGGTGTGAGGTGATACCTCATTGTAGTTTTGATTTGTATTTCTCTAATCATTAGTGATGTTGAGCAGCTTTTCATCTGCTTCTTGGCCATCTGTATGTCTTCTTTGGAGAAATGTCTATTTAGATCTTCTGCCTGTTTTTGGATTGGGTTGTTTGTTTCTTTTAATATTGAGCTGCATGAGCTGTTTATATATTTTGGAGATTAATCCTTTGTCTGTTGATTCATTTGCAAATATTTTCTCCCATTCTGAGGGTTGTCTTTTGGTCTTGTTTATGGTTTCCTTTGCTGTGTAAAAGCTTTGAAGTTTCATTAGGTCCCATTTGTTTATGTTTGTTTTTATTTCCATTACTCTAGGAGGTGGATCAAAAAAGATCTTCCTGTGATTTATGTCAAAGAGTGTTCTTCCTATGTTTTCCTCTAAGAGTTTTAAAGTGTCCGGTCTTACAGTTAGGTCTCGAATCCATTTTGAGTTTATTTTTGTGTATGGTGTTAGGGAGTGTTCTAATTTCATTCTTTTACATGTAGCTGTCCAGTTTTCCTAGCACCACTTATTAAAGAGACTGTCTTTCTCCATTGTATATCCTTGCCTCCTTTGTCATAGATTAGATGACCATAGGTGCGTGAGTTTATCTCTGGGCTTTCTCTTTTGTACCATTGATCTATGTTTCTGTTTTTGTGCCTGTACCATATTCTCTTGATTACTGTAGCTTTGTAATATAGTCTGAAGTCAGGGAGTCTGATTCCTCCAGCTCCGTTTTTTTCCCTCAAGACTGCTTTGGCTATTCGAGGTCTTTTGTGTCTCCATACAAATTTTAAGATTTTTTGTGTTAGTTCTGTAAAAAATGCCATTGGTAATGTGATAGGGATTGCATTGAATCTGTAGATCGCTTTGGGTAGTATAGTCACTTTTACAATATGGATTCTTCCAATCCAAGAACATGGTATATCTCTCCACCTGTTGGTATCATCTTTAATTTCTTTCATCAGTGTCATAGTTTTCTGCATACAGTTCTTTGTTTCCCTAGGTAGGTTTATTCCTAGGTATTTTATTCTTTTTGTTGCAATGGTACATGGGAGTGTTTCCTTAATTTCTCTTTCAGATTGTTCATCGTTAGTGTATAGGAATGCAAGAGGATTCTGTGCATTAATTTTGTATCCTGCAACTTTACCAAATTCATTCATTAGCTCTAGTAGTTTTCTGGTGGCATCTTCAGGATTCTCTATGTATAGTATCATATCATCTGGAAACAGTGACAGTTTTACTTTTTCTTTTCTAATTTGTATTCCTTTTATTTCTTTTTCTTCTCTGATTGCTGTGGCTAGGACTTCCAAAACTATGTTGAATAATAATGGTGAGACTGGACATCCTTGTCTTGCTCTTGATCTTAGAGGAAATGCTTTCAGTTTTTCACCATTGAGAATGATGATTGCTGTGGGTTTTTTGTATATGGCCTTCATTATCTTGAGGTAGGTTCCCTCTATGCCCACTTTCTGGAAAGTTTTTATCATGAATGGCTGCTGAATTTTGTCAAAACTTTTTCTGCATCTATTGAGATGATCATATGATTTTTATTCTTCAATTTATTAATATAGTTTATCATATGGATTGATTTATGTATATTGAAGAATCCTTGCATCCCTGGCATAAATCCCACTTGATCATGGCGTATGATCCTTTAAATGTGTTGCTGGATTCTGTTTGCTACTATTTTTTTTTTTAATGTCTGAAACATTTATATTAACATATTTCCATACATATTTCCATACAAATACAAATATAAGATTTTTAGAAGTTTCATGTAATGTCTGAAACATTTATATTAACATATTTCCATACAAATAACCCAATGAAAATTTAGTATTAGTTGTTTTGTTTGTTTTTTTATACTGCAGGTTCTTATTAGGCATCAGTTTTATACACATCAGTGTATACATGTCAATCCCAATCACCCAATTCAGCACACCACCATCCCCAGCTCACCGCAGTTTTCCCCCCTTGGTGTCCATATGTCCATTCTCTACATCTGTGTCTCAACTTCTGCCCTGCAAACCGGCTCATCTATACCATTTTTCTAGGTTCCACATACATGCGTTAATATAAGATATTTGTTTTTCTCTTTCTGACTTACTTCACTCTGTATGACAGTCTCTAGATCCACCCACGTCTCAACAAATGACTCAATTTCGTTCCTTTTTATGGCTGAGTAATATTCCATTGTATATATGTACCACAACTTCTTTATCCATTCGTCTGTTGATGGGCATTTAGGTTGCTTCCATGACCTGGCTATTGTAAATAGTGCTGCAATGAACATTCGGGTGCATGTGTCTTTTTGAATTACGGTTTTCTCTGGGTATATGCCCAGTAGTGGGATTGCTGGGTCATATGGTAATTCTATTTTTAGTTTTTTAAGGAACCTCCATACTGTTCTCCATAGTGGCTGTATCAATTTACATTCCCACCAACAGTGCAAGAGGGTTCCCTTTTCTCCACACCCTCTCCAGCATTTGTTGTTTGTAGATTTTCTGATGATGCCCATTCTAACAGGAGTGAGGTGATACCTCATTGTAGTTTTGATTTGCATTTCTCTAATAATTAGTGATGTTGAGCATCTTTTCATGTGCTTCGTGGCCGTCTGTATGTCTTCTTTGGAGAAATGTCTATTTAGGTTTTCTGCCCATTTTTGGATTGGGGTGTTTGTTTCTTTGATATTGAGCTGAATGAGCTGTTTATATATTTTGGAGATTAATCCTTTGTCCGTTGATTCATTTGCAAATATTTTCTCCCATGCTGAGGGTTGTCTTTTGGTCTTGTTTATGGTTTCCTTTGCTGTGCAAAAGCTTTGAAGTTTCATTAGGTCCCACTTGTTTATTTTTGTTTTTATCTCCATTACTCTAGGAGGTGGATCAAAAAAGATCTTGCTGTGATTTATGTCAAAGAGTGTTCTTCCTATGTTTTCCTCTAAGAGTTTGATAGTGTCCAGTCTTATATTTAGGTCTCTAATCCATTTTGAGTTTATTTTTGTGTATGGTGTTAGGGAGTATTCTAATTTCATTCTTTTACATGTAGCTGTCCAGTTTTCCCAGCACCACTTATTGAAGAGACTGTCTTTCCTCCATTGTATATCTTTGCCTCCTTTGTCATAGATTAGTTGACCATAGGTGCGTGGGTTAATCTCTGGGCTTTCTATCCTGTTCCATTGATCTATGTTTCTGTTTTTGTGCCAGTACCATATTGTCTTGATTACTGTAGCTTTGTAGTATAGTCTGAAGTCAGGGAGTCTGATTCCTCCAGCTCCATTTTTTTCCCTCAAGACTGCTTTGGCTATTCGGGGTCTTTTGTGTCTCCATACAAATTTTAAGATGATTTGTTCTAGCTCCGTAAAAAATGCCATTGGTAATTTGATAGGGATTGCGTTGAATCTGTAGATTGCTTTGGGTAGTATACTCATTTTCACAATGTTGTTTCTTCCAATCCAAGAACATGGTATATCTCTCCATCTGTTGGTATCATCTTTAATTTCTTTCATCAGTGTCTTATAGTTTTCTGCATACAGGTCTTTTGTCTCCCTAGGTAGGCTTATTCCTAGGTATTTTATTCTTTTTGTTGCAATGGTAAATGGGAGTGTTTCCATAATTTCTCTTTCAGATTTTTCATCATTAGTGTATAGGAATGCAAGAGATTTCTGTGCATTAATTTTGTATCCTGCAACTTTACCATATTCATTAATTAGCTCTAGCAGTTTTCTGGTGGCAGTTTTAGGATTCTCTATGTATAGTATCATGTCATCCGCAAACAGTGACAGTTTTACTTCTTCTTTTCCAATTTGTATTCCTTTTATTTCTTTTTCTTCTCTGATTGCCGTGGCTAGGACTTCCAGAACTATGTTGAATAATAGTGGTGAGAGTGGACATCCTTGTCTCGTTCCTGATATTAGAGGAAATGCTTTCAGTTTTTCACCATTGAGAATGATGTTTGCTGTGGGTTTGTCATATATGGCCTTTATTATGTTGAGGTAGGTTCCTTCTATGCCCACTTTCTGGAGAGTTTTTATCAGAAATGGGTGTTGAATTTTGTCAAAAGCTTTTTCTGCATCTATTGAGATGATCATATGGTTTTTATTCTTCAATTTGTTAATATGGTGTATCACATTGATTGATTTGCGTATATTGAAGAATCCTTGCATCCCTGGGATAAATCCCACTTGATCGTGGTGTATGATCCTTTTAATGTGTTGTTGGATTCTGTTTGCTAGTATTTTGTTGAAGACTTTTGCATCTATATTCATCAGTGATACTGGTCTGTAATTTTCTTTTTTTGTAGTGTCTTTGTCTGGTTTTTGGTATCAGGGTGATGGTGGCCTCATAGAATGAGTTTGGGAGTGTTCCTTCCTCTGCAATTTTTTGGAAGAGTTTGAGAAGGATGGGTGTTAGCTCTTCTCTAAATGTTTGATAGAATTCACCTGTGAAGCCATCTGGTCCTGGACTTTTGTTTGTTGGAAGATTTTTAATCACAGTTTCAATTTCATTACTTGTGATTGGTCTGTTCATATTTTCTGTTTCTTCCTGGTTCAGTCTTGGAAGGTTATACCTTTCTAAGAATTTGTCCATTTCTTCCAGGTTGTCCATTTTTTTGGCATCAAGTTGCTTGTAGTAGTCTCTTAGGATGCTTTGTATTTCTGCGGTGTCTGTTGTAACTTCTCCTTTTTCATTTCTGATTTTATTGATTTGAGTCCTCTCCCTCTTTTTCTTGATGAGTCTGGCTAATGGCTTATCAATTTTGTTTATCTTCTCAAAGAACCAACTTTTAGTTTTATTGATCTTTGCTATTGTTTTCTTTGTTTCTGTTTCATTTATTTCTGCTCTGATCTTTATGATTTCTTTCCTTCTGCTAACTTTGGGTTTTGTTTGTTCTTCTTTCTCTAGTTTCTTTAGGTGTAAGGTTAGATTGTTTACTTGAGATTTTTCTTGTTTCCTTAGGTAGGCTTGTATAGCTATAAACTTCCCTCTTAGAACCGCTTTTGCTGCATCCCATAGGTTTTGGGTCGTCGTGTTTTCATTGTCATTTGTCTCTAGGTATTTTTTTATTTCCTCTTTGATTTCTTCAGTGATCTCTTGGTTATTTAGTAACGTATTGTTTAGCCTCCATGTGTTTGTCCTTTTTACGTTTTTTTCCCTGTAATTCATTTCTAATCTCATAGCGTTGTGGTCAGAAAAGATGCTTGATATGATTTCAATTTTCTTAACTTTACTGAGGCTTGATTTGTGACCCAAGATGTGATCTATCCTGGAGAATGTTCCGTGCGCACTTGAGAAGAACGTGTAATCTGCTGTTTTTGGATGGAATGTCCTATATATATCAATTAAATCTATCTGGTCTATTGTGTCATTTAAAGCTTCTGTTTCCTTTTTTTCATTTTGGATGATCTGTCCATTGGTGTAAGTGAGGTGTTAAAGTCCCCCACTATTATTGTGTTACTGTTGATTTCCTCTTTTATAGCTGTTAGCAGTTGCCTTATGTATTGAGGTGCTCCTATGTTGGGTGCATATATATTTATAATTGTTATATCTTCTTCTTGGATTGATCCCTGGATCATTATGTAGTGTCCTTCCTTGTCTCTTGTAACATTCGTTATTTTATAGTCTATTTTATCTGATATGAGTATAGCTACTCCAGCTTTCTTTTGATTTCCATTTGCATGGAATATCTTTTTCCATCCCCTCACTTTCAGTCTGTATGTGTCCCTAGGTCTAAAGTGGGTCTCTTGTAGACAGCATATATATGGGTCTTGTTTTTGTATCCATTCAGCCAGTCTATGTCTTTTGGTTGGGGCATTTAATCCATTCACGTTTAAGGTAATTATCGATATGTATGTTCCTATGACCATTTTCTTAATTGTTTTGGGTTTGTTTTTGTAGGTCCTTTACTTCTCTAGTGTTTCCCACTTAGAGAAGTTCCTTTAGCATTTGTTGTAGAGCTGGTTTGGTGGTGCTGAATCCTCCTAGCTTTTGCTTGTCTGTAAAGCTTTTGATTTCTCCATCAAATCTGAATGAGATCCTTGCTGGGTAGAGTAATCTTGGTTGTAGGTTCTTCCCTTTCATCACTTTAAGTATATCAAGCCACTCCCTTCTGGCTTGCAGAGTTTCTGCTGAGAAATCAGCTGTTAACCTTATGGGAGTTCCCTTGTATGTTATTTGTCATTTTTCCCTTGCTGCTTTCAATAATTTTTCTTTGTCTTTAATTTTTGCCACTTTGATTACTATGTGTCTCGGTGTGTTTCTCCTTGGGTTTATTCTGTATGGGACTCTCTGTGCTTCCTGGACTTGGGTGGCTATTTCCTTTCCCATGTTAGGGAAGTTTTCGACTATAATCTCTTCAAATATTTTCTCTGGTCCTTTCTCTCTCTCTTCTCCTTCTGGGACCCCTATAATGTGAATGTTGTTGTGTTTAATGTTGTCCCAGAGGTCTCTTAGGCTGTCTTCATTTCTTTTCATTCTTTTTTCTTTAGTCTGTTCCGCAGCAGTGAATTCCACCATTCTGTCTTCCAGGTCACTTATCCGTTCTTCTGCCTCAGTTATTCTGCTATTGATTCCTTCTAGTGTAGTTTTCATTTCAGTTATTGTATTGGTCATCTCTGTTTGTTTGTTCTTTAATTCTTCTAGGTCTTTGTTAATCATTTCTTGCATCTTCTCAATCTTTGCCTCCATTCTTATTCCGAGGTCCTGGATCATCTTCACTATCATTATTCTGAATTCTTTTTCTGGAAGGTTGCCTATCTCCACTTCATTTAGTTGTTTTTCTGGGGTTTTTTCTTGTTCCTTCATCTGGTACATAGCCCTCTGCCTTTTCATCTTCTCTATCTTTCTGTAACTGTGGTTTTTGTTCCACAGGCTGCAGGATTATAGTTTTTCTTGCTTCTGTTGTCTGCCCTCTGGTGGTTGAGGCTATCTAAGAGGCTTGATGGGAGGCTCTCCTGTTTGCTACTATTTTGCTGAGGATTTTTCCATCTATATTCATCAGTGATATTGGTCTGTAATTTTCTTTTTTTTTTTGTAGTATCTTTGGTTTTGGTATCAGGGTGATGGTGGCCTCGTAGAATGAGTTTGGGAGTGTTCCTTCCTCTGAAATTTTTTGGAGGACTTTGAGAAGGATGGGTCTTAGCTCTTCTCTAAATGTTTGATAGAATTCACCTGTGAAGCCATCTGGTCCTGGACTTTTGTTTGTTGGAAGATTTTTAATCACAATTCCAATTTCATTACTTATGATTGGTCTGTTCATATTTTCTATCTCTTCCTGGTTCAGACTTGGAAGGTTATAGCTTTCTAAAAATTTGTCTATTTCTTCCAGGTTGTCAATTTTATTGGCATAGGGTTGTTTGTAGTAGTTTCTTTGGATGCTTTGTATTTCTGCAGTGTCTGTTGTAACTTCTCCTTTTTCATTTCTAATTTTATTGATTTGAGTCCTCTCTCTATTTTTCTTGATGAGTCTGGCTAATGTTTTATCAATTTTGTTTATCTTCTCAAAGAACCAGCTTCTAGTTTTATTGATCTTTGCTATTGTTTTCTTTGTTTCTGTTTCATTTATTTCTGCTCTGATCTTTATGATTTCTTTCCTTCTGCTAACTTTGGGTTTTGTTTGTTCTTCTTTCTCTAGTTCCTTTAGGTGTAAGGTTAGATTGTTTATTTGAGATTTTTCTTTTTTCTTGAGGTAGGCTTGTATAGCTATAAACTTCCCTCTTAGAACTACTTTTCTGCATCTCATAGGTTTTGGATCATCATGTTTTCATTGTAATTTGTCTTTAGGTATTTTCTGATTTCCTCTTTGATTTCTTCAGTGATCTCTTGGTTATGTAGTAACGTATTGTTTAGCCTCCACGTGTTTGTGTTTTTTACGTTTTTTTCCTTGTAATTCATTTCTAATCTCACAGCTTTGTGGTCAGAAAAGATGCTTGATTTGATTTCAATTTTCTTAATTTTACTGAGGCTTGATTTCTTACCCAAGATGTGATCTATCCTGTAGTATTTCCATGCGCACTTGAGAAAAAAGTGTAATCTGCTGTTTTTGGATGGAATGTCCTATAAATATCAATTAAATCTATCTGGTCTATTGTGTCATTTAAAGCTTCTGTTTCCTTATTTATTTTCGTTTTGGATGATCTGTCCTTTGGTGTAAGTGAGGTGTTAAAGTCCCCCACTATTATTGTGTTACTGTCGATTTCCTCTTTTATAGCTGTTAGCAGTTGCCTTATGTATTGAGGTGCTACTATGTTGGGTGCATATATATTTATAATTGTTATATCTTATTCTTGGTTTGATCCCTTGATCATATGTAGTGTCTTTCCTTGTCTCTTGTAACCTTCTTTATTTTAAAGTCTATTTTATCTGATATGAGAGTATTGCTACTCCAGCTTATTTTCGGTTTCCTTTTGTATGGAATATCTTTTTCCGTTCCCTCACTTTCAGTCTGTATGTCCCTAGGTCTGAAGTGGGTCTCCTGTAGACAGCATATAGATGGGTCTTGTTTTTGTATCCATTCAGCGAGCCTGTGTCTTTTGGTTGGAGCATTTAATCTATTCACATTTAAGGTAATTATCAATATGTATGTTCCTATTATCATTTTCTTAATTGTTTTGGGTTTGTTTGTACGTCCTTTTCTTCTCTTGTGTTTCCCACTTAGAGAAGTTCCTTTAGCATTTGTTGTAGAGATGGTTTGGTGGTGCTGAATCCTCCTAGCTTTTGATTGTCTGTAAAGCTTTTGATTTCTGCATCAAATCTGAATGAGATCATTGTGAGATAGAGTAATCTTGGTTGTAGGTTCTTCTCTTCATCACTTTAAGTATATCATGCCACTCCCTTCTGGCTTGTACAGTTTCTGCTGAGAAATCAGCTGTTAACCTTATGGGAGTTCCCTTGTATGTTATTTGTCATTTTTCCCTTGCTGCTTTCAATAATTTTTCTTTGTCTTTAATTTTTGCCAGTTCGATTACTATGTGTCTCAGTGTGTTTCTCCTTGGAGAAAATATCCTCTATGTGACTCTCTGTGCTTCCTGGACTTGGGTGGCTATTTCCTTTCCCATGTTAGGGAAGTTTTTGAGTATAATCTCTTCAAATATTTTCTCAGGTCCTTTCTCTCTCTCTTCTCCTTCTGGGACCCCTATAATGCGAATGTTGTTGCATTTAATGTTTTCCCAGAGGTCTCTTAAGCTGTCTTCATTTCTCTTCATTATTTTTTCTTTATTCTGTTCTGCAGCAGTGAATTCTACCATTCTGTCTTCCAGGTCACTTATCCGTTCTTGTACCTCAGTTTTTCTGCTATTGATTCCTTCTAGTGTAGTTTTCATTCCAGTTATTGTATTATTCATCTCTGTTTGTTTGTTCTTTAATTCTTCTAGTTCTTTGTTAAACATTTCTTGCATCTTCTCGATCTTTGCCTCCATTATTTTTCCGAGGTCCTGGATCATCTTCACTATCATTATTCTGAATTCTTTTTCTGGAAGGTTGCCTATCTCCACTTCATTTAGTTGTTTTTCTGGGGTTTTATCTTGTTCCTTCTTCTGGTACATAGTCTTCTGCCTTTTCATCTTGTCTATCTTTCTGTGAATGTGGTTTTTGTTCCACAGGCTGCAGGATTGTAGTTTTTCTTGCTTCTGCTGTCTGCCCTCTGGTGGATGAGGCTATCTAAGAGGCTTGTGCAAGTTTCCTGATGGGAGGGACTGGTGGTATGTAGAGCTGACTGTTGCTCTGGTGGTCAGAGCTCAGTAAAACTTTAATCCACTTGACTGCTGATGGGTGGGGCTGGGTTCTCTCCCTGTTGGTTGTTTGGCTTGAGGCAACCTGACACTGGAGCCTACCTGGGCTCTTTTTTGGGGCTAATTGCAGACTCTGGGAGGGCTTACGCCAAGGAGTACTTCCCAGAACTTCTGCTGTCAGTGTCCTTGTCCCCAGGGTGAGCCACAGCCACCCCCCACCTCTGCAGGAGACCCTCCAGCACTAGCAGGTAGGTCTGGTTCAGTTTCCCCTGGGTTTACTGCTCCTTCCCCTGGGTCCCAATGCACACACTACTTTGTGTGTGCCCTCCAAGAGTGGAGTCTCTTTTCCCCCCAATCCTGTCGAAGTCCTGCAATCAAATCCCACTCCTATTAGCCTTCAAAGTCTGATTCTCTAGGAATTCCTCCTCCTGTTGCCGGATCCCTAGGTTGGGAACCTGACGTGGGGCTCAGAACCTTCAATCCAGTGGGTAGACTACTGTGGTATAAGTGTTCTCCAGTCTGTGAGTCACCCACCCCGCAGTTATGGGATTTGATTTTACTGTGATTGCGCCCCTCCTACCATCTCATTGTGACTTCTCCTTTGTCTTTGGATGTGGGGTATCTTTTTGGTGAGTTCCAGTGTCTTCCTGTCAATCATTGTCCAGCAGCTAGTTGTCATTCTGGTGTTCCTGCAAGAGGGAGTGAGAGCATGTCCTTCTACTCTGCCATCTTGGTTCCTAATCCTCTTTCCGTTATTCTTATCATCAACATGAAGACTGGGGTTTTCTAATGCAGACAAATCTGTAAGTTGTTATCTATACTTTGCTCAGAATGCATAGCAGCATTGCTCCATGTGAAACACTTAGCCATCAGCAACTTGCAATTCAGAATCAGCAGCTCTCTGGGGGCAGATTCAGACGTGTAAAATAATCATGCAAGGGATGTTGATTTGCGTTTCTGCCTCAAACTGAAAGAAATTAGCAATTAACCATCTTTGGGATATTTCCACAGCTGGGTCTTGATTCATGATCAGTCAAAAGCAGAAATCAGGAATTATGATAAAAGGAACCATGCTTAGATACCAGATTGCCTAATACCAACTCAATCCATCCATCAAAAAAATGCATTGTTTGCCTACTGTGAACTTGGTCATTCTGGTACTGCCTCTGCCAAAACTCTCCCTGACTACACCAGTCCTCACAGACCTCTCTCCTCTTATTCCAACATTCATGGACTTGCTGGTCTTTTAACCCCACCACAATGAACTCTTCTCATGGGACCACATCCTTCATGAAGGCAGTGTGTAACCTTGGGAAACACTGTATCTTTGGTACTATTTTGTGAGAGAGCATGTCTTTTTTTCATAAGTTCTACTCCTTAATGGCCACATAGAACCATGACCAAGTCAGTGGAAGTTTGAGGAAAAAATATCCTGCTTAACAAAAGAAGAACTTTCTTACAGGCAGAAAAATCTACCAGTTAGATGGCTGCCCCCAAGAGAGTGAGTATCCTCCAAATGGGTATTGTTCAAGCAAAAACTATACAATCATCTGACAGTGAGGATGTAGACAGAGAATTGAAAAGTTTGGAAGGGCAGTTAGACTACTTGAGCTCCAATTCCCTTTATATATAGATTCTATAATTCTATGCATTGCAAAGTACACTGAATGGTTACCAGCACAAGGGATAAACAGTAGAGCTGGAGAAACAAGATCTACAAACCTAAATAATTAGTAAATAGGTTCTTGTAAAAAACAGCATTCTTCATTGACATACTAATAAAGCATAGAGTTAACTATTGTATTAGCTATTTACTTTAAAATACTTCAATATAGAGAGTGGGACATTATGGCTGTCATTATTAGTCAGGTTAAGCGACAACCCAAGTCGTCCTAGTATATTCACTGGATCAGCTAGCATTTCTAATCAGGAAGCCCTTATTCCAGAGGTAACATCTATAAGTGTTTCTTTTATCCAGAGGGGCAGAGGATTTGTGAAGACTGTGAACCCTGGAATCAGACTGCCTCCATTGGAATCCTGGCTCTGTTATTTACTAGTTATAATATCTCAGGAATTTAACTTACCTGCACTTCAGTTTCTGAATCTGTAAAATGGGAATAATACTAGTGACTGCCTTATAGCCTGCTAAGAGGATTAAATGAATTAATATGGATATCATTTTTAGAGTAATATATACCACATAGTAAATGCTGTATAAGTGTTAAACAAATAAAATCAGTTGATATCAGATACCTTGCTTAATAACACGCTAAATGTCAGAAATGGGTTCTCACTGGTGAAATTAAAGGTATTCAAATTGTGTAGATTGGTTAGCATAACCTAAAGACACTCTCTGTCTTTCTACCCTTGCATGAACAGGATATAAGAGCAAGGCTAGCAGGCATGACATTCAAGATTTAATCCTTAATTATTCTGGGTCCAGCAATTGAGTCAAAGGATTCTGGTTCCTGATGCCAACTGTAAAGGGAACAGAATCCTGCCTTGAAATATTATCATTTTGCCTTGATTAGACATTTAATGTATGAAGGTAATTAGAACAGTGAAAACATAAAGAACTGTAATTCATGGAGCTTCCAACAGATTATATGAACATTTGTTTGCCTACCTGCTAATGAATATTTGTGTAATAATTATATTTATATGACAGAATTTGTTCTGAGACTTGCTTTTATTATAGCCCAGTGGAGAGGTTGTGGGGGAGAAGCTAACTCTCCATATCAAATAAAAATTTGTAGGATTACCTACAAAGATGGTCTATCCTAAGAAGTGCATAATGGCCAAACTGAATTAGGTTCACGTCACAAGAAAAGGAGAATAGACTAGGGTATATGATGGTGCAGTGGTTCAGCATGATCCACTGAACCCAGTAATTCAGAAGGATCTGAGACAGTAGCAGAGAGGGTGAAACTTGAGCCTCTGTAAATGGATGAAACATAGGTAACAGTAGTAATAAAGATAGGAAGGAAAGTGTGAGAGTGACTGAGATTCTGAGATAATGAGGAGTAGGAATATAAAGTTTGGCTAAAAGGGGTAACGTCAAAATATAGAGAGATTAGAGGTTAGGCAAGTGGTTTTTGGCTGGGTGGACAATGCATAGCTTCCTAATATGGCTTCTCTCAGTGCTTTACAGAAATGCTCTCCTGCACATCATCAATGATCTCCTAGATCCCAAAATGTTATCTCAGTTCTTCCCTTTGTCCACCTTTCTGAAGTGTTTGACCTGTGATGTACCTTCCCTTCTGGAAGATGACAAGCACAAAGGCGGAAATGCTGGCCTTGGGTCCTTGAGAGAGTTGGAGCTGGAGATCCAGATTTGCAAAAGTGGAAGTGTTGATGCTGTGGCAAGGGGTAAGGGTACGCTGTGCTGGGGTGCCCAGATGCCAAGAACTGTGACAGAACCTTGGATGGTGATGACATTGAGAGGGCAGGGAGAGAGATGGGCAGGGGAGCAGCGATCAGAATACAGGAAGGGAATCAGGGAGCTCAGAGAGAGAAACCAAAGGATGATGTGGGTGCTCAGTGATGCATACCTGTTGTGGGTGGCTCTGGGAGTTGCTAGGGCTGAGGGTGTATCTCCGTGTTTGCAGAGAGGATAGGGAGGACAGTGAATACATCAGACCTGCCTACCAGTTTATTAACTCCATGGATGCATCCACCTAGAAAATATCGATGATTCACTGAGATAATGATTTTCCTTTTTATCTCTTCCTGTAGTTCCTCTTCCCTGCTTCATCAGTAAATTAAACCACAAAATGAGGGAACCTGTGTGTCTCTTCTTGACAAAGCATAGGCCCTGTTGCCATGGGACTCCCTGCAGTTTTCCACTATTAGAATTATTATAAAGATATGTGCACAAGGAGAACAGATGAAAGGACTCATCAAAATGAATGTGTAATTACATTTTTTACAACACTATCTTCTAATCAATGGGGAATGTTTGCATTTAAAGCATTTGGAATTAAAAGTAATTGGTTTAATCTATGTTGTGTTTCTTTCTGCAGGCTCTGGACACCCCATATTAATAAACTTCCTTCAATTTTTTTAATAGAATATAAAGGACAATACTCTAGTGAACAGAGTCGTTCATCCATCCAACAGATATTTACCGAAAGCCTCTCATGTGCTGGCGAGTGTCCCAGGCACTAGAGATACAGAAATGAACATAGTAAAAAATGCTCCTGCCCTCAGGGAGCTTGCATTCTGGATATTCTGAAAAGGTCACACAGACAACAAATTTTAATTTATTTTGTCAGTTGTTTTGCTTAAATAAGTTTTTAAAGCTGTCTGCTTCACTTTCCTTATCTACTAAAAAAACTTAGAACACAGTTAAATACTCAACAAATGTGTTAAATTCAGGGGATGATGTATGCAGAAAACTAGAAAGCAACATACCTAATTAATTCAGAAATCATCATGGGTTGGACCACCTTGGAGGTCAATTGGCCTGTGACTTTTATAGTGCTGCTTGCTCTTGGAGGAGGGACAATCATGTTTGATGGATAAACTCTCTGTTTCTGGTGCCACTGCTGGGTATTCATTGTCATTAAAAATCCCACTTCCAGGAGCCTCACCCATTGGGAGCTTATTTGGTTTACTTGGTTTACACTCAGCAAAAAGTGTCTGAGTGAACTTTTAAACTCTTGGCTGTGCCCTATATAATGCTTATGAAAAGTTAAAATTCCTTTTTAACATTAGTAAAAAGCTTTTGTTATCATTATGTTTAGTTCTTTCTGTTAGAACAAAATAAATGGAGCTTTTCTGCCACCTTGCTCTGCAAAGCTAACCAGGTCCTGGTTAATTTACGACCACTGGAATGTGCATGCTTAGCTGAGGTCCTCAAGATCTATAGAACAATAAGAGGGAGGTCATCATTACATTGTCCTGTTATGCACTTACTAAGGGGTAGAAGAGGTAGATATCAGGCCTGCTTTTGGCAGAATGATCACTTGGGGCAGCAAGGTCTGAGAAAACATTTACATGATTCTTTCCAGTCTTTGTGAATAACATTCACATAAACTCTAATGAATATGTTGGTTTCATAGCGAAATTAAGTCCAAACAAATGGTAAGGTGAAGATTGAATAAGATGTGCAGAAGGTAGTGTAATATTGTAGTCACATGGCCAGTGGAAAATCAGCATCAACATTAGTATCATTGGCCCACATCTTCCTGTGGGAAGAAAATATGGGAAGCACATATATCCGAAAGGTATATATTTGAAAAAAATTAAAACACTAATTAGAAAAGATACATGTACCCCAATATTCATAGCAGTATTATTTACAATTGCCAAAATATGGTAGCAACCTAAGTGTCCATCAACAGATAAATGGATAAAGAAGATGTGGTACATATATACACAATGGAATATTATTCAGCCATAAAAAAAAGAATGAAATTTTGCTATTTGCAGCAACATGGATGGGCTTAGAGAGCATTATGCTAAATGAAATAAGTCAGAGAGAGAAAGACAAATACTGTATGATATCACTTATATGTGGAATCTTAAAAATACAACAAACTAGTGAATAAAACAGAAAAGAAGCAGACTCACAGATATAGAGAACAAACTAGTGGTTACCAGTGGGGAGAGGGAAGAGGGGAGGGGCAATATAGCAGTGGGGGGTTAAGAAGTATAAACTATTAGGTATAAAATAAGCTACAAATATATATTGTACAGCACAGGGAATATAGCCAATATTTTATAATAACTGTAAATGGAGTATAACCTTTAAAAATTATTAATTACTATAATGTACACCTGTAACTTATATAATATTGTAAATCAACTATACTTCAATAAAAATAATAGAAAAATAAAATATGGAAAGCAGCCCAGTATTCACGACTTTTTTTTTTTATGAGTCTAGTGTGAGGAATCTGTGGCCTGGTGATTTACTATAAAATTAAAAAAAAAATTTGTAATATTAACAGATTTTTAATACTGTAAAGTTGAAAAAAATTCACAGTGTAAGGAAGAAAATGAAAGCCATCTAAATTAAAGTTCCACCACCCTGAGATAACTACCATTAACATTTTATGCCTACACAACACATAGCTTAAATTTTTACTTAAATTATATATGAAACATGCTGTTTTTGAATGTGACATCTTAAATCTTTTATTTTTTATGTCCTCTCTCCACCTTGTCATTTTTAACTGCCAAGTGTGCATCTCCCCATACCTTTCCCAGGTCATATAATCATATATAAACACACATTATAGGGAAGTTTTTAAGTCATTGTTTTACAAAAGTAGAATTCATTATATATACATCTCTCCCTATTGCTTTTGTAAGTTAACAATAAGTTGTAGAAGTCCTTCAGGTTCATTGGTATGGATTGAAATCATTCTTTAAAAAAGCTGCATACTCTTTCATGTCATAGATAAACCACAATGTATTCATTCATTCTCCCACTGATGAATATTCCTTTTGTTTACAGGTTTTGCCCCTATAAAAAAGGCTGCAATCCATTTTTCTTGTTCATTTATCTTTACACTTGGTGCTTTTCTGTCCAGGGGAAGATTCCCAGAGGTGAGATTGGCTGTGCCACTAAGAATTTGGATGGAGAGGTAATTCAGCAAAATGGAATTTGCTTTCTGGAAGAGGGGTATGACTGATAAAACTAGAGACAAAAAAGGTCAAGCAAACATTAGATGGTCGCTGTCATGCTCTGAACATCAGATGTGCTCTAAAAATGCATGTTGATTAAAGGAATGAATGAGTGAAGGAATAATTGCAGAATTCCTCCTGTCCCCCTATTGTTGTAAATCCTTCGGTGAAGTGATAAAAACAGATTGCTCTTGTTCTTCTGTTGTATAAACCCCATTTCATTTGCCTCTGGAATTTAGTGATCTGGGTATGACTAGCCCGTTAATTCATGGCTATTTCTTGTTACACTTTACGTACCTAAGGTTTATTCATGTTGTGATAACCTACCTGAATTCCTCAGGAGGCCAAGATGTCCAAGTCCCCCCAGACACTGCGTCCTCAAGGCATTAGCATTCTCTCAGTCATTTCTACTCAGGACACCTATCATACCGTGTTAGTGCTGTTTAGTGATACATTTTCCCAAAGGTTCTTTTCCTTTTATTTCTCTCATGTTCTATTCCAGTTTTAATTGTAAATTTGCCAGACAGCTGTCAGATGTCAGCACATTGAAGGCTTTAGTCATCTGATGGCCACTTTCCACATTTTCACTTCAAATATTTGCATTTTTATCTCCATACATAAATCTCTCCCTGGGTATTTATATACCAAATCCAGATTTGGATTAATTAACTTGGATGTATTACTCATAAAATGAAAGGACATTCTAGTTCTAGAATGAAACACTTACATTTAGATTCTTACAGTTGAGAAAGTCAAGGCTCATTATTTCACTCACTTGCTAATTTCTAACGGCCCCTTGGTGTGCGAACTAGAAAACTTGAACAACTTAATCACCCATGAATTAGTTGACACAAAAAGCAGCAGAATTTCATTTCAAAAACACATCAATATTAGGATACATTGTCCATAATATTTTAAAATATTCATGAATGACATTTTTTAACTGTGACCAAATTTGGTAAATTTGTCTATGCATTCTGTGAATGTATGCATAACAGTGTACCAAGATTACAGTGAAAATATTTTTAAGTTTTTCCTGAGGTGTTTTTTAGGGTTTTTTTTTTTTTTTTTGCGCTTCAGGAAATGACGAGACCACTACTTCTGCATAACCCATGAGGAGGCCCCTCTTTTGCTATGTCTTCAGTTAACCCTCAAGCACCCCTCAGAGTCTGTAAGTCACGGATCTCCTGTCTAAAGCTGGGACTGAGAGCCCTTAGGGACATGAAGGAAATAAGGTTTAAATGGCAAAACAGGGAGGCTTCCTTTTAAATGCTAGAGACTGCAAAGGAGAAGATGAAGAAGAAAGCAGGAGAACAACTACAATAATGAGAACAACTAATATCTATTGAGTGCTTACTAATTGACCGCAATTTACATGCCTATTGTATGTATCTGTATAGGAAGTTTGCAAAATTGGTTTGCAAGTATTACCATTTCCAGGAGAAAACGGAGACTCTGACACACAAATTTCCCAAGTTACTCAATTGGTGAATTAAAGCCATGGACTGGAACCTGCTTGTGTCTGCCCCAAAAGTCCTTTATACAGTCAGACCTCCGCTTGCCGCGGTTCCGCCCCGCCTCGGTTCCGCCCCGCCTCGGTTCCGCCTCCCAGGTAGGAGGGCCGACTGTGCTAGGCCATTTTATACAAGGGACTTGAGAGGGCGCCTGTTTTGGTGTGGGCCGGGATCTTGGAACCAGTCCTCGATGGATACTGTATCACCATTTCCCTCTGTGGAAGAAGTACTCCTCAGGGCCTGTGACCTTTGGGAAACTTGAGTGCTGCAGCAGGTAGAAGCCCTCTGTTTCTGTGGCTCATCATCTGCCCTTACCTCTTGCACCCTCCTCATTTCTAGTATCCAGATACCTAGCAGGGCTGCCTGCTGGAGGGGCCTCGGTTGGCTCTGGCCAATTCTTTTTCTGCTTTTTACCCTTGCCATGCCCTGCCTGGCCTCACTTTGCTCCAGTCTTCCCCACATCCTGCCCAGGAGTCATGCCCCTCGCCATATCCTCATCTCTAAGACTCATTTGATGGCGGGGTTCCTTAAAGCTTGTTGGCTAGCTTGTGGGATGGAAGAAGTTACAGGGGACGTGTCAATCAGTGCAGGAGACCCAACCCCTGCAGCACTTGGCCCTCCGGTCCAGGTACCTCGGCGGCCTTGCTTCATGCACACCGGGAAGCACTTAACCTGTGGGTATAAGGCAGGATGACAGGCTGGCCTCCCAGCTCCAGAACTGAATATTTATCTTCCTAATCTAATTTAAATATGGAACATAAATACAAGGTTTGATGATTCCTGACTCCTCTATTGTCTGCTGCTTATTTGGAAGTATTGAGGACAAAGATCACAGCCTGCCTACTGTTTCAATAAACAAAGGATACTGCCACTGTAAAGCCATCAGCCACTGCAGGCACCGCTGACGGTGCACCCTGAGGGGATTTAGGATGGAGAAAAACTAGATACTGTCCCTAGATAGTTAAGATGTATATCAAAGGAATGATTCAATAAGCCCTGGCTCTTGCATCTTCCCATGCAGAGAAAAGCACTAAAATATTTAACTTGAAATGACTGTTTTTTGTGATTAGCAGTAATGTCTTGATGTTCGACTACATTTTTTTCCCCCAACAAATCTCCTAAGTATCCCGGTTCCTCCCTTAGGTCTTCAGAACAGTCCCTCAGAGCTCTCTGGGGGGCTGCCATCCCGGGCTACAGCTGAAAGCTGTCAGTTAACTGCATTCTGAACTTTCTGCAAATGAGCAAGGAGGTAAGACCAGATTCTGATGTTACTCCGACAGCATTATATTTCCCTCCCAGAAGGCCTATTTTGGAAGCATCAAACCTAAGAACAAATAAACACTACTTTTTTGGGACAATGACCTATAGCTCCTATTCCCTTTACAATTACAGTTTTCAAGTTAAGCTTTGTTCATTGAGTGGCTGTCCTGTTGCTGCTGTTTACCTATGACTGTGCACTGGATCATCTTCTCCATGTCTTGGTGATGCTCACTAGTGGCAAACACAGTGAAGGTGCTTCAAGGACTTGTGAATGAGAAACGTTGCCTGCCGTATCAGTAAACAAAGGATGTTGCAGCCATCAAGCCATCATACCCGCTGGTGAGCCCTGAGGAAACTCAAGATGGAAACAGGATATCTGCCATCCAGCAGTCAAACACTGTGGCCATCCTCAATGGTGCATCCTGAGGAGACTCAGGATGAGGAAGCACAGGGTACTGGCCTTGGCTAGCTGAACTGCATATCAAAGGAATGATTTTAATGAGCCCAGACTTTTGCATCTTCCCATACATAGAAAAGCACTGAATTCATTAATTGAGATGTCTGGTTTTCTTTAATTAACAATAATTTTTTTGGCGTTCTGAATTTCCTGGTCTTTGTTGCAAAAACTACATATCCTGGCTCCTCCCCACCCTCTTGGGAGCCATCCCTCAGAGTGATCCTTGAGCCTGCCTCCCGGGCTTGAAGTCCTCAGAAAGTCTGCTAAATAAAACATAATTCTCAACTTTTACATTGTGCTAGACTGAGTTTCTAAATTCAGTCCTAGATTAATTTTCTAAATTATGTGAACTATAGTTTATAACTGAAAATAATAAATTTACTTTTTAAATTGAAAAACATGGGTAGGATTTTTTTTAATGTTTATTCGAATATTTACTGCTTGATGAAAATTATTTTACAGAGGTTTGTCTAAACATGGGAAAATTCACTCACTATAATTTCTAATTATGACCAAACTTGAAAGTCAATGGCCTTTCAACATCCACATCTTATTGTTCAATATTCTTGAAAATAGAAGGCCCCACTAGTCCTTGTGGGCACAGCGCCTATCAGCTAACCAACCTCTTAATGGCACAAGGAACAAAACACTTCACCATTACAAAACTCAAAGGATACAAACCAGAGTTTGTTCAAAACGTCTCTTCACTGTTCCAGCTCTATCCCAACTTGAAGGGTGGGAAATCACAATTTGTGAACCCAGGTTAGTGAAGGACATATTTCCCCATGGACCAAATGTTTGATATTTTGCTTAGGAAGGGTAATGAATACACAAGGGAAAATGGAGAGTTTCATTGTAAAATGCCATACAACTGCTTTCATTTAGATGATTACTTTTACCTTGTCTTTTCTTAGTAAATGGCTTTCAGAGTTAGTTGTTTCAGAACACCACATCAAAACAAAGTGTTTTTTCTGTTTCTGTTTTATGGAATTTAAAATATCTTTGTTGTCAACCATTAGGTTGTCAAACTTCTGTCAATTTTTGTTCATCTGTTTTTAAAAATTGTCCAGAGTTCAGTGGGCAGGACCCCCTTTCCAGGAATGGGTGTGCCCTAAGCAAGGACTTGTGACACTCAGTTCCATGTGGCTGGCTTCCTCTCCATCAGGGAACTCATCTGATGGGTCATTCCTGGTTCTTACATATTTGGAACAGCTCCCCTTCCCTAAATCAGCCCTCAACCTCTCTGGTCCCTGAGGCAGACTGCTCCTTGTTATGGAGATGATGTATCAATTTCTCACAGACAGATGTGCTTAAATATATTTATTAATAATATATTTTGCTATTCTAAGTGTCTTCATTTGGTTCTGACACTTAAGCTTGCATTTTCTCAGGGGTGACAGAAGAAAACAAAGATGTCATTTCTTAGCTTTCAGGTGTTAAAAGTTGCAGCCTCAGCATAGGACAAACATAATTAGAAAAAAAATTTACTGACTGAGCATAATCCTCCTTCCAGGCATGAATCAAGAAGAGCCTCTGATGGGAAAGGCATAATTGGAGAGGGAACAAGAGTCAGACCTTCGTAAGTGCTGGTAGACTCGGGCTTGACTAGGTGGGTAGGCGAGGGAGTGGGGGCAGTGTTTGATAGAACTCTCTAGGTTAACTTTGGGAAACCCAGGAGTAGAATATCTTGTGTGCTGCTTTCTGCCTGGAGATCTGAGAGATGGTCAGTCCCACCCTGAGCTCCTGTGCCACTAGGACCCCAGAAAGAGAGTGGAGGTGTGTATACGGGGCTGCCAGGAGTAGCAGACCAGGCTGAGGCATCCTCAGAGAGAACCCCGCCCCACAGCAAGTGCCCTCCTGTGTGGCTGAGAGAGGACCCACCGGCCTCCCCTGACAGAGGCCTGCAAGCATGAGCGGGCCTTTCCTGTGTCAGAGAGAGGGATGGATTCAGGGATTTCAGGTTCAGAACAAGAAAGAGTTCTGTGACAGACACCCATGGAGATGTGGTCATCCAGCAGGTGCCAAGGAAAAGAAGTGACACCATCCAGGGACTGAAAGGGACCACATCTCAGCAGATGTCAGGGACCAATCATTTGCCCTGGAGTTAAGTCCACCCTGTGTAATCGAGAGAGGGAAAGTACTGAATTTCACTGAGACTATTCCTAAAAACAAGTTTGTACTTCAGACTGGCAATTCCAAATCAACTTAGCTATTTTAGGACTCATACTGGAAAAATACGGTACCAAACAGAGGTTCAGGTGAGCTATAGGAAAGTAAAGTTATATTTTGCACACCCAAGTTTGTGACCTGAGTACGTCTACTAGCCATTGGATTATAAATTGACTTCCGGGGATGTTTCCCTAAATGTGCCAGCCGGTTGAAGTGTCTGCTTTCTTTGGCAGTTATATTTATTGGCATAGCTAAATCCATGGCTGTTTTAGCTTGTATGTCTGACTTTTAATGAGCTTTATTTGTCTAAGTCCAAGCTGGAGAGATGCACCCACTCTCAGGGTACTGGCAACCACGAAAGGCAGAATCTGCCGAGCTGAGGACATAATCTGACATGGTGACATGTCTCAGATGAGGCTCTCCTGGAGTCACATTAATGCGAGCACTTGGATGGAAGCCCTGAAA
This sequence comes from Balaenoptera borealis, assembly GCF_965194805.1. Lineage (NCBI taxonomy): Eukaryota > Metazoa > Chordata > Mammalia > Artiodactyla > Balaenopteridae > Balaenoptera > Balaenoptera borealis. Next base: position 45,157,233 of record NC_138861.1, read on the forward strand.
CCAAGAGCATAGAGGCTCCGTCTTACTTACATTTTCATCAAGTACCCAGATTGGTTCATGAGGACATAAGTTCTCAATAAATGTTGAAAAATTTGAGCCAAACTAAATGTATTTTCCCTCTTTTTGATTCCTAATGTCTTTCCTAACCTTGCTAACTTAGCCCTTTCCTCCCGGACAGCACTTTCCTCTCTGGAGAGGGTGGTGCCCCCACGAGGGCTTGCTGTGCTGCTGCTTCGAGAATCACAGCATCAGGCACCCAAGTTCTCAGGTCCACTCCCACCCAGGCAAGAGACTGAGGACACAGGAGGCGAACACTGGAGGAGGGGAGAGGCAGGAAAGACCAAATGGGACCACAAAGCCCAACTGCGGAGCAAGTCATTTGGCAGGGGCTTATTTTAAACTTCACGCCTCAGTGACTCTCTGTGGAAGAGAAAAAATTCACCTATCTTGAGTATAGTTCTCCACAAGGAGGAGTCTGTGTCTCGGTGGCAGAATGCAGGAGAACATTCTCATTGGATCATCTCAAACCCATCTGCTGTCCCTGAGCATGTGGGTATCAGAGGCTGACTCAGTGGTTCTTAACAGTGGACAGCTTGGCCCTAGGGAACATCTGGCCATGTCTGGGGACATTTTGGCTGTCACAGCTGTGGGGAAAAATGCTACTGGCCTCTAGTGTGTAGAGACAAAGGATACTGCTAAACATGTTTGACCCCAGCAAAGAATAATCTGGTCCAACATGTCAATAGTGCTGCTGTTAAGAAACCCTGGGTTAACATTTTAATTTAAATTGTATTAAAAATGTAAATATTCAAAAAACAATTTACTGGTATGTGTTAGTTACACCTCAGGCACGACAGCCATAGCAAGATTACCATACTGAATGGACAATATTTCAAACATCGCTCGATAAGTAATTGACAAAATATGACCCTTGTCTTTGTCAGAAGTTTGTGGAAGTGGTAAAAGAGAGGATAAGCAGTGATCTTGGCACCCACCAAGTGTAAACGCCCTGCATATTGCGACTGGCCACTTTGCTGGTGAAGCCTGTAGATTCTGTTGCACTGCAAGGAATGCCTTGGTGCATGGGCCACACCTCCCCCCTTGGGGAGTGAAACACTCCCAGAGGCTGCACTGAGCACTCTCAGCTGAGTCCCTCCCTAAACACTGCTCTAGGCTGGCATGAGCAGCCTTGCCCAAAGTCACCTCAGGCACCTCCTCAGTCAGCTTGAGGCTAATGACTTGTCTGAGAGGGAATGTAATCAATTCGAGGTTATGCGGAGGGGCCCTCCTAGCCCCTGAGCTCCCAGTGGGATCACCTGAGGCTTTTGTGTGCCTGCAGTGCAGTTGCTCCTCCCTCTGCCCAGTCCTCAGGCCTCCCTCCTCCTCACCAGCCCTTGGTGCTGAAGATCCTCCCCAGTGAACCCTCTCAGAGCTTGTTTCCCAGGGAACCCACATTGGGATATGCACAGATATAATAATTTGGGGCAAATTTAACAGTACCATGTAAAGATCTCTTTAGGACACATTAAGGTTTCAGAACAGTACAGAACAAACCAGTTGATAATTCATATGAGAACATTTTGTGTTCCTGTATCCCAAGAGGGTTGGAGGGATAGTGAAAGAGAAAGTACTCTCAATGGATACAAAGCTACTCCTTGAAATGATGTAGGATGACTGACTGGAAGTAGAATATGGGTAAACAATGTGATGTCACTGGACCAGCCTCTTTCTTATTTAAAAGTTTCAGTTTCTGGGTTTTTTTGCTTGTTTCTTTGTTTGTTTGTTTTCCTACAAATATCCACATGCCATTTATTGAAACTGACTAGGTGGGCTATGACATGGGAAGGACTGTAGTAAGTACAGCCTGTCCACTCACCTTACAATTCTGTGTTCAAAGAAGCCCGTCGCTTCCCCTTCATTTGATTTATCATCTTTAGTAGCAATATATGCTTAAATCATAAAGAGACAGGGAAAAATAGAGAACATTTTTTTCTACTTCAGTTTGTATTTCTAATGGGGGGAAAGAGTTTAGCAAAGGTCTTTCAGCTTTTCCCCATAGGAATCTATATTTTTATGTAAATTATATTTATATAATGGGATTTGTTCTCCAAATTCTCTTATGGTCTGTATGGTCTCTTATGATTCATCTCATTTGCAGACACTACAGAAGATATGAAAAGTGTTGCTATGCAAGACTAAGGGCACTGATTTTTTTCTGTTATTGATTATAATAATGATGTAGATGCATATCAGTAACATATGCAGAGCAGACAATAGGTGTGTGGGTTGAATGGGGAATTGGAAATAAAAGTGGAGATTGAATTATATCCCAGTAAGGCTGCCCATCTTTGTAGTGCTTATTCTTTAAGCATTTTAAACCCCTAGGGACTTATTTCATGTTGACATTCAGTCAGAAGGCATTGCATTACACACCTGTCTCTATTTCAATCTAATTGAAGGTTATTTTATTCCTGATGAGTGCCCATATTGTTATAATGTATGAAATATGATTTATATTGGAATAACACAGGACTAATTTTTTTTTTTGCTACCAGTTATCACACTCTTGTATTTATGTCACACTCCTCCCTCCTTTGATAAGGCAAAGTGCTTTCATAAAGTCTCACTTATTTTCATAAAATTTCTGAGGGATAGATTGGGCAGGTTTAAACTTTTTTTTCACTATGGATTAGGAAATTGGGACTTAGAAAGTGTTGCCCTTATACCACATATTGGTTTGGGGCACAGTAAGTTGCCATCATACTTGGTGGCAACCAGAAGATTAGGAGAAAAAAACCCAAAGTTTAATTTCTGTGAAGGTCAGAATATACAGCAGAACTCCATCAAAGCCAATTTTATCAATTGTCTATTTGTCATTATTTGACTTGAGGCTGATTTGAAACTTTTATTTTCATTCTTTGTGGATATTGTTCTTTGGGGTTGTTTTTTGGTCATGCTGAGTGGCTTGTGGGATCTTAGTTCCCCAACCAGGGATCGACCCACACCCACAGCAATGAAAGCACAGAGTCTTAACCACTGGACCAGCAGGGAAGTCCCTGGATATTGTTATATAAACCCTTTCTAGGGGAACGCATTGAACTTGCCAGAGAAGAACAATTGAAATGAATCTTGATAATTGCAAATGAACTTGATCTGTTGGTTAAAGAAGGTCCAACACAAACTCTACTTGAAACTAAATATGAGCAGTGAGTCCTACTATCTGGAGGTTTAGAATACATCATGAGCAGGGCTTTAATATTTGTAGTACAAAACATGGTTTTAGCTAAAGGAAAATAAAACGAACAAAAACCAAATTTATCTCTGGGGTCTGTGAATATTTTTAACTCCAATTTCATCTCCCTGTGGGAGGGAAGGAGTAAGTGTCCAGAGTAATAAAGAACTTCTGGAAAAGTATCCAGAGTTTTGGAACCCTGAAAAGACTATTGTGAAAGGACCAAAGACTCAAATTTTAAATGAAGGCTCCATCCTTTGCTACTGATGGCCTGTATGCAGCAGGCAGATAATAAGGTCAACTTACTGGTCTTGGTGGTGAACCACTCAGTTCACTATGCTTAGGTTCTTCAATTCATGAATGTTCTTTTATGCTTTTATGTGGAACTAGCTTAGTCAGTTTTGCAAGCAGACCAGGCCCTTTTAAAGAAAACTGCTTTACTCTGTAATCAAGGCTTTTCTTTCTTTCTCTTTCTTTTCTTTTTTCCTTTTTTTGCACAAATTGTTCTTTTCCTTTCTCAGTCAACAGGCAGCCTTGGCTATGGCCATCCTGTGTTGAGGGCACTGAGGTGGTTTTGACACAGGAGCAGTGAGTGGGGCCTCCATCACTCACACGCTAGGACTCAAAGGATAGGGATGATTTCAGTTTGTGGAGGTGCAGCACAGTTATCTGAAAAAGTGTTCTCATACCTGAAATGAGTATTCCAATGACTCACTAATATTCCTACTTTACTCATATTAAACCCACCCTGACTAAAGGAAATTTTCTTACAACTTTATTCTCTGTTGCACGTAATAAATAATGAAATTTATCAACAAGGCATTTCCAGTTATAATTAGCATCTGTGTGCCTATGTGAAGAGGGAATTCAAAGTTTCTCTACCCTGATACCCCTTTTATAACCCTCTAGAGAGAAGTTAGGGCAAGAACATCCACTCTCAAAAGCAGATGTGTTGTGCAAATGCTAGAACATCTTGGAAGGGTTTTTGTTTTTGTTTTTCTAGAGCTGGTGTCCCCTAGATGGGTTGCATGGACGTGTTTTCTTCTGTGTGTCTGGACTTAAGAATCTGGGCTCAATCAGCCCTAGCCAGCTCTCACTTTCACTTTGCCCACATGCAGCCAAGTTTACTGCTACCATATCAGCCTGAAAAACCTAGGGCAGGTGGCTTGGTCCACTTTAATATAAGTTGAGTATTGAGTAATCTGCTCCCTCTTTCCCTTTGTCTCCATCTCCAATATCCCTGGCCCTATGGGATGTGGATTTTCTTTTTCTTTGAGTTTTAAGATTCAAGATTTGAGTCTGGGTTTGAGGGGAAGAAGGATCCCCAAGTCTCTAACAGAGGCAAAAAACGGAATTTTCCTGTGGTCCAGCCCAATATCCTAGTTCCTACAATGGATTTTGGACCCAAAGTTTAAGCTAAATAATAAAGTATTTTGCATCTCTTTGCCCTCTTTATATATAAGTATAGCGTTCTCAGGAAGAAGGCTGTATTTTACTATGATCTTGTGGAGAGAGAATTAGACAGACTTGGCTCTGCCACTGCAGTAAATGAGTCAAACAAGTTATTTCACTTGAGCCTGAGTTTCCCAACTGTAAACTGATTGTTAAACACTCTTTGGTTGTGAGGATTTATTACAATTTATTAAGATTTAAAAATTATCTAGTACAGTGCCAGACACAGAATATGTTAAACCAATGGCAGCTATAATATGGAAACAAAGATGAAATGAGCACATTCTAGGCTAGGAAAAATGTTTGGCTACTATTAGATTTATTATATAGAAATGTGCTTTCTGCATGTTTGTAAGTGTCTAGCATTCCACTAACAAAACCCAAGGGCTGCAGGAGTCTGGAGGAATGAGAAGTAAAGCAGAGGTCACAGGACTGTGAAGCTCTCTTAAGGCCGAGCAGGCAGCAGAGGCTGGCTTGGATGAGTGCGATAGCTTGTGAAGCCCCTGAAGATGAAGTGAGGAAGTGAGGGTATTTATCATGTCCAAATTGTGAGGCAAAGTGGAAATGAGAGGGTAAACAGCTTGTGGGGAAACTACCATACTAAGTCATGTTCGCCACCTGCTGGGGGTAGATTTGTGATTTACACCACACAGGACTTGACAGAGTGGGATTCCTGGGGCAGGGTCTGCATGTCTATCTGTCCATAGGATTTGTTTCTGAGGCTGCATCCTACTTTCTTCCTGAGCATATTCCACCTCTGTATCTCAGGTATCTGTTTTTCCCCTCTCTGTCTTAAAGTCTTCTGACCACCATCACTCTTATCCTCTTTGACTTTCCAAGAGCTGCTGAAACTTAAAAGTCTCTAGTAGGCAGTCCCCACAGAGCATGCTGTTGGGCTGCTGGCCCCGCAGATGAGGCCTCACTCTTGTTGTGGATGCTGTGACATCCCACCATCCACACCCACATCCCACCCACACCCCAACATCCATTAACATCCTCCCCCATTAGTGTCGACCCCGTCTCCAGCCTGGCTTGGTATAAACCCAGAGGGCAATCCTCTCCTCCTGGCTACAGTTCTGGTCATTTACAACCAAGCCAGTCAGTGCCTGGCATGCTTCCAGCTACAAGGGTGAGTTTGGGGTGGTTCAGTCACTGAAAATGTGAGGAATTCTGTTCAAAGGTTGTAGAACTCAAGCTCTGTGTCCTACTGGTAAAGTGAGGAAACATCGGTAGCATTCCTATGGCTGAGGTGAGGCCGCTTTGGGATGGCCCTGACTGCGAAGGAAGGGTGCTGTTTCCTTATGACATCTCTGTATAAACCAACTTCAAGGCTCATCCAGCCTCTGGACTTCCCAATAAGATGGACTAGTAAGTTCTTTTTGGACATTTATTCTTAACTGCTATTGTGAACATCTTAATGGATGTAATTATGGGTATGTGCCTCTGTGTACACCAGATCTCAGGAACTCCTCATTATGGATGAGAGTGCCAGTTTGGACTCAGGTACCATAGGTAAGGCTGCCAGAAAGAGAAAGGAAGATGCACAAAACTGTGTGTTGCACAGGGTTGAAGAAGCTGCATGGAAACAAAATCCTCACTCTTGCAAAGATGACAGGTAGTTCAAAGGCTCAGAAAGGAACTTGGTTTTGGTTAATGCACTAAAGCAAAAATCTACCAAAATATAACTTTTTGGAAGAAAAAGAATTATTTTAAGATTTGACTTTACAGTTTTAATTGTAAACCTTGTCTCACCAAAGCTTTCAGCCAATGCTTTTAATGCAAAAACCTTAGGCAAGTGGATTCTGGTGGCAAACAGGAAACAGTTTTCAGTTTTACTTCTGGGTTGACATGGTACAGAATAAGAGTAAAACAATCCATAAGCTAAAACAGCAGCTCAGAGTCAGAGGTTAATCTGAATCCATAAGACTCCATCCCTCTCAATGTTTGGAGTAGCTAGAGGAATGATGCACTATGCTATCTCCTCTTGTGGGGTGTGATTCAAGCTTATTTTATTTGACCAGCCATAAAGGACTTTTTTTTTTTTTTTTTTGGTAAAACCATTTGAGTTACATATAGGAGGGAAAAATTACAATATACATACTTTTGAATTTTTACGGATGCCAAACAAAATAATCTCAATCTAGCCTGAGATAGATTAAGGGTGGTGCTATTTCCAATTCCAAATTGAAGTCAGCAGGATATAAATTATTACAATTAAAATGAACAATTTTGAGTTTAAATATTTTCATCAGTCATGTTGTTGTTTTAAGCCACCTCTTGTGTCGCTTTAGGGATGGACACCATTGGTTGTGTTTTCCTGGTTCAAATTCTAGAGGAGGCACATTTGTCTATGTTCTCACATTGGCTGCAAGCCCATTCCTTGTGTTTCATATTTAGGAAAGTGGATATCTCTTTGTGAACTTAACACTTTGAGCTTGGGTTTATTATGTACCAGAAATAACTGAATTTATTCTGTAAGTATAAAAAGACTAGGTCTCAGCTAGAACAAAAACTTCAGAAAAGGAAAATGTCAGAGTTGTAAGGTGTAGCTTTTCAAGTTTATTTTCAGATTTGATATAGAAAAGAGAAACAGCTATAATATGTCTGCTTTACTGGCATCATATGATTTATTTTTCATAGGAAAATATAAATGAAATGGACCTTGAACTGAAAGTTATTTATTAACCAAATTTAAATTTAGACGTTATGGCAGGAAATAAGGAAAAAAGGAAGAGCTGTTTCCAGCCATACTTAGCCACGTGTTGGCTGAGCCCCCCCACTTCCCTCAGGCTTCTCCAGAGAGCATTCCCTTCACACATCTCTTTCATAAAAATCCCCACCCCAATCTCCAACCAAGCACAGTAATATGTACAAATAATATATTAAAAATACATATACACACAACTATTCTTATTCCCAAGTGGAGATTTTGGGGTATATATTTCAGATATGTAAAAACAGTGCTTTTCTGTTACTCTTGCTTTGTCTAACTTGAATATTTGCAGCTGAGAATTCAGCCCAAGTATTATTTGTGCTGAGAGGGTACTCAACTATGGAATCACAGTTTATCTGCTGTCTGTGAATCTATCCCATAGAGGTAGATTTCAATTAGATTGAGAAGTACTGAGAGATGAGTTTTTTCATTCTGGAAAGGGTTGATTTTGGCACTGCTCGCTGGAGTTTCAGTCTCCTCTCGGCATGGTAGATGTATGTCTCTAACCTACTCGAATAGTTTCTTGATCAATAGTTTCTTGTCTTTCAGGCATTCTCTAGCTGAGGGTCTTGGGGACTGACGTAGCAGCTTCTGGTGAAGACAACAGGAACCCACACCAAGAAGCCAGAGTCTTCTCTCTGCCCCTGTGGATGATTAGGCTACATTTTGCTGATTTTCTTTACTGCCCCCTATACTTGGAAAAACCTCTCTCTTCATTATAAGATATTTCACCTCCTTCCCTCCTTCCTTTTTCCACTTGTGGAGAAGCAGGGAAGAATGCCAGCTCTGGGGTCTGACTGCCTGGGCTGAATGTTGCTTCCAACAGTCTGACCCTTAGAGCAAGTCCCTGGATCGCTCTGAATTGGTTTCCTTATCTGTAAAAACATTTGCTGTTGTGAGGATTCAATGAGTTCATATGTGTAAGGCATTTAGAACAGTGTCCGGCACTTTGCAATTGCTCATAAATGTTAGTCAGTAGTTATTAATAGCTAGTAGTTATTCTGACTCTACACAAGGCATTCTGAGGGCCCCAGAGAAGGGAAAGAGCGAACTCTTGGTTCCAGGCGGGAGAAAAGACAGCTCCTCAGGAACCCAGAGGCCCCACATTTGGAGGGGACCTCACTTTTCCATCCTTCTTCTTTGCCCCCATGTTTCATGCTGTCCTATCCCTGCCTTTGTCTGAGGAAGAGTCTTCCAAAGCTCATGCCTTGACTCCCAGGTGCTGTGACTGACATGTTCTATGAGGTGTGTCCTTCACAACCCCCCACCCCACCCCTCAAGCCCTTGACACTTTGGTTTTCTCTAAATGGGTGCAGAGACCCCTTAACTCTGGACAAATTTCCTTCCTTGCCTACACCAACTAAGTCAAATAACTAGTGATATTTGCTAAACTCTTAAGGTACCAAATTATTTTCAGGTTGAATGTTTCCCTCTATCCTTAATTTCAGTCTAAATTTAAGCACGATTTACCTCAATTTTTCTTAAAACTGAGAAAATTGTTTTAAGAAATATAAAATATCATAAAATGGGAAAGACCCAGAACACTTATGCAGACAAGCATTTCAATTAATATATTCTATATAAAAAAGAATGCTTCATAGTTGATACACAAAATAGGTTATTTTCCCTTCCCCTTTCGTTATAAACAAAATCATTTTCTTTTTCTGATAATAGAAGCTACACGTGGACATTGAAGGCAATTTAGAAAACAAAATAAAGAAAAAGTATGAATTACCCACAATCCCATATGTAGTGGGGTACTTTTAATATTTTCATAACCTCCGTGAATTAGAAAAAAACGCTATTACTGCATTTCTTTTTTGAACATCTATTTTGTATAATTTAATTCCCATTATTTTTATTGCTGTAAAATATATCTCTTCCACTTAAATCCTAAGTGTGCAAAAAACTTAAAGTTTAAAATTTTTGCATAGATGAGGGCAATTATTAAATACAAACCTAGATGCTTTCAAGGATTTTTAAAATCAGTGTTGTGGAAAGAAGAAAAAAAGGAAGGGACAATGGACAATTCTTCTTGTAATCCTTCTGGTCAAAATTATAATTAATTTTGGAGTCAGACTCACTCATTCCAATCATCTTATTATTTCAATAATGAGGAAATAGAGGCCCAGGGAGCTTATGTGCCTTGTTCAAGTTCACATGCTTTCTTAGTTCTCTCTTTTGCTGAATTTTCCTGTCAATGATCCCTGCATTGGCTCCTCCATTTTTCTGCATAAGTTACACAGATTCTGCTTTTCTGACAGTGCATGTGAGTAGGTTTTCCTGGAAATGTGATGTGAATCTTCTATCTTCTGCATTTATAATAGTTTTTTTTAGGTTAACTTATTCAATATCCATTCTATCTTGACGATTTCATTTTCTGAAAATTTGGCATTGCCTAGTATGATCTAAAGCTGATGGGTGCATTTAGAACCATAATTTCAAGAACTATCCTGGGACATTTATATTCAAGCAGTTTCTTTGTGAATGCTTTCCCATCATTCCTGACTCGCAGCCAGGAATAGATGGCTTACTATGCCTCAGAATTTAACAAATTCCCAGTTGAAGAGTCAGCATCTAATTGAATTAATGAAACAGTATAGATGGATGAGAAATATATGGGCCACACCAAAAAAAATGTCAGCATTATCTCTGAACAGAATTCAGGGAAGCTCAAAATACTCCACAATTTCCAAAGTCATTCAGAGAGAGGCCATTAGTCTTGGGTTCAGCACTGTACTGCAGAAGTCAATTATTATTAAAACATTTTAATCTGTGCAATTCTTGCATTTCAGCTCTCATATTACTGTTGTCTTGTCTTTTTATTGCTAAAACCAATCTTGAAATAAAAGAAGTTGTTACCTATACTATAGTTGCGTTTACCATAGCCTGTTGGTGATTGTTTTCTGGCTCTTTTATGATTCCTTTTTTTTTTTTCTTTTTAGATGTGGACTATTTTTGAAGTCTTTACTGAATTTGTTACAGTATTGCTTCTGTTTTATGTTTAGTTTTTTGGCCGCGAGGCATGTGGGATCTTAGTTCCCCGACCAGCGATGGAACCCCCACCCCCTGCACTGGAAGGAGAAGTCTTAACCACTGGACCGACAGGGAAGTCCCTGTCTTCTGGCTCTTTAGAAACAGATTTTTTCTTTTATTTTTTTATTGAAGTATAATTTACATACAATGTTATGTCAGTTTCAGGTGTACGAAATAGTGATTTAACATTTATATATATTATGAATTGACCACCATGATGAGTCTAGTAATCTGTCACTGTGCAAAGTTATTACAATATTATTGACTATATTCCCTATGCTGTACATGACAGTCTCATGAATTATTTATCTTGTAACTGGAAGTGGGTATCTGTTAATTCCCTTCACCTATTTTGCCCAGCCCTGTACCCCCTGCCCTCTAGTGACCACCAGTTAATTCTCTGTATTTATGAGTCTGTTTGTTTTATTTGTCCATTGTTGGTAATTTCTTTCCAGTATAATATTGCCATTTCTGTACATCTGTACAGAATGGATAATTTCTAGGACTTATGAATTAAGGAGACATATCTAGATTTCAGAAGAAACAGATTATCAATGAAAATTCAAATCAAAGGTAAATCAATAGGCCTTGAGGCAAAAGTCAAAAGTAGTTTGGAGGAATGTGAAAAGAGGTGGTTGAGTGAAAGTTGCTGGTGAGTTCCTAGAGGTACCCAGGCATAAGTAGGACCTGAAGATCAGAAGAAATTAGCTTTGGTGGGTATCTAGGAAATTCATTTGGGGGAGCTAAGCCTGGGGTGGGAGCACAGTAGCTTTAAAATGGGAATACAAATTTCTTGGGAGCAGAGGGAGAGAAGGATTTGGTTGGAAAGAGGCTGAAGTTTAGAAAGGCCTGAGTAAAATTCTTCCTGCTGGCCAAGGATTTTTGTTTTTGTTTTTCCCTACGATTGTAATGCAAAAACAAAACAAAAACAAACCACACTTAACAATACAGAAAATTAACAATTATATCATTTTTTTTCTTCTGGGGTTTTTACCTTTAAATACACTAAAATATAATGATTTTTCTGAGTAAATTGTGGATGACACATTTCAAAAATGATGAAATTACAAAAATTGCAAAGCACACTAAAACTTCAAGTTTTATATTTTAATTTTTTTCTCAGAATAACCCTAAGGTTTTTCCTAAAGTATGAAAATATCTAGCAACTTTATATCTCTCTATGAGGTAGAGATTCTTAGAACCCAAGAATTTCTCTATTTTCTTTATTCAAATATCTAGTGTGTTGGGTGGCAAGCACTAAATTGGGTGTACCTCTAGATAAGACCTTGCAGAACAAAGCTGGTCAGGGTAGTCTGTGGAACTAGGCACCAATTAGTTTAGTGGAAACTTTGGAAACCATTGTCAAGTAGACATCTGATAGTGCCCTATTTTTCTATTGGTCTGTTTCCCACCAGTTCTCCTCCTCAGACTTAATAATGTTCTCCTTGGGCACCAGAGAATCTGTCTCTTCACTACTTCCACCCCACCTCACCGCAATCTAATTTGTGCTCACTCACTATAATTTAAGAGACAACCATGATGGAGAAGGATCTAAAAACCATATCATAAAAGGAAACCATAACCTTATTTTATGATGAGGAGATTTAGGAGACACAGGGGAATGGGCTTCAAATGACTGAGGGGATGATATATAGCTTAGGGAGCAGATTCATTTCCCTTTTGACAGAAGACAGAACCAAAATCACTTGATAGAAAACTTAGTGAGGTTGACTTTTATCAGTTTATATACGTTTTGTAAAACTTTAGGGAAAATATTTCAGAGAAAATTATTGACCTATTGCTAAGTGAGTTTAGTCATAAATTGGATTTCTAAGAGATATTGTAGATGGAAATTCTGCTTTAAATGGTAGCGTTGAACTGAGTATCACCTCAAGTTTTTCCAACCCTAAGATTCTCTGAGAGCTGAATATCAGTAAGGACTCAGATAAGATTAAGCTGTATTTTCCGTGGTCCCAGTAAACAGTTTGGTAGCCCTAGGAGTGGAACTAGAGAAAACAGATGGTGAGAGTGGCCTTGGGTGAAAATTGTCATGGATGAGGAGGAAGGGCATGACATTATGTGACACTATAGGGAGCAGTGGTTAAAGATTGAGTTTGGAGTCAAGGCCTGATGGGAGGTGAGTGAAGCCAGGAGAAGACTGATGGACTAGAAGAGTATTTTGACGATTTCTAGCTCTCAGTTTCAGTAGCCTTGAGCTTCTTGGAAAAAAGGTGTTACTTGCTTAATTAATAACTAGTAAAAGATTGGTATTGGCAGCACTGTACTATGTTTCAAGAGCATTTTATTACTATAATGGATATAGTTGCATAGGGGTGTTCAGTGGGGTTTTCTGTAGCTAGAGTGGTCTTGATGTGGATATTGATTACTCCTCCCCATGGTCTGGTCAAGGCAGGGTGATGCATCAAATGATGTCTGTCTACACCAGTGGTTTTCACTCCCACCTCTTTGAGTTCAGGCATCTTCTCAAAGCGGTAAAACTCTTTAGGGGAAACCTGCTGAGGTTGCTCCCCAGAATAACCTCTGTGCTTTTCTCTCTAAGGATTGTGGGAACTTTCTGGCTCCCCTCTTGTGCCCTCCCAGAGCTGTAGTATAGCCACATATTCTCTGTGTATTAGGTATGCTGTACCATAATCCTTAAATTTCCACAGCTCTGGCACTTAACATGAATCACAAGCTGTTTAGTACCTCAGTGGAGAAGGAGGACACCCCCATAGTTATGAGAATTGACCTAAAATAACTTGGCCACTTACCATAACTAGGTTCTTGTTAATATGTAATGTAGCTGCCAAAGAAATTTAAAGTGGTGAGGGTTGGCTATGATCTCTCTATTATATCATAACAAAAGAAATTTTATGCCTCATATACAGAGATGTATTAAGCTGAAGTTTATTAGCATATGATGTCTTCAATATTTCCTACAACTTATCTTATAGGCTCAATAAAGTCCCAACTCTTCACTCACTTAGGTGCTCTGACCATACCTTGAATGAAAGGTTCACTTGAAACAGACACAACAGCATTACAGAAGTGGGATTCTTTTATTCTTATATTTAGCATCAGACATTCAGAAATCTTCCCATTATCAATGACTAGGCAAAGGACAGATTAGGGAATCAAGACTCAAGTTTTACTCAAGTTTTATCTCTAAAGGTGAAAGATAGGTAGATTTTTACAACTTCTTCATCCAAGGATGGGGAGCATATCTCAAGTATTTTAGTCAACCCACGTGTCATAAATGTTTGCCTGTTTCACCAATAAGAGCCAGTTTCTAAGATTTATATTCTAAATACTAAAGCCATAAGTTTCAGTTGTAAAGACCCATGTCTGATACTCAGTATGATAATTGCCAAAGTGTCAATAGTTGATTAACACAGGATAAAAGAAGTACTTACAATAGCAACTTCTAGAGTATGGACCTTTTTGATATAATGTTAGTTGACCAGTCTGGACTGTGCATTCTTGATTAGGGCAACTGCCTCTAGACTTAAAGTTTTAACCAACTGCTGGAAATATATTATCACATGGTCCATGCTGAAGTATTTAGAAGTCCATTATAGTCTGCTATCAACTTCAAACCTTACAAGTGGTTCTCTGGAGACTATTGTCTGAGGTTGAGGATATAGTTCAAGGTGCTCTTCCTGTCTTTTTCCCATCAATGTAAGAGGAAGGGACCAACTCCAATTTCTAAACTGCAGAGACTCTGTTCTCACCCAGAAGAAGACCCTGCTGTATTCCCCCACCTAACCATTTACCTATAGTTGTTGGGGAGTGTAGGAGTGAGAATTATTGCCATACAGGTTTTGCTGGAATATCAGCAAATAAATCACAGAGGGCAATTGAAACCCACAGGGGGAGTGGAACTTACATAGTAAAGCAATCAGTAATTTTCCCTGTAGTTTCAGCCATGCTTTCCTAGGACAACTGTTTTCTGGCTCAGAATCCGGGTTTACTCTCAGAGTTTTGGCTCCCCATGCAGTTGCACTGTTTGTGCAGTGGCGACTACCCTTAGGATAAAGAAAGGAGAGGAAAAAAAAAAAGAAAGAAATCCTCCCCTCCTCCCAACACTGTGAGAAATACAAGAGCCCAGTTCCCCATTCCTCTTGCTAGAGGGAAGGGTTTTCCCTTATGATTTTGGGTGCCCAGTACTGCTGCCACAGCACTGCCATTTTGAGACTGGGGCTGGCCTCAGGGAAGGCCAGGAGATGGAAAAAGAAAAAGACAAAGAAAGGAGGGAATCTCTGCATACCTATCAGCGTGCAGAGGACCTCTTTTCTGGTTCTCTGGCTAGAGAGAGGGTGTTTTTCCTGGAGTTTCCACTGTTCATGCCTGTTGCACAGTTCTGGGACTTGGCCCACTTTTGGGTGAAAACCTAGAGATAAATGAAAATACATGCTTCTGGCCATTATTCATGTTTTGATTTTTCTTCTTGGTTGTTCTTCTACCTTTTAATTTTCAGAGTTTTCAGGTAGTTGCTTTTATATTTTCTCAGAGTGTATGGTTGTAGTCTGTTAGGAGAGATAGCCCATACTAGGCTTATTCCATCTTGGTTGGTACTGGAAATCAGCAATTTATTCTGAAATGTTAATTGTTACAGTAGAACCAGTAGTGTAAACCTGACAGTTGTTGTTTTTTTCCCCTTTTTTGTAATGCAAGTGACTGGCTGAGGCTTTGATTGCTGGCATCCATTTCAAAGATGGCTATCGCTCCCATCTATCCCAGGAATGCAGTAAGCGCTGCCAGTCACAGCACCTCGCCTCACTGAGGCTTCTTTGTTTTAGAGATCTTGATTGAGTTGGATAACTGACATTTGGGCAACTTGTTTTTTTTTGTCTTCCAGAGCTTTAAATTCCCACTCTTATGTTTTAAATTCACCAATAAAGAATGAGTCCTTGAATTCTTTGGCCCCACCCTTGACCCCAATAAAAACAGAACCCCAGGCTCTTGTGCTCTCTCTCACTCTAACCATGCCCTCCTCATTGTGTGACCCCAGATGTGCTGTGTAATTTCCTGATCCTATAAGAAATAAGCCTTTATTTTTTTTCAAGTTTTTCTGATGATTGTTTCTAAAGGGCGTCTTACAATTATAATAAGAAACACAAGATCTGGTCCAGCCACAACATTGCTTATTGATAGGCTGAGACCAGCATGAAACAATACCATTCTATGTTGCTATTGCACTTGTTAGTAATTATTCCTATTTCAGTGAATGTGGATCAAGAGTATAACTTATCAGAAGCAAAGCGTCACCTTTGGCATTGCAGTTCATACACAACCAGTCACTAAATCTTACTGACTTCCACAGGGAGCCAGTAGGGTGATGGTTAAGAACACTGGTGATTATACTCAACTGTTTTGACTTGAATCCTGCTTCTTTCATTTGCTAGTTCTTTATCCTGGGAAATTTATTTAACTCTTTTGTGCATCAGTTTCCACAACTCCAAAATGGAAATGATGTTATCAGCGATAATAAATCTTAAATTTATTTTGGAATTGAATTAATACATCTAAAGCAGTAAAAATAATGCCTGGCATATTGTAAGCTTTGGCTATTACCTCCCTCATCCTAGATATCTCTTGAAAGCATTTCTTTTCCACCATTATTATCCTAGTTTAAGCAGAAATTTGAAACACTTAAAAACAATATTACCCAAGGCTCTGAGAATCAGAAAGCAAACTTTAAAAACTGTTCAGAGTAAAATGTAGGAAGACTTAAGTGATTTTTGCAGCATTTCAAACTTCTGTTCAGTGACTCAGAAAAGAATTACAGCAGGTAAGGCAGAATTTAGAGGTAAGCAAGAGGTAAGAGCTTTCTTTCCATTGTTCTCAGACTTTATGGCGCTGCACAGAATCAACTGATTCAGAGATCCTGATTCTGTAGGCCTAGGAATCTACAGTTTTAACAAATGTATCCTCATTATTCTGATACAGATAATTCTAGAAGCAAACTGAAATCCATACTGCTTCTCTGGCAGTGTGATAAAAGTTGACAATATGCTGAATTCTCTTTGAAGTTGAATTATTTTTTTGTTTTAGAAAACATGACCTGTAACAGCATCCCATCACGTCTCAGGGTACAAGAAATGACCCAACTGACCCCTACATTAGTGTTAACCTTTCCCATTAACTCTCTGTACTTTGTTTAGTGGGAACTATGTCTCCATAAGCAATGATAACATTTTAGAGCTCACTCTCTTTGATTTGGGGGCAATATACATTTTTCTCCTAATGGCACATCTGGTGCTGTTATCAACAATATCTCTCAGCTCTTGTTGCTTACCCCTGTCACCAGCTTCACTCCACTGTTGCAAGTGTTGTTTCAGATTCTGATGTGACTTATCATCTCCTTCTATAAATTCACTGTTAAGCTTTTGTTCTGGTTTAAAGGACAGAGCATGGACCAGGAGTCAGGAGACCTGTCTGGCATCTCAGTCACTGTTAGGGTGACTTTTGTTCTCTAAGTCAACTAATACGAACTGCCATTCTACAAAATGATGTTATTAATGATTTCTATAATTCTATTCTTTTAGTCTAGTCTACTAAATTATTTTCTTTTAGTCTGGTCTACCCTACTTTTCCTCTTTTTTTATCTCTAGCCCTAAAGTGAGAACAAAAAGATCATAATTATGATAATAAACTGAAAGTACTTCCAGGATGTCACTGTTTTAAGCACATTTGCCATTGGATGGTAAATATAGTTTAATTTCTAGATCTAGGAATTTGTCATTATGCTAAGATTCTTTTAAGGTCCAACTGTCAGATGGCAAGACTGTTAGAAATTTGCCAAGTAAAATTCTATTTTGGGGTCTATTATATTTAGTTTAAATGTTTTTAGGTTAATTAACCCTCTCTGAAGCTCTTTGCTTATACCTCCATAGTCTCCTGGCACCATAAATACAGCTGCTAAGGCAGACTACCTAAGCATAGCATATAACAAACTGCTGGAAGGAGACACTAACCCCCTTACCCTGTCAACATTAGCAAACAGTGTGTTCTCTGTGGTACTCACCAAACACTTGTAGGAAGGTTGAATCAATAAACAAAATTCTTGTACCCTGTAAACCTTCATAGATAACTTGCCCCTATGGTGCTCAGCAAGCACTTGGAAGACTGAGTCATCTCTGTTTTGTTGAAGGAACTCATTTTGAGAGCAAGGGATATAAGTATTCCATCCCTATCTCATAAAGCAAGGATTCAGGATAGGGGAATGGAAACTTCAGTGTTTGGATAAGGCAGACAGAAAACAAGTTAACTACTTTTTTTCCCCTTCTTAAATGGTGCATATGAATTTGAAGCAGCTAACATTACAAAAGCAATTAAGAAAATAGCTTGTAGGAAATCAGGGGAATTGTAATAATTAGGGGGAAAAATACCAGTTTTGGTTCACAAATCTCACAAACATTGTGAGATTTCCTTTTCATTTCACTCATTGAATTTTTTAATAGTGACTGTTTTTCTTGAAAAAAATTCTTATATTTATAGGATTCAGCTAAGAATTCATTGGTACTATGCTTAGGCAGTCCACTTTTGGATTATTAAGTTTAGTTTTATAACATTGAATTTCAGTTCTCTCTTGTGGGTGGTGATTCTTTGGTTTGGGTGGTTATTTTTCAGTTGCACAAGAAGATAAAAGTTCTAAATTTGAGGAAGCATCAATGCATTTTAAGAATGATGGATGATTCATTGATTCCAGATAGAGATATTCAGATAGAATTGTTTTACTGGTCAATTAAACTGCCTGCGGTTAACTTGTTTTGCAAAATGAAGGAAAATTTAATATGTTAGGTGTGAACTAATATTTTAATGAAAAAATATTGCCCAAGATTTCTACATATCTAATGTATTGAAGTTAGGATAGCTCAATCTGCTATTAAACAGTAATTACCATATATTTCCATGGCACATGGTACCCTTCAAAGGTTGAGTTTTACTACTGACATTTCACGAGTGAAGAGCAACATATTATGTTTAAAATGTAGCACAGGGCTTCTGGTTTCTAGTCCAATGTGTAAGGAGCTTAGAAATCGCCACTCTGTCTTAGTTGTTCAGTTTGTCCTCAGCAGAACAAACTGAAAAATCAATAATTCTTCTTAGATCCAGAAGAAAAGTGAGGCCACAGGGCAAACTGCTGTCCCTGGAGAGACAGACAGATAATCACAACTTATTGGAGCATAAACACATGAGCAAAATTCTCTGCAGAAACTAGTGCTGGGGTAGGAAAAATTGAACTATAATTGCCAAGCTGCTGCAGGCTCAGTTTGGACAAGTCTGAGAGTTAAAAACTCCAGGAGAACACAGTCATAACGTTCCCACACTTTTGTGATTTCTACCACCAAGAGTCCAACCTGGTTCTCACAGTAAATTTGGGAGAAAAATCTCCTGGTGTTTCTGGAAGGGAGAGTGGAAATGAACCATTCAGGAAAATATCAGAACATTTTGCTTTTCTTTACAAGACCTGCTTTCTGGTGAGATTATTTTATCAGAGCTAAAACTGGTAGGGTTTTAGCAGAGATCAACTTACCTGGGGAAAAGAAATACCCAAATCCAGCCCCCTCTAGCCATACAACTCCACCTTAAGGGGGAAAAGCAGACAAGCAATGGTGAAATTCACAATTCAGGGCCACAGATTCACCAAAAGTCTGAGACATAATTATAAGACCATAGGATGCTTTCCCTCCCACTTTACCACTATGTTGCTAAAGGCCTTTTACCAACTATGTCATGTCTACATTTCAACAGAAAATTACAAGGCACACTAAAGGGAAAACAAAATAAAACAAAACAAAACACAGTTTAAAGAGGCTGAACAAGCATCAGAAACAAGAGTTTGAGAGGGCTTTCTGGACAAGATGGTGGAGTAGAAAGACCTTAAACTCACCTCCTCTCCTGAGCACACCAAAATCACAACTAACTGCTGAATAACCATTGATAAAAAAGATTGGAACCTACCAAAAAAGATATTCTATATCCAAAGACATAAAGAAGAAACCAAAACAAGATGGTAGGAGGGGCACACTTGTGATATAATCGAATCCCATACCCCCTGGTTGGGCAACCCACAAACTGGAGAATAATTATATCACAGAAGTTCTCCCACAGGAGTGAGAGTTCTGAGCCCCATGTCAGGCTTCCCAGCCTGGGAGTCTGCACTGGGAAGAGGAGCCCCTAGAGCATTTGGCTCTGAAAGCCAGCAGGTCTTGATCAAAGGAACTCCACAGGACTGAGGGAAACAAAGACTCCACTCTTGGAAGACACACACAAGGACTTGTGTATACCAGGACCCAGACCAAAAACAGTGCCTTCATAGGAGACTGGACCATACCTACCTATTGGCCTTGGAAGGTGTCGGGGTAGGGGCCGGTTGTGGCTCATTCTGGGGACAAGGACACTGGTGGCAGAAGTATCAGGGAGTATTCATTAGCATGAGCTCTCCTGGAGGCTGAAATTTTGGCACCAAGACCTGGCCACATCCAACAGCCTGTAGGCTCCAGGACTCAGGCCAAACAACCAACAGGGTGGAACACAGCCCTACCCATCAACAGACAGGCTGGACAGGCCACCTTTCCTAAGCCCACAGCCACCTAGAGACATGACTCTCAACACAGCTCTACCCACCAGAAGGTCAAGACACAGCTCCACCCACCACTGGGCAGGCACCAGCCCCTCCCACCAGGAAGCCTGCACAAGTCTCTAGACCAGCCTTACCCACCAGGGGGCAGACAACAGATGCAAGAAAACTATAATCCTACAGCCTGTAGAACTGAGTCCACAAACACCAGAATTTAGACAAAATGAGACAGCAGAGGAATATGTTCCAGATAAAGGAACAAGATAAAATCCCAGAAGAACAACTAAGGGAAGTGGAGATAGGCAACCTACCTGAGAAAGAATTCAAAGTAATGATCGTGAAGATGATCCAAGAACTCGGGAAAAGAATGAATGCACAGAGTGAGAAGTTACAAGAAGTTTTTAACAAAGAGTTAGAAAATATAAAGAAACAAAACAGAGTTAAAAAATACAGTAACTGAAATGAAAAATACACTAGGAAGAATCAATAATAGAATAAATGAGGCAGAAGAACAGATAAGTCAGCTGGAAGAGAATGGTGGAAATCACTGTCACAGAAGAGAAAAAGAAAAAAGAATGAAAAGAAATGAGGACAGTTTAGAGACCTCCAGGACAATATCAAACACATCAACATTCACATTATAGGGTTCCTGGAAGGAGAAGAGAGAGAAAAGGGGCCTGAGAAAATACTTGAAGAGATAACATTAGCTGAGTAACAATAGCTGAAAACTTTCCTAACATGGGAAAGGAAACAGTTAACCAAGTCCAGGAAGCACAGAGAGTCCCACACAGGATTAACCCCAGGAGGAACACACTGAGACACATAGTAATCAAACTGACAACAATTAAAGATAAAGAGAAAATATTAAAAGCAACAAGGGAAAAGCAACAAATAACATACACGGGAATCCCCCTAAGGTTATCAGCTGATTTTTTAGCAGAAAATCTGCAGGCCAGAAGGGAGTGGCACAAAGGATGAATCCAAGAAGATAGAACACTTGTGAATATATATGCACCCAGCATAGGAGCACTGCAAAATATAAGGCAAATTTTAAAAGACATAAAAGGAGAAACAGACAGTAGCACAATAATAATGGGGGAATTTAACACCCCACTTACATCAATGAACAGATCATCCAGACAGAAAATCAATAACAAAACACAGGTTTTAAATGACACAATAGACCCAGTGGACTTAATCAATATTTATAGAGCATTCCATCTGAAAGCAGCTAAATGCACCAAGTGCACATGGAACATTCTCCAGGATAGATCACATTCTGGGCCACAAAACAAGCCTTGGCAAATTTAAAAAAAAAAAACAAAAAACAGAAAACTGAAATCCTATCAAGCATCTTTTCAGACCACAATGCTAAAAATCAACTATAAGAAAAAAAAAACTGCAAAAAAACACAAACACTAGGACGCTAAACAATATGCTACTAAACAACCAATGGATCACTGAAGAAATCAAAGAGGAAATTAAAAAATACCTAGAGACAAATGAAAATGAAAACACAATGATCCAAAACCTATGGGATGCAGCAAAAGCAATTCTAAGAGGGAAGTTTATAGCAATACAAGCTTACATCAGAAAAGAAGAAAAATCTCAAATAAACAACCTAACCTTACACCTAAAGCAACTAGAGAAAGAAGAACAAACAGAATCCAAAGTTAGTAAAAGGAAAGATATCATAATAATGAGAGCAGAAATAGAGACTAAGAAAACAACAGAAAAGATCAATGACACTAAAAGCTGATTCTTTGAAAAGATAAACAAAATTGATAAACTTTTAGCCAGACTCATCAAGAAAAAAGGGATAAGGCCCAAATCAATAAAATTAGAAATGAAAAAGAAGTTACAAAGAACACCACAGAAATACAAGGGACCATAAGAGATTGCTACAAGCAACTATATGCCAATAAAATGGACAATCTAGAAGAAACAAACAAATTCTTAGAAAGGTACAATCTCCCAAAACTGAATCAGGAAGTAATAGAAAATTTGAATAGACCAATTACCAGTACTGAAATTGAATCTGTGATTTAAAAACTCCCAACAAACAAAAGTGCAGGACCAGATGGCTTCACAGGTAAAATCTACCAAACAGAGAAGAAAAAATTGCAGAGAAAGGAATACTTTCAAACTGGTTCTATCAGGCCACCATCACCCTGTTACCAAAACCAGACAGAGATCCACAAAAAAGAAAATTACAGCCAAATATCACTGATGAACATAGACACAAAAATCCTCAGCAAAACAGTCACAAATCAAATCCAGTGATACATTAAAATGATCATACACCATGCTTAAGTGGGATTTATCCCAGGGATGCAAAAATTTTTTTAGTATCCACAAATCAACCAATGTGGTACACCATATTAACAAGTTGAGGAGTAAAAACCATATGATCATCTCAATAGATGCAGAAAAAGCTTTTGATAAAAGTCAACATCCATTTATGATAAAAACACTCCAGAAAGTGGACATATAGGGAACCTATCTCAACATAATAGAGGCCATATATGACAAACCCACAGCTAACATCATACTCAAAGGTGAAAGCATTTCCTCTAAGATCAGAAACAAGAGAAAGATGTCCTTCTCGCCACTTTTATTCAACATAGTTTTGGAAGTCCTAGCCATAGCAATCAGAGAAGAAAAAGAAATAAAAGGAATCCAAAGTGAAAAAGAAGTAATACTGTCACTGTTTAGATGACAAAAACTGATACATAGAAAATCCAAAAGATGCTACCAGAAAACTACTAGAACTCATCAATGAATTCAATAAATTTGCAGAATACAAAATTAATACTGAGAAATCTGTTGCATTCCTATACACTAACAATGAAGTATCAGAAAGAGAAATTAAGGAAACAATCTCATTTACCATCATAACAAAAATAATAAAATAACTAGGAATAAACTACCTAAGGAGGCAAAAAACCTGTACTCTGAAAACTGTAAGACACTGATGAAAGAAATCAAAGATGACACAAACAGATGGAAGTGTTCTTGGACTGGAGAAATCAATATTGTCAAAATGACTATATTACCCAAGGCAATTTATAGATTTAATGCAATCCTTATCAAATTACTAATGGCATTTTTCACAGAACCAGAACAAAAACTTTTAAAGTTTGTATTGAAACACAAAAGAATAGCCAAAACAATCTTGAGAAAGACAAACAGAGCTGGAGGAATCAGACTCCCTGACTTCAGATGATATTACAAAGCTACAGTAATCAAAACAGTATGGTACTAGCACAAAAACATACATATAGATCAGTGGAACAGGATAGAGAACCCAGAGATAAACCCACGCACCCATGGTCAATTAATCTATGGCAAAGGAGGCAAGAATATACAATAGAAAAGACAGCCTCTTCAATAAGTGGTGCTGGGAAAACTGGACAGTTACATGTAAAAGAATGAAATTAGAACATTCTCTAACACCATACACAAAAATAAACTAAAAATGGATTAAAGACCTAAATATAAGACTGGAAACTATAAAACTCCTAGAGGACAACATAGGCAGAACACTCTTTGACATAAATTCCAGCAATATCTTTTTGGATCCATCTACTAGAGTAATGGAAATTAAAACAAAAATAAACAAGTGGGACCTAGCTAAACTTAAAAGCTTTTGTATAGCAAAGAAAACCATCAACAAAATGAAAATGCAACCTACCAAATAGGAGAAAATATTTGCAAATCATATGTTTGATAAGGGGTTAATATCCAAAATATGTAAAGAACTCACACAATTCAGTAGTATAAACAAAACAAAACAAAACAAAACAGGCTGATTAAAAAATGGGCAGAGCATCTGAATAGACATTTTTCCAAAGAAGACATACAAATGGCCAACAGGTGCGTGAAAAGGTATTTAATGTCACTAATGATCAGGGAAATAATCAAAACCATAATAAGGTGTCACCTCTCACCTGTTAGAATGGCTATCATGAAGAGACAAGAGGTTAAAAAGTGTTGGTGAGGATGTGGAGAAAAGGTAACCATTGTGAACTATTGGTGGGAATGTAAATTGGTGCAGCCACTATGGAAAACAGCACGGAGCCTCCTCAAAAAGTTAAAAATAGAACTACTATATGATCCAGCCATTCCACTGCTGGATATTTATCTGAAGGAAATAAAATCACTATCTTGAAAAAATGTCTGCATACCCATGTTCATTGCAGCATTATTTAAAAAGCCAAGTCATGGAAATAACTTGTGTCCAATGAAGGATGAATGGATGAAGAAAATATGTATATACAACTGAATATTATTTAGCATTAAAAAAGGAGGAAATCTTGCCATTTATGACAACATGGATGGACCTTGAGGGCATTATGCTAAGTGAAATAAGTCAGATGAGAAAGACAAGTACTGTATGATTTTGCTTATATGTGAAATCTAAACTAAAAAACAATGCAAAAAACAAACCAAACTAATCAAAAAAGAACACATGATTAGTGGTTGCTGGAGGTGGGGATTGGGGTTGGGTAG
Organism: Balaenoptera borealis; assembly: GCF_965194805.1. Taxonomy (NCBI): domain Eukaryota; kingdom Metazoa; phylum Chordata; class Mammalia; order Artiodactyla; family Balaenopteridae; genus Balaenoptera; species Balaenoptera borealis. The sequence continues at coordinate 45,181,764 of NC_138861.1, forward strand.
GTGGGTGAAAGTGGTCAAATGGTACAAACTTCCAGTTATAAGCAAAATAAGTCTTAGAGATGTAATGTACAGCATGGTGACTATAGTTCATAACACTGTACTGAGTATTTTAAAGTTGCTAGGAGATAGATCTTAAAAGTTTTCATCACAGGGAAAAAATTTGTAACTATGTGTGATGATGGATGTTAGGTAAAATTACTATGGCAAACATTTCACAAAATATACATAAATTAAATCATCTTGTTGTACATCTAAAACTAATACAATATTATATGTCAATTAAAAAAATTAAAGTTGCCTCTGTGTAGTTGCACATATATAACTTTTGTGATGAAAAAAGTGGATATAAGTACCAAAGGCATGCATATCAGTAGATATCGATGATAATTATTTGCATTTCCCTGATAACATATTATGTGGAGCATCATTTCATATGCTTATTTGTTATCTGTATATCTTCTTTGGTGAGATGTCTGTCTATTAAGGTCTTTTATCAATTTTTTAATGAAATTTTTGTTTTCTTATTGTTGAGTTTTAAGAGTTCTTTGTATAGTTTGGATAAGTTCTTTTTCAGATGTTTATTTTGCAAATATTTTTGCCCAGCCTGTAACTTGTCTTCTAAGTCTCTTGCAGAGCAAAAGTTTTACATTTTAATAAAGCCTAGCTTATAATTATTTCTTTCATGAATTTTGCCTTTGGTGTCATTATTGTATTTTAAATGACAGACTATATATTTGCACTATGCTTTATTATGTTTTTTTGCATATCTTCAACTATAAATTAAAAAAACACAGAATAAAGATTTTTCTAATATTCCATTTACCCTTAAGAAAAAGGATATTGATTTTGACTGTTTTTTCTGAAAAAAAAGTATTCTTGTAGTTTGACAACATGGACGTTTTATTTCATGCATCATTCTAATAAAAACAGAAAAAATTTGAAAGGGTGCTGAAGTTGTTATGCATTATTTAACTATAATAAAAAATACAGTACAAAAATTATGCTAAAAGTATACAAATAACTCTGGTAATATTCTAGGTTTGTGATAATCACCTATGGAGTCTTTTAAAAAAAATAAGTAACCATATGTCATATTTGTCATATGTCATATGATATTTGTCATATGTCATATAATCATATAAATCATATAGTTTAGTTTCTAGTGTGTTTTCTTGAAATAGGCAAAAAACTTAATTGAATTGCTTCACACACTTTTAAAATGTCATTCTGACAAGTCTTTCTGAAAAATTATCTTGTAGTTTAAGTATTTATTTCTCTTCTCATTCTCATGGTTGAGATAATACTTTTTGGTAATAAATTAGGAGACAATAGGAAAATAAAATTTGACTGTGCTTTGTAAATTTTTAGCATCTTGTGAAAAGAATTATTACAGAACTCTGGCAACTTGAAACTGGTTACTGGCTGTGATCAAGGCTTGTCTTGTAGAATTTAAATTTTATTTGAAGGCTTTGCCTCCTAAATAAACATTAAAATATATAGTTTAGAATATATCATACTAAACATTACAATTCTCTATAGAGTTTTGGAATTGCAACCAAAGCAAAGATGAGAGTAATACTTGGGACAAAAACACATATTCTGTACCACTCCAGTGAACTGCTCTTGTTAAGATAACTGATGACCTTCACACTGGTAGACCCAGCAGTTAGTCTATAGTCTTCACCTCTCTAGAGATCTTCACAGTGTTTATATCCTTTATTCTTGAAACACTCTCTTCATGTGAAGCCCATTATTCTCCTGGTTTATCTCCTGTCACAATCTCCAGATCTTTTCAGTATTTTCATTTTTTTTCTCTTTTACTCTACATCTATCACCTATCTATCATCTGTCTATCTATCATCTGCTTTATTCAAAACCTACTGATTTAAATTTAACCTCATCTGAAAAATACCTTCACAGTGACATTTAGACTGATGTTTGACAAAAATCTGGGTTATTTGGTCTAGCCAAGTTGACATATAACATATGTCACTCTATACCCATGTACCTACCTCAGAATCCCTATCTCTGTCCCTGATAAGGCTTTCATTTCATAAATACTGGAGTCTTTCTTGAATCCTCTATTGTCTTCACACTCAACATCCAGATAATACTTTGACTCTACTTTTACAATATATCCTGCACAAAATGATACATACGTTGCCATGAGTAGCATCTGGACCACCATCGTCTCTTGCCTGGAGACTGTAATAACCTCTTAATTAGTCTCCTTGTTGCCTCTAAAACCTGTTTTGCAAACAGCAGGCACTGAGATTCTAAAGAAGTGAAATGCTTCATCTTCTTTTCAATCCTCTAAAATAAAATTGAAAGTTTTGCTATAAGCACATCCTTACTAGTCTGATCTCTAATAGCCACTCTAACCTTTCAAATTCTCCACCCCTGCGGGCCTTGTCAATATTCTTTGTAAACACAAAGATATTTCTTGAAGGTGCAAAGATGCACCCACCAGGTCCTTTGTACCTGCTGTTGCCGGAGACTTGAATTCTCCTCCCCAGATACTCACATGATCCGCCCCCTCACCCCACTCATGTCTTTGATGAACTGACCACTCCAACTATTTATTTATTTTCTTTTTTGGGGGGGCTGCCTCCGGTCTTATCTGTGGCACGCAGGGGCTCTGTTGAGGTGTGTGGGATCTTTCATTGTGGCGGGGGCTCTTTGTTGTGGTGCATGGACTCCAGAGCACGTGGGCTCTGTAGTTTGCGGCACGCGGGCTCTCTTGGTTGTGGTGTGCGAGCTCAGTAGTTGTGGAGTGCAGGCTTAGTTGCTCCACAGCATGTGGGATCCCAGTTCCCAGACCAGGGATCAAACCCATGTCCCCTGCATTGGAAGGCGGATTCTTTACTGCTGGACCACCAGGGAACTCCCTGACTAACCCATTTAAAGCAGTTCTCCCTGATGGTCACTATCTCTTGACCTTCCACATCTTTTTTATTTTGTGCATCCCGTCCTTTCTTGCCTTTTCCTTAGAGGAATTCTCCTGCTATCACAGACCTGATTGAGCTCTCCAGCCTCTGAAATGCCTTTTAAAGTGAATGTTATACATAATGGAGTAGTGTTAACCCTAAAACCATATAAGATTTTACTTTTTTACCCCCCCCACTCTTATTTCTATCTGACGTTATTTGATGTAATTCTGTATTTATTTATCGTTGTCTTTCTTCCTCACTAGAATGCAAGCTCAGTGAAGTCAGACTTAATCTGCCTTTATTTCCCAGAGCCTAGAATAGTGTCTGCACATAGTAGGTGTTCAATGGTGAATCAGAGCCATGTCCCGAGTCATGTCTTGTGGCAGTAAATATACATTGATCAGCTGCTGCTCAGTCCACAGAGTAATAACATCCTTCAAAAAATCAAAACCAAATTTCCCAAGGGAAAGAGACACTCCAAGGGGGAAAAAATCTGTAAATAGTCCTGCTTATTCATTTGTGGAGCACATCTGTTCTGTACACTCCTTATCTGCAAAGCCCTATTGTGGATGTTGCATAAAGAAGGGAGAACAGTTAAATAAGGAATTTATTGTGAATAAAATGTCTATGTATATAATTTTGGATAATGGCAAAATTTAGAATCCAAAATAGTCTTAAGACTTTTATTTTTGTCTTTACTAAGGCTTTAAACTAAGGATGTTTTCTTTTCTAGTAAAATATACTCTTTACACAAACTCCAGTTAATATGATGTCCATCAGCTTGTAATTATGGTGGAGGCTCTATTTCATACAGTTTGCTGTCATGGGGAGCTGAGAAAAAGTTTCAGTAGATAGAGGAAGATATAGGGTCAAGGCATTTAAAAAAATTAGTTTTAGCATATTTAATGCTGGTGGGAATGATAGAGAGGAAATCTACCTTCTGAGCACCCCAAGCTGTCATTTCCTGTTTTGGGGATGTGTCCTGGGCTATAAGATAGCCTTCTCCAATCACAGCATCTCCCTTTGTGTCTGTCCTTAAACTGAAAGGGTCCTTAGGGATTGTTCTGTCCCACTCCCTGTGTTTTACAGATAAGAAAGGCAAGATGCAACGATGCCCATACAGTCATCTCTTTCCTTAGACTGCCACTTTCACTTCCTAGCTGGGCTCCACATCTCTGCCCCTCCAAGTCATCCTCCACACTGAAGCCAGCGAACTTCACAAACCACAGATCTTGTACTGTTCTGCTCCTACCACCATCTAGGGGCTCAGGATTTTAGACTCCAAGCTCCAATGACCATATATTCCATTACACTTAATAAACATGTGATTTGTGGGGTTTTTTTAAATAAAAATAAAGTTATAGATTAAGTTGATACATGCTAACTTGGTTGAAAAGAAAAAAAGTATGGTCTAATATGGTATGGTTCTCACTGGTTCTAGAAATGTGCTGTGCATTAGAATCACCCAGGAAGCTCTTAAAAGTCCCAATGCCTGATTAAAGTTGCCATCTTATCTGGCCTTTGCCTAATCTCTTCCTGGCTTGCTGCTCTGGAACACACCAGGCTCCCTCCTGCCTCAGGGCCTTTGCATTGTCTGGTTACCTCTGCCAGGACTTTTTCCCTCCTGGATTTTATACTTGGACCTGAGTTTCTCTTCAAAGAGATCTCATCACTCTTTAGTTATCTTTCCTTGACCCAGGAGATTACATGAGGATGGTTTGTTATATGCTGTCCTAGGACTGTCTTACCGACTTTCACTGCAGTTAACTCAGTGTGTAACTATGTGTTCACTCTTTTGGGTGATTAATGTTCCTCCTCCTCACCAGACTGAGAGGTGTATGAGTGTCATTGTTTGCACTTCTAACCTAAGTGCTTACTTAGCAGAATTGCTTTTTAGGCACTCCATAAATTTTTTTTTTTTTAAACATCTTTATTGAAGTATAATTGCTTCACAATGGTGTGTTAGTTTCTGCTTTATAACAAAGTGAATCAGCTACACATATACACACGTTCCCATATCTCTTCCCTCTTGCATCTCCCTCCCTCCCACCCTCCCCATCCCACCCCCCCAGGCGGTCACAAAGCACCGAGCTGATCTCCCTGTGCTATGCGGCTGCTTCCCACTAGCTATCTATTTTACATTTGGTAGTGTATATATGTCCATGACACTCTCTCACCCTGTCACATCTCACCCCTCCCCCTCCCCATATCCTCAAGTCCATTCTCTAGTAGGTCTGTGTCTTTATTCCCATCTTGCCATTAGGTTCTTCATGACCTTTTTTTTTTTTTTCCTTAGATTCCATATATATGTGTTAGCATACTGTATTTGTTTTTCTCTTTCTGACTTACTTCACTCTGTATGACAGACTCTAACTCCATCCACCTCATTACAAATACCTCCATTTCATTTCTTTTTATGGCTGAGTAATATTCCATTGTATATATGTGCCACATCTTCTTTATCCATTCATCCGATGATGGACACTTAGGTTGCTTCCATGTCCTGGCTATTGTAAATAGAGCTGCAATAAATATTTTGGTACATGACTATTTTGAATTATCGTTTTCTCAGGGTATATGCCCAGTAGTGGGATTGCTGGGTCATATGGTAGTTCTATGTTTAGTTTTTTAAGGAACCTCCATAATGTTCTCCATAGCGGCTGTATCAATTTACATTCCCACCAACAGTGCAAGAGTGTTCCCTTTCCTCCACACCCTCTCCAGCATTTATTGTTTCTAGATTTTTTGATGATGGCCATTCTGACCGGTGTGAGATGATACCTCATTGTAGTTTTGATTTGCATTTCTCTAATGATTAATGATATTGAGCATTCTTTCATGTGTCTGTTGGCCATCTGTATATCTTCTTTGGAGAAATGTCTATTTAGGTCTTCTGCCCATTTTTGGATTGGGTTGTTTGTTTTTTTGTTATTGAGCTGCATGAGCTGCTTGTAAATCTTGGAGATTAATCCTTTATCAGTTGCTTCATTTGCAAATATTTTCTCCCATTCTGAGGGTTGTCTTTTGGTCTTGTTTATGGTTTCCTTTGCTGTGCAAAAGCTTTTAAGTTTCATTAGGTCCCATTTGTTTATTTGTGTTTTTATTTCCATTTCTCTAGGAGCTCGGTCAAAAAGGATCTTGCTGTGATTTATGTCATAGAGTGTTCTGCCTATGTTTTCCTCTAAGAGTTTGATAGTGTCTGGCTTTACACTTAGGTCTTTAATCCATTTTGAGTTTATTTTTGTGTATGGTGTCAGAGAGTGTTCTAATTTCATAATTTTACACGTACCTGTCCAATTTTCCCAGCACCACTTATTGAAGAGGCTGTCATTTCTCAACTGTATATGCTTGCCACCTTTATCAAAGATAAGGTGACCATATGTGCGTGGGTTTATCTCTGGGCTTTCTATCCTGTTCCATTGATCTATATTTCTGTTTTTGTGCCAGTACCAAACTGTCTTGATTACTGTAGCTTTGTAATATAGTCTGAAGTCAGGGAGCCTGATTCTTCCAGCTCCATTTTTCGTTCTCAAGATTGCTTTGGCTATTCGGGGTCTTTTGTGTTTCCATACAAATTGTGAAATTTTTTGTTGTAGTTCTGTGAAAAATGCCAGTGGTAGTTTGATAAGGATTGCATTGAATCTGTAGATTGCTTTGGGTAGTAGAGTCATTTTCACAATGTTGATTCTTCCAATCCAAGAACATGGTATATCGCTCCATCTATTTGTATCATGTTTAATTTCTTTCATCAGTGTCCTATAATTTTCTGCATACAGGTCTTTTGTTTCCTTAGGTAGGTTTATTCCTAGATATTTTATTCTTTTTGTTGCAATGCTAAACAGGAGTGTTTTCTTAATTTCACTTTCAGATTTTTCACCATTAGTATATAGGAATGCAAGAGATTTCTGTGCATTAATTTTGTATCCTGCTACTTTACCAAATTCCTTGATTAGCTCTAGGAGTTTTCTGGTAGCATCTTTAGGATTCTCTATGTATAGTATCATGTCATCTGCAAACAGTGACAGCTTTACTTCTTCTTTTCCGATTTGGATACTTTTCATTTCTTTTTCTTCTCTGATTGCCGTGGCTAACACTTCCAAAACTATGTTGAATAATAGTGGTGAGAGTGGGCAACCTTGTCTTGACCTGATCTTAGTGGAAATGGTTTCAGTTTTTCACCATTGAGGACAATGTTGGCTGTGGGTGTGTCATATATGGTCTTTATTATGTTGAGGAAAGTTCCCTCTATGCCTACTTTCTGCAGGGCTTTTATCATAAATGGGTGTTGAATTTTGTCGAAAGCTTTCTCTGCATCTATTGAGATGATCATATGGTTTTCCTACTTCAATTTGTTAATATGATGTATCACGTTGATTGATTTGCGTATATTGAAGAATCCTTGCATTCCTGGCATAAACCCCACTTGATCATGGTGTATAATCCTTTTAATGTGCTGTTGGATTCTGTTTGCTAGTATTTTGTTGAGGATTTTTGCATCTATGTTCATCAGTGATATTGGCCTGTAGTTTTCTTTCTTTGTGACATCTTTGTCTGGTTTTGGTATCAGGGTGATGTTGGCCTTGTAGAATGAGTTTGGGAGTGTTCCTCCCTCTGCAATATTTTGGAAGAGTTTGAGAAGGATAGGTGTTAGCTCTTCTCTAATTGTTTGATAGAATTCACCCGTGAAGCCATCTGGTCCTGGGCTTTTGTTTGTTGGAAGATTTTTAATCACAGTTTCAATTTCAGTGCTTGTGATTGGTCTGTTCATATTTTCTATTTCTTCCTGGTTCAGTCTCGGCAGGTTGTGCATTTCTAAGAATCTGTCGATTTCTTCCAGGTTGTCCATTTTATTGGCATAGAGTTGCTTGTAGTAATCTCTCATGATCGTTTGTATTTCTGCAGTGTCAGTGGTTACTTCTCCTTTTTCATTTCTAATTCTATTGATTTGAGTCTTCTCCCTTTTTCTCTTGATGAGTATGGCTAATGGTTTATCAATTTTGTTTATCTTCTCGAAGAACCAGCTTTTACTTTCATTGATTTTTGCTATTGTTTCCTTCATTTCTTTTTCATTGATTTCTGATCTGATCTTTATGATTTCTATCCTTCTGCTAGCTTTGGGGTTTTTTTGCTCTTCTTTCTCTAATTGCTTTAGGTGCAAGGTTAGGTTGTTTATTCGAGATGTTTCCTGTTTCTTGATGTAGGCTTGTATTGCTATAAACTTCCCTCTTAGCACTGCTTTTGCTGCATCCCATAGGTTTTGGGTCGTCGTGTCTCCATTGTCATTTGTTTCTAGGTACTTTTGGATTTCGCCTTTGATTTCTTCAGTGATCACTTCGTTATTAAGTAGTGTATTGTGTAGCCTCCATGTGTTTGTATTTTTTACAGGTCTTTTCCTGTAATTGATATCTAGTCTCATAGCGTTGTGGTCAGAAAAGATACTTGATATGATTTCAATTTTCTTAAATTTACCAAGGCTTGATTTGTGACCCAAGATATGATCTATCCTGGAGAATGTTCCCTGAGCACTTGAGAAAAATGTGTATTCTGTTGTTTTTGGGTGGAATGTCCTATAAATATCAATTAAGTCCATCTTGTTTAATGTATCATTTAAAGTTTGTGTTTCCTTATTTATTTTCATTTTGGATGATCTGTCCATTGGTGAAAGTGGGGTGTTAAAGTCCCCTACTATGATTGTGTTGCTGTCGATTTCCCCTTTTATGGCTGTTAGTATTTGCCTTATGTATTGAGGTGCTGCTATGTTGGGTGCATAAATATTTACAATTGTTTTATCTTCTTCTTGGATCGATCCCTTGATCATTATATAGTGTCCTTCTTTGTCTCTTGTAATAGTCTTTATTTTAAAGTCTACTTTGTCTGATATGAGAATTGCTACTCCAGCTTCCTTTTGATTTCCATTTGCATGGAATATCTTTTTCCATCCCCTCACTTTCAGTCTGTATGTGTCTCTAGGTCTGAAGTGGGTCTCTTGTAGACAGCATATATATGGGTCTTGCTTTTGTATCCATTCAGCCAGTCTGTGTCTTTTGGTGGGAGCATTTAATCCATTTACATTTAAGGTAATTATCGATATGTGTGTTCCTATTCCCATTTTCTTAAATATTTTATGTTTGTTATTGTAGGTGTTTTCCTTCTTTTGTGTTTCTTGCCTAGAGAAGTTCATTTAGCATTTGTTGTAAAGCTGGTCTGGTGGTGCTGAACTTTCTCAGCTTTTGCTTGTCTGTAAAGTTTTTAATTTCTCCATCAAATCTGAATGAGATCCTTGCTGGGTAGAGTAACCTTGGTTGTAGGTTTTTCTCCTTCATGACTTTAAGTATATCCTGCCACTCCCTTCTGGCTTGCAGAGTTTCTGCTGAAAGACCAGCTGTTAACCTTATGGGGATTCCCTTGTGTGTTATTTGTTGTTTTTCCCTTGCTGCTTTTAATATGTTTTCTTTACATTTAATTTTTGATAGTTTGATTAATATGTGTCTTGGCGTGTTTCTCCTTCGATTTATCCTGTATGGGACTCTCTGTGCTTCCAGGACTTGATTAACTATTTCCTTTCCCATATTAGGGAAGTTTTCAACTATAATCTCTTCAAATATTTTCTCAGTCCCTTTCTTTTTCTCTTCTTCTTCTGGGACCCCTATAATTCGGATGTTGGTGCATTTAATGTTGTCCCAGAGGTCTCTGAGACTGTCCTCAGTTCTTTTCATTCTTTTTTCTTTATTCTGCTCTGCAGTAGTTATTTCCACTATTTTATCTTCCAGGTCACTTATCCGTTCTTCTGCCTCAGTCATTCTGCTCTTGATCCTATCTAGAGTATTTTTAATTTCAGTTATTGTGTTTTCCATCATTGCTTGGTTCCTCTTTAGTTCTTCTACACCCTTGTTAAATGTTTCTTGCATTTTCTCTATTCTATTTCCAAGATTTTGGATCATCTTTACTATCATTATTCTGAATTCTTTTTCAGGTAGACTGCCTATTTCCTCTTCATTTGTTAGGTCTGGTGTGTTTTGACCCTGCTCCTTCACCTGCTGTGTTTTTTTGTCTTCTCATTTTGCTTATCTTACTGTGTTTGGGGTCTCCTTTTCACAGGCTGCAGGTTCATAGTTCCCATTGTTTTTGGTGTCTGTCCCCAGTGGCTAAGGTTGGTTCAGTGGGTTGTGTAGGCTTCCTGGTGGAGGGGACTAGTGCCTGAGTTCTGGTGGAGGAGGTTGGATCTTGTCTTTCTGGTGGGCACGTCCATGTCTGGTGATGTGTTTTGGGGTGTCTGTGGCCTTATTATGATTTTAGGCAGCCTTTCTGCTAATGGATGGGGCTGTGTTCCTGTCTTGCTAGTTGTTTGGCATAGGGTGTCCAGCACTGTAGTTTGCTGGTCGTTGAGTGAAGCTGGGTCTTGATGTTGAGATGGAGATCTCTGAGAGATTTTTGCCATTTGGTATTACGTGGAGCTGGGAGGTCTCTTGTGGACCAGTGTCCTGAAGTTGGCTCTCCCACCTCAGAGGCACAGCCCTGATGCCTGGCTGGAGCACCAAGAGCCTTTCATCCACACGGCTCAGAATAAAAGGGAGGAAAAAAATAGAAAGAAAGAATGGAAGAGGATAAAATAAAATAAAATAAAGGTATTATAATAAAAAGTAAGAAAAAAAATTATTAAGAATAAATGTATTTAGAAAAAAATTTTTTTTAATTTTTAAAAATAGATTTATTAATTTTTATAGTAAAAAATAAGAAAAACATTATTAAGAAAAAATTATTAAGAAAAAAATTTTTTTTAAATTTTTTAAAATAAAAAATATGAAAAAACTTATTAAAATTTTTTTTAATTTCTAAAAATAGAAAATAAGGAAAAAATTATTAAGAAAACATTTATTAGGAAAAAAAATTTTTTTAAGAAAAAAAAAACACGGACGGAAAAGGGGAAAATTAATATATCCTGCTCCCAAAGTCCACCTCTTGAATTTGGGATGATTCGTTGTCTATTCAGGTATTCAACAGATGCAGGCACATCAGGTTGTTTGTGGAGCTTTAATCTGCTGCTTCTGAGGCTCCTGGGCGAGATTTCCCTTTCTCTTCTTTGTTCATACAGCTCCCGGGGTTCAGCTTTGGATTTGGACCCCCCTCTGCATGTAAGTCGCCTGAGGGCATCTGTTCCCCGCCCAGACAGGACGGGGTTAAAGGAGCAGCTGCTTCGGGGGCTCTGGCTCACTCAGGCTGGGGGGGAGGGAGGGGCACGGATGCGGGGAGAGCCTGCGGCTGCAGAGGGGCGTGACTGCAGAGGGGCATGACGTTGCAGCAGCCTGAGGTGCGCCGTGCGTTCTCCTGGCGAAATTGTCCCTGGATCACGGGAGCCTGGCAGTGGCGAGCTGCACAGGGTCCCAGGAGGGGCGGTGTGGAGAGTGACCTGTGCTCGCACACAGGCTTCTTGGTGGCAGCAGCAGCAGCCTTATCATCTCCTGCCCGTCTCTGGGGTCCGCGCTGATAGCTGTGGCTCACGCCCGTCTCTGGAGTTCGTTTAGTCGGCGCTCTGAATCCCCTCTCCTTGCGCACCGCGAAACAAAGAGGCAAGAAAAAGTATCTTGCCTCTTCAGCAGCTGCAGACTTTTTCCCGGACTCCCTCCCGGCTAGCACCGAAGCCCGAGCCTCAGCTCCCAGCCCCCGCCCGCCCCAGCGGGTGAGCAGACAAGCCTCTCGGGCTGGTGAGCACTGCTCGGTGCCGAGCCTCCATGCGGGAATCTCTCCGTTTTTCCCTCTGCGCCCCTATTGCTGTGGGATCTGCGCTGATAGCCGTGGTTCACGCCCGTCTCTGGAGTTCGTTTAGGCGGTGCTCTGAATCCCCTCTCCTTGTGCGCTGCGAAACAAAGAGGCAAGAAAAAGTCTCTTGTCTCTTTGGCAGCTGCAGACTTTTTCCGGGACTCCCTCCCGGCTAGCACCGAAGCCCGAGCCTCAGGTCCCAGCTCCCGCCTGCCCAGGCGGGTGAGCAGACAAGCCTCTCGGGCTGGTGAGTGCTACTCGGCACCGATCCTCCATGCAGGAATCTCTCCACTTTGCCCTCCGCACCCCTGTGGCTGTGCTCTCCTCTGTGGCTCTGAAGCTTCCCCCCTCTGCCACCCACAGTCTCTGCCCACGAAGGGGCTTCCTAGACTAGTGTGGAAACCTTTCCTCCTTCACGGCTCCCTCCCACTGGTGCAGGTCCCATCCCTATTCTTTTGTCTCTGTTATTTCTTTTTTCTTTTGCCCTACCCAAGTACGTGGGGATTTTCTTGCCTTTTGGGAGGTCTGACATCTTCTGCCAGCGTTCAGTGGGTGTTCTGTAGGAGCAGTTCCACGTGTAGATGTATTTCTACTGTATCTGTGGGAAGGAAGGTGATCTCCGTGTCTTACTCTTCTGCCATCTTGCGCCTCCCCCCAACTCCATAAATTTTTGTCAGGTGAATGAATGAATAATGAATTGCCATGAAGAGGTCTGAGTAGTTTCTGTGAGATACATTAGACATAAGGGAAATAATGCATTTACCTGATGATTATTTCCCAGTGTACCCTTTATTTTTCTATGCCCTCCTACAAGTTTCACCAGTTCCCTACAAGATTCACAAGGAATTGACCATTTATTATTAGGCAGAAGTGTTTAATGATGTTGGTAGTTACTTAAAATGAGATTCAGCATGAAAAGTATATCTATTTTTTACTTTGCTTTGTTAAAAACCTTTTATACTCAGATCTTAGATCAAATATTTTGGTTTGTGTTTCCTTTGAGAAAAATGATCTATCCAATACGTACAATGAAAATATTATAACTGTTTATTATGATGCTCAGATAATTCCCATGGTCTCCTATTTTCTAGTCATCTTTCTAATATATTTTTTCTCTTATATTAATTAAATATAATTAATTAATTATAATTAATTAGTTTCTCTTATATTAATTAAATTTCTCTAATAAAATTTTTCTCTTATATTAATTAGTTTTATATCAGTATTTCAGAAAATATAAAATTATGAAATTTTCATTGAAGATAAGTTTTGCACATTAGTGGATCTCACTAGCTTTTTATCTTGGACATCTTTCAGGATTGTTATCTCTTCTTATTTCTTTTGGCCTGGATTTTGTTATTAATTTGTTTGGTGGCTTTTCTTGCTGAGTCACATTCTGCAATTGGGTCTTATGCATTTTTTAAGCCCTTGGGTATAAGGAGATGTTAAATCCCGTTAAGAAGAAGAATTTTTTTGGTAGTGTTTAACACCTATCCTTCTTGAAAAACAATAAAATGTGCCACTGCTTTCTATCCTTTACCCCAGTATGATACATTCCTTGAGCAACTGGTAGTTTTGATCATATTTGTAGCTGATAGCCCTACAGAATTTTAAGGCTCTTGGGGCCTCTTGAGAGCATCAAGATGTTAGTGAGATGAATCTGACTGTCCCACCTGGGTGCAGCAAGGCCAGGTTTCAAGCCCTCATTTTCACACTTAGTAGTTATGCAAGCTGGAATATTCTGAGTTCATCTTCTCATCTGTAATAACCAGTAAACAGTCACAAAACTGAGTGTAGTTTAAATAAGACAATACTTCACAGTGCTAGGAGAACAAATCTGTTGGTCGTGAATCTTCTTTTCATGTTATAGCTGATGAAGCCCAGATCCAGACAAATCTGGGGACTTTAAGCCTGTGTAAATACACTGGCAGAGCTGCGGGCCCAGGTCTTCTACACTGCATGTTCCCATTCCACTATATTTAATTGATAAGTGATTTTAATTTTTGCTTTTAATGAAAATGCAATTATAGAATGGGTTGGTAAATGCTATGTTGGTTGAATAGAAACAAAACTCTGTATGGTCTAATATAGTGATTTCCACTGGTGCTTGAACCTTACTGCACATTAGAATCATTTGGGAAACTTTTTAAAAATCGTAATGTCCAGGCTATACCCCATTCCAATTAAATCACAGTATCTGAGGGTGGGACCCAAGCATGATTTTTTTTTTAATGACTTCCTATGCAATTTTGTACACAGAATTTGCCAAAACTAGGCTGAGAATACTCCAAACCATATCTAGGACAGTTTTTAAAGGTCTGTTCTTCTGTTAACAGATCATATATCTTGGGGACTGTGTTAAGTGCCTCTTTATGGGTTTGTTTTCTGATATATTTTCCCTTCTTCCTATTGAAATACGCCACAGACCTCACATCTTTTGGTCACTTCATCCGTGTCACTAACCTGAATGCTGCTGCATCCCAAAGAGGTCAATGCCTTATTTGCGTGCATCTCCAGATGTCTCTTAACAATGCATCCTGCAAAGATAACAGAGAAGGGCTCTTCTTTCAATAGGACCGGGTATCCACATTTAATTCAATAGGCATGAATGAATTTTATTTTAATCCCTTAATTAACTTTTTCCCTCTGGTATAAATCTAGGCTTTCTGGATCGAGTGGTGGGAGTCTTCAAGGAGACGGTACTGCCCCTTGCATATTTAGCCAGAGATTTGTGTGGGGACACGCCTGGGTAGTTTAGATATGATAGGGTGATGATCTGGAAGAGTCTACTTCAGTCTGCTTCGTTATTTAAAATACGAACTGGACCATTGATTTTGCAGTTGTTTTCTTTCCATACCTCAGAATTTCCTATAAGGGGCTGAAAGATGTCAGGGTTGCTTATGTGTTACTGTTTCATCTCTGACAGTTTCTATTTCTCACAGAGGATCAGAGCAGGGCTGGAAACAGCTAGCTTTATTTTTATTATCTACTGTAAAATGAAAACGTGATGTAAATGTGCAGACAGTGTTTACCAGTTGAAGTCCTGAGGGAACGATCCACATATCTTTTTTTAAACACCTTTATTGGAGTACAACACCTTTATTGGAGTATAATTGCTTTACAATGGTGTGTTAGTTTCTCCTTTATAACAAAGTGAATCAGTTATACATATACATATGTCCCCATATCTCTTCCCTCTTCTGTCTCCCTCTCTCCCACCCTCCCTATCCCACCCCTGTAGGTGGTCACAAAGCACCGAGCTGATCTCCCTGTGCTATGCGGCTGCTTCCCACTAGCCATTTTACATTTGGTAGTGTATGTATGTCAATGGCACTCTCTCACTTCGTCCCAGCTTACCCTACCCCCTTCACCGTGTTCTCAAGTCCATTCTCTATGTCTACATCTTTATTCCTGCCCTGCCACTAGGTTCATCAGTACCATTTTTTTTAGATTCCATATATATGTGTTAACATGCGGTATTTGTTTTTCTCTTTCTGACTTACTTCACTTTGTATGACAGACTCTAGGTCCATCCACCTCACTACAAATAACTTAATTTTGTTTGCTTTTTATGGCTGAATAATATTCCATTGTATATATGTGCCACATCTTCTTTATCCATTCATCTGTCAATGGACACTTAGGTTGATTCCATGTCCTGGCTATTGTAAATAGTGCTGCAATGAACATTGTGGTACATGACTCTTTTTGAATTATAGTTTTCTCAGGGTATATGCCCAGTAGTGGGATTGCTGGGTCGTATGGTAGTTCTATTTTTAGTTTTTTAAGGAACCTCCATACTGTTCTCCATAGTGGTTGTATCAATTTACATTCCCACGATTTATTTTTAATGAATGGAAAAGCTTGTCATATAGAAAAGCAAAGTAGATACATGTGATTTTATGTAAGTTTTATATCATCTGACTCTGGGAAAATCTTTTGCCTGCTTGAAAGATTGATGGCTCCAGGTGGTACTGGGTGACCATGCCTATAATCCTCTTGGCAGACAAGAGAGAGCAACAAGGAGAAAGGAGGTCAGGGAATGAGGAGAGGAAGCCTTGCAAGGCAGAAACTATGAGAGTGAGAGTGCAAGCTGCCCATCTGCACCTAAACAGGCAGAGTGCCTAGGGCCAGGGGCAGAGTTCTTTAACAACAGAAACTCTCCCACCAACCTTACCAACATCATACTCAATAACATTTCTGTGTGTTACTGCTTCCCTTCCTTGAAATCCCTTCAGTGGAATGTCTGTTTGCATTCTCATGCAGGGGGTTGTAGATGGAAGGACAAGCAGGCCGTGGAGAGTAAGCACATAAAAGAGGAGCCACCTTTGACTATCTTTTTTTACCAGTTTCTTGGTTTCTTTTCAAAACTGCTTTCTCTGGTAAAAGAAACAAAAAAGCTTACATGCTATCTAATATATATGTATATATATTCAGATCAGCCAAATCACCCTTGGCCATTAAAGGGGAGACAGCTGTTGTGGCCAGATCGCCCTCACATCCTCAGTGCCTGTTTTCTGTAGGAACCTTCCATGAATTCTCTGCTCTTCATTTATGACCATGTTTTCCAAATGTATAGTGTCTACAAAAGGTATGAAAAGTTTAGGACTTATGATAATAATACTCAGTATTGGCAGTAGCCACACTGAGCCCTTCATTGCTCACTGCTTTTCTCACTGACCCTGGAGTTTGAGGGTGACAGGGGAGGACCTTCAAGATGATGGAGGAGTGAGACGTGGAGATCACCTTCCTCCCCAAAAATACATCAAGAATACATCTACATGTGGAACAACTCTTACAGAACACCTACTGAACACTGGCAGAAGACCTCAGACTTCCCAAAAGGCAAGAAACTCCCTACATACGTGGCCATGTGGCTGACAGGGTCTTGATGCTCTGGCTGGGTGTCAGGCCTGAGCTTCTGAGGTGGGAGAGCCGAATTCAGGATGTTAGGCCACCAGAGCCAACCTGGCCCTACGTAATATCAATTGGCGAGAGCTCTCCCAGAGATCTCCATCTCAATGCTAAGACCCAGCTCCACTCAATGACCAGCAAGCTCCCGTGCTGGACACCCCATGCCAAACAACTAGCAAGACAGGAACACATCCTCACCCATTAGCAGAGTGGGTGCCTAAAATCATAATAAGTTCACAGACACCCCAAAGTACACCACTGGAAATGGTTCTGCCCACCAGAAAGACAAGATCCAGCCTCACCCACCAGAACACAGGCACCAGTCCCCTCCACCAGGAAGCCTACACAACCCATTGAACCAACCTTACCCACTGGGGGCAGACACCAAAAACAATGGGAACTACGAACCTGCAGCTGGCAAAAAGGAGACCCCAAACACAGTAAGTTAAGCAAAATGAGAAGACAGGTGTCCGAGTGCCAGCAGAAGCTGAAGGATCTGGAGGTGGCTGAGGGCAAGGGCAGCAGGGCCGAGCTGGAACGGCTGTAGGCTGAGGCACAGCAGCTGCACAAGGAGGAGTGAAGCTGAGAGCAGAAGCTAAAGGAGATGCGCGAGAAGGAGAAGAACATGCCCTGGAATGTGGACATGCTCAGCAAGAATGGCTTCAGCAAGAGCATGGTCAATACAAAGCCTGAGCAGGTGGAGGTGGAGTTGGAGGAGGTGAGGGAGCAGAAACACAAAACCTTCATGGAAAAGTATGAGAAACAGATCAAGTACTTCGGCATGCTCCGCTGCTGGGATGACAGCCAGAAGTACCTGTCGGACAACGTCCACCTGGTGTGCAAGGAGACTGCCAACTACCTGGTCATTTGGGCCTTGACCTAGAGGTGGAGGAGAAATGTGCACTGATGGAGCACGTGGCCCACCAGATCATTGTCATGAAGTTCATTCTGGAGCAAGCCAAGAGCCTGAAGGTGGACCCCCGTGCCTACTTCCGGCAGTTCTTCACCAAGATCAAGACTGCTGACCATCAGTACATGCAGGGCTTCAATGACGAGCTGTAGGCCTTCAAAGGCTGCATGCAGGGCCAGGCCAAGCTGCGCATCAAGAAGGTCATGAGAGAGTACGAGGAGGAGGAGTGCAAGCAGCAGCTTGGCCGAGCAGCCTGGACCCTGTTGAGGTATACGAGTCCCTCCCTGAGGAGCTCCAGAAATGCTTTGAGGTGAATGATGTGCAGATTCTACAAGATGCCGTCAGCAAGATGGACCCCACTGATGTGAAGTACCACATGCATCACTGCATCAACTCCGACCTCTGGGTCCACAACTCCAAGTCCAACGAGGCCAAGGAGGTGGAGGAAACGAGTCTTGGGGACCCCTTGCTGGAAGCCTCCAAGCCAGGTGATGAGAAAGATGTCAGCGCACGACCCACCTCAGCTGCTGCCTGACTGCCTGCAGGCCCCTGTGCATCCCTTTTCAGAAAACAAAAATAGACACCATCTCCCTAGCTCCTGGTTTCCTCCACTTTTGCTGCTCCCCCACCTAGCCTAGAGGGGACAGACCAACCCCTCCACCACCGCCACACTCCCAGTGCTCATCCAAGCCTTTGCTTTGAGTCAAGGGATTTCACTGCCTGCAGCTCCCCCCAATTCAGCATTATGCAAAAGGCTCGGGGATCCAGGGAGAGGTAGAGGTTGCCAGCCTGGTCCACAGGATAGGGGTGGGGTCCCCAGCTGAGGGGCCTGCTCCAGTCACTGTGGGCTCTGTTTTCACTGTTCATCCACATTGAGTATTCTATATAGTAAACAGCAATTATCTTCCAATATGCAACAGATGAAGGATCAAAGTAAAAACTCACCAGGCCAAACAAATGAAGAGGAAATAGGCAGTCTACATGAAAAAGAACTCAGAGTACTGATACTAAAGACATGCAAAATCATGGAAATAGAATGGAGAAAATACAAGAAACATTTAACAAGGACCTAGAAGAACTAAAGAGCAAACAATGAAGAACAACAGAAAAAATGAAATTAAAAATTCTCTAGAGGGAATCAATAAAAGAATAACTGAGGCAGAAGAACGGATAAGTGACCTGGAAGACAAAATAGTGAAAATAATTAACATAGAGCAGATTGAAGAAAAAAGAATGAAAAGAATTGAGGACAGTCTCAGAGACTTCTGGGACAACATTAAACACACCAACATTCAAATTATAGGGGCCACAGAAGAAGAAGAGAAAAAGAAAGGGACTGAGAAAATATTTGAAGAAATTATAGTTGAAAATTTCCCTAATATGGGAAAGGAAATAGTCAATCAAGTCCAGGAAGTGCAGAAAGTCCCATACAGGATAAATCCAAGGAGAAACACACCAAGACACATATTAATCAAGCTATCAAACATTAAATTCAAAGAAAAATATTAAAAACAGCAAGGGAAAAACAACAAATAACATACAAGGGAATCCCCATAAGGTTAACAGCTGATCTTTCAGCAGAAACTCTGCAAGCCAGAAGGGAGTGGCAGGACATATTTAAAGTGATGAAAGGGCAAAACCTATAACGAAGGTTACTCTACCCAGCAAGGATCTCATTCAGATTTGACAGAGAAATTAAAACCTTTACAGACAAGCAAAGTTAAGAGAATTCAGCACCACCAAACCAACTTTACAACAAATGTAAAGGAACTTCTCTAGGCAGGAAAAAAAAAAAGAAGGAAAACACTTACAATAAAAAACCCAAAACAATTAAGAAAATGGAAATAGGAACATATATATGGATAATAACCTTAAATGTAAATGGGTTAAATGCTCCAACCAAAAGACATAGACTGGTTGAATGGATACAAAAACAAGACCCATGTATATGCTGCTTATAAGAGACTCACTTCAGACCTAGGGACACATACAGACTGAAAGTGAGGGAATAGAAAAAGATATTCCATACAAATGGAAATCAAAAGAAAGCTGGTGTAGCAATTCTCATAACAGACAAAATAGACTTAAAAATAAAGACTCTTACAAGAGACAAAGAAGGACACTACATAATGATGAAGGGATCAATCCAAGAAGAAGATATAACAATTGTAAATATTTATGCACCCAACATAGGAGCACCTCAATACATAAGGTAAATGCTAACAGCCATAAAAAGGGGAAATCGACAGTAACAGAACCATAAGGGAGTTTAACACCTCACTTTCACCAATAGACAGATCATCCAAAATGAAAATAAATAAGGAAATACAAGCTTTAAATGATACATTAAACAAGATGGACTTAATTGATATTTATAAGACATTCCATCCAAAAACAACAGAATACACATTCTTCTCAAGTGCTCATGGAACATTCTCCAGGATAGATTATATCTTGGGGCACAAATCAAGCCTTGGTAAATTTAAGAAAAATAAAATCGTATCAAGTATCTTTTCTGACCACAATGCTATGAGACTAGATATCAATTACAGGAAAAAGTCTGTAAAAAATATAAAAATTTGGAGGTTACACAATACGCTACTTAATAACCAAGGGATCACTGAAGAAATCAAAGAGGAAATCAAAAAACACCTAGAAACAAATGACAATGAAAACATGATGAACTAAAACTTATGGGATGCAGCAAAAGCAGTTCTAAGAGGGAAATTTATAGCAATACAATCCTGCGTCAAGAAACAAGAAATATCTCAAATAAATAACCTAACCTTACACCTAAAACAATTAGAGAAAGAAGAACAAAAAACCCAAAAAGTTAGCAGAAGGAAAGAAATCATAAAGTTCAGATCAGAAATAAATGAAAAAGAAATGAAGGAAACAATAGCAAAGATCAATAAAACTAAAAACTGGTTCTTTAAGAAGATAAACAAAATTGATAAACCATAAGTCAGACTCATCAAGAAAAAAAGGGAGAAGATTCAAATCAATAGAATTGGAAATGAAAAAGGAGAAGCAACAACTGACACTGCAGAATTACAAAGGATCATGAGAAATTGCTACAAGCAACAATATGCCAATAAAATGGACAATCTGGAAGAAATGGACAAATTCTTAGAAAAGCACAACCTTCCAAGACTGAACCAGGAAGAAATAGAAAATATAAACATACCAATCAGAAGCACTGAAACTGAGACTGTGATTAAAAATCTTCCAAAAAACAAAAGCCCAGGACCAAATGGCTTCACGGGCGAATTCTATCAAACACTTAGAAAAGAGCTAACACCTATCCTTCTCAAATTCCTCCATAATATAGCAGAGGGAGGAACATTCCCAAACTCATTCTACAAGGCCACCATCACCCTGATACCAAAACCAGACAAATATGTCACAAAGAAAGAAAACTTCAGGCCAATATCACTGATGAACATACATGCAAAAGTCCTCAACAAAATACTAGCAAACAGAATCCAACAGCACATTAAAAGGATCATACACCATGATCAAGTGGGGTTTATCCCAGGGATGCAAGGATTCTTCAATACATGCAAATCAATCAATGTGATACACCATATTAACAAACTGAAGGATAAAAACCATATGATCATCTCAATAGATGCAGAAAAAACTTTTGACAAAATTCAACACCCATTTCTGATAAAAACTCTCCAGAAAGTAGGCTTAGAGGGAACTTACCTCAACATAATAAAGGCCATATATGACAAACTCACAGCCAACATCATTCTTAATTGTGAAAAACTGAAAACCTTTCCACTAAGATCAGGAACAAGACAAGCTTGTCGACACTCACCACTATTATTCAACATAGTTTTGGAGGTTTTAGCCACGGCTAAATCAGAGAAGAAAAAGAAATAAAAGGAATCCAAATCATAAAAGAAGAAGTAAAGGTGTCACTGTTTGCAAATGACATGATACTATACATAGGGAATCCTAAAGACTGTACGAGAAAACTACTAGAGGTAATCAATGAATTTGGTACAGTTGCAGAATACAAAATTAATGCACAGAAATCTCCTGCATTCCTATACACTAATGATGAAAAATCTGAAAGAGAAATTAAAGAAACACTCCCATTTACCATTGCAACAAAAACGAATAAAATACCTAGGATTAAACGTACCTAAGGAGGCAAAAGACCTGTATGCCAAAAACTATAAGATACTGATGAAAGAAATTAAAGATGTTATGAACAGATGGCAAGATATATCATGTTCTTGGATTGGAAGAAATAGCATTGTGAAAATGACTGTACTACCCAAAGCCATCTACAGGTTCAATGCAATCCCTCTCAAACTACTACTGGCATTTTTCACAGAACTAGAACAAAAAATTTCACAATTTGCATGGAAACACAAAAAACCCTGAATAGCGAAAGCAATCTTGAGAAAGAAAAATGGAGCTGGAGGAGTCAAGCTCCTAGACTTCAGACTCTACTACAAAGCTACAGTAATCAAGACAGTATGGTACTGGCACAAAAACAGAAATATAGATCAATGGAATAGGATAGAAAGCCCAGAGATAAACCCACGCACATATGGTCACATTATTTTTCATAAAGGAGGCAGGAATATACAATGGAGAAAAGACAGCCTCTTCAGTAAGTGGTGCTGGGAAAACTGGACAGCTACATGTGAAAGAATGAAGTTAGAACACTCCTTAACACCATACACAAAAATAAACTCAAAATGGATTAAAGACCTGAATGTAGGGCCAGACACTATCAAACTCTTAGAGGAAAACATAGAACACTCTATGACATTAATCACAGCAAGATCCTTTTTGACCAACCTCCTAGAGAAAGGGAAATAAAAACAAAAATAAAAAAATGGGACCTAATGAAGCTTAAAAGCTTTTGCACAGCAAAGGAAACCATAAACAAGATGAAAAGACAACCCTCAGAATGGGAGAATATATTTGCAAACGAAGCAACTGACAAAGGATTAATCTCCAAAATATACAAGCAGCTCATGCAGCTCAATATCAAAAAAACAAACAACCTAATCCAAAAATGGGCCAAAGATCTAAATAGACATTTCTCCAAAGAAGATATACAGATTCCCAACAAACACATGAATGGATGCTCAACATCACTAATCATTAGAGAAATGCAAATCTAAACTACAATGAGGTATCACCTTATACTTGTCAGAATGGCCATGATCAAACAATCTACAAACTATAAATGTGTGAAAGGGTGTGGAGAAAATGGAACTTTCTTGCACTGTTGGTGGGAATGTAAATTGATAGAGCCACTATGGAGAACATTATGGAGGTTCCTTAAAAAACTAAAAATAGAACTACCATATGACCCAGCAATCCCACTGCTGGGCATATACCCTGAGAAAACCATAATTTAAAAAGAGTCATATACCACAATGTTCATTGCAGCTGTATTTACAATACCCAGGATATTGAAACAACCTAAGTGTCCATCGACAGATGAATTGATAAAGAAGATGTGGTACATATATACAATAGAATATTACTCAGCCATGAAAAGGAATGAAGTTTGGTTTTTTGTAGTGAGGTGGATGCACCTAGCGTCTGTCATACAGAGTGAAGTAAGTCAGAAAGAGAAAAACAAATACCGTATGCTAACACACATATATGGAATCTAAAAAAAAAAAAATGATTCTGAAGAACCTAGGGGCAGAACAGGAATAAAGACGCAGTCGTAGAAAATGGACTTGAGGACACAGGGAGGGGGAAGGGTAAGCTGGGAGAAAGTGAAGGAGTGGCATGGACATATGTACACTACCAAATATAAAATAGATAGCTAGTGGGAAGCAGCTGCATAGCACAGGGAGATCAGCTCGGTGCTTTGTGACCACCTAGAGCTGTGGGATAGGGAGGGTGGGAGGGAGACCTAAGAGGGAGGGGATATGGGGATATACGTATACGTATAGCTGAATCACTTTGTTATACAGCAATGTAAAGCAATTATACTCCACTAAAGATGTTAAAAAATATACTCAGTATTTATTGATCAGTGTAATCAACCCAAGTCCTGACAGGAAACAGATGGCATGCTTAGCTAGGATTTTTGAAGGCATTTTTTATGAAGGAACTATTTTTTTCTTTTATAAACCACTTTATTGAGATAATATATCACACAATTCTCCCATTTAAAGTACACAATTCAATGGTTTTTAGTATATTCACAGACTTGTGCAAGCAACACCAGAACAAATTTTAGAACATTTTCATCAACACAAGAGATAATCCCACCACCTCATAAGCAGTCATTCCTCATTCCTGTCACCCCAGTCCCTGGTCACCACTGCTCTGCTTTCTGTATCCATGGATTTACTTCTTTGGGTCATTTCATAGAAATGGAATCGTTCAATTTGTGGCCTGTTGTGTCTGGCTTCTTTCAGTGAGACCATGCTTTCAAGGTTCAGCCATGTTGTAGTGTGTGTCAATAGTTCATTCCTTTTTTTTTTTTTTTTAGTATTAGTTGTTTTGTTTGTTTGTTTGTTTGTACTGCAGGTTCTTATCAGTCATCAATTTTATACACATCAGTGTATACATGTCAATACCAATCACCCAATTCAGCACACCACCATCCCCACCCCCTTGGTGTCCATACGTTTGTTCTCTACATCTGTGTCTCAACTTCTGCCCTGCAAACCAGTTCATCTGTACCATTTTTCTAGGTTCCACATACATGCATTAATGTACGATATTTGTTTTTCTCTTTCTGACTTACTTCACTCTTTACGACAGTCTCTAGATTCATCCACATCTCAACAAATGACTCAATTTCATTCCTTTTTATGACTGAGTAATATTCCATTGTATATATGTACCACATCTCCTTTATCCAGTCGTCTGTTGATGGGCATTTAGGTTGCTTCCATGACCTGGCTATTGTATATAGTGCTGCAATGAACATTGGGGTGCATGTGTCTTTTTGAATTACGGTTTTCTCTGGGTATATGCCCAGTAGTGGGATTGCTGGATCATATGGTAATTCTATTTTTAGTTTTCTAAGGAACCTCCATACTGTTCTCCATAGTGGCTGTATCAATTTACATTCCCACCAACAGTGCAAGAGGGTTCCCTTTTCTCCACACCCTCTCCAGCATTTGTTGTTTGTAGATTTTCTGATAATGCCCATTCTAACTGGTGTGAGGTGATATCTCATTGTAGTTTTGATTTGCATTTCTCTAATAATTAGTGATGTTGAGCAGCTTTTCATGTGCTTCTTGGCCATCTGTATGTCTTCTTTGGAGAAATGTGTATTTAGGTCTTCTGCCCGTTTTTGGATTGGGTTGTTTGTTTCTTTGATATTGAGCTGAATGAGCTGTTTATATATTTTGGAGATTAATCCTTTGTCCGTTGATTCGTTTGCAAATATTTTCTCCCATTCTGAGGGTTGTCTTTTCGTGTTGTTTATGGTTTCCTTTGCTGTGTAAAAGCTTTGAAGTTTCATTAGGTCCAATTTGTTTATTTCTGTTTTTATTTCCATTACTCCAGGAGGTGGATCAAAAAGACCTTGCTGTGATTTATGTCAAAGAGTGTTCTTCCTATGTTTTCCTCTAAGAGTTTTAAAGTGTCTGGTCTTACATTTAGGTCTCGAATCCATTTTGAGTTTATTTTTGTGTATGGTGTTAGGGAGTATTCTAATTTCATTCTTTTACATGTAGATGTCCAGTTTTCCCAGCACCACTTCTTGAAGAGACTGTCTTTTCTCCATTGTATATCTTTGCCTCCTTTGTCATAGATTAGTCGACCATAGATGTGTGGGTTTATCTCTGGGCTTTCTATCTTGTTCCATTGATCTATATTTCTGTTTTTGTGCCAGTACCATATTGTCTTGATTACTGTAGCTTTGTAGTATAGTCTGAAGTCAGGGAGTCTGATTCCTTCAGCTCCGTCTTTTTCCCTCAAGACTGCTTTGGCTATTCGAGGTCTTTTTTATCTCCATACAAATTTTAAGATGATTTGTTCTAGTTCCATAAAAAATGTCATTGGTAATTTGATAGGGATTGCATTGAATCTGTAGATTGCTTTGGGTAGTATACTCATTTTCACAATGTTGATTCTTCCAATCCAAGAACATGGTATATCTCTCCATCTGTTGGTATCATCTTTAATTTCTTTCATCAGTGTCTTATTGTTTTCTGCATACAGGTCTTTTGTCTCCCTAGGTAGGTTTATTCCTAGGTATTTTATTCTTTTTGTTGCAAAGGTAAATGGGAGTGTTTCCATAATTTCTCTTTCAGATTTTTCATCATTAGTGTATAGGAATGCAGGAGATTTCTGTGCATTAATTTTGTATCCTGCAACTTTACCAAATTCATTGATTAGCTCTAGCAGTTTTCTGGTGACATTTTTAGGATTCTCTATGTAGAGTATCATGTCATCCGCAAACAGTGACAGTTTTACTTCTTCTTTTCCAATTTGTATTCCTTTTATTTCTTTTTCTTCTCTGATTGCCGTGGCTAGGACTTCCAGAACTATGTTGAATAATAGTGGTGAGAGTGGACATCCTTGTCTCGTTCCTGATCTTAGAGGAAATGCTTTCAGTTTTTCACCATTGAGAATGATGTTTGCTGTGGGTTTGTCATATATGGCCTTTATTATGTTGAGGTAGGTTCCCTCTATGCCCACTTTCTGGAGAGTTTTTAATCATAAATGGGTGTTGAATTTTGTCAAAAGTTTTTTCTGCATCTATTGAGATGATCATATGGTTTTTCTTCTTCAAGTTGTTAATATGGTGTATCACATTGATTGATTTGTGTATATTGAAGAATCCTTGCATCCCTGGGACAAATCCCACTTGATCATTGTGTATGATCCTTTTAATGTGTTGTTGGATTCTGTTTGCTAGTATTTTGTTGAGGATTTTTGCATCTATATTCATCAGTGATATTGGTCTGTAATTTTCTTTTTTTGTAGTGTCTTTGTCTGGTTTTGGTATCAGGGTGATTGTGGCCTCATAGAATGAGTTTGGGAGTGTTCCTTCCTCTGCAATTTTTTGGAAGAGTTTGAGAAGGATAGGTGTTAGCTCTTCTCTAAATGTTTGATAGAATTCACCTGTGAAGCCATCTGGTCCTGGACTTTTGTTTGTTGGAAGATTTTTAATCACAGTTTCAATTTCATTACTTGTGATTGGTCTGTTCATATTTTCTGTTTCTTCCTGGTTCAGTCTTGGAAGGTTATACCTTTCTAAAGATTTGTCCATTTCTTCCAGGTTGTCCATTTTATTGGCATCAAGTTGCTTGTAGTAGTCTCTTAGGATGCTTTGTATTTCTGCAGTGTCTGTTGAAACTTCTCCTTTTTCATTTCTGATTTTATTGATTTGAGTCCTCTCCCTCTTTTTCTTGATGAGTCTGGCTAATGGCTTATCAATTTTGTTTATCTTCTCAAAGAACCAACTTTTAGTTTTATTGATCTTTGCTATTGTTTTCTTTGTTTCTATTTCATTTATTTCTGCTCTGATCTTTATGATTCTTTCCTTCTGCTAACTTTGGGTTTTGTTTGTTCTTCTTTCTCTAGTTTCTTTAGGTGTAAGGTTAGACTGTTTACTTGAGATTTTTCTTGTTTCTTTAGGTAGGCTTGTATAGCTATAAACTTCCCTCTTGGAACTGCTTTCGCTGCATCCCATAGGTTTTTGATCATCGTGTTTTCATTGTCATTTGTCTCTAGGTATTTTTCTATTTCCTCTTTGGTTTCTTCAGTGATCTCTTGGTTATTTAGTAACGTATTGTTTAGCCTCCATGTGTTTGTCTTTTTTACGTTTTTTTCCCTGTAATTCATTTCTAATCTCATAGCGTTGTGGTCAGAAAAGATGCTTGATATGATTTCAATTTTCTTAACTTTACTGAGGCTTGATTTGTGACCCAAGATGTGATCTATCCTGGAGAGTGTTCCGTACGCACTTGAGAAGAACGTGTAATCTGCTGTTTTTGGATGGAATGTCCTATATATATCAATTAAATCTATCTGGTCTATTGTGTCATTTAAAGCTTCTGTTTCCTTATTTATTTTCGTTTTGGATGATCTGTCCACCATAAGTGAGGTGTTAAAGTCCCGCACTATGATTGTGTTACTGTCAATTTCCTCTTTTATAGCTGTTAGCAGTTGCCTTATGTATTGAGGTGCTCCTATGTTGGGTGCATATATATTTATAATTGTTATATCTTCTTCTTGGATTGATCCCTTGATCATTATGTAGTGTCCTTCCTTGTCTCTTGTAACATTCTTTATTTTAAAGTCTATTTTATCTGATATGAGTATAGCTACTCCAGCTTTCTTTTGATTTCCATTTGCATGGAATATCTTTTTCCATCCCCTCACTTTCAGTCTGTATGTGTCCCTAGGTCTGAAGTGGGTCTCTTGTAGACAGCATATATATGGGTCTTGTTTTTGTATCCATTCAGCCAGTCTATGTCTTTTGGTTGGGGCATTTAATCCATTCACGTTTAAGGTAATTATCGATATGTATGTTCTTATGACCATCTTCTTAATTGTTTTGGGTTTGTTTATGTAGGTCCTTTACTTCTCTTGTGTTTCCCACTTAGAGAAGTTCCTTTAGCATTTGTTGTAGAGCTGGTTTGGTGGTGCTGAATTCTCTTAGCTTTTGCTTGTCTGTAAAGCTTTTGATTTCTCCATCAAATCTAAATGAGATCCTTGCCGGGTAGAGTAATCTTGGTTGTAGGTTCTTCCCTTTCATCACTTTAAGTATATCATGCCACTCCCTTCTGGCTTGCAGAGTTTCTGCTGAGAAATCAGCTGTTAACCTTATGGGAGTTCCCTTGTATGTTATTTGTTGTTTTTCCCTTGCTGCTTTCAATAATTTGTCTTTGTGTTTAATTTTTGCCACTTTGATTACTATGTGTCTCAGTGTGTTTCTCCTTGGGTTTATCCTGTATGGGACTCTCTGCACTTCCTGGACTTGGGTGGCTATTTCCTTTCCCATGTTAGGGAAGTTTTCAACTATAATCTCTTCAAATATTTTCTCTGGTCCTTTCTCTCTCTCTTCACCTTCTGGGACCCCTATAATTCGATGTTGTTGTGTTTAATGTTGTCCCAGAGGTCTCTTAAGCTGTCTTCATTTCTTTTCATTCTTTTTTCTTTAGTCTGTTCCGCAGCAGTGAATTCCACCATTCTGTCTTCCAGGTCACTTATCCGTTCTTCTGCCTCAGTTATTCTGCTATTGATTCCTTCTAGTGTAGTTTTCATTTCAGTTATTGTATTGGTCATCTCTGTTTGTTTGTTCTTTAATTCTTCTAGGTCTTTGTTAATCATTTCTTGCATCTTCTCAATCTTTGCCTCCATTCTTATTCCGAGGTCCTGGATCATCTTCACTATCATTATTCTGAATTCTTTTTCTGGAAGGTTGCCTATCTCCAATTCATTTAGTTGTTTTTCTGGGGTTTTTTCTTGTTCCTTCATCTGGTACATAGCCCTCTGCCTTTTCATCTTGTCTATCTTTCTGTAACTGTGGTTTTTGGTCCACAGGCTGCAGGATTGTAGTTTTTCTTGCTTCTGCTCTCTGCTCTGATCTTTATGATATATTTCCTTCTGCTAACTTTGGGTTTTGTTTTTTCTTCTTTCTCTGGTTCCTTTAGGTGTAAGGTTAGATTGTTTACTTGAGATTTTTCTTGTTTCTTTAGGTAGGCTTGTATAGCTATAAACTTCCCTCTTAGAACTGCTTTTGCTGCATCCCATAGGTTTTTGATCATCGTGTTTTCATTGTCATTTGTCTCTAGGTATTTTCTGATTTCCTCTTTGATTTCTGCAGTGATCTCTTGGTTATTTAGTAACGTATTGTTTAGCCTCCGTGTGTTTGTGTTTTTTACCTTTTTTCCCCTGTTATTCATTTCTGATCTCATAGCGTTGTGGTCAGAAAAGAAGCTTGATATGATTTCAATTTTCTTAAATTTACTGAGGCTTGATTTGTGACCCAAGATGTGATCTATCCTGGAGAATGTTCTGTGTGCACTTGAGAAGAAAGTGTAATCTGCTCTTTTGGGATGGAATGTCCTATAAATATCAATTAAGTCTACCTGGTCTAGTGTGTCCTTTAAAGCTTCTGTTTCCTTATTTATTTTCATTTTGGATGATCTGTCCATTGGTGTATGTGAGGTGTTAAAATCCCCCACTATTATTGTGTTACTGTCAATTTCCCCTTTTATAGCTGTTAGCAGTTGCCTTATGTATTGAGGTGCTCCTATGTTGGGTGCATATATATTTATAATTGTTATATCTTCTTCTTGGATTGATCCCTTCATCATATGTAGTGACCTTCCTTGTCTCTTGTAACATTCTTTATTTTCAAGTCTATTTTATCTGATATGAGTGTAGCTACTCCAGCTTTCTTTTGATTTCCATTTGCATGGAATATCTTTTTCCATCCCCTCACTTTCAGTCTGTATGTGTCCCTAGGTCTGAAGTGGATCTCTTGTAGACAGCATATATATGGGTCTTGTTTTTGTATCCATTCAGCAAGCCTGTGTCTTTTGGTTGGAGCATTTAATCCATTCACGTTTAAAGTAAATGTATGTTCCTATGACCATTTGCTTAATTGTTTTGGGTTTGTTTTTGTAGGTCCTTTTCTACTCTTGTGTTTCCCACTTAGAGAAGTTCCTTTAGCATTTGTTGTAGAGCTGGTTTGGTGGTGCTGAATTCTCTTAGCTTTTGCTTGTCTGTAAAGCTTTTGATTTCTCCATTGAATCTAAATGAGATCCTTGTTGGGTAGAGTAATCTCGGTTGTAGGTTCTTCCCTTTCATCACTTTAAGTATATCATGCCACTCCTTTCTGGCTTGTAAAGTTTCAGTTGAGAAATCAGCTGTGAACCTCATGGGAATTCCCTTGTATGTTATTTGTTGTTTTTCCCTTGCTGCTTTCAATAATTTTTCTTTGTCTTTAATATTTGCCAATTTGATTACTATGTGTCTCAGCATGTTTCTCCTTGGGTTTATCCTGTATTGTACTCTCTGTGCTTCCTGGACTTGGGTGTCTATTTCCTTTCCCATGTTAGGGAAGTTTTCGACTATAATCTCTTCAAATATTTTCCCTGGTCCTTTTCCTCTCTCTTCTCCTTCTGGAACCCCTATAATGCGAATGTTGTTGCGTTTAAAGTTGTCCCAGAAGTCTCTTAAGCTGTCTTCATTTCTTTTCATTCTTTTTTCTTTAGTCTTTTCTGCAGCAGTGAATTCCACCATTCTGTCTTCCAGGTCACTTATCCGTTCTTCTGCCTCAGTTATTCTGCTATTGATTCCTTCTAGTGTAGTTTTCATTTGAGTTATTGTATTGTTCATCTCTGTTTGTTTGTTCTTTAATTCTTCTAGGTCTTTGTTAAACATTTCTTGCATCTTCTCGATCTTTGCCTCCATTCTTTTTCAGAGGTTCTGGATCATCTTCACTATCATTATTCTGAATTCTTTTTCTGGAAGGTCGCCTGTCTCCACTTCATTTTTTTTTTTGTTTTTCTGGGGATTTATCTTGTTCCTTCATCTGGTATATAGCCCTCTGCCTTTTTATCTTGTCTATCTTTCTGTGAATGTGGTTTTTGTTCCACAGCCTGCAGGATTGTAGATTTTCTTGTTTCTGCTGTCTGCCCTCCAGTGGTTGAGGCTATCTAAGAGGCTTGATAGGAGGCTCTGGTGGTGGGTAGAACTGACTGTTGCTGTGGTGGTCAGAGCTCAGTAAAACTTTAATCCACTTGACTGTTGATGGGTGGGGCTGGGTTCCCTCCCTGTTGGTTGTTTTGCCTGAGGCAACCGAACACTGGAGCCTACCTGGGCTCTTTGGTGGGGCTAATGACAGACTCTGGGAGGGCTCATGACAAGGAGTACTTCCCAGAACTTCTGTTTCCAGTGTCCTTGTCCCCACGATGAAACAGAGCCACCTCCCGCCTCTGCAGGAGACCTTCCAACACTAGCAGGAAGGTCTGGTTCAGTTTCCCCTGGGGTCACTGCTTCTTCCCCTGGGTCCCGATGTGCACACTATTTTGTGTGCACCCTCCAAGAGTGGGGTCTCTTTTTCCCCCAGTCCTTTCAAAGTCCTGCAATCAATTCCCACTAGGCTTCAAAGTTTGATTCTCTAGGAATTCCTCCTCCCGTTGCCCGACCCCCAGGTTGGGAAGCCTGACGTGGGGCTCAGAACCTTCACTCCAGTGGGTGGACTTCTGTGGTATAAGTGTTCGCCAGTCTGTGAGTCACCCACCCACCAGTTATGGGATTTGATTTTACTGTGATTGCGCCCCTCCTGCCTTCTCATCTTGGCTTCTCCTTTGTCTTTGCATGTGGGGCATCTTTTTTGGTGAGTTCCAGTGTCTTCCTGTCGATGATTGTCCAGCAGCTAGTTGTGATTCTGGTGTTCTTGCAAGAGGGAGTGAGAGCACATCCTTCTACTCTGGCATCTTGGTTCCTCTCCTATGAAGGAACTACTTACAGAGGGGTGGGAAGGATAAAGGGAACCAAGAAGGATGAATCTTGTGGGTGCATCCTGGGACTAGCACCATAGAAAGTCATCAGCCCCTGACATAAAAGGACACAGGAGGCACAGTATTCCTGGGTGACCCAGAGCCAGAGGAGGGTTGTTCAGCCTGAGGTGAGTCAGGGAAGTTCCCTGCAAAGGCAGGGGCAGGAGGGAGACTTCCCCTGAATTCTCACTCCTCCTTCCTTTCCATCTCCTGACAGTGCTTCCCTTGTCCGGAATACAGGCTTGGGAGCCAAGCTGATGTGTTCTTTACAGGTCAGCAGAGAAATGGGACACAGAAGTACAGAGAAAGAGTTGGGGCCAATGGAAAGTATGTCAGACATTATGTGAAGTAGGTTTTATCACAGATTTACAGAGGAGGAAATTGAGACACAGAGAAGTGAGACAGATACAGATGGTATGTCACTGACATGGGTCTATAGGTCCCTGAAGGCCAAGCTCTTCCAGCTCTGTCAGCTGCTTCACGTGTCACATGGCCCCTGGTCTTAACCAGACTGTGCTTTCCTGAGGGTGGCACTTGCTGACAAACATGACAAATACAGATTTTATGATTTGATTTTATGTCATAATTCCAAAGACCAGTCTTCTATCTTTTAGTGCTTAAGTTATTATCTTAAAAAATTTATTGAGGTATAATTGACATAAAACATTATATTAATTTCAGGTATACAACACAATGATATAATATCTGTATATATTTCGAAATGATTGCCATAATAAGTCTAGTCAACATCTGTCACCACACAGTTACATTATTTTTCTTGAGATGTGGAATATTAAGGTCTACTCTCTAGCAGCCTTCAAATATGCTACACGTGATTTTTTTTTTATATTGTAGGGATCTGTGGTCTTTTATAACATTATGATTTATTTAATTTTGATTTTTAATTGAAGTATATATATATATTTTAAATTTAACATCTTTCATGGATCTACTATGTACTTTTACATTCCCTTCTTTTCTTTTTTTAAAATTAATTAATTAATTTATTTATTTTTGGCTGTGTTGGGTGTTCGTTTCTGTGCGAGGGCCTTCTCTAGTTGTGGCAAGTGGAGGCCACTCTTCATTGCGGTGCGTGGGCCTCTCGCTATTGCAGCCTCTCTTGTTGGGAGTACAGGCTCCAGATGCGCAGGCTCAGTAGTTGTGGCTCACGGGCCTAGTTGCTCTGTGGCATGTGGGATCTTCCCAGACCAGGGCTCGAACCCGTGTCCCCTGCATTGGCAGGCAGATTCTCAACCACTGCGCCACCAGGGAAGCCCAACTGAAGTATATTTGATTTACAATGTTGTGTTAGTTTCAGATGTACAGCACAGTGATTCAGTCATATATATATATATATTCTTTTTCAGATTCTTTTCGATAATATGTTGTTACAAGATGTTGAATATCATTCCCAGTGCTATATAGTAGGTCCTTGTTGTTTATTTCATAGATAGTAGTGTGTATATGCTCATCCCAAATCCTAATTTGTCTCCCTACCCACCCCACCACTAACTGCTTTGGTAACCTTAAGTCTGTTTTCTATGTCTGTGAGTCTATTTCTGTTTTGTAATTTGTATCATTGGTCAGTAATCAAGACAGTTTTTTTGGTTTTTTTTTTTTTACTAAAGATGGTAGACTGGACACATATATTTATAGGTACTTTCTCCTGAAAGCTCATTAAAATATCAAAAAACAGTACTTTTTATTTTGTTTTGGTAAATAAATATATAAGGATAAGGAGAGCAGGAGAGAAGATTATAGAAAGAACATTTTGGAATCTGGAAAGTGAAAAGTAGCATGTGTGGTATAACTTTCTGGACTAGATTCAGCTCAAAAGGCAGAACACCCAACTCAATAATGATTTAAACACATGAGGTCCATTTCTTCCACATAAGTACGGTATTTGGGGAGTAAAGAGTAAACATGAGAGTTCCATAAAGTTGGCAGGGACCTAGCCTCTTTGTAGCTTTTTTTTTTTTTTTTCACTTCCCTGAGTGCGACCCTCATCTCAAGGTCCAATGAGACTGCTTGAGCTCCACACATCACGTCCTTTTTCTAGCTGGCAGTAAGGAGGAAAGGTGGGTGGAACAGTTATGTGCCTCAATTTAAAGATACTTCTTTTAGGTTGTTATCATGTCTTTCACCCACAATACCAATCTCTGTTAGAGATAGATTTTATCTAGATTTAGAAAGCTATTTTAATATCTATCTTTATGATTAACCAAAGTCTAATGAACTGACATTTATTAAACCAATACTGTACTTGAGTACAACTTTGGAGTATGAAACACCCTGTGCTAAGGAGTTGTTAGGAATGAGGGATCCAGGAGAAGTTGTGGGCAGAGCCATAGCCATGCGATTTTATTTCCTTAGTCTTGGCCACTAATTTTATGCTCCTTAATCAGCATAATAGAGGAGAGAGAGCCTTCTCTACTCAGTGGCTCCCAGTCGTCAATCTCCTTCCATTCCATCACCCTCTGAAGGGGTCCCTAGGAGTACAGCATGTTGGTCTGTATCATTTGTATCATTTTTTAAGATTCCACATGTAGGTATTATCAGGTGACATTTGTCTTTCCGTCTGACTTACTTCACTTAATATGGCAGTCTTTAGGTCCATTCATGGTGCTGCACATGGCACTATATCATTCTTTTTGATAGCTGAGTAATATTCCATTATATATATATATATGCCACATCTTATTTATCCATTCATCTTTCTATGGGCATTTAAGTTGCTTCCATGTCTTGGCTATTATAAATAGTGCTGTTATGAACATTGGAGTGCATCTATCTTTTCAAGTTAGAGTTTTCTCCAGATATATGTCCAGGAGTGGGATTGCTGGATCATACAGCAATGTTAAAAAAAAAAATACTCAGTATTTATTGATCAGTGTAATCAATCCAAGTCCTGACAGGAAACAGATAACACGCTTAGCTAGGATTTTTGAAGACATTTTTTTATGAAGGAACTATTTACAGAGGGGTGAGCAGGATAAAGGAAACCAAGAAGGATGAATCTTGTGGAACCTTCATACTGTTCTCTATAGTGGCTGTACCAATTTACATTCCCACCAACAGTGCAGGAGGGTACCTTTTCCTCCACATCCTCTCCAATATTTACTATTTGTAGACTTTTTGATGATGACCATTCTGATTGGAGTGAGGAGATATCTCATTGTGGTTTTGATTTGCATTTCTCTAAAAGTTAACAATGTTGAACATTTTTTCATGTGCCTATTGGCCATCTGCATGCCTTTTTTGGTATACAGGGTTATTATTTTTTTAATAAATTTACTTATTTATTTTTGGCTATGTTGGGTCTTTGTTGCTGTGTGCAGGCTTTCTCTAGTTGTGGCGAGTGAGGGCTACTCTTCATTGCGGTGTGCGGGTTTCTCATTGTGACTCGCGGGCTCCATAGCACAGGCCCAGCAGCCGTGGTGCACAGGCTTATTTGCTCCGTAGCACATGGGATCTTCCTGGACCAGGGCTCGAACCCATGTCCCCTGCACTGGCAGGCGGATTCCCAACCACTGTGCCACCAGGGAAGTCCCAGGATTATTAACCATAGTCCCTATGCTGTACATTACATCCCCAGGACTTATTTATTTTATAAGTGGAAATTTGTAACTTTTGACCTCCTTCATCCAAAGAAGAGTCTTTAATCCAAATCTTTCTAAATCTAAAAAATAAAAGTTTATTTTTCAGTTTCAACATTTTCCATCACATTTTGTTGCTGTATTCCTATAATCATTTGCTGTTGGATTTTGGAACAAGATAGAACAAAGCCTTCCTTTAAAGGAGAACACAGAGTTATTTTCTGCAGGTATATACAAGTGTAATGTTTAAGGAAAATAATAATGACTATTTACAATGATGACAAATACCTAACCACTTAATGGATAAAGCTCTAGCTTTCTAGAAAATTCGTTTAGCTAAATAACAAATTCCTTAGCAGGTATCAGTTAGTGGAGTGACAGCATGATATTTTAGAAGAAGCACTGAGCTGTGATTTGGAAGTCAGGTCCCACTTTTTAACTCTGAGATCTAGAAAAGTATGTAAAAGTCTCTGGGCTCAGTCTCAACCATAAAGTGGTAGTAACACTTGGATAAATACTTCATAGAATTGCTGTGAGAATCAGAGGAAATTATGGGATTGTTTTAGTAATTTTAAGATTCCCTTCTAGCTCTCAGAGTATATAACATGGATCTAAAGGTGCTTTATAATCTGTAAAGAACTATTCAAATGTAAAGGTTTATGGGATAAAATGAGACACTGCAGTATTTAAACCATTACAATGTTCTGTCTGGGATTTTAATGAACAAAACTTTATTTTAATTTTAAAACAGAGAGATTAATTGTATGAGAGCAAGTATTTAGATGAGTGTTAGAATTTATTCAACAGGAATTTTTGTCATAGCATGTTTCCCATCTCCCCTATATTAACTTCATATGAAGTTACTCTTTCAATTTTGTACACTTGACACATTGAAGAATCTGAGAAAGGCAGAAAGGATGTCTTGTACCTTTCAGGCAGGCGATGACAAACTGGCACACGATGTCCTGGGGAAGACACTCGTAGTGCTGCAGTCAGTCTACACTCCACTCAGGAGGTGGAAAAGTGGTTCTTCAGTTGCCAGAGGAAACAAAAATGATGCTGATACTGCTGTATTAGGTAGGAAAATAAAGGAAGAAGAGGGATTTCAAAAGACTGATTTCTAACGTTATATTCTTATTTTAAAAAATGGTTTATTTTTGGCCATAGCTTTACCTAGAGTATGAGACACTGAAGAGTCTGGAAGATGACAAGGGAGAGGACCCAGTCTCCTGCTCTGTGTTGTCTGGTTATTTTGTCATCAGGGAGAAAGCTGGAGATGGAAGACAAACAATGGTGATGTGGGACCTTTCAGAAATCTCCCAAGTAAAGAGGCTCCTAAAGACTAAACTCTTATAGATTGGAGGCTTGACCTATGAATGTGTTCACTATTGGACTTCATTCAATATGTCAAGTGTACTTAGTCCAAAATCCTTTACAGTGGGAATCCGTTTCAGCAGACATGGACAGGTTGTCATGTATGGAGGAGACAATAAGATTAAAGGAACCACAGTGTGTCAAAGAAATGGTGGGAAGTAGTGGGAACTGTGAAGGGAAGAGGTTATAGACCAATTGGGGAAGAGAGGATCACAATTTCAACTATTTGTGGGGCTTTAATCAGGAAGAAGATACCCACTCTAGAGAGAGGAGCAGGGGCACCAGTGTTGGACTCCGACTTACAGGAGTTTATATCCAGCACCAAGTGACTGTGCAGTCCTGGCGAAGTTACCTCCTTTCTGATGTTCAACATCCCTCTGTGTAAATGGGAATCATTATGAGATGAGGTGATTTAATGAAATAACATACGTAAAGCTTTCGTAGATAACCCTCAATAAAAGGTAAAATAGTTGCACTTATTGCTTTTTTTCACAATGGAGGGCATAATTAGGTCAACAGATAGAATTTACAAGGATTTTTGGTTCAATATAAAAACCACTGTAATGATTATTTGCTCTATATAAATAAGAATTTCTAACTGCATCTGCAACTTTCTCAAATGAAATAAAAAAGCAAAAGACATGTGCATATTTGCTTCTCTCTATATTTGCAAATATCAGTCAAAATATTTATCAATGTCCTACTATGTCAAAGAACTATAGAGTATATAATACTAAACGTTAAAATTTATGGTTCATGCTCTCAAAATTTTGCTAGTCTCAAAATATCCTGAAAATATTAGTTGGTAAAACAGTATTTCAGTAGGATCATAGTAGCATCTATCCAAAGATTCAGCAAGTTAAAATGCTATTATGAACATGTATCATCTAGGACACTGAGGCTGGGGTTGAGCCACCAGGATCAATAATATTTTAATTTATACAAGAAAAATCACAAAAGTTCAAATTTCAACCACAAAATCCTAAAAGCACCTTTCTGTATTTTGTATATTCCAGGGTTCTCACCAGCTGGGATTCTAAAACTTAATTCTCTATTCCATCTGATCAATCATTAAAAAATAAAAAGAAATCTATAAAAAAATTTTTGCAATCAAAATTATTTTGAATAAAGTGTACCAGAGTTTATTTTCTCTTTTCTTAGATATATTTCATTTAGGATAGACTCAAATGTCAGTAACACTCTCAAAAGAGAAATTTATACTTTTTCTAAATTATTTATCCATTAGTCTCTGGCTATCACATCAAAACTCTGTATCATCTCTTTTTTTTTTTTTTTTTCCATCTTTTTCAAGTGTTTTCTCAAATGTCTACATATCAATGAAGATTACTTTGGCCAGGCTATTTAAAGTTCCTGGCCCTCCTGATCACTCTTACTTAGCTTTCCTTTTTCTTTCCATTGTTATTAATTTCCAACATGTGGTATATTTTTCTTATTTATTATATTTATTGCTTCTTGTTCATCTCCCTCTGGAGAATTTAGCATCTTGACATTGGTCTGGGCAATGATTTTTTTGAATATGACAACAAAAGCACAGGCAACAATAGCAAAAATAAACAAACGGGTTTGCATCAAACTAATAAGCTTCTGCACAGCAAAGGGAACAATCAACAAGCAACAGAGTGAAAAGGCAACCTATGGAATGGAAGAAAATATTTGCAAACCATATATCTGAAAAGAAGTTAATATCCAAAAAATATAAGGAGTTCATATAACTCAATAGAAAACAACAAACAAAAACAAAACCAAAAAAAAAAACCACCCTAAATAAACTGATTGAAAACTGAACAAAGAACCTGAATATACATTTTCAAAAGAAGATATACAAATGGCCAACAGGTATATGAAAAAGTGCTCAACATCACTAATCACCAGGGAAACATAAATTAAAACCACAATATCACCTCATATCTGTTAGACTGGCTACTGTCAAAAAGACAAGAGATTACAAGTATTTGTGAGAATGTGGAAAATAGGAAATCCTGTGTACTGTTGGTGAGAATGTAAATTGGTAAAACTATTATGGAAAACAGTATGGGTGTCTTCAAAAAATAAAAAACTAAAACTCCCACCTGATCCAGCAATCTCACTTCCGGTTATATATCAAAAGGAAATGAAATCAGGAACTTGGAGAGATATCTGTACCCCCATGCTTATTGCAGCATTATTCACAATAGCCAAAATATGAAAACAATCTAACTGCCCATGGATAAATGGAAACATACATACACAGAATGGAATATTATTCAGCCTTAAAAACAATGAAATCCTGACATTGGAGACAACTTGGATGAACCTGGAAAACATTATGCTAAGTGAAATAAGCCAGATCCAGAAAGATAAATACTGCATGATCTCACTTACGTGTGGAATCTAAAATAGCCAAACTCATAAAAGCAGAGACTAGAATGGAGGTTGTCAGGGGCTGGAGGGGGGGGAAGTGGGGAGATGTTGATCAAAGGGTACCAAGTTTCAGTAATGCAAGATGAATAAGTTCTGGAGCTCTAATGTATCAATATGACTGTGATTAACAGTACTGTATTGTATATAGTCATCCCTTGGTATTCATGGGGAATTGGTTTCAGGATCCCCAGCAGATACCAAAATCTGTGGATGCTCAAGTCCCTTTTATAAAATGGCATAGTACAGCTAACCTCTGGACAACATGGGTCTGAACTATGCAGGCCCACATATGTGTGGATTTTTTTCAATAAATATGTACAATTGTACTATGTAATCTACAGTTGGTTGAGTCTGTGGATTGGAATCATGGATATGGAGAATCAATTATAAAGTTATACACAGATTTTTGACTGTATGCATGTGGGGGTATTCAGTATCTCCTAACCCCCTCATCGTTCAAGGATCAACTGTATTTGTGTATAACCTAGGCACCTCCTTTTGCATACTTTAAATCATTTCTAGATTACTTTTAATAACTAATACAATGTAAATGCTATGTAAATAGTTGTAAATAAAATGTAAATACTGTGTGAATAGTTGCTGGTGCACAGCAAATTGAGGTTTTGCATTTTGGAAATTTCTAGTTTTTTTTTTTTTTTAGTAATTTTGATCTGTAGTTGGTTGAGTCACAGATATGAAACCCTCAGATTTGGAGGGCTGACTGTACTTGAAATTTCTTAAGAGGGTAGATCTTAAGTGTTCTCATCACAGAAAAAGCAAAGAAGAAAGAAAATAGTAACCATGTGAGGAGATAGATCTGTTAATTAGCTTGTGATATTTATTTCACAATGTATAAATATATCAAGTTTACACCTAAAT
Organism: Balaenoptera borealis; assembly: GCF_965194805.1. Taxonomy (NCBI): domain Eukaryota; kingdom Metazoa; phylum Chordata; class Mammalia; order Artiodactyla; family Balaenopteridae; genus Balaenoptera; species Balaenoptera borealis. The sequence goes on from NC_138861.1 coordinate 45,222,019, forward strand.
ATATACAACTTTTACTTGTCAAAAATATAGAATTTAAAACCTGGTTGAAAATATAGTTAGTCCAGCTGAGTTTCCACTGTGTAGCCTGACATGATGCTAATCACATAGAATGTTGGCTGAATACCTCTTTCCGGAGGTGTCTTCTTGGCTAAAATTCTGTCCCTTTTACAGATCAGAATTTTCTAAAGGTTTAGGGCAATGAGAAACCAATTCCTGGGAGACAGAGTTAGGAATACTTTCTTTGTGCTCTCATGCTTTCTGATTTTATGTCCTAATATACTGAATTAACATTTCTGCTTTACTTGTTTTCTCTACTACTTTTTAGGCTCCTTGAAGAAAAGAACTGTTTTTCTTTCTTGTATATACAGTGGTTAGCACAAATAAGTATTGATAACTATTTCTGCATATGTTAGTATTTTATAGACCATTCTGATGAAGGGATTAAAATTTTATATTGAGTAATGATTTTTCTTTAAAGCTACCTACAAGTACTTGCTGGCTAATAACTATTTAAGCAGTACTGGCTTAAATCAGTGGCTTTTAAACTTTTCTAACTGTAACCCACAGTAAGAATTACTTTGTATATTGTGATCCAGTTCACAGAATCATACACAGATGTATAAAAATAAAAAATTTCTATAAAAGGCTATAGTTAGTAACACTGTATTGTATATTTGAAAGTAGCTAAAAGAGTAGATATTAAAAATTCTCATCATGAGAAAAAATTTTTTATCTATATGTGGTGATGGATATTAACTAGATTTATAGTGATCATTTTGAAATATATACAGATATGGAATCATTATGTTGTACACCTGAAACTATGTCAATAAAAAAAAGTTCCATGAAATAATTTATATACTTACTACTTGTTTTGCACTCCGGTATTTCTTATTTTATTTAATTAAAAAAAAAATCTTGGCTGGATCCACTAAATCAGTATCATTCTTCACAATGGGCACCATGACCAGCAGTTTGAAAAATACCACACCCTGGTGGTGTATGTCCATTACTATCCTGCAGAACCTGATGATTAGAAAACAAAGCATGCACGCAGAAAGCAAGAACATATAAAGTCACAGGCCGATGAAATTCAGAGCAAAAGAGTGCAAGGAGAGGTCTGTGAAAACACTTGAGAAAGTGAGTTTTAGACTGAGTTTTGAGAAAGTAGATGATACTGAATTGGCAGAAATAAAAGAGAACTGAGCCTGGGCAAAAATTTAGGACCCTGTTATCTCCCAGTCCTCAACTGCATTCAAATAGATATCACTGAAAAAAACTGCAATACGTTTGGGAGAAAAATATTTGAAAAAATGCATTCTGTCCTCAGATTGTTTCATCTCCATCTTTAAGTTTTCACTACTATTTTTTTTTAAAATGAAGCTTGACATGGTAGACTATGTGTTACTGGTGTGAAAACAAGAAGCTTGGCCTAATGTCAAAAGACTGGTGAGTGCATATTTATATGTATACAGTGATTTTTACAAAGAATTTCCACTTTAACAGACTTATAGTTTTGAATGAAAAGCTATCATCTCTCTAATGGTTAAGAGTCCCAAGACAGATGAAATAAAGAACACCTTTAAATAAGAACTTTAATGAAAATCTCAAGGGCAGATTTTTGGATTGCAGACATGTTTTTTGCAACTGAGCTTCTTTTCACATGGGCAATTCTGTGTAGTAGGGTCCTGGTTATGTACCACGGAAGACGGATTCATTGATGTAAAGATGGTTAATGATTCTCTCAAGGCCTATTGGGGATGGTGGAGAGTGAGAACTCCCTCAAGGATGCCTCTGAACTGGGGAATGGAGGAAAGACAGTATAAGGTCCTCAGTCTGAGTATATTAAGAAATAGAAGCAGACAAAAAGAGCCTTGCTAAGGCAGTATTTTGCAGAGGGTTGCTTGCCTTCTTCATTTACTCTGGAGAACATACCTTTACAATTGTCAATTTGCTTCATCAATGCCCAGAAAGACTCCTGATTTGTATTTTATAAAGAAAGCCTGAAGATTAATTTGAAAATATAAATCCTCATTTTAAAAAAATTTTTCCCCCCATTTTATTGAGATATAATTGACATATAACATGGTATTAGTTTAAGGTATGCAATATGATTTGATATATGTCTATATCACGAAATGATTACTACAAAAAGCTTAGTTAACATACATCATTTCACAGTTACACATTGTTTTTTCTTGTGTTGAGAACTTTTTCTTTTTTAATTTATTTATTTTATTTATTTTATTTTTGGCTGCGTTGGGTCTTCGTTGTTGCCCACGGGCTTTCTCTAGTTGCAGCGAGTGGGGTCTACTCTTCGTTGCGGTGCTCAGGCTTCTCATCGTGGTGGCTTTTCTTGCTATGGAGCATGGGCTAGGCGTGCGGGCTTCAATAGTTGTGGTGCTCGGGCTCAGAAGTTGTGGCTCGTGGGCTCTAGAGCACAGGCTCAGTAGTTGTGGTGCACGGGCTTAGTTGCTCCGTGACATGTGGGATCTTCCAGGACCAGGGCTCGAACCCGTGTCCCTCGCGTTGGCAGGTGAATTCTTAACCACTGTGCCACCAGGGAAACCCCAAGAACTTTTAAGATCTACTCTCTTAGCAACTTTCAAATATACAATACAGTATTGTTATGTGAATATTAATTCTATCTGTGAGATTGTAGTCATGGACCGCAGTTTCCTCCAGTATAAAATATAAATTCTCCTTTTTGAGTCATAATTTTGAACAGTTAATGGGATGGCTAAATGGACTATGATGATTACATCAATCTTTTATGGTTTTGATATTCATTTATACTTTCATTTTACTGGGAAATTGATGAGTCTTTACCAGGTGAAATTGATAAGAATCTCTCTTTCCTGGTCTGTTCTCTATTCTATTCTGCTTTTGTTTTCTGTTTCTCTGATCATTTTCTTCTTTGTGCTGCACGGTCCTGTTCCACATCTGTTTGCACTGGGAATAGGTTGCGTCTGGTTGCTGCCTGGCATTAGGGCCTGTAATACCTATTTCAGAGAATTTGAGTTCTCAGTATCTATCCGCACCAGTTTAAAGCATAGGGTTTGGAGTAGAGTTCTTGTAGCTACTTGTTCTTACTGAGCAGTTTTGGAGGTGGTCTCAGGGCTGTTTTATCCATTTGGTTAAAATATTTGAAACCTTAAAAAATATTTGACTTAGAAAATCAGTTAAAAATATGAAACAAAAATTGTAATATTAAAATAGATAATAATTTTAAAAACAAAATTATAAAAATCTCTTCCCATTTTAAGGCACACAGTACCATTTTATGTGGGATATGGGTATATTATAACATGTTTGATATAGTCAAGATTCCTGTTTCTCTGCCTCAGAGCTTTCTCCAAACTAAGGGAGACAGGTTAGCTCTTGCCTGCAAGTGGGACTTCGAATTGTAGGGAAGTCAGGGCAACTCTGGGCCAATGGGGAGTGAGTGCCAATGGACAGATGCTTGACCTCCTGTCCTCAGGTGGGGAATGTGGGAAGCATTCTGTGTGCTTCTCTGTGTTCTTGTGGAAGCAAGCCCTTTGCCACAGCACACCTTGATCACACACCCTGATATTGAATTTTCCTCCTTCTCTGTCACTCTCCCGACTCCCTCAGCCCTACTTCCTCAGGCCACTCCCCAAGTAAATGCCTGAGGCTAAGTTCTTGTCTCAAGCTTAGCTTCTAGAGAAACCCAAATGATGATACCTAGGACTCCATCTTTCTATTTATTCAAAGAGTTGTAGCCTTTTTCTTCTTCACTTTCTGAAGTTTCAAATATCTGTGCAGGTAGAGGTTTTAGAATCTGTTTTGACTACCTCTTTCCTGTAAAGAGAGATCAGTTTTCATGTTGATATCCAAATGGAGACCTAAATGCGCATCTGGGCTGAGATCCTTGGATTCCAAGATCTTTCCTGGGTGTCATTCCCTTGCATTCCCTTGTGCTGTCTGCATCTTCCTGAGGTTTTATTGAATGACCAATCACCTCCACTGTAGGGGAATTTCAAATAACTTGGGAATATAAGACATGAAAAGATACTGGAGTGGTAATACTACTGACAAATGGACTTTGATGAAATAGGAAAGTAGGTAGTGTATATTCTTTAGTCACATATAAAATAATACACAGCCCGGAGAAGCCTGGTTTGCTGCATGAAGACTGGAGGTAAAAGGAGCTGTTCAGACATTGCTTTCAGAATCCATGTCATAAGTGAGGGAAGCTCATCCCAGAGTGCTGATGGCGGGGGAGCACTGAGTCTGGGAGGCATAGCAGGTAAAAATACTTCAGTATTTAATATATGATGAAATATGTAATGCAAATAAGAAAGAAAGCATGCAAAGTAACTTAAGGAAAATGGTGATAATACTAATGGCAGTGGAGAAACTGGTGGCAGGAATGGTAATTTTCACTTCTAATGTGGTGCTTTTTCATGGCTTTGAGACAGTCTAATGTGCTGTAAAGAGCGTAGGTTTGTGTTTTATTTCCAGTTCGACTCTACTGTAAGTGATGACTTTCAATTAAGTCATTAACCTCTCTGACCCTCAGTTAAAAGAGTAACAATTACTTCAGAACAGTTTTAAGGATTAAAGGAGCTAATCCTTGCTAGATAAAAGCTCCAAAATTATAGCCATTGCTACCATCCAGATAGAAACATTGGGAGGCAGTTGGGGGATGTGGCGTTGGTAAGGGAGAGGTGCCATATCTGGATACGTAGCTTTTATATTTTCCTGCTTGTAGGTGCAGGAGAGAAGCATTAACTGAAACTTAGGAGAAAACTACAGCACAGTTTTGACACATTTTAAGTGAATAAAAAAAAGGGAGATTAAGTGAGATGGGTGGTGGGTGGAAGAAGAAGAGCCATAAAAGTGAGAGAAAAACTTTCTTTAGAGAGAACTAGGAAAGATCCTTCTCTGAAAGTTAAATATTTGGTGTAAAATAATAATAGTGGCTAAGGGCTTACTGCACACCAGGCTTCACAAATGTTAACTTATCTGTACCCTATGACATAAGTATTACCTTACATAGGAGGAAACTGAAGTATAGAAAATTCATGCAGCTGGTAAGTTTGCTCTTAACCACCATACTGTCTAGTCTAGCTAGCAAATATAATCGATAAATATTTAGATGATTTCCCTGCTATTTTATATCCTTTAGGACAAAAACAGTCTTGGTCCATTTGAGACAGAAAACAGAACATTAATATTATTAATATTTTTCCATATAGTGATTGCTCTATCATCATTCATTTTATCTTAAGTGACTGTTGAAATAATGTGAGGGAGAAGAGCATGGAGTGTCTGTTTCAAAATCAAATTTGACTATTGACTTGATTCTTAATGCAACACCGTTTGTTAAATGCTGTTAGGCATACTATACAGACCAGCCACACATAAGCACAAGGCTTTGTGTCTGCTTTTGTAAAAGACACTTCAACTGGGCTTCCCTGGTGGTGCAGCAGTTGAGAATCTGCCTGCCAATGCAGGGGACACGGGTTCGAACCCTGGTCTGGGAAGATCCCACATGCCGCGGAGCAACTAGGCCCGTGAGCCACAACTACTGAGCCTGCGCGTCTGGAGCCTGTGCTCCGCAACAAGAGAGGCCGCGATAGTGAGAGGCCCGCGCACCGCGATGAAGAGTGGCCCCCGCTCGCCACAACTAGAGAAAGACCTCGCACAGAAACGAAGACCCAACACAGCCAAAAATAAATAAATTAATCAATAAATTAAAAAAAAAAAGACACTTCAACTAATTTGGATGGAGGTACAACTTATACGCACATGGACCAAGAAGCTACAATATAAGGTTGTACGATTAAGATGTAGATTCTGATCCAGGAGGTCTGGGGTGGAACCTAGATTCTGCCTTTCTAACAAGTACCAGGTGAAACCAATGTTCCTGGTCAATGGACCACATTTTGAAGCTCCAGGTCACGAGGCAACATTTACAGTGTGAACTGGTTTTTGCTAGGGTGCAAATTGTAAAAGGTCTTTGAAACTTTTATTGTAGTTTCTCTGAAAGATATAAGAATGGATTGGCAGAACCATAAATCATCATTGTGTTAGACAAGGTTGTGCTCAATCAATTAAGACAAAGCATTTTCCTTTTTTCCTCACATTACAGATTATTTGTTGTGCATTCATTTGCTACATTCACTAGATAAAGTTATAGAACCTGGGCAAAAGTTGCATGGTAGGTGTCACTAACACTGACAGATAATATGGTTTTGGAAAAAAACAATGATGAGTAGAAGAGCATACATTTTTAAATTGAATTATATTCTGACTTTGGAAAGTATTAATATTAATGTGGAACTCACGATGGTGATTTTTGTTTAGGAGGAGATGTCTATCAAAATTTAAATATGTAAATTACTCTTTATATGGAGGTAGGCAGAATTTTTATGGAGTTAGAGAAAGTGAGGATTATACTATGATAAGAGAATGGAAACTCTATGGAAATAGTACAAAACCATTTTGTTTCTGAGTAACTTGAAGGAATATGGGACTAACATCTAAGCAAGACTATTTAGAAAGTAATTTTCTTGATTTCAGTTTAATATTTTATTCTTAGGTTATTTAAATTTTAGCTTGACCTTTTGAAAGTAGGGAATTTATTGTTTTGCCCTCTCATAGATTTAGGTAGTGAATTCAATTCAATTTAACTAAAGAATTTTCAGAGTTACTATGAGTAAGACGTGAGGGTACAATTAAGTATAAGACATAAGAGAACATGTCACTTATTGTGACAAGTGTATGCATGTGTGGCAAAAAATCTAAAACATATAAGAGAAGCAGACATTGACTTCAGACCTCTCCTTATTCTTAGAAAGAGGAGGGAAACGAAATGAGGAAAGTGGGCTAACTATAACCATATTTGTAATATTAAGTATTTAAAAAAGATCTGAAATAAAGGTTGTAGTTATATATCATTAACTGTTAATATCATTAATGTAATATTTTAAAAACATAAGTTGTGAGTACACAGGTACTTATTATTGTCTGTATGTTTCAAATATTTCATATTGAAAGAAAAATGAAAGAAAGATGATGGAAAAATGATTCCTACTTTTCAAGGAATTTACCATTATGGAGTAATAATCCACAAAAAGTGATTACAATCAAGTAGCTCTTTGCTTTCTGAAGTGAAGGCAAATCCAGAGTTAAGATCCCTGTGTTTCAGGTTTGGGGATTCACTTTTTAAGCAGATATAAGTACTTTATGGAAGTATCTTTATTGAAGTATAATTGCTTTACAATGGTGTGTTAGTTTCTGCTTTATAACAAAGTGAATCAGTTATACATATATATATGTTCCCATATCTCTTCCCTCTTGCATCTCCCTCCCTCCCACCCTCCCCATCCCACCCTTCTAGGTGGTCACAAAGCACCGAGCTGATCTCCCTGTGCTATGCAGCTGCTTCCCACTAGCTACCTATTTTACATTTGGTAGTGTATATATGTCCATGACACTCTCTCACCCTGTCACCTCTCACCCCTCCCCCTCCCCATATCCTCAAGTCCATTCTCTAGTAGGTCTGTGTCTTTATTCCCATCTTGCCACTAGGTTCTTCATGACCTTTTTTTTTTCCCTTAGATTCCATATATATGTGTTAGCATACTGTATTTGTTTTCCTCTTTCTGACTTACTTCACTCTGTATGACAGACTCTAACTCCATCCACCTCACTACAAATACCTCCATTTCGTTTCTTTTTATGGCTGAGTAATGTTCCATTGTATATATGTGCCACATCTTCTTTATCCATTCATCCAATGATGGACATTTAGGTTGCTTCCATGTCCTGGCTATTGTAAATAGAGCTGCAATGAACATTTTGGTACATGACTCTTTTTGAATTATCGTTTTCTCAGGGTATATGCCCAGTAGTGGGATTGCTGGGTCGTATGGTAGTTCTATTTGTAGTTTTTTAAGGAACCTCCATACTGTTCTCCATAGTGGCTGTATCAATTTACATTCCCACCAACAGTGCAAGAGTGTTCCCTTTTCTCCACACCCTCTCCAGCATTTATTGTTTCTAGATTTTTTGATGATGGCCATTCTGACCGGTGTGAGATGATATCTCATTGTAGTTTTGATTTGCATTTCTCTAATGATTAATGATGTTGAGCATTCTTTCATGTGTCTGTTGGCAATCTGTATATCTTCTTTGGAGAAATGTCTCTTTAGGTTTTCTGCCCATTTTTGGATTGGGTTGTTTGTTTTTTTGTTATTGAGCTGCATGAGCTGCTTGTAAATCTTGGAGATGATGGATTTTAGATTATTCCAAGCTTATGACAAAGTCATGGATCCAGGAAAACACTATTAAGTGGACATTTTCTCATGTCACATTGTTACCAAATTTAGATCATCTATTCTTTTATGCTGCAGGTTGCCCTGGACTGAAGGATTAATCAGAACAAGGACATTTCAGTGTTAAAATTGGGACAATTACAGGCAAACTGGGAAGGTTGGTCACTCTACTAATAAGTACCATTTTAGAGTGGTGAAAGGAAACCTGGTATTTTGCTTTTGAGAACTATTTATTGATGTTAATTAACCCCATTTGTGTCTCCCAGGCTTGGGTAGGGGTAGTTTGTCCCGTTATGCAACTACATAAGAAAGAGAGCATATGTGAGGAAATGGTGTGCCATGATTCATTAAAAAAAAATCAGGAAAGCATCAAAGATGAGTCGGATTTTGAGATATGTCACATAACCTTTCAGTAGGCAAAGTGCGATGAACTGGCTAGCCTTCATCAGCAAAGTTGTTGTAACTAACCTTTGGTGCATCTTCTACTAACAATTAAATTCTTGGTGTGAACCAAGAAAAGTAATAGCCCGAAGAAAAGCGAAAAAACTGATGAGAAAGTGGAATTAGAAGTATTTTTGTTGAGAAATATACCTAAGAGCATTGAAATCAGAAGGGAGGACTGTCAAGTACTAAAAAAACAGATACGTTTTTGTCTTTAAAAGCAAATAAAAGTCCAGCAATTTAATTAGACTTGTTTGAACGTATACTCATGAGTATTTTGCCAGGGTGGGGAAGAAATCAGGAAAAGCCTTCATGATATAAAGTGTGCTAAAGTAGGGCTTAAGTTTAGTTTGCTTTGTTTTATCAGCTTGCAAAATAAGGAAATGTAAGCACTAAGTTTTTAATCTTATGTTTTGACTTATTAGAATACATTCTTGTGTATTCTACACAAGGTGCCAAGAACAAAATAAACTTTGATACATGCATTCAAAATGCTGTCAGTTTTCCCAGCCAGTGATTTTGGTAAGGCAGTATTTATAACTAAACTGAGGACCTGCTAAATTCTTGTGATTAATTGCACTCAAGCTTATCTTTCCTCAAGGATAGAGAAACAAAGAGAGAGGGAGTACAGTTTAGAGAGAATGACTATTTTCCCAGGAAATGATATAGTATAAAACTTTGGAAATATAGAAATTTGAGGAACAACTGCTCCACATTCTTATTATTAGTATAGTATTTTGTTTAAATAAATAATTTGGTTTATTATAGAGAATATTTTTGGCTAAAATAATGAACCATTGCTCATCATAAAAAAGAAATGACATCTGGATTGCTGTTGGAACTAGTTATTAACTTGGCTCTATTTAGGTAAAACAAAGATTCTAGGGTCTAATCTTTGAATTTTGAAGACAGCTTCCTTCCCCCAACACACCCTCCATCTCAGCAGCCACCCATCACCTGGAGGTGGTGTCAGGAAGCCCTAAGTCATTTAGTTATGCCTATCTTGTGGTAATGAGCTTAAACCAAAGAATACATGGGCTGCCAGCCAGCAGCTGAAAGTTAGGGATTTGCCCCTTGAGCTGGAATGAAACTTGGGCCATGATTCTTCAGCTCATCCTCATTTTGAGGGGGCTCAGTGGGGAGAGCCACGACAGGGGAAAACCTCAGCAAGCAGTCAAGGAGACCCCATCTTCCGTGGGCTTCTGTCAATCATGTGCAGCTCAACCTTAAACAGCTAAGTTGTCCTAAAGAGGGTGGCATTTCTGACCACATCATGCTTATTGGAAAGGGCAGAGGTTATTACTGAAAGAGCCGAGGGAGTGGGAGATTCCTGGTCCTGTCAACATAGAATAATGGCTGGACCCAAACCCCGGCAAGCTGAGTGGTGACCTGATCTGCAGAGGGTAGTGCAGCAGACTTTTTGGTTGTGAGGGACTTGGGTCCAGAGGATACAGTTTTGAAGAAAATTCCTCATCAAGGGACATTTGGTAATACTTGAACAATTGAAGGGCTGTGGCACCTTGTGAGACTATAGGTTGCTGCTACTTTACTCTGTTGTGTGGAAGGTTAAGGTACTCTGTTCCCTTTCACCTTTTTGTTTCTTCTCTTCCTCATTTTTGATGGAAAGGTGGTACTTTTAGCATAATTATGTATTGGAGTTATTATAAAAGATATCTGTAAGAAAAGTTTTTTACTTGTTAATTGAGATTGTGGAGCATGATTCCCTGTGGACTGGAATGTGACACTGTAAAAACAGTGTACCAGTATACATCAGATGTACCATTTTCATCTGGTAATGTGGCGCACCTGTCTGCCTCTCAGATATTGCAGTTCATTAGGGAAAGTTACAGAAAGTTTTCCCCTTTCTGTCCCCTCCCATGAAGCTCTCCTCTGCTACTCTGTGCTTTGCGTTCCGAGGAAAGGGTATGTGTGTCCTGTGATGTCTAATAGGGAATTTTCCTGTGTTTTGGAATGGAAGTGGTAATAAAAAGAATCATGATGTCCATGAATAACCCAGGCCTTTTGTGAGATAAGTATTTCTGGCACAAGGGCTACAGAAATTCTAGTCAAGATTTGTTTTAACAATAGTGTTTGAACATTGAAGGAAAGGAGTTACAGCACATAAAAGGCAGCACAAATATAGTGCATTTCAATTTAATAACCATCACATCTTCAACGTTATATTTTCACAAGTCCTTTGGTCAGTTGAATTTTTACCCAATCCCCAAATAGGACTGGTCTGACACACATTTTTCAAATAGAATCCCTTTATCTTCCTAGATAAATCCATTCCCTCCTACTGAGCCTAAAGAATCACTTGAGTGTCTTCCTCAGGTATCTGCTTGTAATGAATTATTATGTTGCTTACTGTCCATTCAGTGGCAAGAGGGCTCGAGAGAAGCAGCAGAGCGCTCTCCACAGGCACACAGTGTCTTCAGAGAGATGGCTCTGAAATCACACCTGTTGAGGGTTTGCTGGTATTTACTGCTACTCAGGTCCATCCACCTGCAGTGATTCCCTGGAAACAGAGACACTGGAAGCGTCCTGTTGTACATTAGTCTTAGGGCACCAGCAGTCATTCCATATTCTAGGGTTTTTAAAAAAGGTCCTTGACAAATGGCAGCAGAGCTGTACTGCCACTTGCCAGACTGAGATTTGGAAGAGGGGTTCATTAGGGGGTCTGATACTCCCTCCCACATCCCGTTTCCATGATTTTTGAAGATGCCCCAACCCCAGTCCTTCTGCTTCTGCATGCTTCATGGGAAACATAGTGACTCTCTTTGTTCCTCCAGCTCACATCGAACACAAAATATCCTGTTTTGGGGAGCTAGAGCTTTGTGGTTAAGCATGTGAATTCAGACTGCCTGGGTCTGTTTTCTAGTTTTACAACTCAAATAGCTGTGTAACCCTGTGATGTATTGAATATCTCTTGCCCCCGAGTTTAATCAGGTGGATGATAACAGGTCACCTCTTTATTCTTGTGAGGATTAAATAGAATATATTTGCAAAGTACCTGATCCACATGATAAAAAATGTTTCTATTTTTCTGTTTGTTTTTGATACTCCTTGTGGATGTATGTTCTGTTGTTCCTGCATCCTCCTTCCTGCAATCTGTTCAGGCAGTTGTGGGATCATTATAATAAAGTCTCAGGCAGCCCTAAGCAAAGAGGACATAGGCAGGATGAAGAAGAACGGGGACAGTATGTGTTGAGAGTTGAAGTTCTATCTAAATGAGATCTGGAATCTCTTGACGGTCCTCCATTATACTTGTGTGGACACCTGGAAGGTGCTCCTGAAGGGAAAGTTGCCACAGTGAGTGACATGTGGTTCCCAAATCTGTGTGAGGCTCAGAATCACCTGGGAAAATTTAAAAACTATTCCCTGAGACTGAATCAGTAGTACTGAAACTGAGAGGACCAGCAGAGTCTTCCCAGGGACAGACACCCTCCCCTCCCACCTCCACCCAGCCATATCCCCCGCCTCTTCTTTGCAGAAAAGCTTTAGCCTCCTAGGCCTTCCCCAAGTTCCAAAGAGCAAATTTAATCAGAGAAGTGAGAAAATGCAGAAACAAAGGAAAGCAGTCAAACAAGACAAAATAATAATAGTTTAGCCATAAAACAAAGTCAAGGACTTTTAGTTCCTCCTCAAGGGCCATAGATAATATCCTGAGCCATGTCCTTGGGCTGTTTTGCAGATACTAAAACCCCCACCAGGTGGAGGAAGTTAACTGCATCCTGACCACCAGCAAGTAGACCTCAGGCTGGTTGGAACCAGAAGGCTGATAATTGAGATTCCTGTAACATCACCCTGTTACCTCACCATCAACAAATCAGAGAATTGTGCACCAGCTGATCATGTACCCTGTAACCCTCTCCTTCACATTTTGTTTAAAAATCCTTCCCTGAAAGCCACGGGGGAGTTCAGTGTTTTGAGCACAAGCTGCACATTCTCCTTGCTTGGTACCTGTAATAAATGCTGTACTTTTTTTCACCACAACCAGGTGTCAGTAGGTTGGCTTTGCTGAGCATCAGGTGAGGGGACCCAAGTTCAGTTTGGTAACAGATATGGGGTGGTTATGGGAATTTCTATTTCTAAAATTTTTCCCACTTGATCTTGTTAGAAATCTTTGCCCGGCAGTATTAATAGCAGAAACTGGGAATGTATATAAGAGTGAAGGTGAAAACTGCATGGTATTTATGCACAAAAAAGATGCTGAATGATGTTTCCTATTACCATTCTTTTACAGAGAACAGTCTAATTACAGTCTTAAATAAACTTGACCTTGGCATCAGTTTGTAGAACGATGTCTAATAATAGTCCCTTATACTGGGGACCAAAGAGTGGGAGGTGAAGACAGGGATTAGATATATAGCATTATCTATTATATTTCTGAAACTTGAGTGTCAAATTTACATTACTTGATTGGCATGATGCACTTTGGGGAGGAAGTACAAATCAGAATGAACACTGAAAGGTTTGTGTTCTTGAAACATGCTCAAATACAATTGAGGCCATCATTATCCACCAGCAGCTTATTGCCCTGCAAATATTGTTTCCACCTGCCTGCCTTCTGGATAAAAGAGTGGAAGCAGAGGCTTTGAACACCAGCTAACCCAGAATTATAGTTGTTTTCATTGATAAGTTTCCCAAATAATTGCTCCAGTCTTTAACAATTCTGCCAACCAGATAATAATGAAAGCAGCAGTATATGACCTATATAATTCTTGACTACCTTGAAGGCTATTTCTGCCTGTCAACTCATCACCAAATCATCAGTTTGGTTAGTTTAGTGACAGTGGGACCTCTTGCCACTCCTTTCCCTGGAGGAGTGGCACAGCAGAGGGTGTGGCTCAGCCTCCTCCAAGTTCTCTTAGACATTTGTCTCCACAAAGCCCCAGGGTAATTGTTAGAATCTCTCTTCTCTTCCTCTGCAAGGCTTTCATTGCCACATTGCTCTTCGCTCACCTCTCCCTTCTCTTTCTTCCAAACTCTGGATCCCCTTACACGTGAGAGTTGCTGTTGCACAGCCCCCAGTAAGGGGTCTTTGATCTCCAACTTTACTTTTTTCCTTTATCTCAGCAAATGAATAAAAGTGTCTATCCCATCTTTAATAAACTACTATAACTATTATTACCATTGCCACTTGTTTACTATTACTTCTGCTATTATCATTCTCACCAATGATGTCGATGATAGGAAAATAATTCTAACTAGCTTTCATTGAGTGCTTACTACTAGAAAGGCACTTTCCATGCAGGTAGAAAAACAAACTCAGTGATTCACTGACAGTTGCCTGTTACTAAGTGGAGGCAAATTTTAGTGCATGTGATTTTGTAGCTTATACAATAAGTTCCCTACATAGGAACCTTCAAGTTGCAAACTTTCAAAGATGTGAATGTGTGTTCTATCAACATCAGGTGTGAGTGAAATTGCAGCTTGCCCTCATCTCCTATTGCTGACAATCCTTCAGCTCTACCACCTCCCACCTCCTCTCCCTCCGCCTGCCAGTAACTCTTCAGCTGCTGTACTGTATTACTGTACTTTTCAAGGTACTCTACTGTAAGATTAAAAATGTTTTCTTTATTTTTTGTGTTTGTTTTTTATGTATTATTTGTGTGAAAGTGTTATAAACCTATTACAGTACAGTACTATATAGCCGATTGTGTTAGTTGGGTACCTAGGCTAACTTTGTAGGACTTATGAAAAACTTGGACTTACAAACGTGCTCTCAGAACGGAACTCATTTGTATGTAGGGGGCTTACTGTACTTTTTATATTATAATGTCATTTAAATTCATCAGTAGGGTGCATTTGTTTGAGTTTTATGAAAATGCCAGCTTTCTTTTAATGTACTAATTAGGTAAAATTGTAGTCAATTATATTGACTTTTTCTGGGTGACTTTGACATAAGGGGGTACACAGCATACCTCCTTTCATTGTCTCTGGCAGAAAGAAATGAAATGAAATGAAAGCAAGTAAAAAATTAGAGGGGAATTGAAAAAAATGCATCTGTATCCATGGCCCACAGCATAGTGAAACCAGGCTTGTACCAGCTCAGGATGACCAACTGTGTGCATCCCTTCCCAACTCTGAATAGTGACTACATGTTGGTAGCTGAAAATCAGACACAATAGGATTATTTATGCCACACAAATTAGCAAATGCTACTGTGTTAGTTTTCTGTAGTTTCTGTGACAGGGTTCTATAATCAAGGTGTTAGCAGGATTGTGCTCCCTCTGAAGGCCCTAGGTGAGAATCCATTCCTTGCCTCATCCAGCCTCTAGTGGCTTCTGGTATTCCTCGTCCTGTGTCCACATGACTCCAGTCTCTCTGCCTCTGTGGTCACATTATGTTCATGTCTTCTCTCTCAAAACTCCTACTGTCTCTCTTATAAGGATACATGTAATTACATTTAGGACCCATCTGGCTAATCCAGGATAAGCCTCTCCAGATCCTTAATTTATTCACATCACTTGCCATATAAAGTAACATTCATTCTTTTGCAAGGTAAGGTAAAATTCACAGGTTCTGGAGATGAGGACGTAGACTTTTGGGGGTTATCATTTAACCCACTACAGATATAAAACAATATTTGTTTTATTTTGTGGAGTGCTGTTTTTCCTGCATAACGCTGATCCCATGTTGAATAAAAATGTTTGACTGATGTGACACAGAAAAAAATCCTTCAGAGTCAATGCCACCAGATTACTGGTGCCATAAGTGCAATGTGTACTAGTTGAATGTCAGCCTTGTCTAGAAAATAACTATCATTTCAGAAGGTAAGTACAATCGATTAAATTATTAATACATTAAACTAGAAGTTTTTCTCACTGTTCATTATGATGGATGACACTGATACTTTTAAAATTGTATGATGATGTAACTGGATATCATAAGAGGGGCTTCATTTAACAATGTCCCTAATTCATGACTGGATTGTTTTGTAGCCTCCTTAGACTTTCTTTATTTCCAAGTTTCCCTTTACATCACACATCTGGTCTCTTGTCTTTTAAAAGTATCCCAAGGATAAGTTTTCATGACCATAATTTTATTCTTAGATGCAAAATTCATTTTTAGAATGGGGATCAAAAATGTTTATTGACACTTGGGGTAGATAATTAAAGAAATGAAATTCAGGGGATGACACCCAATCACTTAGTTAGATATGTTAAAATGATAATAGAGGATTTGTGACAACTGATCTTGGGCTGCCAAGAGAGTCTGGAACTGAAATTTGTTTTTGTTCATTATTTTTGTACTTTTTAGTGAATTTTTAAAAAGTATGACTGTATTTATCCATGTTATTATGATCAGTAATTTCCAGTAGAACTGGAATACCACCAAGTTCCATCAATTTTGTGGCTGTTTTCAATTAGATAGTTATTTGGAGAACATAAGTTACCTTGAAGATGGATTGACTGTTGAAAGCAGATTTCCTCGGCATGGAGTCTATACTGATTCAGGAAAGTGATCAAGCTCTAAATTGCTTTTCAGACATAGTTGGTCATAGAGCATGCCATTAAACATCTGTTTCCTCTAGGAGAGTGGTTCTCAATCTCAGCTGTACATTAAGATCACCTGAGAGCTGATAAAAATACTTATGTGAGGGCAAAGTACAAAAGAATCTCTAAAGATGGTGCTTAGTCTTCCGTACTTTTAAAACTCTCCAAGAGATTGCATTAGATCCCTAGAACTTAGTAATCTTATAACTAAATGTTTGGATGCTTTGACAAACATCACCCATTTTCCTAATCCCCCAGCCCCTGGGAACCACCGTTCTACTGTCTGCTTCTATGAATTCAACATTTTAGATTCCATGTATAAGTGAGATCATGCAGTATCTGTTTTTCTGTGTCTGGCTTATTTCACGTAGCAAAATGTTCTCCAGATTTAATCATGTTGTCACAAATGACAGGCTTTCCTTCTTTTTTTACGGCTGAATAATATTTCATTATGCATTATGTCTTCTTTATCTGTTCATTTGTGGATGGGGGGTCCTGTTACCAGCTGCTCAGGTATGTGGATTCTGCCTCTAGGACCCTTGTTGGTAGGGCTGGTGCTGGGACAGGAGACTGCTTCAAGGTCCATGGTTGGATCCGTACATGGCAGGCCTGTTACCAGGTATGCAGATAGGTGCAACTCCAGCCAGGTTCCTGGGAGGGCACCCACCAGGCCACTGGGTGGGTTCCTGTGTAGGAAAGACTGACCTCAGATGGCAGCTGAGAGGGGCTGGAACTGAGTCACAGGACTGTTTCAGGGTCCACGGCCAGGACTGAGGTCTGCAGTCCTGCCTCTGGGAGCATGGACAGGCATGTCTCTTACCAGGCCTCTCACTGGGCAGGACAGCTCCTGGAGTCAAGCTACAGGGACGTTTCAAGATCTGCAGTTGGACTGAGGTTGGCGGGCCTGTTACCCGAGGCATGGGTAGGTGTAACTCCTCCTGGGCCACTTGGCAGATGATGCTGGTGGTGGGATGAAGGTCAAACAGGACCATAGCCAAGTTCACAGGAAGGTGGGACTATGTGATGGTCTGTTGTTGGGACCATGGTTGGCAAGCCCGCCACCTGGGCAGGGACCTGCCTTCTCAAAATGGCTCTCCCTGGTCTTGGGCTCCACTGGGATTTTGCAGCCACCTACTTGGATCCCCAGACTCCCACGAGTGCACTTTTGTCTGTGGATAGCTGCTGAATGATTGTTGCTGCTGGGCAATATGAGCCAGGGGCCTCCTATTCTATCATCTTGTTGACATTAGTCTCAAGTATACAATCATTAAGTACAGTCAGCCCTCCATATCTGCAGGTTCCACATCTGTGGATTCAACCAACCATGGATCAAAAATATTTTTTTTAATTCCATAACGTTCCAAAAAGCAAAACTTGAATTTCCTGCACACTGGCAACTATATACATAGCATTTACATTGTATTTACAACTATTTACATAGCATTTACATTGTGTTAGGTATTATAAGTTATCTAGAGATGATTTAAAGTATACAGGAGGATGTGTGTAAGTTATATACAAATACTAGCCATAGTATTAGGACTTGAGAATCCACGGGTTTTGTTATCTGTGGGGAGTTCTGGAATCAGTCCCCTGTAGATACCAAGGGACGACTGTATAACTTTTCAGAACTTTTTTCATGTATGTTTATGTGTGTGTGTGTGTGTGTGTGTGTGTGTGTGTGTGTGTGTATATCTCCTGATGTATGTGTGTATGTACATATATACTGTGTGAAAGTGTGTGTGTGTGTGTGTATGTGTGTATACATATAAACAAAAACATAAATATGCTCATCCTCTGTGTACTATTCAACTAAGTTCAGAAAGGAGTCTCATGGAAAAGGGAGAGTCTCAGACCTCGTTTTAGCTTAAACGGGTCATGGAGAAGGTGGTGTGTTAATGGAATTGGCGGTTGTAGCATGGCTTCCAAGTCATAGCTTCTTGCTCATTGAAGGGGCAGCAGCGCATTGGCAGTCTGGCTCTACAGTGTGGCTTCCAGGGCATCACCTAGCGTTCTTTCATCAGCCCTAATGATGATTCTATAAACTTATTGCCCTGTACCTACTCTTCATCATTAAACTAGCTAGATTGTTTTCTATTTTTCTGCTGTTGAACTTAGACTTACACACTCCACTTCTTGCAGACCTCTCCAATGTGAGCGATTTTCTTGGACCCACCATTGTTTTATTTTGGAGCATGGGGGAAAAGGAGTCCTCTTCTCTTCTCTGGTGGAGAGAGGAGGGACAAGCCATGCTGCTTCCCTAGAGGTTCACCATCTATTGAATGATTCTCTTCTCTCTTGCTTCCTTAGTCTTTTCCTTAAAAGGATGAGGGCAATGTTTATGTGTAGCAGAATCAGTTTAGGTATCACTTAATAACTGGAGGGGGTCTCTGGCCCTCAATTATTTGTGACTGTTTCTACCATAAGGAGTACTTTACATGTTGAATTCCTCATGTTTGGGGCCCAGCTGCCAATGACAAAGCCACGAAGAAGTTCCACGCAACATCTGTTCCACAATATGTTGAAAAAATACTGATCGGGCGATATCAGTAGCTTGGGCTCCATTTTTAGCAGTAGAGATGAAGAGAGTGAACTGATTGGAGCTATATTCAGAAGGTAGAATGCACAACAGTGGGTGAGTGTCTGAAGGTGGAAGGGTGAAAAGAGAAGGCTGCCTCAAAAATACTTTTCAGGCTTCTGGCTTGAATAAATAGGTGGCATCATTTTCTGAGATAGTGAACATGGGAGGGATGATAGTGGGACAAAGATTACAAGTTCAGTTTTGAACAAGCTTGAGATATTTTGTGGGATGTGCAAGCAGACATGACAATAGGATAGTCAAGGTGGGAAGAGAGGCTGGGCTGGAGCTATAATCTTGTAAGCTGTAGGTATTTCAACTGGGTGGATGACATTGTCTTGAGAAAGAATGAAGAGAGTGAAAGGGGAAGGTGGCTGCTTTTATTGTTGTTTTTACTTTAAATAGAGCAAATTTCTTATGTCAGTATATTGATGGGGAGCAATTGGTATGAGGAAGAGGTTGAAGATACAGTGGCCAAAGTGAGCTCTCTGGGAAGGAAGAAGAAATAACATTTGGAATATGTGAGGAAGGACTGGCTTTTGGTTGGCTGACAGCTTTTCTTTTTTTTAATTATAAGAGGAAGGAAAGAGGAAAGGTTAGCTATAGATACAGATATACTTGTAGCCACAGTTGTAGGAAGTTGAAGGAGTTCCCATCTTATGGCTGAAAGTCAGTAAGGACTCAGGAGCCAAATGTCTCTGGTGCCTGTGAATCATCTGTGTCACAGTTTTCTGAAGCTGTGAAACAAGCGTGGTTTATATTTACAGGATTTTTTTTTTAGCAGAAACGTTATCAATAGTTCTCCTTTCTAAATGATCCCTTAGAAATTTGTGTTTCTTGCGGAGGGGGGTAGGGCTAATATAAACCTTTACATATACCAAGAATCAAAGGGAAAAAAAATAGTCAAAGGTTGAAAAGCTTCATAGTATATAACACTTTGAAACTAAACTTTAAGGATCAAAAAACATCCATTTAAAAAAAGAAAAAGAAACATCCATTTACTGAAGAAGACAAAATGATATACCTAATAATAATTACCAGCAGATTTTATTTTAAATCAGAGCTAATATTCACTGAAAAAAGGCTCAACCTTTCATACCGCCTTATTAATTTTTTTTTCAGAAGCCACCCACTCTGAGAATACTGACAAATAACAATGAACTTCTCATGCTTAAGATTGAGATATGAAAGATACACTACTATGAAATTGTTAGAAACACACAGCAAAAGAATTGGGACATTGACCAAAGGAGATGAGTCAGCTGAAGGGAAGCGTTTTTCTCAGTGATGCAGGGTCCAGAGGTAGAAGGCACACAGGCAAGACTGGTGATGCACTTGGAAAATAACAGCATGAAAGCCTCAGCCACTGTCCTCATTCCCAGCATGTTCAGAGCCACCCAGCGGAGCAGCATTTCACCACTGATGAGGATTTGCTACCATTTGGGCCACTTAGCATTAGCATTAAAAGGATAAGGCATTTAATATTAACAGTAAAGAGAAGGGGAGCGGTGGGGGAGGAAAGAAGGACGATTACTTCACATTTCAGCCCTTGTTTCCAAAACGTTTTTCCTCTGAAAAGATTCTTGATCATTTTCTTATCTAGTTCACAGCCAAGTGCTGGGCCTGCTGGGCCTGATCAAAACACTTGGGATTGCCTGGCTGTGGGGATCTAACCCTGTTGAGTTTATGATGCTTTGGGGAAAAGACTTATATAAATGAAAGAACTAAAGGAAAGTTGAAAGCCATAGCTGAGTAAGTATTAAGTTGTGAGGAACTGACTAAATGCTTTAAGAATTCAGTAAAAAGACTAAGCAGGGTGGCTTTGGATACAAAGGAGATTTTGTGGAAAGAATAAGTTGAAGAAAGGGGCAGGGGTGAGACGATTACAAAGGAGGAGAGAAGCATTCCAAACAGGAGGAATGTTGTGACTAGGGTTCCCCAGAACAGGCATAAGGAAGCACCTGGTGATCAGCTCCCTGCTGGGAGCTGAGGCAGCAGGGTGTGGGGAAAGACAAGAAGATTGATTAGAAGGATCTCAGGCAACTCACTATCACTTGACTGCCAGCCCAGGCAAGCCC
Source organism: Balaenoptera borealis (assembly GCF_965194805.1). Taxonomy (NCBI): domain Eukaryota; kingdom Metazoa; phylum Chordata; class Mammalia; order Artiodactyla; family Balaenopteridae; genus Balaenoptera; species Balaenoptera borealis. Next base: position 45,242,924 of record NC_138861.1, read on the forward strand.
AATTCCTGCTTCTCTCTTGCCCTTTATGATGAATTCATTTAGAAATTAACAAGTCTAGAATCAGTTTCTTCTTACTGATTCACTGTTCATTCATTCCCTTTATTAATAAAAAATAACGGGATTCTAGAATACTGTTTGCTCAATTTGCCTGAGTTTTAAGCCAGGCCGTTGATCAGAGCCTCTCTCTAAAAGATCAAGCAGAGAGGAAAACAGGTGAACCAATAAACCAAAAGGTGGGCACTGTGACCACACTGGGTGGCTGCTCATGGCCTGGGCTGACTGTGTTGGGAAGTGACAGTCATGTCAGGCCCTGGGAATGTCTGGGTTTATTTATTAGTTCTTAGATCAAACAGGACAACTGTGTCTAGGCATCTTGATAAGTCATGTTCTTTTGGAGCACTGTAGTTCTGAGTATTTAATCTGTGACAGGTGGGGAGTGAGGAATTGCTCTCAAGAGTACTGCAGACTGTTTGCCAAAGTCAACTAATTTCTCAGGCACACTCCACTGCAATGAGCTTACCACCACAAACTGACCAGCTACCTCTGTTGGCACAATCTACTCTCCTAGCAGAACAAAGGCCAACCGGTCTATTTCCTTACTTTTTTATTGTTTTAACTTTATCTTACAATGCTGCTTGACTATTCCTTTTGCCATAGTTTCTCTGTATTCTTATATTTTTCCTATAAGCCACTGCAGATCTTCTTTGGAAGGAAGTAAAATATAAATACATAATACTTTTTATTTTGGTTTAAATAAGGAATTATGAGGGAAAAAACCTAGGAGAAACCATCTAGGATATTTATCTGCTAAAGGTAGAATTAAACTAACCCCTATAGTCTGTATTAAAGACTTTCCAAGACCAGTAATTTGCATCTTTGTGAGGCACTTTAGTGTTTGTGCTGTGTCAGGAATTTCTTTATGTTTAGCTTAAGTTCACAGGTTACCTTTAAACAGGAGTTCCTCTTTCACTCTGTCTCAGGGGTGTTCTCTTCCCCTTGTCTCCAGCTCTCAGTGTCCTAGTCCAACTTCAAAGACACATATGGGAGATGCTCCCACCCCATCTGGTAAGTCCCTCAGGGCCATCGCCCTGGGGTGTGGTGGGCACGAGACCTCAAGGGGAGGCTAAATTCTTGGTGTGTGAGGACTCAAACCTGAGGGCCGCCATTCCCACTCACCTGATGGTTAGCAGCTTGCCAGGAGGGATCCTGAGTTTTGGGCAAGTAGTCAGTTCCAGGAATGTGGGGCTCTGCTGAACTGTCACCAGGCCACCACAGTGCTGTACTTAGTTGTGTGGGGATTCTGGACCTTTCCAGGGTGTCCCTTTCAGGCTCATGCATTCCAGTCCTGGGATCTGCTGTGAGATTGGTTGGGGATGGTATCAGGTATGCTCCCATCTCCTAATCTCTCCTCCAGCCCCTTCATGTTTTCACACTATTCTGCTTCAGATTTCTATCCTCAAGGGTGCAAAGCACACAAAACACAGTCACCCTCTCTCTGTAGTAAAGCAGGACTACTTAGAAACACAGGACCAGTTTCTTAGAAACTCTCCAGTAGGTAAGATGAGAAGCTTTCATTACATCTTGGTGAGTCACTCTTCCCCAAGGAAGGAGAGAATAGTTTTCCTGAGGAAGCAAATCAACAACAGACCTACACTACAAATGATGCTGTTATGAAGTTCTGACTCCCAAGGAAAAGAAGCAGGATTGAATATCATTCTGATTTTATTATAATTGCACATCATAAACTTAGAGAAGATTGTTAAAATCATACCATGGCCTTCCTCTTTTCTCTAGGCACAATAGACACAACTCTTCTACCCTTTTAGAAAATTAGATATTCTATAAACCTGGTCATCTTTATTGTTTTTCCTGTATCTGCCTCCAAATCCTTATATCTTTCTTTAAGATTAGGCCCACTGCTTGGTGCTCTGTGAAGGCTCTGTTTGATGCAAGGTCATATCAGGGTTTTAAATACCATTTTGGTAACCACTTATCCTTTGCAGAAATTTAGTTTCATAATTTTATAATGGTACTGCTTTGCTAAGTCATGATTGGCTTTACTCCCTGACATCTATATAGCCAGCCCTCAAGTCACCGGCATTTCAGATTGTTTTATTCCTTTCCTGTAATAAGTACTCCCCGGGGTACACTTGCCTGAGCATATGTTTGGGGACAAGATGTTGAAAGGATACATCACAGGCTGATCCTATCACTTATCCTTAATCCACTCTTCCCTTCCAGATCAGCGTGGAGTGACTGCCAAGGCATTTTGCAAGCTCTCTCCGTCTCTTAGCTTTTTACACATCACACACAGTGCTTTCAGTGACTCTGCACTTCCAGCACCGACACAGCTCCCAGGACTGTTGGGTGTGGATCCCGTTGTTTTTTTTCTGGGTCACAAGGGTTATTGTTCTTTGGGCAGCAGCTTCAGGCTGAAGTTGATATGGAGGTGGTGGACTAGCTCACAACCCAGGGAAACCACCTCTCAGGGTGCTTCACACTTGTGCTGCTGCCTTGGTTCAGTCTGATGGTTTTTTAGTTTCTATTTGGGGACTCCACCTGTTTTAGTTGTAGTACCTGTTTGGTTGCAATTTACCTTAACTCTGCCTTAAAGATGGCTTAGTTGAATAGGGTTTCGTTTGCCTCTCATAACAAGAAGTCTGAGGGTGATTGGTTGGTTGGTAATGTTGGTTCAACTACTCATCAGCACCACCAGAGACGTAGCTTTGCCGTTCTTACTTCTGCTGCCCTTAAGTCACACATTTTTCTTTCTCATGGTGCCAAAATGGGATCTGTAGCCCCAGATGGAATATCAGCAATGCGTGTGGACAAGATAGAAGAAGAGCTGAAGGTCAGAAGCTCCCTCTCCTCTCATTCCTAGAAACCTGAAGCTATGCTTCATTGGCTACATCTTTGGCCACACTTGCCTACATGAGAAACTAGGAAAGAGATGAATTTTTCCAGTCTCAGTTGTGGAGAGGAGCACAAGAGAAAATGGTTGGAAGTGGATGTTTGATCATCCAACCAACAGTGCTGCAAAAGGGAGGCATTCCAAATGCATTATTTATGGTAGCCCCTATACAGCAACTTATGCTGACTTGTCCTTGTTATTGAGGAGTCTCTCAGTTATGAGGCAGGTCTGTCTCCGCTACTGAAGATGAAAATGCCGGATACCCACTGTCCCAGGTTTCCTTGCAGCTAAGGTGTGGAAATCTCTGAGAGAAAGAGAGAGGAGAAATTGAACCTGTATCCAGCTGTACTTGAAGCCAGCATTGTGCCCTACCACTCACAAAAACTGTTCAGTTACATGGGTTAGTATACATGTCACCCCACTTTTTTCCTTAAGACCATTTGGATTGAATTTTCTTATACTTGAAACCAAAATCACCCTAATTAATACATACTTACAGTACAATTTTTTCTGGTATAAAATAACAAAATTACTTTCAACGGTATTCTTTTTGTTTTTAACAGCTTCATCAGTTTGATAAAACCAGTTAAAATCCCAAAAGGTAGTCTTATCATTACCCCCTTCCCCCACCTCACCTATGTATAATGTCTGTGTTGCCTTAAAGACCTTTAGTCCATAAGATAAATCATGAAGGGACAAAAAATTACATTTAAAATAAAGTTATCCAAAGTTTCTCTCTCCTCCAACCCCCATATTTGATACTTTCATATGTTTACATTGTTTCAGAGAATATTTGAAGGATAAGGTACCCGCTTCCTGATGTTCATATTTCTCTGTACTTCTTTCTCACACTGATCTGGTACAGCACACATAGAAGATCACATGTCATTTCCAAGACAGGGTTATAAAAGACTGGAACTTCTGTCTTAGGAGTTTCCTCCCTCCCTTCCTCTTCCTCTGGGGAAATCCATCTGCCATGTTGTAAGCAGCCCATGAAGATGTCCATGTGGTGAGGAGCTGAGGCCTCCAGCCAACAGTGAGCTTGGATGTGGAACCTCCAGCCCCAGTTGAATCTCAGCTCTTTGCAGTCTTAGTTGACACATGGACACTGAGCCAGAACCATCAGCAGGTCCCAGATTCTCGACCCACAGGAACTGTAAAAAAATAGTTTGTTTGCTCTGAGCTACTAAGTTTTGGGGTGATTTGCTGCATAGTGACAGATAACTAATATAGGTGGCTTAACTTTGCTGACAATACAAAATCAAAAAATTAAATAACTGTCTGAAGGAAAAGAGAGGGACAGAGGAAAATCAGAATAGAGAAGACATAATGGAGACAGGAGTGAAGTATGAATACAAAATGCATGCTGCAAGTTCCTGTTACTTAGCTAGAAGTGGACCACTGATTTTTCCCAAAGATTTTGGCAGTCAGTGCAAAAAGAGAGAGATATAATTAGTACAATCCAGAAAGAAATTTCTCCAATAGATCTTTATACAAAGAACATTGTGCAGTATCACAAACAAATATTTCAAAAACAATTTTGCTAAAGAAGCAAAATTATTTACTCATGTTTACGTAGTGTCTAATAGTCCTCTAATTTGTAAGAAATAAAATGTTTCCCTTCAAAAATGGTATAGACTTAATTCTAGACCTAGCAAAGATGTGTCTGAGTATACAAAGCTCACAATATAAAGACATTGATGGGAGTCAGAGCTTATAATTCAGATTGTTCTTCCACAGGCACTTTTTAAAAAATTGAATTTTAAAATAATTGTTTAATGTGAGAATGCATTTGTAAGACCCAGTGAGAAGTGGGATCTGTGATTATGGAACAGTTGGATTTGGTTTATAGAGCCCTGGAAAATAAACTTCCCAAATGTTCTAGAAAGTGTTCCAGGTCTGCCTCCGTTTATACATAAGACAGCTAGAATAATACAACAAGAAAAAAACCAACTAACTAATCACTTCCCATATGGATTTGTGAGATCTGAGCTTTTTTAAGGATAATATACATTGGCACATAAAATTAAATATGGTAAAATTCAGAGCACTGTAATCATGAGAATGAACTTGCAGCAATATGGACCAGTTCAGTGTTGTGTTGAAGTTGCCTGGTGCCAGTGAACTTCCCAACTCTGTGATCAGTGACTTCAAGCTGATAGTTTGAAATCATTCAGTTGTTAAAACTCTACCAGCACAGCACTGGATGAGTTTCTCAAATAGAATGTTGGGCAAATAAAGCAAAGGAATATGATTCCATTTATATATAAACCACAAAACATGGCCAAACTGACCTATATTTGTAGAGGTGAGTATAAATGATTACCCTTGGGGGGAAGGGTGGTGAATGGGAGGAGCATGAGGTGGGCCTTGAGGGTGTTGGTAAGATTCTATTTTTTGATCTGAGTGCTGGCATGATGGATGTGTCCACTTTTTGAAAATTCATAAATATGTACCTTTCTGTAATACACACAGAACATGTACATGCTTCAATAAAAAGTTAAAAATAACCAAAAGTAACAAGCAAACTTTTAAATTAAAAATGAGTCAACAGGACGGATGAAAGGTTACAAAACAAAAACAAAGAAGAAAGAAGTATAATAGAAGGCAATGAAATCCATTAAAAGCAAAAGTTTTTGCAGGAATTGGGTGTCACAGTGTTTGACATATTATAGGGGTCATTAAATATTTGTGGAAACAATGAACAAGTGAACATTTCTTTTAAAATCTTCCTTCAGTCACTCTTCAAATACATTATTTCAAACACTCTGTAGATGCTCTTTTTAATTTTTTCAGCAACATAAAACATTTTCTAGTTTAGTATTAAAAGTTGATCAATTCTCTTGTTATACATATTTTCTGCAATCACACTTACCTTTCTAGCATACAATATGAGACTGGAAACTGGAATAATGGGAAATAATTTGACACATAACACTTCAAAGAATGAGATAGCAATTCCCCTATTTAGAAATAAAAAAAGTTCAGAGAGCCTCTTTTATATTTACTTAGTCCACTGTGATACATACACAAATTGGTTATGGGCAGATTTGACTATTTTTTATCCCCATGACCCCTCTAGAATTCATCAGTTAACGTGGGTAGAAGCTTTTATTTTATTAGGCAAACAAAATAAAATTATTTATTCATATATAAATATGGTATAATGTAACACAAGACAATAAGATCTTACCTTACTGAGGAAGATGTCGTTAATAAGGAATGGGTTGCACTCTATTATATATCTTTTAGGAAACCCTCCCTAAATATTATTTCTCTCAACTAAGCTTCTGAGAAATACTCAGTGACTGTGAGTTTGGGGTTATCCTCTCTGATAAATCAATCGAGCGTAGTTCATTTCTGTTGCTGTTTCTGTTAGAAAGCATATGATTTAACAGCCAGAAACCCTGGAGGGCAGATTGACATCCCAGTAGGAATGTTAAGGAGCATGACAAAGCTCTTAAAAATCTAATCTTAATATGAAAAGTGGCCCGTAAATGCTGTGGTAATGTAGCTAAGTACATATTCTCCCCATTTGAGAGTTCTAATAGTTTTTCTCTATTGCTTGACTGATTTAAATTATACCTGAAGAATCTACAATATGAAAACCATCCTTTATCAGACAAGATTTAATTTCTTTCTTGGTTCAGTATCCATAAAGTGGAGATAATAATGATAGTTAGGGAAAATTATGAGCTTGAATTAAAGTATATTAGTAAAGTGTCTCTGTATTTTGCAAGGGAGAAATTCTCACCTCAGGGAGATGTAGTTGTATTTCCATTGTTCATGACTGGAATTTGTTTGAATTTGATTCAATTAAAAATAGTATGGAGTCTCTACTGTAGTAAGTCCTCACATAGTGAGGAGGGTACAAGAATAGTTCAGGATGGTCAATAAGCTTCCAACAATATTGGGGGAGACAATACACACATGTGAAATGGACATATATATACCATGTAATGGATCTCCTGAGTGCCGTTGGAATGTAACATACTATAAAGAGGGAATGGGGGAGGTTTCTGGTCAGATATATGTAGGAAACACATTGGGTTAATTAAGTTCAAGTTAACTAGGGTTGTTTGCATCAAGAATTTTCATAACACATAATATGCTACTGTTAATCATGAATTTCCAAGAGGGAGAGAGACAATATTGTATTTTTGAGACTTCTGTATCTTAAAAATCCTTGGTCAGAGAACATCTTGGTGCAGAAACTACACTGATAACAGTTGCAACTCAGAATGTAGCAGCAAACTGCTGAGGAGATAACAATTTGATTCAGAGGACCTGGGTTTGAATTTTGGCTTTTCTACTTCTAACTACCAGAATTTGAGAAACATTATGGTGTGCTTTAGTAAAAGGATAAAGGAAGATATTCAGGTTTTTCCTTTTTCAGTGGTACATTAGAGCTGGGCTCCAGAATTTTCAAGAATTTTTTCATCTAGTTGTTAAACACAGACATTATTAAAAGTATATATATTTACTCACCACTTCCTGATTACTTGATTATATTTCATTATTATCTACGCTCCTGAGACTATTTACTTAATATTATATTACGCTACCACACATCTGTTCCCAACTCTATGTTCACTGATGTCATAGCTTGAAATTGGCCATAGTGGGATATTTATATCATGGAAAGTGACAAATGCTACAGACCAGTACCCCTTCCCCCCTTTCCAGCCCTCCTCTCCTCTCCAGTTGTTGAACATTTACCAGACCATCACTGGTTTTAGTGCCAGTTAAATGTGATGATGTGTCTTAAGCCTTTTGAATAATACTTAGTTGTGGAATAAGTGGAAATAGTGTAACAAGATGCTGTGAGCTATCTGTTGAGATTTTTCTTGCTTGCTGCCAGAGGTAACACAATGAAAAGGAAATACTGCAGAAGTAGGGCCCTGTTGAGAACAAAGTTATGAACTTTCCAAGCTCAGCTTGGAAATGAGCCAGATCTTGACTGAGATGCCAGTCCTGCACCAGATGCTAAGGAGGCTCTGACCGAGAAATAAGAAGACACCTGGGAATTAAGGGAGATCATTTTTTTGTGAAGAGGGAAGTGTTCTTAAAGAGAAGTTATCTGTCCCTTTCACTACCCCTTGGGACAAGAGGGTACTTGGTTGGTAGACACCTTAAATTGACTTGTAAACTTTGTGGATGTCAGAGGAAGGGGCTGTTGATGTCTGTGTTAGCTTCCTGTCGCTGCTGTAGCAGAGACCACAAGCTCTGTGGCTTAAGACAACACACGTTATATGTGTTTTTATTTAACTAATTATTTATTATCTGACAGTCCTGGAGATCACAAGTCCAAAATGGGTCTTTGGGACTAAAAGCAAGGGGTTAGTAGAACTACATTCCTTCTGGAGAATCTAGAGAAGAATGCATTTCCTTCCCTTTCCTTCCCACTCCAGAATGTAGAGGCCATCTGCATTTTTTGACCCCTGGTCCCTTCTTCCATTCTCAAAGTGCATAACTCCGCTCTGCTGCCATCGTCTGTCACATCTCCTCTCAAGACTTTGACCCTCTTGTCTCCATTTTATAAGGGTCCTTGTGATCTTACTGGACTTTTTCAGATAATCCAAGATAATCTTCTCATCTCAAAATCTTTAAATTAATCACATGGGCTAAATCCCTTTTGCCTCGTAAAGTACCATATTCACAGGTTCAGGAATAAGGATGTGAATATCTTTGGGGAGCCGTTATTCTCACTACCCAATGTTATGTTATCTAACTGGATGTCCACTTAGCTGTCAGCCTTGTTGACTTGATCACAGGCTCCCAGAACTGCAGGAAGAGCAACGTGGTCAGGCAGAGACTACCCTCTCGAATTTTGCAAATAGTACAGACTATGGAACTCCTCCCACAGCCTGAGAATTAGGATAATAAGGAATGCATGAGACCAAGATATAGGTTCACTGGGACCAACACAGTGTGGGGCAGTGGGTTCAGATGCTGGAGGAATAGGGCATAGGGAGTCTGGTTGGGCCAGCTTGAAAATGTAGCTGAATCTTGCAAGGGACCACTGATTCTATGGGAACAGTTTCTGTGGGATTCAGTACCATGTCAACAAGATCTTCTGGGGCCTCCACTCATCCATGTGGGCCTGGAAACAATAATCCAAGTCAGTGTGATTATCAACAGAACAAGAACCACCACCATTAACATAAGATTGTTTATGACCAACAATGAAAAAATAGTCAATCCAAAGAATTAAACTTACCATGAGAGAAAGTGGCTTTTCCCCTCCTCTCCCCAACACCAGAGCAATACACATGAGAAAGAAAGGAGCTCTTTCATAAGAGCAAGTATTTCTACACCTCCCCCCTCTACTCCAATTCAGTCCTCCAAAGGTGAGGTGAAGGGGGAGGGGATTTTCAAGGCTGATTGATTCAGGTATGTGGTTGAATTTTTAAAATGATCAGGACTAAGTCTTAGTAACTAAAATGCAATAGTTAGTAATAAAAAGAAAGTGAAGAGTTTAAGGAAACAGTCTGCTATGTGGCAGGAGGCTGGGGGGTGGGCAGAGCACAGCTGCTCTTTGAAAAAAATTTCATGCCTATCCCCCGATGTGGTGAGACTTCTCAATAAAACTGGTCACAGAAGAAATCATTGTTATTACTGTGATCAAGTGCCAATGGGGAGAGGTAGTCAGTAAGTGCTGCTGGAGTGGAGGGCGATAGGCTGATGAGGCGGGGGGGACTTGGGGAAACAACACTGTAAGGGGAGACCAGCTGACCCAGAGCAATAGGCAGGATTTGGCTGGGAAGAAAGTTTGTTTTACTCTCCTAAAATGTGAAACATTTGAAAGGAGAGAGGGAAAATAGAAGAAAATATAAAAATTTTTGAACTTAAATGGATTCATTTTCAAAACAGACTTATTATCCCACAACGTAGGAAGAAAACAAAGAACAGCCTTCCAAATATTCTGTGACTGATGACAGCTGGGCTCTTCACCCTTTTGCTAACTTAGGCATGTAGGGTTGTTGATAGCAGGCAGGCTGAGCTCCGGGCATCTCTCATCCCTCACGTCAAAACCCGTCGCAATGAGGGGACAAGCAGAGAGTCCATAAGGAAAGACGCATATTACAGCTGGAAAGGCCCAAGCTAAGAGCAAGGAATAGCTAGGGTTCACAAAGATAAATAAAGAAATGAGTCCTACAAAGTCATACGTCAATAATTCATCGTAGTAGTCATAGTAGTCTACTTTTCTACGTCTGTTCTCCCGCACAATATAACTCACCTCAACTCAGGTGCTTTCCTTTCAAAGTAGGCTGGAGAGGCAAGAGGATGTGGCTGCCGCCGCGGAAATTAGAAGTTTCCTCATTCTGAGTCCCGGCAGGAATGTGGAGAGGAGAGGAGGCTTGCCCTCTACAAACAGGACAAGGCATTTGGAAGTATTTAGAGCGTTTTGGTGTCCTGATCAACTGAAGCAGCAGTTTGGTGAACTCATGGCAGGTAAACAGTGACAGCAGGACAAAGAGTGCTCAAGTGTGTTAGCTGATGTGTTGCCTAGAGAAAGCCGACAGTGAGAAGGATGCTGACCTCTTTGGAAAGAGTGTAGGGTGATATCCTTCAAATTGTCACACCTATTATAGGACTGTCTTTTAATTCCAGACATAACAGAATGGTAGGGCAATAAAGTTTAGAATTTATGTTGTCACACTCCTTCCCTTGGGAAAATGATGGTAAAATTGCAAAAACTAGACAACATAAATCACTATTTTTATCCTAACAACTCCATTAGCTAAAATTCTCTCATATATGACGTGGTTGCACTAATTTAACAATGCAGTTATACTAAATTTCAGACCTAAATATCCAGCCATCTGTTATTCTTTTCTACCCCTGTGGTCCACAAGCACATCAGAGGTATTTTCTAATTCCCTTTTTAATTTTCTTTAACCTAGTGGTTGTTCACATTTATATTGTTTAATTTCTACATATTTGTGAAATTTCTGGTTTTCCTTCTGCCATTGATTTTTAGTTTCATTCCTGTGATCAGAAAATATAGTTGGAATGATTTCAATCTTCTTTCATTTGTTAAGACTTGTTTTGTGACTTAACTTTTCTACTTTGAGTTGTAAAAAAAAAAAAAAAAAAGAGAGAGAGAGAGAAAGCAACAGTTTCAAAAAAGTCGTTTCAGAAAAAAAAAGACTGCTTTATAGAGCAAGAATTTAATTTTACCTTTAATTAACTTGCAATCCTTTTTTGATGAAATTATTTTTTGGTTAAAATTATTTTTTGATATTGTTGCTTTTTCTCTTTTTTTGGTAATTTTTAAAGTAAAAAAGTCCATCCCCACTGCCTGAGACAAGGCTCAGTCGCTTGAACAGCGACCTTCTTCAGCCTCATCTCCTACAAGTCACTCCCAGCCTCCCCTCACCCTACCCTGCCACTCCGAGGCCCAGCTGCACAGGATGACTTTCAGGCGTCCGAGCGCTTTAAGGGTTACTCTCGCAGAGCTTCTCTATTAGCACTTCTTCCTATATCCCTTTATCCTATCTTAGTTTTCTTCCCAGCATTTCTCAGTCTCTGACATAACATATATTTGTTTATCATTTGTCTTCCCCAACTATAATGCAGCTAGCTCCAAGAGAGCAGTGATTTTGTTTTATTCACTGCTGTATCCACAGAGCCTAGAACAGCACCTGATAAATAATAAATGCTCAACAAATATTTAGTGAATGAATGAATAATTGAACAGACCTGTGTATTGCACTCCATATGTATGAAATACTACTCTCCAGACCCTCCTTCGCCTGGCTTACTACTGTGAATCTTTAAGATTTACTTTTCAGCATCATTTGCTCAGAAATCCTTTCCTATTTTTTTCTCCCATCTTCATCCTTATTCCACTGTATTGCAATTTCTTGATTATTTCTTTATATCTCCTTTGCATGAAGGCAGTAATCATGTCAGCTCTGTTCACCTCTGTGGACCCATTACTAAACAGCATCTGACACAGAACAGGTATCACACACACCTTTTTTCTTTTTTGTTAATACTTGCCATTCTTCAAGCATCAGATGCATTTTTAACCTTCTAAACATTTTGTTTATGCTACTTCTTAGTTGTAAAATACTGTCTCTACACTTCTGTTTGATATATCTACTTTATCAGCACACTGATTTCTCTCATGTACGTCTAAGAATTGTTTTTGACCATGGTTCTCAAATTGTGCACCAAGGCACCTTGGGACACCACAGATTGTTCACAGGGGAACTGCAAGATATTTTAAAATTTTGAGAGAAATACAGCAACATCTGTGGATACCACATGAACTACTGGCTTGAGATACTTTATGGTTCCACATTAGATTGTGCTACACTGCTTTCAATAACATTATATCTTTTTGAAGCTGGGGTTTAGTGGTTTCTGTGATAAAAGACAAATAATGCATGAAAATTAATGTGGAACAGAAAGTGAGGATGTTAGTGTCCATTGTGATTGCAAGTGTTGAGAAGTTGCACGGTACCCACCAGGCTTCTACATCTCATGATCTATAATGATGGCTGGGACTGAAATAAAAATATTACTTTTACCTTTCAAGTTATATGTATTATTTTTTAAAGAGCTGCTAAACATTAGGACACAAAACTTATTAAGCTGTTTGGATCTAACTAACTCTTCTATATTTCTTTTGACTTAGGTGGGAAAGGCATGAAAAATTACTGAGAGGCTAAGGGCACAGTGAACCAAGAAAGTTGAAAAACCTCTGCATTATCTAAATTAGTGTTCCAATTTCAACCTTTTAGGTCAAATTCACAAAATTGCATACATTTGAGTATATCTCTACTTTTTCCAAATTGTCAAACATCGGTGGAGCTGATCACTTTTAAGTTGACTGTAGTCTAATAAAGGTAACACATCAATAAGGTTCCTTTTTAAAAATAATTAATTAATTAATTTTTGGCTGCATTGGGTCTTCGTTGCTGTGTGCGGGCTTTCTCTAGCTGCAGCGAGCGGGGGCTACTCTTCGTTGCGGTGCGCAGTCTTCTCATTGCAGTGGCTTCTCTTTGTTGAAGAGCACGGACTCAGGATGCACGGGCTTCAGTAGTTGTGGCACGTGGGCTCAGTAGCTGTGGCTCGTGGGCTCTAGAGCACAGGTTCAGTAGTTGTGGTACACGGGCTTAGTTGCTCTGTGGCATGTGGGATCTTCCCGGACCAGGCCTCGAACCCGTGTCCCCTGCATTGGCAGGCAGATTCTTAACCACTGTGCCACCAGGGAAGTCCCAGGCCTCTTTCCTTTCATCCCTCACCCTGTCCTCCACACCTCCCAGTTCCATGTCCTGCTCTCTCCTTCTCTCCTTGGTCTATGCGAGTTTCCTTTTTTATTGATTAATGTGGCTGAGCAAAAGATTTGCTGATTCTGAGTCATTTTCTCTTTTACTAGTAAAAGGAATGATCTGGATACATTTCCCAATGTGTTAATTAGAGCTGAGAGCCTTATTAAATTAAGGAAAGTGTACATTTATCACTTTCCCCTAGTGAGCTCTACCTTTTTATTTGCCATATTCCTGATGAATATCAGTTATCACTGCATACTTCATTTTGGTACAAAATGAAGAATAGATCCTCAAATAATTAGCCTGTTAGGGGCAGCAAACAGAAACTTTAGTTCTTGCTTTACAGCAATTATTTCATTAAACTTAAGCACCTGACCAAAAATTCTTTTAGCACCTGTTTGCAACAAAGGTAACAATCACCATGTGTTTTCTCTTTTCTACATTCAAAGTGACACTTAATTAGGGTAAAGAAAATTTTTTCCATCCCTTCAAAGTCTAGAGTGGAATCCTCAACTCCAGTCTATGCCTGAATCCAATGGGTTCCTTCAGCAGAACATATCTTTGCTCTCTAGTCATCCACATGTCTATCCTATACCTAACTGTACCATGCTTCACATACATCATTCTCTCTTTGTCCACTGTGGTTACCACCACTTCCTCTAGACCCCATAGAAAGAGGAGTGAAGAAATAGGATATGCTGCATATTAATAGTGTTTTCACAAGACACCAATGTGTCCTGGTAGACCAGTTTAGGAGGATATCAAGAGGTAATCATGGGATTGTGTGGGAAAGAGTCCAGGGAAGATACGGGAATGCTTCATAGGAAGCTACAACTTCAACATCATTCTACCTTGGACTGGACTGAGAGCAGTTGCATTATATTTCTCCAAATGGAAAGTGGTCTCTGGTTTCCTACAATGGAATCTTCTGGCTAGCTTTCAATGATCTATTACTCTTTCAAAGTTCAGGGGTTGTTTTGTTTGTTTTTGTTTTTTGGCAGCGAGTCATTTGTTTACCTGGCACCTCTGGTCAGCAACTTGTAATGACTGTGTCATCTTTCTCACATTGAGAAACTTCATGCAAATGATAAGAAAGATTAAAGAAGTGTTGTCCCTTCAGAAAAATTGTGTAATGAATTTCAAAGGAGTTTTTCAAGTTAATTAATACTTTTAGTCTGCTGAGTATTCTTATTCCCCGACAGCCGAGACACAAAATAAATGGGCATCACATGAATTTGTTATATTTTTAAGAAATGATCTGAGATGTACAATCAGATAAATGGTCCAAATGGTTATGTTTTTGTGGCATATATTGTACAACTATATTGGCTTTCCTTCTCTTATTTTTTTACCCATAGCACTCATCTTGTTCATCTATGAGTACATCCAGCATCCAAAGAGACCGAATTTCAACAGGCCTGGTGTATATGCCATTTGTTTTCCCATCAGCAGAAACACAAGTGACCAGGATATGTTGAAGAGACACTAATATATTACTTGGATTTCTCTCCTTTCCTTCTCTCCCAGTCTTTTCTTATCTGTCCCTCCTCACTTATTTGCATCTGGCTCTCTAGTAATGTTAAATAACACTATTCCTAAGGTCAATACATGAAAGGAGAATTGTTCAGTGTTAGCTTTTGGTTACATTTTTTTTTTTTCCATTCCAAAAAAATTATTGGTTCAGTGATCTCCAAATTTCTTACCTTGCTTCCTACTTTTCTTTCCCTCTCTAGCTTATTTCATGCCTTTCTTCTTCTTGTTACACTTGCTTTCCTTCTCTCTTCTCTTTCTCTTTCCCTCCCTCCCTTCCTCTTTTTCTTTCTTTCTTTCTTTCTTTCTTTCTTTCTTTCTTTCTTTCTTTCTTTCTTTCTTCCTTGTTTCCTTCTTTCTTTCCTTCCTTCCTCCCTCTTTTTTCTCTTTCTTTCTTTTTCTTTCTTCCTTCTTTCCTTCCTTCCTTCCTTCCTTCCTTCCTTTCTTTCTTCCTTCCTTCCTTCCTTCCTTCCTTCCTTCCTTCCTTCCTTCCTTCCTTCCTTTCTTTCTTTCTTTCTTTCTGTCTTTCTGTCTTTCTTTCTTTCTTTCTTTCTTTCTTCCTTCCTTCCTTCCTTCCTTCCTTCCTTCCTTCCTTCCTTCCTTCCTTCCTTTCTTTCCTTCCTTCCTTCTTCCCTCCTTCCCTCCCTGTCTTTCTCTCTTTCTTTCCTCTCCCTTGATTATTATCCTGAGCAATATTGTAATATTATTGCTTTATAGTCATAATACGCTTAAAAGAAATTCTATCTCCTTTGTGACCAATTCCTCCTAATTGCTAGCCTTTAAATTTCTGGTATGGAGATAGTAGTAGGGTGGTTGGAACTAAGGAAATCAGAGAGATTTTAGGCAATGTACACTAGCATACAAATTCATTCTGATGCTGACCAGAAGCTTAGAGGTAATGAGTTCATATATGATGTGCCACATGTTTTTCATGCCAAACAGCTAAGAGAATGACATCAACATTGCCCGCTCAGATTTTATAATAGATTTTGATATGTTATTCTGTTTTGGTTGAATTATTGTTTTATACAATTTTATACAATTATGTGGACTTATTTTAGGCCAAGATTTTCCTAGTTTTGATCTGCAAATATATATCAGGTACATTTCCATAGCATTGAGAATTTGAAAATAATACTAGTGTAATTTGTTCCTGTGCTGCCACAGATGCCAAATTTCTGTCATAAGAGAGACTATATTAGCACTTTTGCCAAAATCTTAGCCAATTTGAAGTCAAAAGAGTATGGACATTGATAGTAGATGACAGACATGGTTTGTGTAATGGAAGGTTTTATTAATAAGTTTTGTATGGCAGTTCTTCACAGAATATGGACAGTATAGATTTGACATTTTTAATTCAAATTTGGGTTATTAAGAAATGGTTGGGATGTAAAAGTAATACCAAATTATTATCTACTCTTTGAAATTCAGCTTTGCATTTTATTTTTGCTTTTTAGTCTTCATTCTTTCAATAATATGCCAAAAGTTTCTTTTGCTCTTTTACACATACTTTAGGGCAAGCATCGTATTTTGGGAACTAATTAAGAGAAATGTTATTAGAAATCAAGATCCAATGAGAACTGCTGTGCCAAGTAGTGAGGGTCTGTAAGGCAAGGCTGTGGGGTTCTTGTGTTCGACAGACCTTGGTTAAAGTGTAGTCAGGAAAATATGAGAGGTCAAATAGCTCTGGGAGAGATAGAGTGGGGACATGAATGTCCATTTCTGTAAGCTTGGGCTACTTGAACATTATGTTACCTTGGATTGGATGAAATCTGGCCAACTACTCAACAAAACACCCTCAGTTATGCTCTGCCTGCTTATCAAGCTTTAGATTTTAGCTTTCCCCTTCCTAATCAATAATCTATTTCCATAGAAACACAAAAAGGAAGAGCATCACGAAAGCAATTTGTTTGCTCTTGCTTCCATTTAAATGGAAAGGGAATTTACAGCAGGCAAAGAAAAACAGCTTTAGTAAGTAATATTTTCAAATGCATCCCTCAAATTTATCCCTCTCAACTTATAAATTAGTTACTAGTAGCTAAAAATTTGAAGCATAAGAAGGCAATTTCATACCTGGAGCAAATTATAAGGCCTGCACTTAAACTAAAATAGGCTCCTGACCTTGAAATGCAGGCTCATCTCAGCTACTGTTCCAAAATATAATGTGTACCTTCTCCATCTCAGGGACAGCTCCCATCTCTTCCTTCCTAGAGAGACCACCATGGTGAGTGGGGGATGGTTACCAGTGAGGGAGTGACTTGAGGTTCTGAGGTTTATTTTTTGTCTGTTTCCAAGTATCCCATGGAACTTTTCTACTGCTTCTGCTATGGGCACACTCTGCTATATACTTTAAATATTAACTGAGCATAAATCATAGGCAAGACACATGGTGAAAATATAAGAGTTTCAGATTTTATGAGGAAGTTTTCATGTTCTGGAGTGCACAGTGCTGAATAAACAAAATGTTTGTTATTTATCAATAAAGTAAAAAATTGATTTGCAATATGAACTAAAATTAAAACTCAGTTCATTTCTCATTCTGAAAAAGATACTTTGCTGAGCATTTAAAAATTATCTTCCAGTTGTTTATTTCAAAAACCCTTCTTGAATGTTTTTAAGTTACAGAAATAAAAGAATCTAATATATCGAAACATTAGGCAAAAATCAATATTAAGCATGACATATCAGTAGTTCTTTTACTTTAGTTGGAGAAATCAAATAGTCATTTGAAGTGTTAGTGTTTCTAAGAAGCTGGAATCATGTTCTATGGATGATGAGTGTGATGGGGGGAGAAATGACAGTTTGGGGGGAAAAAGTAGAATTTATACCTTTCTTTTTTTTTTTTTTTTAAACATCTTTATTGAAGTATAATTGCCTTACAATGGTGTGTTACCTTCTGCTTTATAACAAAGTGAATCAGTTATACATATACAATATGTTCCCATTTCTCTTCCCTCTTGCATCTCCCTCCCTCCCACCCTCCCCATCCCACCCCTCTAGGTGGTCACAAAGCACCGAGCTGATCTCCCTGTGCTATGCGGCTGCTTCCCACTAGCTATCTATTTTACATTTGGTAGTGTATATATGTCCATGACACTCTCTCACCCTGTCACCTCTCACCCCTCCCCCTCCCCATATCCTCAAGTCCATTCTCTAGTAGGTCTGTGTCTTTATGCCCATCTTGCCACTAGGTTCTTCATGGCCTTTTTTTTTTTTTTCCCTTAGATTCCGTATATATGTGTTAGCATACTGTATTTGTTTTTCTCTTTCTGACTTACTTCACTCTGTATGACAGACTCTAACTCCATCCACCTCATTACAAATACCTCCATTTCATTTCTTTTTATGGCTGAGTAATATTCCATTGTATATATGTGCCACATCTTCTTTATCCATTCATCCAATGATGGACATTTAGGTTGCTTCCATGTCCTGGCTATTGTAAATAGAGCTGCAATGAACATTTTGGTACATGACTCTTTTTGAAATATGGTTTTCTCAGGGTATATGCCCAGTAGTGGGATTGCTGGGTCATATGGTAGTTCTATGTTTAGTTTTTTAAGGAACCTCCATAATGTTCTCCATAGCGGCTGTATCAATTTACATTCCCACCAACAGTGCAAGAGTGTTCCCTTTCCTCCACACCCTCTCCAGCATTTATTGTTTCTAGATTTTTTGATGATGGCCATTCTGACCGGTGTGAGATGATACCTCATTGTAGTTTTGATTTGCATTTCTCTAATGATTAATGATGTTGAGCATTCTTTCATGTGTCTGTTGGCAATCTGTATATCTTCTTTGGAGAAATGTCTATTTAGGTCTTCTGCCCATTTTTGGATTGGGTTGTTCGTTTTTTTGTTATTGAGCTGCATGTACTGCTTGTAAATCTTGGAGATTAATCCTTTGTCAGTTGCTTCATTTGCAAATATTTTCTCCCATTCTGAGGGTTGTCTTTTGGTCTTGTTTATGGTTTCCTTTGCTGTGCAAAAGCTTTTAAGTTTCATTAGGTCCCATTTGTTTATTTGTGTTCTTATTTCCATTTCTCTGGGAGCTGGGTCAAAAAGAATCTTGCTGTGATGTATGTCACAGAGTGTTCTGCCTATGTTTTCCTCTAAGAGTTTGATAGTGTCTGGCCTTACACTTAGGTCTTTAATCCATTTTGAGTTTATTTTTGTGCATGGTGTCAGGGAGTGTTCTAATTTCATACTTTTACATGTAGCTGTCCAATTTTCCCAGCACCACTTATTGAAGAGGCTGTCTTTTCTCCACTGTATATGCTTGCCTCCTTTATCAAAGATAAGGTGACCATATGTGTGTGGGTTTATCTCTGGGCTTTCTATCCTGTTCCATTGATCTACATTTCTGTTTTTGTGCCAGTACCAACCTGTCTTGATTACTGTAGCTTTGTAATATAGTCTGAAGTCAGGGAGCCTGATTCCCCCAGCTCCATTTTTCGTTCTCAAGATTGCTTTGGGGGCTTCCCTGGTGGCGCAGTGGTTGAGAATCTGCCTGCCAATGCAGGGGATACGGGTTCGAGCCCTGGTCTGGGAAGATCCCACATGCCGCGGAACAACTAGGCCCGTGAGCCACAGTTACTGAGCCTGCGCGTCTGGAGCCTATGCTCTGCAACAAGAGAGGCCGTGGTAGTGAGAGGCCCGCACACTGCGATGAAGAGTGGCCCCCGCTTGCCGCAACTAGGGAAAGCCCTCACACAGAAACAAAGGCCCAACACAGCCATAATAAAATAAATTAAAAAAAAAAAAAAAGAATGAATGAAGAAAATATTAAAAAAAAAAAAAAAGATTGCTTTGGCTATTCGGGGTCTTTTGTGTTTCCATACAAATTGTGAAATTTTTTGTTCTAGTTCTGTGAAAAATGCCAGTGGTAGTTTGATAGGGATTGCATTGAATCTGTAGATTGCTTTGGGTAGTAGAGTCATTTTCACAATGTTGATTCTTCCAATCCAGGAACATGGTATATCTCTCCATCTATTTGCATCATCTTTAATTTCTTTCATCAGTGTCTTATAATTTTCTGCATACAGGTCTTTTGTCTCCTTAGGTAGGTTTATTCCTAGATATTTTATTCTTTTTGTTGCAGTGGTAAACGGGAGTATTTTCTTAATTTCACTTTCAGATTTTTCTTCATTAGTGTATAGAAATGCAAGAGATTTCTGTGCATTAATTTTGTATCCTGCTACTTTACCAAATTCATTGATTAGCTCTAGGAGTTTTCTGGTAGCATCTTTAGGATTCTCTATGTATAGTATCATGTCATCTGCAAATAGTGACAGCTTTACTTCTTCTTTTCCAATTTGGATTTCTTTTATTTCTTTGTCTTCTCTGATTGCTGTGGCTAACACTTCCAAAACTATGTTGAATAATAGTGGTGAGAGTGGGCAACCTTGTCTTGTTCCTGATCTTAGTGGAAATGGTTTCAGTTTTTCACCATTGAGACAATGTTGGCTGTGGGTTTGTCATATATGGCCTTTATTATGTTGAGGAAAGTTCCCTCCATGCCTACTTTCTGCAGGGCTTTTATCATAAATGGGTGTTGAATTTTGTCGAAAGCTGTCTCTGCATCTATCGAGATGATCATATGGTTTTTCTCCTTCAATTTGTTAATATGGTGTATCACATTGATTGCTTTGTGTATATTGAAGAATCCTTGCATTCCTGGGATAAACCTCACTTGATCATGGTGTATGATCCTTTTAATGTGCTGTTGGATTCTGTTTGCTAGTATTTTGTTGAGGATTTTTTCATCTATGTTCATCAGTGATATTGGCCTGTAGTTTTCTTTCTTGTGACATCTTTGGCTGGTTTTGGTATCAGGGTGATGGTGGCCTCGTAGAATGAGTTAGGGAGTGTTCCTCCCTCTGCAATATTTTGGAAGAGTTTGAGAAGGATAGGTTTTAGCTCTTCTCTAAATGTTTGATAGAATTCACCTGTGAAGCCATCTGGTCCTGGGCTTTTGTTTGTTGGAAGGTTTTTAATCACAGTTTCAATTTCAGTGCTTGTGATTTGTCTGTTCATATTTTCTATTTCTTCCTGGTTCAGTCTCGGCAGTTTGTGCCTTTCTAAGAATCTGTCCATTTCTTCCAGGTTGTCCATTTTATTGGCATAGAGTTGCTTGTAGTAATCTCTCATGATCTTTTGTATTTCTGCAGTGTCAGTGGTTACTTCTCCTTTTTCATTTCGAATTCTATTGATTTGAGTCTTCTCCCTTTTTCTCTTGATGAGTCTGGCTAATGGTTTATCAATTTTGTTTATCTTCTCAAAGAACCAGCTTTTAGTTTCATTGATCTTTGCTATTGTTTCCTTCATTTCTTTTTCATTTATTTCTGACCTGATCTTTATGATTCCTTTCCTTCTGCTAACTTTGGGGTTGTTTTGTTCTTCTTTCTCTAATTTCTTTAGGTGCAAGGTTAGGTTGTTTATTCGAGATGTTTCCTGTTTCTTGAGGTAGGCTTGTATTGCTATAAACTTCCCACTTAGCACTGCTTTTGCTGCGTCCCATAGGTTTTGGGTCATCGTGTCTCCATTGTCATTTGTTTCTAGGTATTTCTTGATTTCCCCTTTGATTTCTTCAGTGATCACTTCGTTATTAAGTAGTGTATTGTGTAGCCTCCATGTGTTTGTAGTTTTTACAGATCTTTTCCTGTAATTGATATCTAGTCTCATAGCGTTGTGGTCGGAAAAGATACTTGATACAATTTCAATTTTCTTAAATTTACCAAGGCTTGATTTGTGACCCAAGATATGATCTATCCTGGAGAATGTTCCATGAGCACTTGAGAAAAATGTGTATTCTGTTGTTTTTGGGTGGAATGTCCTATAAATATCAATTAAGTCCATCTTGTTTAATGTATCATTTAAAGCTTGTGTTTCCTTATTTATTTTCATTTTGGATGATCTGTCCATTGGTGAAAGTGAGGTGTTAAAGTCCCCTACTATGATTGTGTTACTGTCGATTTCCCCATTTTTGGCTGTTAGTATTTGCCTTATGTATTGAGGTGCTCCTATGTTGGGTGCATAAATATTTACAATTGTTATATCTTCTTCTTGGATCGATCCCTTGATCATTATATAGTGTCCTTCTTTGTCTCTTGTAATAGTCTTTATTTTAAAGTCTATTTTGTCTGATATGAGAATTGCTACTCCAGCTTTCTTTGGATTTCCATTTGCATGGAATATCTTTTTCCATCCCCTCACTTTCAGTCTGTATGTGTCTCTTGGTCTAAAGTGGGTCTCTTGTAGACAGCATATATATGGGTCTCATTTTTGTATCCATTCAGCCAGCCTGTGTCTTTTGGTGGGAGCATTTAATGAATTTACACTCAAGGTAATTATCGATATGTATGTTCCTATTCCCATTTTCTTAAATGTTTTGGGTTTGTTATTGTAGGTATTTTCCTTCTCTTGTGTTTCTTGCCTAGAGAAGTTCCTTTAGCATTTGTTGTAAAGCTGGTTTGGTGGTGCTGAACTCTCTCAGCTTTTGCTTGTCTGTAAAGGTTTTAATTTCTCCATCACATCTGAATGAGATCCTTGCTGGGTAGAGTAATCTTGGTTGTAAGTTTTTCTCCTTCATCACTTTAAGTCTATCCTGCCACTCCCTTCTGGCTTGCAGAGTTTCTGCTGAAAGGTCAGCTGTTTACCTTATGGGGATTCCCTTGTGTGTTATTTGTTGTTTTTCCCTTGCTGCTTTTAATATGTTTTCCTTATATTTAATTTTTGTCAGTTTGATTAATATGTGTCTTGGTGTGTTTCTCCTTGGGTTTATCCTGTATGGCACTCTCTGTGCTTCCAGGACTTGATTAACTATTTCCTTTCCCATATTAGGGAAGTTTTCAACTATAATCTCTTCAAATATTTTCTCAGTCCCTTTCTTTTTCTCTTCTTCTTCTGGGACCCCTATAATTCGAATGTTGGTGCGTTTAATGTTGTCCCAGAGGTCTCTGAGACTGTCCTCAGTTCTTTTCATTCTTTTTTCTTTATCCTGCTCTGCAGTAGTTTTTTCCACCATTTTATCTTCCAGGTCACTTATCCTTTCTTCTGCCTCAGTTATTCTGCTATTGATCCCATCTAGAGTATTTTTAATTTCATTTATTGTGTTTTTCATCATTGCTTGGTTCCTCTTTAGTTCTTCTATGTCCTTGTTAAATATTTCTTGCATTTTGTCTATTCTATTTCCAAGATTTTGGATCATCCTTTCTATCATTATTCTGAATTCTTTTTCAGGTAGACTACCTATTTCCTCTTCATTTGTTAGGTCTGGTGTGTTTTGACCCTGCTCCTTCATCTGCTGTGTGTTTTTCTGTCATCTCATTTTGCTTATCTTACTGTGTTTGGGGTCTCCTTTTCACAGGCTGCAGGTTCGTAGTTCCTGTTTTTTTTGGTATCTGTCCCCAGTGGCTAAGGTTGGTTCAGTGGATTGTGTAGGCTTCCTGGTGGAGGGAACTAGTGCCTGAGTTCTGGTGGATGAGGCTGGATCTTGTCTTTCTGGTGGGCACGTCCATGTCTGGTGATGTGTTTTGGGGTGTCTGTGGCCTTATTATGATTTTAGGCAGCCTCTCTGCTAATGGATGGGGCTGTGTTCCTGTCTTGCTAGTTGTTTGGCATACAGTGTCCAGCACTGTAGCTTGCTGGTCATTGAGTGAAGCTGGGTCTTGATGTTGAGATGGAGATCTCTGAGAGATTTTCGCTATTTGGTATTACGTGGAGCTGGGAGGTCTCTTGTGAACCAGTGTCCTGAAGTTGACTCTCCCACCTCAGAGGCATGGCCCTGATGCCTGGCTGGAGTGCCAAGAGCCTTTCGTCCACACGGCTCAGAGTAAAAGGGAGAAAAAATAGAAAGAAAGAAAGAAAGAAAGAAAGAAAGAAAGAAAGAAAGAAAGAAAGAAAGAAAGAGGCTATAATATAGTGAAGTAAAATAAAGCTATTATAAAGCAAAGCTATACAGATAAAATCTCACCCAGAAGCATATACACTCACAAAAAAAGGAAAGGGGGAAAAATTAATATATCCTGCTCCCAAAGTCCACCTCCTGAATTTGGGATGATTCATTGTCTATTCAAGTATTCAACAGATGCAGGCACATCAAGTTGTTTGTGTAGTTTTAATCCGCTGTTTCTGAGGCTGCTGGGAGAGATTTCCCTTTCTCTTCTTTGTTCGCACAGATCTCGGGGTTCAGCTTTGGATTTGGACCCGCCTCTGTGTGTAGGTCGCCTGAGGGCGTCTGTTCCCCGCCCAGACAGGACGGGATTAAAGGAGCAGCTGATGCGGGGGCTCTGGCTCACTCAGACCGGGGGGAGGGATGGGTACAGAGGAGGCCGGGCGAGCCTGCGGCGGCAGAGGCATCGTGACGTTGCTGCAGCCCGAGACGCGCCGTGCGTTCTCCCGGGAAAGTTGTCGCCGGATCACGGGACCCTGGCAGTGGTGGGCTGCACAGGCTACTGGGAGGGGCCGTGTGGAGAGTGACCTGTGCTCGCACACAGGTTTTTTGGTGGTGGCGGCAGCAGCCTTAGCGTCTCACGCCTGTCTCTGGGGCCCGCGCTGATCGCCGTGGCTCGCACCCGTCTCTGGAGTTCATTTAGGTGGTGCTCTGAATCCCCTCTCCTCGTGCACCAGGAAACAAAGAGGGAAGAAAAAGTCTCTTGACTCTTCAGCAGCTGCAGACCTTTTCCCGGACTCCCTCTCGGCTAGCTGTGGTGCACTAACCCCTTCAGGCTGTGTTCACACCGCCAACCCCAGTCCTCTCCCTGCAATCCGACCGAAGCCCGAGCTTCAGCTCCCAGCCCCGCCTGCCCCGGCAGGTGATCAGACAAGCCTCTTGGGCTGGTGAGTGCTGCTCGGCGCCGAGCCTCTGTGCAGGAGTCTCTCCGCTTTGCCCTCCGCACCCCTGTGGCTGTGCTCTCCTCTGTGGCTCCGAAGCTTCCCCCCTCTGCCACCCGCAGTCTCTGCCTGCGAAGGGGCTTCCTAGTGCGTGGAAATCTTTCCTCCTTCACGGCTCCCTCCCACTGGTGCAGGTCCCGTCCCTATTCTTTTGTCTCTGTTATTTCTTTTTTCTTTTGCCCTACCCAAGTACGGGGGGAGTTTCTTGCCTTTTGGGAGGTCTGACTTTTTCTGCCAGCGTTCAGTGGGTGTTCTGTGGGAGCAGTTCCACGTGTAGCTGTATTTCTACTGTATCTGTGGGAAGGAAGGTGATCTCTGCCTCTTACTCTTGCACCATCTTCTCTCCTCCCCCTATACCTTTCTAATATAAGGGAGAAATCTATTTGAGGAATAGTCGGTTAAGAAAGACATTTTTTTTTTTTCAAAAGGCAAAGTGAAACCCTTTTGCTTCCCTCCTTCCTGCACAATACTCAGGGCTCACCTCTGAGGCAGAGGAGAGGGCATGTGAAGGGAAGCGGTCACCAGGCATTTTGCAGAGCGCATGCGCAGAAGGGTGAGGGACAGCGGCCTCGCCTTGTCCCCCTATGCTGCCCTCAGCTGGGCTGTGGCTGGAAATGAGACCCGAGTTCCGTTCCCTGTGTGTGGTTGTAAAGTTGCCACCTTAAGTTATTATAGCCCGCGACTGAGGGGGTTTCGAGATTTGGATTTCTGTCCTAACCCAAATGAAGTGTCAGATCGCATGTGCTATGGAAATAGATCGTTAAAGGATGTAGAAGACAAGAAGAGGCTTAGACAAGAAAAGGACATTTCTGTTTGCTAATGACATATTTTACTAAAACCTTAGAAATTAAAATTATTTAACGTATGACCATATTATATGTGCAGCTGTGTTTTATTTGTAGTTTGCTATATTTATTTATGCTTACATTAGCATTTTTATCTCGGGAACATGACAAAATTTAAATGTATGTAATTGCTCATGGTACATTATGAAATGTGCCAAAAAATTGCTTCCAAAATTTCCCCCAGCATTCATTTATTCCACATGAGAAGGTCATGTAACTTCTCCTCCTCCCCCGAGGTGGGCAGGAGCACAGCATTGGTCAGGGGTCTGCCCTAGAGCCGACAGCAGTGCCTGGTACAGAGCAAGCACTTCCTGTTTGTGAAAGGAATGAATAAAGTAACAGGGTGCTTTTAGGTATTGCTAAGGAGAAAGTCTCAAACTAGGCAGCCCTAACTGATATTTAAGGGAACTATGCTGGTGTACAGAGTGGGTATAATGGATGAGCATGAATCCCTTTTCTGTGGTCTGGACAAGGATTATTCAAGTTTAGCTCTTTT
Source organism: Balaenoptera borealis (assembly GCF_965194805.1). Lineage (NCBI taxonomy): Eukaryota > Metazoa > Chordata > Mammalia > Artiodactyla > Balaenopteridae > Balaenoptera > Balaenoptera borealis. The sequence continues at coordinate 45,268,885 of NC_138861.1, forward strand.
GTGCTTAGATGGCCCAGAGTGTGAAGGACATGGGCTTCAGGGTAACATAGTCCTGCCCACTAATGGTGTGATTTTGGTAAAATTTTTTAATCTTGCTGGGCTACATGTTTTTAATTAAAAAATAGGGAAGGAACTTCAGTGGCACCAGGACTGTCCCAGACTGGCAGCTGATAGTCAACACAGCAAAAAATGGCTAAACTGTCATCTTATCTTTAGGTTGTGTTGGAGTCTGATGTCACTATTGGAGCAGTCCTGGGACTGCCTTATTATCAAGAGATCCAGTAACCTGGCTCCACTTTTCCTCCACATCAGCTCTCAACACTCCCCACGAAAAGCTTTCTCTGACTTGACTGATTCCCTCCACAAACCCACAATCCTAGTCTGTGCCCACTTCCACGCCCTGCTCAGGCCACTTCTCTAGCTCTAATGCTCTCCCCCTCACTATCTGATGGTTAATTTATGTGAACAACTTGACTGGCCACGGGGTGCCCAGATTCAACATTATTTCTGGTTGTGTCTGTGAGGGTATTTCTGGATGAGATTAGCGTTTGAATCAGTGAACTCAGTAAAGTAGGTTGCCTTCCCCAATGTGGATGGGCATCATTCAATACGTTGGGGGTCTGAGTAGAACAAAAAGGTAGAGGAAGGAGGAATTTGCCCCTTTTTTTCCTGCCTTATTGCTTGAACTGGGATATCTCATATCTTTTCTGGCTTTGAGACTAGCATTTACACCATCAGCTACTCTGGTTCTCAGACCTTTGGATTCTGACTGATTATACCATCACCTCTCCTAGGGCTCCACTTGGAGCCAGATCATTGGACTTCTCAGCCTTCATAAATGTGAACCAGTTCCTCATAATGAACTTCCTTTTGATAGGCACAGAGTAAAGGGACAAGGGTAATTAAAGAGTAATTAAATAGTTAATCCCACTAGAGGATCGTAAGTAAAAAAAAAAAAGTATGGGAGACCCCTGTAAGTTAATGATTACTCAAGAAAGCAGGTTTGCTTAACTACAAACCCAAGCAAGCTTGTTTAGTAACAAAACGATGCAATAGAAGTATGAGACATGCCCCCAAAACAATAAAACAATGGTGACATGAGACCTACATCCTGCCCAATGAGCTCAATAAGTTAATGACCCCTAGGACATGTTCTCTGCACACATAAAAAAACAATAATTTATGAAAGGTGACATTTCAAAGTGAAAGACCGTCACTGTACTGAGACCTGAAATAATTTTTCCATAGTGCCATGACAGTCCTGGCTTGACCACATAGGGACAAGAAAACTCCCCCACCTGACATGGAGGAAGAACTGATGACGGAAGTGTGGCATCTACTCAAGAATGAGGAAGAAGGTGGTCTTTTCCACCCCACCCCCTTTTCCTTTGATTATAAAACTGTAGCCCAGTTCTTGGGGTGTGGCACTCTTCCACTCGCCCACTTGTAAGCTTCACAAGTGTCCTATTCTAATAAATCACTTCTTATCTATCACTTTGCATCTTGCTGAATTCTTTCTGTTCTGAGATGTAAAGAACTGGAGCTCCTCGGACCCCCCCTGAAATGTCACCTAGTGTTTTCTGCTGGTGACCATGAAGGGACCGTGGTAAGATAAGAAGGTCTGGGGTCGGGTCCTAGAGGGGTCATGGGACACCAGGAGCCAGAAATATTGGGGAGGACGCTCTGCCAATGACTAACCATTTTAGACAGGCTGATCAAACCTGAATGCTTTGGGGCTCTGATCAGGTACCTAGGTACAGGCCAGAGGAACAACGATGTGGATGTCTAAGGACAGGGAAGGGGCTTCCCTGGCGGTGCAGTGGTTGAGAATCTTCCTGCCAATGCAGGGGACACAGGTTTGAGCCCTGGTTTGGGAAGATCCCACATGCTGCGGAGCAACTAGGCCCATGAGCCACAACTACTGAGCCTGCACATCTGGAGCTTGTGCTCCACAACAAGAGAGGCCGAGACAGTGAGAGGCCCGTGCACTGTGATGAAGAGTGGCCCCTGCTCGCCGCAACTAGAGAAAGCCCTCACACAGAAACAAAGACCCAACACAGCCAAAAATAAATATAAATAAATAAATAAATAAAAATTAAAAAATAAAAGGTATACATAAAGACAGGGAATCGGAGAAACAGTGGCAATCAGCATGGGTTGCCATAGAAAGGAGGTATGGATGTTTAGAGACATGGAAGGAATCTTATTGCTGGTGCAGGTGACAAGGGAAATGGTATGTAAAAAGGAAGACATGTTACTGTTTGGGTTGCTTCTGACAGGATTTGGCAATCTATACTCTTCTTAATTCTGAGACTTTTCTTCTACATTCTATGTCTATCCCTGTTAAAACCCAAGTCTATAAACTTAACTACACCAACTGTTATTTATAAACTGATAAGTTTTGCATTGCAATTCCTGTTTTATGAATAAGTTTTAAAATGAAACAACGAGATCTCAGTCTGAATATGTCATGTATTTTTGTCTTTAGATAGTATTGCTGAGGTTAATTTGTTTATGACCTCAATTTAATTGGCTTAAAAAAAAGTAAGTGCTTACAAATTAAGCATTTCTAAATATAAGAGAAACTAAGCTAAATGGATTTCAGGTTCATGTGATTCGAGAAATATTTAATATTAAATTAATAGCTGGAATTAAAGTTGAAGTTTGTTGTTTGTTTGTTAATTAATACAAACATGTCTTTAGAGTCATCAGCATTAAGTATAATACTTTGTTGTACCTGAGTTTACTAACAGTCAGTAAGTTCATATTATATTTGTTGTAAAATTTGTCAGCAAGAAAATTAACCCCTCATTGTCAGACTTCTGCCATCTTGATGTCCTTGTAACATGGCAACAGCCTGCTCCTAAATGAGAGAAATTAAAATGGGTAAACAGTAGCTGTAAATTAAACAGTCAGGGCTATGGGAAATCTAGGATGGCCACTTGGCTCTTCCTGGCTCCCTGGCAAACCCCATTTTTTATTTCATGAGTTATAGCTTTCCTTGGCTGTAAAGCTGATGCCATACAATGAAAGAAGAATGGTTAAAAAACGTGTTTTTTCACTTGGGGTATACTTTCTATAATTTTTAGTAATCAAGGCACCAACTTTATTGGACAAATTATACAAGTCTATGTGATCAATTAATCAGACTTATTTTATAAACAAATTAATCTTAATTTGGCTATATTTGGTAAAAACAAGGGTGATTTTAGAAAAAATATCATGTTTCAACAGATATGAAATTTTAGTTTTGCTACTTGAGGCCCATACCTACTGTCTAAAACTCACTTTTCAAATAGCTCTTTGTTCTATGTTATATAATTGTAAAGAATAATTGAGTTATTAAGAAGGCATTCTAAGCTTCTTTCTGAAGCTGATTACTGTAATCTATCTTTGGATGAAGATTAGATGCCCATAATCTATAACCAAGGGATTATACATACTAGACAAAAATTGTTTAAAGGATTGTGTCCAACCTAGATAAAAGACCTCTTATCAGGTATTCTTAAGTACATCATGCCCAAGAAAACTGAAGGGAATCAACTTCCAAGACTTAAGGTACTCTCCCCTTAATTACTAGAAGTGCCAGTGGAGTACTTCCTGAGCCCTAATGTCAGTCTTCCCCTCCCTCTGACCCTTACAAGTGCTGACCCTTTATTTCAATTTGTAGCCAGACCAGTTCTTGCTCATTGTCAACAGCACTGGGGACCCCTTCTGTACTATTCCTTTGTGACAGTTTCTTGGGCATTAACACCTGATTGGAACGGATAACATCTAAAGTTGTAAGTACAAATCTTGATTAAATTGCATGGTGGATTTTGGCATGGGAACAAAACTTTTGGATAGCTAACTATTGCTCCAGTGGAAGCCACTGTATCCATGGAAATGACTGCTCCAACAAGGGCTATCTCACAGGCAGGAGCGATTTCTCCAGCCAAGGCTATTATCCCAGGCAGAAACATACCCAAGGGTTAAGAGAGACTCCACTATATTCAGGAGTTCCTTTGTACCCCAAGCTACCCATGGGGCCCATTTCCAGCCTAGCTAGCACCCACAGTGGTGTAAGCTACCAATCAACTGTCCCTATGGTTCTGCCTCCAAGAAAAATTTCTGATAGAAATCAAGGAACAATAAGAGTTCATGTGTTTTTTTCGATGTCAGACCTAAGTCTGGCAGAGGATAAGTTGGGAAGTTTTCTGAGGACCTGGAACTTTTCACAATGGAGTTTACCCAATTGATGAGATCTTTTGATCTCACCTTGGCGAATTTACAGATCTTATCCCACTGCTGTCCCCCTGAGAAAAAGCAGCACATAATACTGGCAGCCAGAGTCCATGCTGACCAAGTGGCAGCCCAAGCCCAAGAGGGTCATGCAGTACACCGGGTGGGGAGCAATGCTGTCCCCAAGGCAGATCCACAATGGAATCACCAGATAAATTTTACCAATAGGGATGTTTGGGACCAAATGATTAGTTGTTTTATAAAAGATATGAAAAAAGCTTACAGTGAAACCCATCAATTATAAAAATGTGAAAAAAATCCAACAGGGACCAGAAGAAAATCTTGCCGTTTTTAAAGAGATTAGTGGAAGCTTTTAAAAGTACACAAATATGGATCCCTCCTCCCCTGAAGGACAGGCCCTTTTGGCTATGCATTTCATAGCTCAGTTTGTCCCATACATCAGGCGCAAAATTCAAAAAGCAACTGCTGGTCCTCAAACTCCTATGAATGATTTATTCCAATTGGCTTATTTGGTTTTCAATAATAGGGATATGGCCGTAAAGGCTGAACACCCCCAGAGAGATAAACAAAAGGCTCAAATGATTGCAGTGGCAATGTCTGCTTAAAGATCACCAAAAGCAAGGTCGGCCTTTCCGGGCCAATTCGGCCCTGGCAGACTACTGAGCCCACCGGTCACCAGGCAAAACCAGTGTACCCTATGTGGACAAAAGAGACACTGGAGGAAAGATTGTGACCTGTGTGCCCTTTGCAAACAGCAAGGGCATTGGAAGGAGGAATGCCCCAGATGTCAACAAGCAATGGGGACCCCTCAGCCATTGATGGTTTTACAATCAGAAGACTGAGGGGGCCCGAGGCCAAAAGTGGCTCTGCCTAGAGATGCCATCTACATAACTAGTGCTGAGCCTCAGGTGGTCACTGAAGTGGTGAACCACTTAGTAGAATTTCTTGTAGACACTGGTGCAAGCTTCTCAGTCCTAACCCAAAAGGTTGGAAGACTTAACGACCATAAAAAAAATATTTAATGGGAGTGTCAGGAAAGAGACAGGGGCACACTTTCCTGGGACCCCTTTTGTGCAACATCAATGGCCAATCGTTTACATTGCTTTCTGTTTGTGCCTGATTGGCCTAATTTTTTAATGAAAGGGGCTTGTTAATTAAATTAGAGGTCACTCTGTCTCTTGAGGGACAAAGAAGCCAACCTTATCACCAAAAGATATTAACAAAAATTAAAGAAAAACAGATTAATTCTATAAACTGAGATAAAAGACTCAGTAGACCAAATAATTCTATAAACTGAGATAAAAGACTCAGTAGACCCCAAAGTATGAAACATTGGGATTCTGGGCCTAGCAAAAAACAAACATATTAAGGTCATATTTGGAAATTGTTTTGGAGAAATGGTTTGGATCTCCAAAATCATGGTTATAATCTCTTTTAATGACTTTTTCTAATGCTTATTGCTGTATTTCTTTTAATTTATATCTTTTTATAGACTCATCCTCTGATGCTTAACATCCAAGAGTGCTGAAAGGATGATGCTAAGGAAAGTGACATTTGTTTATGGTTCTCCCAACAGAGAAGGGACAGTCAGCCAGGTATTTTATTCCTTCCTCAGGCAGGCCTACGTCCCATCTCAGCAGGAAGAAGTTAGTGATTGGTCATCACCCCCTAGCTTCCTTTTAAGCATAAAAAGGTAAACACCTGGAAGGGGGAGTGATAGGGACAGAGTAAAGGAACAAAGTAGGTAATTAAATAGTTAATCCCACTAGGAGATTATCAGTAAAAAAAAAAAAAACAAAGTATGGGAGACCCCTGTAAGGTAATGATCGCTCAAGAAAGTAGATTTGCTTAACTACAAAACCAAGCAGGCTTGCTTAGCAACAAAACCATGCAATAGAAGCATGAGACATGCCCCAAAACAATGAAACAATGGTGACATGAGACCTACATCCTGCCCAATAAGCTCAGTAAGTTAATGACCTAGGACATGCTCTCTGCACACATAAAAAATAATAATTTATGGAAAGGTGATATTTCAAAGTGAAAGACCATCATTGTACTGAGACCTGAAATAATTTTTCCATAGTGCCATGACAGTCCTGGTTTGACCATGTAGGGACAAGAAAACTCCCCCACCTGATGTGGAGGAGGAACTGATGATGGAAGCATGACATATACTCAAGAATGAGGAAGAAGTGGTCACTTCTCCCTCCCCTCTTTTCCTTTGATTATAAAACTGTAGCCCAGTTGTCAGGGTGCAGCATCCTCTCGCCTGCCCACTTGTAAGCCTCACAAGCATCCTATACTAATAAGTCACTTCTTATCTATCACTTTGCCTCTGGCTGAATTCTTTCTGTGCTGAGACATAAAGAACTGGAGCTCCTCGGAGACCCCCTGAAATGCCACCTAGCATTTTCACTTTTATATACATAATATATATAATAATTATATATAATTATATATTTATTAAATTTATATATATATATATGTATGTATGTATATATATATATATATATATATATATATAAAGTCAGGATTTCCCAGAGAATATATATATATATGTGTGTGTGTGTATCTCCTACTGATTCTGGTCTATGCAGAACCCTGATTAATACATTATCTTTAATACCCACCTCATCCATGGAGCACCTCTAGCTACGTGTTTCACATGGATCTCTTCTGACTCTGACTTCCTATGTAGCCTTTCCTTTTTCCTGACCCTTAGCCTTCTGCTCTTTTTTATTGTTCTCTAATTATTTACTCTTTGGGTGCAAGAACAATGACTAACATTTAGCACAGTGTCTGGCATATAGTAGGTGCTTAATAGATGAATATCTGAATTGAATACCTTGAATATATTAGGGATTTCCTCTCTCAGTACCAAGAATTGTTCAGGTCCTTCAGCAGGTAGTCAGCTGGCTAAGAACAGACAAGAAGCTGACCCAGTCTGGCCCGATTATACCAGTTTCCTGGAGCAAGTCATATGTTTGTGACCTCTCAGACAAATACTCCGTTTTCCTTTATACTGGAATTGAATTGCAATGTGATTTTCCTCTACAATTTCCAGCAGATTTAGGAGGGCCTTATTTCAGCAAGTAGATGAATTGCTCCACTTTCAAAGAGAGCCGAGGCTCCCAGTAGTAGCCATTTTTCTTCCAAAGCATTTTTCTGCTTTTGGTGATCATGGGATTAACAGAAGATATTGAAAAGATTATCTTTTTGTAACACCCCATTGTGTCTCTGATGAGACTACCACATAGAGTTTGAGATATGACAATGGAAACTGAAATCCTGGTTCTTCAGGGCAGTCCTTTTACCAAAAAGGCATTGTGAGGATTTGAAAACAGTGACAGCTCAGTGACAGCTGCTGGTTTCCCGCAAGTGAGAGTGCACCAAAACAGGGAGGTAGCCATCCAGACAGGCTAAAGCCATCATCTTCGAAAAAAGTTTCTTTTTCTATCGGCAGTTTTTATCTGGAGACAGATTGTAGCACTGCAGTTTGATCCCATCACATTTCACTGTGTTCTGTGCCACCTGTTTTTAAATTTCTTGTCTTCATCTAGACCAGTTTCTCTAGTTTTTAACTTAGATTCATTAGTGTTAAGTTGCAATTCAAAAAGGGCTGTCAATGCATTGAATTATCCAATCAGAGGATGGTGTCAAGGTTTCATATCACAGGTGAACTCCGCTCAGTTCATGAGAACTGCCTGGTATGCTGGGTTGAAAAAGACTTATAGGTCAGCTCTGGACCCAGAAGGAAAGAATGTCATGATTAATTAGAAGTATCTACCTTGGAAGAGTGGGGGCTGTGGTGACCCTCTGGAGAAGCATTTCCCTCTCACACTGCAGACCTTACTTGTTAACTTTTCTGACTGAAACCCTCAAAACCCATTATTTTTTCTTTGCATCTTACAACACAGATAGAGTGTACCAAGTGAATAAAACTGAAAGTGAGCATCTTGTTATAAAAACATTGATATACCCATGTGGCAAAAATTCTGACAGTGTATAAAGTATAAGATGAAAAGTAAAATTCTCTCTCCTTTCTTCCTCCATATACGACTCCTGGAACCTCTCTTCAAAGTGGATGTTAACCAGTATTTGGATACCCTTCCAGAAAAATGTTGAAATAGGAATCAACTAAAAAATTACTCTTTTAGCATCTTGCAAGCTTCTAGGAGCTATGGAAATGAATAATATTGCTCCTGTCCTCAGGAAGCACACAATCTAGTTGATCAAAATAACGTGGTGAGGGGTGTAGAGGGCAGCTAAGAGGGAGCAGGGAAGCAGCATTTGAGCTGGGATGAGTCTGAAATCACTCCAGTGACCATGTTGCTATGGCAACTCTGTCTTCACTCTCAGATGTATTGACTTCAATGCAGAAAGCTAAATCCTTCTCCCCTCTGCTTTCTGCCAGAGGTGAACTAAGGACAGCCAAGGCCATCTGGCACAGGAGGCTCCAAGCTTGAGAACACAGGACAGCTGGACGGTGGTGGGTGGGAGGGAGGGCAGAAGACATCTTGCTGTGCTCCCGGGCTGGAGGGGAAGACACCCTTGATCTCTCAGAGGCTATTTAGCCCTCTGTTTGGAAATAACTGCCTGAGATATGAGGTCTTCAGATTTGAGATACACTTGTGGAGTCTCTGGAATATTCCTGGAAAGCATTCCTCTACAGAACCCCCTCCTCCCATCATGTGGAATTGGCCTCCTGTTTCCAGACCCCAACTGCCAAGATTTCTGCCAGCTCCAGGTGGTGACAGTTTTGCTTGATTCTGGGTTTTCTGAGAGGACTTTAGGCCTTGGCACACCCAACTTTGTTCCTCTTCTAGATCAAGGAGTTTCCAGTCTTCACTTCCTCAGAGCAGCTGAGAGGAGGAGAGTTAGCTGTAAGCCAGTTCACACACTGTCACCATGAGGATGTTCATGGCTTTGTAAACCTCAGAGGGATCATCACACGTGAGTACCAGAAATTACAGATTACTGATCTCAGCCCATTTTGGGGGATTTTTCCTCTTTCTTCTTTCTGTTTAACCATTTGGCACGTCTGAAGCTCTACCTTCTAAGAACAGTCTCTTTAGACTTAAGGAAGAGAAGACCCCTTCTGTAAGTACTTGTACAAGCCTGGTATTGGCACATCCTGTGGTTCTGAAAAGGGCCACTTTTAATGCCATCTCAGTAAAGCCCAGGAGAGGAGTTTAACCTGTAGCTGGACTGGAAGAAATGTTTCTCTGTAGAGCATTTGGCTTGTTGATTCATTAGGAAGAAATACCACACAGGTTCAAAGTTTCTCCACCTCTTTTCTATCAAAACAAGCAAAATCCTCAGTAGATTCTCAATAATGGTTTAGTATAAATAAAATTTACAGTGTCCTCATGTTAAGTTCTGTTTGCTTAGGGATTTTGTTAGTTCACATATGTTGAAGTCCTACTATGAGAATTAGTCAATATTGAGACAGAGATATTTGTCTTACAGATATTCCACTCTAAACATCCTCCTAAAGCCCCCAACATAAGGGAGATCCAGCTCTGCTCATCTTTTTTCCTAGATGGATGCTTCCAACATGGAATACCTACTGTCCCTCCAGAGTGGAGCTGGGATCCTATGAAGGTGAAGAAGAGGGAAGTTTGCAAAATCAGAGTCCTGGGTACCCGTTAGAGAACACTTTATGCACAAAAATGGTGACTATAGGGATAAAGCTTAAAAGATGTTTCACGCTCTCTTCTGGCTCTCTGTTTTCACAATCATCTAAGAGGAAGACTGTGTTGCTTATGTTAGTGAGGCATTCCAGAGGGATTGGGCATAAATAAGTTTATAGGATCATGACACAAACTTGTATTCAACTGCATTCTTATCTTACAGGCATCTGTATTTCAAATATTCAAAACTGAACTAAGGATCTTTTCCTACACCCTCAAATATGCTGTACTCCCTCCTACCTTAGGGCCTTTGCACATAAAGGTTTTAACCTCCCTGTTTCCCCCTTAGTTCTGAGAAGCCTCTTCGATCTCAGATCAAAGGTCAGTTGCTAAGTGGGGTTCTCTGACGTTGCTAAGTCAGATCATCTTGCTGAAGTTCTCAGAGCTCCATGTACATTTCCTATATACTCCTTATCACAGTTTTTAATATATATTGTGATATTATTTAATTAATGTCTGTTTGCTTAAAAAAATTGACAGTAAATGCTTTGAGGGCAGGAGCACGTCTGCTTAATTCAACGAGTAATATTGGTTATACAACTCATTAATTGCTACAGTTCTTTCAGATTGTGGCTTCTCTATAGGGTTGACCCTATGATATGCCTCTTTCTGTTAGCCCCTAGGTGGGAGTTGCTGCAGATGATGATATATGAAGTTGAATGAAATGAATTGCTATGCAAATAAATAGATCTTAATTATTTCTTGCAAATTTATAAAAATGAAAGTAACTAAACTATACTGTGCGTGGATGGATTGAAAACTGTTGGCTTTTCTGTAATCTTCCCCATGAGCTCCATATGCTTGTAATCACTTCCTCTGATCTAGTCACATGTATGCCTCTCATCCCATGATGAACCAAATAGTTCTGTATCACATTTTCTATCCACTGCCTCATTTAGCCATCCTGCAAGCATGAAACACTGTTCAAAACTGCAGCAGGGTGAAAATACATCTATGGATCCATGAAAATTTACAGCCATGACTACAGCATGATTCAAACTGAGTATATTACTATCAGAATAACACTGTATTATTTTGTCCAATGCCATTTCTATGACAGTCAGTCTTTTCCAGCATTACAAATTTCATAAGGGAATAAACTGCTTAGTCTTTTTGTAGGCTAAGAACAAGAAGAAATAATCCTGAGCCTTCAGCTTACTTGAAATATTATTACTTTTGAGTCTAACAGAAAGGACTGTCAATTCTTATATATTTCATCTTGATTATATTGCTGGAGATTGCTTACCTAGGTCCATGCAATTTTTTTAAAAAATTACACTTTAGCTACCTATGTAATGAGGGAGATATACACTTAGCATTTTTCAGGCTTGTCTGATTATTATTTGTTGAATATATACATATGCACTTGCTCCCTTTCTTTGAGGTAGTAGAACTTCTGGTAGGATTGTTCACCTAATTTATGACATGCATTCCCTGATGCTGATAATAGGTTGATTATCAAGTCAGAGTATAATGCTTGGGTTATCTGTGAAGTAATTTTAGAAGCCATTTCAGTGAAACAATTCTACAGATAAAGAAGGATCTTGACAGAGGCATAAGTTGTCAGAGAGAAGCAGACATGGAACAGCTCTAGTGGTTATTCATGTGCAACTTCTGAGCAGCATTTATTAAATTTGTTTTTATGTGGTTCAAAGCAGCTTGGTGTTTTGACCTCTCATTCTTGTTTTGGTTTATATTCCCAGAGTATATCTGTGTGCAGGGAAGTCATAATGCCGGGTTATCTGTGAGGGTAATTGCATGCACCAGAAGAACAAAACACTGGGTTGATAGGACTCCTGATAATGCTAATTATCACTCCATCCCCTCCCCAGAGTTAGGGAACTCGTTTGATAATGTACCAGGCAAAGTACATAATCTTTTTCAGGCCCCTTGGAGATGGCTTCATAGTGTGAAGCTGTAACGAACTAAGAAGTAATGGAACAATTGGATTCTGTGACTTTAAAAATCTGACATTGGGAAGAAGTAAGTAAAACAAAGGGCAGTTTACTTAAACTTCCAGACTTGATTTTAGCCTCACCTGGAAATATAGGATCCATTTGGAGAAAATTATTTAAAGGGCTCCTTGGTGGGGAATTGTTCTTGAATACTAGACCCACAACATCTGCTTTGGTGATGAATGATATGAATTGTTCCTGAGACCTAGCCAGTCCAAAGAGCCACAGAGTCCTGGGCAGGTTGATTTTATGGAGAGCTAGCTGCAGAGGGATGATTGTATTTCAGACTTGACTCTGAACTTGGCCTCTTCTGTCCAGAGACAGCAAACCTGAGCATACCACTATCATACCTGCTCCCAGAAAGGGCTGAGGAACAAGGCTCAGTGGGAAACTTCGAGAGGCCTTCCAGAGCCAGTGTCGTGCCTCCAGGGCAACTTCCCCTCTCACCAGCGCCCCCTCCCCCACGGTCCCCAAGCTCCTGCAGGCACCACAGGCCTCCCCCAGGCAAGCCCTCCTGGGCTGGCACTGCTCTGAGAAAACTGCCCCGCATTTGGTGTGGCCATTTCTTAACCCTCAGGCCACAGACAAAAACAAAGGTGTCAGGCTCATCTCTGGCTAATGATCAAACTCATTTTTTATTTTAGTTGATAGGAATGAAGAATTAGTTTAAGGAGAAAAATCAAAGCCTTAGACACTTGGTTGTAAAGCTGATGACGATGCCAGTTGGAAATTATGTCTGGTGAAATTACACTGAGAAACATTATATACCACCTTCAGCTTCTGAAATTTGGAATATTAGCACAACCACATGTAAATGATGGCAAATCAGAGTTTTCTCACTTAGGTTCCTTTTGCTTTAATTTAATTATGCAAAGAAGTAACACAAAATTTTAAAATAAAAGTTTTGCCATATTTACTTCTGATTTTTTTAAACAATAAGAAAATACACATTAAAGATAAAGTTGAAATCCTGTTTTCCTTCCTCAAATTCCCCATTATAATCATTTTCTTCTCTGAGTTAATCACTATCAGGAATTTATAATGTGTTTCTCCACTCCAGTTTAAAGTGTCTTAAATACTTGTATGTAGTATTGTTTTGAATGGATTTAAAGTTTTACTTAAGCTGTATCATATTATTCATTCTATTTTTCAACTTGCTTTTTACATTCTTCATTATGCATTCATCCAACAAATAAGTATTTTGTGTCTATAATGTTCTGTGTACTATTTTAGGTGCTAAGGTTAGAGATTAATAAAAATTAACCTGCTCTTATGGAGTTTATATATTATTTGGAAAGAGTCAAACAAATAAAGGAGTAAAATATGTATTATGCCAGATGGTGATAATATTACAGAAAAAAATAGGAAAGGGGAATGCAGAGGGATAGGGTTAGGAGTCTGGATAAATGAGACGAGTCCTGAGGATGTCAAGGGTGATAAGAGTGGCCAGGTTGAGTGTTGCTTGGAAGTGAAAGGCAGGGAAGGAGACTCAGCCAGAGCACACGAGGTTCTGGGACTTCCTTCTGACTAAACCAGGTGGAGGTGTTATTAAGATCTATCTGTTGATATGTATGAACCTTGTTCATAGATGTAGACTACTGTAGAGCATTCCATCTTATAGGTAAACTACATTTTATTTATTTATTTCTTAATGGGTGACCATTTGACTGCTTCCATGTCTTTGTTTCTATTGCAGCACTGCTCTGAAAATTCTTGTTCACTTATCCTTGTACTCATGTGCAAGACTTTCCTTGGGCCTAGAAGTGGCATGGCTGACATTTTTGTCATGCTCACTTTCAGTTTGATCTTCACTGCTAAATTGTTCCCCAAAGTGCTTGTTCACATTCTCGCAGCAATGCACGAGTTAACATATACAATCACAAGCCATAGTTTCCTTACAGCCTTGTCATTGCTAGACATTATTAGACATGTTAATTTTTGAGCCTCTAATGGGTGCAAATAGGGGTTTATTGCTTTAATTTATCTCTCCATACTAATGAAGTTAAGCATTATTTTTTCTCATTTATTGGACATTACATTAACTGTTGTATAAATTAGCTTTCATTATTTTGCCTATTTTTACTCTCATGTTGTTTGCCTTCTGAATGATTTACATCAGTTTCTTATATATCCTGTATATGAAGCCTTTTAATATACTCTGCACATTTTTCCTCCTTGTTATTTATCTTTGTTTATTTTCTCCTTAATTATACCCAGGTTTTAATTTTTGGTATAGTCCAGTCCACTAATCTTTTATTTTATACTTGGAAATTTCAATGTCTTCTTAAGAAATTCTTGGGGGAGACCTTCAACATGGCTGAGGAGTAAGACATGGAGATCGACTTCCTCCTCACAAATACATCAGAAATACATCTACATGTGGAACAACTCCTACAGAACACCTACTGAATGCTGGCAGAAGACCTCAGACTTCCTAAAAGGCAAGAAACTCCCCACATACCTGGGTAGGGCAAAAGAAAAGAGAAAAAACAGAGACAAAAGAACGGGGATGGGACCTGCACTGCCGGGAGGGAGCTGTGAAGGAGGAAAAGTTTCCACACACTAGGAAGACCCTTCACTGGCGGAGACGGGGTAGGGGAGTGGGGGTGTAAGGGGTGGGGGGGAAGCTTCTAAGCCACGGAGGAGAGCGCAGCAACAGGGTGCAGAGAGCAAAGACGAGAGATTCCCACACAGAGGATCAGTGCTGACCAGCACTCACCAGCCTGAGAGGCTTGTCTGCTCACACGCCAGGTCAGGTGGGTGCTGGGAGCTGAAGCTCGGGCTTCGGAGGTCAGATCCCAGGGAGAGGACTGAGGTTGGCTGCGTGAACACAGCCTGAAGGGGGCTAGTGTGCCACAGCTAGCTGGTAGGGAGTCCAGGAGAAAGTCTGCAACTGCCTAAGAAGAAAGAGACCACTGTTTCAGGGTGCGTGAGGAGAGGGGATTCAGAGCACCGCCTAAACGAGCTCCAGAGATGGGCGCAAGCCGCGGCTATCAGTGCGGACACCAGAGACAGGCATGAAACACTAAGGCTGCTGCTGCAGCCACCAAGAAGCCTGTGTGCAAGCACAGGTCACTCTCTCCACACCTCCCTTCCTGGGAGCCTGTGCAGCCCACCCCTACCAGGGTCCCGTGATGCAGGGACAACTTCCCCAGGAGAACACAAGGCACACCTCAGGCTGTTGCAATGCCACACCGGCCTCTGCTGCCGCAGGCTCACCCCGCATTCCACACCCCTCCCTCCCTGTGGCCAGAGTGAGCCAGAGTCCCCTAATCAGCTGCTACTTTAACCCCGTCCTGTCTAAGTGAAGAACAGATGCCCTCAGGTGACCTACAAGCAGAGGCAGGGCCAAATCCAAAGTTGAAACCCAGGAACTGTGCAAACAAGGAAGAGAAAGGGAAATCTCTCCAAGCAGCCTCAGAAGCAGTGAATTAAATCTCCGGAATCAATTTGATGTACCCTGCATCTGTGGAATACCTGAATAGACAAGTAATCATCCCCAAATTGAGGTAGTGGATTTTACGACCAATGATACGCATATTTTTTTCCTTTTTCTCTTTTTGTGAGTGTGTTTGTGTATGCTTCTTTGTGTGATTTTGTCTGTATAGCTTTGTTTTTACCATTTGTCCTGGGTTCTGTCTGTCCATTTTGTTGTTGTTGTTGTTGTTGTTTTTAATTATAGTTTTTAGCACTTGTTATCATTGGTGGATTTGTTTTTTGGTTTCATTGCTCTCTTCTTCCTTTTTTCTTTTTTTTGAAATACTTTTGAATTTTTTGAATTTTTAATAATTATTTTTCTTATTTTAATAACATTATTTTATTTTACTTTATTATTTTTTTCCTTCTTAATTTTTTTTCCGTTTTCTTCTGAGCCGTGTAGCTAACAGAGTCTTGGAGCTCTGGCTGGGTGTCAGGCCTGTGCCTCTGAGGTGGGAGAGATATGTTCAGGATATTGATCCACCAGAGACCTCCCGGCTCCATGTAATATCAAATGGCGAAAGCTCTCCCAGAGATATCCATCTCAACGCTAAGACCCAGCTCCACTCAATGACCAGCAAGATACAGTACTGCACACCCTATGCCAAAAAACTAGAAAGACCGAAACACAACTCCACCCATTAGCAGGGAGGCTGCCTAAAACCATAATAAGGTCACAGACACCCCAAAACACAACACCAGATGTGGAACTGCCAACCAGAAAGACAGGATCCAGCCTCATCCACCAGAACACAGGCACTAGTCTCCTCCACCGGGAAGCCTACACAACCCACTGAACCAACCTTACCCACTGGGGGCAGACACCAAAAACAAAGGGAAATATGAACATGCAGCCTGCAAAACGGAGATGCCAAACACAGTAAGTTAAGCAAAATGAGAAGACAGAGAAACACACAGCAGTTGAAGGAGCCAGGTAAACCCTCACCAGACCAAACAAATGAAGAGGAAATCGGTAGTCTACCTGAAAAAGAGTTCAGAGTAATGATAGTAAAGATGATCCAATATCTTGGAAATAGAATGGAGAAAATAAAAGAAACGTTTAACAAGGATGTAGAAGAACTAAAGAGCAAACAAAAAATGATGAACAACACAATAAATGAAATAAAAAATTCTCTAGAAGTAAGCAATAGCAGAATAACTGAGGCAGAAGAATGGATAAGTGACCTGGAAGTTAAATAGTGGAAATACCTATTGCAGAGCAGAATAAAGAAAAAAGGATGAAAAGAATTGAGGACAGTCTCAGAGACCACTGGGACAATATTAAACACACCAACATTCGAATTATATGGGTCTCAGAAGAAGAGGAGAAAAAGAAAGGAACTGAGAAAATATTTGAAGAGATTATAGTTGAAAACTTCCCTAATGAGGGAAAAGAAATAGTTAATCAAGTCCAGGAAGCACAGAGAGTCCCATACAGGATAAATCCAAGGAGAAACACGCCAAGGCACATATTAATCAAACTATCAAAAATTAAATACAAAGAAAAAATATTAAAAGCAGCAAGGGAAAAACAGCAAATAACACACAAAGGAATCCCCATAAGGTAAACAGCTGATCTTTCAGCAGAAACTCTGCAAGACAGAAGGGAGTGGCAGGACATATTTAAAGTGATGAAAGGAAAAAACCTACAACAAAGATTATTCTACCCAGCAAGGATCTCATTCAGATTCAATGGAGAAATTAAAATCTTTACAGACAAGCAAAAGCTAAGAGAATTCAGCACCACCAAACCAGCTTTACAACAAATGCAAAAGGAATTTCTCTAAGCAGGAAACACAAGAGAAGGAAAAGACTTACAATAACAAACCCAAAACAATTAAGAAAATGGTAATAGGAACATACATATCGATAATTACCTTAAATGTAAATGGATTAAATGCTCCAACCAAAAGACATACACTGGCTGACTGGATACAAAAACAAGACCCGTATATATGCTGTCTACAAGACACCCACTTCAGACCTAGGGACACATACAGACTGAAAGTGAAGGGATGGAAAAAGATATGCCATGCAAATGGAAATCAAAAGAAAGTTGCAGTAGCAATTCTCATATCGGACAAAATAGACTTTGAAATAAAGACTATTACAAGAGACAAAGAAGGACACTACATAATGATCAAGAGATCAATCCAAGAAGAAGACATAACAATTGTAAATATTTATGCACCCAACATAGGAGCACCTCAATACATAAGGCAAATGCTAACAGCCATAAAAGGGGAAATCAACAGTAACACAATCATAGTAGGGGACTTTAACAGCCCACTATAATCAATGGGCAGATCATCAAAAATGAAAATAAATAAGGAAACACAAGCTTTAAATGATACATTAAACAAGATGGACTTAATTGATATTTATAGGACATTCTATCCAAAAACAACAGGATACACTTTCTTCTCAAGTGCTCATGGAACATTCTCCAAGATAGATTATATCTATCACAAATCACAAATCAAGCCTTGGTAAATTTAAGAAAAATGAAATTGTATCAAGAATCTTTTCCAACCACACGCTATGAGACTAGATATCAATTATAGGAAAAAATCTGTAAAAAATACAAACCCATGGAGGTTAAACAATACACCACTTAATAACCAAGAGATCACTGAGGAAATAAAAAAATACCTATAAACAAATGACAATGAAAACAAGAAGACCCAAAACCTATGGGATGCAGCAAAAGCAGTTCTAAGAGGGAAATTTATAGCAATAAAATTCTACCTCAAGAAACAAGAAACACCTCAAATAAACAACCTAAACGTATACCTAAAGCAACTAGAGAAAGAAGAACAAAAATACCCTAAAGTTAGCAGAGGGAAAGAAATCATAAGGATCAGATCAGAAATAAATGAAAAAGAAATGAAGGAAACAATTGCAAAGATCAATAAAACTAAAAGCTGCTCCTTTGAGAAGAAAAACAAAATTGATAAACAATTAGCCAGACACATCAAAAAAAAAAAGGGAGAAGATTCAAATCAACAGAATTAGAAATGAAAAAGAAGAAGCAACAACTGACACTGCAGAAATACAAAGGATCATGAGAAATTACTACAAGCAACTATATGCCAATAAAATGGGCAATCTGAAAGAAATGGACAAATTTTTAGGAAAGCACAACCTTTCAAGACTGAACCAGGAAGAAATAGAAAATATAAACAGACCAACCACAAGCACTGGAATTAAGACTGTGATTAAAAATCTTCCAACAAACAAAAGCCCAGGACCAGATGGCTTCACAGGTGAATTCTATCAAACATTTACAGAAGAGCTAACATGTATCCTTCTCAAAATCTTCCGAAATATAGCAGAGGGAGGAGCACTCCCAAACTCATTCTATGAGGCCCCCAACACCCTGATACCAAAACCAGACAAAGATGTCACAAAGAAAGAAAACTACAGGCCAATATCACTGATGAACATAGATGAAAAAATCCTCAACAAAATACTAGCAAACAGAATCCAACAGCACATTAAAAGGATCATACACCATGATCAAGTGGAGTTTATCCCAGGAAGACAAGGATTCTTCAATATACGCAGATCCATCAATGTGATACACTATATTAACAAATTGAAGGATAAAAACCATATTATCATCTCAATAGATGCAGAAAAAGCTTTCCACAAAATTCAGGAACCAATTATGATAAAAACCCTCCAGAGAGTAGGCATAGAGGGAACTTATCTCAACATAATAAAGGCCATATATTGACAAACCCACAGCCAACATCGTTCTCAACTGTGAAAAACTGAAAGCCTTTCCACTAAGATCAGGAACAAGACAAGGTTGTCCACTCTCACCACTATTATTCAACATAGTTTTGGAAGTTTTAGCCACAGCTAAATCATAGAAGAAAAATAAATAAGAGGAATCCAAATCAGAAAAGAAGAAGTAAAGCTGTCACTGTTTGCAGATGACATGATACTATACATAGAGAATCCAAAAGATGCCACCAGAAAACTACTAGAGCTAATCAATGAATTTGGTGAAGTTGCAGGGTACAAAATCAATGCACAGAAACCTCTTGCATTCCTATACACTAATGGTGAAAAATCCGAAAGAGAAATTAAGGAAACACTCCCATTTACCATTGCAACAAAAAGAATAAAATACCTAGGGATGAACCTACCTAGGGAGACAAAAGACCTGTATGCAGAAAGCTATAAGACACTGATGAAAGAAATTAAAGATGATACAAACAGTTGTAGAGATATACCATCTTCTTTGATTGAAAGAATCAACATTGTGAAAATGACTATACTACACAAAGCAATCTACAGATTCAATGCAATCCCTCTCAAACTGCCAATGACATTTTTCACACAACTAGAACAAAAAATTTCACAATCTGTATGGAAACATAAAAGACACTGATTAGCAAAAGCAGTTTTGAGAAAGAAAAACAGACCTGGAGGAATCAGGCTCCCAGACTTCAGACTATACTACAAAGCTACAGTAATCAAGACAATATAATACTGACACAAAAAGAGAAATATAGATGAATGGAACAGGATAGAAAGTCCAGAGATAAACCCACGCACATATGGTCACCTTATTTTTCATAAAGGAGGCAAGAATATACAATGGAGAAAAGACAGCCTCTTCAATAAGTGGTGCTGGTAAAACTGGACAGCTACATGTAAAAGAATGAAATTAGAATGCTCCCTAGCACCATACACAAAAATAAACTCAAAATGGATTAAAGACCTAAATGTAAGGGCAGACACTATAAAACTCTTAGAGGAAAACTTTGGCAGAACACTCTATTACATAAATCACAGCAAGATCCTTTTGACACACCTCCTAGAGAAATGGAAATTAAAACAAAACAAAAAAATGGGACCTAACGAAATTTAAAAGCTTTGCACAGCAAAGGAAACCATAAACAAGATGAAAAGAGAACCCTCAGAACGGGAGAAAATATTTGCAAATGAAGCAACTGACAAAGGATTAATCTCCAAAATATACAAGCAGCTCATGCAGCTCAATATCATAAAAACAAACAACCCAGTACAAAAGTGGGAGGAAGAACTAAATAGGCATTTCTCCAAAGAAGATATACAGATTGCCAGCACACACATGAAATAATGCTCAACAACACTAATCATTAGAGAAATGCAATTCAAAACTACACTGAGGTATTACCTCACACCAGTCAGAATGGCCATCATCAAAAAATCTACCAACAATCAATGCTGGAGAGGGTGTGGAGAAAAGGGAACCCTCTTGCACTGTTGGTGGGAATGTCAACTGATACAGCTACTATGGAAAACAGTATGGAGGTTCCTTAAAAAACTAAAAATAGAACTACCATACGACCCAGCAATCCCACTACTGGGCATATACCCTAAGAAAACCATAATTCAAGAAGAGTCATGTACCATAATGTTCATTGCAGCTCTATTTTCGATAGCCAGAACATGGAAGCAACCTAAGTATCCATCAACAGATGAATGGATAAAGAAGATATGGCACATATATACAATGGAATATTACTCAGCCATAAAAAGAAACGAAATTGAGTTACTTGTAGTGATGTGGATGGACCTAGAGTTTGTCATACAGAGTGAAGTAAGTCAGAAAGAGAAAAACAAAAACCATATGCTAACACATATATATGGAATCTAGAAAAAAAAATGGTTATGAAGAACCTAAGGGCAGGACAGGAATAAAAATGCAGATGTAGAGAATGGACTTGAGGACATGGGGAGGGGGAAGGGTAAGCTGGGATGAAGTGCGAGAGTGACATGGACTTATATATACTACCATATGTAAAATAGATAGTGGGAAGCAGCCACATAGCACAGGGAGATCAGCTCGGTGCTTTGTGACTACCTAGAGAGTTGGGATAGAGAGGATGAGAGGGAGACACAAGAAGGAGGAGATATGGGGATATATTTATACGTATAGCTGATTCGCTTTGTTATAAAGCAGAAACTAACACACCATTGTAAAACAATTATACTTCAATAATGATGTTAAAAAAAATATATCCCCTAAAAAATAAAATAAATTAAAAATTTTAAAAGAAACTCTTTTATATTCCTATGTCACAAAGATATTCTTATCTCTCTATCATTCAAGGTTTGATTTACATATTTGCGATGGTAGTGGATGCTGTGGTGCAGAGCCTAGAGTCTATCTTAAGGGTATTCTCCCATCTGCCAGAAGCATTGTCTTCTGACAGCTCAGTCTGTCTCCCCAAATTATCCTCAGCCAAAGGGACTTGTCTTGCTCAAGATTCAGGTCCCTCTTCAGAGACAGCCATGAATTCTATTACTAGTTCATACAGAAGGACAAAAATCTGGCTACTGGACTCAATTTGGGACTTCTCTAAAGGACTGGTCCAACTTCCAAGTTCTCTGTGGGGTGGATTTAGGCCTCTGCTGCAACTTCTCTTTCTGCCCAATTTTGTTTCCTTACCTCCTTTATCCAAATTACTCACCAATAAACCAGCTGTTTGCTAATTTCCATTTCAGAATCTGTTTTCCAGAGAACCTGATCTGTGACAATTGGCACAAGAAGTGGTCTTAGGAAACAGATATTAAAATGGATTTTGGAGCTGAATTACCCACTCCTGGCTGACAATGATGTCATATGTCATAGATGAAATAATGATAAACCTTGGCACATGGTAGCCTAGTGACTCTTAAAACATATGACTCCTCTAATGGCCTTTGTGACATGCATTCTCTCCTTATGCCCAGGGCCTTCTCCTTGTACCCCCCTTAGATAATACCCTTGGGAAGCTTACCAAAACCCCCACTCTTTTTGTTTTGAATTGGTAGTATATAAAGAGATTCTCAGCTTTTGCAGTTGCAAGGCAGGTCCACAGTTTAAAAATAAGAATAGTGGAGCTCCAAAGAAAGTTGAATTCTTAACCCTGAAAAGTCTGCTACACCAAATTCAGGGCAGAGTTTGGGAAGGTCGGACTCTAAGACTTGGGTTAATGCACTCAAAAATTTTGAATCCTTAGATTCTCCTGAACAAAAATCCTAGGCATGAATAAGCCACCCATTCCTTGCTGTTAGTCTAGTGCTTCTTGTTTACATTAAGGTTATGCAGAGGCCTTTCCATCGCAAGACAACAATTGCCCTCCTTACAAGCGCATCCTTTGACTATCATATCAGTTACTAGGGTTAAGTCATAACATGATGTGGCCAGGGAAGTACTGAGCATGCTGAGGGAAGGACAGGATCACACCTAAGAGCTACAGGATCTATTCAGCGTGTTCCAACAGGAGATGGGAATGTGGTTTTGGACTATAACATCTTGAGGATTCTAGGTTAAAGAAGATGGAGTATAAAGTCAGATAAGGGAGACTTCAGTGATATGGGAACAGCTACCCATGATCAAAGCTTTTTTTTTTCTTTTTAACATCTTTATTGGAGTATAATTGGTTTACAATGGTGTGTTAATTTCTGCTTTATAACAATGTGAATCAGATATACATATACATATATCCCCATATTTCCTCCCTCTTGCGTCTCCCTCCCACCCTCCCTATCCCACCCCTGTAGGTGGTCACAAAGCACCTAGCAGATCAAAGCTTTAACACCCTGATGAGGACCCAGGAGTCAGCATTAACACGTGGTTCAGATGACTTCTGAAAACTTGGAGAAAGTGAAATGCCAGCATCATTGCAGGTGGTGGAAGACTGGAGTAAAAGATGTGAGCAGGCTAGAGAGGAGATCCTACATACAGTGGAAAAATATCACACAAGGCTGGACACTCCACCAGCAATTATGTTCCACGGGAGTGTCCAGAATATACTTTATCAAAGCAATAAGGAATGCACTTGTAAGAGAGGCCAAAATAATGTTGAAAAGCTTAGTGGTGGCTGTCCTCTGTAGACCAAGTCTGATGGTAGGACCAGGCTCCTTGATAGCAAAGGATATTGTATGATCCCCAAATAATTAGAGGTCAGGTGGGAGTGCTCAAGAATCAGAAGCAAGATGGAAGCAATTGTAATGTGTGAGAATGTTACAATATTTGTGTCACATGCAGGACTTTATTCAGCACCGTTATAAAGACTTATAGACTGTTTTAACCATTTGGCAGGGATTCTGCATACAACTGTGTCAAACTAAGGAGGTGCAACAATAGGCATGTGACCACAAGATCCACAGGTCCTATTACATACTACACCACTCAGCGGCTACACTACACCACTCAGCAGCTTCCAGAGCACTTAGAAATGAGGGTCTAAATTACTCCCCTAGGTGGTGCTGGCTCAGAGCAGAGGGAGTGAAGAATGAGTAGTAGAGGATGGAGAGGATGAGTATTTGTGTGGCCACTAGACAAGGTACAGCAGTGGAGGGCCTCCTTATAAGTATCCCCAAGAGAAGAGACCCATAAGAATCCTGAAGGAGTTCTTCCCAACGGAGTGAACTTATCCAAAGCAATCCTATCTGAGCAGCGTGAGGGATGGACTGAAGTGACTACTACAGTACACTTCCCAGATCTCCCTTAAACCACAAGGCACACGCTTCTGGGAGTTTTGCCTGATGAAGTTTCAAAGCTGGATCCCTCCACAGGAATTGTTCTCAGTCAGAGGATGCTTCTCCCTAGAAGAGTCCTCCCCTTCCTGGGGGCAGCCTGCTTCTCAGTTGAGGATGTCTCTGCAGAGCCCTCAAAGTTTCCTGTGAGATTAGCTGAAACCTATTGCAACTGAATCACAGTTTAATTTCTATCTCTGTCCAATTCTTGTTCTCTCAGTCCCGTGAGCACTCCCCAGTAAACCTCCTGCATACAAATTTGAGAGCTGTTTTCTGGGAAAACTGATCTACAACAAGATCTTAATTTAGCATTTATTTTTGTGTGGTGTGTTAAAAGGATCTAATATTATTTTATTCCATACAGAAAGTTTAGTGCTCCAAAGGTATTTACTGGTAAATCTATTGAAAGATGAAAAGGCCCATTGATGTGTAATATCAGCACTATTATATATCGAGTTCTTATATATATGTTTTTCCCTCTGCCTTTCTTTTTTTTTATTGATCTATTTATTTACTCCTGTATTGATGCCATGTTGTTTTAATTACTACATATCTATAATAAATATTATTATCTGTCAGGGCACATCACTTCTCTTTGTTCATTCATTTTGGATTTATCTTGGCTCTTCTTAGACCATTATCATGCCATATGAATTTTAAAACCCTGATTTCAAGTTCATAAAAATATTGTCTGGATTTAAATTATGAACGAATGGAATTTATACCAAATTGATATGGTAAAAATTGACAGATTTTAATATGAGTCTTCTGATCCGTTAACATGCTATAAATATAGTTTCCTTTTATGTTCTCCATTTGGTTTTTCATATTTTTCTTTTTTGATATCCCTACTTATTTTAATATCACTATTAGTTAGTAGTGCCATTTCTTCTCCTTTCTTTCTGGATTTATTTTCTACTTTGAGGATTCTATCCAAGATCTTCACCCTGGATGTCTACCTTCTGAAGGTATACACAGTGGACTCACCAGACAGCTCTGTATTTTTCAGATATCTTGTTTCTTTTCCTAGTGAAGAGAAGTCAAATTCCAGGGAAAGGTAAAGTCCAAGTCAGGCTGGTAGGATGGTGGGATATAAAAGCAACATAACAGATGAACCTAACATAAGTTAGGTTTATAGATGATGAAATGCCAGATCACTCCGTATTTTTCAGCAGCTGTACTGAATGTAAAAATGTTATATTACCTTGCATCCATCTTGGTTCTTGAATGCTTTGCTGTATTGATTTGATAGCAGCCCATTTTTTATTTTGCAAAAAGTATTTACTGAGCAAAGAAAAATTACATAAAACCAAATAGGTGTCACCTGCAGTAAAATAAAAGATTTCTTCAGAGATCTTAGCTTGTCTAAAATTACATGAAACCTAATATTGTTTAAAATTGATACGTGTGGAGAAAAACACTCCTACCACTCTTTTTGATTTGGTATTAAAATCCTTCAAAGGAATGAGCATTGGCACGTAAAACAGCTGGGCCAGGATTTGGTGGTGGAAGTGGCGGGGAGAAAAGATTTTTTGTTTGGTACACTGTCATAGAATTAACACACATGGTTTTAGATACAGACTTACAGTATCATATGCTGAAGTAAATCTTGAGTCATTACTGACATGATGACTCAGAAAATATTTTATTATTGTCTTCCTTGAGATAAGGAAAAAGTCTAGGGTTTTGCAATACATTCATGGTTGTGTAAATCTGGCCTTAGTTATTTGGACTTCCATTTCCGGTTATGATGGAGTAAAAGCATTTGTACTTATCTTCCCACCAAAAAAAAAAAAAACCCTAAAAAATCTGGGTACTATATGTAGCAACTTTTTCAGACATCAGACAAATAGCAGTTCAAACTGTGATCTCTGAGAAAAGGGGAATAAAAGATGAATCCTATCATTTTATTGTCCTAGATTTCTTCATGGAAGAAAGTACTGGACAGTAGCACAAAAAGGGAAACCAGTAATCTTGCTAAGTTGAAGGGACAGAAGTAGGAATCCAAAGACCTTGAGGTAGCTAGAATTTTCGGGAAAGAATACCGCAGAGGCGCGAGCTATGGAGAAAGGACTCTGGACATGTGCATGGGCATCCCATTAAATCATAGGATTGATAGCATTTTGCACAAGCATCCAGCAGAACGTCAAGGAAAGAAAGACTCCTAAGGAAAGAATAATTACTGGGGAGTATGAGGTCTGCATGTGTGGATGACATGGCTACACAGCACTGGCTAATTTACTCTGGCAATCATAATTATGGAAATGCAAGAGAGTGAGACCCTTTGTTGAGTTATAGCATACAATTAATTTGTTATTAATCAATGAATTTTGGGGGGGAGTAAGAGGATGTTATGAAAACTGAGAGGATTAACAAATCTCCAGGGACTTTCATTTTTTTGTATTAGGTACATGAGTATGATTTTTTTTAATCTGAAAAGTACACAGTCATTGAAACATATTTTGTTAGCATATTTTACTTGTAATTAAACTGGGAAAGTTGAACTTCTCTTTTAATTTTTCAGATTATTTTTCATCCTAAATTTGGTAAACAAGTAATGTCTCACAATAGAGTAGAAGTAATTAAAATTTGGAGAGGTCAAGCAAGCCTGACTATTCCTATTGTGTACTTTCTATAAAATGAAAAAGCAAATTTTTGTGTTATTAATGGTCATTTAGGAAAACCAAAGATATTTTATATATTTAAAAATCTGGGACTTCCCTGGTGGTGCAGTGGTTAAGAATCTGCCTGCCAGTGCAGGAGACACGGGTTCCATCCCTGGTTCGGGAAGATCCCACATGCTGCGGAGCAACTAAGCCCGCAAGTCACAACTATTGAGCCCGCGTGCCAAAACTACTGAAGCCTGTGTGCCCTAGAGCCCATGTGCTGCAACTACTGAGCCCATGTGCTGGAACTACTGAAGCCCGCGTGCCTAGAGCCTGTGCTCCACAACAAGAGAAGCCACCACAATGAGAGGCACACGCACCACAATGAAGAGTAGCTCCCACTCACTGCAACTACAGAAAGCCCATGCACAGCAACAAAGACACAATGTAGCCAAAATAATTTTTAAAAGAATATAAATTAATTTAAAAAGTAAAAAATCTGCTCTTTGTTTTAATTTAAATCGGGGTATAAATTAGATAATAGCAAAATCAATGAGTATTTAGAGGAATCAAGACATGAGCATATTTCACTAGAATCTGAAGGCAAGAAATAATTATAGGAAAGACATTTTTTTTAACATCTTTATTGGAGTATAATTCCTTTACAACAGTGTGTTAGTTTCTGCTTTATAACAAAGAAAATCCGTTATACACATACATATGTTCCCATATCTCTTTCCTCTTGCATCTCCCTCCCTCCCACTCTCCCTATCCCAACCCTCTAGGTGGTCACAAAGCACAGAGCTGATCTCCCTGTGCTATGTGGTTGCTTCCCACTAGCTATCTATTTTACGTTTGGTAGAGTATATATGTCCATGCCACTCTCTTGCTTTGTCACATCTTACCCTCCCCATATCCTCAAGTCCATTCTCTAGTAGGTTTGTGTCTTTATTCCCGTCTTGCCACTAGGTTCTTCAAGACTTTTTTTTTTTTCCCTTAGATTCCATATATATGTGTTAGCATACTGTCTTTGTTTTTTTCTTTCTGACTTACTTCACTCTGTATGACAGACTCTAACTCCATCCACCTCACTACAAATAACTCCATTTCATTCCTTTTTATGGCTGAGTAATATTTCATTGTATATATGTGCCACATCTATTTTATCCATTCATCTGATGATGGACATTTAGATTGCTTCCATGTCCTGTCTATTGTAAATAGAGCTGCAATGAACATTTTGGTACATGACTTTCTTTGAATTATGGTTTTCTCAGGGTATATGCCCAGTAGTGGGATTGCTGGGTCGTATGGTAGTTCTACTTTTAGTTTTTTAAGGAACCTCCATACTGTTCTCCATAGTGGCTGTATCAATTTACATTCCCACCAACAGTGCAAGAGTGTTCCCTTTCCTCCACACCCTCTCCAGCATTTATTGTTTCTAGATTTTTTGATGATGGCCATTCTGACTGGTGTGAGATGATATCTCATTGTAGTTTTGATTTGCATTTCTCTAATGATTAATGATGCTAAGCATTCTTTCATGTGTTTGTTGGCAATCTGTATATCTTCTTTGGAGAAATGTCTATTTAGGTCTTCTGCCCATTTTTGGATTGGGTTGTTTGTTTTTTTGTTATTGAGCTGCATGAGCTGCTTGTAAATTTTGGAGATTAATCCTTTGTCAGTTGCTTCATTTGCAAATATTTTCTCTCATTCTGAGGATTGTCTTTTAGTCTTGTTTATGGTTTCCTTTACTGTGCAAAAGCTTTTAAGTTTCATTAGGTCCCATTAGTTTATTTTTGTTTTTATTTCCATTTCTCTAGGAGCTGGGTCAAAAAGGATCTTGCTGTGATTTATGTCATACAGTGTTCTGCCTATGTTTTCCTCTAAGAGTTTGATAGTGTCTGGTCTTACATATAGGTCTTTAATCCATTTTGAGTTTATTTTTGTGCATGGTGTTAGGGAGTGTTCGAATTTCATACTTTTACATGTACCTGTCCAGTTTTCCCAGCACCACTTATTGAAGAGGCTGTCTTTTCTCCACTGTATAAGCTTGCCTACTTTATCAAAGATAAGGTGACCATATGTGCGTGGGTTTATCTCTGGGCTTTCTATCCTGTTCCATTGATCTATGTTTCTGTTTTTGTGCCAGTACCATACTGTCTTGATTACTGTAGCTTTGTAATATAGTCTGAAGTCAGGGAACCTGATTCCTCCAGCTCCATATTTCGTTCTCAAGATTGCTTTGGCTATTCGGGGTCTTTTGTGTTTCCATACAAATTGTGAATTTTTTTGTTCTAGTTCTGTGAAAAATGCCAGTGGTAGTTTGATAGGAATTGCATTGAATCTGTAGATTGCTTTGGGTAGTAGAGTCATTTTCACAATGTTGATTCTTCCAATCCAAGAACATGGTATATCTCTCCATCTCTTTGTATGATCTTTAATTTCTTTCATCAGTGTCATAATTTTCTGCATACAGGTCTTTTCTCTCCTTAGGTAGGTTTATTCCTAGATAGTTTATTCTTTTTGTTGCAATGGTAAATGGGAGTGTTTTCTTAATTTCTCTTTCAGATTTTTCATCATTAGTGTATAGGAGTGCAAGAGGTTTCTGTGCATTGCTTTTGTATCCTGCAACTTTACCAAATTCATTGATTAGCTCTAGTAGTTTTCTGGTGGCATCTTTTGGATTCTCTATGTATAGTATCATGTCATCTGCAAGCAGTGACAGCTTTACTTCTTCTTTTCCGATTTGGATTCCTCTTATTTCTTTTTCTTCTATGATTTAGCTGTGGCTAAAACTTCCAAAACTATGTTAAATAATAGTGGTGAGAGTGGGCAACCTTGTCTTGTTCCTGATCTTAGTGGAAATGGTTTCAGTTTTTCACCATTGAGGACGATGTTGGCTGTGGGTTTGTCATATATGGCCTTTATTATGTTGAGGAAAGTTCCCTCTGTGCCTACTTTTTGCAGGGCTTTTATCATAAATGGGTGATGAATTTTGTCGAAAGCTTTCTCTGCATCTATTGAGATGATCATATGGTTTTTCTCCTTCAAATTGTTAATATGTTGTATCACGTTGATTGATTTGCGTATATTGAAGAATCCATGCATTCCTGGAATAAACCCCACTTGATCATGGTGTATGATCCTTTTAATGTGCTTTTGGATTCTGTTTGCTAGTATTTTGTTGAGGATTTTTGTATCTATGTTCATCAGTGATATTGGCCTGTAGTTTTCTTTCTTTGTGACATCTTCTTCTGGTTTTGCTATCAGGGTGTTGGGTGCCTCATAGAATGAGTTTGGGAGTTCTCCTCCTTCTGCTATATTTTGGAAGATTTTGAGAAGGATATGTGTTAGCTTTTCTGTAAATGTTTGATAGAATTCAGCTGTGAAGCCATCTGGTCCTGGGCTTTTGTTTGTTGGCAGATTTTTAATCACAGTTTCAATTTCAGTGCTTGTGATTGGTCTGTTCATATTTTCTATTTCTTCCTGGTTCAGTCTCAACAGGTTGTGCATGTCTAAGAATTTGTCCATTTCTTCCAGGTTGTCCAATTTATTGGCATAGAGTTGCTTGTAGCAATCTCTCATGATCGTTTGTATTCCTGCAGTGTCAGTGGCTACTTCTCCTTTTTCATTTCTAATTGTATTGATTTGAGTTTTCTCCCTTTTTTTCTTGATGAGTCTGGCTAATGGTTTATCAATTTTGTTTATCTTCTCAAAGAACCAGCTTTTAGTTTTATTGATCTTTGCTATTGTTTCCTTCATTTCTT
Organism: Balaenoptera borealis; assembly: GCF_965194805.1. Taxonomy (NCBI): domain Eukaryota; kingdom Metazoa; phylum Chordata; class Mammalia; order Artiodactyla; family Balaenopteridae; genus Balaenoptera; species Balaenoptera borealis. Next base: position 45,299,157 of record NC_138861.1, read on the forward strand.
TTTCATTTATTTCTGATCTGATCTTTATGATTTCTTTCCTTCTGCTGACTTTGCGTTTTTTTTGTTCTTCTTTCTCTAATTGCTTTAGGTGCAAGGTTAGCATGTTTATTTGAGATGTTTCTTGTTTCTTGAGGTAGGCTTGTATTGGTATAAACTTCCCTCTTAGAACTGCTTTTGCTGCATCCCATAGGTTTTGGGTAATCGTGTCTCTATTGTCATTTGTTTCTAGGTAGTTTTTGATTTCCCCTTTGATTCCTTCAGTGATCACTTCGTTATTAAATACTGTATTGTGTAGCCTCCATGTGTCTGTATTTTTTACAGATCTTTTCTTGTAATTGATATCTAATCTCATAGTGTTGTGGTCGGAAAAGATACTTGATACGATTTCAATTTTCTTAAATTTACCAAGGCTTGATTTGTGACCCAAGATATGATCTATCCTGGAGAATGTTCCATGAGCACTTGAGAAAAATGTGTATTCTGTTGTTTTTGGGTGGAATGTCCTATAAATATCAATTAAGTCCATCTTGTTTAATGTATCATTTAAAGCTTGTGTTTCCTTATTTATTTTCATTTTGAATGATCTGTCCATTGGTGAAAGTGGTGTGTTAAAGTCCCCTACTATGATTGTGTTACTGTCGATTTCCCCTTTTATGGCTGTTAGTATTTGCCTTATGTATTGAGGTGCACCTATGTTGGGTTCATAAATATTTACAATTGTTATATCTTCTTCTTGAATCGATCCCTTGATCATTATATAGTGTCCTTCTTTGTCTCTTGTAATAGTCTTTATTTTAAAGTCTATTTTGTCTGATATGAGATTTGCTACTCCAGCTTTCTTTTGATTTCCATTTGTATGGAATATCTTTTTCCATCCCCTCACTTTCAGTCTGTGGGTGTCCCTAGGTCTGAAGCGGGTCTCTTGTAGACAGCCTATATATGGGTCTTGTTTTTGTATCCATTCAGCCAGTCTGTGTCTTTTGGTGAGAGCATTTAATCCATTTACATTTAAGGTAATTATCGATATGTATGTTCCTATTCCCATTTTCTTAAATGTTTTGGGTTTGTTATTGTAGGTGTTTTCCTTCTCTTGTGCTTCTTGCCCAGAAAAGTTCCTTTAACATTTGTTGTAAAGCTGGATTGGTGGTGCTGAACTCTCTCAGCTTTTGGTTGTCTGTAAAGCTTTTAATTTCTCCATCAAATCTGAATGAGATCCTTTCTGGGTAGAGTAATTTTCGTTGTAGGTTTTTCTCTTTCATCACTTTAAATATGTTCTGCCACTCCCTTCTGGCTTGCAGAGTTTCTGCTGAAAGATCAACTGTTAATCTACTGGGATTCCCTTGTGTGTTATTTGTTGTTTTTCCCTGTTGCTTTTAATATGTTTTCTTTATATTTAATTTTTGATAGTTTGATTAATATGTGTCTTGGCATGTTTCTCCTTGGATTTATCCTGTATGGAACTCTCTGTCCTTCCTGGACCTGATTAACTATTTCCTTTCCCATATTAGGGATGTTTTCAACTATAATCTCTTCAAATATTTTCTCAGTCCCTTTCTTTTTCTCTTCTTCTTCTGGGACCCATATAATTAGAATGTTCATGCATTTAATGTTGTCCCAGAGGTCTCTGAGACTGTCCTCAGTTCTTTTCATTCTTTTTTCTTTATTCTGCTCTGCAGTAGTTATTTCCACTATTTTATCTTCCAGGTCACTTACCCATTCTTCTGCCTCAGTTATTCTGCTATTGATCCCTTCTAGAATATTTTTAATTTCATTTATTGTGTTTTTCATCGTTGCTTGATTCCTCTTTAGTTCTTCTAGGTCCTTGTTAAATGTTTCTTGCATTTTGTCTATTCTATTTCCAAGATTTTGGATCATCTTTAGTATCATTATTCTGAATTCTTTTTCAGGTAGACTGCCTATTTCCTCTTCATTTGTTAGGTCTGCTGTGTTTTTACCTTGCTCCTTCATCTGCTGTGTGTTTTTGTGTCTTCCCATTTTGTTTATCTTACTGTGTTTGGGGTCTCCTTTTCACAGGCTGCAGGTTCGTAGTTCCTGTTGTTTTTGGTATCTGTCCCCAGTGGCTAAGGTTGGTTCAGTGGGTTGTGTAGGCTTCCTGGTGGAGGGGACTAGTGCCTGTGTTGTGGTGGATGAGGCTGCATCTTGTCTTTCTGGTGGGCAGGTCCATGTCTGGTGGTGTGTTTTGGGGTGTCTGTGGTCTTATTATGATTTTAGGCAGCCTCTCTGCTAATGGATGTGTCTGTGTTCCTGTCTTGCTAGTTGTTTGGCATACAGTGTCCAGCACTATAGCTTGCTGGTCATTGAGTGAAGCTGGGTCTTGGTGTTGAGATGGAGATATATGGCAGATTTTCATCATTTGGTATTACGTGGAGCTGGGAGGTCTCTTGTGGACCAGTGTCCTGAAGTTGGCTCTCCCATCTCAGAGGCACAGCCTTGATGCCTGGCTGGAACACCAAGATCCTTTCATCCACACGGCTCAAAATAAAATGGAGAAAAAAAGAAAAAAATAAAGAAAGAGGATAAAATAAAATAAAGTTATTAAAATAAAATAAGGTTATTAAAATAAAAAATAAAAAATAATTATTTAGAAAAAAAGAAATAAATATTTTAAGTAAAAAGAAAAAAATCCCAGACTGACAGAACCCTAGGACAAATGGTGAAAGCACAGCTATACAGACAAAATCTCAAACAGAAGCATACACATACACACTCACAAAAAGAGGAAAAGGGGAAAAAATAATATATCTTGCTCCCAAAGTCCACCTCCTCAATTTGGGATGATTCGTTGTTTATTCAGGTATTCCACAGACGCAGGTACATCAAGTTGTTTGTGGAGCTTTAATCTGCTGCTTCTGAGGCTGCTGGGAGAAATTTCCCTTTCTCCTCTTTGTTTGCACAGCTCTCGGGTTTCAGCTTTGGATTTGGACCCGCCTGTGCATATAGGTCGCCTGAGGCCCTCTGTTCTTCGCTCAGACAGAACGCGGTTAAAAGAGCAGCTGCTTCAGGGGCTGTGGTTCACTCAGGCCGGGGGGAGGGAAGGGTACGGATGCGGGGCGAGTCTGCAGCGGCAGAGGCCTGCGTGACGTTGCAGCAGCCTGAGGAGCACCGTGTGTTCTCCCGGGGAAGTTGTCCCTGGATCACGGGACCCTGGCAGTGGCGGGCTGTACAGGCTCCCAGGAGAGACAGTGTAGATAGTGACCTGTGCTTGCACACAGGCTTCTTGGTGGCGGCAACAGCAGCCTTAGCGTTTCATTCCCGTCTCTGGGGTCCGCGCTGATAGCCGCAGCTCGTGCCCATCTCTGGAGCTCGTTTAGGCGGTGCTCTGAATCCCCTCTCCTCGCGCACCAGGAAACAAAGAGGGAAGAAAAAGTCTCTGCCTCTTCGGTAGCTCCAGACCTTTTCCCGGACTCCCTCCTGGCTAGCTGTGGTGCGCTAACCCCTTCAGGCTGTGTTCACGCCGCCAACCCGTCCTTTCCCTGGGATCCAACCTCCAAAGCCCGAGCCTCAGCTCCCCGCCCCCGCCCACCCCGGCAGGTGAGCAGACAAGCCTCTCAGGCTGGTGAGTGCTGGTCAGCACCTCTCCTCTGTGCAGGAATCTCTCCGCTTTGCCCTCTGCACCCCTGTTGCTGCACTCTCCTCCATAGCTCCGAAGCTTCCCCCCTCTGCCTCTCGCAGTCTCCACTGGCGAAGGGGCTTCCTAGTGTGTGGAAACCTTTCCTCCTTCAGAGCTCCCTCCCACTGGTGCAGGTCCCATCCCTATTCTCTTGTCTCTGTTGTTTCTTTTTTCTTTTGCCCCATCCAGGTACGTGGGGAGTTTCTTGCCTTTTGGGAGGTCTGATGTCTTCTGCCAGCGTTCAGTGGGTGTTCTATAGGAGCAGTTCCAAGTGTAGATGTATTTCTGATGTATCTGTGGGGAGGAAGGTGATCTCCACGTCTTACTCTTCCGCCATCTTCTCCTCTCCTCCCAGGAAATACATTTTTAAAAGTAAGTTACATGGGGATTCCCTGGTTGCGCAGTGGTTAACAATCCACCTGCCAATGCAGAGGACATGGGTTCGAACCCTGGTCCAGGCAGATCCCATGTGCCATGGAGCAACTAAGCCAGTGCGCCACAACTACTGAGCCTGCACTCTAGAGCCTGCGAGCCACAACTACTGAGCCCAAGTGCCACAACTACTGAAGCCTGCATGCCTGGAGCCCGTGCTCCAAAACAAAGAGAAGCCACTGCAATGAGAAGCTCACGCACCACAACAAAGAGTAACCCCCGCTTGCTGCAACCAGAGAAAAGCCTGCGCGCAGAAACAAAAACCCAACACAGCCAAAAAGAAAAAAGAAAAAAAATGTTAAAGTAAGTTACAATGTTGTTTTAGGAAATTTTATTAAAATGATTTAAGAATATGTCAAAAGTGTACAGCATAACAAAATATTTTGATATTGAAAAGAACCTCTGCTACGCAGGTACAAAAACCCCTGTATTTTGACAGAAAATATAAGTTCAAGTTTTGCTCTCTTTGCATGTCATCCATGTAACAAGTTGCAATAAAAAGATTCATAAGCCTTCTGCCTTATGAATAAATCCAATATATTTACTCTCATTTGCCAAAAATTTCAATAAATTTTGTTCATTTAAAAATTATCATTTGTAGGTTTTATATTCCCTGGAAAATCAGGTCCATGTCCCATCAGACCTTAAGGAACTTGAAATCATATAAGGTATGTTCTCCAAGCACAATGGAATAAAATTAGAAATCACTAACAGAAGGAAATTTGGAAAGCTCATAAATATGTGGAATTTAAACACAATGTTAAATAATCAATGGGTTAAAGAAGAAATCATGAAGGAAATTAAAAAAAAAACTTTGGGATGAATGGAAATGAAAACACAATATACAAAAATTTATGGGACACAGTTACAGCAGTGCTTAGAGCACAATTTATAGCTATAAATGCCTATATTAAAACGAATAAGGAGAAGAGGAGGAACCAAGATGGTGGAGTAGAAAGATGTGCTCTCACTCCCTCTTGCAAGAACACCAGAATCACAACTTGCTGCTGGACAATCACCGACAGGAAGACACTGGAACTCACCAAAAAAGATACCCCACATCCAAAGACAAAGGAGAAGCCAAAATGAGACGGTAGGAGGGGTGCAATCACAGTAAAATCAAATCCCATAACTGGTGGGTGGGTGACTCACACACTGGTGAACACTTATACCACAGAAGTCCACCCAGTGGAGTGAAGGTTCTGAGACCCACGTCACGCTTCCAAACCTGGGGGTCTGACAAAGGGAGGAGGAAATCCTAGAGAATCAGACTTTGAAGCCTAGTGGGAATTGATTGCAGGACTTTGACAGGACTGGGGGAAACAGAGACTCCACTCTTGGAGGGCACACACAAAGTAGTGTGCACATCGAGACCCAGGGGAAGGAACAGTGACCCCAGGGGAGACTGAACCAGACCTACCTGCAAGTGCTGGAGGGTCTCCTGCAGAGGCGGGGGGCAGGTCTGTTTCACCGTGGGGACAAGGACACTGGCAGCAGAGGTTCTGGGAAGTACCCCTTGGCGTGAGCCCTCCCAAAGTCTGTCATCAGCCCCAACAAAGAGCCCAGGTAGGTTCCAGTGTTGAGTTGCCTCAAGCCAAACAACCAACATGGAGGGAACACAGCCCCACCTATCAACAGTCAAGTGGATTAAAGTTTTACTGAGCTCTGCCCACCAGAGAAAGAGTCAGCTCTACCCCCCACCAGTCCCTCCCATCATGCCTCTTAGATAGCCTCATCCAACAGAGGGCAGACAGCAGAAGCAAGAAGAAATACAATCCTGCAGCCTGTGGAACAAAAGCAAGATTCACAGAAAGAGAGACAAGATGAAAAGGCAGAGGGCTATATACCAGATGAAGGAACAAGATAAATCCCCAGAAAAACAACTAAATGAAGTGGAGATAGGCAACCTTCCAGAAAAAGAATTCAGAATAATGATAGTGAAGATGATCCAGGACCTCGGAAAAAGAATGGAGGCAAAGATCGAGAAGATGCAAGAAATGTTTAACAAAGACGTAGAAGAATTAAAGAACAAACAAACAGAGATGAACAATACAATAAGTGAAATGAAAATTACACTAGAAGGAATCAATAGCAGAATAACTGAGGCAGAAGAACGGGTAAGTGACCTGGAAGACAGAATGGTGAAATTCACTGCTGCAGAAAAGACTAAAGATAAAAGAATGAAAAGAAATGAAGACAACCTAAGAGACCACTGGGACAACATTAAATGCAACAACATTCGCATTATGGGGTCCCAGAAGGAGAAGACAGAGAGAAAGGACCAGAGAAAATATTTGAAGAGACCATAATCGAAACCTTCCCTAACATGGGAAAGGAAATAGCCACCCAAGTCCAGGAAGCGCAGAGAGTCCCATACAGGATAAACCCAAGGAGAAACATGCCAAGACACAGAGTAATCAAATTGGCAATAATTAAAGGCAAAGATAAATTATTGAAAGCAGCAAGGGAAAAATAACAAATAACATACAAGTGAACTCCCATAAGGTTAACAGCTGATTTCTCAGCTGAAACTGTACAAGCCAGAAGGGAGTGGCATGATATACTTAAAGTGATGAAAGGGAAAAACCTACATCCAAGATTACTCTAAATGGTAAGGATCTCATTCAGATTCGATGGAGAAATCAAAAGTTTTACAGACAAGCAAAAGCTAAGAGAATTCAACACCACCAAACCAGCTCTACAACAAATGCTAAAGGAACTTCTCTAAGTGGGAAACACAAGAGAAAAAAATGACCTACAGAAGCAAACCCAAAACAATTAAGAAAATTGTCATAGGAACATACATATCGATAATTACCTTAAATATGAATGGATTAAATGCTCCAACCAAAAGACACAGGCTTGCTGAATGGATACAAAAACAAGACCCATATATATGCTGTCTACAAGAAACCCACTTCAGACCTAGGGGCACATACGGACTGAAAGTGAAGGGATGGAAAAAGATATTCCATGCAAATGGAAATCAAAAGAAGGTTGGAGTTGCTATACTCATATCAGATAAAATACACTTTAAAATAAAGAATGTTACAAGAGGCAAGGAAGGACACTACATAATGATCAAGGGATCAAACCAAGAAGAAGATATAACAATTATAAACATATATGCACCCAACATAGGAGCACCTCAATACATAAGGCAACTGCTAACAGCTATAAAAGAGGAAATCAACAGTAACACAATTATAGTGGGGCACTTTAACACCTCACTTACACCAATGGACAGATCATCCAAAATGAAAATAAATAAGGAAACAGAAGCTTTAAATGACACAATAGACCACATAGATTTAAGTGACATTCATAGGACATTCCATCCAAAAACAGCAGATTACACTTTCTTCTCACATGGGCATGGAACATTCTCCAGGATAGATCACATCTTGGGTCACAAATCAAGCCTCAGTAAATTTAAGAAAATTGAAATCATATCAAGCATCATTTCTGATCACAATGCTATGAGATTAGAAATGAATTACAAGGAAAAAAACATAAAAAACACAAACACATTGAGGCTAAACAATACGTTACTAAATAACCAAGAGATCACTGAAGAAATCAAAGAGGAAATCAAAAAATACCTAGAAACAAATGACAATGAGAACACGACCATCCAAAACCTATGGGATGCAGCAAAAGCAGTTCTAAGAGGGAAGATTATAGCTATACAAGCCTACCTCAGGAAAAAAGAAAAATCTCAAATAAACAATCTAACCAGACACCTAAAGGAACTAGAGAAAGAAGAACAAACAAAACCCAAAGTTAGCAGAAGGAAAGAAATTGTAAAGACCAGAGCAGAAATAAATGAAATAGAAACAAAGAAAACAGCAGCAAAGATCAATAAAACTAAAAGCTGGTTCTTTGAGAACATAAACAAAATTGATAGATCATTAGCAAGACTCATCAAGAAAAAGAGGGAGAGGACTCAAATCAATAAAATTAGAAATGAAAAAGGAGAAGTTACAACAGACACTGCAGAAATACAAAGCATCCTAAGAGACTACTACAAGCAACTCTATGCCAATAAAATGGACAACCTGGAAGAAATGGACAAACGCTTAGAAAGGTATAACCTTCCAAGACTGAACCAGGAAGAAACAGAAAATATGAACAGACAAATCGCAAGTAATGAAATTTAAACTGTGATTAAAAATCTTCTAACAATCAAAAGTCCAGGACCAGATGGCTTCACAGGTGAATTCTATCAAACATTTAGAGAAGAGCCAACACCCATCCTTCTCAAACTCTTTCAAAAAATTGCAGAGGAAGGAACACTCCCAAACTCATTCTATGAGGCCACCATCACCCTGATACCAAAACCAGACAAAGATACTACAAAAAAAGAAAATTACAGACCAATATCACTGATGAATATAGATGCAAAAATCCTCAATGAAATACTAGCAAACAGAATCCAAAAACACATTAAAAGGATCATACACCACGATCAAGTGGGATTTATCCCAGGGATGCAAGGATTCTTCAATATACGCAAATCAATCAATGTGATACACCATATTAAAAAATTGAAGGAGAAAAACCATATGATAATCTCAATAGATGCAGACAAATCTTTTGACAAAATTCAACACCCATTTATGATAAAAACTCTCCAGAAAGTGGGCATAGAGGGAACCTACCTCAACATAATAAAGGCCATATATGACAAACCCACAGCAAACATCATTGTCAATGGTGAAAAACTGAAAGCATTTCCTCTAATATCAGGAACAAGACAAGGATGTCCAGTCTCACCACTATTATTGAACATAGTTTTGGGAGTCCTAGCCATGAAATCAGAGAAGAAAAAGAAATAAAACGAATACAAATTGGAAAAGAAAAAGTAAAACTGTCACTGTTTGCAGATGACATGATACTATACATAGAGAATCATAAAGATGCCACCAGAAAACTACTAGAGCTAATCAATGAATTTGGTAAAGTCGCAGGATACAAAATTAATGCGCAGAAATCTCTTGCATTCCTATACACTAATGATGAAAAAATCTGAAAGAGAAATTATGGAAACACTCTCATTTATCTTTGCAACAAAAAGAATAAAATACCTAGGAATAAACCTAACTAGGGAGACAAAAGAATTGTATGCAGAAAACTATAAGACCCTGATGAAAGAGATTAAAGATGATACCAGCAGATGGAGAGATATTCCATGTTCTTGGATTGGAAGAATCAATATTGTGAAAATGACTGTACTACCCAAAGCCATCTACAGATTCAATGCAATCCCTATCAAATTACCAGTGGCATTTTTTATGGAACTAGAACAAATCATCTTAAAATTTGTATGGAGACACAAAAGACCCTGAATAGCAAAAGCAGTCTTGAGGGAAAAAAACGGAACTGAAGGAATCAGACTCCCTGACTTCAGACTATAGTACAAAGCTACAGTAATCAAGACAATATGGTACTGGCACAAAAACAGAAACATAGATTAATGGAACAAGATAGAAAGCCCAGAGATAAACCCACACACCTATGGTCAAATAGTCTATGACAAAGGAGGCAAAGATATACAATGGAGAAAAGACAATCTCTTCAATAAGTGGTGCTCGGCAAACTGGACAGCTACATGTAAAAGAATGAAATTAGGGGCTTCCCTGGTGGCGCAGCGGTTGGGAATCCGCCTGCCAATGCAGGGGACACGGGTTCGTGCCCCGGTCCGGGAGGATCCCACATGCCGCAGAGCAGCTAGGCCCGTGAGCCACAACTACTGAGCCTGCGTGTTTGGAGCCCGTGCTCCACAACAAGAGAGGCCGCGATAATGAGAGGCCCGCGCACCGCAATGAAGAGTGGTCCCCGCTTGCCACGACTAGAGAAAGCCCTTGCACAGAAACGAAGACCCAACACAGCCATAAATAGATAAATAAATAAATAAATTAAAAAAAAAAAAAGAATGAAATTAGAACACTACTTAACACCATACACAAAAATAAGCTCAAAATGGATTAAAGACTTAAATGTAAGGCCAGACACTATAAAACTCTTAGAGGAAAACAGCAGCAGAACACTCTTTGACATAAATCACAGCAAGATCCTTTTTGACCCACCTCCTACATAAATGGAAATAAAAACAAAAATAAACAAATGGGACTTAATGAAATTTCAATGCTTTTGCACAGCAAAGGAAACCATAAACAAGATGAAAAGACAACCCTCAGAATGGGAGAAAATATTTGCAATTGAATCAATGGACAAAGGATTAATCTCCAAAATATATAAACAGCTCATGCAGCTTAATATTAAAGAAACAAACAACCCAATCCAAAAATGGGCAGAAGACCTTAATACACATTTCTCCAAAGAAGACATACAGATGGCCAAGAAGCACATGAAACGCTGCTCAACATCACTAATTATTAGAGAAATGCAAATCGAAACTACAATGAGGTATCACCTCACACCAGTTAGAATGGGCATTATCAGAAAATCTACAAACAACAAATAAATGCTGGAGTTGGTCCAGAGAAAAGGGAACCCTCTTGCACTTTGGTGGGAATGTAAATTGATACAACCACTATGGAGAACAGTATGGAGGTTCCTTAGAAAACTAAAGATAGATTTACCATATGATCCAGCAATCCCACTATTGGACATATACTCAGAGAAAACCATAATTCAAATAGACACATGCACCCCAATATTCATTGCAGCACTATTTACAATAGCCAGGTCATGGAAGCAACATAAATGCCCATCGACAGACGAATGCATAAAGAAGTTGTGGTACATATATACAATGGAATATTACTCAGCCATAAAAGGGAAAGAAATTGAGTCATTTGTTGAGACATGGACAGGTCTAGAGACTGTCATACAGAGTGAAGTAAGTCAGAAAGAGAAAAACAAATATCGTATAATAAGGCATATATGAGGAAGCTAGAAAAGTGGTACAGATGAGCCATTTTGCAGGGCAGAAGTTGAGACATGGATGTAGAGAACAGACGTATGGACACCAAAGGGGGAAAACCACTGTTGGGTGGGGATGGTGATGTGCTGAATTGGGTGATTGGGATTAACATGTATACACTGATGTGTATAAAATTGATGACTAATAAGAACCTGCAGTATAAACAAACAAACAAACAAAACAACTAATACTAAACTTTCATCGGATTATTTGTATGGAAATATGTTAATATAAATGTTTCAGACATTACATGAAATTTCTAAAAATCTTATATGTTCTGGTATAATGTTATAAGTCATAATTCTAGTTATTACTTTAAAATGTATATCTCAGAAATAACTAAATTTCCTTGTCAATTCCAAAAAAAAAAAAAAAAGAGAATGAGTATTTCAAATCAATACCATAATACTCCACCTCAAGAATCTAGATGAAGAAGAGACAACACATCCCAAATGTTCATCTACTGATGAACAGGTAAACAAATGTGGTATATCCATATAATGGAATATTATTCAGCAATAAAAAGGAATGAAATATCAATAAATGAGACAACATGGTTGACCCTTGAAAGCATTAAGTTAAAGGATGATACCTAGTCACAAAAGGACACATATTGCATGTATCTATTTGAATGAAATGTTGAGAATTAGATAAATCAATAAAGATTAAAAAGATTAGTGGTTGCATAGGGCTGGGAGGAAAGGAAAGTGTGTTGTGACTGCTAATGGCTGTGGGATTTCTCTTCAGGGTGATGAAAATGATCTGAAATTATATTGTGGTGATAACTGCACAATTCTGTGTATAAACACCACTGAATTGTACACTTTAAAAAGGTGAATTGTGCAGTATGTTAGATCTCAATACATTTGTTATTAAAATAAAATGCAGGCTTTGTTCCTAGAGATTCTGATTCAGGTTTGGGGTGGACTCAGATAATTCATGTACTGTGGGAAGTGTGTGAGCTATGAGTCATGCTATTGTGTTTTCAGAAGACTGCTGTCAAAATGCAAATATAGTATCGGGGAAGAGTACGATAATAAACATCTGTTCTCCAACTGATATGAGTTAAATCCTCCATCTGTCTTGTGGACTCTGAAAGACTGAAACATAATCATGAGAATCTTAGTGACAAGAATGTGGAAGATAGTTAAGTGGCTGGCCATGAAGGTAGGAAGGGAGTCCTGGGACGGACACTTAGTAGGAAAAAGGGGCGCTGGGCAGATGGAGGTGCCTGAAGCCCACTATTCCTAGACTAACACAGCTGCATCTGCCTCTCCACTTAAGTATCAGAGTGAATATGATAGCCCACATGTATTAGGCACTTATTTTGTAGCAGGCAATGTTCTAAGTGCTTTTTAGTGTAGAAACTTCTTTATTCCTTAAAAAAAAAAAATGAGATTGGTACAATTATTATTTCAATACTACAAAAGAGGAAACTGAGGCACAGAGCAATTATCGTGTCCCAAATCACATAGCTGATGCAATAAAGAGCCAGAATTCAAACTTCGCAGTCTTGCTTCAGAGCCTTGTAACCACCACACTACTTTGTTGCTCCAATGCTACCTGGGAATCACCAGCCAAGGCAGATGGTGGAAGGAGAGGCTGCCAGGTGCCTTATCTGTGGCTTCTAGAGGCAGTGATAAGGTTGTGTGGAGCTCCAGAGAAGTTGGGTAACACACGTGGGTGTGGAAATGAGTATTAGACTTGGATTTGGACCATCCTGAGATTAAAACCACAGCAGAGACCTAGCTTTTAGGTTCTCATGATTCCTGGAGGCTCTTGGATTTATAAGCGATCTGGGAAAGAAAAACTGTCTTTTCAGACCAGTCCTTAGAGATGAGAGATTTCCATTGCAGTTTGAGGATAGCTGTCTCTCAGGTCTCCTAGTAGGTAAGTCCAGTTTTAAGTAATTGACATTAAAAATAATAATTCTTTCTAGAAAATTACTGTTAGTTTGTTTCACGAAAAAAAAGTTGGCAGAAGAAAAGTTAGTTCACCTCCACCTCAGAGCAATTGTTCAGCGAATTTTTCAGAAGTCTGGATGTGCATGGAGGAACAGGCTCTGAAAAGTTCACCTCGAGGTCTCGCTTCAAATTATAACGTCACTCTTTAGTCAGGGGGGGTCCATCTTTTATGTCTGTGTTATGTACAGTTCAATGGCAGGAGGGAAGAGGAGAAAGGATTTGATTTTGATTTCAGCTTGCTCTGATTAGGGGGTGGTGGAGGACTTTTTCTGAATGTGCCGTTAGGATGGCTGACAGATGTCTTCTTAACATTTGTACTGGAATGTAGAAATTCGCAGTGTGTTCAATGACTTTCTGGTAGCTGTGGGATTTCATAGCTTCTGAATGTGCTAATTTAACATTTGTTTAGTTTGGATGGCCTTGTTTTGAAATGGTAGCAAAGAAGGCTCTGAGGATCATTTTGAAGGAGAGTTGTTTTGGAATATAGTGACAAGCTCATAAACTAAAGGTCATAACTGTGACCAGTGGATCATTAATTTGTTTTTCTGCTTCTTGGCAGACCAGATCCTGTGTATTTGCAGCAGACTTTAATGCTGATGATTTAGACAATGAGAAATGTCCCTGTTTGTATTCCTGCATTCAGAGGCTCTGAAGTATAAGTGAAAACATGCTGAGCTGAAAGCCTAGAACAGGAGGTCTTAGCACCATTTTACTCTAGTGGATCCCTTTACCCCAGTCTCTCTCTCTTTCTTTTTAACTGGTACAATAGAAACCTACAGATAGATTTCTGGGCCCAGTTGAGGAAGTTATTTTTCTAGGAATTTTTTTTTAAATTAAATTTTATATTTTCTTCCTTGGCTAGATTCATTAATCAACAGGTAGAAATAGTTTAAAAGTAGTATGGGACCCTCTCTGCTGCTCTCCTAGGGCAACCTAACCAGGTTGCTCTCTCCCTTTCTCTTTCTTCTGAATATATAATTAAGCATCTAAGAGGATTTGTGTTTCTTTGGTTCCTGCCTTTTTATACTGCATTAGTCCAGTTCTTCCAGGCATATTTAAGATTTACTTTCAGAAGAAGATGAGTCCTACCTCATCAATCATGCCTGAGTCACATACTCCAACTCAGCTTTCACCAAAAAGCCCTACTTTGACAGTGTCTAATATTGACTCACTTATATATAAATAATTGCTTCCCTACATGACTAGTCTTTCTTTCCCAGAGTTCTCTAGGACAGAGGCTGAGTAATAGCTCAGGACTTAGATATTCCTAATCTCCTGATCATAATATTCTCGAAATAAAATAAAACCTTTTTTAGAACTCAAAACAGTAAGCGTTTCACTGCATGCTTGTCTGACTATTGCTTTTGCCACATTAAAATTGGAAGTACACTGACTTGGTGATCCTTGATTCTATTCTGTTCCAACTCTGCCTCTTACTCCTTTGGTGCCCTTGGCCCTTAATTTTCTCATTTGTAAAATAAAGGAGAAGTAGATTCTTTCAGGTTAACCTTTAATCTTTAACATTTTCTGATACTGAAAATACCTCTCTAATGAATTCAGAGCCCACTTACATAGGAAATTTATTTTTATTTTTAATCTTTCCTCTGAATTTACTTTTGAATCTCAGTCTGCCTCTCTCTCCCTCCCTGCTCCCCCCACCCCCATACACACAGTTAAATATCAGTGAATTAAATACATTTTCTGTGAATGGAGAAAAAAATTTACATGACATAAAACGTCTATGGGGAAATGGAAGAAAACACCCAGAGTAAAACAGGTCTCACCATATTTAGGAGGCCTTTTTTAATGCAACTTCAAAGGAAATATCCTCGTGTGAGAAGAAGCAGTTTCAAGCAGATCAAGCAGTTTCTAATATGCCTCATTTATAGCCTTTTCACATAACCAAGGATATCACATTTTTAAAAAGAATGAGCCATGCCGAACTCTGAAAAGAGCTTAATGTTTCCGTGAATAACATAATTACGATGAACGTTCACATCAATGAGTTAATCTGGGTCATTGCTTTATGAAGAAGTTCAGAAAGAAGGACTTATTCAGGAGGCCTGTGGAGAGGATAGTGAAAAATAAAAATACAGATCGGCTTTGGAGCAGGAGGTTATACAGTCACAGAGGGCAGCTGCTGAGTCCAAGCTGGATGAAAGGCTCTGCCTGGAATCGCAGGCCAAATGGACAGGAGAAGAACTGGATGGAGAAAAGGAGAGCAAAATCCAAAATACAAAGTGTAGTATCTCAGGATGAGTACATGAGGCTCAGCCTCACTAACACGTAGCTGAAGAGTAGCACTTGCTGGAACACCACGCCTGTGAAAGAACAGAGAGACAAAGGGGATGGAGATGCAGCACCTGCTCTGTGCAGACCTCTGTGTAGTCTTTTTTGTGCTTAACCCTGGAACTTTCAGGGGTTAGAGTGGGTTGAGTTGTTCGTGCAGATATTCAATATTATCCTCATATCCTTGAGGAAATACCCTTTGCTCTGACAAATCCCTGTTTGATTTCAGTTTACGATCTCTGTTGAGTGCCTGTTGCTTCGTATGTTTTTGCTGCATCACCTCATGTGGAAGAAAGGGGGAAAGGACAGTGAGAAGTGGTGGAGAGCAAGCCAAGCTCACCACCAACTTTTATCATCATCCCAGAGGAAGTTCTATTTCATGCACAAATTGTTTGGCATATATTATTCATGGAGTCACCCAATGAAAACAATGAACTGTCAAATACAAAATAATCACTTTATTCACTCACGGACTTGGTCTCCCAAATCTAATTATTATTTGGAGAATTTAGGAGAGTTTTAATCCAAGCCAGTAGAATGTTGATTTTTTTTTTTTTTAACCAAATTCTTATTTGTATTGTTAGGACACCATTCTCCATGGATCTCTCAATGTTCCTGTGTGTCTTATGACAGAGGCACTAATTGCTCTCTTATTCTGAGCTATCTTTTAGTGTTTATATACCAAAGAGCCTTGAAAAGATAGCTCCAAAACAAAGAGCAGGCATGTCTCTCTAAGCAAAGGGCGTGCATGCATACCACCAATTACAGAAGATGAAGGTTCTTCTGCTCTAATGCAAACCACTCTGTGTGCAGCCATCTTTCTGGGCTTATTCATGTCTCCCTGTGGGACTTGGGACAAGGGAAAATATGCTGATTCTCATGCCCTTTGCTACACTATGAGTAATAAAGTCCTTTGTCTCTGACCCAGGAATCTTGTGTCTTCCACCAGCATCCATGAACTGCTAATGAGTTGTGGCTAACTTGTTAGCTTGTAAATCAGGTAACATTTCAGACAATTAACAGTTCTTGATGAAGTGGTGCTGAGGATGAGATGTTGACAGAGATATACAACTGAGAACAATCCTAACATTCTCCTCTTCCCTTTCACTTCAATAAATGGGAGTTAAGCCAAGAAAATAATGAGATCCAACAATTTTTATGAGCTTTAAAAAAATTTGTCATCTAGAAGCAAAAGTTTAGATTTATAAAATCTTTAGACTTATATTACTTTCTGTTGTAAATATTGTGTTCCAAATGGGCTTTGTGTGCACATGAGTGACCAATATTGAAAGTGGAAAAAGGCAGAACTCACAAATTCAGAAAACATTGTAGTCTCTGGGAGCATCTGAGTGGCAATGTAAATTAAAGAAATTCTCTAGGGCTAAATCCTTACCTAAATCTCAGTTTTATCTAATATATGATAGATAAACATACACTGATGTTTGTTAAACTGAATTAATTAAAAGCCATTTTGCTTAACTCAGTACACACATGATACACATGACCAGTACACAGTTAAACATTTACAAAATTTGTCGTCTTGATTGATTAAAAAAAACTGTTTTCTGGATAAAGAGAGAGAGAGAGAAAAAACAGTATTGTAGAAGGACTTCACAAGGCTGGGAAAATGCAGTTATGAGGAAGGGTTTCCAGGACAAATATGATTTGACAATAGAATAATCAAGTTTCCCAAAGAGCATGAAACTCCTCTGAACCATTCTTATCACTTAACAACAGAGGAAAAGGGTGATGCTGTAAATAAACCCTATTTATGCATATGGATATACCTATGTTTCCCTCATATTTGAGAGCTAGACTCAACTATGTTATCTAGGCCTGTGGTTGTGACTGATAAGCTGGTATTCAACCAGCTGAGCTTGCCAGACCTGTGGTTTAGGACTTCAGCTCCTCCTGGCAGAGCCTTGTTTTTATTTGTAAATCTGCACTTTTGCTAGGAGTCTGACTACTTGCACTCAGAAAATGTTCCTACAGGCTCCATTCCCAGAACCTAGTTGATGCACCCCAAACTGGGTTTGATAGGGACAGAGTAAAGGGACAAAGTAGGGAATTAAATAGCTAATCCTACTAGGGGATTGTAAGTAAAGAAAAAAGTATGGGAGACCCCTGTAAGTTAATGATCACTCAAGAAAGCATGTTTGCTTAACCACAAAACCAAGCAGGCTTGCTTAGCAACAAAACCATGCAACAGAAGCATGAGACATACCCCAAAACAATAAAACAATGGTGACATGAGACCCACTTCCTGCCCAGTGAGCTCAGTAAGTCAATGATTCCTAGGACATGCTCCTCTGGGCACATTAAAAACAAAAATATAAGGAAAGGGTGACATTACTGAAACCTAAAATGATTTGCCATTTTTAGCATATGTTACCTCCTTTTTGCTCATTTCTATTGTGCCATGACAGTCCCAGCTTCACCCTGTAGGGACAAGAAAACTCCCCTGCCCAATGTGGAGGAGGAACTGATAATGGAAGTGTGATGTCTACTAGACAAGAATGAGGAAGAAGGTGGTCTTTTCCCCCTCCCCTCTTTTCCTTTGATTATAAAACTGTAGCCCTGTTCTCAGGGTGCAGCACCCTCTCACCCACCTGCTTGTAAGCCTCACAAGCATCCTATTCTAATAAATCACTTCTTATCTATCACTTTGCCTCTCACTGAATTCTTTCTTTGCTGAGACATAAAGAACTGGAGCTCCTCAGAGATCCCCCTGAAACAGCACTTAGCTGTTTCAGTTTCTCTCGTCATGCTCCAGTTAACGCCCTCTACACAGCTTAGGACTTATAGTAAGTGTCTCACCTGATTGCAGCTGCTGTTTATTATTATTTTTCATTATCATTTATGCTAATCGATTTATTATTTTCTCCATTAATTTTTTATGCTTATAAACTGTCCATATCTCAGGTCTCTAGCTTATTTTTTAACCTTTATCTTTTACAAAAATATAATTTTTACATATACACACATATGTACATATATATAACAAGATGTGTACAAATGTGTGCAATAAAAATTCCCGTGTACCTATCAAACAGATCAAGAAATAAAATTTTAGAACCCTCTTTCATGCTTTCTTTGAATAAGTACTCCTTTCTCCTATCAGAAGTAGTCAGTATCTTGACATCTAACACTAGAGAGGAGTTTTGTCTTTTTTTGAACATCATGTGAATGGAATCAGACAGTATGTACTTTTGTGTGTGTCTATTCTCCTTGAATCAGAAATTTTTTTTATATTTGTGAGATTCATCCATGTTATTGCATATAGGCATTTTTATAGTTCACCCCCCCTCCCACACACACCATGCTTTATACACTCTACTGTTTATAGACTGTTGTGTTGTTTCCAATATTTGGCCATTATGAATAAGACTTCAAAAGTCATTTTTATGCATCTTTTAGGGCACGTATGTACACCACTCTGTTGGATATATAACTAGGAGTAGAACTGCTGGGTATATTACATATATGTGAAGTTTATTGTTATGTGTCAACTTGACTGGCAATGGGGTGCTCCCACATTTAACATATTTCTGGGTGTGTCTGTGAGGGTATTTCTGGATGATATTACCATTTGAATCAGTAGACTCAATAAAGTAGATTGTCCTGCCCGATGTGGTGGGCATGATCTAATCCACTGAGGGTCTGAATAGAATGAAAGTGGAGGGAAGGAGGAATTCCTGTCTCTTTGCTTCCTGTATGCTTGAGTTGGGTCATTTCATCTCATCTCTGGCTCTCAGACTGGGATTTAAACCATCAGCAGCTCCCCTGATTCTCAGGCCTATGGACTTGGACTGAATTACACTATTGGCTTTCCTGTGTCTCCAGCTTGCAGAAGGCAGATTTTGGGACTTCTCAGCCTCTGTAATCATGTGAACCAATTCCTCATAGTAAATCAATCTCTACATATACATATATATATATATATATATATATATATATATATATATATATATATCATCCACACCCTCACAGACACACAAAGAAAAAAATATGTATATATGTCTTACTGGTTCTGTTTCTATGGAGAACCCTGACTAATACAATATGTGTGCTCAGTTTAATAGATACGAATAAATACTTTTCTAAAGAAGTTGTGTTAATTGCAGTCCTACCAACAGTATACAAGGGTTCCACTTTCTTGTCAGAAATCAATACTGTCAATTGTTTAATTTTCTTATGTCTATATAGTATCACATTGAACATTAACTTGCATTTATTTGAGGGCTGATGAGGTTTAATAACTTTTGATATAATATTTGGCCTTTTGCAATGTTGATGTTGTATCATTTTCTCTTTCCTTTCTTTCTGAAACTTCAATTACACGTTAGATACTTTTTTCCTGTGTTCCCTTTGTTTTATGCTTTTTTCTGAATTTCCTATCCTTGTAATTCTCTGTACCCCAGTCTGTCCATTTTTTACTCTCTTATATTCTAATTTATTAATTTTTCTTCAACTGTGTCTAATCTGCTGTTAATGCCATTTATTGAGTTCTTGATCTCAGTTATGACAATTTTATTTTCAGAATATTGGCTGATTTCTTTTTTAAAATTTTTATTGAAATATAGTTTATCTACAATGTTGTGTTAGTTTCAGGTGTACAGTAAAGTCATTCAGTTATCTATCTATATATATGTATATATGTATATATATATATATATATATATATATATATATATATATTCTTTTTAGATTCTTTTCCATTATAAACTACTACAAGATATTGAGTATAATTCCCTGTGCTATACAATAGGTCCTTGTTTGTTATCTACATATATATATATGTATATAGTAGTGTGCATATTTTAATCCCAAATTCCTAATTTATCCCCCCCACCTGTTTCCCTTTTGATAACCATAAGTTTGTTTTCCATGTCTGTGAGTCTATTTCTGTTTTAGAATTAAGTTCATTTGTATAATTTTTTAAGATTCCACAAATAAGCAATATCATATGATATTTGTCTTTGGCTTACTTCAATTAGTATGATAATCTCTAGGTCAATCCATGGTGCTGCAGATGGCATTATTTCATTCTTTTTTATGGCTGAGTAATATTCCATTGTGTACATATGCCACATTTTCTTTATCCATTCATCTGTCAATGGGCACTTAGGTCACTTCCATGTCCTGGCTATTGTAAATAGTGCTGCTATGAACATTGGAGTGCGTGTATCTTTTTGAATTATAGTTTTGTCTGGATATATGTCCAGGAGTGTGATTGCTGGATCATATAGTAGCTCTATTTTTAGTTTTTTAAGGAACCTCCATACTATTCTCCATAGTGATTCCTTTTATTGTTGCCAGTTCTCTACTGAAATTCTCTTTCCTCTAACTTATTGAACAAGTTAATCACAGTTGTTTTAAAGAGAGTGTGTCTTTGATAATATTCAGTGGATATATTTCTATTTTCTCTTTCCCCTCACTCTTTCTCTCTCTTCTCTCTCTCTCTCTCTCTCTTTCTCATTCTCAGTTCCTTTTTGGTCAAGTTGTTTAATCTCCTGCTAATTCTGGTAACATTTAATTAAATCCTGGAAAATTATAGAGATAATTTGAGGCTCTAGAAGATTTTATTTTTCTCTAGCAAGAATTTAATTCTCCTTCTAAAAGGCAAATATATGTTACATTAATGCATCTAGCAATTGAACTGATTTGAAGCACTTTGTGAAGCTTAGCCTTCTTTATTACTAGTTCTAGAGTATAGATTTTCTGGAGTTCCAGCCAAAAACTTGGTTGGTTAGCATAGCCCTTCCTTCTGGGGCTTCCAATTTATATAAAAACAAACAAACAATAAAAAACAAAAAAAACCCTAAAATGAAGCAAAAAGAATGCCCAATTAATTTTGAACTTTGAATTACTAATATTATGTGAGACATATTATGCTAAAATTTTTTTGTTTTTTGTTTTTATCTGAAATTCAAAGCTAACTGGCATCTTGTATTTTATCTGGCAACCTTGTTGGACCTTATCTTCAATTTCCCATTAGCCGACCTTGTGAGACTTTTGCAGCTTCTGCTCAGTTTCTCTTCTACCAATTTCTATTTAGCTTCTGCTTTGGAAATGGCAAATACCTCATGGTGAAATTTGGGGCTGAATACTGGGCTAACCACTGAGCTTCCTTTCTTTCTTAATCTTGATCTCTTAAGTCTTCACACAGTTGTAACTGTGATGTTTTCTAGAAAATTTTGTTCTAGACACCAGTAATGAAATAGAAATCTTAGGTTGGCCAAGATTCAAACTTCAAATACACTTATTAAAGTTACTATTTTTGATGAATAGTTTCATTATTAATAGCAATATTAATACTATTAATAATAGAATATAACATATTGAGCACATGTGTGTCTGGTAATATTTTAAGTGTTTTTCATAAATCAACTAATTCTCACTATCTGTATGCCCATTTTTCAGATAAAGTATTAAGCGCCTGTGTGAGATGTTTGCTAATGTCTGAGAAGTACAACCACAAAGAAATTAGAAAATATTTACTGCTCTCAGCTGGAGCTTGCCATGGTGCCTAGTACTAAATTTTCACTCCATGAATAATAAATTATGTTCACTAGATAGTTTTCTATTCAGGTAGCACACATCCCATTAGCTGTTTGAATTTATTGGCCTTGGTAATGCCTACCTCATTCAGAATCTTAGTCTTTAAACAGCATTATACTTTGGTTGTGTGTTTCACCAGACAATTTCAGAACAGTGTTTTTTCAAACCCTGTTTTAATAGCAGTAGACAAATACCCTAAACACATGAAAGTTATTTACTCTGGTTGAAGAAAATTAGAGCGACACAACCCACTCAATTATCTTTCCCTCTCTCCACTGTGGATTGAGAACCATCTAGAAATCTCTAGGACTCTGGGACAGCACATATTTTTGAAAAATGTCTACTGTCAGTCCAACCTGATTGGTCCAGAAATTTCATGACAGTAAAATATGATTCCAGCTTACGGGCATAGCTGATTGATCAGGACTGGGAACCTGATGCAAGCGGAGCCTAACTCTCCTCCAGTGTTTGGAAAAATAAGCTGAGGAAAGAGTTGAGCTTTAAGGCATAAAGGAACCAATTCTCAGTCTTATCACAGATAATTTGGATTTTTATCAGGAGTTTCCTGCTTGGAAACATTGATTCTTTACTTATTTCTACTGAGGGAAATAACCAGAAATTTATTATGAAGTGTCTCAGATGGTAAGCCTCTTGGAGGGCCCAAGCCATGTGCTTTTGCCACGGGGCACCCTCTGCAGCAATGATTGTAGTTGTACTCATGTTTGTTGAGGACAGAGCAAGACCTTGGAAGAAGGTGAATCTGCATAGCTCAATTATAGGAGCAACTGGTCTAAATTTAGAAATTTTAACTCATCAGTGCACTAGGTCTCTGGCACTAGTTAACTTCAGAGAGTGTCATGCAATCTCTCTGGTCAGAAAGAAAAAAGGATTTTCTTTTGTATTTATTTAAAATGTAGAAAAGAGATGACACAGAAACAAATAGAAAATAGTACAGGTTCACAACTACAAAAAGTCAAAAAATCTGACTAAAACAAAGAAAGATAGATGAGGGTGAGAGAATTTTTATAAGAACTATAAAAAGAGTGGAAATCTTTATCTTCTGAGGGAAATGGAGAATCAGTTCAATATTTTTTTTTTCTCCAAGAAAGTCTGATAGGTGAAAAGGAAGGAAAATAAGAAAGACGAGATGAAGAGTGGCAGAGGGGGAAAGGAGGGAGTGAAGGTCTTTAGAATCTACAAGTTTCACAAAAGTAGCATGCAGATACTTGAGAAATCATCAAAGCAGAGGTGACTTGAAGTAACAGATGATTCAAGCAGGATCGTTTCAACAGAACAGTGATATCATCAAAGTAGGAGAGAGTAAAAATCAGTAGAAGGATAGCAACTCTGCTCTTCATACTAAAAGTCATCTTGGGCACATAGGGCCAAAAATGCTGAGGGCAGAGCTGTGTAGATTGCATATGGATGAATTTGGCTGTGTCAGTTAACCAATTTCATTTATATAAGGTATTTTGATGGCAATGAACATGGATTTGGAGCTAGAGATCTGAATTTAAAACCCAACTTTCTGCATGTGTTTTCTTATTTGTAATATGTAAATAATAAAGTTTATCTAGTGACATTTTTTTACATCTGGTAGTTATGAACCAAGGTAACCAAAGCCATGAATCTGTCCCTGAAGAAAAATTCCTTGGAAGGGCTGGATCTCTGATGCTATATGAAGTGGGGTCCCATTCTCTCTGCTGGTAATGGGGACATCAAACCCAATGTTCCATGGTCATTAAAAGACCCCATTTCAAACAGTAATATTAAGAGAATCTAAAAAATAAAACACAGGAATGTACATAAAATGAAACAGAAACAGACTCAACAAACTAGTGGACACCTGTGGAGAGAAGGAAGGGGGAGGGGCAAGACAGGGATATGGGATTAAGAGATTGGATTTAACATTTCACGGAAAACCCCGAACGAACTTTTTGGTCAACCCAATACAAACTACTATGTATAAAATAGATAAGCAACAAGGATCTATTGTACAGCACAGGGAAATAACAGCCATTATTTTGTAATAACTTCAAATGGAAGTTATTTATAATCTATAAAAATATTGAATCACTATGTTGTACACCTGAAACTAATATAGTATTGTAAATCAACTACACTTCAGTTAAAATAATAATAAATAAATTTAAAAATAAAAAAATTTTAAAAAGATTCTGACTGTGAAAAATTTTCATATGTGAAGTGCCTTTGTTCTGCAGCATTCAAAAACTGGAATAAATAAAGATGACAGAATCTATCAAAATGAAACAGTGCAGACAAATCTGTGCATAATGCTCCTTGTTTTTTCATGCTTTTCTCTCTTTTGTGGTTCAATCAATATTTTTGTAGATTATACTCTATTTAAAGTTATTACAAAATAATGGCTGTGTTATATCCCTGTATTCGTGCTTTTCTATTCTTTACTCAACAGAGCATTTTAAAGTGAACTACACCCAAACAGTACAATTTCAGGTCACAGAGGCCAAGAAAAACAACTCTTTAAACAGGAGAGTGCCACTTCAAAAAAATGTTACATGGGAGAAAGAATAATTCTACTTGAAAAACTCAGAAACAAGGCCAAAAGAATATAAATATATTTCCTCAGGCAGACTCTGTAGGCACATTTTTTATTTTACTTTCTCTTTCACAAGGTAAGGAAGTCAGCCAAAGAAGAAATTTGCTTTATTTTTCAACTTAAGGACTATGTATACATTAAAATGGACATACTGCTGTCTTCTTTGAAGAATTCTGGTATGATTATCATGGAGTGGTGTCCTGTTGACCAAATAGCCTTTGTTGTATTTGTTTTCTGCAGTTGGTTTCTCCACCCCACCTATAGTTTAAGTAGAAATGTTGATGCTGCTTTTGTGCCTGCAGAGCCCTCCAGTCATTGGATGGGAGTGTGAAAAGTCCAGGATATTAACTCAAAATGTTACGCTTCCGCAGCCCCTTCATTTCTCAAATTTGTTTCTGGCATGAGACAGCAACAGATTCTCCACTGCTGCAGTAGGAGACCAAGGAAATTGCTTTTTAGCTCTTCTCTGTTGCCCAAGGTCATTTCCCAGACTGTTGGTATCCAATTTGGATTGTTCTGTAAGCAGCCCAAATGTCAATCAAATAATAATTTATACAGTGACATATATTAGGATAGACATGGAAGAGAAGAAGCTGGTGCCAAAGAAATAGCTATAAAGCTGATTATTATAGCTATAAAAATCATCTTTGGTACTAGGGCCCAAAATGCAGCGGGCAGAGCTATGGAACACTGTACATGGATCAATATACTTGCTTCAATTAACCAATTACATTTATATGAGGCACTTTGGTTATTGTGGTTTCTTCTCTAACTCATCTTGGAAATATTGAAACACTGTTTGGAACTGAGGTCCCAATGAAAAGAAGAGTCTTTTGACTGGCATGACTAGCTATCTTGTAATACAAAATCAGAGAACACCAGAATAATAAACAAAGTTGGGTGAAATTCCATACAGCCTATAGTAGAAATAATATTAAAAGTATCAACTTACTGGCAAGACCAGGATGGCATGTGCCTGCACCTTTCCCTCATGTGCTTTCACGTTCTTTGTTTTTTTTTTTTCTCCTATTACCTGTACACTGTGAGGTTCTCCACAATCAAAGAGGTCTACGATCAGATAAATTTGGGAAACTAAATATTGTCAACTTTTTCCACAGCTACTTGACCATAAAACACTTGATTTTTTTTATCATATAACAGTTACATGAATAGTAAAGTGGGGGAATCATCTTCTGTTAAATTAAAGTAGTAATCAAGAGCTACAGATATTAAAATGTTTTTTTCCCTACTTTATTGGATATGTGGTCAAAATATTCAATGTTACATTCCCTCTGTTGGTGAGATGCGAACTCCAATAACAGTGTTAAACACTTACTAATACAGTGTCTCTTTCCTGCCAAGTTCCTCCAGGTCTCGGAGTTTGTGTGTCTTGAGAGCTTCCTCCTCTCCTCGCCTGGTGCCGCCCTCCTGCCCACAGCTCTCACCAAGGCAGAAAGTGAGACATCCAGCGGTTTGGTGTCTCCTCATGCTTTAATCCAGGGATCAAAAGTTGGCTTTGGAGACCTGAAAGTAAATAGTATATGTATTTTAATAATAATAGTATCTAGTATTCTTTTATTTATTCATCTGTACATTCACTGTTTTTTCTAACTTTTTTTCTATGATTTATCTTTTGTCCATCTCTATCTATGCCCTCCTGCTCCTTTCAAGTCACAATTTTGTAAAATTTCTGTATAAACATGCATGTATTAGTTAAGGTACTACTAACTGCAGTAACAGGCAAACCCTCAAATCTTATCCATCAATCCACTACAAGATTATTTCTCCATTCATGAAGTTCAAAGTAGGTGTTATGATTCAGTCTCCTTCAATTTTGTGCTCCATGATCTTCATTTGGTCTCCAAAGTCTCTGCAGAGGGGAAAAAGCGTGGAGGATCACACTTGGGAGGTTTCATAGGCCAGGTGTGAAAGAGGCACAAATCACTTCTGTTCTTGTTCCGTGGGCTGCAGTGTAGTCACACAGCCCACCCAACTGTAAGGAAGATCAGGAAAGACAGTCAAACTCTTTGCCAGGCCTGACCGAGAGCTATCGAAACACTGGCACTGAGCATTTCTAACCTGAGGAGGGCTGGGAAGACTGCATTTCAATTGTTTTGGGAGAAATTTCAAGCTGATGGCTGAATTAAAATGAAAGGTGAAATACTGTGTCTTACCAATGCTCTTACATGTTTCTCTAAGAACAGAGATTCTTAACAAAAAGAATTTACCAAGAAGACAAATTCGACAAGTAACAAAAAAATTACTATGTGAGCATGATTCCAGTTGGGTAGGAAGATGAATAATGGAGAAAAGCCAAATATTCATGAAGCATACCCAATTCTCTAAAGGAATCATCTTTATACAAACAATGAGCACACTATACTTGCATTTCATTAAAAATTTAATGGGCAGTTTAGAATTTTTTAAGCTTTGTCTTATCATTTTTATTACAACACCTAACTTCTGGGCTTCTCTGGTGGCACAGTGGTTGAGAATCTGCCTGCCAATGCAGGGGACACGGGTTCGAGCCCTGGTCTGGGAAGATCCCACATGCCATGGAACAGCTGGGCCCGTGAGCCACAATTACTGAGCCTGCGCGTCTGGAGCCTGTGCTCCGCAACAAGAGAGGCCGCAGTGAGAGGCCCGCGCACCGCGATGAGGAGTGACCCCCGCTTGCCACAATTAGAGAAGACCCTCCCTCGCACAGAAACGAAGACCCAACACAGCCATAAATAAATAAAAATAAATAAATAAATAAAATTAAAAAAAAAAAAACAACCTAACTTCTAAACCAGCTCCCTGACAGCAATAAATTTCAAAACCTTCTCAAATGTGACATTCCATTTGCTACACATGCTATATTGCATTCGTAGGAGAAAATTTCATAATAAGCCCCAAAGATTTAATATTCTTATTATAAGAAAAAAGTTTTCAAAGTCACCACCATTTGAATATCCAAAACTTTCTCTAGATCCAAAGAAATAAAAGAAAAACCTGATATGATGATAAATATCTTCATTAAACAAAAGATATGCAAAATAAAGTGTTCTCTTACCTCACTATAACTGACAGTATTACAAACAGTAATCAAATAAGAAAATTAAGGTTTTGATTTTCAAGAAAATGTACTTTTTACTCAAGGTCCAGAATGATTTTAATAACTGTTGACGCAGTTGCTTTCAACAGAATTTATGGTTCATGTATGCAAATTGCTTTTAAAAAATAATGGTACACACAGAACTTCTGTCTGATATTTTCCTTGGCTATTTCTTCTAGCTTTCACTTACTCCCAAATTCCTACCAATTCTTTCCAAATTCCTTCCACATTTCTGTTTCCAGACCTTTTGGCTAAAAAACAATAAATCTTCCTCCAGCAAATATCCTCATATTCTATGCTCAAACATAAATGTGTAAAAAAAAAATGATTAGAAGAAAGGCAGAGTATATGTGAGTCCTTATAGTATACTGACTAAATTGGATTTTGCTTTTTCTATTTTTTTTCTTAGTCTGTCTATTACTTTGGCCATACAAAAGCCAAAACACTTTACTTCCAGGTCTCTTGGCTTTTACACATTTGATCACTATGTTTTGTCCACTTGGGTGGACAGTGTTAGAAATATTTAAGGTCAAGTTGTAATGTTGACTTCTCTCTGCTCCTACCAGCCACTCTGTGGCTTCTGCAGAAGAAGTAAGAAACTTACCCTCAGACCTGACAATTGATACTATTGTTGGTTAATTTTTTTGACCAGGATTAATCTGTGTGGTCCATATTGAAAAAAATTAAATTCTTGTGGGAAGGCTAACCCTTCAAAGAGTTGGAGAAACAAGCAGCTCATTTTATTCTTCATTTCAAGACAAGAAAGTGGGGGTCACAATACTCATATCAGATGAAATAGACTTTAAAACAAAGACCATAAAGAAAGATAAAGAAGGGCACTACATAATGATAAAAAGGATCAATACAAGGAGAGGATACTATTCTTCATTTCAAACTTGAGTAAGAAGTATGTTTGTTTTCTGTATTTATTTATGTCCTCTGCTTCTTCTTGCTAGATAAACTTTTCAAGACAAGACCAAAATTTGATATTTTTTATCATGAATTCTGAACACAGGTATAATGCTAATGATCATTTATATAATGGTAATTCTCTAAACAACACATATTAATTAGGAATTCAATTTTCAGGTCATATTTGACCTGTCAGAAGAACATAGGTATTGCTATTCTTACTTATCTTTTGAGATCAAAAAGGAAATGGAATTTACCAGTTGCAGGGGCATCCCTTCAGGAATAAGTGGTTTAAAATTGAGAAATGACTAGCATTTTATATGTGAGAGATTTTAAGTGATGTGAATGCTAAAGAAAAGATTGTAAAGATATAGTATCCAAACATAGCAGTAATCCATGAGAGAAAAATGATTGAAAGAAATTTGTAACTGTAAATTATTTTAGAAAATGTGGAACTCCCTTTGTAATGAGCAAAATGTTAAATATTCATAGTACAATGCTCATTTATGAACTGTAATCAGCATTCTGTAAAAGTGTTGTGAAATGATCAGAACGTGTTAATTACCTAATTAAATACAAATTTGACTAAAATAAAGTATAGCATGTTAACCTAAGTTTAATTTAGATCAATCTACATGTAATTACTTTAAGTTGAAGGGAGCTTTCACCAAATACAGATTTTACAAATCATTTATGCACTCGTTCATTTACTACACAAAGATATTTTTTACATGAGGTCAATGTTCTAAGTTTTCTTTGATTTATCTATGAACACCCACTATGTTCCAGACACTGTGCCAGCAGTGGCTGATACAGGGCAGTTTAAACAAAGGAAGGAAGTAACTAGCTCGTTCTGGACCTTCAAATCTCTGCCCAAATGTTCCCCCTCAAGCCTCCCCTGACTGCCCCATCTAAGTTAGGTTCCACAGTAATTGCTATGTCATAGTTTGTATGCTTCCTTTGTAGGACTTATCACCACTAGTTTGTTTGTTTGTCTACTTATATATTAGACTTCTGTCCTCCACAGTGTAAACTTTATGAAGGTTTACATGTCTTGTTTGTAAACATATTAGCTACTCAACTAATGCATGGACGAGACATGCATTAGTTAAGGTAGTATGACTTGATGGCTTAAGGTAAATAGGAGCTTTACTCTTAGTGATATAAAGTACAGTTAGAGTGAAACCACCAGCCAGTCTATAAGAACTAAATCATGTACACCTATCTAGATGTAAGAATACATATTAATATATATTATTGAGATGTATATTAACACTTTCTAGTGGTACATGCTAACACATGTCATGCAGAACTATAGATTGAATGTATGTGTCCCCCTCCCAATTCATATGTTGAAACCCAACCCTTTGGGAGGTGCTTGGGTCATGATGGTGGAACCCTCATTAATGAGATGAGCACCCTTATAAAAGAAACCCCAAAGAGTTTCCTCACCCTTTTCAGCATGTGAGGATACAGCCAAAAAGACGAACACCTATAACCCAGGAAGTGAGCCCTTGCCAGACACCAAATATTCTGGCACCTTGATCTTGGACTTCCCAGCAACCAGACTGTGAGAAATAAGTTTCTGGTGTTTATAAACCACCCAGTCTATGGGATTTTTGTTACAGCAGCCCAAAAGGACTAAGACGTATAAGTATACATATTAACACACATTACAAAGGTATTTATTAATGCATGTTATGGAGGCTCATGCTAACACACCATAGGAGTACACATTAACATATTATGGAGGTACATGTTAACACGTTATGGGAGTATGTGTTAACACACTATAGAGGTACGTGGTAACATGTGTTATGGAGGTACATGTTAACACATATTACAGAGGTACATGGCTAACACAGTTATGGAAGTACATGTTAGCATATGTTATGGAGGCACATTGCTGACACACAGCATGGAGGTGCATGTTAACACATGTGCATAAGCTTATTAATACATGTTATGGAAGTACATGCTAACACATGTCATGGAGGCACATGTTAACACATGTTATGGAAGTACATATTAAGAGCTGAGGAAGCACTAGGGATGGATCAACTAACTTTATTTAAGAATGAGTAAATGATGTTTGACTTGGGTATTATATGACAAATTAAAGTTTTCCAGGTAAAAAATATTCAATATAGAACACAAAGCTGAAGATAAGCTAAAGGGCTAAAAGTGTGATAAAAACTATAAAATAAAAGGCTTGTAGACC
This sequence comes from Balaenoptera borealis, assembly GCF_965194805.1. Taxonomy (NCBI): domain Eukaryota; kingdom Metazoa; phylum Chordata; class Mammalia; order Artiodactyla; family Balaenopteridae; genus Balaenoptera; species Balaenoptera borealis. Next base: position 45,329,791 of record NC_138861.1, read on the forward strand.
TAGCATCTCAGGTCTGAAAGAGAGGCCATCACAGCTCTGCTTGTGGATAGGACTACTTCCAAGTTGCTGTTAATGAGCCAACCAGAATCTATGTCACATTTTGTTTCCCTTTAATTTTTTAAAAAGACCCTCTTTAGGGCTTCCCTGGTGGTGCAGTGGTTGAGAATCTGCCTGGCAATGCAGGGGACACGGGTTCGAGCCCTGGTCTGGGAAGATCTCACATGCCGTGGAGCAACTAGGCCCGTGAGCCACAACTACTGAGCCTGCGCGTCTGGAGCCTGTGCTCCGCAACAAGAGAGGCCGCGATAGTGAGAGGCCCGTGCACCGTGATGAAGAGTGGTCCCCGCTCACCACAACTAGAGAAAGCCCTCGCAGAGGAACGAAGACCCAACACACCCAAAAATAAAATTAATTAATTAATTAATTTTTAAAAAAAAGACCCTCTTTATAAATATTGCAATCCCTTCTTTCTTTGGTCTAGATGTGGCACAAAACCTGCAAATCTGGATATGGAGGGAAGGATCGTTGGGGAATCATGGAAGTAGTACTGGTCAGTTTTGGTCCTCAAGGCTTGATTGGGAAGCACACTGGCTGCCTGGAGAGGAGCTGGGGAGAGAAGCGACATGATGGTCATAGCATGAAAAAGGCAGTGGTGGTGGTTATGAAGTCAAGACACAGGGGTACTTCTAGGAGCCCTGTTTCTTTCAGGGTAAAAGATGAAGTCACTCCTGGTGAGCAGACAGCCTCTACAGAGGGTGCAATCATGCCTCCGGGAGAGGAGGATAAGCTGCCCTTGTCCACCTGTGCTACATTGGCCATGCGTGAGTAAATGAGTGCTAGTACTTTAAATGATAACTGGGACTTTCCAGAATTTATAGTTTTGTTATATAATCTTCAGATTAAATATATGCAGTTTTTCATATTGAGTACACCTCAGCCTGTACCAGTATTTTGAGGGTGCATTTAACTGAAGAACATTAGGCTTCCTATAGTGGTTTGTTGATTGAGTTGAAACACTCAAACAGTGACCTCAGTCCTTGTGTTAGAAGAGATTCGTCACAAGTTTTACATATATGTCAAACATAATCCCAACTTCTAAGGTACAGTTAGAGTATACCAATCAGGCAACCCATAAGTATTTTTTGAATGCATACTCATCATTCATTTGTTTATTCACTGAATTATTTTTTCAAATTCTAGTCATGTGTCTGTATTTTTTTGTTTGTTTAACACTTTGCCAGGTTTAATAAGCATAAAAAGTGGTCCTTAAAGAGGATTCATTCTAATGCCTTTGGCATACTTGTTGACACATAGAGTTAGTAATTACAGAATTTTTAGCCAGAGTGTATTTGTGAGCTGGTACAGAACCAGTACAGAAGGCATTTCAGTGTCCCTCTTACAGCAAATAATGCACAGCGATCCTCTAACACCCAAAGCTTCCAGAAAGGAGGGTATACCATGAGTGGCTTTGAAGTTAATGAAAGTCTAATAAATTTTGGATTTTGGTAGAAACATTTCTATTGAATATATATAGTAATGCTACATATTGGTGTAATGTAAAACTGAACTCAGAGAAAATTTTTTACAATTACAAAGTGTTCCTTAAATTTACTATGAATGCACTGAATGAGTTTATTGAGGTAAACACTCATGTTACTCCTGAAATAACATAAAGAGGGGTACACCTGGCTCGGCAAAATGTATCAATTACTGAAGGACACTTTTTCTACTCTGAATAGGTTCATTATAGAGTTCTGAAATTTTAATTGACTTTGGTGTTTGATATGCCTTTGAGCAAATCAGAGCCCTATTGCCTACCGTATATTGATATTTCTTTCACAGAGAAATTTACTAAAAATGATAAAAAGAAAGAACTCCTCTATGACTTAAGCTAAATGTTAGAGCAGCTCACTGTTCATTCCTGTCTGACTCTGCACAGTGTTGCCAGCCACCCTCCTGGCCTGTATAATACAACCAGACACATGTGGGTGTGCTACTCAATCGCTGTTCCTTGCGCACAGTTTCAGCTCAGCATTGTACGCTGTAGATATCCTTGCTCTCAGTGAATGTCTCCCTCTTTTGCTTTGCCTTTGTCATTAGTCTGAAAACTTGGAACAAGTTATCTGACTATGATCTTTAGTTTCTCTTCAAGGTTGTGATTTTTAGATTTGCTACTTGTGGCCACCTCAGGTAAACATTCCACCTGAACTTCTTCACCCCTAAGACACCTTCTCTTTACCTCTTTCTCACATTTCTCACCTGGTGAGCAGACCCTGGGCAAATTTTCCTCTTTGCAGTGTAATTTGACTTTGCTAGTGGGTAGAACATTGTTGTTTTCAATTGCTGTTAAGAATTTTAGGTTTCCTTATTATGGAAATAATAAAAGATAAGTTAATTCAGTGATATTTAAAGTGCAATTATTTTTTAAAAAGGAGAAGACATCGGTACTTATATCTTTGAACTCTGTTTAAAAGAGGTTTGATGAATATGGAAGACCATCATGATTTTTCAGGGTACAGTGACACCAAGTATACATCTCTTCAGGTTCTTAGCTAAGTCCACTTTCCACCACCATATTGCTTCCACATTCTCAACTACATTATGGCTGTGATTAAATGATCTCTCACATATGAAGTACAATTGTAAAACTGAGCTCTCTGTTTGCTCCTTCTGGGTTTGCCACCAAGGAAGTTATTCAAGATACATATCAAATCTCCTGGATTGAGATGAATTGGCATGAAATATGATCTGAGGACCGTGAGGGATCTACCAGTATCTTTGCGTCACTGCAGTCTCATGGAGAGGCTTTTGCGAGTCCCTGTGGGCAGAGAGCTAGAGGCACGAGAAACCGTAGCTGCGTGGTCACAGATGTTGTAAACCCCTTCTTCCTCTGCGTGTCAGCAGTCTCCTTGGCAACACATTTTCTCTCTTGCCTTTGGAAATTGTTATTGAGTAGAAACAATTTGGGTTGTTATAGCAATGAAGATGACTAAAACCAAGGCCAAGAGATAACTGCTTTCCTCCCCAGTAGGAAAAGAGCTCTCCCATGAATGTACATTAGTCATTAGTTGAGCATTCCCCTCATACCTGATGGCTTTATAGGGACCCTCATGCTGAAGTCCCATAAGCTGGGTTTGAAAATACCTTGGAAACCCAAGTGAATTCTGCCAGGAAAAGGACAATTCAAAATTCATTATAAGAACCAATTCTAGGAAAAAATTCAAGAAGTATGGCCCACTTTCTAATTTGTTTCCTGTTAAACTGAAGGAACTATAAACTTATTAGCTACCCCTTCGAAAATGGAACAGGTCAGAACCACAATTATGTCCCATTTTTAAAAGAACACAAGTTTGGGGAGACACTGTAAAGATTAAACTTTAATTACTGATAAATAATATACCGAGTCAACCAAAGGATTTTCTTGGAGACTTGAAAGTAAAAGGAGGAAATGTTTTCAAGTAGATAATCATTTATGTAATCCTTGCCAGCTATGAGTGCAAATGAGGTGACACCAATATTTTCCTGGCGTCTGAATTCACCTGGTAATGCAGCATTTTTATCATCACTTAAAATCTCTCATAGGATTACTGTTGAGCATCTGTGGGGATGTCACACATGAGACCATGAATGTGTTGTACACCAGGTTCTGCTTTGACCCTTCCCAGATGCCCATTTCCCTCCACAGCCCATGAGGGCATCTCACATTAGTTTAAAATTTTATATTTTTTTTAATTTTAAAAAATATTTTTATGTAATAAAAAGTAAAAGTCCTTGTCCAACCATCCTGGTGGGGCACCTGTGTCTCTCACACAGATGACTCAAGTTAATGGGGAAGAAAGAACAAGGGGCCCAAGTCTGAGGTTATAAATAATAGAAAATAAAAGATCTTCCATCTCCAGCAGGGGGATAGATGAGAGGATGGGAGAGCAAGGTGGAGTGGGGATGGGCAGGGGCAGAGCAGAAAACCACCACCCCTGCTGGACCCTGGCCCTGCCCACTTTGAGGCCCTTCCCATTCAAGGTGCTTGGCAGGAATTCCACAGCTCCCCAACCCCCCCCACCCCAGTGGGGGAAAGGGGCTAAGGGGCTGGGGGCTGGGACTGCTCCGAGCTGCTGGGGGAAGAGACATAGATCACTCTTCCCTCCACTCATGGAGGTCTCAGGTCACAGCCAGGACAATCTTCAGTTCCCTGGGGGGTGGAAGGGAAGCTGCCGGGAGGGATGAGATTGAACTGGTTGGAGGGGAAAGAGAAGACAGCAGGCACATTAGAACCCAAGCAGCTGTCCCTTCATCCAATGCCATCCAGTGTGGGTTGTTGGGGGAGTGTTGATAGGACCGGCCTCCTCAAGGTGTCTCATGGGGCTGTCAGAAGCACAGATCAATTGCCATTTCCCAGTGAGCCAGAGCTCTTCCTCATGTGCCCAGCTCAGCCCCCACATTCCAGCCTGGCGCTGTCTGCTGCGCTGACCTTACCTTGCCTAAGTCAGGAGACAGTTGGGTTCACTGAGAGCTGAGGAGGCAGTGGGGAGCAGGGCTGCTGGATCACAACTGAGGGAGGAGAGAGGGAAGCAAAGAACAGAGCCAGGAGCGAGCCCCTGGTGGCAGCGACTGTGGCTTCTGCTCACCCTACATCACAGACAGGTGCAGGTCGGCAGGCGCCCTGTGCAACAGCCCTGCCTCCAAGACCTCTCACTCCCCACCCAGAGCCCATGCATCCTGCCCTACCTGCAGTGCATCAGCCGAATTCCTCCATCTAATGAGAACTCATGAATCCTGTCATCAGCTCCTCCCGGAAATCCAGGCGCCTGTCCAGGCTGCTCACCTTGGGAGTGTCCGATGTAGGGGTAGGGTGAGGGTATGGAAGCTGAGAATGCAGGCACCCCACTCTGGGGCATTGCACATTGAGGGGAGCCCCCATGGCTCTGGGGTGGGTGCAGCGGCATCATCTGGGGCAGGTGGGGAGCCCCAGGGTGAGGAGGCTGGGCTACTGTTATTCCAGTTTGGACATGGGTGTGGGTAACATGGGCCATATTGGTGACACTGTGGGGCAGCTGCTGGTGGGCATGGATGCAATACACAGCGGCTGGTTGGGGGAAGCTGCTCTGAAGAGACTGGGCAGAAGGTCCCAGTGGCAGAGAAGGCGGTGTACCTGTCAGGACCCCTGGGTGGTACAGATTCTGCTATGGGTATACACTGCCCAGGTGTGGGGCCTGCCCCACCTGGTGCTGGATGGGACCAGGGTCCACATGCTGGGACTGCAGTTGGCTCCCAATAGGCATGGTGGCTGGTTGCGGCTGGTGGGCATGGAGCTACATGGCATGGTGCAGATAGGACTGGTGAACAGTGGCATAAAGGGTTTGGGGTGTGGGCTGCTCTGCAGAAGTGTACTGAAGGGTGAAGGGTGACACAATGGCCTGGGGATGGCTCCCTGATGTCAGCATGCATGGGTTGCTTTGAAGCATGGGGGCAAACACTGGCTGTGAGGGTAGGGGGCCATGGGCTGCATCATGGTGGGCTGGCCTGGGAACTGCTGTGGGTTGTAGGGGATGTAGGAAGAATAAGGTGTGGCAGCCACCAGAGGTGGGCCAGAAGCAGTGGCAATGGCCTGCATCATTAGAGGGGCTGAAGCTGGCTGGTGTTTGTCCGAGTGCTGGGAGGGCAGGGAGCCTTTTGCTCCCTGGTACTTGCCCTGCTGTCCAGGCATTAAGTTGGACACAGGATTTGTGTCCTGAGGTGCCTGAACATCTGGTCCCATGTGTATCTGAGGTATGTAGGAAATGTACTGGGGGCTTTATAGCCCACTCTGACCTGCTGTCAGCACCGGGATGGAGGGAGTTGAATGAGTCCGGGGCCCAGGAGAAGTTGGAGTACTGGTTGATTTATTAACAGACAGCAGGGGATTAGTGGGATTGAACTCCTTGGCCTTAGGGTTCAGTGTTGACTTCTTCACTTGTTCAGCAACAGGGCCCTCATCCTTGTGATCTCTTTGGCTTGGGCAAGGCAGTGGGGGCTGATCCCGCCCCTCGGTGCCTCCTGCTGGTGGCAGGGGTAGTTTGTCCTCCTCAAGTGATACAGATTCTAAAAGGAAGAAACAGCCCGCATGGGATCTGAAGCCAAAAGACCTCCTTCTCCTTCCCTTTGGCCTCCTTCTTTAGGATCTGGGGAGGGAAAGGATCCAGGCTGGTCTCAAGGGAGCTACTGGGCTGAAACTTAAACTGGGCCCCAAACTTTCTCAGTTCTTCCAGTTGAAAGCGTTTCTGTTTGTTCTGAAGGCCAGGGACTTTCCCAGCTATCCAGGATAGCACCTGGAACTGCAGCTTTCTCTCAGGTTACTTGGCCAGGAGTTCTTTTACATCTCTGGGGGCCAGTGAGATCTTTGGAGAAGCTGGGGAAATGGAGCCTACTCCAGGATCCCCAACTGATGACATCACGGGGATGGAAGCTGAAGAGGTCGGTACTGCTGAGCAGATGGGAGGCTCAGGACAGGAAGCTGAAACTGGGGCGGGGGCAGCTGACTTGGGAGAGCGCAGGGGGTACAGCCAGCCCACTGCAGGAGCAGGTGGAACAGAAGCTTCTCCAGAAGGCCTGTTGCTGGGGGAAGACAGAGTCTTGGTACCTCTCAGAGGCCACTGTGCCTTAGGGGACATGCGGGAAGGGCCTCCATTGATACTGTGTGTCTCAGAACCTGGGCTAGGGCTGCTATTGTCAAGATGGTGAAGACCAAGAGGTGGCAAAGAGCTAAGACCAGGCTGGCCGGCACGAGAACTACTCCATCAAACTCCTCGCCTGGGACATTCCTGAACTCGATGGGGTAGAGGGATATACTTTCCCTCTCTAGATGCCAAGCTGGGGCTCTCTCGCCCTGAGCCCCGTTGCTGAACTGCACTGTTCTCCTCCTCGGTGTGCCCTTCATCATTCTCCATGGCGATCCACAGGCAGTACTGGGGGCTCGATTCAGTCTCTCAAGTCAACTGGGCTGCACACAGCTCTCGCTGATGAAATTCTTCTGAGTTGTCCTTCTCTAAGGGACAAGAAGAGAGACTGCTCTCATAGGCGATCTTTACACTGTAGTTCTCTTCATTGAACTGGAACATTTCATTGGGGTCCCATCAATTGGACATGTCAGACTCCAGGTCATAGTCATCACAGTTGCTGTCGACCCCCTCCCAGCACTGGAGCATCTTCTCTTTGTGCTCCCCACTCACTTTTGAGTTCATGGCAATGGCTGAATCAGTGAACTTGTAGTGAACTTTAGTAGCATAATTGAAGTCAACATTTCAATTGGAAGTGGACAAGCACGACATCACTTGACTCAAACACCATGGTGTCCACAATGTCTTCCTGACGAGGGCCACCTGCTGGCTCCGATGCTTTCTGGTGCACAGTGTTACTGCCAGTTCGAACTTTGAGCTCAGCATCTTGAACATACCTTCACAGGTGGTACCATTCTTCACCTTTACATCACAAGTGGAGCCCACAACAGATGTAAGGAAATGCAGCATTCTGGAATTGCTGTCACCCTCAAACACCGGTGACTGTGGGGTGCCTTTCCTGTGCTTTGTCCCCTGGCGCTGCCTGTGGCCGCTGCCCTGGCCTCTCCTGATGTTTCTGCTGTGGTGGCAGTGGCTGTGGCACCGAGATGCCCTCGGCTCCGGCGGAGCCCTGCTCCCAGCAGCGGCTGCAGGCCCCAGGCAGGGCGAAGCGGCCCCAGGAAGCCCTGGGGCAGCCGAGGTGGAGACCAGGGGCCCCCAGGAGGCCGCCGTTGGGGAGGCTGGTGCTCTTGGGAGGCCAGTGGCCACGGCCTGTTGCATGGGGGCGGCTGCTGGGGCTCGAGGTCTGTTGTGGCGGCTGAGGCTTCAACTTGAGGGCAGCGTCCGGAAGGGGAATTAGGGGGAAGAGAGGGAGAGAGGAGGCCTGGACTGGGCCCCTGCTGGAGAGCGTGGGAAGCGAGGGGGACTGGGAAGCTGGGGCCCCACCACCGCTGGTGGGCAGGGGCGAGCCCTGCGGTGTCGGGAGCTCCATTCCTTTAATTCCAGATAATTTTATCTCACCATAACACATTATTATGACTCAAAGTATTTTATTGACCACCCTAACAAAACATGTATGTAAGTTGAAATTTAATTTTTGCACATGACCATATGACCTAGGGACTAATAGATTTCTTCCGGATTAAGAAACCCCAAAGGAAGCAGATGCTCAGCCTGGAGGAGGCATAGTTTCACATCCAGCAGGCAACATGAGAATTTCTATGCGGTGCTTGTACAATCTCATGTCTCTGGTACTTGGCCAAAAACCAACTGTCATCCATCAGGGGCATCCTCCCTCTGAACAAATAAAACTAAACATAGCAGGTGACCACTATGATCAGCAAGCATCGTTTACCCGAGTAATTGTGCCTATAAGCACTTAAGGAAGATGCATGTTCCTTAAGCTTGCAGATTCAAGCTCCGTTATAGAACAGTCACCCTGCATGATCTGAAGCCTGAAAAGCTGGTCTTCAGGGAGAGACATCAGAGAACTCTGCCCTTGAACCATGATGGAAAGAACATTATGATGTACTATTAACAATTGACACAGCAGCAAAACTCCAAGATGGTCATTAGATTCATGTTTCTTAATTAAGAAGACATACACCATTTCCTCTAGAGCACTGGATGTCCAGTCCATCAGTAGTCTGTAAACTGACAGCTACACGGGTGAACAGTATCCTACCAAGACTCTCTGATCAAGTTGATTACTGCAAACACAGACTTTCTGTCCAAGGCAACAGAACATAATTTTCTGATTCGCTGGTACAATTTTTCTTTGCTTACTTCTAGTCTTGGTTATTATTATTGTACTTTGATACCCTCTGTTAATTGAATAAAGGTTTTTCAACATACTCTCCATTATTTATATTCTGTTATTTTTTTACTCCCTAAGGTCTTCTGCCCCTTAAGGAAAAACAAACTGTCTTGCTCATTTGTCTCTTAGCTACTGTGGTAGTTAATTTTATGTATCAACTTGACTGGATCAGGGGATGCCCAGGTATCTGGTGAAACTATTTCTGGGTGTTGTCTGTGAGGGTGTTTCTAGATGAGACTAGTATTTGAGCTGGTGGGCTCAGTAAAGTAAGTTGCCCTCTCCAACTGCTGGGCATCATCCAATGTGTTAAGGTCCTGAATAAAACAAAAAGGTGGAAGAAGGAGGCATTTGCCCCTTTTTCCTGCCTCATTGCTGCTGAGCTGGGACATCTCATCTCATCTTTTCCTGCCCTCAGGCTGGCATTTACACTATTGGCTTCTCCAGTTCTCAGGCCTTCAGGCTTGGACTGAACTACACCACTGGCCTCCTGGGTCTGCAGCTCGTGGATCATGGGCCTCCTATAGCCTCTATAACTGCATGACCCAGTTCCTCATAATAGATCTCCTTTCATATCCTATTGGTTCTATTTCTCTGGAGGACCCTGACTAATACAGCTACAATTCTGAATTTAATTCATTACTAGACTTGTCTTCTTCTATCTTATTCTGCTGACAGAAGAAATACAAGTTATTCCTTTTAATATTTCAGAAGGTAGATTTCATCCTATAGGCCCCTTCTCGTTCTTAAATTTCAGTCACATAATGCATTCCAAACTTCAGCCTTGTGAAAAGTGGACCTTGACTCCACATCAACAAAATGATTTTTCTCAGGTCATCACAACCCTGTCAACAAAACCTACCACACCAGGAATGGGAACTAATATTGGAGCTACCATAGCTATAATTATCCGTCTGTTCTCTTCAGAGCTGTTTACCTTAAAGGAACAATGACTGGTTCACTACAGTTGATATAAACACTATGCATATACCCAATAGTATCTGTGCCCCTTTCAGGTACTTCTAATGAAAATACCTTCTGCTCTGGAAGCTCCACAAACTAGGTTAAATTTATTATCCAGTTGATGAAATAAAATTTATGTTTTAAGGTAGGACAAGAAAAAATTAAACATAAACTTCTCTCTCTGTGTTAGTTTGGGTCTTCTCCCTCCCTAATGTGCAGGGTGCATCTGCCATACACATTAACCAGAGCCCCTCAAAGATGGAAGAGCCTGCTCAACCTTAAAGATCAATTTTATTTCTTTCTTCTGATGTAACTTCTTAAAAGAATAGTGTTCTTTCCCAGCTCTGTAGAGGATCATGGTGACTTGCTGTTTCTTTGTATGTGTTTACCTGGACTATGTATCCTTGGTGAACTTTATGTAAAATATATCATTTTGATGTATGATCCTTTGTCTCAAAAATGTATATGACTTTGCCTTCCAACTTCTAACAGGTGGAACAGTTCTCACAGCTTGCTGAGAATCTGCTTCCCTGGTTATAATCCTCAGCTTGGCTTGAATAATATTCCATTTTTTCTTCTTATCTTGATAGTAAATTGAATTTTCATTGACACAGTGTTGTCACAAATAATCACATAGCCATTGATTTCCTCTTAGCTAGCCAAGGGAAAATTGATGCTGTAAGAAACACTTCTAACATAAATATTATACCTAGGTAAATACTACAGGTAAGTGAGCACATGGTTTGGGACATTACTCATGCCCAAAACTCTAAAACAGGTCAGGATAATTTAATAGGTCACTACCACTTTCACCCTCACCCCTTATTATTTGAATCTGAAACAGTTTTCATTGTTGGACCAAAAAGGGAGAGACTGAGGAAAACAGTGGAGACATGAGGGGCTAGAAAGCAACTTGCTTAACCTTCATACCCTTAAGGACAGCAATCTTCTGAATATGGAATTTTTTCAGTATTTTCCTTAGATTTTAAATATCTTTCCTCTGATTTCAAACAATCCTGAGGAAATGGTTTTGAGAAGCACTGGTTCATCCTTCACTTTGACTTGTAACAGCTCTCTCACAGGTAATACAGTGTCTCATTTTATGTCAGACAAGGAACTGAAATAAAATCTTGGAGGTTTTATGAAAAGGGTGTGAATTGGCAATAGTCAAACCACTAAGCCACCTCTACTTCCACCCGTTTTTTCCTACCTCCCAACCACACTTCATGTTCTTCAAATACAAGCATGTGCATATGATGTGTTCTAACATCTCTGAACTGCTGTAAGAATGCCTCAGTAACCAATATTCCTTCCAGGAATTATCACAGGTTTTTATTTTTGTATGAGAATTACTAGATTGCCCTCAACATGTCCAAACAGTCAAATCTTTAAAAGCCCTCAATCCATATTCTGATCTTCTCTAGCAAACCAGTTTTTATTTAAAAACTATTACCCTTAAATAGAGAAAAATCATATAAATCTATTTATTTCACCTTTATTATTTAATATTTATTAGATTCTCTTTAATAGACAAACATTTATTTATTTATAAATCACTTTTTGTTATAACTTAATGGTATTACTTATTCTAAAGGTGTTGATCTAATAACTCAAACTTGGATGAGAGAAAACGCTAAATTAAAAGTGTGAAACTTTTTTTATTTATTTGTGTTTATACTCACAGAGAAGCTTTGTAGGGCAATGAGAAGAGCTTGGACTCTGGACTCCAAATACATGATTTCAAGTCCTAGGAATATCCCTTGCTGTGACCTCAGGCAATTTAATGAAACCTGTTACACCTTATTTAAAAACAAAAACTGGATATACTCCAATGTAATTCAAGATGAGGCATTTTACTCTCATTAATAAAACTTATAAGGAGAAATTGTAGTCCAGGACACTTTATAGACAGACTCAGGCACAAAATATCCTTTCCAAGAGGGTAGTGTATAAGTGGTGAGTTTTCCATGACCCCTGATGGTAAGAGTTGGGGGTGGAGAACCTGGGAGAATACTTTAGAAACAGATCTCTACCCTCGCCCACCTGGGAATTCTAAGAGCAGGGAGGGGAGAAGATTTGAATCTGCTGACGGATTGAAACTTCAATATCAACCAGATTTTTAATACTGGAAAATAAGATATGAGTGACCCAAAAGCTCTGGTGTTTATGCAAGATTATCTGTCAGAGATGAGAAAACCAACAAAGCTAGTCTGAAGGGCAGATTTGAAAACAGCACTGAAGCTATTTATTAATTGTACACCGCTAAGTCTAGCCACCCCAATAAATGTTCTATCTGTAAAGCACCTGGCACATAGAATGAGCTCAAGATATGCTAGTTCCTTCCCTCTTACTAGTTCTGGGTCCTTCACAAGGTCAGTCCCTCTGAGGGTCCTCACCTATGACACACAGGGAGTTACCACGAAATCCAAATGAGATCAGGGGTTCAACTGCTGCCTCATTCACACACTTTCTGGTTCCTTGAGTTCCTTTCCTTCTTCACATCCATTCATTGTTAATGTGAAGTCTCAAAACCAAGGAAGTAATACCCAGAAAGGATATGGAAAAAAAAAAGAGAGAGCTGAATTTTAAATTGGCTGTATTCTGATCCTCACAATTTAAGTTTAACATATTTTAACACTGTTCAGGTATTACAAGCTTCCAAAGGAGCAAAGAAAAGAATTCTCCTTCTCTTTGGCAGTTATATCAAATTGAGGATTTAGTTCTTACAGATTTTCTTTTACATGTGCTTCTATAAACTCACAAATCTATAAATGTTAGCATGATTAACAGTTTTGAACTATTTTAATAAACTCTTGCTAATCGTAACTAAGTGAAGAGAAACAGCAGGTTATTGAAGGGAATCAATAAAAATGTATCTGTAAACAATTTTAAAAGACATAAAATCAATGAAGTAAGTGGATTTTATTTGAAAAGTATTTTTCAGAGGAAGTGTTTTGTTGAATACATAAGATTCCCAAAGAACACATTAGTATTTTATATAAATAGTTGAAAAGAGCTTGAATGTGTTTGGAAAGTTCATTCTCTCGCAAAATTTAAGTATTCTACCTGATGACTTAGTATTTTGTTTAGCAGATTTTTGTCCTTAATTAATATGACATTACAGTTTAGGCTTATTCTAATTATCTCAAATTCTAAATCTGTAGAATTGAATGTAAAATCAAAAAATGAATATTGTTTTGCTTCAGTTATAATTTCCATCAACATGAGGAGATACTGGGTAAACAGAAAAGGCAGTGTTGGATGGGGTGAGACCCACGAGAAAGAAGAAACCCATAGCACAACTGAGTGTAAATCAGAGCCTGGGTCCTGGACCTGAAGCTCTGACACCAGTGCTATGGTGGCCTAGGGTGGTAGACAGAAGACTTTAACCAGGCAGGCAATCAATCATTGGGGGTCCAAAAGGACACAGCAGCATGTCTCCCCCATTGTAAAGAGCAGAGTCACAGGGGCTAATATGGAAACTGCTGGCAGGAAGTCTGACAGCAGGAAGCAGGGAATCCAGATATTTGGCTGGGGGTTCAAGGCAAAAACTTCAGTCTTTGAGTGCACCTAAAGACGGCAAAATAGGTTCCTGAAAGTTCTGGGAGGTTTAGTCCTGGAAATGTTATCAGAACTAGAACACAAAGTGAGCACCAAATTAGCTCCAAGTGTGTTTAGTCCCAGATCATAGCACTAAACCCCTTTGGCCTAAATCAGAAATGGTTCTAGCAGTTGGGGTTACATTGAACTTGCAAGTGGATTCAAGAGAACAGGAATTTAATCAGGGTTTTGGTATGTGCTTTCAGATTTATGTTAGATCCTTGAGAGAACTATTCATCATCCTGACTTATTTTTTTCCAGCTCAAAGATGAGATTATTTTTGTGTACATTCCTTAAGGGAAAGTTGAGAGAATTTAATGTGATTATGGCCCTTAAGATCTTTGCATTTATTTTTCTAAATTGGGAAGTCTCAGTGCTAAAGCTTGGTTTAGACAAGGCTTAATTGGAAGTAGTTTATGTGCATATGTGCTACTGTGAAGTGTGCCATCCTTAGAAAGTGTCACCTTAAGCTTTACTGAATGAAAGAACCTATTCTTATCAACACCAGTGGCCCTCAGATTGTATATTTATACACACATGAACACACAGAGACACTCTTTGCAATTGCACTCTTTCTCTCTCTGTACATAAATAAGTATGTATGTTTAAATAGAATCTATATACATACATATCCCGTGCAAGCCTACTCTTTATGTAATATGGAAAAAAGCAACAAATTTCTAAAATTAAATAAACAGAAAGAGGAGTGTTTACTTTGTCCAAAGCTTAATGCAATCACTTCTTAGCCTTTTACAAGAAAGAGGCCAGAATTCAATTGCAAGTTTTCTACACAGTTTATTAAGGTAGAAGATAAAATACATCCTCCAATCAGAGAGGAAAATTGAGAATGAAAAAAATAATAAACTGTGACAAGAGCTGCCTGGGACCCTTAATGGAGCGTAAGTGTTCCTAACATCTGGGGCAGAAATAAAAGTAATTTCTACAGCATGGAAAATGGAAACAGACTCATTTCACTGGGAATCCTCTCCCCCCTTCTATGTGCATTGTTGTGAAACCCAAATGTCCACTATTGTTTCTCCCTACTTTCCCTTTTCATTTCTATCATGCTCTTTAGAAAGAACTCCAGTTATCAATTTCTTATTTGCTCTACCACCCTTTAACTTTTCTTTCATTTATTCTCCTTTTAGTTTTATCCAGTCATATTTCCCACTTTCCTCTCCTTCATTTCTATTGTTTTAACTGTTGATGTTCAGTGGAATACCACTCTATTATTCTTTCCCCATCTGTCTCCAAATTCAATATTATACATACTTGAAATATGTCATGAGAATTTGTTTCAACCTCAAATATTAAATGGAACTTCTTCTCTCTCTCTCTCATTACAATTAGAAAAGATGTTGTATTAGCTAAACTGCCTTTTGAACCATCATTTTATCCCAGAAGCAATGTAGTGCATTTAGTTCCTTTGGGCAGGCCTCCACTTCTACCAGACATTTTAGATTTCTTCTTTACCAGTTCCTCATGAAGTTTACTTTATATTGTCTAGAATAATTTTCTTAGAGTCTTCAGTTGAGACCAAAACTCTTGGTTTTTCAGAGTAAGACTTGATCATCTAATATGCTTAAGAACTGACACATCTCCAACCCTCTGATTTCCCTTCTCTTTTAGCCTTGTACCCTGCTCCTTCTCACACTCCGTATCCTTGGAAGCCCCTAAAACACTCCTTGCACTCGGAGATCTCATTCACTCTCATAGATTCAACTATATGAGTTATTTTCAAATCTACCACCAGTCTCAAAATTACCAACAGAATTTCTTAATCCTACATTCCCAGTTGTCTGTAAATTATTTTCATCTGAGTACCATGAAAATTTCAACCTTCATGTGTTCTAAACCAGTAACTTTCAATTTTTTCTAAACACAGATTCCTTTCTATAATATGTCTTAAATGGAAAACCAGTATTTTTTCAGATTAAAGCTAATAGAATAGCAGGTACTTATTATGAAGTCCTTAAAGGTGACAAATGGGCCATTTTGTTATATGTACACATACTGATACATACAGAAAGAGTTATGGGTAACAAATAAGTTATATTTCTGTATCTTGGTTTTGCACACACAGTGTAGATGGACAATGTGCCCATCTCAGTAGATCTAAATTTAGAAAAGATCACTGAGAAACAACAGTCCCTCAGCAATATTTTTGTAAGAATTCATATTTGTGTCCAAATATGAACGCATAGCAGGAACATGCAGATTTATTCTGAAGTCTGCACAAAGAGTGAGTTGGCGTGGAAGCTCATGTTAATGCCATTGGTGGCCCCATTGAGCTTAAATGTAGATATTATGCAACAAGTTTCATGAGTGTGTTGTTTTATATTAAAATTTGTTGAGTTAATTTTTAAATTATGTTCTATTACT
Source organism: Balaenoptera borealis (assembly GCF_965194805.1). Lineage (NCBI taxonomy): Eukaryota > Metazoa > Chordata > Mammalia > Artiodactyla > Balaenopteridae > Balaenoptera > Balaenoptera borealis. The sequence continues at coordinate 45,345,580 of NC_138861.1, forward strand.
TCCAGAAACTGTGAAATTTCAGCTTTTAAGGAACTATAACAATTTACAAATCACAGTTTAAAAGCCATTCTTTTAGTTGAATGAATGAAATCATTCCTCACCGACACTATTTTCTGATCATAATCTCTATATTCTTTTGGTAAAATGATCACTGCCTCTTATGTTTTCTTCGCATATAACCACAATTTATTTCATTGCTAACTTCAATGTATTACAATTTTTTCTGTCCTTTTTTTTCTACTTCAATAATATTTCCCTTGTCTAGGCTCATATTACCCCACATCTGTATTGCCAAAAATAGCTTCTTACATGGGCTTCCTGTTCTCCACCACCTTTTCTTCCAATTTATCCTTCACTCTGCAACCTGATGAAAATACCACTGTTCTCACACTGGTGCCTTACTCACAAAACTTCAGTAGCCCTCTACTGTTCCAAAACTAAATGCCAAATACTTCTGCTTAATTTATAAGGTTATTCATTATTTAAAAATCTTAATCTTTACATCTCTAACAGTAGACACACAAATATGCACAAATACATGCACACACACACCCCTAACTGAAACATTTCTCCCTCACTCCACATCTATCATATCCATATCAAAATCTGTTCTAGGATCTTCCTTTATACCTTTCCTAACTACACAGAAGCACTCCATTTTAGCCCTTGTGGTCTACACCACTTTTTCAGCAGATAATTATACACTGTTGACTTGTTCTCTTCATTTCATGTCTCCTCCAGCCTAGACGATATGTATTTCAAGAAAAGGAACCTCTGTTTTCTTCATCTCTACTCTCCTCCACCCCACACATGCTCAGAGTGACCACAATAGGCTTGGCATGTGGGAGTAGCCTCTCAAAATCTCTTGAACATTGTCATCTTTTAATCTTCTTATTGAATACTCTTAATTCTTTTATTTTTTTCTTTCATGTATCTTCTTTTTTTTTTTATTACCTTTGTGACTTTCTCAAGATCTGTGTACACATTCTGTATAACTCAGTTTAGCCACATTACATTTAACTCAAGCCCTGTGATAGGGAAGAACTTTCAATACTACTGATTTTCAGATTCCCTTGTGGAGTAGATAGGATGCAACCTTCTTAATCAAAATAGGAAAATTAAATATAACCTTTTACATACACACACACATGCCCACACAAGAGTCATATGAACCCCTAGGAAGGTCCTCTGTCCTATTCTCATTCTGAGAACCAATGCCTGGAAGGATTACTAATGCGCTTTGTTATATCTCTCAAATGGGTTGAAATGAAGGGGGAAAAAAAGTATGGAAGAATTTAAAATTAAAAGAACAAAATATTTGATTACATTACAATTTGAGACTTTTTTCATAAACATAATTAAAATCAAATAACAATCAGATTTAGATTTTTTTCTTACTCCTTCCCTTGATTCAGCCCTGGAGAAACTACAGAAAATAGAAGGAATCAAAGATCCGAAAAAAATAACACCTATGAGAGCTCCATACAGACTGAAAGCATCTCAGAAAGAGTAAAGAGGAATGGTGGTGCAGGAAGCATCTGCCTCTGGCTAAGAGCATTCGGGCCCATCTTTGAGAGACTATGTTGGAGATGTATTATGTTTTCTTCTTCTCTCCACGTTGCCTTAGACAGTTATTGCCTGCCCCATCACCACAGAAATTCCCTCGAGCCTAGACTGCTTGGTCTTGAGGAAACAGATGAATATCAAACAGAATTCAAGGGTAGTTCAAAAATCATCTGGGCAGGGAGCTGGTGTAAACAGGGTAGGCAGGCTAGCTACCCTCAGGCATTCATTATTTGCCTCCTCTCTGCTCCAAACAGCAGGGTTCACATCACTCCAAAGAAATGACCTCTTCTAAGGCTGCTTCTATCTAAGGTGATCTTAAAGGTGAATTCTTCAGATCTATTGGTCCACCTAGTGACTCTGTAGCTGTGTGCACTGGTGTCCCTTCCCTCCCTTTCCTTAAACTCACAGAGATGACAAGTACTTACAGGCCTTTGGTTTTCCCCAATACGTATTAAAAGTTAGAGCAGGAAGACATTCTAAGAGAATATGAACTTACAAGCCAACATGACTAGACTCTTAGAAGAACAATCTTTTCAGCAAAGAAAGCAAAATCAACAATGAATATCACAAGAAACAGTTATTAAAATAGACAAACATTTTAAACAGTCATGATAAATGCTCTTAAAATGATGAATATTAGTAATATTTAATAGGATGAAGTCATAAATAGAAAAAAGTAGAAATGTTAATTTTGAAAAATAAAAGTTATAATAGTTTAAGATGAATAGCAGGATGAAAATAGTAGAGAAATCAATTAGTGCACTTTTAGACTATTTTGAAGAAATCTTCCTGAGAGTAGCATGAAAAGGAAAAAGGAAATGAAATATAAAAGGATAGCTAAGAGATATGGAGAAGAAAAGCAGAACTACCAACATATGGAAAATAAGAATACAGTAAAAAGATAAAATAAAAATAGAATTTTTAATGAAATATAAGGACATCAGAAAGTTCTAAAATCTTCCTATAAAGAAATAAGAATCAGATTTATTTGAGACTTCTTAACAGTAACTTTGGTGACAGGAAGATAACGAAGCAATATTTTTTAAGTATTTAAATAAATCAACTTTGATCTATAATTTTTAATCAGCCAGATTGTCATTTAAATGTGAGACATATGCACAGCTACCTTTCCCAGAGCTTTCTTTGGAGTTAAGTGTTTCCCTGTGTTTATATTTTGGCCAAGGGAAAATGGGCAGAAGTATGACACTTCTAGGCCTTGCCAATAAAAGTATGTGATTCTTCTCTACCCGTATATTGGTTACTATTGATTCCCAAGGCAGTTGGGGAGCTATGTGTTGGATGTAGCATTTCCTCTGTCAGCCCAGGTCCCTGTATGACCATATGGAACACACCACCCTCCCTGGAGCTGATTGTTCTTTGTGTGAGGAAGAAATTTTTTTTTATTATGTAGAATCATTGTTGTTTTGTGGATTATCTATAATAGCAACTTATTTTGCCTCAATACAAGGAATTTTATACAAGCAGACCTAATTTTATTGCACTTTGCTTTATTGTGCTTTGCAGATATTGCATTTTTAACAAATTGAAGGTTTGCGGCATTGAGTAAGTTTACTGGTGCCATTTTTTGCAACAACATTTTCTCACTTTGTGTCTCTGTGTCACATTTTTGGTAATTCGCACAATATTTCAAACTTTTTCATTATTATTTCATTATTATTATTATATTTGTTATGGTGATCTGTGATCTGTTTAATTTCTACTACAATTTGCTGAAGGCTCAGATGCTGGTTAGCACTTTTTAGCAATAAAGTATTTTTAAATTAAAGTATGTACATTCTTTTTTAGACATAATGTTTTGCACACTTAATAAACTATAGTATAAGGTAAACATAAGTCTTATATGAATTGGGAAACAAAAAATCCATGTGACTCTCTTTATTGTGTTATTAGCTTTATCACAGTGGTCTGGAACTGAATTTGCAATATCTCTGAGGTATGCCTGTATTCTGGTAAAAGAATAACAGAAGAGGAAGACATAACAATCATAAACAGATGTGCACCTAATGATATATTTCCAAAACCATAAAACAACTACTGCAGAGAGGAAGAAAAAAATAGGTAAAACAATTATACCTGGAGATTTTAGTCCATCCCACTCTAAAACTGAGGATCAATCAGACAAAAAATAAGCAGAGATATAATAAACAAATTTGAACTATTTAGACTTTGTTAGACATCTACACCTAAAAAACAGATAATTCTTGCTCTTTTTAAGCACACGTGGAATGTTTTATGAAGTATTAGACTATTGAGAAAGCTTCAATTATTTCCCTAATCAATATCTTGTGGATTGTGATACAAGCCATCATACAGAAAATTAGAACTGGTAACAAAATTATAGATTTTAAAATATTTTCATTATTTTCAATTATTGCTTCTATCTACTTTAGAAATTGAGGTCATATAAGCCTCATGAAATGAGCTGGGAAGTTTTGCTGTTTTACTTTTTTTTTGGAACACGTGTATTAGAAATTATTTCTAAGAAGTTGGTAAAATTCACTTCTGAAATTGTCTGAACATACAGGTTAGGGGCATGATGGTGTTTGGTGAATACTTTCTTTTTTTCAATTTCATTGACCATTCTAATTTTATATTTATTCTTGAGTTTTAACATTTAAAATATATTTTTCTGGAAATGTATTTAAGCTAGATTTTGAAATAAATTAACATATACAGCTGAATCTTGAACAATGCAGGGGTCGGGGTGCTAACCACCACACAGTCAAAACTCCATGTATAACTTTATAATCGGCCCTCCATATTTGTGGACCTGCATTTGCAAATTTGACCAACTGCAGATTGTGTAGTAGTTGTTTATAATACGTGTGCATTTATGATTGTGTGCTTGCTTTTGTTTGAAAATGTAACTGTATGAGATTGAATTAATCATACTCTCTTGTTCAAGGTACAATGTCATTTTATGGCCATGCAAGACCATTCTATTTCTTTATGTATTTTTACCTTTTTGCTACCTACCTTGCCCACTTTGACCACCACTGTGTTTATTAAATATATTTTTCTTTGTATGTTTTTTGAAAAATGTATATTATGTTGTGTGCATACATATTTTTATTTAAATAAATAGTGTCATGTTATATAGTTTAAAAATTTCCCTGAGCTCAGTGTGTCTAAGATCCTTCCATACTGCCATGTGCACATATAACCTGTTTTTATTTAATTGCTGGACAATAACCCATGATGTGCTTCCACTGCATTTTGCCTCTCTGCTGTCCTGTATGGAACTCTAGATGCTTCTTCTCCCTGCTATCTCAAATGGCACCAGAATAACTGTACTTATATGTGCCCTCTGAAAGATCTGTGTGAACATTTCTCAGGGATAAATGCCCAAGGAGAGGGTGGGTTATGGAGTACATGTCTGCTTAATTTGACTAGTTACTCTCACACTGCTCCTACTATCCACACACAATAGTTGTTGTATACCCACATCCCACCAACACAGCATTATCAAGCTTTCTAATGTTTGCCAGTTCTATAGGTTTAAAGTGATACCTTATTGTTATTAGAATTTCATATCTCTAATTATTAATGATTTTGAGCATGCCAGTCATGTGAATTTGGTCCTATCTAGGCCTTCATTTGTTCAGGATAGATAGCAAAACATCAAATGGAACAGACTGAGGAATAGTCTTTCTTTAAGGAACAAAGGAAACTCACGAGGTCAAGCCCAGCAGAAGATAATGGAAAGTGTGGATTCCCCACCTGTTATCCTCCCACAGAGAAGTATGCCAGTCCTGGGTGCTGCTTGATGGTCTGTAGGTCTGCATTCCAAGGGAAGACATGCTTCCTCAGTCACTCTCCCTCCTTACAGTTCCAGCATAAGAGCAAGCTTGTCAGTAGGGAACGGTGGTCTACACAGTCATCAGGATTTAGATGGTAATATTTTCAGTTGTTTGGGAATGACAGCTGTTCAATACTTAGAGACCTTGGACAAATCCATGGACTTGTAGAGCAACATGACTTGGTCAGAGACCTAAATCAGAAATTTCATGAACACCGTTCTGCTGACTCATTTACTAGGCAGTGAATTGTGTTTTCTACTTTCTGCCCAAAGAGTGGCCTTTTCTTGACAGTGTCATTCATATCAACTCTGAGAAGCTGTTTAGCAATCTGCTAGTATCCTCCATATTTGGGCCTGGAATGCTGAAGAGGTCCCTGTTCACCAGGGTATTAGTCAGGATCCAGTCAGGAAAACAGAAACCAATTATGTATTTCAAATGGAGGGAATGTGATACAGGAAATTTGTGACACGGATGTTGAAAAAGCTGAGAGAGCAAAAAGGGAATGGAGAAGCAACCCAGATAATAGTAATGCAGGAAGATTGCTTATGACTCTTAGGTCTATGGAAACAAAAGAGAGAATATGACGTTTCCTGAGTATACAAGTGGGACTAGGCCATTTGGTGCTGAAACCAAGGAGGAGAGCCCCCATGGCCAAGTCTAGAATTGGTGAAGGTCTACAACCCCTTTCCAGAAATATTCCTAGAAATACAGAGGAAGGAATAAACGCTTCTTCTATTTTCCCCCCTCTGACTGCCTACTAGGGACTTTTGTTTGTAGAACACAAGACAAGGGAAACAGGATAACATAACTGCAGACTCCCAGACCCAAAATTTCAGTGAAAAATAGAGAAGAACACGTATAGTGCCAGGAGATAATAGGTCATGATGGGCAAAATGGGCATGGAGTTTTGGAGTTGATATAGCTTTAAAAGAACAATACTAATAAGCTTGTAATCCATTTTATTTTGAGAGATGTTATTGGATATGAGACAATATTGGACATTGGCTTATTACCCTGGTCCCAATAAAACCTAAGCCTGATAAAACTAACAGACAGAACTTGGTCTGCCCTGTAAGGCTTCTATTGCCTAATAAAATTATCAGAACCTGGGCTCAACCACTGATCTCTACTTAATAGCCTTAGCCTCTGGCAATATGTGGGAGACAGTGGACAACAAAAACTCACTGTTTTATGGATTTCATAATAACAGTAGTTATATCATCACTTTCCCCCACTGGGACACAAAAAGAAACTTTATGTAGTGGCTGAGGGCAAGTTGGTTCCTCCCTAACATCTTCTTTCCAATCATCATAGTACAATACTATTCACTCTCCCTTTTCTTAATTTATAATTTTTTTATTTTTTATTTTTAAAAATTTTAGGGGCTTCCCTGGTGGCGCAGTGGTTGAGAATCTGCCTGCCAATGCAGGGGACATGGGTTCGAGCCCTGGTCTGGGAAGATCCCACATGCCGCAGAGCAACTAGGCCCGTGAGCCACAATTACTGAGCCTGCACGTCTGGAGCCTGTGCTCTGCAACAAGAAAGGCCGCGATAATGAGAGGCCCGCACACCATGATGAAGAGTAGCCCCCACTTGCCACAACTAGAGAAAGCCCTCGCACAGAAATGAAGACCCAACACAGCCATAAATAAATAAATAAATAAACCCAAAGTTAAAAAAAAAACAAAACTGTCAAATACTAAAAATAAATATAAAAAAAAAATTTAATTGGAGTGTAGTTGATATACAATGTTGTGTTAATTTCAGGTGTACAGCAAAGTGAATCAGTTATACATATACATATATTCACTCCTTTTTTTTTTAGATTCTTTTCCCATATAGGCCATTATAGAGTATTGAGTAGAGTTCCCTGTGCTATACAGCAGGTTCTTATTAGTTATCTATTTTATATATAGTAGTGTGTATATGTCAATCACAGAAAGGCAAATATCATATGATATTGCTTATATGTGGAACCTAAAAAAATTAAAATAGAAAGAGGGTACAAATGAACTTAGTTACAAAACAGAAGTAGAGTCATGAATGTAGAAAGCAATTTATGGTCACAGGGCGGAGGTTGTGGAGGGATAAATTGGGAGATTGTTCTGTTTTAACCCAAACATTAAATTCATCCACAGGAATGAGGCCATGGTATAGAATCCAGCTCTAGCTACAGAGCACTTGAGCTGAATTTCTGTTCTCACCACTCTACAGATACTGCTTAAATCAAAGGGACATATAAATTGTCTTGTTGCCAAATCCAATAGTCCCATCCCAACTCTGATTGCACTTGCCCATTCATTAGCATTCAGCACAATTGATCACTGACTACTACCTCAAACACTTTCTTTTCTTGTTTCTTCCCTGTCTCCGCCTTCCTTGTTTTCTACCAACCTGCCTGCTCCTTTCCAATTTCCTGTGCTAGTTTGTCATCTTCTGTTCAACCTCTAATATCTCAGGTCGATCAGTGTCCTTGTCCCTTCCTTGCACATCTAAACACTCTCCTATAGGCATGTGGTTTCAAATATCTCTTGTATGCCAATAGTTTCAAAATTTATCTATCTCTGATATTTCCCATGAATTTCTCATGCATGTATGCAACTGCCTACTCAAAATATCTGCACATACTTGTGTCTTAGATCCTTCCAAATTAAAGTACCCAAGCAGAATTCTTCATTCTTCATATTCCCAAACAACTCTTCCCCAGACTCCTGGCCTTGGCCAATAACACACACAAGTACCCAGTTGTTCATGCCCCAAAACTAGTAATCATTTATTTTCCTATTTCCACATCAGTATGTACGTGTCTTATCACTTTACCTTCAAATTATCCCAAATCTTCCCTCTTTTATTTTTCTCCAATATTGCTGCCTTAATGCAAGACAATCCCTGCTTATCTGAGCTACTGCAGTAGTCTCCTTTGCTTCCTCTGTTCCTATATCTCCATCTAACCAACACCAGAGCAACCAAAGATATCTTTCAAAATATATGCCTGACCAGGAGACCCCTGCTTATAATTCTCCAGTGATGTCCCATCAATCTTAGCAGAGCATACAATCTCCTCACTTTGGTATTTAAGGCCTTATCTGACAAAGAACTTCACCTAGTACCTTCTCTCTCCCTTACTTCTCCCCTTCTTTCACTATGCTCTTGCTGCATTGACCTCATTCCTGATTCTGAAACATTCCAAATAATTCTCACCTAACGACTTTTGCACCAGTTATTTCTTCCTGTGTCTTCTTATGACTCAGTTCTTAGTTTAAACATCACTACTTTAGAGAGTTTTTCCTTGACCAAAGAATATAATGTTGTCCATAAAACTCTAGTACATACTCAATCTTATTTATTGTGTTTTGAAATTCATATGTGTTCATGAATTGGTAATATTACTGATTTGTTTATTCGTTTGTTTATTACCTCCCCAATCTCCCATTAGAATGTAAACTCAAAGTGTCACATTAGGAGTTGCAGTTCCAAGTGTGCACATTGCTAATGTTTTCAGTTGAAAAGATTTTATTATAAAGTTTCCTAGCACTAAAAATTATGATAGCAACAAAATACTTTTTCTAACAAATCAGCATGTTATGACAATTTTTAGACAGATGGAAATGAAGTGCCTTATGCTAACATTTTATTACATATATGTACACTTGATAATCAAAAGACATTGTTGGTTTAACAACATGTTAAATGACCTGTGCTTCTGAACAAAGGAATTACATTTTAAGTTAATATATTAATCACTGTATCTTAAAAAAAATGTTTAGGGAATTCCCTGGAGGTGCAGTGGCTAGGACTCGGTGCATTCACTGTGGTGGCCCGGGTTCAATCCCAGGTCAGGGAACTAAGATTCTACAAGCCACGAAGTGCAGCCAAAAAAAAAAAAAAAAAGTTTAAAGCCTCCATTGTTTTAGCACAGTGGTTAAATTTGATATTTCATATTGTAGCTCATATACTCTTTTACTTTGTGTGATAATTACATTGCTGAGTTTTAAAATTAAATCTACAAGTGCTTGCATAATACAAACCACTATTTAACAACTTAGGTATATATATCATTATGTAGATGTAGTAGGGATTCTTTGTAATAGTTTGGCTAGTATAACGTAGCATTTTTTTGGTTGCTCTGATTATTTCATTATTTTAAATATAACTGCTTTGAAATTTAAATAACTTTTAGATGAATATTATTTTGAAATGCTATAAAATTTAAGATAAAATACTGAGTTGTTTTATTATTTCATCATAGATGTCAGGATTAAAGAAAAACAGACCTGTTAGAATAGAGCTATAATAATATTATTCTGTGTCATTATATAAAATTTTGGAGAAATTTGTTGAAATGTCTGAAAAAAAGAAAAAAATTCAGAGCTATTACTTTCTGTAAACTGTAGCACAGATGTGCCACTGATAGAGCAAGATATAAATTTACCCTTTACCTCCATATCAACCAAATCTAATGAATTTCAAGAAAAATGGAAAGGAAAAAAACCTATTTACACCAACTGTACTTTCTCCTGTCCTGGATACATGACCATGTAACTAGAATATTCAACTAGAAGACAGGTCTTCTCAAAAGACATTGCAAGCAGGAAAGTTTCAATAACTTACTCCACAAAAATTATTCCAAATATTAAAAAATGTCATTTGATTGCTGCTGCTTTTTGTTTTATCCTCAAGAATCTGCATTTTTTTCTAGAATGAAGACATTTTAGAGATAGGGAAAGAATGAACTGAAGAATGAGATGGTTACAAATGTTGGCAATAATTATCACATATTCTTAGTAGACATAAAGAAAATGAAACGCATAACAATAGTGTTATGTATTCAAAATGAAAATCTGATTTAACTACTATAACTCTTGATCCTGCAGAGTAGAAATATGAAAATATGGTACAATATTGACATGCTGGTATTGAATGCTCAATGTTTATGTTTCAAATTTGTGAACGTGTCCAGCATTCAGTGAATCATCCACAAAATTTTAATTATATTAATAGAAATTTTCTTAATATGGATTGTGGTAGATTAGGTTTATCATTAAAAAATATTTACTCCCTCTCTCCCTACTTCCATTGGTATTTAAACTGGGCCATGGACTTCCTTCAGCCAATGAATGTTAATGGGCACAGCATGACTGAAGTCTTGCAAACCATCTGACACTCTCTTGCATTTCTGCCTTCACCAGCAAAAGAATTCCCAGATTAGCCCACTGGCCTTGAGAAGAGGGTGAGAGGATACAGTACAGAGCCACTCCAACCAACCTAGTCAGACCCAGGACTGCCCTAGATCATCCAACCACAGCCAATCTGCAGATGTGTGAGGACGTGGATACAAGAGCCAGGCAGCTGAGAGTGGGTTAGACCAACTTCCCCCAGCAAAGTCATAGTTACCAGCACAACAACAACAAAAAATCCTTATCTTTGTATAACACTGAAATTATGTTGTTGTTACAAAAAATACATAACCAATTCAGGGCAGAAACCATAGCAAAATTTGATGATTGTACAAGAAAACATTTGTACAGAATAAGAACATCAGCAACAAATAATATAACAGATTATGCAGGGAATAAATTACAAAAGTTAATAATTTAAATAACAGCAGATGTGATATATTGTCATAGTGAAAATGTGAGAAATTCTAAATATTATTCAATTTTTTAGATACAAGTCCTGAGTAAAGTGATGTGAAAGAGATAGCAATTAGAGTTAGACTTACAACTTCTAAAACTCAAATGGTTCCCTATGAGAATAATTTGAAGAATTTTGTCTAATAAGATAGCACAACAGGAGCAGAATTACACACTTTTATGTAAATTACTTACACAACCTTTATCTAGATAAAACTATAGAAAAAATTTGAGGGGCCAGGAATATGACAATGCTGTTAAAATGCAGTAAAAAATTAATGGAATGAAATTTTATTATAAAAAATTCTGTGGATTTCATATTTCTTGTTGAATGCATTCTTTAAGTGTTTTTGTAAACACTGAAGAAAAATATATTTTTCGCTTCCAGCTTTATTGAGATATAATTGACAAATAAAAATTGTACACTGTCCAACTTGATGTTTTGACACATTTATGTATCAATATAGGTTCAATTATAAGAAATATACCATTTTGATATGGGATGTTGTTTGATAATGGGGGATGTGTGAGGGCAGAGGGTATATAGGAAATCTCTGTACCATCCTCTCAATATTTCTGTGAACCTAAATCTGCTCTTAAAAAAAATACAGGTATCCCTCACTTTTCGCAAGTTCACTTTATGCCAATTAACTTTTACAAAAGACCTACATTAGTACATGTTTCTGTTAACCAAAAGAAATCCAAAGAGGCTTTTACTTTTATGAAAAAAAGATGAAAAATGAAAATAACATTCATCATATGTTTTGCATGCGCTGAGCAATTATAGAGGCAGTGCACAACCTGAGCAGTGAGAATGGCCCCACCAAGCTCCTTCCCCAGAAACTGAACTCAGCATCTCAACATCAAGCTTTGAACTGTGACTGTGAGCATCTGTGCTTTACCTTGATTTATTTTGTGCATCCATTAGCAAGAGGTGCCCTAAGGTAATTGCTACTTTGATTTACACAATTTCAGCTTATTAAAATTTTCATAGGAATTCTCTATTTTCAAATAACAGGGGAAACGTGTATATACAAAGTCTTAAAATTAAAAATAAATAAACAAAAAGAGATTATCCTAGGAGGGCCTGACCTAGTGAGGTGAGCTCTCTATAAAAGGATTTAGAAGGCAGAGATGGAAGAAGTAAGGCAGAGAGAAGCATCAGCAACTACACTCTTGGTGAATGTGAAGAAACAAACCACCATGTGGCAGAGAATGGGGGCAGCCTCTAGTTGCTGAGGACATCAGTCTCCTAACTGCAAGAAACTGAATTCTACCTACAAGTAGTGAGCTTGGAAGAGAATCCTGAACTCCAGATGAGATCATACCTCCAGCTAATACCTTGATTTCCTCTGGGGTGTTGGGGGGCACCCTGAGCAGAGGACACAGCTACCCATGCCCAGACAACTGAAACACAAAACTTGTGTGATAATAAATTCGTGTTGTTTTAAGCCAATAAAAAACAAAAGAAAAACTTTCCCCTAACTTTATTGAGGTAAAATTAACAAATACAAATTATATAGAGGTAAGTGTACATATTTTGATATATGTGTACATTGTGACATAATCACCACACTCAAGCTCAGAAACATATCCATCACCTCACATGGTTACTATTTTTGTGTGTGTGTGTGTGTGCATGCATGTGTTTGTGTGTGGTGAGAACAATTAAGATCTACCCTCTAAACAAATTTTAGTATGTAATACAATATTGTTAACTATAGTCCTATTGCTGTGCATTAGATCTCCAGAACTTATTCACCTTGCATAACTGAAACTTTGTACCCTTTGACCAACTTCTCCATATTTCCCCCCCGCCACCCAGTCCCTAGCAACCACCATTATACTCTCTGCTTCTATGAGTTCGACTATTTTAGATTCCACATGTAAATAAGATCATGCAGTATTTGTCTTTCTGTGGCTGGTTTATTTCACCTAACATAATGTCCTCCAGACCCATTCATATTACTCTAAAAGTTAGGATTTCATTTCTTTTAATAATATTCTATATACACATATAACATATATATATATATATATATATAAACATAAGAGTGCAGATATTCCATTCAAATACTGACTTCATTGTCTTTGGATATATATGCAGAAGAAGGACTGCTAGATCATAAAGTAGTTCTATTTTTTTCAAGGAAACTCCATACTGTTTTCCATAGTGGCTGCACCAATTTACATTCCCACCAACAGTGTACAATGGTTCCCTTTTCTCCACATCCTCAACAACACATGTCATCATTTGTCTTTTTTTTTTTTTTGAGTTTGTGTAGTTTTATTATTTTTTTTTAATTGGGGTATAGTTGTTTTACAACGTTGTGTTAGTTTCTACTGTACATCAAAATGAAGTAGGGCTCCCTGTGCTATACAGCAGGTTCTTATTAGTTATCTACTTTACACATATTAGTGTATATATGTCAATCCCAATCTCCCAATTCATCCCCCCCCCCCAACATCTTTTGTCTTTTCGACAACAGCCATTCTAACTGGTATGAAGTGATAGGTCACTGCGGCTTTGATTTCATTCCCCTGATGATTAGTGATGTTGAGCACATTTTCCTGTACCTGTTAGCTATTTATATTGTTTCTTTAGACAAATGTCTATTCAGGTCCCTAGCCCATAATTTAATTCAGTTGTTTGCTTTTTGCCATTGACTTGTATGAGTTTCTTATATATTTTTGATATTAATCCCTTGTCAGGTATGTGGTTTGCAAATATTTTCCCCCACTCTATAGGTTGCTCTTTTTCACTTTGTTGATTGTTTCCTTTGCAGTGTAGAAGCTTTTTAGTTTGATGTGATCCCACTTTTCTGTTTTTGCTTTTGTTGACTGCTTTTGGCATTATATCCAAAAAAAAATTATTGCCCAAACCAATGTTGAAAAACTTTTTCTCCATGCTTTCTTCAATAGTTTTTCAACTCCAGATCTCATATTTAAGTTTTTAATGCATTTTAAGTTGATTTTCATATGTTTTATGAGATAAGGGTCCAATTTTATCCTTACGCATGTGGATAGCCAGTTTTACTGACTCCATTTATTGAAGAGACTATTTTTCTCCACTGCGTCTTCTTGGCACCCTTGTCAAAGATCAGTTCACTGTAGATGCGTGGATTTATTTCTAGGTTCTCTACTCTGTTCCATTGAAATCAAGAAGTATGATGCCTTCAGCTTTGTTGTTCTTATTTATGATTGCCTTGGCAATCAATATTGCTTTTGTGCTTCCAAATGAATTTCAAGACTGTTTTTTCTATTTCTGTAAAGAATGCCATTCAGGTTTTGATAGAGATTGCACTGAATCTGTAGATCACTTTAAGTAGTATGGATATTTTAACAATATTAATTCTTCCAATCCATGAACAAAAGGTGTCTTTCCATTTATCTGTGGTTTCCTTTAATTTCCTTCATCAGTGTTTTATAATATTTGGTGTAAAAATATCTTACCTATTTAGCTAAGTTTATTCCTGTCTTTTTTTCTTTTTCTTGCTATAGTGTAAGGGATTATTTTCTCAATTTTCTGTTAAGATAGTTCATTGTTTGAATATAGAAATGTGACTGATATTTTTATGCTCATTTTGTGTCCTACAACTTTAATGAACTTATTTATTAGTTTTAATTTTTTTTGTTGAGTTTTTAGGGTTTTCTGCATATATGATTGTGTCATCTGAAAGTAGAGATAATTTAACTTCTTTCCTTCCTATTTGAATGCATTTCATTTCTTTTTCTTGTTTAATTGCTTTAGCTAGGATTTCTACTATTATGTTGAATAGAAGCAGTGAGTATGGGCATCCTCCTTGTACCTGACCTTAGAAGAAAAGCTTTCAGGTTTTTCTTACTGTTTGTGATGTTAGCTTTGGGCTTTTCATATATGATCTTTACCTTGTTGAGGAAAGTTTTTTCTATACTTATTTTATTGAGAGTTTTTATAATAAATGAATGTTGAATTTTGTCAAATGTGTTTTCTGCATTTATTGAGAAGGTCATGGGTGTTTTTTTTCTTTCATTCTGTTAATGTAGTGTATCCTTTGATTGATTTTGTATGTTGAACCATCCTTACATCACAGGGATATATCCCACTTGGTCATGGTGTTTGATCCTTTTAATATACTGTTTAACTCAGTTTGCTAGTATATTATAGAGTATTTTTGGATCTGTATTCATCATGGGTATTGGTTTGTAGTTTTATTTTCTTGTCTTTGTCTGGCTTGGGTATCAAGGTGATGCTGGCCTCATAAAATGAGTTTGGAAATGTTACCACTTAAATTTTTTGAAGAGTTTAAGAAGAACTGATATTAATTCTTCTTCAAATGTTTGGTAGAATTCACTCATGAGGCCATCTAGTCTTTTATTGAACTTTTATTTGTTGGGAGGTTGTTGATTACTGATTCAGTTTCCTTACTTGTTATTGATCTGTTCAGATTTTCTCTTTCTTCAGTATTTCTATTTCTTGGTTTCAGTAGGTTGTATGTTTCTAGGAATTTGTCCATTTCTTCTAAGTTATCCATTTTGTTGGCATATAGTTGTTTATAATTGTCCCTTGTGATCCTTTTTATTTCTGAGGCATCCATTGTGATGTGTCTTCTTTCACTTTTTATTTACTTGAGTCTTTTCTCTTTTTCTTAGTCTAGCTAAGTCAATTTTGTTTATCTTTTCAAAAACCAACTTTTAGTTTTGTTGATTTTTTTCTATTGATTTTTATTCTCTGATTTTTTTTCTGCTCTAACCTTTACTATTTCCTTCTTTTTGCTAACTTGAGCTTTGTTTTTCTTCTTCTAATTCCTTGATGTGTAAAGTTAGATTGTTTGAGATTTTTCTTCTTTTTTAATTTATCCATTTATCACTCTGTACTTCCCTCTTAGTACTGATTTAGCTGCATCCCATAAGTTTTGGGTGTTGTGCTTTTGTTTTCATTTGTCTCAAGATAATGTTTTAAATTCCCTTTTGCTTTCCTTTTTGACCCAATGATCATTCAAGAGTATGTTGTTCAGTTTCCACATATTTGTGAATTTTCCTCTTTCATTGCACTTGGAAAAGATAATTGAAAAATTGATCTTCTTAAATTTGTTAATACTTGTTTCATGATCTAACATGTGATCTACCTTGGAGAATGTTCCCTGAGTGCTTGAGAAGAACATGTATTCTTCTGCTGTTGGGTGGAAAGTTCTGTATGTTTCTGTTAGGATCATTTGGTCTATAGTGTTGTTTGAGTCAGTTGTTTCTTTATTGGTTTTCTGTCTGGATGTTCTGTCTGGTTTTGAAAGTTGGATGTTAAAGTGTCCTACTATTATTGTATTGCTGTCAATTTCTTCCTTCAGATCTGTCAATATTTGTTGTATATATTTAAGTGCTGTGATGTTCAGCACATATATATTTATAATTGTTATGTCTTCCTACTGAATTGACCCTTTACAGTATATAATTACCTTCATTCTCTCTAGAGACACCTTTTGACGTAAAGCCTATTTTGTCCAAGTACAGTCACCCTTGCTGGAGTCCTCTGTGGTGAAGGCTGCTGTGATCCTTCTGTTATCTTTTTCCACCAGGAGGTGGAAGAAAGGGCTAGCTGAGGGAATCCCTCTTGACACTGAGCTGTGCCAGCCTGGGGTATGAGATGACACATATAAAATGCTTTCTACACGTTTTTATGTGACCATCCTCAGTTTTTGTGCTCCACTGGGCTGCTGAAACTTCTTAATTTTATTCCAGAAATCTCCTAGAGCTATTTTCACCAATGAATAGCCACAAATTATTTTTTTTGTGGGGGTACAAAGGCTGGGACCACCTCATCCACCATCTTGCTGATGTCACTCTCCCAACTTTCAGCAAAGATACCATTGTATCATTGGCATTTCTTACTGTTATCCAGTGAAATGTTAGAATTTGTTGAAAAGACGTTTACCCAACATTTGAAACCACTCTAGAATGTATGATGGAAAAATCAAGATGGTGTCATCAAGCCCTTAAAAGTTGTTAGTAGATACACTACAAACATCAAGTAGCTAGCTAGTGGGAAGCAGCTGCAAAGCTCAGGGAGATCAGCTCAGTGCTTTGTGACCACCTAGAAGGGTGGGATAGGGAGGGTGGGAGGGAGAGAGATGCAAGAGGGAAGAGATATGGGGACATATGTATATGTATAACTGATTCATTTTGTTATAAAGCAGAAACTAACATACCATTGTAAAGCAATTATACTCCAATAAAGATGTTAAAAAAAATAAAAAGTAAAATAAAAAATAAAAAATAAAATAAATTAAAAAAAAGAAGCATATAGTGAAATAATAAATGTACTATTTTAAAAATCTTGTATATCATGGGAGATGAAGTTAAAATATGCTTTATATGAATTGTATTTCATGTTCCATTTTACTGAAGTTTTAAAATCCAATTACTAATAATATGGTATGTGCACTTGAAGAATTAAACCACAACAGTGAATTTTTAAAAAGATAAAAAAAGAAAAGAAAAAAAGTTGTCAGTATAATACTAAGCATTATTTTTAAAGAAGTCATTGATTGTAAGATATCAATTCTAGAATGCTAACAAGGTACTCTTTAGAAAATGTTGACTCATAATTTTTTTGGCTTGGCATGATATTTTAAGTAAAATTAAGTTTTTAAGCAAATTTATGTTGAAAAATTCAATATACATACTCTTCTTGGAAACTTTGAGAGAAATAAGAAATTTTTGAAGTGATACTATTTGTGAAAATGCATTATTGATGCTGAAACAAACTGATGCCAAATATTTAGCCAACCTTTCAAACATGTATAATCCTAGAAAAATAAGAAAGAAAATTCACTTCAACTACATATCCCAAGATCAGCTTATCTCTAATCCAAAACTGAATTTTAAAATCAATTTACTTTTCTGTATTGGATAAAATTATACATATTTAAACATTGGTTTATGATCTGAAAAAACAATGTGGCCTTTCATTGTTTAGATGACATAAGAAAATAATGGAATTATAATGAATGTAAGCTAGAGGAATAATGTAAAAATTAATAATTAACATTACTGGACATAATAAGGAATATGTTACTGTGGTACATCAGTGTAAAGGAACTAAAAAAAATAGACTTTTTAAAAATTTTGTAAGGATCTTATTGAAGTATTTTATATACTTATGGCAATGGTTCACTAGACAAACTTTTGAATATTTCTGTAGCTTTGAAATGTACCTAACTGCAAAATCGGTCTCCAATGGAGAATACAACTTCTCAAAATTATTGCCTAAAAACTACTTAAAGTCTTCAATGTCACACACACACGTGAAATAATGTTAAATCTAACATTCATTTCTATAAAAAATCCAACAAAGTAAGCATTTACACTATCGTAAAGAAAGTGTATAACTTTGAAAAGTTATAACATGAAAGCAAGTGTATAACTTTTATGATGATGATTATTTTATCAAGAGATTTTGCATTTCTAACTACTCTGATTAAAATGTTTATGTTCAAAGTGTATTTCTATTTCCAGAATTATTTACCATTTGTAACTATTATATAACGATTAGGCAACTACTATAATCTTACCTAATTTATATAATTGTTATATAAATAGTATACTGACTTAAGATATATTTTATTTGAGGAACAAGTATTTTTCAAAAACTCACTCAAAGATTTCATGTGAGCAGATAGCAGCCCTTTCCAAATCAAATTTTGTCTTCATCAGGAATTGTATGTTTTTTAAGGAACAGAACTCATTCAACTGGTTTAAATTATAAAGGGAAACTTATTTTAGGACAAAGGGATGTTTTGTGGAATAAAAAAAAAAAAAAACTGTAATAAAGCCAGTATCCTGAAAGCCTGGAATCAGTCCCTGAAGAACAATTGAATACCAAGATGCCCAAGGACTCTGTCTTTCTGGCTTTCTTTCTAGGGCCACACAGACTTCCTGTTCCACCAAATATGGTACCTTCTCTCTCTCTGCAGACCAACATTTTCGACTGCCCTTGTACATAGGCAGTTATGGCCAACTTAGCCAGATCCTCTTTGCCCCACTTCCAAATTACCAAAAGACCAGGCTGGCTTTTCGAGCTTGGGTCAGCCAGCTCTGGCTAAGGGAACTGGGCAGTGTGGTGAGGACCCACTTGGCAGAAACCATGAGGTCTCATTCCATGGTTAACACAGGCAAATGTTACAAATGAGCCCCAACTGCTCCATCTTATCATGGAGGCCTTTCTTCCTACCCTGCATTACAGGGAGATCACCCCATCCTGCACAAAACACAAAGCCTTATAAGCTTTAACATTGGGCTTCTCGTCTAGCCACTGAGCTCTTTTAGCTCATGCAAACTCTGACTATTTTTTGGTTTTCAAAGGGATTAGCATGACTGGGGACATAAACAGGGTTCACTTCATGCTGGGAAGCCAAAATTCCTAAAGATCTAGGAACATTGTAAATTTTTGTATTTAAAATTAGTTTTGACCTCATGGACCCCCTGAAAGGGCCTCAGGGACCCCAACCCCCCAGAGGGGACTACACCTTAATAACTGTTGATTTACATTATTCAGTTTATCCTATGGGTTTATTTTAAAAATAAAGGAATTTCTCATGGAACCAAAAAGCTGGAACTGGAAATTGAAGAAAGGGCTGTGACACATGAGTGACTGGAAGAGAGTTTTGGGAACTGAAGCATGGTATCACACAACATTTTATTAGTCCTCATGGAACTGTGTCTGAGTCTATGCAAGAGAGCTTGGACACAGAACCTGAAGTTGCTGTATACACAGGGATTCTGTGAGAGGTGGGAGCCTTGTTGCTCTATGACAAGGTGTCATGATTCGGTGCATGGAGAACACCAATACACATAGGGCTGTTTGGAGCATCATGAACTAGAACTCTTAATACAGACATTAGCATTCTCAAGGCAGGTACTACCAGATGTGTTACTTGTTAATAAAATTTTTAAAAAAATAAAGGAATGGAAACACTAGGTCAAAGATTAAAGGAATGATGTGAAATTTCTGATTTAAAACAAGGTTAATGGATTAATTGAAAGGATAATATCAAACTACTGTATTTTTTAGATTCCTCTGGATACATTTAAAAGAGTAATACAATGAAGTTATTTAAAAATATCAATATTTACAGTGTGCCAGAAATTACATCTTTTATAAATATTTAAATTCATAGTAAAAATTCTGAGGTCAAATTTCAAATGGGTGAAGCAACACTCTTCTTCAAAATTCTTTTAGAGTGCTTGAGACTAAAAACTTTGAAACCTTCAAAATCTACAACACTGACTCTCATTGCTGGCTCTGCATTAGAATCACTTGGGGACATTTAAAAAACATTGGTGGGGTTTCCCTGGTGGCACAGTGGTTAAGAATCTGCCTGCCAATGCAGGGGACATGGGTTTGAACCCTGGTCCGGAAGATCCCACATGCCACGGAGCAATTAAGCCCATGCACCACAACTACTGAGCCTGCGCTCTAGAGCCCGTGAGCCACAACTACTGAGCCCGTGAGCCACAACTACTGAAGCCTAGAGCCTGTGCTCTGCAACGAGAGAAGCCACCACAATGAGAATCCCGTGCACTGCAACGAAGAGTAGCCCCTGCTTGCCACAACTAGAGAAAGCCCGCATGCAGCAATGAAGACCAAAAGCAGCCAAAAATAAATAAATAAAATAAATAAATTTTAAATAAATAAAAGAAAAAATATTGATGACTGGATGCATTGATTGTTTTAGGGTGGGTCCTGGGCGAGCAATCAGTATTGAGGACCACAGATGTAGAAGCAGCCCTAGTGCTGCTGATATTGCTCCTGGGGGCTTCATTTAAGGATATCGTCTCCTTTGGCCACTGAAGCCTCTGCCAGTGCTGGTACGGAAGCACATTGCTGCCTGCCATCCAAAATATTTAGCAAATAATATTAATCAAAAGTGAGATAAAATTGTTATATAATAGAACTTTAACTAGCTAAATGTGTGTTTTGAAAATGAAAATATTGAAGGGAAATATACTAAAATGTTAGTAGTGATAAAATTAACTCGGTATTGGGATTGCAGAGAAAGTTTTCAGTTTCTTAATACTTTTCTATTTTTTATCATAAATGTATATGATTTTTTTTCGAATCAGAAAAAGAGTAGCTTCCAAAGACAAATTATGAGTGTTCCCCTTAAAAATAAACTTGCTGTTTTTAATTCCACCCCCAAAGCCCAGTCACAAGGAGTAAATCATATTATCAAAACTGCTGCCTGTGATTGATGTGTCTCTGATTTCATGTGATCCTGCATTATGCAAGTAAGTTACATGAATACAATTAAGGATTTTTAGATGTCCTTTCCTCTGGTTTCATTGTGTCATAATTTGATTTACCAATCATGGAAAAAAAATAAGAAAAAGGAAAAAAAAAAAGAGTGTAATAGGCACCACTTATGAGTATAAGCTCATGCATTTATCAAGTCGTTGTTATTCACTATCTCAAGAGAAAAAATTCTACCTAGCTTTTATCCCCATGTTTTTCTATCAATAAACTTATTTTCCTTTCACCTAATTGCAAAAGGCTGTTTCTTGAAAGGATGAGTTTGTTATGCTCGTTGTTCATGAAGGCACCATCTCTATGGAGACCCATGCACAGAACATGGAGGTCAGGAAGATAAGGCTGTTTTCCCTGGAATGACCTTTCTCCACATGGTACTTTAGAAATATATTGAATTCGTTTGCTAAAACAGAATATAAAGTCGTTTCTTTGAAAATCAAGCTCTCTGAAAATAAATCAAAATACCTATTTGGTGCCTTTATCTCAGATCAATCTGGTTAAATTTCTGATTTTTCATGAAAGTAAATTAAAGTATATAATATATGTGCATAACACACACACACACAATGTGACAGTGTGATTAAAGGCTAGTCACTTCCTTTGGTCACAGTTCAAGGGTTCAGAAAGTTCCTTTGTGAGGGCTACTACTTTGAGATTATAATCTGTGTCCTTAATGCACTTTATTTTCTAGTTCCTTAAATTCTTAAATTCGTTACTCTCTGGAGCTGTAGGGAGAGGGTGAATGTGGTGAGCGTGTGCTTTGGAGTCATACAGACGTGGGTTCAAACATTTTTATAGCTTATTAATTAAATGGCCCTAGGAAAGTTATGCTCCATGAGCCTCCATTCCTTCATCTTTATTATGAGAATAGCAACACTGATTATCTCACAGAATTCTGAGACATTTCTTGTGAAGGATATAGTAAGTGTTCAAAACCATTTAGTCCTTCTCTTTCTCACCCTGTCTTAGTCCATTTGGGCTGCTATAACAAAAATACCATAGACTGAGGAACAACAGAAATTTATTTCTACAGTTCTGGAGTCTGGGAAGTCTAAGTTCAAGGTGCTGGCAGACTCAGTGTCTGGGTATCTAGTGAGAGCCTGCTTCCTGCTTCATAGACAGCTGTCTCCTTGGTGTGTCCTCATGTGGCAGAAGGGATGAGGGGGTGCTCTGTGGTCTCTTTTATAAGAACACTAATGCCATTCATGCAGGCTCCACCCTCTTGACCTAATCACCTCTGAGAGACCCCGCCTCAAATACCATCAGATTGGATGTTAGGATTTAACATAAGTTTGGGGGGGCACACAAACAGTCTATAGACTCCCCCTCCATCTCTTTATTTTTATAGAATACATAGGCTTTAGATAATAAAAAGTGAGACCATTGTCTCAGGCATTCAGAGAAGGGGTGGCGTGGAAGAGCAAGACCAGTTCTTATCTAGGGACTGTGCAAAGGTCAAGAGACATTCTGGCCCTTTCCCACAAGTGCTTCCAAGTTTCACCTGCCTGCTTTTTAACTTCAGAGATGGGAACATTCACAAATTCGATCAGCTTTTTGCCTGGGGCCAGGGTCAAAAATAGAGACACACCGAGATTGGTCAATTCTGCCACAGTAAATCATTAGGCATCTTCTCTAATTTTTTTTTTTTTTTCATTTAACAAACCACCTTCCTTTATGTTTGCTCAGCCTCAACTATTAAATTTCTTTCTTCTTCTCTCAAACATGTTTACTGTCAGAGTAACATAATTCAAAAGCACAATTAACAAAAAAAGGAGACATTTTAGGCAAATAAGAAACAGGATCCATTTAATGCTCCTGGCATCCCACTACACACTGACCTCAATAAGAATTAAAAACATCTCAACCGTAGCATGATAAAGGTGTCTGAAGCCTGGGGTGAAAGTTGCAAGCTGCTCACCTGAGCCTTCTTACTACCTAGAGCTTAAACTTCCTTAATTTTACTCCAAATAATTTATCCAGGGGTGACAAAATATCAGTGGGAAAACATGAGTTGTTTAAACTACGTACTGAAGAATCTGAATATACTGTGAAAAACCCTTGAGGTTTCTCACAAGAAAGAAGCAACATTAATCGTAAAGTATGTCATCATTAAGATGATTATCTAAGGGGAAAAATTACCAATATTAATTTTGCTATGATAGATCCATAACTATTTTTTTTCTCTATAGCAACATATAATATGTTCCCATGGATACCTTTTGCTCATCTGAAAAAAAAAAAAAACAGTGCTAATAAAGAATGTGCTTTTCATATCACCCTGGTTACCTAAATGGCAAATGCTAAATTATAGATATTTGATTGATCGAAACTTCAGGAGTTGGAAGCAGCCTCAAAATTCATTTAAATCCTAATTATTTACTTTGCTAATTACCTAAATAAAATATTTTCTTTACAAGTGAAGTCACTGATTAGGCAAAATGAATGCTAACAATTTTGTTTTGATTTAGTTATACTTTTACACCAAAATGAAGTATGCAGTTTTAAACAGTAGGAAAATGAGCAAAGGAAAAACTCATTTCATTTTTTTAAACATATGACTACTAAATTTGTTTCATTTACAAAATATTCTACAGTAAGTAAGCATGGACACATATATGATACTTAGACTGCATTTTGGTTCCAATCCCAACCATAACTGTAGCTTGTTCAGAGGGAAAATGGATCTATTGTTTTCTTGCCTTTCTTGCTTATTGCTTCTTCATTCCATTGTTCATGATATTGTAAGTCAATAAAGGAAAGAGAGTCAAATGCTGATTTTTTTTAGCACTTCTGGCTCAAAATGAGTTTGGGGAGAGTAAGGAAAAATGGTGGATGAAGCAGGCTGAGGAGGGGTGCTGGATTATACTTACCAGTGGGCTGCTTATAGAAAAGAGGAGTTGTGTCAGGAGCGAAGGCAGAAGAACATAATACAGGCACACATGGGAAAGAAAAAATGAGGTGGGACTCTTATGAGCTGAATTGTGTTTCCGCCCCACCCCATCCCCCCAAATTTATATGTTGAAATCCTAACCCTTAGTATCTCCCTTGTGAATGTATTTGGAGATACAGTCTTTAAGGAGGTAATTAAGGTTAGATGGGGTCGCTGGGGTGGGCCCTAAGCCAGTGACTGGTGTCCTTTTAAGAAGAGGAGATTCAGATATAGACAGACACAGAATGATCACAAGGAAGGGAAAAGACAGCCATTTATAAGCCAAGAACAGCCTCAGAAGAAACCAACCCTGCCAACACCTTGATCTTAGACTTTCAGTGTACTGATCTGTGAGGAAATAAATGTCTGCTGTATAAGCACCCAGTCTGTGGTACTTTTTTGTCCCTAGCAAATGAGCACAAGACCAATTATAAGATTGGTTAGCAAGTTGTTACATATTCTGTGGTAGTACCTCTCTCTGTAACACTCACACTAAACCTGATCCTATAAATTTTAGCAAATTTACTAAAGTCATGAAATGTTTGGAAGCTGGTGAAGCAAGGAATAAAGATGAACCCTGCATGAGAAATGAAGTTACATGTAATACTACTCAAAGTCACAGGAGAACTGCAGAAAATTCTCAAAGTGGGAATTTCAGACTTTGGAGAGATACACTAAGACCGTATGTATCAATTAGAAAGTCAAATGGGAAATTCTGTTAAACTTTTTGTGAAATCACAGGCTTGAGTTTAGTATTTAAACCATGCTTCATTGATGAACAACTTCTTAAGGAATTGGAGTCCTACACATATAGACTTGCCTGAAGAATAGTGCTCTTCTCAAGGAAAAGGTTATTATCCTGAACCAAGGTGCAGCTTTTGGAGCAGTGAGAGGAAAGAGGACAGGCACCTAACCAGCCAGATCAAGGAAGTGGACCTTTAACATCAAAGGAGGCTAAGTTGTCATGGCCTGGTGTTTTCAACCTTGTTTTGAATTGGAGGTTTGGGGCTTGATATTTGAAGGTAAGATGTCTGTAAAAAGCATTATTTCATAAACTTCAGAACAGAGTCATGGTAACCTTCATTTTTATTAACCTTAGTTATTGGCTAAGGTTATGGAAAGTATTCAATATTGGAAATATTGAAGTAATATTTTCTTGGTTGTCATCAGCATTACAAGACGGGACATCAGAAGACTCAGCCCCCGACACCTCACCTTTCAGTAATGAATGAACAGAATCCATCCTTGAGGCATAAGCCAGCTGTGTCTTAATGACACTAAAATGCAACTGTCTTAAACTAGGTTTGTGGTCTAAATGATTGTTGGAAGTGCAGCCTTCACACTGAAATTTTTTGCCCTGACAAGAAGTTTGGGTGAAGCATTCTGTTTCAGTTGGAATGTTTAGGTACAACTGGTCTATGACACACCAGGTAAATCTGTCTGTTCTGCCTTCTTCTTGATGTGATACAAACTATAGAGCCTTACGCAGGGCTCCTTGATGAGCCCCCAAAATTGGTAGTCAGCAGCTCCTTTTAGAGAGCCACAGTTGCTGTTCTGAATGAGGGAAATTTGTGCAATTCTGCGATTAAACTGAACTCATGAGAGACAAAGTCACCAGTCCTCCAGGAGTGAGAACAGTTGAGTAGAAATGGACTCATAGCATTAGATCTTCACAGCCTAGCAAATAATGATTCAGTTTTTACCCTGAGCTTCTGTTAGTTTTAACTGGAGGTCTTTGTTTCTAGACATGAATAAGAAAGGGATCCTCCCTTATTCTTTCCATTTCAGTGTACTTCCTGTGCAACCAGGAAGTACAAAAAGTAGCTTTTGTCTGCTATAAACATTCCATATTCCTCTAAGTAAATAAATGCCTATAAACTGTGAAAGGCAGCCAAGAGCCATATAGCAAAATAGGCTCTAGAGTTAGAAACACCGTTTATCCCAACTCTGCCACTTATTTGTGGGCTGAATTTGAAAATGTACTTTACGTATCTGTCTCTCATTTTCCTCATTTGTAAAATGAGGATAGTCATCCACTTTTTTTTGGTTGCAACATGGAGCATTCAATGATGTAATGTTTGAAAGCACTCAGTACCAAGTTGGGCATATAATAAATATAAAATAATTGGTATTGTTATCAAGGACTATTGGCTTGATCCATTTCAGTATGCCAGTAGTTGGGTTTTCTTTTTTTTTTTCTTTTTGATTTAGTACAACCAGTTTATTCAATTTTTCTCAAGTTATAATGACCTTATATTGTAGATGTAACAGGCGTTAAAGTTATTTATTACTCTCTATCATAGCAGAGGAACATTACCATCATTGTTCAAAACTGTTCAGTGCCACTGAAGTCAGGTATGTCACATGTGGTCTCCACCAGGCTGGAGATGATGAGGAAGTTGTGTGTATCCCCTAGGGTTAGGTAGCATACATTTTATTTCTGCCTGCCTGCTGTGTGTTCAGACATACAGCCTTTGGTAGTGTTATGAGCAAAAGATATATGTCTGTCTTTAAAGAAGATATATGTTTCAGAAAACAAAACAGAGACACTCAAAAATTGTTTGAAAACAATGAGGAAAGTCAACAAAACAAAGCACTGTGTTACAAGAGGAACATAAGTATCAAAAGGAGACAATGGAACTCCAAATTTGAGAGATTCCTGGAAAGAGTGGTTTGAGTTGAATTTGAGGTGATAAAGATGAACTTCTAGAAATTAGCCATTTGCCTACATGTTCTAAATAAATTAAGTTGTGAATAAGATTTATCTTTATCATAGCCTTAAGATGGGAATAAAGTGATTCTTAGAATGGAAGAACATAAACATTTATTGAGCACCTTTAAGTTGAAAGCATAATGTTAGGCCTGTTCATTCATTTCATTCACATTTTATCTACATGTGCTGGTCACTATTCTAATATGGCTTACTTTATCCTTCTTTTACCAATGGTGAGACTGAAACTCAAAAATAAGAAACTGACTCAAAGTTGCATGCTATGTGGCAGATGTGGAATTGAAACTCATCTGCTTGCCCATAAACCAAGCCCTGCACATCATAGCATGTATGCTAATTAAAAAGAAATAAAAGTTACGGACATTGGAGAAATGCTATAAAGAAAGTTTTCTTTTCCTTAGCAAATCCTCCAATCTTCCAGTGATAGGCAGATCTCCCTGTGTTTTTTACTCACTGGATATATTAGAACTAGATCTCTGTAGCTCTGTGAGGTGAGAATTACTAGGTTAACTACCTAAGTTTGGTGAAAAAAAATCTCCTGTGATAAACATTATTTACAAAATGAAATGAAAACAGTTTTCTACAAAAAAGAAATGCTAACAAATATGCTTTCTGAAACAAATATTTATAAATCTCATCATCACAAATCATCATTTGATAGAAATATTTCTACTATGGCATTCAATATTATGGAAATTTTCTTTGTCTTACTTTAGTAAAAAAACATAGAAACTCAACTTTATTGTAATAAAATAGCAAATAATATAAACTTAATTTAAATGCTATGGTAATATGTAAACACTCTCCAATCTTATTTCTTAACTCTCTAAACAAGTATAATAATTAATCTAAAGCTTTATCTTCTTTGTTTTTTCACATTTTTATTGGAGTGTAATTGCTTTACAATGGTGTGTTAGTCTCTGCTTTATAACAAAGGGAATCCGCTATACATATACATATATCCCCATATCTCCTCCCTCTTGCGTCTCCCTCTCACCCTCCCTATCGCACTCCTCTAGGTGGACACAAAGCACCGAGCTGATCTTCCTGTGCTATGCGTCTGCTTCCCACTAGCTATCTATTTTACATTTGGTAGTATATATAAGTTCATGTCATTCTCTCACTTTGTCCCACCTTACCCTTCCCCTTCCCCATGTCCTCAGCTCCATTCTGTACACCTGCGTCTTTATTCCTGTCCTGCTGATAGGTTCTTCAGAACCTTTTTCTTTTTTAGATTCCGTATATATATGTGTTAGCATATGGTATTTATTTTTCTCTTTCTGACTTACTTCACTCTGTATGACAGTCTCTAAGTCCATCCACCAAACAACAAATAACTCAATTTCGTTTTATTTTATGGCTGAGTAATATTCCATTGTATATATGGGTCACATCTTCTTTATCCATTCATCTGTCGATGGACACTTAGGTTGCTTCCATGTCGTGGCTATTGTAAATAGAGCTGCAATGAACATTTTGGTACATGACTCTTTTTGAATTATGGTTTTCTCAGATTATGTGCCCAGCAGTGGGATTGCTGGGGGGTGTGGTAGTTCTATTTTTAGTTTTTTAAGGAACCTCTATACTGTTCTACATAGTGGCTGTATCAATGTACATTCCCACCAACAGTGCAAGAAGGTTCCCTTTTCTCCACACACTCTCCAGCATTTATTGTTGGTAGATTTTTTGATGATGGCCATTCTGACTGGGTGAGGTGATACCTCATTGTAGTTTTGATTTGCATTTCTCTAATGATTAGTGATGCTGAACATCTTTTCATGTGTTTATTGACAAACTTATAACTTCTTTGGAGAAATGTCTATTTAGGTCTTCTGCCCATTTTTGATTAGGTTGTTTGTTTTTTGATATTGAACTGCATGAGCTGCTTGTAAATTTTGGAGATTAATCCTTTGTCAGCTGCTTCATTTGCAAATATTTTCTCCCATTCTGAGGGTTGTCTTTTCATCTAACTTATGATTTCCTTTGCTGTACAAAAGCTTTTAAGTTCCATTAGGTCCCACTTTTTATTTTTGTTTTTATTTCCATTTCTCTAGGAGGTTGGTCAAAAAGGATCTTCCTGTGATTTATGTCAGAGACTGCTCTGCCTATATTTTCCTGTAAGAGTTTTATAGTGTCTGGCCTTACATTTAGGTCTTTAATCTATTTTGAGTTTATTTTTGTGTATGGTGTTAGGGAGTGTTCTAATTTGATTCTTTTACATGTAGCTGTCCAGTTTTCCCAGCACCACTTATGGAAGAGGCTGTCTTTACTCCACTGTATATTCTTTCCTCCTTTGTCAAAAATAAGGGGACCATATGTGCGTGGGTTTATCTCTGGGCTTTCTACCCTGTTCCATTGATCTGTATTTCTGTTTTTGTGCCAGTATCATACTGTTTTGATTACTGTAGCTTTGTAGTATAGTCTGAAGTCTGGGAGCCTTATTCCTCCAGTTCCATTTTTCTTTTTCAAAATTGCTTTGGCTATTTGGGGTCTTTTCTGTTTCTGTACAGACTGTGAAATTTTTTTGTTTTAGTTCTGTGAAAAATGCCATTGGTAGTTTCATTGGGATTGCATTGAATCTGTAGATTGCTTTGGGTAGTATACTCATTTTCACAATGTTGATTCTTCCAATCCAAGAACATGGTATATCACTCCAGCTGTTAGTATCATCTTTAATTTCGTTCATCAGTGTCTTATGGTTTTCTGCATACAGGTCTTTTGTCTCCTAAGTAGGTTTATTCCTAGGTATTTTTTTCTTTGTGTTACAGTGGTAAGTGGGAGTGTTTTCTTAATTTCTCCTTCAGATTTTTCATCATTAGTGTATAGGAATGCAAGAGATTTCTGTGCATTAATTTTGTATCCTGTAACTTTACCAGATTCATTATTAGCTCTAGTAGTTTTCTGGTAGTGTCTTTAGGATTCTCTATGTATAGTATCTTGTCATCTGCACACAGTGACAGCTTTACTTCTTCTTTTCTGATTTGGATTCTTTTTATTTCTTTCTCTTCTCTGATTGCTGTGACTAAAACTTCCAAAACTATGTGGAGTAATAGTGGTGAGAGTGGACAACCTTGTCTTCTTCCTGATCTTAGAGGAAATGGTTTCAGTTTTTCACCATTGAGAGCGATGTTGGCTGTGAGTTTGTCATATATAGCCTTTATTATGTTGAGGTAAGTGCCCTCTATGTCTACTTTCTGGAGGGTTTTTATCATAAACGGGTGTTGAATTTTGTTGAAAGCATTATCTGCATCTATTTAGATGATCATAGGCTTTTTCTCCTTCAAATTGTTAATATGGTTTATCACATTGATTGATTTGCATATATTGAAGAATCTTTGCATTCCTGGGATAAACCCTACTTGATCATGGTGTATGATCCTTTTAATGTGCTGTTGGATTCTGTTTGCTAGTATTTTGTTGAGGATTTTTGCATCTATGTTCATCAGTGATATTGGCCTGTAGTTTTCTTTCTTTGTGACATCTTTGTCTGTTTTGGTATCAGCGTGATGATTGCCTCGTAGAATGAGTTTGGGAGTGTTCCTCCCTCCGCTATATTTTGGAAGAATTTGAGAAGGATAGGTGTTAACTCTTCTCTAAATGATTGATAGAATTCGCCTGTGAAGCCATCTGGTCCTGGGCTTTTGTTTGTTGGAAGATTTTTAATCACATTCTCAATTTCAGTGCTTGTGATTGGTCTGTTTATATTTTCTGTTTCATCCTGGTTCAGTCACAGAAAGTTGGGCTTTTCTAAGAATTTGTCCATTTCTTCCAGGTTGTCCATTTTATTGACATATAGTTACTTATAGTAATCTCTCATGATCCTTTGTATTTCTTCAGTGTCAGTTGTTACTTCTCCTTTTTCCTTTCTAATTCTATTGATTTGAGTCTTCTCCCTTTGTTTCTTGATGAGTCTAGCTAATGGTTTATCAATTTTGCTTATCTTCTCAAAAACAGCTTTTAGTTTTATTGATCTTTGCTATCATTTCCTTCATTTGTTTTTCATTTATTCCTGAT
The DNA here is from genome assembly GCF_965194805.1 of Balaenoptera borealis. NCBI lineage: Eukaryota > Metazoa > Chordata > Mammalia > Artiodactyla > Balaenopteridae > Balaenoptera > Balaenoptera borealis. The sequence continues at coordinate 45,376,556 of NC_138861.1, forward strand.
CTGATCCTTATGATTTCTTTCCTTCTGCTAACTTTGGGGTTTTTTGTTTTTCTTTCTCTAATTGCTTTAGGTATAAGGTTAGGTTGTTTATTTGAGATATTTCTTCTTTCTTGAGGTAGGATAGTACTGCTGTAAACTTCCCTCATAGAACTGCTTTTGCTGCATCCCATAGGTTTTGGGTCATCGTTTCATTGTCATTTGTTTCTAGGTATTTTTTGATTTCCTCCTGGATTGCTTAAGTTATCTCTTGGTTGTTAAGAATTTTTTCACGTCCATGTGTTTGTATTTTTTAGATTTTTTCCCTGTAATTGATATCTAGTCTCATAGCATTGTGGTCGGAAAAGATACGTGATAAGATTTCAATTTTCTTAAGTTTACCAGGGCTTAATTTGTGACCCAAGATATGATCTATCCTGGAGAATGTTCCCTGAGCACTTGAGAAGAATGTGTATTCTGTTGTTTTTGGGTGGAATGTCCTATAAATATCAATTAAGTCCATCTTGTTTAATGTATCAGTTAAAGCTTGTGTTTCCTTATTTATTTTCATTTTGGATGATCTGTCCATTGGTTAAAGTGGGGTGTTAAAGTCACCTACTATGATTGTGTTACTGTCGATTTCCCCTTTTATGGTTGTTAGCCTTTGCCTTATGTATTGTGATGCTCCTATGTTGTGTGCATAAATATTTACAAGTGTTATATCTTCTTCTTGGATTCATCCCTTGATCATTATGTAGTATCCTTCTTTGTCTCTTGTAATAGTCTTTATTTTAATGTCTATTTTGTCTTTATATGAGAATATAAATTCCATTTAAAGTCTGTTTGTCTGATATGAGAATTGCTACTCCAGTTTTCTTTTGATTTCCATTTGCATGGAATATTTTTTCCCTCATTTTCAGTCTGTATGTCCCTAGGTCTGAAGTGCGTCTCTTGCATACAGCATATATATAGGTCTTGTTTTTGTCTCCATTCAGCCAGTCTACGTCTTTTGGTTGGAGCATTTAATTCATTTACATTTAAGGAAATTTTCGATATGTATGTTCCTATTACCATTTTCTTAATATTTTGGGTTTGTTATTGTAGGTCTTTTCCTTCTCTTATGTTTCCTGTCTAGAGGAGTTCCTTTAGCATTTGTTGTAAAGCTGGTTTGGTGGTGCTGAATTCTCTTAGCTTTTGCTTGTCTTTAAATGTTTTACTTTCTCCATCGAATCTGAATGAGATCCTTGCTGGGTAGAGTAAACTTGGTGGTAGGTTTTCCCCTTTCATCACTTTAAATATGTCTTGCCACTCTCTTCTGGCTTGCAGAGTTTCTGCTGAAAGATAAGCTGTTAACCTTATGGGGATTCCCTTGTATGTTATTTGTTGTTTTTCCCTTGCTGCTTTTAATATTTTTTTCTTTGTATTTAATTTTTGATAGTTTGATTAATATGTGTCTTGGCGTGTTTCTCCTTGGATTTATCCTGTATGGGACTCTCTGAGCTTCCTGGACTTGATTGACTATTTCCTTTCCCATATTAGGGAAGTTTTCAACTATAATCTCTTCTAATATTTTCTCAGTCTCTTTCTTTTTCTCTTCTTCTTCTGGGAACCCTATAATTCAAATGTTGCTGCATTCAATGTTATCCCAGAGGTCTCTGAGACTGTCCTCAATTCTTTTCATTCTTTTTTCTTTATTCTGCTCTGCAGTAGTTATTTCCACTATTTTATCTTCCAGGTCACTTATCCGTTCTTCTGCCTCAGTTATTCTGCTATTGATTCCTTCTAGAGAAATTTTTATTTCATTTCCTGTGTTGTTCATCACTGTTTGTTTCCTCTTTAATTCTTCTAGGTCCTTGTTAAGCATTTCTTGTATTTTCTCACTTCTATTTCCAAGATTTTGGATCATCTTTTGCTATCATTACTCTGAATTCTTTTTCAGGTAGTCTGCCTATTTGCTCTTCATTTGTTTGGTCTGGTGGGTTTTTACCTTGCTCCTTCATCTGCTGTGTGTTTCTCTGTCTTCTCATTTTGCTTAACTTACTGTGTTTGGGGGTCTCCTTTTCTCAGGCTGCAGGTTCGTAGTTCCTGTTGTTTTTGGTATCTGCCCCCAGTGGCTAAGGTTGGTTCAGTGGGTTGTGTGGGCTTCCTGGTCGATGGGATTAGTGCCTGTATTCTGGTGGATGAGGTGGATCTTTTCTTTCTGGTGGGCAGGACCACGTCTGGTGGTGTGTTTTGGCGTGTCTGTGACCTTATTATGATTTTAGGTAGCCTCTCTGCTATTGGGTGTTGTTGTGTTTTTTTCTTGCTAGTTGTTTCACATAGTGTGTCCAGTACTGTAACTTGCTGGTTGTTGAGTGGTGCTGGGTCTTAGTGTTGTGATGGAGATCTCTGGGGCAGCTTTCACCATTTGATATTACATGGAGCTGGGAGGTCTCTGGTGGACCAATGTCCTGAACTTGTTTCTCCCACCTCAGAGGCACAGGCTTGATATCCGACTGGAACACCAAGACCCTGTCAGCCACACGGCTCTGAAGAAAGGGAGAAAAAAAGAAAGAAAAAAATAAAAAGAAATACAGTTATTAAAATGAAAAATTATTATAAATAAAAAAATTAAAAAGTAATAAAAAATAAAAAAGGAAAGAAAGAAAGAAAGAAGGAAAGAAGAGAGCTACCAATCCAAAAAGGAATCCACCAATGATAACAAGCACTGAAAACTCTACTTAAAAAAAAAAAGACAGACAGAACCCTAGGACAAATGGTGAAAGCAAAGCTATACAGACAAAATCACACAGAGAATCATACACATACACACTTACATAAAGATAAAATGGAAATATATATATATTTATACATATATAAAAAGGAAGAGAGCAACCAAATCAATAAACAAATCTACCAAAGATAATAAACTCTAAATACTAAAGTAAGATAAACATAAAACCAGAAACCAGTCAGTCACATACAGCAAACCCCAAGTCTACAGTTGCTCTCAAAGACCACTGCCTCAATTTTGGGATGATTCATTGTCTATTCAGGTATTCCACAGATGCAGGGCACATCAAGTTGATTGTGCAGATTTAATTCACTTCTCCTGAGGCTGCTGGGAGAAATTTCCCTTCCTCTTCTTTGTTTGCACAGCTCCTGGTATTCAGCTTTGGATTTGGCCCCACCTCTGCCTGTAGGTCACCTGAGGGCATCTGTTCTTCCCTCAGACAGGACGGGGTTAAAGTAACAGCTGATTAGGGGGCTCTGGCTCACTCAAGCCAGGGAGACAGAGGGGTACGGAATGTGGGGTGAGCCTGCAGCGGCAGAGGCCAGCGTGAAGTTGCAACAGCCTGAGGTGCGCCATGCATTCTCCCAGGGAAGTTGTCCCTGGATCACGGAACCCTGGCAGGGGCGGGCTGCACAGGCTCCCAGGAGAGGAGGTGTGGACAGTGACCTGTGCTTGCACACAGGCTTCTTGGTGGCTGAGGCAGCAGCCTTAGCATCTCATGCCTGCCTCAGGTGTCTGAACTGATAGCCATGGCTCACGCCTTTGTCTGGAGCTCGTTTAGATGGTGCTTTGAATCCCCTCTCCTTGCACACCCCGAAACAATGGTCTCTTGCCTCTTAGGCATGTTCAAGTATTTTCCTGGATTCCTTCCTGGCTAGCTGTGGCGCACTAGACTCCTTCAGCCTGTGTTCACGCAGCCAACCCCAGTCCTCTCCCTGGGATCTGAACTCTGAAGCCCGAGCCTCAGCTCCCAGCCCCCACCCACGCTGGTGGGTGAGCAGACAAGTCTCTCAGGCTGGTGAGTGCTGCTGCACACCGATCCTCTGTCCAGGTTTCTCTCCACTTAGCCCTTTGCCTCCCTGTTGCTGGGCTCTCCTCTGTGGCTCCAAAGCTTCCTCCCTGCCACCCCCTGTCTCCACCAGTGATGGGGCTTCCTATTGTGTGGAAACTTTTCCTCCTTCACAGCTCCCTCTCAGAGGTGCAGGTCCTGTCCCTATTCTTTTGTCTCTGTTTTTTCTGTTTTCTTTTGCCCTACCCAGATACATGGGGAGTTTCTTGCCTTTTGGGAAGTCTGAGGTCTTCTTTCAGCGTTCAGTAGGTGTTCTGTAGGAGTTGTTCCACATGTAGCTGTATTTCTGATGTATTTGTGGGAGGATGGTGATTTCCACATCTTACTCCTCCGCCTTCTTGAAGGTCTCCCCCTAAAGCTTTATCTTCTTGAAGCACTAGTACAAATAACATTTTTACCATAATATGTCTTAGCAAGTTTTTCTCATTGACTGTTAGTTGAAATTAATGACCTATGGTTTAAAAAATTTTTGATCAAGAATGAATTAAACATGTTTGGGGCTTATTTTTTGTTAATTTTTATACCAAATACATGTTTGTATAAATAAAACTGCATCTTTACCTATCTATTGCATTTGTCATCTATTATCTATCTTCTATTTGTCTATCATCTACCTATCTACCAATCTCTTTATCTTTTGTTGATGTATCTATCCATCATCTATCTATCTATCCATCCTCTATTTGTCTATCTATCATCTGTATCCTACACTTATACCTTCCCCTCTCCATCTCCCTGTTCCTTCTCTTTAACCTCCCCACAAACTTCCCTCTCTCTCCCTTCCTCTTTTGGGCTCTCCTCACTGCTTCTTTATCTCTCTTTTTAACTTTTCTTTCCTTTCCTTTCCTTTTTTTTTTTTTCTTTTGTTTTGTTTTGTAAAAGACTAAATGGAAACCTTAACTAAATAGAGTTGGGAGACTAAAAAGGGGAATTATCATGCGCTGTGATGATAGCAGAGCTCAATAGACAGAAGAAAGACTCTTCTTCTTTCCTGGTGAGGACTCAGCCAATGAAAAACCATGGCCTCTTTGTTTAATACATCCCTCCTGGCTTCCTTTGCCGCTCTAAAAAGGTGTTCTTCACATGCTGTGCAGGACTTGCACATGGCTCGCATGGTTGCAGACCTTGAATAACAATTCTCTGCTGATCCTGGATGAACCATCTTTGCTTGATATCTAGCAGTCTATTTATTTCAGGTCAACAGTTTATTCATCCTGCTCATCCTTTGATACAGATTTACTTGCAAATTTTCTGCTCTTATTTATAATATGATGAGGTAACAATGCAAATATTACTCAACATAATGTTAACTAGTGCCTCTTGTGGATTTTTGTTCCTTAAAACTCTTTTGGCATTTTTAGTTAAGGAACATAATTCTCATATCAAAATTTCAAAAGGTAAGAAACTCCTCTCAACATGGAGCATTTTCACAAAGGATAAGAAATTACATGATTTGGTAAGCAGCAGGAGAGACAGGCAACTTGGAAAAACAGTTTAATTCTTTTTTTTTTTTTTTTTTACTGTAAACTATTATTCTTTTTATTTTTTTTAACATCTTTATTAGAGTATAATTGCTTTACAATGGTGTGTCAGTTTCTGCTTTATACATATGTCCCCGTATCTCTTCATTCTTGCATCTCCCTCCCTCCCACACTCCCTATCCCACCCCTCTAGGTGGTCACAAAGCAACGAGCTGATCTCCCTGTGCTATGCAGCTGCTTCCCACTAGCTATCTATTTTACGTTTGGTTGTGTGTATATGTCCATGCCACTCTCTCACTTTGTCCCACCTTACCTTTCCCCCTCCCCATATCCTCAAGTCCATTCTCTATTAGGTCTGCATCTTTATTCCCGTCTTGCCACTAGGTTCTTCAGACCATTTTCTTTTTCTTTCTTTTTTTTTTTAGATTCCATATATATGTATTAGCATATGGTATTTGTTTTTCTCTTTCTGACTTACTTCAATCTGTATGACAGTCTCTAGGTCCATCCACCTCACTACAAATAACTCAGTTTTGTTCCTTTTTATGGCTGAGAAATATTCCATTGTATATATGGGCCACATCTTCTTTATCCATTCATCTGTTAATGGACACTTAGGTTGCTTTCATGTCCTGGCTATTGTAAATAGAGCTGCAATGAACATTTTGGTACATGACTTTCTTTGAATTATGGTTTTCTAAGAGTATATGCCCAGTAGTAGGATTGCTGGGTCGTATGGTAGTTCTATTTTTAGTTTTTTAAGGAACCTCCATACTGTTCTCCATAGTGGCTGTATCAATTTACTTTCCCACCAACAGTGCAAGAAGGTTCCTTTTTCTCGACACCCTCTCCAACATTTATTGTTTGTAGATTTTTTGATGATGGCCATTCTGACCGGTGTGAGATGATATCTCATTGTAGTTTTGATTTGCATTTCTCTAATGATTAATGATGTTGAGCATTCTTTCATGTGTTTGTTGGCAATCTGTATATCTTCTTGGGGAAATGTCTATTTAGGTCTTCTGTCCACTTTTGGATTGGGTTATTTGTTTTTTTGATATTGAGCTGCATGAGTTGCTTTTATGTTTTGCAGATTAATCCTTTGTCAGTTGCTTCATTTGCAAATATTTTCTCCCATTCTGAGGGTTGTCATTTCGTCTTGTTTATGGTTTCCTTTGCTGTGCAAAAGCTTTTAAGTTTCATTAGGTCCCACTTGTTTATTTTTGTTTTTATTTCCATTTCTCTAGGAGGTGGATCAAAAAGGATCTTGCCGTGAGTTATGTCATGGAGTATTCTGCCTAGGTTTTCCTCTAAGAGTTTGATAGTGTCTGGCCTTACATAAGGTCTTTAATCCATTTTGAGTTTATTTTTGTGTATGAGGTTAGGGAGTGTTCTAATTTGATTCTTTTACATGTAGCTGTCCAGTTTTCCCAGCACCACTTATTGAAGAGGCTGTCTTTTCTCCACTGTATATGCTTGCCTCCTTTATCAAAGGTAAGGTGACCATATGTGTGTGGGTTTATCTCTTTATCAAAGATAAGGTGACCATATGTGCTTTCTATCCTGTTCCATTGATCTATATTTCTGTTTTTGTGCCAGTACCATACTCTCTTGATTACTGTAGCATTGTAGTATATTCTGAAGTCAGGGATCCTGATTCCTCCAGCTCCGTTTTTCCTTCTCAAGATAGTTTTTGCTATTCATGGTCTTTTGTTTCCATACAAATTGTGAAATTTTTTGTTCTAGTTCTGTGAGAAATGCCAGTGGTAGTTTGACTGGCATTGCATTGAATCTGTAGATTGCTTTGGGTAGTATATTCATTTTCACAAAGTTGATTCTTCCAATACAAGAACATGGTATATCTCTCCATCTATTTGTATCATTTTGATTTCTAACATCAGTGTCTTATCATTTTCTGCATACAAGTCTTTTGTCTCCTGAGGTAGGTTTATTCCTAGATATTTTATTCTTTTTGTTGCAATGGTAAATGGGAGTGTTTTCTTAATTTCACTTTCAGATTTTTCAACATTAATGTATAGGAATGCAAGAGATTTCTGTGCATTAATTTTGTATCCTGCTACTTTACCAGATTCGTTGATTAGCTCTAGTAGTTTTCTGGTAGCATCATTAGGAATCTCTATGTATAGTATCATGTCATCTGCAAACAGTGACAGCTATACTTCTCCTTTTCTGATTTGGATTCCTTTTATTTCTTTTTCTTCTCTGATTGTTGTGGCTAAAACTTCCAAAACTATGTTGAATAATATTCGTGAGTGTGGGTAACCTTGTCTTGTTCCTGATCTTAGTGGAAATGGTTTCAGTTTTTCACCATTGAGGACGATGTTGGCTGTGGGTTTGTCATATATAGCCTTTATTATGTTGAGGAAAGTTCCCTCCATGCCTACTTTCTGGAGGGTTTTTCATCATAAATGGGTGTTGAATTTTGTCAAAAGCTTTCTCTGCATCATTGAAATGATCATACGGTGTTTCTCCTTCAATTTGTTAATATGGTGTATCACGTTGATTGATTTGCATATATTGAAGAATCCTTGCATTCCTGGGATATACCCCACTTGATCATAACGTATGATCCTTTTAATGTGCTGTTGGATTCTGTTTGCTAGTATTTTTTTCAAGATTTTTGCATCTGTGTTCATCAGTGATATTGGCCGTAGTTTTCTTTCTTTGTAACATCTTTGTCTGGTTTTGGTGTCAAGGTGATGGTGGTCTCATAGAATGAGTTTGGGAGTGTTCCTTCCTCTGCAAATTTTTGGAAGAGTTTGAGAAGGATGGGTGTTAGCTCTTCTCTAAGTGTTTGATAGAATTCGCCTGTGAAGCCATCTGGTCCTGGGCTTTTGTTTGTTGGAAGATTTTTAATCACAGTTTCAATTTCAGTGCTTGTGATTGGTCTGTTCATATTTTCTATTTCTTCCTGGTTCAGTCTCAGAAGGTTGTGCATTTCTAAGAATTTGTCCATTTCTTCCAGGTTGTCCATTTTATTGGCATAGAGTTGCTTGTAGTAATCTCTCATGATCTTTTGTATTTCTTCAGTGTCAGTTGTTACTTCTCCTTTTTCCTTTCTAAATCTATTGATTTGAGTCTTCTCCCTTTTTTTCTTGATGAGTCTGGCTAATGGTTTATCAATTTTGTTTATCTTCTCAAAGAACTAGCTTTTAGTTTTATTGATCTTTGCTAATATTTCCTTCATTTCTTTTTCATTTATTTCTGATCTGATCTTTATGATTTCTTTCCTTCTGCTATCTTTGGGGTTTTTTTGTTTTTCTTTCTCTAATTGCTTTAGGTGCAAGGTTAGGTTGTTTATTCGGGATATTTCCTGTTTCTTGAGGTAGGCTTGTATATCTATAAACTTCCCTCTTAGACCTGCTTTTGCTGCAACCCATAGGTTTTGGGTCATTGTGTTTTCATTGTCATTTGTTTTTGGGTATTTTTTGATTTCCTCTTTGATTTCTTCAGTGATCTCTTGGTTATTAAGTAGTGTGTTATTTAGCCTCCATGTGTTTGTATTTCTTACAGATTTTTTCCTGTAATTGAATCTAGTCTCATAGCATTGTGGTCAGAAAAGTTACTTGATATGATGTAAATTTTCTTAAATTTATCAAGGCTTGATATGTGACCCAAGATATGATCTATCCTGGAGAATGTTCCCTGAGCACTTGAGAAGAATGTGTATTCTGTTGTTTTTGGGTGGAATGTCCTATAAATATCAGTTAAGGCCATCTTGTTTAATGTATCATTTAAAGCTTGTGTGTCCTTATCTATTTTCATTTTGGATTTGTCCATTGGTGAAAGTGGGGTTTTAAAGTCCCCTACTATGATTGTGTTACTGTCAATTTCCCCTTTTATGGCTGTTAGTATTTGCCTTATGTATTGAGGTGCTCCTACGTTGGGTGCATAAATATTTACAATTGTTATATCTTCTTCTTGGATTGATCCCTTGATCACTATGTAGTGTCCTTCTTTGTCTCTTGTAATGATCTTTGTTTTAAAGTCTATTTTGTATGACATGAGAATTGCTACTCCAGCTTTCTTTTGATTTCCATTTGCATGGAATATCTTTTTCCATCCCTTCACTTTCAGTCTGGGTGTCCCTAGGTCTGAAGTGGGTGTCTTGTAGACAGCATATATATGGGTCTTGTTTCTGTATCCATTCAGCCAGTCTATGCCTTTTGGTTGAAGCATTTAGTCCATTTACATTTACATTTAAGGTAATTATCAATATGTACGTTCCTATTACCATTTTCTTAATTGTTTTGGGTTTATTATTGTTGGTCTTTTCCTTCTCTTGTGTTTCTTGCCTAGAGAAGTTCCTTTAGCATTTGTTGTAAAGCTGGTTTGGTGGTGCTGAACTTTCTCAGCTTTTGCTTGTCTGTAAAGGTTTTAATTTCTCCATCAAATCTGAATGAGGTCTTTGCTGGGTAGAGTATTCTTGGTTGTAGGTTTTTCTCTTTCATTATTTTAAATATGTTCTGCCACTCCCTTCTGGCTTGCAGAGTTTCTGCTGAAAGATCAGCTACTAACCTTATGTGGATTCCCTTATATGTTACTTGTTTTTCCCTTGCTGCTTTTAATATTTTTTCTTTGTATTTAACTTTCGATAGTTTGTTTAATATGTGTCTTGGCATGTTTCTCCTTGGATTTATTCTGTATGGGACTCTCTGTGTTTCGTGGACTTGATTAAATATTTCCTTTCTCATATTAGGGAAGTTTTCAACTATAATCTCTTCAAATATTTTCTCAGTCCCTTTCTTTTTCTCTTCTTCTTATGGGACCCCTATAATTCGAATGTTGCGCTTAATGTTGTCCCAGAGGTCTCTGAGACTGTCCTCAATTCTTTTCATTCTTTTTCCTTTATTCTGCTCTGCAGTAGTTATTTCCACTATTTTATCTTCCAGGTCACTTATCCGTTCTTCTGCCTCAGTTATTCTGCTATTTATCCCTTCTAGAGAATTTTTAATTTCATTTATTGTGTTGTTCATCACTCTTTGTTTGCTCTTTAGTTCTTCTAGGTCCTTGTTAAATGTGTCTTCTAGTTTCTCCATTCTATTTCCAAGATTTTGGATCATCTTCACTATCATCACTCTGAATTCTTTTTCACATAGACTGCCTGTTTCCTCTTCATTTGTTAGGTCTGGTGGATTTTTGTCTTGTTCCTTCATCTGCTGTGTGGTTCTCTGTCTTCTCATTTTGCTTAACTTACTGTGTTTGGGGTCTCCTTTTCACAGACTGCAGGTTCGTAGTTTCCGTTGTTTTTGGTGTCTGTCCCCAGTGGCTATGATTGGTTCAGTGGGTTGTGTAAGCTTCCTGGTGGAGGGGAGTAGTGCCTGTGTTCTGGTGGATGAGGCTGGATCTTGTCTTTTTGGTGGGCAGGTCCACTTCTGGTGGTGTGTTTTGGGGTGTCTGTGGCCTTATTATGATTTTAGGAAGTCTCTGTGCTAACGGATGGTGTTGTGTTCCTGTCTTGCTAGTTGTTTGGCATAGGGTGTCCAGCACTGTAGCTTGCTGGTCGTGGAGCTGGGTCTTGGCATTGAGATGGAGATCTCTGCGAGATATTTGCCATTTGATATTATGTGGAGCTAGGAGGTCTCTTGTGCACCAGTGTCCTGAACTTGGCTCTCCCTCCTCAGTGGCACATCCCTAACGCCTGGCTGTAGCACCAAGAACCTGTCCTCCACACGGCTCAGAATAAAAGGGAGAAAAAAAAGAAAGAAAGAAGAAGACAAAATAAAATAAAGTAAAATAAAATAAAATATAGTTATTAAAATAAAAAATATTATTAAGAAAAAGATTTTTTTCAGGTAATAAAAAAAAAAAAGGACAGACAGAACCCTAGGACAAATGGTAAAAGCAAAGCTATACAGACAAAACACACACAGAAGCATACACATATGCACTCACAAAAGGAGTAAAAGTGGAAATATATATATATATATATATATATATATATATATATATATATATATATATATATATATATATATATCATTGCTCCCAAAGTCCACCTCCTCAATTTGGGATGATTTGTTGTCTATTCAGGTATTCCACAGATGCAGGGTACATCAAGTTGATCGTGGAGATTTAATCCGCTGCTCTTGAGGCTGCTGGGAGAGATTTTCCTTTCTCTTCTTTGTTCGCACAGCTCCCAGGATTCAGCTTTGGATTTGGACCCGCCTCTCAGTGTAGGTCGGCTGAGGGTGTCTGTTCCTTTCGGGAAGTCTGAGGTCTTCTGCCAGCATTCAGTAGGTGTTCTGTAGGAGTTGTTCCACATGTAGTTGTATTTCTGATGTATTTGTTGGGATGAAGGTGATCTCCGCATTGTACTCTTCTGCCATCTTGAAGCTCCTCGCCCAGAGTATCCTTTTATTCTTTTTTCCTTTGTGCACAGTCTAGTTTTACTTGCTCATATGGTGCTGTGTGCAAAGGCTTTCACCCAGCCTTTCAGACCATAGTTCTTCATGTAATGTGGCTGTGCCAACACTTCACACTATGAGCAGTGCCGCACGAGACACCTCAATTCAAGATCTCTAATTCTTAAATGATTTTTATACAGCTTGTTTCTAAGACCTGCTGGGTTTAAACATTGGCTCATGGAGTCAGAGTATAACCTTCAGAATCTTCTAGAACAAAGATAATCCGATGCTAGACTTCCTGGAGGATACTGGATCAGAGTGTGAGATCCAAATTCCCCACAGATTAACTTCAAATGAAAAGTAATATACATTTTCTTCTTAGTTTAAATATTTTATGAGCTGCTGATATATAGAATTATTGTTGATAATGGTATGGATAGTTGAATAACTTTGTAATATCTCCAAACTTTAGTTCCTTCATCTCTAAAATTCTGCATTATGGGGTTGTTGGATGACTAAATTAAAAAGAATGTGGTTGGATCAATTAGTTGCCTGACATATCAATAAATATTACTGATACTGATGTTCATCTTGATGATGATGATGATGTTGACATAAAGACAAATTCAAAGCTCTGTTACTCATGTTAGGTCTTCATATAAACATACCATGCTCTAGCTTCAGATATTCAGCTTCCCAGGTATCTCCAACTGGATGATTCATAGGTACCTGAAATACAAATTGATCTCAGACAACTTATAAACTTCTATCCCCCCTTCCAGACCTTTTCACAAATATCAGTATTATCTACCCACCCATCATCTACCCCTTCCTAAATCTGTGCCCTTAAGTGCATTCTTATCTTGGTGCTAGGCATCCTCACAATGCCAGGAATCTTCTCTCCTACTCAGAAACATGGTATCTTCCTAGGACTCTCCTTGGCCCTTCTTCCCATTCCCCCACCCCTCCCATATCATCTAGTCACTAAGCTCTGCCCAATCTACTTGCAAATGAAAACAATGACTACTTCCTGGGTACTTTTTCCTGATATGACATGCTATTTTGGCTCCATATCACACTTAATCTGTTCAATAACTCTTCTGTTTACAGATGGAGAAGTAGTGGATCACAGAGACTGCTCCTTCCACTAAGCCACATTGCCCCTTGTAAAACTCTTTTGCTATCCTCCTCCTTTCTCCATTCCTACTTCCACTGGCTTATTGGACCTTTTCTTCTCCCTCTTGGTCTTCTACAATAGACTCCTTGTGGGTGTCCTGTAGTCTTGCCTCCCTGTAATTCATGCTCCATAGTGTTGCCAGGGCAATGGCTCTAACATGTACATGATTATGTACTCTGCTGCTCAATATTTTTCAGGGGTTTCTCAGCAGCTACAGAATAAAATTTGAAGTCATTTTCATGACGCACAAAGCCCTTTATGATTTGGCTACTTCCTATCTGACTAACCTTATTTCTTATCCCTTTATATCCATCAGCCCCCATCCAAAATCTACTCTGCAGTAGATCTTGACTACTTGGGTTTCCCTAAATAAGCCATATATTTTTAGACTTCCAAAGTTTGCTTGTGCTTTTACCACTTTCTAAAATGTCTGACCTCCCCACTGCTCTCTGCTCAATATCAAGTTATCTCCTCTGTGGGGGTTCTCAGTCCTGGCTCTATGTTAGAATCATCCAATATTCTTTTTAAGGCACTTTAAAAATGCCTATGCCAAAAGAATGTGATATAATTGTCTAAGGTAGAGTCTGATATTTTCATTTGTTTTGAACTCCCAAGGTGTTCTAATGTGCTCAGATGCTCCTTCTTCCTAACGTTCCCCTTTATGTGCTGTGATTGCCTTTACCATAACATTGATCACTTTTTGTTATAATTTATTTCCAAGTCTAATTTCCCAACTAGAACATGAATTTCCAGAAGGGTTGGGACTATGTTATTCATCTTTGTGTTTTCGGTACTTACACAAAAATATTTGTGGAATTAATGGTTCTGTTGTTGGGTTGTTTTGTTTTTGTTTTTGTTTTTGTTTTTTGGTGTATTTATTGTGTCAAGTGCAGGCAATACCTATAAAACTTACATTTGTGCATCAGATGAGTGTCTTTTTTTCTCTGATTTGGTACTTTTCAACTTAGGAACAATTGAACTTATGTGAGATTTTAGAAAAGATTATTATTTAGAACAATTTTTGTTGTTAAAGTAAAAGAAAAATAAATCTCAAGAAAATGAAAAGGAGTAATTAAATGTGTGATCCTGGTGAAAATTTGATTGAAAATTATATATATTTCTGTGAAGAAACTCACACCAGAACTCATCATTGTCCTCTCATCTTTTTAATGTTTACCACTGACATAATTGTCCCTTGTGGAAGCCTCTGCATTCTAGATATTATAAGGGCTAAACCAGAAACACATTATTTATTCATTTATTCTTTTATGCTTTAATTCAACATTTATGATTATGTCTAAGAATTATGCTTCATAGTGGAGTTTCTGGAATGAAGAGTTCTAGTTTACTTCTAATGCTTTCATTATAAACTGAAAAAAAAAAAAGTTTAAAAAACAGCTCATCATTAGCTATGTTGATTGCAGCACCATTCTTAGACTTTGTCAACTAAGATTTACATTTTAATCCATTTAATAGCACACTAAGTAATATGCCATCTTCAATGAAAATTGTGAACTCTGGATGTTTCAATATGCAAAATGCAAATTTCAAAGAGCAATATTTTGTACCTTTTTTCTGTACTTGCTAATTTTTTGGAAGTAGTTAGTTTTGTACAGATGCATTTTTTCCCCCTAACTCAACTGTACCTCAGGTAAGAAATGTTCAAATGCATCTGGTAGAGCCTTGTAAAATTTGAACAAATAAAATCTTAGTGATTAGAAGAAAATATCCTATGTGCTATTATAAAAAGTGTCCTGAAAAATAAATAAATAAAAAGTGTCCTGTAATTAGAAATAATAATTTATCAATAACTAAACTTTGCAAAGAGACAGCAGGACAAAAGCCATACGAATTACAAACTAACTCTTTGGCTTTTCAGTTATACCGTGATACTTGGGTATTAAGATGATGCTATTTAAGAAGGAGGGTGATCAAAGAGCAATGCTCTTATAAGCTGAGATGTCAGTGATACTGATTATATATTTTAAAATATTTATTAAAACTGTCATCCCAAGAAGTTTTTGATGGTGTTAACTTTTATTTCTATAATGTTGAAATGTAATAAAGGTAATAAAAAATTTAGGCCAACTAGACTTAAAGTTTATATTGACTCCAGTCATATTCTCTACCATCTCCTTTCTTAACTTAGTCTTTTAATTTTATTTTCTTAATATCATTTACTTTTGCATGTAATTTTTCATTGCTGACCACAGCAAAAGAACACATGCATAATTTTAAGAAGCATCTCAAATCTCATCTCATATGTGAAACTTCCCCAACTCCCCAATGTAAATAGAGTTAGTTATTTCCTCCTCAACTCTCCTGCACCACTCAATTCATTATTTATTCTAGAAACTATTGTTTATGACATAATTATTGGTTTAGGTTCATGTCTGTGTCTCTTAGAACATAAACTATTTGAAGGTGGATTATTCGTTTTTGCACATCCAGAATCTGGAATAGTGTCAGAGGCAAGGTAGTTGACTCAAATAAAAAATAATTATTACATGTAAATATTCTGCAACACCCACCAAAAAAAAACACACAAAAAAGATACAAGATGTTGTTTTTAGCTTGTTTTTTCTCAGGCCTTGAGCTCTGTAGTTTATTCAGGAGAAGCAATCTAATTTTTAACAGAGACATAAAGTGGTCCTGACACTAAAGTCATGAGATATACTAGATTGACAACTATGGTACAGGTTTAATATGTTTAGGTTATGTTGTTAAGCTGACTTCATAAACTCTTCCTCAGGAAAGCTAGTCAAATCTGGGACTACTGCTTCTCAGCTCACACTGTCTACCAAACTGCAGTAACTAAAGTGGCCTTTATGTCCCTGGATGGTGCAGAGTGTAGCCATGGCATAGCACTGGTTTCCTAATTTATTTTTTGCCATGTAAAATGGGGGTTAAATCAGGTGGAGGACTTCAGAATTCAGTTTAGTTGACAAAAGTGTTGTGTCAGGCAGTCAAATGATCCCTAATCCCTGGATTGGATAGTTAATTCATAAGTCATTACTGTCCCTTACTATATTCCAAGGTCTGTAAAAGATGTTGGATGATGGTGAAAATATTTTCTTCTTCCTCCTTTTCTTTACATTTTCACCCTTTTTTTAGTAGTTTCTTGCATATTCCTCCTGGGTCTCGCCTCAGCTCAATTTCTTCTCTTGAACTGGTTATAATAAAATAGTGCCATTTTAATTTATATTCATTTTTCTGTCTTTGAAAATTGACATGATCAAACTGACACACTGGAAAGTCACCATTTCCCTTAGGATTTTGAAAATAATTATATTATTTAGGCATGTGAGGTTCTTGTGTTTAAATATTCGAAAATTATTTTATTCACAAGCCCATTTCTCTTCTCAGCAAGACTGCTTTCTGGTGCTCTCCTATCCCATTCCTTCCAAATTTTGTCACCAAACTCATTAGTGAGCATAGTTCTCTGTAGTGGGTTCTCAATACATACTTGTGTGAACATCTTCAAAACTTTCTTATTGGTTGAGTACAAGTAAAGTTGGTAGGGTGTAGGTTGATATTTACAAATGTCCAGATAGAAAGTTCCTTGGAGGCAGGGAGGGATTCTCCCTAAACCAGGCTTAGGCACCTTTGACATCAAGGCTAAAGCTTCAAAGATAATCAAAGACTTGAGAGTACACAGCTACCATTCTCTTCAGAAGAGTGCCACTGAAGAAGAAAAGGGAGAAATCCTGCATCTATAGTCTTCTTGAGTGGAGGAAACCCTTGCGATCAGAGGTGTTTAGGACTCCAAGTTGCCCCTAAGTATGGCTGACCAATAAAATATTCAGAAAGGCAGCCCATCAGAATGAAAACTGCTGTGCCCAGGATGCATTAACGATAGAATTTGCGGTGCATAAAACTTAAGATAGCATGCGGAGGGAGCTGCTGTCAGACCCATGTGTCGCCATCTGATACACGGTGCACATAAGTTATGGTTTGTGGCCAGTTAAATTGAGTGTTTTTCAAACCTTGCTGACTTTCAAACCGTACTGACTCTCTGTCTCTCTGAATTCAAAATTTTAAATTTCAGGATTTGTGCTCTGAAAACTTATGTGGCTTGGATTTGGTCTTACTCTAATAGCTAGCCAATTTCTCCTTTCCTTTCTATTTGTAGTCTTCTCATAGTTAACAGCAGACTCTTGCAAAAATAGCGACCATAATTTATTATCCTTTGCTAACAGCTTCCTGCACTGACTCTGGGCTTGCCCATGTGACTTATTGACCAATGGGACATTAGCAAATTTGAAGAAAGCATATGTTGAAAGTGCTGGCACATTGGGGCTTGCCCTCTTCCTGCTCTTGGAACTCTGCTTCTATGTGTGGCAACCATGCCCCAGTTAAGTGCCAGACATGTAAAAGGCCAACCTTAGTAATACACCATGAGGCACTTTGCCAGTTGAATGCAATGTTTGAGAGAACTCAGTAGGGATCAGCTTATTTTCAGTGTTTCATAGATTGTCAGCCCAGACCAAAGAACTGTTGAGTGACCCACAAAATACTGAACTAAAGAAGGTTTTGTTTTAAGTGACTACAATTTGGGGTGATTTCTTTCGTAGCAAAAAAACTGATAGAGAGAATGATATAGGTATCACTTGGGGTGTTTCCATAACAACAAAACAAAACAAAACATGACAGTAGCTTTGGAACAGTTCAGTGGGCAGAAGCTATAAGACATTTTGTGAAGTCTGGGAAATTGGCAAGCAAACTGTTAGTGGAGGATGGAAGATTGTGACACCAGATATGAAATACTATAAAACAACTTGCAAAACTATTGCCTGCAGTAATTTGGAAGACCTTGGCAAGATAATTTTCAAGAAGACTGTTTAAAATATCATTGGCTTTTTTTTAGTTGCCTATGATAAGTTACAGGAAAAGAGAGAAGATCTAAAGAAAGAACTAATCAGTTTGCAAGCAGAATTTATATAGAATAGAGAGAAACCAGGATGTGCTGGATTACCTGTTTCTCATTTGCAGTTTCTCTAGCGAGTAAAAGCGTCTCAAAGTAAATTAAAACCTGAGGGTGTATTTAAAATTCAGGACATTTCCAGTAAAGCATGGCCTCTGTATCAAGGTCATATCAAAGGTATGGCTCTAACACCCTTTGTTAGGACTTAAGAAAAATGTAAGGTGATGTCTAGTGGTCTCTCTCAGCTAGGCAAAAGGGCTTCAAAGACTCTAAACAGCATTGGTTCACAGCAGCTTAACAAGCTACCTAAAATAGAGAGGGGTCTGTCTTAAAAAGAATTGTGAGTATAACTTCTGTCAACAGAGGCATAGAAAGCACACACATTTTTGAAGGAAGTTGTATCAGCAAAAGGGCTGCTAACTTTTACTAAAAGAAGAAGAGGTCTCTGGACTCCAAGTTTTTATTGGAATGCAGACTTAGAAAACTACTCAGCTACCAACTTGGGCCATTTATTTTTTATGGGAACAGGAGGATAATCAGAGGGAGGAGCTGAAAGCCCAGAGGGTGGGGCTAAGAATCACTGAGAAGAGACTGTTTGCAAAATGGCTGCTGAAATTCCTGTTCCACCACCCAGAGCCTCTTGGTGGTATCCTCCTACACTGCCTTGGGGCTTGTCATGTGACTTACTTTGGTGACTGAGACCTTAGCAAACTTGACCACAGTAGAGGCTTAAAAGTGCCTGGGCTTTGGGGCTTGTCCTTTTCCTGATCTTGGCTCTCTGCTTCCTCCATGTAAGGGAGTTGGGACAGCCTATTCAATGAGTGAAACTTGGCCCAATGACCCATCACCCTGCCTGCCCCAGCCAACCACTAGACATCTGAGTGAGGCTCTCTTAGAACACTGACTTATGGTCAGCGTCCTAACTTCTGAAGAGGTTAGCTAGAATGAACCAAGCAATCCACAGAGTTGTGAGCTAATAAATGGTTATGGTTTGAACCATTAAATTTTGGGGTAGAGTGTTATACAGAATAAGCTAAGTGATGCACACTTTGTCTAAAGAATTTATCATATTTTGTTTCAATTATCTGCTTAGAGGTCTGTATCTATTACTGTACTATCATCACCATGCTGTAATAGATCATATCTTAGTTACTTATTTATCCCTATAACTGGTGTAGTGTCTGGGAGATCAAAAGGAAGGGAAATATGATTGCCCTTGAAAAACAGAAAACCGATTATGTCATTTCTTTAATTAAAATGCTAAGCTCTTTGAGCATACATAGGAGGTATTCAATAAATATTTTTTAAAACATAAGTTTTTAACATGCTTTTTTTGTTGACAAAATTAATAATTCTCCTTCATTTCTATCTTCCTCAACTCTAAAATAGTTATTGAATTCACACATTAATTCATGAAAAATGTATTAACACAATATATTTCTGACATATGGTGTGTTAACATTCTAACAAGGGAGCCAGGATTTAAAACAAATGCAAATACATATGCAGAAGTAAATATTACCAATGCAATAAGGAGCATGAATACTCAGAACACCGACCAGCACACAGAGCACATCTAACCCAGGAGGGAGCATAGGAGAAGACTTCAGCAGTACTCAGTGTTGCATTACGAGGCTCTAATTGTTGGAAAGCAAAGGCTAGAGGAAAAGTGGTCCCAGCAAAAGAGGCAGCCTGAATAGATTCAGAGTGACAGGAAACTGCAAGGCACATGAGTGTATAAGGTATTTTGTGTGGTTGGACTGTGGAGGGTGAGAGGTCAAGTGCAACACTTGCCTAGAGAGATGAGGCAAAGACAGGTTATGTCAAACTCTGCTCCTGTCACCAAGGATCTTGGGAATGTTCCAGCAGGGGCTTACTTGGAAGGTAACAAGCAGGGGTGAGCCATGATAAAATGTTTATGTTCAACCAAACCGTCCCAAAGTAGTAAAATATGGCTATGGTCATATTTTTTTTTCCATCTATCCAGATGGAAATGCTAGAATATATGGGGAGAGTATTATAGGTTTTGTTGCTTTTCTGAATGTGAAACAAAGACTAAAACTTTATATGCATGCACATCAATTGTTCATCATCCAAGTATTGTTCATCATGGAATCTAAGTTCCTTGGGAGAAAGAAAGGTAGTTCTGTTGATGAATTACCCTTGTTGAATGTTTAATGCTCTGGTATGCACCCAGCCACTTCTCAATTCAAATTAACTGATGCTTATGAAGTAAATGTTCAGTAAATTTATATTTTAAAACCTAGATGTTTTTCTGCTGACTCTCCAGGCATGGAGGGTGTTTAGACAGCATAGATTTTTAGAAGTTCAGTTTTGATAAAAAAATTCTTCTTCAATTTTAAACTACATTTAAAGGGAACATAATCTATCACTCTCTTAAAGGTTATTTCCAGAACTCACACTGGAGGGAATCTTTTGTGCTTTGGCTTTCCAGTGTGATTATCTTGTTTAAACACAGTCTTCACTCTCTTCCACTTTGTATTTCTTTTTCTCCTTAAAAATTCAATCTTAAATGTGCTGAGTGAAATCAATAGTTTAATAGAACTTAGAGGTTAGATGGGATGGTGGAAGGTCCCTATTGCTGTAGTTAGATAAAGAGAGCACTCGCCTCTCATGCATGACTAAGGACCACACACCACACAGAGAGAACTGATTTCAAAAGGGGCTGCAAACTTTATCTCTATGAATGGGAATCCCTAAGCCATTGATAATGTTTGGAATAGATACCCCTGATAAACAGACCCTCAGATGTCACTTCTTCTTTACAAAGAATGCTTTTTTTCCCCCTCTCCTTCAATTTAATAAAGGTAAGTTTACATGTGCCAAATCACATTGTCTGAAGTATTGCTATACATTGCCAGATAACAGAGTATAAAACTGACATTTCTCAGGTAAATGTCACCATCTTGGATTCAGCCTTATACTTACCAACTGCCAATGCATCTACCTCCAATATTCAGGAATCTACGGAAGGAAAAGGTAAAGAAATTTTCAGGTAACCAGGAAGAAAGTATTTGTATTACCAGAGATGGTACCTGTTAGTCAAAGGGTAGAGCCCTGGTGAGATAAAAACAATAGAAACCACAGACCAACGGTCAGAAGTCCTGGGTCTGACTCTTAGAGTTAGGCTGAAGGAAATTTAATTTTCCTTGATTTAGTTTATTGGGGTAAAATAAGCAGGAAATGTTTTTACATCCTGCAACCGCTATTATACCTACTATACTCAGAATAGTGCCAGAATACATAGGTGAAGAAACACATTAGGTCAGTGTTGTTGACAGAGTTCAGATCTATATGTTTACAATTTTTCTGCATAGTTCTACCAATTTTTGTTAAGGCTATGAAGATCTACAATCATTAATATAAATTTACCTATTTTTCTCTTTAATTTCTGTCCATTTTTGCTTTGTGAACTTTGAATTTCTATTAACCACATACCCCTTTATAACTATATCTTTCTTATAAATTAACTCATTATTATTATGAATTATTTATTTTTTCTCTGATAATAATCTGTCTTGATATTTTTCACTTTATCTGATTTTAATACACACACTCTAACCTCCTTCAACTTACTTCATTTATTTCCAGTATATCTGTGTATTTACCTAGAGCAGCCACGTGCTGGAGATTAAAAAATATGTTGCTTTTATTGGAAAATATCTTTCTTCCGTCCTTAGTTTTGAAGGCTATTTTCACAAGGGTGTAGAATTGTGGGTTGATAGCTTTTCTTTCAGCACTTTAAAGATATTGATGCACTCTCTTTTGGTCTCTACTGTTTTTCATAAGAATTCTACAATCATTTGAATAATTGTCCCTCTATATTTAATATATGATTTTTCTCTGATGGCTTTCATGGTTTTCTCTTTATCATTGTTTTTCAAAAGTTTATCATATAACTAGCATGGTATTCTTTGTATTTATTCTCTCTGACATTTACTGAATTTTTTGAGTATGTAAATTCATATCATTTACCAAATTTGAAAAAAAATTGACTATTATTTCTTCAAAATATTTTCTGCCTTGTTCGTTCTCCTCTCTCCTTGGGAAACTCCAATTGCACCTATGTTAGACATTCTGATATTGTCCCACCAGTTACTGAGGGTTTGTTTATTTGTAAAATATTTTTCTTCAACTTTCTCAGATTTCTATTGATAGATCTTCAGGTTTTTCCTCTGTCATCTCCATTCTGCCATTAAATTCATTCTTTGAATATTTTATTTTTGATATTGTATTTGTCAGTTCTAGAAATTTGATTAATTTCTTCTTTTTGTTTTCTATTTTTCTGTTTAGATTTCCAACTTTTAGTTCTTTGCAAATGTAATTTATGTCTTTGAGCTTGGTTATAATAACTGTCTTTAACTCCCAGTCTCCTCAATCTAACATCTGCATCATCTCCAATCATTGTCAGTTGATTGTTTTTTCCTTGAGAATGAGTCATGTTTTCCTACTTCTTTATACGTGGATGAACTTGAACTTGCGTATTATGAAGACTTAGGATTCTGTCATATACCTCCAAAAGAGTGTAGTTTGTTTGTTTGTTTGTACAAACAATTAACTTGGTTTGTTTCAAATGGCAAACTCTCTGTTGAGCAGCAGCATACGTTTCAGTTCAGTTCTTTTAGCCTTAGCTGTAATGATTGGAGACTGACACACACAATCATGGTTTAAATGTCAGCCAGGGATTTAGGCATAGTTTATATACAGAATTTGGGACTCCTTCACTCTGCCTCTCTTCTATTTGGGATTTGTCTCTTATTTTCCAGCGGTTGTAGTCACCCCAGACCTTGTCTTCTGGTTCTTCAACTCAGCGATATAATGGGTTTTCTATTACATTTTTAACCATCCTTCCTGGCATAGATATTGAAGGTACTGTAGAGTAGAAGCCCTAAAAAAAAAGGAAAAACAAAGAAAATCTACCCAGTTCTGCTCTCTCTGTCCAAATGGTAATTCCCCTCCAAAATTTGCTGCCACCTTCTTCTTCTTCCTTCCTCTTCTCCTTGTTTTCCTCCTTCTTCTTCTTTGCTCTCCAAAGAACTTCTGTAATTGTTGTTATAATCATTCCAGCATGTATAGTTGTTGTCTTAGGAGGGTGAGTCTACTTGGCTGGAAGTGGAATGAATGTGATTGATATTTGGGTATAAATTACATTTTCCTTAGAGAGAAAAGGGAAGTCTGTCCCTAGAACAAATGTTTTGGGAAAAATTTCACCATTACCTGAACTTCTTGGCAGATATTTTTGGCCAGATACTATAGTAAACATATTATTTCCATGTTCCTATACTCACCATTATGGATACTATTGAAAAATTATGGTACTTTGGCTGAGCTGTCACTTCAGACAAAGAGAACAATAAGTGCTTTGCTATATTGTGTGAAGTGCTTTTGTAGGAGGAATGAAGTTTTAAAAAAAAAATCCAGACAGAAATCTGAAGATACCTGGATACACCTGGAAGAATTACCATGTCAAAGATCACTTAACTAGTACTCATCAAATATTTTTGAATTCCTTACACTTCTCAGCCCCCCTTGCAGTTATGTTGAGTTCATATAACCAGTTCTGGATAATAAAATGGAAGTGCAATGACACAAATCTCTTCTGGCCAAGGCATTTCAGAGTTAGTGAGCTGCATCTACCTCTCTCTCTCACTGCTGTGGAGACCTCAGAGACCCCATATTCTACCTGGCATAGGGTAGAAGGGCTGTCTAGCCTGTGATGGACTTTGCAAGAGCAAGAATTAAGACTTTACTTTAATAAACAACTGAGATTTTAGTGTTTTTGTTGTGCCAGCTATTTTTAATTTCTGAACATACTATTCTACAGTTTAAATTTCTATTTCAATTATAATTAGCAACTTTGCATTAAAATTGTCCTTGGAAAATTTACTGAAAGTTTAATTTTTATTTAATTTTTAAATATTTATTTATTTATTTATTTATGGCTGCATTGGGTCTTTGTTGCTGCACGCCGAATTTCTATAGTTGCGACGAGTGGGGGGCCAATCTTCGTTGTGGTGTGCGGGCTTCTCACTGTGGTGGCTTCTCTTGCTGCAGAGCATGAGCTTTAGATGCCTGGTCTTCAGTAGTTGTGGCACGGGGGCTCAATAGTTGTGGCACACAGGCTTAGTTGCTCTGCGGCACGTGGGATCTTCCCAGACCAGGGATCAAACCTGTGTCCCCTGCATTGGCAGGTGAACTCTTAACCACTGTGCCACCAGGGAAGTCCTAATTTCTCTTTTAATTGCATGATTTTTAATTTATATGCAGTAATTTTATTTTTTCTTAAGAACAGTCCATTTTTGTACTGCAAAATGTGGACAAGAGAAAATATTCTTACATTTTGGACTCAAAATTAAATACATTTTCATTGGAATAAAATTGCATTCTGCTATTATATCACTGATTTATTTAACTTGGTCATAGCAGGGAATTTTTTAAAGTCCTTATGCATTAATTGAACATATTAGATTATTAAGGGTTTGTAACTTCTGAAGCTATGTTGTAAAAGTGTATGTATATTCTACCTTGATACCTTCAGTCACCAAGTCATTCATGGTCATGGGATAACTGGAAGAGAGCCTTACTTTCAAATTGTTGCCACAACAATGTAAAATTTGTGGTACTACAAGCACAACTTTTGGAAAGTTTGAGTCAAAACATAAATTTGACCAAAGTGTTACATTGTGACCTAAGCTTATATAATTTAGGCAAAATCATTCACTTGTTTCACTCCTTGTTTGGTTTCATTTGTCTCTTATCTCCGAAATGCTGGGGTTTTATCAGTGGAGGAGTCCTACCGCTGCTGTTGTTGCCATTGGTTTGTAGATATTTATCCTCAGAAATCACACTTTTCATGGGCTTTTGACATCCTATGGCATATGATCCTGCTAAAGAGCACTGAAAAATTACTGGATGGGTCCAGGACTTATTGACATCTTAAACTCAAAGGAATTTCTATATTCTCTCTTAAATGAAGATCAAAATTAAATACATATATACAATAAGAAAAATATCTACAGAACATTTCAAATGTGACAAGGCCAATATCAAAATTTTCAACCTTCTCTTTGCCCATATTTTCTAAGAAGTACCATCCATCCAGTTTCAAATCCAGTCAGCCTTAATGTTCTCCCTTACCCCAAATACCCAATCACTTTCCTATCAATTTCACCTCAAAGGATCTCTCAGGTATGTAGCATTCTCTCATCTCCACTTGGAATCTTCCATTTCAAACTACCAGTATTACTTTCCAGAGCTATTGTCACAACCTCCTGGCCCTGACAGCCTCCCTCGCCTCACTCAAATTCTTACATAAGAATTCTATTGCCAGAATGATGGCTTTAAAGTGCAATCCCAATCATGTCATCTCTTTGCGTAAAACCCTATTTTAATGTTTCTTTGCTTTTATGAAGAAGAACAAGCCTCATAATACAGCACACAGACTATTAATAATCTGGCCCTCCACAAGGACTCTGGTGTTATTCACCCCACTCTCCCCTCTCTGTGCTCAGCCATGATCTCCTTCCAGGCCTGCTGATGCCATTCCTTTGGACCTGGCCATTCTTCTTCAAGAAAATACCCATTCTTCCTTCATGTCTTGTTCAAACGAAACTTCCTAACATGTCAAAATATTATATCTCCTCTTACCCTTCCACACATTTTTCTTCATAGCACTAAATAAAGATTGCATTTACATATTTATTTCCGTGATTTTTAAAACTTATCTCTCTTTTAGTAGATGGTAACACCCACAGAGAAAGGGCTTCACCTATTTAAGCTTCCTATTTCATCCTGCAACTTAGCACCCTCCTAGTACTTAAGTGGAGCCCAAGCATCATATAACTCATGAATATATAAATAAATAAGTAAATGAACAAATAGGACAGCTAGACCTACTAAATAGAAAATGAAATGCAGGAATAATAGAGTGATGCAGTGTTGCTTAAACCTAGAGATCGAAGGTAAGAAATACTAATTAGAGCAACTTCAATTACAGATCTGCCAGTATAAGTAGGAATTCCACAATGAACATTTTCTTATTAAATTTCCATTTAAGCATTCATATGGGTTTTTTTTTCATATTATGACTGCCTCTGCTTTCAAAATATTCTGTTTATTTTTATTATATTTCTAGTTCACTTGTACATGGAGGTAGCAGCATTTCTAGTATAAAAGAAGAGTTAGAATGATTGACTATGATTTCTGGTAATTCATATTTTGAGAAGTGGCCTAAGATTAGACAGGTATGACCTTTACAATGCATACCATTTATACAAAATAATCAACCATATTTTACATATTCACTCTATTCCCAAAAACTACCTTTCCTGCTTTCTTTATGAGAACAATTTATGAGAACTTTCTTTATGAGAACCATTATTTTCAAAGTCAAGTCTAGCATGCATCACATGTTTGACAAATTCACACCTGGAACAGTAGCCAACATATCTCTTTTAAAATTTTTTTAAAAGTTAAAAAGATGTGTCTAATTTTGAAAAGAAACCCAAATCCAGGAAACTTTCACAAAAAACAGAATTTCTATGATTGTTGCTGCTGTGTTTTTACTTGCTATTCTCAGAGCCTCCATTCTCCTTTTGTTTATGTTTGCCAGATTTGGAATCCCACTGTTTGGTTCTATAAATAAAATGCTGCGTTTATGCAAAAGATTTTCAGATGCTGGGTAAACAAGTCATCTAAATGTCAACAGGCCTGAGAACTTATGTCTTAGAAGCCTTATGATGTCCCTCAGGCCACTGACTTGGAAGTGCCCAGGACTACTGCCACTTTCTTGTTCTGAGAGCTTGATTCCATTAGGAGTATGAAGCACTGAATCGATAGTAGAGATGCATGGTTTCCAATGCTGCCTGTGACCTGGAAGACATTAACACCACATTTTGGTGACTTCATGGAGATGAAATAAGTGCCTTTTTGTACATTATGTTTTAATACTTTTGCTTACACTGAGCAATTTGGTAATACTTATCAGAATTTAACAACCAAATACTCTTTATTTCCATATCTAAGAATACAGCCTATAGATATATTTTCATATACACATAAGAACCTATGGTTAAGGGTTTCTGTTATAGCATTATTAATAAAAGAAAAAAATACTCACCTAAACAAGAGAAAGAAACTGGTTTAAAAATTATGGTATATTCATTTAACTGAGTACTAAGTAACAGTTTAAAAGGAACATGCCATCTTTAGGGAGTGCCATTTCTCCACTTCTCTTAGAGTTTTCTGTAAATATGGACTTTTCCCTGTGAGCAGCTGTGGGCTGAGACACAGTGTCAGAGACCAGCATTGATTTGTGATTCTCAGTTGGGTGACACTGGTCTACCAATGAGGTGTGTTTTAGTGGTTCAGTTTCCACTCAGAAAAAATAGACTTTAAAATAAAGACTGTAACAAGAGACAAAGAAGAACATTACACAATGATAAAGGGATAAATCCAACAAGAAATTATAACAATTGTGCTACATATGCACCCAATATAGGCACATCTAAATACATAAAATGAATATTAACAGACAAAAAGGAGAAATTGACAGTAACATAATAATAGTAGGGGACTTTAATAACACACTTACATCAATGAACAGATCATCTGGAAACAAAATCAATAAGGAAATCGTGGCCTTATAGGATGCTTTAGAGCAGATGAAATTGTATATATAATGTTTTATATATATATAACATTTCATCCAAAAGCAGCAGAATTCATATTATTTTCAAGTGCACATGGAACATTCTTCAGGATAGATCACATACTAGGCCACAAAACAAGCCTCAATAAAATAAGAAGACTGAAAACATATCAAGCATTTTTTCCAACCATTATGTTGTGAGACTGAAATTCAACTACAAGAAAAAAAATTGCAAAAACACAAATTTGTGGAGTCTAAATAACATGCTACCAAAGAACAAATGAGCCACTAAAGAAATCAAAGAGGAAATTTAAAAATACATTGAGATGAATGAAAATGAAAACACAATGATCCCAAATCTATGGGATGCAGCAAAAGCAGTTCTAAGTGGAAAGTTTATAGCTATACAAGCCTACCTCAGGAAACAAGAAAAATCTCAAATAAACAACCTAGCCTTACATCTAAAAGAACTAGAAAAAGAAGAACAAACAAAACCCAAAGTTAGTGGAAGGAAAGAAATAATAAAGATTATAGCAGAAATAAATGAAATAGAGACAAAAACAATAGGAAAGATGAATAAAACCAAGAGTTTGTTCTTTGAAAAGATGAACAAAATTGTTAAAACTTTAACCAGACTTATCAAGAAAAGAAAAAAGATAAGGGCCCAAATAAATAAAATCAGATATGAAAGAGGAGAAGTTACAATCAACACTCAGAAATACAAAAGATCATAAGAGATTGCTATGAACAATTAATTGCCAATAAAATGGACAAACTAGAAGAAATGGATAAGTTCCAAGTAATATACTCTCTGAAGATTGAATCAGGAAGAAATAGAAAATATGAACAGACTGATTACAAGTAATGAAATTGAATCAGTAATTTAAAAAATGCCCAACTAACAAAAGTCCAGGACCCGATGACAACACAGGTGAATTCTACAAAAAAATTAAAGAATAATTAACACCTATCTGTCTCAAACTATTCCAAAATAATTGGAGAGGAAGGAACACTTTTGAACTCATTCTACAGGTTGGCATCACCCTGATTACAAAACCAAAGACCCCACCCCCAAATAAAAGAATATTACTGGCCAATATCACTAATGAACATAGATGCAAAAATCCTCAACAAAATATTAGCAAACTGAATTCAACAATATATTAGGCTGCATTGTTGCCAGTCTGGTGCTGTGTCTGCACGTGGACCTGCTGAAGCTGCCCACGCAAATCACTCCAGTGTAAGCTGTGTGGATGAAAGGCTGTAGGTGCTCCAGCCAGGCATCAGGGCTGTGCCTCTGAGTGTGGGACAGCCAACTAGAAGACACTGGTCCACAAGAGACCTCCCAGCTCCACATAATACCAAATAGCGAAAATCTCTCAGAGATCTCCATCTCAACATCAAGACCCAGCATCACTCAATGACCAGCAAGCTACAGTACTGGACACCCTATGCCAAACAACTAGCAAGACAGGAACACAGCCACATCCATTAGCAGAGAGGCTGTCTAAAATCATAATAAGGCCACAGACACCCCAAAACACACCACCAGACGTGGACGTGCCCACCAGAAAGACAAGATCCACCCTCATCCACGAGAACACAGGCACTAGTCCCCTCCACCAGGAAGCCTACACAACCCGCAGAACCAACCTTAGCCACTGGGGACAGATACCAAAAACAACAGGAACTACGAACTTGCAGCCTGTGAAAAGGAGACCCCAAAAACAGTAAGATAAGCAAAATGAGATGACAGAAAAACACACAGCAGATGAAGGAGCAGGGTCAAAACACACCAGACCTAACAAATGAAGAGGAAATAAGCAGTCTACCTGAAAAAGAATTCAGAATAATGATACTAAAGATGTTCCAAAATATTGGAAATAGAATAGACAAAATGCAAGAAACATTTAACAAGGACCTAGAAGAACTAAAGAGGAACCAAGCAACGATGAAAAACACAATAAATGAAATTAAAAATACTCTAGAAGGGATCAATAGCAGAATAACTGAGGCAGAAGAAAGGATAAGTGACCTGGAAGATAAAATGGTGGAAATAACTACTGCAGAGCAGAATAAAGAAAAAAGAATGAAAAGAACTGAGGACAGTCTCAGAGACCTCTGGGACATTAAATGCACCAACATTCAAATTATATGGGTCCCAGAAGAAGAAGAGAAAAAGAAAGGGACTGAGAAAATATTTGAAGAGATTATAGTTGAAAACTTCTCTAATATGGGAAAGGAAATAGTTAATCAAGTCCTGGAAGCACAGAGAGTCCCATACAGGATAAATCCAAGGAGAAACACACCAAGACACATATTAATCAAACTATCAAAAATTAAATATAAAGAAAACATATTAAAAGCAGCAAGGGAAAAACAACAAATAACACACAAGGGAATCCCCATAAGGTTAAGAGCTGATCTTTCAGCAGAAACTCTGCAAGCCAGAAGGGAGTGGCAGGATATACTTAAAGTGATGAAGGAGAAAAACGTACAACCAAGATTACTCTACCCAGCAAAGACCTCATTCAGATTTGATGGAGAAATTAAAACCTTTACAGACAAGCAAAAGCTGAGAGAGTTCAGCACCACCAAACCAGCTTTACAACAAATGCTAAAGGAACTTCTTTAGGCAAGAAGCACAAGAGAAGGAAAACACCTACAATAACAAACCCAAAACATTTAAGAAAATGGGAATAAGAACACACATATCGATAATTACCTTAAATGTAAATGGATTAAATGCTCCCACCAAAAGACACAGACCGGCTGAATGGATACAAAAACAAGACCCATATATAGGCTGTCTACAAGAGACCCGCTTCAGACCTAGGGACACCCACAGACTGAAAGTGACGGGATGGAAAAAGATATTCCATGAAAATGGAAATCAAAAGAAAGCTGGAGTAGCAATTCTCATATCACACAAAATAGACTTTAAAATAAAGACTATTACAAGAGACAAAGAAGGACACTATATAATGATCAAGGGATCGATTCAAGAGGAAGGTATAACAATTGTAAATATTTATGCACCCAACATAGGAGCACCTTAATACATAAGGCAAATACTAACAGCCATAAAAGGGGAAATCGACAGCAACACAATCATAGGAGGGGACTTTAACACCCCACTTTCACCAATGGACAGATCATCCAAAATGAAAATAAATAAGGACACACAAGCTTTAAATGATACATTAAACAAGATGGACTTAATTGATATTTATAGGACATTCTACCCCAAAACAACAGAATACACATTTTTCTCAAGTGCTCAGGGAACATTCTCCAGGATAGATCATATCTTGGCTCACAAATCAAGCCTTGGTAAATTTAAGAAAATTGAAATCGTATCAAGTATTTTTTCCGACCACAACGCTATGAGACTAGATATCAATTACAGGAAAAGACCTGTAAAAAATACAAAAACATGGAGGCTACACAATACACTACTTAATAACGAAGTGATCACTGAAGATATCAAAGGGGAAATCAAAAAATACCTAGACACAAATGACAATGGAGACACAATGACCCAAAACCTATGGGATGCAGCAAAAGCAGTTGTAAGAGGGAAGTTTATAGCAATACAAGCCAACCTCAAGAAACAGGAAACATCTCGAATAAACAACCTAACCTTGCACCTAAAGCAATTAGAGAAAGAAGAACAAAAAAACCCCAAAGCTAGCAGAAGGAAAGAAATCATAAAGATCAGACCAGAAATAAATGAAAAAGAAATGAAGGAGACAATAGCAAAGATCAATAAAACTAAAAGCTGGTTCTTTGAGAAGATAAACAAAATTGATAAACCATTAGCCAGACTCATCAAGAGAAAAAGGGAGAAAACTCAAATCAATAGAATCAGAAATGAAAAAGGAGAAGTAGCCACTGACACTGCAGAAATACAAACGATCATGAGAGACTACAACAAGCAACTCTATGCCAATAAAATGGACAACCTGGAAGAAATGGACAAATTCTTAGAAATGCACAACCTGCCAAGACTGAACCAGGAAGAAATAGAAAATATGAACAGACCAATCACAAGCACTGAAGTTGAAACTGTGATTAAAAATCTTCCAACAAACAAAAGCCCAGGACCAGATGGCTTCACAGGCGAATTCTATCAAACACTTAGAGAAGAGCTAACACCTGTCCTTCTCAAACTCCTCCAAAATATAGCAGAGGGAAGAACATTCTCAAACTCATTCTACGAGGCCCCCATCACCCTGATACCAAAACCAGACAAAGATGTCACAAAGAAAGAAAACTACAGGCCAATATCACCGATGAACATAGATGCAAAAATCCTCAACAAAATACTAGCAAACAGAATCCAACAGCATATTAAAAGGATCATACACCATGATCAAGTGGGGTTTATTCCAGGAATGCAAGGATTCTTCAATATATGCAAATCAGTCAACGTGATACATCATATTAACAAATTGAAGTAGAAAAACCATATGATCATCTCAATAGATGCAGAGAAAGCTTTCAACAAAATTCAACACCCATTTATGATAAAAGTCCTGCAGAAAGTAGACATAGAGGGAACTTTCTTCAACATAATAAAGCCCATATATGACAAACGCACAGCCAACATTGTCCTCAATGGTGAAAAACTGAAACCATTTCCACTAAGATCAGGAACAAGGCAAGGTTGTCCACTCTCACCACTATTATTCAACATAGTTTTGGAAGTGTTAGCCACGGCAATCAGAGAAGAAAAAGAAATAAAAGGAATCCAAATCGGAAAAGAAGAAGTAAAGCTGTCACTGTTTGCAGATGACATGATATTATATGTAGAGAATCCTAAAGATGCTACCAGAAAACTACTAGAGCTAATCAATGAATTTGGTAAAGTAGCAGGATACAAAATTAATGCACAGAAATCTCTTGCATTCCTATACACTAATGATGAAAAATCTGAAAGTGAAATTAAGAAAACACTCCCGTTTACCATTGCAACAAAAAAAAAATAAAATATCTAGGAATAAACCTACCTAAGGAGACAAAAGACCTGTATGCAGAAAATTATGACACTGATGAAAGAAATTAAAGATGATACAAAGAGATGGAGAGATATATCTTGTTCTTGGATGAAAGAGTCAACATTGTGAAAATGACTCTACTACCCAAAGGAATCTATAGATTCAATGCAATCACTATCAAACTACCACTGGCATTTTTCACAGAACTAGAACAAAAAATTTCACAATTTGTATGGAAACACAAAAGACCCTGAATACCAAAGCAATCTTGAGAACGAAAAATGGAGCTGGAGGAATCAGGCTCCCTGACTTCAGACTATATTACAAAGCTACAGTAATCAAGACAGTTTGGTACTGGCACAAAAACAGAAGAATAGATCAATGGAACAGGATAGAAAGCCCAGAGGTAAACCCACACACATATGGTCACCTTATCTTTGATAAAGGAGGGAAGCATATACAGTGGAGAAAAGACAGCCTCTTCAATAAGTGGTGCTGGGAAAACTGGACAGGTACATGTAAAAGTATAAAATTCGAACACTCCCTAACACCATACACAAAAATAAACTCAAAATGGATTAAAGACCTAAATGTAATGCCAGACACTATCAAACCCTTAGAGGAAAACATAGGCAGAACACTCTATGGCATAAATCACAGCAAGATCCTTTTTGACCCAACTCCTAGAGAAATGGAAATAAAAACACAAATAAACAAATGGAACCTAATGAAACTTAAAAGCTTTTGCACAGCAAAGGAAACCATAAACAAGACCAAAAGACAACCCTCAGAATGGGAGAAAATATTTGCAAATGAAGCAACTGACAAAGGATTAATCTCCAAGATTTACAAGCAGCTCATGCAGCTCAATAACAAAAAAACAAACAACCCAATCCAAAAATGGGCAGAAGACCTAAGTAGACATTTCTCCAAAGAAGATATACAGATGGCCAACAGACATATGAAAGAATGCTCAACATCTCTAATCATTAGAGAAATTCAAATCGAAAGTACAAGGAGGTGTCACCTCACACTTACCAGAATGACCATCTTCAAAAATTCTACAAACAATAAATGCTGGAGAGGATGTGGAGAAAAGGGAACCCTCTTGCACTGTTGGTGGGAATGAAAATTGATACAGCCAGTATGGAGAACAGAATGGAGGTCCCTCAAAAAAATAGAAATAGAACTTCCATACGACCCAGCAATCCCACTACTGGGCTTATACCCTGAGAAAACCATAATTCAAAAAGAGTCATGTACCACAATGTTCATTGCAGCTCTATTTACATTAGCCAGGACACGGAAGCAACTTAATTGTCCATCGACAGATGAATGGATAAAGAAGATGTGGCACATATATACAATGGAATATTACTCAGCCATAAAAAGAAATGAAATGGAGGTATTTGTAATGAGGTGGATGGAGTTAGAGTCTGTCATACAGAGTGAAGTAAGTCAGAAAGAGAAAAACAAATACAGTATGCTAACACATATATATGGAATCTAAGGGAAAAAAAAAAGCCATGAAGAACCTAGTGGCAAGATGGGAATAAAGACACAGACCTACTAGAGAATGTACTTGAGGATATGGGGAGGGAGAGGGGTGAGATATGACAGGGTGAGAGAGTGTCATGGACATATATACACTACCAAATGTAAAATAGATAGCTAGTGGGAAGCAGCCGCATAGCACAGGGAGATCAGCTCAGTGCTTTGTGACCACCTAGAGGGGTGGGATGGGGAGGGTGGGAGGGAGGGAGATGCAAGAGGGAAGAGATATGGGAACATATGTATATGTATAACTGATTCACTTTGTTATAAAGCAGAAATTAACACACCATTGTAAAGCAATTATACTCCAATAAAGATGTTATAAAAAAACAAAACAAAACAAAACAAAAGAAAAAAACAATACATTAAAAGAATCATACACCATGATCAAATGGGATTTATCCCAAGGATGCAAGGATGGTTCAATAGCCTCAACTCAATCTATGTGATACACCATATTAACAAATTAAAGAATAAATATGTATGATCATCTTGTAGATGCATAAAAACTTTGGACAAAATTCAACATACATTTATAATAAAATGTCTCAAAAGCATGGGCCACAGAGGGAACATACCTTAATATAATAAATACCATATACGACATTTATCTAAAGCCAACATCATACTCCACCATGAAAAACTGAAACCATTTCCTCTAAGATCAGGAACAACACAAAGACGCCCAGTTTCACCACTTTTATTCAATATAGTATTAGAAGTCTTAGCCAGAGCAACTAGGTAAAAAAAAAAAGAAATAAAAACATCTGAATTGGAAAGAAAGAAGTAAAACTCACTATTTGCAGATGACATGATACTATATATAGATAATCCTAAAGACACCATCAAAAAACTACTAGAAGTAATAAATGGATTCAGTATAGTTCAAGGATATAAAATTATTATTCAGAAATTGGTTGCATTTCTATACACTAATATTGAACTATCACAAAGAGAAATTTTTTAAAAATCTCATTTATAATTGCATCAAAAATAAAATATCTCAGAATATATCTAAGCAAGGAAGTAAAACACCTGTATTCAGAAAACTATAAGACATTGAGGAAACTGAAGATGACAGAAGCAGATAGAAGGATATACTGTCCTCATGGATTGGAAGAATTAATTGTTAAAATGAACATACTACCCAAGGTACTCTACATATTCAATGCAATCCTTATTAAAATAACAATGACATTTATCCCAGAACTAGAACAAATAATTCCAAATTTTGTATGGAAACACAAAGACCCTGCTGAATAGCCCAAATAACAGTGAGAAATAAGAACAGAGCTGGTCGTATCACACTTCCTGCTTTCAAGCTATACTACAAAGCTACAGTAATCAAAACTGGCACAAAAACAGGTACATAGATCAATGAACCAGAATAGAGAGCCCAGAAATGAGCTCACACTTAGATAGACACTTAATCTATGACAAAGGAAGCAAGAATATACAATGCAGAAAAGACAGCCTCTTCAATAAGTGTGTTGGGAAAACTGGACAGCTACATGCAGCAGAAACAAACTGAACTAGTATCTTACACCACATACAAAAATGAACTCAAAATGGATTAAAGACTTAAATGTAAGACCTGAAACCATAGAATGCATAGAAAAAATGAAGGCAGTACATTTTTTGTTATGATCCTTAGAAATATTGTTTTGGATGTATTTCCTCAGGGAAGGAAAACAAAACAAAAATAAATAACTGGGACTACATCAAACTAAAAAGCTTTTACACAGTGAAGGAAACTATGAACAAAATGAAAAAGCACTCTACTGAATGAGGGAAGATATTTGCCATGATATATCTGATAAGGGTTAATACCTAAATACATTAAGAATAATGTCTGTGATATATAATAGGGATTATATAAAATGTAATATACAGCATAAAGAATATGGTTGATAATAGTGTAATAACTTTGTATAGGGATGGATATTTACTAGACTAACTGTGGTGGTCATTTTCATAATGTATGACAATGTCCAATCATTATGTAGTACATCTGAAATTAACAAAATATTGTACCTCAACTTTATTGCAATTAAAATATTATTTTTTAAAGTTGCTGTGTGGATCCATTAAGAAAAAGGGATGGTCGGGCACCTTCAAGATGGCAGAGGAGTAAGAAGTGGAGATCACCTTCTTCACCACAAATACATCAAAACTACATCTACATGGGGAACAACACCTACAGAACACCTACTGAGTGCTGGCAGAAGACCTCAGACTTCCCAAAAGACAAGAAACTCCCCATGTACCTGGGTAGGACAAAAGAAAAAAGGAAAAACAGAGACAAAAGCATAGGGACGGGACCTGCACCACTGGGAGGGAGCTGTGAAGGAGGAAAAGTTTCCACACACTAGGAAGCCCCTTCACAGGTGGAGACGGGGGGTGGCCAGGAGGGAAGCTTCAGAGCCACAGAGGAGAGCACAGAAACAGTGGGGCAGAGGGTAAAGCGGAGAGATTACCACACAGAGGATCGGTGCTGACCAGCTCTCACCAGCCTGAGAGGCTTGTCTGCTCACCTGCCGGGGCGGGTTGGGGCTGGGAGCTGAGGCTTGCACATCGGAGTTCAGATCCCAGGGAGAGGACTGGGGTTGGCTGCGTGAACACAGCCTGAAAGGGGCTAGTGTGCCACAGCTAGCTGGGAGAGAGTCTGGGAAAAAGTCTGGAACTTTCTAAGAGGCAAAAGAACATTGTTTCGGGGTATGCAAGGAGAGGGCATTCAGAGCACCGCCTAAATGAGCTCCAGAGAAAGGTGAGAGCCACGGCTATCAGCACGGACACCAGAGACGGACATGAGATGCTAAGGCTGCTGCTACAGCCACCAAGAAGCCTGTGTGCAAGCACAGGTCACTATCCACACCTCTCCTGGTGGGAGCCTGTGCAGCCCGCAACTGCCAGGGTCCAGTGATACAGGGACAACTTCCCAGAGAGAACACACGGCATGCCTCAGGCTGTTGCAACATCATGCAGGCCTCTGCCACCGCAGGCTCGCCCCGCATTCCGTACCCCTCCCTCCGCCCAGCCTTAGTGAGCCAGAGCCCCCTAATCAGCTGCTACTTTAGTCCCGTCCTGTCTGTGTGAAGAACAGATGCCCTCAGGTGACCCACATGCAGAGGTGGGGCCAAATCCAAAGCTGAATACCAGGAGCTGTGCGAACAAAGAAGAGAAAGGGAAATCTCTCCAAGCAGCCTCAGGATCACCGGATTATATCTCCACAAACAATCTGATGTACTCTGCATCTGTGGAGTACCTGAATAGACAATGAATTATCCCAAGATTGAGGCAGTAGACTTTGGGAGCAACAATATATATATTTTTTCCTTTTTCTCATTTTGTGAGTGTGTATGTGTATGCTTCTTTGTGTGATTGTGTCTGTATAGCTTTGTTTTACCATTTGTCCTAGGGTTCTGTCTGCCCATTTTTGTTTGTTTGTTTTTTAGTATAGTTTTTAGCCCTTGTTATCATTGGTGGATTTGTTTTTTGGTTTGGTTGCTCTCTTCTTTCTTTTTATATTTTTCTTTTTTTATTACTTTTTAATTTTAGAAAATTTTTGATAATTATTTCTCATTTGAATAACTTTCTTTTCTTTTATTATTTTCTTTCTTTCTTTCTTTTTCCCGTTTCTTCTGAGCCATGTGGCTAACACGGTCTTGGTGCTCTGGTCGGGTGTCAGGCCTGTGCCTCTGAGGTGGGAGAGCTGAGTTCAGGACATTGGTCCACAAAAGAACTCCTGGCTCCACGTAATATTGAACAATGAAAGCTCTCCCAGAGATCTCCATCTCAACGCTAAGACCCAGCTTCACTCAATAAACAGCAAGATACAGTACTGCACACTGTATGCCAAAAAACTAGCAAGACAGAAACACGACCCCACCCATTAGCAGAGAGGCTGCCTAAAATCATAATAAGGTCACAGACACCCCAAAACACAACACCAGACGTGGACCTGCCCACCAGAAAGACAAGGTCCAGCCTCATCCACCATACCACAGGCACTAGTCCCCTCCACCTGGAAGCCTACACAACCCACTGAACCAACCTTACCCACTGGAGGCAGACACCAATAAAACAGGAAATACGAACTTGCAGCCTGCAAAAAGGAGATGCCAAACACAGTAAGTTAGCAAAATGAGAAGGCAGAGAAACACACAGCAGATGAAGGAGCAAGGTAAAAACCCACCAGACCAAACAAATGAAGAGGAAATACGCAGTCCACCTGAAAAATAATTCAGAGTAATGATAGTAAAGATGATCCAAAATCTTGGAAATAGAATGGAGAAAATACAAGAAACGTTTAACAAGGATCTAGAAGAACTAAAGAGCAAACAAATGATGATGAACAACACACTAAATGAAATTTAAAATTCTCTAGAAGGAAGCGGTAGCCAAATAACTGAGGCAGAAAAACGGACAAGTGACCTGGAAGATAAAATAGTGTAAATAACTACTGCAGAGCAGAATAAAGAAAATAGGATGAAAAGAATTGAGGACAGTCTCAGAGACCACTGGGACAATATTAAATGCACCAACATTCGAATTACGGGGGTCCCAGAAGAAGAAGAGAAAAAGAAAGGGACTGAGAAAATATTTGAAGAGATTATAGTTGAAAACTTCCCTAATATGGGAAAGGAAACAGTTAATCAAGCCCAAGAAGCACAGAGAGTCCCATACAGGATAAATCCAAGGACAAACATGCTAAGACACATAATAATCAAACTATCAAAAATTAAATACAAAGAAAAAATATTAAAAGCAACAAGGGAAAAGGAACAAATAACATACAAGGGAATCCCTACTGGGTTAACAGCTGATCTTTTAGCAAAAACTGTACAAGCCAGAAGGGAGTGGCATGACATATTTGAAGTGATGAAAGGGAAAAACCTAAAACCAAGATTATTCTAACCAGCAAGGATCTCATTCAAAATTGATGGAGAAATTAAAATCATTACAGACAAGCAAAAGCTAAGAGAATTCAGCACAACCAAACCAGCTTTACAACAAATACTAAAGGAACTTCTCTTGGCAGGAAACACAAGAGAAGGAAAAGACCTATGATAACAAGCCCAAAACAATTAAGAAAATGGTAATAGGAACTTACATATTGATAATTACCTTAAATATAAATGGATTAAATGCTCCAACCAAAAGACATAGACTGCCTTCCTGGACACAAAAACAAGACCTGTATATATGCTGTCTACAAGAGAACCACTTCAGACCTAGGGACACATAAAGATTAAAAGTGAGGGGATGGAAAAAGATATTCCATGCAAATGGAAATCAAAAGAAAGCTGGAGTAGCCATTCTCATATCAGGCAAAATAAACTTTAATATAAAGACTATTCCAAGAGACAAAGAAGGACACTACATAATGATCAAGGGATCAATCCAAGAAGAAGATATAAGAATTGTAAATATTTATGCACCCAATGTAGGAGCACCTCAATACATAAAGCAAATGCTAACAGCCATAAAAGGGGAAATCGACAGTAACACAGTCACAGTAGGCGACTTTAACACCCCACTTTCACCAATGGACAGATCAGCCAAAATGAAAATAAATACAGAAACATAAGCTTCTTTTTTTTTTTTATAGAATCATTTTGCAATTTTCATTTTTATATTTTTTTTATTTTTTGGCTGTGTTGGGTCTTCTTTTCTGTGCGAGGGCTTTCTCTAGTTGTGGCAAGTGGGGGCCACTCTTCATCGCAGTGTGCGGGCCTCTCACTATGGTGGCCTCTCTTGTTGCGGAGCACAGGCTCCAGATGCACAGGCTCAGTAGTTGTGGCTCATGGGCCTAGTTGCTCCGCGGCATGTGGGATCTTCCCAGACCAGGGCTCGAGCCCATGTCCCCTGCATTGACAGGCAGATTCTCAACCATTGTGCCACCAGGGAAACCCAGAAACACAAGCTTTAAATGGCACATTAAACAAGATGGACTTAATTGATATTTATAGGACATTCCATCCAAAAACAGCAGATTACACTTTCTTCTCAAGTGCTCATGGAACATTCTGCAGGATAGATCATATCTTGAGTTACAAATCAAGCCTTGGTAAACCTAAGAAAATTGAAATCATATCAAGTATCTTTTCCGACCACAATGCTATGAGACTAGATATTAATTACAGGAAAAAATCTGTAACAAAATACACATACATGGAGGCTAAACAATACACTACTAAGTAACCAGGAGATCACTGAAGAAATCCAAGAGGAAATCAAAAAATACCTAGAAACAAATGGCAATGAAAACACGATGACCCAAAACATTTGAGATTCAGCAAAAGCAGTTCTAAGAGGAAGTTTGTAGCAATAAAATCCTACATCAAGAAACAAGAAACATCTCAAACAACCTAACTTTACACCTAAAGCAATTAGAGAAAGAAAAACAAAAAGAAACCCCAAAGTTAGCAGAAGGAAAGTAATCATAAAGATCAGATCAGAAATAAATGAAAAAGAAATGAAGGAAACAATAACGAAGATCAATAAAACTAAAAGCTGGTTCTTTGAGAAGATAAACAAAATTGATAAACCATTAGACAGACTCATCAAGAAACAAAGGGAAAAGACTCACATCAACAGAATTAGAAATGAAAAAATAGAATTAACAACTGACACCACAGAAATACAAAGAAGCATGAGAGATTACTACAAGCAACTATATGCCAATAAAGTGGACAACCTGGAAGAAATGGACAAATTCCTAGAAAAGCACAACCTTCCAAGCCGGAACCAGAAAAAAATAGAAAATATTAACAGACAAATCGCAAGCACTGAAATTGAAACTGTGATTAAAACTCTTCCAACAAACAAATGCCCTGGACCAGATTGCTTCACAGGCGAATTCTATCAAACATTTAGAGAAGAGCTAACACCTATCCTTCTCAAACTCTTCCAAAATATAGCAGAGGGAGGAATACTCCCAAACTACTTCTATGAGGCAACCATCACCTGATACCAAAACTAGACAAATATGTCACAAGAAGGAAAACTACAGGTCAATATCACTGATGAACAAAGATGAAAAAATCCTCAACAAAAACTAGCAAACAGAATCCAACAGCACATTAAAAGGATCATACACCATGATCAAGTGGGGTTTATCCCAGAAACACAAGGATTCTTCAATATATGCAAATCAATCAATGTGATACACCATATTAACAAATTGAAGGATAAAAAACGTGTGTTCATCTCAGTAGATGCAGAAAAAGCTTTTGACAAAACTCAACACCAGTTTATGATACAAACTCTCCAGAAAGTAGGCGTAGAGGGAACTTACCACAAAATAATAAAGGCCATATGTGACAAACCCAGAGCCAACATTGTTCTCAATGGTGAAAAACTGAAACCATTTCCACTAAGATCAGGAACAAGACAAGGTTGCCCACTCTTACCACTATTATTCAACATAGTTTTGGACGTTTTAGCCACAGCAATCAGAGAAGAAAAAGAAATAAAACGAATCCAAGTCAGAAAAGAAGAAGTAAAAGTGTCACTGTTTGCAGATGACATGATACTATACATGTTTAGATGATCCTAAAGATGCCATCAGAAAAGTACTAGAGCTAACTAATGAATTTGGTAAAGTTGCATGATACAAAATTAATACACAGAATTCTCTTGCATTCCTATACAATAACAATGAAAGATCAGAATGAGAAATTAAGGAAACACCCCAATTCATCATTGCAACAAAAAGAATAAAATACCTAGGAATAAACCTACTTAAGGAGAAAAAAGACCTATATGCAGAAAACTATAAGACACTGATGAAAGAAATTAAAGATGATACAAACAGAAGGAGAGATATACCATGTTCTTGGATTGGAAGAATCAGCATTGTGAAAATGACTTCTACCTAAAGCAATCTACAGATTCAATGCAATCCCTATCAAACTACCAAAGGCATTTTTCACAAAACTAGAACAGTAAATATCACAGTTTGTATGGAAACACAAAAGACCCCAAATAGCCAAAGCCATCTTGAGAAAGAAAAATGGAGCTGGAGGAATCAGGCTCCCTGACTGCAGGCTATACTACAAAGCAACAGTAATCAAGACAGTATGGTACTGAAACAAAAACAGAAATATAGATCTATGGAACAGGATAGAAAGCCCAGAGATAAACCCACACATATAGGGTCACCTTATCTTTGATAAAGGAGGCAAGAATATACAATGGAGCAAAGACAGCCTCTTCAATAAGTGGTGCTGGGAAAACTGAACAGCTACATGTAAAAGAATGAAATTAGAACACTCCCTAACACCATACACAAAAATAAACTCAAAGTGGATTAAACACCTAAATGTAAGGCCAGACACTATAAAACTCTTAGAGGAAAACATTGGCAGAACACTCTATGACATGAATCACAGCAAGATCCTTTTTGAACCACCTCCTAGATAAATGGAAATTAAAAAAAAAATAAACAAATGAGACCTAATGAAACTTAAAAGCTTTTGCACAGCAAAGGAAACCATAAACAAGATGAAAAGACAATCCTCAGAATGGGAGAAAATATTTGCAAATGAAGCAACTGACAAAGGATTAATGTCCAAAATATACAAGCAGCTCATGCAGCTTTATATCAGAAAAATAAACAACCCAATCCAAAAATGGTCAGAAGACCTAAATAGACATTTCTCCAAAGAAGATATATGGGTTGCTAACAAATACATGAAAGGGTGCTCAACAGCACTAATCATTAGAGAAATGCAAATCGAAAGTACAATGAGGTGTCACCTCACACTTATCAGAATGGCCATCTTCAAAAATTCTACAAACAATAAATGTTGGAGAGGATGTGGAGAAAAGGGAACCCTCTTGCACTGTTGGTGGGAATGAAAATTGATACAGCCAGTATGGAGAACAGTATGGAGGTCCCTCAAAAAAATAGAAATAGAACTTCCATACGACCCAGCAATCCCACTACTGGACTTATACCCTGAGAAAACCATAATTCAAAAAGAGTCATGTACCACAATGTTCATTGCAGCTCTATCTACATTAGCCAGGACACGGAAGCAACTTAATTGTCCATCGACAGATGAATGGATAAAGAAGATGTGGCACATATATACAATGGAATATTACTCAGCCATAAAAAGAAATGAAATGGAGATATTTGTAATGAGGTGGATGGAGTTAGAGTCTGTCATACAGAGTGAAGTAAGTCAGAAAGAGAAAAACAAATACAGTATGTTAACACATATATATGGAATCTAAGGAAAAAAAAAAAAGCCATGAAGAACCTAGTGGCAAGATGGGAATAAAGACACAGACCTACTAGAGAATGTACTTGAGGATATGGGGAGGGAGAGGGGTGAGATATGACAGGGTGAGAGAGTGTCATGGACATATATACACTACCAAATGTAAAATAGATAGCTAGTGGGAAGCAGCCGCATAGCACAGGGAGATCAGCTCAGTGCTTTGTGACCACCTAGAGGGGTGGGATGGGGAGGGTGGGAGGGAGGGAGATGCAAGAGGGAAGAGATATGGGAACATATGTATATGTATAACTGATTCACTTTGTTATAAAGCAGAAACTTACATACCATTGTAAAGCAATTATACTTCAATAAAGATGTTAAAAAAAAAAAAAAGAGTCATGTACCACAATGTTCATTGCAGCTCTATTTACATTAGCCAGGACATGGAAGCAACTTAATTGTCCATCGACAG
This sequence comes from Balaenoptera borealis, assembly GCF_965194805.1. NCBI lineage: Eukaryota > Metazoa > Chordata > Mammalia > Artiodactyla > Balaenopteridae > Balaenoptera > Balaenoptera borealis. Next base: position 45,420,253 of record NC_138861.1, read on the forward strand.
GTGAATGGATAAAGAAGATGTGGCACATATATACAATGGAATATTACTCAGCCATAAAAAGAAACAAAATTGAGTCATTTGTAGCAAAGTAGATGGACCTAGAGACTGTCATACAGAGTGAAGTATGTCAGAAAGAGAAAAACAAATACCATATGCTAACACATATATATGGAATCTAAAAAAAAAAAAAAAGGTTCTGAAGAACCAGGGGCAGTACAGTAATAAAGAAGTAGGACAGGAATAAAGACACAGACATAGAGAATGGACTTGAAGACACAGGGAGGGGGAAGGGTAAGCTGGAATGACGTGAGAGAGTGACATGGACATATATACACTACCAAACGTAAAATAGAAAGCTAGTGGGAAACAGCTGCATAGCACAGGGAGATCAGCTTGGTGCTTTGTGACCGCCTAGAACGGTGGGATAGGGAGGGTTGGAGGGAGATGCAAGAGGGAGGTGATATGGGGATGTATCTATATATATAGCTGATTCACTTTGTTATACAGCAGAAACTAACATACCATTGTAAAGCTATTATACTCCAATAAAGACGTTAAAAAATTTGTTGTGTGATATATATTTATTCTTTTTCATCACTGGGTGGTATTCCATTTTATGAATATATAACAGTATATTTCCCCCATTTACTGTTTATGGGCTTTTCCAGTTTTATGCTGTAACAAAACTACTATGAAAATATTTCTGTATTATTTTTGTTATAAATACACCCTTATTACTATTGATAATATATGTAGGAGAAGGATTACTCAGTCATAGGTTATGTTTATGTTCAGCTTTGGTACAATATTTTATACTAAATGTTTGAATCCTCTGCCCCCCAAATTCATGTTGAAACTCTGTGCCTCAGTGTGATGACATCAGGAAGTGAGGCCTTTGGGAGGCAGTTGGGATTAGACTTGGTCATGAATGAGATCAGTGCCCTTATAAGTGTCACAAGAAATTTTGCTTCATGTCTCTGCTGTCTGCCATGTGAAGATACAATAAGAGACAGCCATCTGTGTACCAGTAAGTGGCTCTCACCAAACATCGAATCTGCCATTGCCTTGATCTTGGACCTCCTAACCTCCAGAACTGTGAGAAATAAATGTTTGTTGGTAAAGTCATCCTGTTTATTGTATTTTTGTTTTAACAGTTCAAATTGACTAAGACAATACATTGCCAAACTGTTTTCAAAGTGGTTATACTAATTTATATTCCCACCAGCAATGTATGAAAGTTCCATTTGCTCCACAACTTGGGAATATTTGGTAGATTATTCTGGAGAATGTGTGAGGGCATCTCATTTTCTTCTTTGATTTCACACTGTTTTGCAAGTTTATTGAAGTTTAATTTATATACTGTACAATAACCCACTGTATGTGTATAGTTCAATGATTTTCAGTCAATTTACAGTGTTACAACAATCTCAATATTTCAATTTTAAACACTTTCATAATCCCAAATGTTCTTTCATGCCTGTATGCAATCAATCCTTTCACTTACGCTAAACTAAAAAAAAAATCACTGATATGCTTTCTGTCTTTATAATTTGCTCTTTCTCAAAAGTGTATGTAAATTGAATCATTCAATATGTAGTCCTTTGTGTCTGTCTTCTTTCACTTAGCATAATGCTTTGAGGTACATCCATAATATTTTGTGTATTAGTAGTTGTTTCTCTTTATTGCTAAGTAGTATTCCTTTGTATGTATACACAATTTTTTATCCATTCACCAGTTGATGGGCATTTGGATTATTTACAACTTAGCAATTACAAATAATGCTGCTATGAAGATTCATGTACAAGTCTGTGTGTGGAGATAGCTTTTTATTTCTTTCAGGTAGATCCTTAAGAGTGGAATTACTGGGTTGTATAGTATATTAGTTTTCTATTGTTGCATAACAAGTCACCACAAAACCTTGTGACTTAAAAGAGCACTCATTTAGTTTCTCACAATTCTACAGGTCAGAAGTCCAGCCTGCCTGACTTGGGTTCTCTGACTAGGGTCTCATAAGACCAAAGTCAAATTGTAGGTCTGCTGACCTCCTACCAGGAGACTCTGGAGATGTATCACTTCCAAGCTCATTCAGATTGACAAAATTCAGTTCCTTGCAGTTTTAGCACTGAGCTCTCCATGTCTTTGTTGGCTGGGAGCCAGGAGCTGCTCTCAGGTTCTAGAGACAACCAGTATTCTTTGTCAGGTAGCCCCTTCCATCTTCAAGCTAAATATGCCGTGTCAAATCCTTCTTTTGTTTCAGATATCTGTGAAATCCCCTTCTACCACTTGGAGAAAATTCTGTGCTTTTAAAGGGCTCATGTGATTAAATTGAGCCCACCTTTACATCCTCCCTTTGGACCTGAAAGTCAACTGATTAGTAAACTTAATTGTATCTGCAAAAACTCTTTTGGCATGTAACCTTCTACAGAATGGATGTTTGTGTACTCCTAAAATTCATATGTTGAAATCGTAATCCCCAGTATGATGGTATTTGAGGGAGGAGTCTTTGAGAGTTAATTAGGTCATGAAGGTTGAGCCCTCCTGATTGGATTAGTGCCCTTATAAGAGACACAAGAGAGCTTGCTTCCTTTCTCTTCTCTCTTGCCCATGTGAGGATGTAAGGAGAAGATGTTCATCTGCAAACTAGGAGGAGTGCTCTCAGCAGACATTGAATCTCCTGAGACTTTGATCTTGGATTTTCCAGACTCCAGGACTAAGATAAGTAAATTTCCATTATTTAAGCTCTTCAGTTTATGGTATCTAGTTACAGCAACCCAAACTAACTAAGACATAACCTAACATAAATAAGTATGGTATGTCATTATATTCACAGTTTAGGGATTTGGGGCAGGAAATCTTGGGTGATCCATTTTGAATTCTGCCTACCACATATGGCAATGTATGTTTACATTTTAAAAAACCCAACAACTGCCACACTGCTTTCTAAAGTAACTGTGGTATTTTAATATAATCATTCCAACAATTTATGAGGATCCCAGATTTTCCATATCTTTATGAAAACTTGGTATTGTCATTTTTATACCCGTTATATTATGTGTATATAAATGTATAATATGGTATGTCATTTTACTTTGATTTTCATTTCACTAATAGATAATCATGTCGAACTACTTTTCATGTGCTTATTAGTCATTTATACTTTTTGGTGAAATGCTTATTTAAATATTTTGCCCTTTTTAAAATGAATTATTTTTCTTCTTATTATTCAGTGATAAGAGTACTTTATATTTTCTGGATATAAGTCCTTCATCAGAAAAACAATTTTATAAATATATCCTATGTGTCTTTGGCTTATATTTTCAGTTCTTAATGATGACTTTGAAGAATGAAAGCCTTACATTTTGATAAAATCCTATTTATCTCTTTTTCACATATGGATCATGCTTTTAATGTCATATGTAAGCAATCTTCGCCTAACCAAAGGTCACAAAGATTTTCTTCTCAAAGTTTTATATTTTTAGCACTTACATTTAGGATTACAATCCAGTTTGAATAAACTTTTGTATATGATATGGGGTAAAGGTCTGTATTAGTTTTCTATTGCTGCCTGACAAATTACCAGAAACTTAGTGGCTTAAATCAACACACATTTATTGTCTCACCATTTCCAGCTCACAGTTTAGCTGGAGTCTCTGCTCAGGATCTCACAAGGTTGCAGTCGAGGTATCAACTGGGCTGCATTCTCATCTGGAGGATTAATTAGGGAAAGATTCACTTCCAAGCTCATTCAGGTTGTTGGCAGAATGCATTTCCTGTGACTGTATGACTGAAGACAGTAGCTTTCTTCTGGCTGGCTGCTGGAGGCTGACCTCAGGTCCTAGAGGCCACCTACAGCTCCTTGCCATTTAAGCTTTCTTGACAGAGTTGAATACTTCATCAATTTAGCAAGGAGAATCTCTCTCTCCAGTTTGCCAAGACACAGTCTTTTTAAAAAATATACTGTAATTATGGGCGCATTATCTCATCACTCTTGCTGTATACATTACCTAATCAAGAAGTGATATCCCATTACCTTTGCCTTTTCTTTTTAGTTAGACAGAGCCATAGGCTCTACCAGCACACAAGTGGAAAGGATTAAACAAAGGCATGGACAAGACAAAGTGAGAAATCTTGGGAGTCATCCTAGGGTTTATCCATCACAGGGTCTAAGCTGAATTGCTGAGTTTTTTTTTTTTTTTGGCATGTGTTTATCCGTTATTTCAGCACCATTTTTTGAAAAGACTGTCCTTTATTGACTGGCAACTTTATTTAAAATCAGTTGATCACAAATACGAAGATTTATTTCTGGACTCTCTATCCTGTTCAATCCATCCATATGTCTATCCATATGCCAGTACCAAAGGGTTAGCCCTCCAATTTATTTTTTCTTTTTCAGAATTGTTTTATTCTGAGTTCTTTTCACTTCCATGTACATTTTAGGATCAGCTTGTAAATTTCTCCAAAAAAGTATTCTGGGATTTTGATAAAGGTTGTATATGCATGCAATGTAGACAAACTTTGTGGTAACTTATCTTATTAATATTTTGCAATTTCCAATTTATGGACATGGAATATCTATTTGTATATTCTTTAATTTCTCTCAACAATGTTTTGTTTTTGTTTTTGTTTTCATTTTGTAGTTGTCAATGTATAGATCCTACACTTATTTTGGTAAATTTATTATTATATTATTCTTTATCATATATTCCAAAAGAAATTGTTTTCTTAATATTATTTTCAGATTGTTAATTGCTTATATAAAGAAATACAAATAATCTTCTTGCATAGATTTTATGTTCTGTAACCTTGCTAATCTTGCTCATCAATTCTAGTAGTATTTCTGTGTTCTACCTACATGATTTTACTGTCTATGGATAAAGACAATGTTACTTCTTCCCTTTCTAATTCTAAGAAATTTTATTTCATTTCCTTGACTTATTACACTGGCTAAAATTTCCAGTTGTATAGAAGTGGTGAAAGTGTATATCCTTGACTTTATCCTCATTTTAGGGGAAAAACAGTAATTATTTCACCATTATGTATGACCTTAGCTGCAGGTTTTTCATAGATTCCCTTTACCAGGTTTTGGAAGCTTTCTTCTGTTTATAGTTTAGAGTTTTTATCTTGAAATTATGTTGAATATTTTCAAATATGTTTTCTGCATTTATATATAAAACATGGTTTTGTTTTCCTTTTCATTCTATTAATATGGTGTATTACATTAACTGATTTTGAATGTTAAACGATCCTTATATTTCTGGAATGAATCCCACTTAGACATCTTTATATATGTTGCAGCAAATATCCTTTGCTAAATGTTGTTAACATTTTTTGCATCTAGATTAAATAACAAATATTGGTCTTCATGGGGTAATATTGTTGTAATATTACTTGGAAAATATTCCCTCTTCTATATTCTGAAAGAAAGTATGTAGGATTGGCATTTTTTTAAAAAAGTGTTTGATAAAATTCACCAGTGAAGCCATCTGGGCTTTTCTTTGGGAAAGGTTTTCAATTACTTATTCAGTTTGTTTACTTTATATAGGTTTATTCAGATTTTCTATTTCTTTTTAAAAGAGTTTTTTTTGTTTGTGTCTTTGTAGCTATTTGTCCATTTTACCTAAGTGATCTAATATGTTGTCAGAAATTTGTTCATAATATTCTCTTACAATCTTTTAATTGCTTTATACTCTATAATGATGCTCCCTATTTCATTCCCATTTTTGGTAATTTTCAGTTCTTTTATTTCTCTTCTTGGTCAATCCAACTAAAGGTTTATGAATTTTGTGGAGTTTTTTGGTATTATTTTTTCCTAATTTTAAAATTTTCTATTTCATTGATTTCTGGTCTAATATTGATTCCTTTTCTGCTACTTTGAATCTGATTTATTCTTCTTTTCCTAGGTTCTTAGAGTAGAAACCAAGATTATGAATTTTAGATCTTTCTTCCTTTCTTATGTAAGCATTCAATGTTATAATTTTCCCTTTAATCACTGCTTTAGTTTCATCCTATAAATTTTTTTATGTTATATTTATTTTCAGTCAGTTGACTATAATTTCTTTTTCCTTTGTGATTTCTTCTTTAGCCTATGAGTTATTTAGAAGTGTGTTGTTTAATTTTCAAATATTTGATGTATTTCTAATTTTCTTTCTGTTGACAATTTCTAATTTGATTCAGTTGTGGTCAGAGAACCTACATTCTATGATTTCAGTCTTTTCAAATGTATTTAAGCTTGTTTTATGTCCTCACGTATGAACTATACTGCAGAATGTTCTATATATGAATGTTCTATGTATAAGACAAACATATTCTGTTTTTGTGAGGTAGAGTGTTCCATACATGTCAGTTCAGTCAAGCTGGTTGATAATACTGTTCCAGTGTTCTATATCCTGCCTGATTTTCTGTCTATCTTTTATGCCATTTACTGAGGACAGAATAGTAAATTTCCAATTATAAATTTGAATTGTATATTTCTCCTTTTAATCTTGCCATTTTTTTTGCTTCATATATTTTGGGGCTTTGTTTTTGTATGTATATGCATTTATAGTGGCTATACCTTCCTGATATATTGACCTTTTTATTATGAAATAACCCTCATTTATCTTGTAATATTTCTTGTTTTGTAACTGAGCAGAACACTATGGAGCCTTTCTGGGGCAGGCCCTTCCCCCACATCCTCTGCTTTATCTCCTCTCTGAAGTACTTAGGTAACAGTATTTGATGCACATTTCCTGAGTTGTTTTACAGATGTGAAAACCCCCTACCAAATGGAACATGTTAACTTCTTGATGACGATGAGCACATAGCCCCAGCCCTCCTGGAGCCTAAGGATTGATAATGTTAAGCCCTGTGACACTGTCCTGTTACCTCATCATCAACCAATCAGAGAACTGTGTACAAGCTGAAACCCTTTGGGGATTTGAGAGTTTTTTGGGACACAAGCCACCCATCTCCTTGCTTGGCCCTGCAATAAACATTTCTCTGCTCCAAACTCCAACGTTTCGGTATTGTTTGGTCTCACTGCGCATTGGGCACACAATTGCATTCAGTAGCAGTTTTAAAGTCTTGTTTTATATTATTAATATACCCACTCCATTTCTCTTATGGCTAACTTTTTCATGGTAAATATTTTTCCACCTTTTCTTTTCAACCTATTTATCTTTAGATCTAAAATGTGTTCTTCTAGTCAGCATTCTATCCTCAGTAAATGGCATAACAGTCCTTTTTGCTTAGTTATTCTTCACTCTTAAAATTCAACAAACAAATGATAATTTCTTTGGAATTTTTAGATATGGTGCTACTAAAAGGGATAGAGACTAGGTAGAAAATATTGTTAGATATCTTCCTTCCTTTAACACTGGGGAGGTGAATTTCATAAAGTTTGGAGAAAAATAAGTATATTAAAAGTAAAAATGTTAAAATACTTAGTGTAAATGTAGTTAAACATTAGAAATTCATATGAAGAATTAGAGAAGAACATATTATGAGGTCATTTTACTCATTCATGATGTAGGAGTTTTTTTATGTTTTATTTAAAGCTATATCCCAGTCACCCAGAACTGAGTGGACTCTCTCTCTCTATTTTTTTGGATGGATGGAGGCAGTCTTAAAAGAAACTTTTTATAAGAAAAAACTATAAGGGTGTGACCAAGGATAAATATTAGTGACTTGTTAGGGGGCTGCTAAAGCCCTAGTAAGGTGATTCTTATAAAAAGTACAAAAACTATACAAACATTTCTGATCTCCAGAGAAAGGAAATAAAAATCACACTTTTGGGGACAACTGTGTATTAAATACAAAGATTAAGCAAGTGTACTGAAATTATAGTTAAGATACAAGTGTTCTAATCCTTGTTATTTTTTTTCTGCTTTTCACTTGGGCAAATCAATTTAACATTTTTTAGCTCCTTTCCTCGATTTTGAAATTTGGGGGTTGAACAACCATATTTATGGTTTCCTCTGTGTTTAACATAGAAATGTTTCTTAAATAGTATATTGTTTCTGCCTTTTCTGCTGAAGGAAATTATTTTCAATGGAAAAAAAGTAGAATGAAAACTTGTAAGTTATGCAACTATATTGTGCATTAGAATTACTTAGGATGCAGCCTACAAATGCAAATGTCTGGAGTCCCTCGGCTTCTTCATTTACTGATTCAGTAGGTTTGGGGTAATACCCAGAAAGCTGCATTTTACCAACCACTCTAGGTATTCTGATGTAGGTGGTCTGAGGATTACAGTTTTATAAATTGTAACCTTGATTAAGAGGGACGTTCAGCCAAGGGTTGGTGAAGAGAGCAGCTAGATGCATTGAGAGCATCAAGAGCATCTAGATGCTCCAAACCAAGACTGCCTTCTATCTGAGGGATATTAAATTTCTGTAGCCCCCTGAGCAGAATTAGGGTCATTTGATCAGTTGCACAAGGAGAAAGATGTCTGTTAACTTTGAAAAATAACTTCGTAAACATCAAAACTTTAAAAATAACTGAAAATTCAAGAATTATTTTGACTTCAAGGAAGTTTTCTGGTTTCTGATAATATGTCAAGAGATCTCTGTTCTCAATTCTGATCTCTGTACCATTATTTATTAGTCATAAAAGATAGGCATTATTATAATATTTTGAAATATTAGCTAAGTATTTTGCATCTGCTAGCTCCATTTTTCTGTTGATGCTTCTTTCATCCAGTTAGGTCATCCTGAATTCATTGCTATAAGGGGGAGTGTAGAACAGATAAAAAGTATTCTTTCTTGGCTCCTAGGTTTAAAGTTAAGGCCTTACAAGAAATGAGAAGGATTCTAGTAAGAGAATACATTTGTATGAATAAACAAGAGAACATGAAGTCCTGAGTCTAAGATAAAGGTTTTCCTCATTGGAGAAGAAGGAGAATAGTGATGAGAGTTTCAGTGATGGTAGTTTTGTTAGGTAATTAGTCAGCCATTAGCAGCAAGGAGGTGACAGTGGCAGAAAGACAAGAAGGAAATAATCAAGTCACACCCCAACCATCTGGGGACCTTCCTATGGTCAGGTGGTGGGCAACTTATCCTGATAAAGAGGGACCATAGTAACACGAGGGAACTTCCCCGGGCTGCACGTGCCCAGGCTAGACAGGTGTATAATCTATAGTAAACTCAAACTCTTTATACCATCACTATAATAAAATCTGTATGTGGTTTTGCCCCCCTGCCCCCGGTGGGCTTTTCTTAGTGAATCAAGGGTAAGGGCATGGGCAATAATGAACTTGTTACATAAGTCGGGACTGTCAATCGAATCATGATCCCCTGTGGACCATGACTCACAGGGGACTCACCCATTATCGCGCCCCGGCCTCTTCACAGAACACTCCTTATAAACACCCTTAAGCCCAGTTAAGGAGCGCTGGTTTCACTTCACAGAAACAGCCCACTCTCCCTCTGAGAGTGTAACTGTGCTTTAATAAACTTTGCTTTGCACTTAAGCCTGAAGTGGTAGTCTGCAATTCTTTGCTTGCTATCACAGGGACCAAGGTTGCTGGTCCGGGTCTTCCGTTGACCTCCTCGGTTGAAACTATTTGACACAATGCACGCCATCCTGGTAACATCTTTGGTGCCATGACTCAGATCTCTAAAGTTATGTTTGAGCCGCCCGCCTTGCAACTTCCTCCAGCTTTTGACCATTGCATGACAACTGCCCCTCCTGGCTTTATCTCCTTTATCTTACATGCCTCTGCTCCTTGTCTAATATGCCTGAGAAAGGGCTGCTGTGTGTGTGCCGGTGCTAACCTGAGAAGACCCAAATGCTGTTCCCCATTATTTTCCTACCCACAACTCTCCTCTCCAGCCTCTCACTTGCATCCTTTGCCACTGCCAGCAGTGACATTGGACAAACTGGGACCTTCTGACTCTTAAATATTTGCACATCTCTTGTCAAACCGACTTCCCTGACAAGCTTCCTTGAATTATGGTTATTGAGAAGTCTTCAAACCCTTCTCTGGCTCAACATACTGAGACCTCCTAATCATTTTTTCCGTCACTGGCTAGAACCGAGATCAGTCGTGGGACTCTGGGAGGTTTTTCTACTTTCTTTTCTGGGCCCTTCTTTCCTCCTTTGAGACTCGAAGGAGCTTTCATCTATTGATAGAGCAGGCTGATGGCTGCCCAAAACACCCAGTCTGTTGTATTTGTGAGGACTCTCAGCAGTTCCAAGCACCCCAACCTCAAGGAGAGGCCTCTTTTTGGCCAAACCGCACTTACTTGAGATCCTCTCATTCTTTTCCTTGTCGTCTCAAACATCTGTTTTACACAGTCCCTAAGGGAAACCAACTCTTCCTCCACTTGGTCACCCAGAACAATTTCCATCACTACCCAGACCTTGCTGATTGCCAGCCTGTTAGGAATCTCCTGGGACTTGCCTTTACGGTCCTGATTACCCACATAGGACCCCTGGCCCACTGGCAATGGAAAAGGAGGGATAACCACGCTATTATGAGATTGAGGATCCAGAGAGTACAAATAAACTGCTCGTTAAGGTGAAGGAATCTCTATTGGTGACACAGCCTCAACGCTGTGTATTCTCTCTACCAGACAAATTGCTCATCCAGGTGAGAGGATCACTATAGTTGACACAACCATTGGCACATGGTCTGTTACTCTCCCTGAACGTTGTGTGTCTTCACTGACCATAAGGCATGGGGATCTCTATTGGTGACACTGCCTTTGGGGCCAGAGGGAACAGACAATAGTCCTGGAGGGCCTATGGCCAGGGCCCTCCACTGATACCAGCAGGAGGGGACTCCCTCTCCTGCAGACGGTCAGGGATATCAGAACGCTGAGACTCCCCTGACCTCAGTGTTTTGTATTCTCTCTCTTTCCAGATGGGTAACCAAACCCCTGGCCTCACGCTGCCCTACATTCCCTTAGGCTGCATCCTCGAGAACTGGTCAGCCTTTGACCCTGACACCCTAAAGAAAAAGAGAATAATCTTTTTCTGCAATAACTCTTGGCTCCAGTATAAGCTGGGGGACCAAGAAGAGTGGCCCTCAAATGGTAGCATTAACTTTAATACCATCCTTCAACTAGATCTATTCTTCAAATGACAAAGAAAATGGAGCGAGATTCCCTATATTCAAGTCTTTTTCACTCTTAGAGATAGGTTAGACCTCTGCAAGACTTGTAAAATTGACTCTGCTGTGCTGGCCCTGATGGGACTGCCCCCATGCTCTCCTCAAGAGGATCCACCTGAGCCAGGCCATGCCAAAAAGGAACCTGAGCCAGATGAGAGCAAAAGGAGAAAATCTTTAAACCTGGGGATGGCACTAAAACCACCCCATCCTCCATCTATTTCCCTTTGCTACCAACAGCCCCCTTACCACCTTACCTGGGAAATCTGACTCTCACAAGGCCTCCCCCTAGAATTTGCCCTTTGGTGGAGGCAATGGGCGAATTCAGACCCCAACTCATTCAGAAGACTTTTACCCTCTAGAGTTGAAGCAGATCAAACAGGAACTAGGTAAATTTTCTGATGATCCTGACCACTACACTGACAACTTCCAATACTTAACCTTGGCTTTTGACTTAGCCTGGAAGGATGTCATGATAATCTTGGGGCAAACTCTATCAGATACTGAGAAGGAAAAGGTCCTGAAGGAGGCCCACAACTTTGCGGATGGCCTCCATTTATCCAGCTCAAAATACCCTGTGGAGGAAACCATCTTTCCCAGTATGGACCCTCACTGGGATTACAATAACCCCAATGAGGAATGGGAAAAGGAAAGTTTTATAATTTGTGTAAAAGCTGGACTCAAAGCAAGCAGAAGGAAACCCATTAATTTCTCAAAGTTCTCGGCCATCAGCCAGGAACCCAATGAATACCCTACAGCCTTCTTGGAAAGGTTCAAGGAGGCAATAATTAAATATACTAAACTAGGCCTGGACTCCCTTGAAGGAAAAACCATTTTAAAAGATAGGTTCCTTAACCAGTCTGCACGGGACATCAGGAGGAAGCTCCAAAACTTACGCAGGAACCCAATGTTAATCTAGGTGAACTGCTAGCTACAACCACCACTACCTTTTATAACTGGAACCAGGAGGAGGAAGTCAAGGCTCAGGAGAAGGAAAAGAGGAAAGAAAATAAGCAGGCCCAATTATTGGCAGCCCTACAGGGGCAACCCCCATCTAGAGAAACCCTGACCCATCCCAACCAAAGCCAAGACCAATGCCGGGTGTGCAGAAAGCCTGGCCTCTGGAAGAGGGAATGCCCCAACAAGGACAAGCCTCCTAAGACGCTCTGTCCAAAGTGCCAAAAAAGTGGCCATTGAGGAGCCAACTGCCCCCTGGACCAAAGGGCCCAGGGGGCCAGGGGCAGCCCCTTGGATGGCCCTGGATTGACAGGACCCTTTGTTTCAGATGTCCCCCCTGTTTAACATCAGTATTACTGGAGCCAAGGGCAAACCTGGATGTGGCAGGCAGGACCATATCTTTCTTATTGGGTATGGGGGGACATGTCCTTCTCTGGACCCTTCTCCTCTGACTCCTGTCAGGTTACAGGAGTCTCAGGTAAACTTACTACTAGACATTTTACTGTCCCTTTGTGTTGTTACTGGGAAGGATATACCTTCTCTCATTCCTTCCTGGTCATACCTGAATTATCATACCTGCTGTTACGTAGGGACTTCATGAACAAGCTGGGAACAAGACTGGTATTTGGGGGAACCAACCCAGTAACACCCCTCCAGTTCTTAGTCTTAGAGACACAGCCCCTCTGAGTACGGGCACACCAGCCTTAGCTGAGTTACCAGTAGACCCCCAGGTCTGGGCCAGTGGAATGCTAGGGAGAGCTATAACAGCCTCCCCAGTGCTTATCACCTTAAAGGCCCAGACTCTTTCCCCAATCAGAAACTATCCAATTCACTCAGAAGCCCAAAGGGGACTGCAGCCTCTCAACTTTACAACGTGGACTACTTATTCCTTACAGTTCTTCTTGCAACACCCCTATCTTACTTGTTAAGAAGCCAAACAGAGAATACAGACTGGTCCAAGACTTAAGAGCTATCAATGAGGCAGTTGTCCCACTCCATCTTGTAGTCTCCAAACCATACAACTTGTTGGGGACCATCCCAGGCACAGCCTCACCATTTACTGTGTTAGACCTAAAGGATGCCTCCTTTCCCATACCTCTGGACCCCCAGTCCTACTACCTCTTTGCTTTTGAGTGGCATGAGGAAGGGAATAGAGGACAACAACTCACCTGGACAGTCCTACCCCAAGGGTTCCGAGACAGTCCCCACTTTTTGGCCAGGGCCTGACCAAGGACCTCCAATATCTACACCTGGAGGAAGGGACTATCACCCAGTATGTGGATGACCTTCTTATCTGCTCCCTGGACCACAAGAGAGCCTTAACTCATGATACCGAGACCCTCAATTTTTTGGCTGAAAGAGGCTATAAAGTCTCTAAGTCCAAGGTCCAATTGGCACAGCAGGAAGTCAAATATCTGGGAGTAATCCTCTCTCCAGAGGAACGAAGGATCTCCCCCAATAGAATACAAGGGATTTTAGTCTGTGAACCTACTACCCGAAAACAGATCCAAGCATTTTTAGGCCTCACAGCGTATTGCAGACTATGGATTCCTAACTACTGACTAAAAGCACAACCTCTTTATGAAGGCTTAAAAGGAAAATCTGACTCTAAACCTCTGCTCTGGGGCCCTAACCAAACCCGAGCTTTCCAACAGCTAAAGACATTAGTATCCCAGGCCCCAGCCTTGAGAATCCCAAGAACTGATAGACCTTCCCAACTATTCATGGCAGAAAAACAAGGGATGGTTTAGGAGTCTTAACTCAGGAACTTGGCCCTGTCCAGAGACCTGTAGGTTATCTGTCAAAGAGACTGAACACGGTGGCCACTGGATGACCCAATTGTCTTAGGGTAGTTGCTGCCTTGGCCTTATTGGTGGAAAAAGCCTCTAAGCTTACATTGAGGCAACCCTTAACTGTATATACCTCCCATTAGGTTACCTCTCTCTTGGAAGGGAAAGGCCGTTTCTGGCTCACTGATAGCAGGATCCTCAAATATCAGGCATTACTGTTGGAGAATCCAGACCTATGTGTCATGGTCTGCTCCTCTTTAAATCCAGCTACCCTGCTCCTCCTACTCGAAGAATGTCTACCAGTTCACCAATGTGAAGATATAATATCTCATTCCTTGTTGCCCTGACCAGATCTAACTGATATTCCACTACAAAACCCCGAGGAGGTTTGGTTCACTGATGGAAGTAATTTTGTTTTCCGAAGGAAACAGGGCAGAAAACGGTGGTCTCCTTGACACAGGTTACTGAGGCCCGACTCTTCCCCCAGGGACATCAGCTCAATTGGCAGAAATAATTGCTTTAACCCAAGCCTTAACCCTGGCTGAAAATAAGGTCCTTAATGTACATACTGATTCTAAATATGCTTTTTTGGTTCTACGTGCTCATGCTGCTATCTGGAAAGAACGTGGCTACCTGATGGCCAGAAACAACTCAATTAAGTATGGACTTCAAATTCTTTCCCTCTTGGAGGCAGTCCTCAAGCCTTCCCAGGCAGCAGTGATTCATTGCAGAAGTCACCAGAAGGGTGAAGATGAAATAAAAGGAAATCGGCTACCCCATCAGGCTGCCTGACAGGCAGTCCTTCAGCCCTTTGTGATAGAGGGTGCCTTAGCTCCTTCCCTTAGTTCTTTCCCTTCCCCATCTTACCTGCCTGAGGAAATCAAATAGGCCATAAGTCATGGGTACCACCTTGACCCAGATGGATGGTACCAGAGAGAGGGCTTAACTCACCTGCCCCCATTGCTCCAATGGAAAATTATTAAATCTTTGCATGAGGCCTGTCACCTAGAGAGAGATGCTTTATACCAGATTGTTTCTTCTATTTTATCTGGAAAGGGACTTAACAAAGTAGTTAATAAGGTAAGCATATCATGCGCTACTTTTCTGACTAACAATCCTCAGGGAACTAAGCCATCCCCATTGGCCCTTCTGGCTCAGAGACACGAAACATATCCAGGGGAAGATTGGCAAATGGACTTTACAATGGTTCCTCCCTACCAAGGATTTTGGTGTTCGTGGACACCTTTGCTTTCTGGGTGGAAGGTTTCCCCACCAGGATAGAAAAAGCTTCGGAAGTAGCCCAGAAGCTTTTAACTGAAATCATCCCTAGGTTTGGCCTCCCATTGTCTCTTCAGACTGATAACGGTCCTGCCTTTGTTTCCCAAACTACTCAGCAGATATCCAAGGGTCTAGGTATTGAGTATCACTTTCATTTTTCCTGGAGACCCCAATCCTCAGGAAAGGTAGAAAGAGCCAACCAACATTTAGAGAATACCTTAAGAAAAATAACCCAAGAAACCTCCCTCAGTTGAAAGAAGCACTCCCTGTTGCTCTTTTAAGGATCAGAACAACCCCAAAGGCCTTACTTAACCTTAGCCCTTATGAAATGCTGTATGGTAGGCCTTTCTTACAAGGGGACGTACTGATGGACTCTGACACCTCTGCCATTACCTCTTATGTCACCTCCCTTGGGCAATTCCAACAAGCCCTCCAGAAATATGGGGTAAAAAAGCTTCCTTTCCCAGAGTCTCCTCCTTGCCTCTACTCTCCAGGAACACAAGTGCTCATCAAAACTTGGAAGGATGGCTTTCCTGGTTCTCAGCTTCAGTCGACCTGGAAGGGACCCTATCCAGTCTTGCTCTTTTCTCCTACGGCTGTTAAAGTACCAGGGATCACCAGTTGTATTTATCATTCCCAGGTAAAGCCCTGGACAGCCACCAAGCCCAAGGACATCTCCCCAGCTGAGAACTTCATCTCCCCAGCTGAGAACTCCTGTGAACCTTTGGAGGACCTCCAGCTCCTGTTCAAATGAAAACTGCAAGATAAGTACATTCTAAATCCATGAACCCACCATTCCCACAGCTGGCAGAAGTAATAGGCCTACTGTATCTCCTGACCTTTCTCATTGTGCTAGCTTTCATTCTATTCTGCATATTGTCACAAAATGAATTTGCACACTGCCTCTTATTTCCCTAATACAGCATCTCTCCTTGCAGTTATTGGACTTTGCTCCTTTCCCTTCATTTCTTCATATTTTCACCATCCACTAACACCCACTATAAATCAAGTTGCAACATTAAGCAATAAAACTGACTGTTGGATATGCCCCAAGGGAACCCAAAACCTAGAGGAACTCTACTTATTGGCCTTCCCTACCTCCATTGAACAGCTGTATAAATTTTCGGGTCAATATTATGGGATGGATTACCTTTTATATGGGGGCCAAAGACAAGTGGACCCTGACTCTTTTGCCTCAGGCCTAGTCTGCGTAGGTACAGCCTCCAAGCTTCTAGGAAAGGCACAGCTTTGTTTCAAGAACATGGATGGATTGGCACCCACCTTGGGCTGGTTAAATGACTCCTTTTGTAACTATACCCTCAACTTTAATCAGACTAGCCTGGGGTGGGATCCCTGGTCAGAAGAGGATGAATACAATGTACACGAAGGTAATTACACTTTCTTTGAGGAAACTCAAGGAAGAATGCAACTAAGAAATATATTAATGAGGACCATATCCCCATAAACAGCTCAGCCCTGGGAACTGAATATGTAGGGACTGGCATGACCACTGGACACCTACTTAACCTAACCTCCCTGCAAGATCTTCCTCAAAAATATAATATAATCCAGTTAATATTCAGAAATTTGTTATATCAATCCCCCCGTCACATTCATAATCAGTCAGAACCCGGATTCTCCCCCCTGTGTATAGATGATTATTTCTTCAGATTTTGGCTTTCTGAATATAATCTTTGGCCATGGGACCCCAGCCTTCTTCTGGAGGAAAACACCCAGTGGGGATACCTCCAATGTGGGTGTTCTTGAGGGACACCAGATTTTCATTTCTACGTGGTACCAGGGTATATCTAGATCTTCCTACATTTTGGAGGGGAACCTGCATGATCATTGCTGCTGTCCCAGATAAAACCATTATGACTACAAAGGACTTAGCTTCCTCAGGAGGCATTCCCAACCTTAGGTCATTCCTCAAAGAAGCCTTGAGACCCGTCTAAAAGAGACAAAAACGAACCACTGATTGGGGGGGTGGGGGGGGACATGCTTATGATAACCCAATTCTTGATCAGCTCAAAGTGATCCACCGTTTCTTTAGAGGAATTTTTTTGGTTTGCAGGTATACCCCTCTTAGGAACATTTTCAATCTTACCATCATGGTCCAGGAATCCTGAAAGTCTATGGTAGCAGCCATTGAAGAGCAACAGTCAGCTCTAGATTCTCTGTCCAAGGTGGTTTTACAAAATAGGAGGGCCCTCAGTGTTATAACAGCTAAGGCCAGGGGTGCCTGTGCCCTGCTAAATGAAACCTGCTGCTTCTATGATAATACCTCTGGCCAGGTCGAAGAAAACCTTCTGGTTTTAAAGAAAAAACATCAAACCAATAGAAGATCTGAAAGAGAGAACAGGACAGGACCCTAGCTGGCTTCCTACCCTCCTCTCCTCTATGGTGACCCAGATATGGACATGGCTGGGGCCCTTGTTTGGACCATTAGCCCTGATAGCCTTTTTTGTTGTTGTTAGGCCCTTGTATCATAAACCTTGTTCGACTCATTTCAGAATGCATACAGGCTGTTTGATTCCAAATGTTTCTGTGAGGTGGTTACCAGCCTGTTCAGCCTGACCCTGACTGAGACCTACATGGGACCCCTTGATGGTCATCACTCCAGCCCACTTCCTAGCTGAAAGATAGCAAGAGGAGGGACCCAGTCAAAACTCTGCCCCTTACCAGCAGGAAGCAGCTAGAGTGGTCATCACCCATGTCCTAAAGAATTGTGTCCCATACTCTTGAGGGGGGAATGTTAGGTAGTTAGACATTAGCAGAGGAGATGACAGTGGCAGAAAGACAAGAGGGGAATAATCAAGTCACACCCCAACCATCTGGAGACCCTCCCCTGACATTAGCAACAAGGAGGTGAAAGTGGTGAAAAGAAAATAAGGGAGTCATCAAGTTACACCCCAACCATCTTAGGACTCTCCCTGACCCCATCCAGAATAAGCAGAACTATGGGCACCAAAGGGTGGTGGGCAACTTGTCCTGATAAAGAGGGAGCATGGTAACATGAGGGAACTTCCCTGGGCTGCACGTGCCCAGGCTAGACAGGCGTATAACCTATAGTAAACCCAAACCCATTATACCATCACTATAATAAAATCTGCATGTGGTTTAGCCCCCCTGCCCCGGGTGGCCTTTTCTTAGCGAATCAAGGGTAAGGGCATGCACAATAATGAACTTGTTACATAGCTCGGGACTGTCAATCAAATAATGATTCCCTGTCACTCACCCATGATCACGCCCCACCTCCTCACAGAGCACTCCTTACAAACACCCTTAAGCCTGTACAGGAGTACTGGTTTCACATCACAGAAACAGCCCACTCTCCCTCTGAGAGTGTAACTATTTAATAAACTTTGCTTTGCGCTTAAGCCTGAAGTGGTAGTCTGCAGTTCTTTGCTGGTCCGGGTCTTCCGTTGACCTCCTCGGTTGAAACTATTTGACACAATGCATGCCAACCCAGTAACAGTTTCTTGATAAATAGTGCCTGTGCCCTGAGTTCATACCCCACCAGGATGAGTGGAGGAGGATGTGGCAGTGGGGAACTGTGTGCCTTCTCCTGGATTAAGTGGATGTCAGTAGAGTAGCTATGGCTACCTAAAGCATTTAGGCAGATGGTCAGAAAATCACCCCACAGAGTCCTTGAGCTCTGAGAGAGCAGCAGCATGAGCTGTGTGCCCAGAGAGTCCAGTGTGTCACAGACAGAGCTGGATTGGAAGGGGACTTTTGGAAGGGAACAGAGAATAACATGGCAGGACCTGCGTGTAATAAGACAAAGGCCATATGAGCATGAGGATGGCTCAGCAGATTGCAACATGGTCAGATGATAACCTGAGCAGATGCTCCCACCCACCACCATCTGCCTTTACATCTCACTGACATCATTCAAACCTTCCTGGATTGTTAAAAACAATTCTAGGTAAATGTCAAATATGGGTCTTAAATTTACAAAGATTAACTTTGTCTATTTGGAGGAAAGGTGCAAGTTAAATTGAGTGATAAAAACAACAGAGGCTCACACTCACCCTGTAGATGCATATCAAATTTAAGAAAAGAATGAAGCTGGGTGAGATAGTAAATGTTTGGGTGGTTGACCCGGGATAAAAAAGTAATAAATTTTTGGAACTATGGACCCAAACCGTCAATATAATATGTTATGGGAATAATGTGTGTACAATATAAATAGTCAGTAGATCACATGGGCTTAGTTGCAGAAAATGTAAGTACCTAAAGGTTTTAATAGACCTTACAATTCATTAATAAATTATAATGACTAAAGAAAGGAGATGACCCTTATCAACTGCACAGATAAAATCATCTTGGAGGGTGTGTGTGTGTGTGTGTGTGTGTGTGTGTGTGTGTGATGGTAGTTATTTGTAATGTAATTTGCTCTAAACTGGTTTGAGTTCAGAGAAATGTAACAAGAATTCAAAAAAAATTAACTGGGTCCAGTATTCTATGAATAATATTGAGACAAGCTGGGACCTGGGACCTGGGACCCTTTGCTTCAGTGCTTGCACCTGGATAAATGTACCCCGGAGCAACAGAATACAAAGAAACTGTAAGGGATTAAAAATAACTGCAGGCATGTGCAGCTTGGGCAATGATGAATAATAAAATACAAAAAGACCAAAAACAAACTACCACTTCTGAGTGCCAGGAGCAAAAGCAGGGCACTGCGTGTAATCCCTGCACACAGCACCACTAAGGGGGTGGGCAGACCACCTAAGCTATGCCTCCGGCTTGACCCACCAATCCATCTCCACCCTCACCCCAATTAAAGAACCAGCCCACCTTCCTCGGTGAGCAAGTAAGGGAACCTGTTACTTGTTTTCTTTGTTTTCATTCCCTCTTGCTGCATCAGGAGTCCCAATAAAACCTTGCCTGAATTCCTCATCTGGCTTCCTATCAATTTCTATTGATTAAAGGACCAAGGATCCTGGTCAGTAACAATACAACCATACACCATAAATCTGATTAGCTCAGGGCAGTTCCATTAACACCTGTTGTTCTAGCAATTGCAGGTTTTACATAGCTACCCTCTATATGGAGAACAATTGGAAGGAATGGAATTTTTTTATCTGTAGGTGAGAACTGAGGGACTGGGAAGAAAGAGACTGACCTTAGGTGGCTGTCTTCAAACAATAAGGGCTCTTACATGGAGGAGGAATTAATCTTCTCTGTGGTGCCAGTGGATAGAATGAAGGCCACTTATAAGATATACAAGGAGAAGTATTTTTACTAGGAAAAGAGAACTTTTTATACATCAAAATGCTCTGAAAACAGAGTAGGCTTCCCCAAATTGAAGTGAGTTCCCTATCAGTAGGAGGATAATAAAAAAACATTGAGGTTTTGCAGTGAGGATATTATAAGGGAAATTCAAATATCAGATGGATAGTGAGGTCAACTGAATTTTTAATCTTTCTCAAACTTGTTATTCTTAAAATTTTTAGTTTTGAACGATGTGGGGAATCAGAAAAGGATTTGACGTGTGGATGAAAAGTGTTGCCAGCCATATCAGCAAACAAAGGATGCTGCAGCCATCAAGCTATCAGCCACTACACACCCCCTAACCTGAGCCTGAGGGAACTCAAGATGGAGACCAACAGGCTGCATGCCAAACCCTCAGCCACTGCAGCCATCCCCAATAGTGCACCCTGAGGGGACTCACGAAGGGAAAGAACAGGATACTGGCCCCAGAGAGTTGAGCTGCATATCAAAGGAATGATTTCAATGATTCTTGGGAATCATTGGGAGGGAGGGAAGAATCATATGGGAAGATTCTTCCATATTCCCATAAGAAAAGCACTCAATTCATTAACTTGAGATACCTGGTTTTCTTTAATTAACAGTAATCTTTTAAAGTTCTGACTACCTGGTCTTTGCTGCAAAAACTGCTATATATCCTGGCCCCTCCCTTACCTCTTTGAAGCAGTACCTTAAAGCTATCTGAGAGTCCTATCTCCCAGGCTTGAAGTCCTCAGAACTTCTGCCAAATCAAACATAATTCTCAACTTTTAGGTTGTGCATTTTATTTTCAATCGACAGAAGAATAGAGAGAATATGATTGTTAGAAATCATTATAGGTTACAAAGGCAGTTTTAGGAACAGAAATAGTTGAAAAAACTTAAGTGCTTTCATGTTCCCACTTGTTATAAACCAAAATGTATTATTTGTATTTCCTATGCTGCTCCTTTTACTAAATAACGTAAAACCCTTGCCAAATACATTTTGCAAAAAATGAATAATCCAAAATGCAGAAACACTCTTTTGATTTATACAGTCTAATTGGCATCCTCTAGTAGAGTACACAGCCAGTTTCTGGGACTTCAGAGTTTGACTGAGAGACAACTCCCAGGTACTGTGCCTGTGGGCAGTAGAATGAGGATGTGGAAATCTAGGATTTCCTGTTGCCTTCACATTGGTATCAATTAGCATACTTTCTGGAACAAGTAATAGAAAACCAAACAAACAATAAAGGCATGTTCTATGTTGTATAAAACAAAAACCCAGAATAAGACATTTACAGGTTTGGTGGATTCAGTGGCTAATACTGTCAGGCATCCAATTCTCTGTGATTCTTTTTGGCTGTCCCTTCATAGTTGTAACCTGGCTGAACAACACAAACAACCACATAAGCTGGATGAAGCAGCTGCATAGAGAGCAGATACTGTTCTCACATTAAAATGTCTAAAGGCAAAAAAAGCGTGTAAATAACTTCTTTTTTTTTAAACATCTTTATTGTAGTATAACTGCTTTACAATGGTGTGTTAGTTTCTGCTTTATAACAAACTGAATCAGCTATACATATACATATATCCCCATATCCCCTCCCTCTTGCATTTCTCTCCCTATCCTACCCCTCTAGGTGGTCACAAAGCACCGAGCTGATCTCCCTCTGCTAAGTGGCTTCTCCCCACTAGCTATCTATTTTACATTTGGTAGTGTATATATGTCCATGGCTCTCTCTCATGTCATCCCAGCTTACCCTTCCTCCCCGTGTCCTCAAGTCCATTCTCTACGTCTGCATCATTATTCCTGTTCTGCCCTAGGTTATTCAGAAGCTTTTTTTTTTTTAGATTCCATGTATATGTGTCAGCATACAGTATTTGTTTTTCTCTTTCTGACTTACTTCACTCTGTATGACAGTCTCTAGGTCCATCCACGTCACTACAAATAACTCAATTTCATTTCTTTTTATGACTGAGTAATATTCCATTGTATATATGTGCCACATCTTCTTTATCTATTCATCTGTCAATGGACACTTAGGTTGCTCCATGTCCTAGCTATTGTAAATAGAGCTGCAAAGAACATTGTGGTACATGACTTTTTTGAATTATGGTTTTCTCAGGGTATATGCCCAGTAGTGGGATTGCTGGGTCATATGGTAGTTCTAATTTTAGATTTTTAAGGAACCTCCATACTGTTCTCCATAGTGGCTGTAACAATTTACATTCCCACCAACAGTGCAAGAGTGTTCCCTTTTCTCTACACCCTATCCAGCATTTTTTGTTTGTAGATTTTTTGATGATGACCATTCTAACTGGTGTAATGTGATACCTCATTGTAGTTTTGATGTGCATTTCTCTAATGATTAGTGATGTTGAGCATCTTTACATGTGTTTGTTGGCAATCTGTACACCTTCTTTGGAGAAATGTCTATTTACGCCTTCTGCCCATTATTTGATTGGGTTGTTTTTTTGTTTTTTTTTTTGATACTGAGCTTCATGAGCTGCTTGTAAAATTTGGATATGAATCCTTTGTCAGTTGCTTCATTTGCAAATATTTTCTCCCATTCTGAGGGTTGTCTTTTGATCTTATTTATGGTTTCTTTGCTGAGTAAAAGCTTTTAAGTTTCATTAGGTCTGATTTGTTTATTTTTGTTTCATTTCCATTTCTCCAGGAGGTGGGTCAAAAAGGATCTTGCTGTGATTTATGTCATAGAGTATTCTGCCGATGTTTTCCTCTAAGAGTTTTAAAGTGTCTGGTCTTACATTTAGGACTTTAATCCATTTTGAGTTTATTTTTGTGTATGGTGTTAGGGAGTGTTCTAATTTCATTCTTTTACTTGTAGCTGTCCAGTTTTCCCACTACCACTTATTGAAGAGGCTGTCTTTTCTCCATTGTATATTCTTGCCTCCTTTATCAAAGATAAGGTGACCATATGTGTGTGGGTTTATCTCTGGGTTTTCTATACTGATCCATTGATCTATAGTTCTGTTTTTGTGCCAGTACCATACTGTCTTGATTACTGTAGCTTTGTAGTATAGTCTGAAGCTCAGGAGCCTGATTCCTCCAGCTCCGTTTTTCTTTCTCAAGATTGCTTGGGCTATTCAGGGTCTTTTGTGCTTCCATGCAAATTGTGAAATTTTTTGTTCTAGTTCTGTGAAAAATGCCATTGGTACTGTGAGATGGATTATATTGAATCTGTAGATTGCTTTGGGTAATATAGTCATTTTCACAATGTTGATTCTTCCAATCCAGGAACATGGTATATCTCTCCTTCTGTTTGTATCATCTTTAATGTCTTTCATCAGTGTCTTATAGTTTTCTGCATACAGGTATTTTGTCTCCTTAGGTAGGTTTATTCCTAGGTATTTTATTCTTTTTGTTGCAGTGGTAAATGGGAGTGTTTCCTTAAATTCTCTTTCAGATTTTTCATCATTAGTGTATAGGAATGCAAGAGATTTCTGTGCATTAATTTTGTATCCTGCTACTTTACTAAATTCATTGATTAGCTCTAGTAGTTTTCTGGTAGAATCTTTAGCATTCTCTATGTATAGTAACATGTCAACTGCAAACAGTGCCAGCTTTACTTCTTCTTTTCTGATTTGGATTCCTTTTACTTCTTTTTCTTCTGATTGCTGTGGCTAAAACTTCCAAAACTATATTGAATAATAGTGGTGAGAGTGGACAACGTTGTCTTGTTCCTAATCTTAGAGGAAGTCTTTTCAGTTTTTCACCATTGAGAGCAATGTTGGCTGTGGATTTGTCATATATGGCCTTTATTATGTTGAGGTAAGTTCCCTCTATGCCTGCTTTCTGGAAATTTTTCATCAGAAATTGGTGTTGAATATTGTTGCAAGCTTTTTCTGCATCTACTGAGATGATCATGTGGTTTTTCTCCTTCAATTTGTTAATGTGGTTTTTCACATGGATTCATTTGCGTATATTGAAGAATCCTTGCATTCCTGGGATAAACCCCACTTGATCATGGTGTATGATCCTTTTAATGTGTTGTTGGATTCTTTTTGCTAGTATTTTGTTGAGGATTTTTGCATGTATGTTCATCAGTGATATTGGCCTGTAGTTTTCTTTCTTTGTGACATCATTGTCTGGTTTTGGTATCAGGGTGATGATGGCCTCGTAAAATGAGTTTGGAAGTGTTCCTCCCTCTGCTATATTTTGGTAGTTTGAGAAGGATAGGTGTTAGCTCTTCTCTAAATTTTTGATAGAATTCACCTGTGAAGCCATCTGGTCCTAGGCATTTGTTTGTTGGAAGATTTTTAATCACAGTCTCAATTTCCATGCTTGTGATTGGTCTGTTTATATATTCTATTTCTTCGTTGTTCAGTCACAGAAGGTTGGACTTTTCTAAGAATTTGCCCATTTCTTCCATGCTGTCCATTTTATTGACATATAGTTGCTTGTAGTAATCTCTCATGATCCTTTGTATTTCTTCAGTGTCAGTTGTTACTTTCCTTTTTCCTTTCTAATTCTATTGATTTGAGTCTTCTCCCTTTGTTTCTTGATGAGTCTAGCTAATGGTTTATCAATTTTGCTTATCTTCTCAAAAACCAGCTTTTAGTTTTATTGATCATTGCTATCATTTCCTTCATTTCTTTTTCATTTATTTCTGATCTGAGCTTTATGATTTCTTTCCTTCTGCTAACTTTGTGGTATTTTTTGTTCTTCTCTCTCTAATTGCTTTAGGTGTAAGCTTAGGTTGTTTATTTGAACTTTTTCTTGTTTTTGAGGTAGGATTGTATTTCTATAAACTTCCCTCTTAGAACTGATTTTGCTGCATCCCATACGTTTTGGGTCATCGTGTTTTTGTTGTCATTTTTTTCTAGGTGTTTTTTGGCTTCCCCTTTGATTTCTTCAGTGATTTCTCGGTTATTTAGTAGTGTGTTGTTTAGCTTGCATGTGTTTGTATTTTTTACAGATTTTTTTCCTGTAATTGATATCTAGTCTCATAGCATTGTGGTAGGAAAAGATACTTGATACAATTTCAATTTTCTTAAATTTGCCAAGGCTTGACTTGTGACCCAAGATATGATCTATCCTGGAGAATGTTCCATGAGGACTTGATAAGAAAGTGTATTCTGTTCTTTTTGGATGGACTGTCCTATAAATATCAATTAAGCCCATCTTGTTTAATGTATCATTTAAAACTTGTGTTTCCTTATTTATTTTTATTTTGGGTGATCTGTCCATGGTGAAAGTGGGGTGTTAAAGTCCCCTACTATGATTTTGTTACTATTGATTTTCCCTTTTATGGCTGTTAGTATTTGCCTTATGTATTGAGGTGCTCCTATGTTGGGTGAATAAATATTTACAAGTGTTATATCTTCTTGGATTGATCCCTTGATCATTATGTAGTGTCCTGCTTTGTCTCTTGTCTTCTTTATTTTAAAATCTATTTTGTCTGATATGAGAATTGCTATTCCAGTTTTCTCCTGATTTCCATTTGCATGGAATATCTTTTTCCATATTCTCACTTTCAGTCTGTATGTGTTCCTAGGTCTGAAGTGGGTCTATACAGGTCTTGTTTTAGTACCCATTCAGCCAGTCTATGTCTTTTGGTTGGAGCATGTAATCCATTTACATTTAAGGTAATTATCAACATGTATATTCCTATTACCATTTTCTTAATTGTTTTGGGTCTTTCCTTCTCTTGTGTTTCCTGTCTAGAGAAGTTCCTTTAGTATTTGTTGTTAAGCTGGTTTGGTGGTGCTGAATTCCCTTAGCTTTTGCTTGTCTGTAAAGATTTTAATTTCTCCATCAAATCTGAATGAGATCCTTGCTGGGTAGAGTAATCTTGGTTGTAGGTTTTTCCCTTTCATCACTTTAAATATGTCCTGCCACTGCCTTCTGGCTTACAGAGTTTTTGCTGAAAGATCAGCTGTTAACCTTATGGGGATTCCCTTGTATGTTATTTGTTCCTTTTCCCTTGCTGCTTTTAATATTTTTTCTTTATATTTAATTTTTGATAGTTTGATTAATATGTGTTTTGATGTTTTTCTCCTTCAATTTATCCTGTATGGGACTCTCTGTGCTTCCTGGACTTGACTATTTTCTTTCCCATGTTATGGAAGTTTTCAACTGTTAACTCTTCAAATATTTTCTCAGTCCTTTTTTTTTTCTCTTCTTCTTTCAGGACCCCTATAATTCTAATGTTGGTGCATTTAATGTTGTTCCAGAGGTCTCTGAGTCTGTCCTCAATTCTTTTCATTCTTTTTTCTTTATTCTGCTCTGCAGTAGTTATTTCCACTATTTTATCTTCCAGGTCACTTATCCGTTCTTCTGCCTCAGTTATTCTGCTGTTGATTCCTTCTAGAGAATTTTTTATTTCATTTATTGTGTTGTTCATCATTGTTTGTTTGCTCTTTAATTCTTCTAGGTCTTTGTTAAACGTTTCTTGTATTTTCTCCATTCTATTTCCAAGATTTTTGATCATCTTTACTATCATTACTCTGAATTCTTTTTCAGGTAGAGTGCATATTTCTTCTTCATTTGTTAGGTCTGATGGGTTATAACCTTACTCCTTCATCTTCTCTGTGTTTCTCTGTCTTCTCATTTTGCTTTACTTACTGTGTTTGGGGTCTCCTTTTTGCAGCCTGCAGGTTCATAGTTCTTGTTGTTTTTGGCATCTGCTCTCAGTGGCTAAGGTTGGTTCAGTGGGTTGTGTAGGTTTCCTGGTGGAGGGAACTGGTGCCTTTGTTCTGGTGGATGAGGCTGGATTTTGTCTTTCTGGTGGGCAGGACCATGTCCGGTAGTGTGTTTTGGGGTGTCTGTGACCTTATTATGATTTTAGGTAGCCTCTCTGCTAATGGGTGGGTTTGTGTTCCTGTATTGCTAGTTGTTTGGCATAGGCTGTCAAGCACTGTAGCTTGCTGTTCATTGAGTGGAGGTCGATATTAGCATTGAGATGGAGATCTCTGGGAGAGCTTTTGCTGTTTGGTATTATGTGGAGCCTGGAGGTCTCTGGTGGACCAATGTCCTGAATTCAGCTCTCCCACCTCAGAGGTACAGGCCTGACACCCAGCCGGAGCACCAAGTCCCTGTCAGCCACAGAGCTTTTGGGAAGTCTGAGGTCTTCTGCCAGCATTCAGTAGGTGTTCTGTAGGAGTTGTTCCACATGTAGGTGTATTTCTGATGCATTTGTGGGGAGCAAGATGATTTCCACATCATACTCCTCCACCATATTGAAGGTCCCCCCCTAAATACTTCTTGTGTTGCTTATTAAGACAGAGTAAAACTTTCCCATAAGCCACACAGTAGATTTATGCAACAGCAGACAACTCATTGGATAGTAACCAGTGTCCATGTGAAAAAAAAAACCACTGATAAAGGAGATGGAATCACCATGAATTATTAGGTACACATTGGGTAAATGAATATTTATTATCTGAGTAAGTTTATGATTGTCTAAACAGGGAAGAAAAGTGATGGACAGGGATGAACTTTGACTAGGTAACCAACAGTGTCTGGCCACAGCCCTCTTGTACCAGGTTCCAATGTCTGCTCTAACACAAAAATACCTGCTATTTTAGTTTGCTAGGGCTGCCATAGCAAACTCTCACAACTTGGGAAGCTTAAAACAACAGAAATTTATTGTTTCACAGTTCTGGTAGCTAAAAGTCTGAAATGAAGGTGTTGACAGGGCCATGCTCTCTCTAAAACCTTCCCAGGACTCCTTCATGGTGTCTTCCTAGCTTCCTGTGTTTGCTGGAAATCTTTGGTGTTCCTTTGCTTGTAGATACATCACTCCAATCCCTGCCTCCATTATCACATGGCTGACTATTCCCTATATGTTTCTGCTTTCTCTTCTCATAAAGACTTAGTCATATTAGATTAGGGCCTGCCCTAATGACTTCACCTTAACTTGATTACATCTACAAAGACCCTATTTCCAAATAAGGTCACATTTACAGGTCCCTGAAGATAGGAATTTAACCTACCTTTTTGGAGGAACACAATTCAACCCATAACACCTACACAATGATGCTATTTTAGTGTTACCAATTTAACCCATAACACCTACATAGTGATGCTCTTTTAGGGTTACCAATGTTGTAACATTGTTTCTTGTGAGTCTTTCCCTGTGAAACAAGGTCTGGAGTCTCCACATCATAAGACAGCAGGGTCTAATAAGGTTTGAAGACTTGAGTACTATATGGATCATCTTGGGAAAGCCACTTATTTTCTGTGAAACTGTCAGTTTCCTTACCACATAAGAACTTCCCAATATGATACTTTGATCAAAAGACATTATGTGTCTGGTCTCAGAAGAACCCTCTAAGGAGATGAATTTATCTGCCCACCATTGTTTGATTATATTAAACATTAGATCATTTAATTTACCCCTTTCTAGTGTCATACTCATGAAACATTCTGATTATAAAGTCTTTCCATGTGATAGGTTTATATAATATGCGAACTCCCTCTCCCTAAAGTTGTTACATTTCATAGTATAATTTGAACCATTGGCTTTAAAATGTTATGAAAAAATAGAGATTTTGATTTTTTTTTAATCTCCAAATTCTCAGTGGTAGAACTTGATGATCTGCCTTCTATTAAGGCAGGTTCTAAAAGGCAATGTGAATGTCTCATTTTCTTTAATGTATAATGTGTTTACTTGTTTGGAAATTTGCAATTTGAGGTGCTTAGGGGAAGAGAGCCTATCCTTCTCATCCCTTCCAGGAGAGTCACAAGGATTCAGAGACTCGAAAGAAAAGGTGAGAGTTGACTCTGATGCTGGGACAGGACTCATTAATTAATATTTGTGTAATTAATATTTGTGTCTGCCTGATACCACTTTCTCACCTTTCTCTAATAGAACATGCCTCTGTGTGTGTGTGTGTGTGTGTGTGTGTGTGTGTGTGTGTGTGTGTGTGTGTGTGCTTCTACTCTGTTCAACAAGGTACAATTTTCTGTATTCATCTAGTGTTTCTTTTGGAAAATAATGTGCATAAGCAAACATGAAATTAGTGTATGTTCAATTTGTTTCCTGATACATCAATCACATTGGAACAAAGTTACAATTTTTAAATGAACATTATAGCAGAACTGATTATATTCCTAGAATAAAGCGTATTTTCTCTCCATCTAACTAAAGGTGTTTCATGGCAATGTAGTTGAACAAAACTTTTCCTATTTGGTAATGTAACAACTTAAAACAACAAATTTCCCCCCAAATATATGTGAAGCCCATTAAACTAATAAAATGGATGCACATTCTGAGATCCAATTTTATACAGATTTGTGACATTGCTATGATATGCTGCTTGCTTCAGTAAAAATAGGATTATTTTACAGACAGAATATTCTACAAACCCAGCTTGAATCAAGATTTATAATGTTGTTGCTGTGTATTTAAAATGCATCTTTGTGCTAAATTACTTTTTTCTCAGGACAAATAATTAATCATACAAGAAAAAGAGTTAAAAAAATCAATTGTTAGTTGGAATAGTCAAAAATCTGTTCAGCATTTCCTTTACAATACTGATTTCTACACATTTATGCTCTGTAGGGAGAACATTGCAAATATTAAGTTTCAGTGGGTTTTTTGGTTTGTTTTATTTTTTGATTTAGTACTCTGTGTATTATTCTTTATTTTTTAAAATTTTTATTTTATATTGGACCATAGTTGATTAACAATGTTGTGTTAGTTTCAGGTATACAGCAAAGTGATTCAGTTATACATATACATGTATCTATTCTTTTTCAAATTCTTTTCCCATTTGGTTATTACAGAATCTTGAGCAGAGTTCCCTGTGCTATACAGTAGGTCCTTGTTGGTTATCTATTTTAAATATAGTAGTGTGTACATGTCTATCCCAAATTCCCAATCTGTCCCTCCCCCTATCCTTCCCCACTGGTAACCATAAGTCACTCTCTAACTCTGTGAACCTGTTTCTGTTTTGTAAATAAGTTCATTTTTATCATTTTTTAAGATTCTGCATATAACTGATATCATATGATATTTGTATGATATTCTCTGTCTGACTTACTTCACTTAGTATGAAAATCTCTAGTTCCATCCATGTCACTGCAAATGGCATCATTTCATTCTTTTTTAATGGCTGAGTAATATTACATTGTATATATGCACCACATCTTCTTTATCCATTCATCTGTCGATGGACATTTAGTTTGCTTCTGTGTCTTGACTATTGTAAACAGTGCTGTAATGAATATTGGGGTGCATGTACCCCTTCAAACCATGTTTTCTCTGGATGTATGTCCAAGAGTAGGATTACTGGATCATATGGTAGCTCTATTTTTAGTTTTTTAAGGAACTTCCGTACCATTCTCCATAGTGACAATATCAATTTACATTCCCACTGATGTAGGAAGGTTCCCTTCTCTTTTTTTCACATCTTTATTGGAGTGTAATTGCTTTACAATGTTGGTTAGTTTCTGCTGTACAACAAAGTGAATCAGCTATATGTATACATATATCCCCATGTCCCCTCCCTCTTGAGCCTCCCTCCCCCCCTACCTATCCCATACCTCTAGGTCATCACAAAGCATCGAGTTGATCTCCCTGAGCTATGCAGCAGCTTCCCACTAGCCATCCATTTTACATTTGATAGTGTATATATGTCCATGCAAATCTCTCACTTTGTCCCAGCTTCCCCTTCCCCCCCACCATGGCCTCAAATCCGTTCTCTATGCCTGCATCTTTATTCCTGCCCTGCCACTAGGTTCATCACTACTACTTTTTTAGATTCCATATATATGCGTTAGCATATGGTATTTGTTTTTCTCTTTCTGACTTACTTAACTCTGTATGACAGACTCTAGGTCCATCCACCTCACTACAAATAACTCAGTTTCATTCCTTTTTATGGCTGAGTAATATTCCATTGTATATGTGTGCCACATCTTCTTTATCCATTGATAAATGGATAAAGACATTTAGGACATTTAGGTTGCTTCCTTGTCCTGGCAATTATTAGTGCTGCAAGAACATTGTGGTACATGTATCTTTTTGAATTATGGTTTTCTCAGGGTATATGCCCAGTAGTGGGATTCCTGGGCTGTATGGTAGTTCTATTTTTAGTTTTTTAAAGAACATCCATACTGTCCTCCATAGTGGCTGTATCAATTTACATTTCCACCAACAGTGCAGTAGGGTTCCCTTTTCTCCACACCCTCTCGAGCATTTATTGTGTCTAGATTTTTTGATGATGACCATTCTGAACTGTGTGAGGTTATACCTCATTGTGGTTTTGATTTGCATTTCTCTAATGATTAGAGATGTTGATCATCTTTTCATGTGTTTGTTGAACAAATGCATATCTTCTTTGGAGAAATTTAGGTCTTCTGCCCGTTTTTGGATTGTGTTGGTTGTTCTTTTTCTATTGAACTGAATGAGCTGCTTGTATATTTTGGAGATTAATACTTTGCCAGTTGCTTCATTTGCAAATATTTTCTCGCATTCTGAGGGTTGTCATTTCGTCTTGTTTATGGTTTCCTTTGCTGTGCAAAAGCTTTTAAGTTTCATTAGGTCTCATTTGTTTATTTTTGTTTTCATTCCCATTACTCTAGGAGGTGGGTCAAAAAGGATCTTGCTGTGATTTATGTCATAGAGTGTTCTGCCGATGTTTTCCTCTAAGAGTTTTACAGTCCCTGGCCTTACATTTAGGTCTTTAATCCACTTTGAGTTTATTTTTGTGTATGGTGTTAGGGAGTGTCCTAATTTCATTCTTTTACATGTAGCTGTCCAGTTTTCCCAGCACCACTTATTGAAGAGGCTGTCTTTTCTCCATTATATATTCTTGCCTCGTTTGTCAAAGATAAATTGACTATAGGTGCATGGGTTTATCTCTGGGCTTTCTGTCTTGTTCCATTGATCTATATTTCTGCTTTTGTTCCAGTACCATACTGTCTTGATTACTGAAGCTTTCTAGTATAGTCTGAAGCCAGGGAGCCTGATTCCTCCAGCTCTGTTGTCCTTTCTCACGATTGCTTCAGCTGTTCAGGGTCTTTCGTGTTTCCATACAAATTGTAAAATTTCTTGTTCTAGTTCTGTCAAAAATGCCATTGGTAATTTGATAGGGATTTCATTGAATCTGTAGTATAGTATATAGTCATTTTGACAACATTGATTCTTCCAATCCAGGAGCATGGTATATCTCTCCATCTGTTTATGTCATCTTTGATTTCTTTCATCAGTGTTTTATAATTTTCTGAGCACAGATCTTTTGCCTCTGTAAGTAGGGTTATTCCTAGATATTTTATGCTTTTTGTTGCCATCGTTGTTAGTGTATAGGAATGCAAGAGATTTCTGTGCATTAATATTTTATCCTACAACCTTACCAAATTCTAGTAGTCTTCTGGTGACATTTTTAGGATTCTGTATGTAGAGTATCATGTCATCTGCAAACAGTGACAGTTTAACTTCTTTTCCAATTTGTATTCCTTTCATTTCTTTTTCTTCTCTGATTGCCAGAGCTAGTACTTCCAATACTATGTTGAATAACAGTGGTGAGAGTGGTCATTCTTGTCTTTTCCTGATTTTAGAGGAAATGCTTTCAGTTTTTCACCATTGAGAATGATGTTTCTGTGGGTTTGTCATATATGGCTTTTATTATGTTGAGGTAGGTTCCCTCTATGCCCACTTTCTGCAAAGTTTTCATTGGAATTTGGTGTTGAATTTTGTCAAAAGCTTTTTCTGCATCTTTTAAGATGATCATATGGTTGTTATTCTTCAGTTTGTTAATATGGTGTATCACATTGATTGTTTTGCATATATTGAAAAATCCTTGCATCCCTGGGATTAATCCCACTTGAACATGGTGTGTGATCTTTTTAATATGTTGTTGGTTTGTTTGCTAGTATTTTGTTGAGGATTTTTGGGTATATGTTTGTCAGTGATATTGGTGTGTAATTTTCTTTTTTTGTGATACCTTTGTCTGGTTTTGGTATCAGGGTGATGGTGGCTTCATAGAACGAGTTTGGTAGTGTCGTCCCTCTGAAATTTTTGGAAGAGTTTGCAAAGGATAGGTGTTAACTCCTCTCTAAATGCTTGATAGAATTCACCTGTGAAGCCATCTGGTCCTAGACTTTTTTTTTTGTTGGAAGATTTTTAATTACAGTTTCAATTTCATTACCTGTGATTGGCCTTTTTAAATTTTCTAATTCTTCCTGGTTCAATCTTGGATAGTTGTACCTTTCCAAGAATTTGTCCATTTCTTCCAGGCTGTCCATTTTATTGGCATATAGTTGCTTGTAGTACTCTCTCATGACCCTTTGTATTTCTGCAGTGTCAGTTGTAACTTCTCCTTTTTCATTTCTAATTTTAATGATTTGAGTCCTCTCCCTTTTTTTCTTGATGAATCTGTCTAATGGTTTATCAATTTTGTTTATCTTCTCAAACAACCAACTTTTAGTTTTATTGATCTTTGCTATTGTTTCCTTCATTTCTTTTTCATTTGTTTCTGATCTGATCTTTATGATTTCTTTCCTTCTACTAACTTTGGGTTTTCTTTGTTCTTTTTCTAGTTGCTTTAGGTGTAAGATTAGATTGTTTATTTGAGTTTTTTCTTGTTTCTTGAGGGAGCTTGAATTGGTATAAACTTCCCTCTTAGAACTGCTTTTGCTGCATCCCATAGGTTTTGGATTGTCTTGTTTTCGTTGTCAATTTTTTCTAGGTATTTTTAAATTTCTTCTTTGATTTCTTCAGTGAGCTCTTGGTTATTTAGCAGCACACTGTTTAACCTCCATGTATTTGTGTTTTTTACAGTTTTTTTTTTCCTGTAACTGATTTCTAATCTCATAGTGTTGTGGTCGGAAAAGATGCTTGATAAAACTTCATTTTTCTTAAATTTTCCAAGGCTTGATTTTTGACCCAAGATATGATCTATGCTAGAGAACCTTTCATGTGCACTTGAGAAGAAAGTGTGTTTTTCCACTTTCAGCTGGAATGTCCTAAAAATATCAATTAAGTCTACCTGGTCTCTTGTGTTATTTAAAGCTTCTGTTTCCTATTTTAATTTCTGTCTGGATGATCTGTCTGTTGGTGTAAGTGGGGTGTTAAAGTCTCCCACTGTTATTCTGTTACAGTTGATTTCTCCTTTTATGGCTGTTAGCATTGCCTTATGTACTGAGTTGCTCCTATGTTGGGTGCATAACTATTTACAGTTTTTATATCTTCTTCTTGGATTGATCCCTTGATCACTATGTAGTGTCTTTCTTTGTCTCTTCTAATAGTTTTTATTTTAAAGTCTACTTTGTCTGATATGAGAATTGCTACTCCAGCTTTCTTGTGATTTCCATTTGCATGGAATATCTTTTTCCATTCCCTCACTTTCAGTCTGTATGTGTCCCTAGGTCTGAAGTGGGTTTCCTGTACATAGCATATATAAGGGTTTTGTTTTTGACTCTATTCAGCCAGTCTGTTTCTTTTGGTTGGAGCATTTAATCCATTTACATTCAAGGTGATTATCAATATGTATGTTCCTATTACCATTTTCTTAATTGATTTGGGTTTGTTTTTGTGGGTCTTTTGTTTTCTTTTCTTTCCCACTTAGAGAAGTTCCTTTAGCATTTGTTGTAAATCTGGTTTTGTGGTGTTGAATTCTCATGTCTTTTGCCTGTCTGCAAAGATTTGATTACTCCATCGAATCTGAATGAGATCCTTGCTGGGTAATCTTGTTTGTAGGCTCTTCCCTTTCATCACTTCAAATATATCCTGCCACTCTCTTCTGGCCTATAGATTTTCTGCTGGGAAATCAGCTGATAACCTTATGGGGATTCCCTTGTATGTTATTTTTTGCTTTCCCCTTGCTGCTGTTAATATTTTTTCCTTGAATTTAATTTTTGACAGTTTGATATGTGTCTTTGTGTGTTTCTCCTAGGTTTTATCCTGTATGGGACTCTCTGACCTTCCGGGACTTGAGTGGCTATTTCCTTTCCCATGTTAGGGAAATTTTCAACAATAATCTCTTCAAATATTTTCTCAGACCCTTTCTCTTTCTCTTCTTCTTCTGGGACCCCTGTAATTCGAATGTTGGTTCATTTAATGTTGTCCCAGAAGTCTCTGAGACTGTCTTCAATTCTTTTCATTCTTTTTTCTTTATTCGGCTTCGTGGCAGTTATTTCCACCATTTTATCTTCCAGCTCACTTATCTGTTCTTCTGCCTCAGATATTCTGCTATTGATTCCTTCTAGAGTATTTTTTTAACATCTTGATTGGAGTATAATTGCTTTACAATGCTGTGTTTTGTTAGTTTCTGCTGTATAACAAAGTGAATCAGCTATACATATACATATATCTCCATATCTCCTCCCTCTTTCATCTCCCTCTCACCCTCCCTATCCCACCCCTCTAATTTCAGTTATTGTGTTGTTCATCACTGTTTGTTTGCTGTTTAGTTCTTCTAGGTCCTTGTTCAACATTTCTTGTATTTTCTGTATTCTTTTTCAGAGGTTTGGGATCATCTTTACTATCATTACTCTGAATTCTTTTTCAGGTAGGTTGCCTTTTTCATCTTCATTTATTTGGTCTTATAGGTTTTTACATTGCTCCTTCATCTGTAACATATTTTTTGTCGTTTCATTTTATTTTTCTGATGTGTGGAGCCATATTCCTGTCTTACTGGTTGTTTGGCCTGAGACGTCCAGCACTGAAGTTTGCAGGCAGTTGTGTAGAGCCGGGTCTTGGTGCCAAGACGAGGACATCTGGGAGGCCTCACTCCAATTAATATTCCCTGGGATCTGAGTTTCTCTGTTAGTCCAGCAGTTTGGACTCAGTGTTCCCACCACAGGAGCTCAGGCCCAAACCCTGGCCTGGGAACGAAGATCCCACAAGCCACACAGTGTGGCAAAAAAAAAAGAAAAAAAAAAAAGAGCAGTACAATAACAAAGAATAAAAAATAAAATAAAATTAGAAAGATAAGAAAACATATTTGGAAAAATAAAAATATAACAACTGCAACAAGATAAAACAAAACCACAACAGAGAAAGGAAAGAAGAAAAGAAAAAAAGGGAACAAGTCAAAAGGAACAGAACAATAATGAAGTATAAAGAATAAAATAGGGCTTCCCTGGTGGCGCAGTGGTTGAGAATCTGCCTGCCAATGCAGGGCACACGGGTTCGAGCCGTGGTTTGGGAAGATCCCACATGCTGCAGAGCAACTAGGCCCGTGAGCCACAACTACTGAGCCTGCGCGTCTGGAGCCTGTGCTCCACAACAAGAGAGGCCGCGATAGTGAGAGGCCCATGCACCGCGATGAAGAGTGGCCCCAGCTTGCCGCAACTAGAGAAAGCTCTCGCACAGAAACGAAGACCCAACACAGCCAAAAATAAATAAATAAATAAATAAATTTATAAAAAAAAAAGAATAAAATAAAATTAGAAAAAGATTTATTAGAAAAAATAAAAATATAAATGAATCAACAACAACAACATATTACAGAACCCCAAGCTAAAGGAAGAAAAAGAAAAGAAAAGAAAAAAAAAGAAAAGGCCAGAAAAGGCCTTGGCTATGGGGGGGCAGAGCTTAGGAGGTGGGTGGAACTTAGGCAGGGGTGGTATTTAGGGTGGGGCGGGGCCTGGGCTCAGGACCCATGCAGCCAGAAATGGCCTTGGGGTGGGGCCTAGGTGGGGTGACGTTCAAGTGTGGGGTGGGGCCTAGGCTATGACTCTGCAGAAGGAGAGAGGTAGCACACTCAGAGGGGGCTCCGGAAATGCAGTTCCAGAGTTTTGGAGGTAAGGCCCTGGGTGAGGGTGTGTGGGTGGGGATTAGGCTCAGTGTGATTGAAGGTGGTCTCAGAGGGTGTCTCTGAGTGCTGCATGTAGTGGTAGGGCCCTTGGTGGGGTTGTGGGGGCAGGGCTTGGGCTTTGCAAGGCAGGAAGGAAGCTCCAAGAGAAGAGGATTAGTCCTGGGAACCCAACAGGTTCCCCAGTGCCCAAGTGGGCAGGGAAAGGGCTAGCTGTGCTCTCTTCCATTCCTCCACCCCCTCCCCGAAGGTCTCCCCTGCCCCTGTTACCACTGTACACCTAACAATGGCCGGATCCTGCCAGCTGTAGGAACTCCGCCCCACCTGCAGCTGCCCCTCAGGGGTGCAGGTCCTGTAGGTCTGGCCTTTACTTTTGCTGTGCTTTCTCTCCCTCCCACTACCTCAGGATGCACGCAACTGGAGGGGGCCTTGGTGGGCAGAGGATCAGGCCTGGGATCTCAGCAGGTTCCTGGGGGCCCAAGTGGGCAGGGATAACGTTGGCCATGCTCACTTTTGATCCTCTGCCTTCCCAATGGTCTCTCCTTTCCCCCTCAGGGCATGGGATCACTTCCCTTCCCCTAGCTGCCTCTCAGGGGCACCGGTCCAGTCCCACCTCCACTTCTCCTCCCCCCTCATTCCCCCCCACATCCTGCCCAGTTGCTAGGGGTTCCTCCCATCCCCTTAGGTGTCCATGGTCCCCCACCAGTGCCTAGCAGGTGCCCTTGTTGTGTGGAGACGCATATTCCATGTCCTCCTAGACTGCCATCTTGACTCTGCCCCCAGGAGGTTTCCCTTTTGTCCACGTCCTCTCCAGAATTATTGTTTATAGATTTTTTGATGATGGCCATCCTGATTGGTGTGAGGTGATATCTCATTGTAGTTTTGATGTACATTTCTCTAATAATTAGTGATGTTGAGCATCTTTTCATGTGCCTTGTGGCCATCTGCATGTTTTCTTTGGAGAAATGTCTATTTAGGTCTTTTGCCTATTTTTTATTGGGTTGCTTTCTTGATATTCAGCTGCATGAGCTGTTTGTTGATTTTAGAGACTAATCCATTGTCAGTCACATCATTTCCAAACCATGCTGTGGGTTGTTTTTTTGTTTTGTCTATGGTTTCTTTGCTGTGCAAAAGCTTTTGAATTTCATTAGGTCCCATTTGTTTATTTATATTTTTCCATTACCTTAGGAGACAGCTTGAAAATGTTACTTCTGCAATTTATGTCAAAAAGTTTGATTTATGTTTTCCTCTAAGAGTTTTATAGTATCAGGTCTTACATTTAGGTCTTTAATCCATTTTGAGTTTATTTTTGTATGTGGTGTTAAAGAACGTTCTAATTTAATTTTTTTAACATATAGCTGTCCAGTTTTCCCAGCACCATTTATTGACGAGACTGTCTTCCCTCTATCATATAGTCTTGCATCCTTTGTTATAGAATAATTGACCATAGGTAAATGGGTCTATTTCTGGGCTTTCTATCCTGTTTCATTGATCTATATTTCTGTTTTTATGCTACTACCATACTGTTTTGATGACTGTATCTTTGTAGTATAAAGTCAGGGAACCTGATTCCACCAGTTCCATTTTTCTTTCTCAAGATTGCTTTGGCTATTCAGGGTCTTTTGCGTATCCATAAAATTTTAAGATTTTTTGTCCTAATTCTGTGAAAAATGTCATTGGTAATTTGATAGGAATTGCATTGAATCTGTACATGCCCTGGATTGTCATTTTGACAATATTGATTCTTCCAATCCAAGAACATGGTGTATCTTTCCATCTGTTTTTGCCATCTTCAATTTCTTTCATCAGGGTCTTAAAGTTTTTGGAGTATATATCTTTTGTATCCTTATGTAGGTTTATTCTTAGTTATTTTATTCTTTTGGATGTGATGGAAAATGGGATTGTTTCTCGAATTTCTCTTTCTGATATTTCATTGTTGGTACATAGGAATGCAACAGATTTCTGTGTGTTAATTTTGTATCCTGCTACTTTACCAAATTCACTGATGAGCTCTAGTAGTTTTCTGTTAGCATTCTTTAGGATTTTCTATGTATAGTATCATGCCATCTGCAAACAGTGACAGTTTTACATCTTCTTTTCCAATTTGGATTCCTTTTATTTATTTTTCTTCTCTGATTGCTGCAGCTAGAACTTCCAAAACTATGTTGAATAAAAAGGGTGAGAGTGGACATCCTTGTCTTGTTCCTGATTTTAGAGGAAATGCTTTCAGATTTTCACCATTGAGTATGATGTTAACTGTAGGTTTGTCATATATGGTCTTTACTATGTTGAAGTATGTTCCCTCTATGTCCAGTTTCTGGAGAGTTTTTGTCATAAGTGAACATTGAATTTTGTCTAAAGCTTTTTGGCATCTATTGAGATGGGTTTTTTCTTCAGTTTGTTGATGTGGTGTATCACAGTGATTTTTTGGGGATATTGAAAAATCCTTGTATCCCTGGGATAAATCTCACTTATACTGGTGTATGATCCTTTTAAAGTATTGTTGGATTTGGATTGCTAGTATTTTGTTGAAGATTTTTGAGTCTATGTTCATCAGTGATATTGGCCTGTAATTTTCTTTTTTTGTGGTATGGTTTTGGTATCAGGGTGATGGTGGCCCCATAGAAAGAGTCCTCTACAATTTTTGGGAAGAGTTTCAGAAGGATAGGTGTTAACATTTCTCTAAATGATAGAATTCACCTGTGAAGCCATCTGGTCCTGGATTTTTGTTTGTTGGCAGTTTTTAATCACAGTTTCAATTTCATTACTTGTGATTGGTCTCTTCATATTTTCCATTTCTTCCTGGTTCAGTCTTAGAAGGTTATACCTTTCTAAGAATGTGTCCATTTCTTCCAGGTAGTCCATTTAATTGGCATATAGTTGCTCATAGTAGTCTCTTATGCTCCTTTGTATTTCTGTGATGTCAGTTGTAACTTTTCCTTTTACATTTCCAATTTTAGTTTATTTAGAACAGAACGTTTTATTATTAAAATAAAAAGCTTTGTATAACAGCATAACAGATCAAAAACTCTATTTACATTTATTGATTCAAGGTCCAATTATGCACCAAACACTGCATGGGCTACAGGCTGCAGATGCAAAACAAAATGAACACACACACACTTAGATTCTACCTCTATTGAACAACTTGATTCATGCCAGAACAGGGGGAAGGAGAGATAATACATGGACTCTGCCCAGAAACTATACTGGCAGAGACGTCAAGTTAGCAAACTGTTGAAAGTCACCCTTCTCCAAAAAGGCACTTCTCAGTGTTATAAAAGGGCTTCATACCTGAATGTGAACCCTGTGCCTGGCTTACAATTTCTTCAAGAAAGTAAAAACTGCAAAGAATTCTAGCCAAATATAAGTATCAATTTTCCATGCAACATAAGCAAGAATTTATTTGAAATACCTTACATTATGAACTGAAATAAACTTGGCAAACTACAATTATTCTGAAGTTTTATTCCATGAATTCAAATCGACCTACTCCTGAAGCCTCCCCTTCCCAATTCCCCAGAATGGCTTTTCTACAATGATTTCAAGCATGGCACTGTCCGCGAACCTTTGGGTTGTGACCGTGTGGGCCAGATGCACTTGGTGGAAGAAATCAGCAGCAACTAAGCTTCAACTGTGACAACTTGAATAATAAGCACAATATATGAAATATTCTCCTGAGAGGCCTCCACAGTCATATACTCCACTTGCCAACAATCACCTAATTTTTCCACATGGTTTTAAGACTTTTGTGCCTTGATTCTGTTAAAAATGTCAATGAACACTAAATCAGATCCAGTGTTTTCATGTAAGCAAGTTAGAGGGTTAGTCTCTGGAAACTGAGGGATGTAGTTATTAACACTACTACTGCGTTTCTAAGTGCTTGGTTTTATGGGTGGATTCCAGGGCTATTTCAACACCAATTAAATCAAACATGCTTTCATAAAATGGTCATTTAAAAAGGATTCCGAAACTAAAAGATGGAAGAGAACCACTGGAAATAAGAGGGGGATGGCATCGGATGAGGGGTGGGGGGGAAAGCAAAGGAGAAACTGCAGGAGGGCAGAGTACAGTTGGCACTACACCTCCATGATGTCCAGACATGCAGGCATGTCTAATGAGATTAACTTGATTTGCCTATAAGACAGACGATCATCAGAAATCTTAACTTGGGTTTCAATCACATGACAAAATTTAAAACTTTAAAACAAGGAAGATTTGTGAAGTGGAAGGCAGGTAGTGGATCTTCCAATTATTATACTTGCATTTCAAACTCCTGTTTTAGACTTTTCAAGTAAGCATGCATGTTCCCGAAGCCGTGGTACTTGGCTAAGTACACAAGCACCCCACTCACATACCGCCTGTCTCTCTGCCAACAGAAGCTGAAGTTGCAGATCCCACTACAGAGAGGGCAGTGCCAGTTTGGGTCTAGCAGAGCCTCCCTGCCTTCTTCACTGTAACAGTTTGAAGGCAGGGCCCACAGAACTGGCTTTGAAAGCCCCAGCACTCTGGGTTTCTGTAGTTTGTCTTGGTATCAATAGTTTTCTGGCAGCACTGATGATAAGTCAATCCCAATGAACAGTTATAGATCTTCTCTCGAGAGTTGTTGCAGATGTTGTCCAATTCTCCCTCCGTGATTTTGTCCACCAGGAGAATTATATGGGGAAGTGTCATGGATCCAGGGTGACAACTTCAGGGAATGTCATCTTCGTTCATGTAGCCGGCCATGAGTTTCCTCTTTCTCACCAACATGTACTTATCCTCCTCTTCCTCCTCCTCCTCCTCCTCTGTGGGCAGGGCACTGTGCAACCCAAGGACCTGAGACCTTGACCTGAAGGGAGGACGAGCTCTCTGCTCAGGGTTTCTCCTGCAGGTGACACCTGGGAATGTGTGCCTTCAGGGTGTCTTTGGATGTGAACTGGAGGCTGACAAGGAATGCCTTCCAGGGAAGGAGCCAAGGAAGCTTTCAAATTCTGACATTAGTTTTGCAAGCATTGCTTTGTTTTGCTTTATATTTAAAGCCCTTTTCTCCAAAAAATTCATGCCACTTTCATCTTCTGAATCAGAAGTGCAATCGGTCACAGGATTCTCTGAGGGTTCAGAGGGCACTGCTCTCTTGTTGGCTGCTCCCCTAGTGTTTCAAGTTGGAAACTTCATGGCCACCCAGAGAGGTCTGGAACTTCTACACTGACTGCGGGTCCGACAGCCCACACAGTCTGCCTGCAGCCTCATTCCATCTTGTATCTCACTCTCTGAGAAACCATGAAAACGATTCATCGTCAGTGTCGGCATGAAAAGTACTGGCCAGTTTGTTAGTGACATCTGGCCTTGGTTTCTGTAAAAGTCCACAATGGTCTAACACATCTTGCACTTCACTTTCTGAAAAGCCGCAGAAAGATTCATTATCAGAGTCCTCATAAAAAACATTTGCCATTCTTCACTGATACCTGACCTGAATTTAGGTTTTGTGTTTGGAAAATTGTCAGAAGCAAAGCTGTCACAACTGTTGTCAGAGGATGATGAGGTTTCCATGGAAATCAACTTCACATAGCTGCATTTCTTGACGTTCTTCTTTGCTCTGTGATACTTTCATGGCACATGGCGTTTGCCCAAGCTGGCGGCTGGTGCTGGGAGCAGGGAGAGCTGAGCAGCCATGCACCCTGTAGTCCCACCATGCAGGAGCCAGAGTCCGAGCCATGCTGGCCAGCAGGGCACGCAGAGCCCAGGCCGGAGGGGTGGGGCATGGCCCAAATTACCAATTTTATTTACTTGAGTCCTCTTCCTTTTTTTCTTGATGAGTCTGGCTAAAGGTTTATTAGTTTTCTTTATCTTCTCGAAGAACCAGCTTTTAGTTTCATTGATCTTTGCTATTCTTCATCTCTATTTCATTTATTTCTACTCTGATCTTTATGATTTCTTTCCTTCTGCTAAGCTGGGGTTTTGTTTGTTCTTCTTTCTCTAGTTGCTTTAGGTGTAAGGTTAGGCTGTTTATTTGTGATTTTTCTTGTTTCCTGAAATTTGTATTTCTATAAACTTCCCTCTTAGAACAGCTTTTGCAGTGTCCCATAGGTTTTGGATCATCATGCTTTGGTTTTCATTTGTCTCTAGGTATTTTTTGGTTTCTTCTTTGATTTCTTCAGTGATCCACTGGTTATTTAGTAGCATATTGTTTAGCCTCCACGTGTTAGTCTTTTTACAATTTTTTCCTTGTAATTTATTTCTAATCTCATAGTGTTGTGCTTTGAAAAGATGTTTGATGTGATTTCTATTTTCTTAAATTTACCAAGGCTCACTTTGCAGCCCAGCAGGTGGTCAATCCTAGAGAATGTTCCATGTGCACTTAAGAAGAATGTGTATTCTGCTGCTTTTGGATAGAATGCTCTATAAATATCAGTTAAGTCCATTTGGTCTAATGTGTCATTTAAGGCCTGTGTTTCCTTATTGATTTTCTGTCTCGATGATCAGTCCATTGATGAATGTGAAGTGTTAAAGTCCCCCACTATTATTGTGTTACTGTCAATTTCTCCATTTATGGCTATTAGCATTTGCCTTATGTATTGAGGTGCTCCTATGTTGGGTGCATAAATATTTACAATTGTTATATCTTCTTCTTGCATTGACCCCTTGATCATTATGTAGTATCCTTCTTTGTCTCTTGTAATAGTCTTTATTTTAAAGTCTATTTTGCCTGATATGAGTATTGCTACTCCAGCTTTCTTTTGACCTCTATTTGCATGGAATATCTTTTTCCATCCCCTCACTTTCAGTCTGTATGTGTCCCTACATCTGAAGTGGGTCTCTTGTAGAGAGCATATGTACAGGTCTTGTTTTTGTATTCATTCAGACAGTCTGTGTCTTTCAGTTGGAGCATTTAATCCATTTACATTTAAGATAATTATCGATATGTATGCTCTTATTGCCATTTTGTTAATTGTTTTGGATTTGGTTTTGTAGGTCTTTTTTCTTCCCTTCCTCTTTTGTTCTCTTCTCTTGTGATTTGATGGCTAAAGTTAGTGTTGTGTTGGATTCCTTTTTCTTTTTTGTGTGTGTATCTACTG
Organism: Balaenoptera borealis; assembly: GCF_965194805.1. Lineage (NCBI taxonomy): Eukaryota > Metazoa > Chordata > Mammalia > Artiodactyla > Balaenopteridae > Balaenoptera > Balaenoptera borealis. Next base: position 45,464,390 of record NC_138861.1, read on the forward strand.
TAGATTTTTGGTTTGTGGTTACCATGAGGCTTTGATATAGCAGTCTATATATAAACTAGATCATTTTAAGTTGCTGGTCTTTTAATTTCAAATGCTTTCCCAATATCCTGTATTTTTGCTCTCCCCTTCTCACAAGTGTTGTTTTGGATATATTTGTGTGCAGATGATTTCCTACCTTTACTTTATGTTTGCCTTTACTGGTGAGCTTTTCCATTCCTAATTTTCTTATTTCTAGTAGTGGCCTTTTCTTTTTGCTTTAGAGAAGTTCCTTTACATTTTCTGCAAAGCTGGTCTGGTGGTGATGAATTCTCTTAGCTTTTGCTTGTCTGTAAAGCTTTTAATTTCTCCATCAAATCTGAATGAGAGTCTTGGTTGTAGGTTCTTCCCTTTCACCACTGTAAATGTATCATGCCACTCCCTTCTGGCCTGCAGAGTGTCTGCTGAGAAATCAGCTGATAACCTCATGGGGATTCCCTTGTATGTTATTTGTTACTTTTTCCTTGTTCCTTTTAATATTTTTTCTTTGTCTTTAATTTTTGACAGTTTGATTACTATGTGTCTAAAAGTGTTCCTCCTTGGGTTTATCCTGTTTGGACTCTCTGTGCTTCCTGGACTTGGGTGACTCTTTCCATTCCCATGTTAGGGAAGTTTTCAACTATAATCTCTTCAAATATTTTGTCAGGTCCTTTCTCTTTCTCTTCTCCTTTAGGGATCCCTATAACGCAAATGTTGGTGCATTTAATGTTGTCCCAGAGGTCTCTTAGATGGTCTTCATATCATTTCATTCTTTTTTCTTCATTCTGTTCTGCAGCACTGATTTCCACCATTCTGTATTCCAGGTCATTTATGCATTCTTCTGCCTCAGTTATTGTGCTATTGAATCCTTCTAGTGTATTTTTCATTTCAGTTATTGTATTGTTCATCTCTGTTTGTTTTTTAGTTCTCCTAGGTCTTTGTTAAACATTTCTTGTATCTTCTCAGTCTGTGCCTCCATTCTTTTTCCAAGATCTTGGATCATCTTCACTACCATTACTCCAAATTATTTTTCTTGTAGATTGGCCATCTCAGTTTTGCTTAGTTGTTCTGGGATTTTATCTTGTTCCTTCATCTGAGATATATTCCTCTGCTGTCTCAACATTTTTCTAAAATTTATATTGGAATAGAGTTGCCTTACAATATTGTGTTAGTTTCTAGTGTATACCAAAGTGAATCAGCTGTACGTATACATATGTCTCCTCTTTGTTGGATTTCCTTCCCATTTAGGTCACAACAGAGCATTGAGTAGAGTTGCCTGTGCTATACAGTAGGTTCTCATTAGTTATCTGTTTTATACATAGTATCAGTAGTGTATATATGTCAATCCCAATCTCCCAATTCATTTCACCCCTCCCTTCCCCCTTGGTATCTATATGTTTGTTCTCTACGTCTGTGTCTCTATTTATGCATTCTAAATAAGATCGTCTATACCAAATTTTTAGATTCCACATGTATGCTTTAATGTATGATATTTGTTTTTCTCTTTCTGACTTACTTCTCTCTGTATGACAGTCTCTAGGTCCATCCACATCTCTACAAATGACCCAATTTCATTCCTTTTTATGGCTGAGTAATATTAAATTGTATATATGTACCACATCTTCTTTATCCATTCTTCTGTTTATGGATATTTAGGTTTTTTCCATGTCCTGGCTATTGTAAATAGTGCTGCAATGAACATTGGGGTGCATGTGTCTTTATGAATTATGGCTTTCTCTGAGTATATGCTCAGTAGTTGGATTGCTGGGTCACATGGTACTCTTATTTTTAATTTTTTAAGGAACCTCCATATTGTTCTCCACAGTGGTTGTATCAATTTACATTCCCACCAACATTGCAACATTTTCTCCACACACACTCCAGCATTTATTGTTTGTAGATTATGTGATGACGGCCATTCTCATTGGTATGAGGTGATATCTCACTGTAGTTTTGATTTCCATTTCTGTAATAATTAGTGATGTTGAACATTTTTTTCATGTGTTTGTTAGCCATCTGTATGTCTTCTTTGGAGAAATGTCTATTTAGGTCTTCTGTGCAGTTTTTGATTCGGTTGTATGTTTTTTTGGATATTGAGCTAAATGAGCTGTTTGTATATTTTGGAAATTCACCCTTTGTCAGTTGCTTCATTTGCAAATATTTTCTCCCTTTCTGAGGGTTGTCTTTTCATCTTGTTCATGGCTTCCTTTGCTGTGCAAAAACTTTTAAATTTCATTAGGCCCCATTTGTTTATTTTTGTTTTTATTTCCATTACTCTAGGAGGTGGGTCAAAATAGATCTTGCTGTAATTTATGTCATAGAGTGTTCTGCCTGTTTTCCTCTGAGTTTTATAGTGTCTGGCCTTACATTTAGATCTTTAATCCATTTTGAGTTTATTTTTCTGTATGGTGTTAGGGAGTGTTCTAATTTCATTCTTTTACATGTAGCTGTCTAATTTTCCCAGCACCACTTATTGAAGAGGCTGCCTTTGCTCCATTGTGTATTCTGGCCTCCTTTGCCATAGATTAGGTGACCATAGTGGCATGGGTTTATTTCTGGGCTTTCTACCCTATTCCATTGATCTATATTTCTGTTTTCATGCCAGTACCATTCTGTCTTGATTGCTGTAGGCCTATAATATAGTCTAATGTTGGGGAGCCTGATTCCTCCAACTCCATTTTTTTCTCAAGATTGCTTTTGCTATTTGAGGTCTTTTGTGTTTCCATACAAATTGTAAAATATTTTTGTTCTAATGCTGTGAAAAATGCCATTGGTAACTTGATAAGGATTTCATTGAATCTGTAGATTGCTTTGGGTAGTATAGTCATTTTCACAATATTGATTCTTCCAATCCAAGAACATGGTATATTTCTCCATCTGTTTGTGCCATCTTTGACTTCTTTCATCAGTATGTGATAGTTTTCTGCATACACGTCTTTTGGCTCCTTATGTAGGTCTATCCCTAGGTATTTTATTCTTTTTGTTGCAATGGTAAATGGGATTGTTTTCTTAATTTCTCTTTCTGATCTTTCCTTGTTAGTGTATAGGTATGCAAGAGATTTCTGTGTATTAATTTTCTATCCTACAACTTTGCCAAATTCATTGATGAGCTCTAGTAGTTTTCCGGTAGCATCTTTAGGATTTTTTATGTATAGTATAATGTCATCTGCAAACAGTGACAGTTTTATTTCTTCTTTTCCAATTTGGATTCCTTTTATTTCTTTTTCTTCTCTGTTTGCTATGGCTAGTACTTCCAAAACTATGTTGAATAAAAATGGTGAAAGTGGACATTGTTCCTGATGTTAGAGGAAATGCTTTCAGTTTTTCACCATTGAGAATGATGTTTGCTGTGGATTTGTCATATATGGCTTTTATTATGTTGAGGTAGGTTCCCTCTATGTCTGCTTTCTGGAAAGTTTTCAACAAAAATTCGTGTTGAATTTTGTCAAAAGCTTTTGCTGCATCTGTTGTGATGATCATATGGTTGTTATTCTTCAATTTATTAATATGGTGTTTCACTTGATTGATTTGTGTATATTGAAGAATCCTTGCATCACTGGGAGAAATCCCACTTGATCATTGTTTATAATCCTTTTACAGTGTTGTTGGATTCAGTTTGCTAGTATTTTGTTGAGAATTTTTACATCTATGTTCATCAGTGATATTGGTGTGTAATTTTCTTTTTTATGTAATATCTTTGTCTGGTTTTGGTATCAGGATGATGGTGACCTCACAGAATGAGTTTGGGAGTGTTCCTTCCTCTGCAAAATTTTGGATGAGTTTGAGAAGAATAGGTGTTAACTCCTCTCTAAATGTTTGATAGAATTCACCTGTGAGGCCATCTGGTCCTGGACTTTTGTTTGTTGGAAGGTTTTTAATCACAGTTTCAATTTCATTACTTGTGATTCGTCTGTTCATATTTTCTATTTCTTCCTGGTTCAGTCTTGGAAGGTTGTAGCTTTCTAAAGTTTGTCCATTTCTTCCAGGTTGTCCATTTTATTGGCATATAGTTGCTTGTAATAGTCTCTCATGACCCTTTGTATTTCTGCAGTGTCAGTGTTAACTTCTCCTTTTTTTTTTCTAATTTTATTGATTTGATTCCTCTCCTATTTTTCTTGATGAGTCTGGCTAAATGTTTATCAATTTTGTTTACCTTCTCAAAGAAGCAGCTTTTAGTTTCATTGATTTTTGCTCTTGTTTTCTTTGTTTCTATTTAATTTATTTCTGCTCTGAATTTTATGATTTCTTTCCTTCTACCTACTTTGGATTTTGTTTGTTCTTTCTCTAGTTGCTTTAGGTGTAAGGTTAGGTTGTATATTTGAGATTTTTCTTGTTTATTCGTGTAGGATTATATTGCTATAAACTTCCCTCTTAGAACTGCTTTTGCTTCATTCTATATGTTTTGGGTCATTGTGTTTTCATTATCATTTTTCTGCAGGTATTTTTTATTTCTTTGTTGATTTCTTCAGTGATCTCTTGGCCTTTTAGTAGCATATGGTTTAGTCTTCATGTGTTTGTGGTTTTTACAGTTTTTTTCCTGTCACTGATTTCTAATCTCGAAGTGTTGTTGTTGGAAAATATGCTTGATACGATTTCAGTTTTCTTAAATTTACTGAGGCTTGATTTGTGACCCAAGATGTGATCTATCCTGCAGAATGTTCTGTGTGCACTTGAGAAGAAAGTGCATTCTGCTGCTTTCAGATAGAATGTCCTATAAATATCAATTAAGTCTATCTGGTCTAATGTGTCATTTAAACCTTGTGTCTCCTTATTAATTTTCTGTCTGGTTGATCCATCCATCAGTGAAAGTGGAGTGTTAAAGTCCCCCACTATTATTGTGTTACTGTCAATTTCTCCATTTTTGGCTGTTAGCATTTGCCTTATGTATTGAGGTGCTCCTATGTTGGGTTCATAAATATTTACAATTGTTATTTTCTTCTTGGATTGATCCCTTGATCATTATGCAGTGTCCTTCCTTGTCTCTTGTAACATTCTTTATTTTAAAGTCAATTTTATCTGATATGAGTATTGCTACTCCAGCTTTCTTTTGATTTCCATTTGCATGGAATATCTTTTTCCATTCCCTCACTTTCAGTCTGTATGTGTCCCTGGGTCTAAAGTGGGTGTCTTGAAGACAACATCTATACTGTTGTTGTTTCTCTATCCATTCAGCCAGTCTGTGTCTTTTGGTTGGAGCACTTAAATCATTTACCTTTAAGGTAATTATCAATATATATATTCTTATTACCATTTTCTTAATTGTTTTTTGTTTGTGTTTGTAGGTCTTTTTCTTCTCTTGTGTTTCCTGCCTAAAGAAGTTCTTTTAGAATTTGTTGCTAAGCTGATCTGGTGGTGCTGAATTCTCTTAGCTTTTGCTTGTCTGTGAAGCTTTTGATTTCTCTGTCAAATCTGAATCAGAGCTTTGTTGGGTAGAGTAATTTTGGTTGTAGATTTTTCCCTTTCATCACTTTAAATATATCCTGCCATTACCTTCTGGCATGCAGAGTTTCTGTTGAAAGATCAGCTGATAACATTATGGGGATTCCTTGTATATTATTTGTTGCTTTTCCCTTGCAGCTTTTAATATTTTTTCCTTGTATTTAATTTTTGACAGTTTGATTAATTGTGTCTTGGCCTGTTCTTCCTTGGGTTTATCCTGTATGGGACTCTCTGTGCTTCCTGGACTTGGTTGACTATTTCCTTTCCCATGTTAGGGATGTTTTCAACTATAATCTCTTCAAATATTTTCTCAGACCCTTTCTCTTTCTCTTCTTCTTCTGGGACCCCTGTAGTTTGAACGTTGGTGCATTTAATGTTGTCCCAGAAGTCGAGAGTGTCTTCAAGTCTTTTGATTCCTTTCTCTTTATTCTGATCTGTGATGGTTATTTTCACCATTCTGTCTTTCAGTTCACTTATCTGTTCTTCTGCCTCAGTTATTCTGCTATTGATTCTTCTAGTGTATTTTTAATTTCAGTTATTGTGTTGTTCATCACTGTTTGTTTTTTCTTTAGTTCTTCTAGGTTTTTGTTAAACATTTCTTGTATTTTTTGCATTCTATTTCTGAGATTTTGGATCATCCTTACTATCATTACTCTGAATTCTTTTTCAGGTAGATTGCCAGTTTTCTCTTCATTCATTTTGCCTTGTGGGTTTTTACCTTGCTCCTTCATCTGCAACATATTTCTCTGTCTTCTTTATCTTCTCTGACCTCACCCTGGCGTCTCCTTTCCACAGGTTGCAGGTTCGTAGTTCCTCTTGTTTCTGGTGTCTGCCCCCAGTGGGTGAGGTTGGTCCAGTAGGCTTCCACGTGGGAGGGACTGGTGCCTGGGTTTTTGCTAGTGGTACTGGATCTCTTCCCTTTGATGGGCAAGGCACATCAGGTGGTGTGTTTTGTGGTGTCTATGGGCTTAGTACGACTTTAGGCAGCCTGTCTTCTGACAGGTGGGTTTGTGTTCCTGTCTTGCTTGTTGTTTGACATGGGGCATTCAGCACTGAATGAGTGCTGAATGGGTGGAGCTGGGTCTTGGAGTTAAGATGGAGACCTCTGGGAGATTTCTTGCCAATTACTATTCCCTGGGACCAGGAGTTCTCTGGTGTTACAGCATCCTGGTCTTGGCGCTCCCACCCCAGAGGCTCAGGCCTGACCCCTGTACCAAGACACCGCAAGCCACCAGCTTGGCAAAAATGGAAAAAAGAGACCAGATAAAAAGAAAAAAATGGTGGAAGAAAACAAAGGAAAACAAACATACATACAAAACTCAAGACAAAATAGCAAAGATGAAAACAAGCAAACAGTAACAGCAACAATTAAAAACAAACAAACAAAATCACAGAGAAATAGTAAAAGCAAAACCAAACAAACAAAAACTACAAGAAACAAAGAAACACACACACATACACAATAAGAAATGAAAACAAAAACAGAGAAAACAAACAAAAGAACACCAAACAGAAGAATCCCAAAATGAAATCAAATAAAAACAAAACTAACGAAAAGAAAAAATAAAAAGCAAAACAAAAGCAGAAAGCAAAGTGAAGGAAAAGCAAAGAAAACAAAACAAACACACAAAAATGATAAAAAGAATAAAAGATTAAAAAAAGATAAGATCAAGTAGAACACAGGAAAAAAGATTAAAGAAATAGAACAAAAGAAAGAAAAAAACACAGAACTGCAAAAAAGTAACTTAGAAATAGAAATATTAAAAAATAAATAGTATATTAAAAACACTTAAAAATTAAAAACTAAATAAAAATAAAAACAAATAATAATTAAAAAACAACAGAACAAAACAAAACACAAAAAATAGTAATAATCATATTTTCAAGGGGTCTCAGCTGTCAGTGTCCTTGCCCCCACCATGAGTTACAGCCAACCTCTGCCTCCCTAGTAAGCCCTCCAAAACCTCTAAGTCTCTGGTTCTGCTGTGGGCACTGTGGGGCAGCTCAGACTCTGACCTGGCCCGACTCCTATGTGTACTAGTCCTCAAGGTCCAAAGCTACTAGAGTTAGACTGGTTTCAGTTTTGGGAACACTCATTGTCCATTCAGATATTCCATAGATGCAGAGTTTACCGAGCTGATTGTGGGGATTTAATCTTCAGTTTGTGCAGCTGCATGAAAAGACTTTTGTTCTTCTTCCTTAGTCACCCTGCCTCTGAGGCTCAGCTGTGGTTTTAGCCCCACCTCTGTCTGTGGGTCACCCACAGTAGTCTGCTCCCAAGGCTACTCTGGAGCACTTGATTCTGCCCTGGTGAGGACATGGCATGTGGTTGGTATGACTGCCTGGTTTCTGGGGGCCCCGTTAGTGACAGGCATGTGGGAAAGCTGGTGGCCATGGGTGTGAGGGATCTGGCCCTAGTGGAAGCTTTTCCTAGCACCTGTTGGCCGGTGTAAGAAGGTCAGCCCCGGTGGTGGCTTTTCTTAGTGCCTGGTGGTGGGTGCAAGAAGGCCAACACTGTTGGGGCCCTTTCCTAGCACCTGGAGAGGCAGAGGGCCAGTGAGTGGGGAGAGACAGGCTGCAATGGCAGCTCCACCCCCTGTGCATCACTCAACAGTGGCACCTTGCTTCTATGGCAGTCTGGATTTCCTCCAAAAGCATTCTTGACTGCGTATTTCCTCCCTCCTGTCCCCTCAGGCTGTCTCCTCTTAGCCAACTCTGCCTGTCTCATCTTGTCTAGCTTTCTGTGATTGTGGTTCCTGTCCCTCAGGCTGCAAGGTTGTTGTTCTTGCTTCTGCTGTTTACCTGCTGGTGGATGAGGCTGTTTAAAAGGTTTGTGCAGGCTTCCTGTTGGGAGGACTTGGTCCCTGCCCGCTGGTGTGTGGAGCTGGATCTTGTCCCTATGTTGGGCAGGGCTATGCTCAGGAAGACTTTAAGCAACCTGTCTGCTGATGGGTGAGGCTATGTTTCCGCCCTGTTAGTTGTTTGGCCTTGAGGCATCCCAGAACTGGAGCCTACAGGCTGTTGGGTGGGGCTAGGACTTGGAGGGGAAATGGCATCCTCCAGGAGGGCTCACACCAATGAGTATTCACCAGAGCTGCTGCTGCCAGTGTCTTTGTCCCTGCAGTGAGCCACAGCTGCCCCCCACTTCCACATGAGACCCTCCAATACTAGCAGGTAGGTCTGGCCCAGTCTCTTATGAGGTCACTGCTTTTTTCCCTGGGTCCTCGTGCACACTAGATCTTAAGTGCACCCTCCAAGAGTGGAATTTCTGTTTCCCTGAGTCCTGTGGAATTCCTGCAATTCCCCACTGGCCTTCAAACCCAGATTCTCTGGGTGATCCTCCTCCCATTGCCAGACCCCCAGGCTGGGAAGCCTGATGTGGGGCTCAGGGCTTTCATTGTTGTGGGAGATCTTCTGTGGTATAATTATTTTCCAGATTGTGGGTCACCCATCCAGAGGGTATGGAATTTGATTTTATTGTGATTGCGCCCTTCCTACCATCTCGTTGTGGCTTCTCCTTTGTCTTTGGGTGTAGGGTATCTTTTTTGGTAGGTTCTAGCATATTTTTTATCAATGGTTGTTCAGTAGTTAGTTGTGATTTCAGTGTTTCTGTAAGAAGAGCTGAGCTCACATCCTTCTACTGTACTATCTTGCTGGCCAGTATTATTCTTTAAATAATTTTTAAAATTAATGTTTTTATTTCCTTCATTCTGTCTTAAGGACATGGCAAACCTGAATAACGTGTGTATTATTCTGCTACCGCTGCCACAGAGAATTACCCCAGACTGGGTGGCTTAAACAACAAAATTTTTTGCCCACAGTTCTGAAGGCCAGAAGTCCGTGATCTTGGCCTTGGCAGACGTAGTTTCTTCTGAGGCCTCTCTCCTTGGCTTGTAGATGGTCATGTTCTCCAGTGAGTCTTCATGTGATGCTCCTTCTGTGAATCTGTGTCTTAATCTCTTCATATAAGGACACCAGTCCAGTGGATTAGGGCCCACCCATATGACCTCATTTACTTTAATTACTTCTGTAAAGGACCTATTTACAAATACAGTCACATTCTGAGGTTCTGGGGGTTAAAACTTCAACAGAATTCTAGAATTTGGGGAGGACAAAATTCAGGTATAATAACACATGAAATGAAAAACATTTATATTTTTAAATCATAATGACTCTGAAGTACCAGGTTATCTCACTCAATACTAAGAAAATATCCTGTTAGCGAAATCACTTATTTTCATCCTTCTTCTCACACTATTCTTTTCAGTCTTTGAAAAACAACACATAGTCTGTACAGAGAGAGGCAAATATCATTACTGGGAAGTTTAGAGTAAATTTAAAAGAAAATTATGACACAAGGAAAAAGAGATTAAAATTCTATGTTACACTTTCCCTTGAATCTCAATAAGTAAAGCACCTAAAGATTTTTGTCCTTTCAAAGGAGGGTATACCCTGTGACCACTTCCTTTTCTCCTGTCTTTACTCCCAGCCTTAAGTTCATGTTCTTTGCCCACCAATTCCTCTTTCAAGCCTCTCTGCTCTTATCTCAAGCTCCTTTGTGTGGCAAAATTCCACTTTATCCCACAAGGGTGGACCCACAACACTCATTCTGCCACAATGGCCCATGAGTCACGCAGATCCAGAAGCAGCACAAGACTCCAGCCATCAGTCTCTAAGCTTTGCAGAAAACTGAGGTGGAGGGGGGATAGTCAGTTGAGGATGGTTGTGAGAAAGGGATTTGTTCAGTCCCATGTTCAAAGACAGACACTGGTTCTGAAATCTAAATGTCCTTTTGTCTGCCAGTGTGCTACTCTCAGTGTGTCTATTCTCCCAAAAGAGAGCCATCCATTTATTTTTACCCTGGAAGTAGGATGGAAAACCCTTAAGATGAGATTAGCAATGCCTCTCCCACTATTAATGTTTTTTTTGTTTCCTTGCATCTTTTGGGAGGTGGGGGTGGCAAGGAGAGGGTAACAAGGGAGGTGACAGGGTAGGAAGAACAGTGTTCAGGAATTCAAGTCTTGGGACTTCCCTGGTGGCACAGTGGTTAAGAATCCACCTGCGAATTCAGGGGCACAGGTTTGATCCCTGGTCTGGGAAGATCCCACATGCTGCGGAGCAACTAAGCTGGTGCACCACAACTACTAAGCCTGCACACTACAACTACTGAAGCCTGTGCACCCTATAGCCTGTGTACTGCAAATACTGAGCCCATGCACCACAACTACTGAAGCCCATGCACCTAGAGCCTGTGCTCAGCAACAAAAGAAGCCACTGCAATAAGAAGCCTGTGCACCGCAATGAAGAGTAGCCCCTGCTCACCCCAACTAGAGAAAGCCTGCATGCAGCAATGAAGACCCAACGCAACCAAAAATTTTTAAAAAAGGAATTCAAGTCTTGGGCTGCTATCTCTGTGGCTCTGGGATTTGGTTTCAATTACACTGTTAGTATTCAGAGTCTTTCTCTGATAGAAGGCAAGCAGTTTGAATATGTTACTTCTGTCTACTTAAATGTAAGTTTCATGTAGTTTATGATGACTAATCCTATGCAGTACTTCATGGTCTGTAAACCCTGTTTTAGGATACATTTAAAATGTTCAAGGGATTAAGGGTATCTTTTTTTAAGCCAGTCACATCTCATCTTTTCACCATCTATTTAGTGAAGAGTTACCACATTTCAGGATAGAACATATTTAAATATCAAATAAGGGAATATATTGTTAAAAGTGCAATCTATATAAATGTCTTGAGTAAAATTTAATAATAACCTCCTAATTATAGCCTATGATTATTAACTTCCAATGAGAAAATATAAGTTCTAATGACAGGAAGCATTATCAAAGAAACAGAAATATTTCATAATACATGGTCCAACCTATCATGTATCTATAACAATTCTAATTTGTACATACCTAATAACTTGACCTCAAGCTACAAGGCAAAATTTGACAGAACTAAAGGGGGACATGCATATCAAAATTCACAATGTAGATTTTAGTACACTGCTCCTAGTCCCTGATGGAATAAGAAGGGGAAAAAAATGAGTCAGAATATAGAAGATAATTTTTTAAGGGTAAAATTATTACTAGTCAGGATCATGGCCAAGTTTGGGGGTACAAAGGAGACTTTCGGGATTCTAGTAAATATTATATGTGTAGACATGGGTGGTGGTTACAGGAGTGTGTTCACTTTGTGACAGTTCATTGATCTGTATCCTTACAATTGGTGCTTTTTTATGGATGTTCTACTTCAATTAAAAAATTAATTTTTTTAAAAAGAAAGACTTTACCTCCAATAATCCCCTTTGCTTACTTAAATTTGCTTACACAAATACAAATATTTTTGTTTTCTTTTATCATATATAGGAAGAAAGTAACATTCATTGAATGTACACTGTACACCTGGCAGCATAAGCTTGGTCTTGTTTTCCTCTGGCCAAAGACATTTGGATTCGAAACATAAGATTTGAAAAGGAAGAAAATCCTTACCTGTCAATTTTCTCCTCCCCACATTTCAGTTGTGAAAAATAATTTGGAGGAAAAAAATGTCACTGAGTAAGTAACATATTTTTTCATGGACAAATAGAAAATTCAGAATAGAGAAATCACAATGTCAAAAGCTTTGGTAAGAATAAAAATGTAATGTTCATTAGTCTGTAGAAGAATTAAAATTAAATATTGTTAATTCAGATTTCAATAACAGTGACAATAGTAACAATAATAGCCAAATTTTTTAACATTTACCATATGTCATGTACTCTATTAATTATCTGTAGCAGGTTAAAACAGCACACATAGATTATCTCAGTTTCTGGGGTAGGTCAGAGTTTGGGCATGGTTTACTCAGGTTTTTTGCTTCAAGGACTCCAAGAGCTGTAATCATGGTGTCAACCAGGGCTGTGGTCTCATTTGAGGATTAATTCGGCAAGGATTTGGTTCCAAGTTCATGTATTTGTTGGCATCATTCAGTTCCCTGTAGGCTGACAAATCGAGGGCCTCAGTTTCTTGCTGGCTATTGACCAGAGATCACCTTCAGTTCCTTGCTATGTGGGACTTTCCAATATGGCCACTTGCTTCTTCAAAGCTGGGAAGGGAGAGTGTCCTCTCAAGATGATGTTACAACCTCATATAATATAATCATATACATGTAATCACCCTCTCATCATCTTTGCTATACTCAACCAGAAGCAAGTCACAGGTCCTACCAACACTGAAGGGTAGGGTACCATAGAAGGTCATGAATAGCTTTGTGGAGATTATGGGGTCTATCTTAGAGTCTGTCCTCCACATGTACAATTCACATGGGTTATCTCATTTATTCTTCACAATAGCTCTATGATGTAAGTACCATAAATGCCTCTATTTTACAGATGAGGAAACTCTGGCCCAGAGTTAAATAATTTGTCCATCTATATGTGTTGAAGTTGTGATTCAAGTTGAGGCATCTAGAAATTTAGGTTATTTGCCTTTACTGGGTTAAGTCTTATTATTTCATAATTAACGAAAATTTCATAATAAAGTATATTACAAAAGGGGAAAATCTTTTCAACTACTTTAGAAAGAATACATTTTTTTAACATCTTTATTGGAGTATAATTGCTTTACAATGGTGTGTTAATTTCTGCTTTATAACAAAGTAAATCAGCTATACGTATACGTATATCCTTATATCCCCTCCCTCTTGTGTCTCCCTCCCACCCTCCCTATCCCACTCCTCTAGGTGGTCGCAAAGCACCGAGCTGATCTCCATGTGCTGTGCGGCTGCTTCCCACTAGCTATCTATTTTATATTTGGTAGTGTTTATATGTCAATACTACTCTCTTACTTCATCCCAGCTTACCCTTCCCCCTTCCTGTGTCCTTAAGACTCTGTACCCTCAATGCAGGGGGCATGGGTTTGATCCCTGGTTGGGAAACTAAGATCCCACATGATGCATGGTGTGGCCAAAAAAAATGAAAGAAAAAGAAACTTGAGAAAGAATACATTTTTAATAGATCATTAATGTACTTAACTCAAACAAGAAGTAAGTATATTACTTACTACTCAAACAAGGAGTAAATTCCCTCTCAAGATTAAAAAAAAATTGAGCCTGAAATTATTTTTTTGTCAGTTTATTCGTATTAAATTAATGAAAAATAGAGATTTCTAGTATTTTATTCACATATTCATGTTGGTTACAGGACTGTGCATTTTAGTGATACAGTTTTTTAATCATTTATTTATTTATTTATGGCTGTGTTGGGTCTTCGTTTCTGTGTGAGGGCTTTCTCTAGTTGCGGCGAGTGGGGGGCACTCTTCATCGCAGTGCGTGGGCCTCTCACTATCGCGGCCTCTCTTGTTGCAGAGCACAGGCTCCAGATGCGCAGGCTCAGTAGTTGTGGCGCACGGGCTTAGCTGCTCCGTGGCATGTGGGATCCTCCCAGACCAGGGTTCGAACCCGTGTCCCCTGCATTGACAGGCAGACTCTCAACCACTGCGCCACCAGGGAAGCCCTGAATTTTTTTTTATCACATTTCTAAAGGAAAGTGAGAGAGAGAGAGAGAGAAATAGAGAGATGACCTGATCCTAAGCATTTCATTACTAACTGGGTTAGATTTAAATCATGTAATGGCACACTTAGGTAACTGTAGTCGTGAGGAGTGAATTCCTTGTGAATTCTTCTCATTTTATCCATTTGAGTTCTATGAAATATAAAATAAGTGTCAGAAAGTAAGGTCTTAGTAGACTAAATAACACATTTTGGAAAACACTCACCAAGATACAGCACTCATTAGTAGATATTTTGCAGTATTTTTCCCAAATAACTCAGCAGAGAGTGATGACCAATAACTCTAATTCTAGCTTTCACTGAGAGTGTCAGTGGTACTCAGACCATGGGAAACATATATGTTGACAGGGCAGTGAAGGATTGCCTAATTAAATATTTGCAAGTAAATATTTCAGAAATAAATAGCATTACAAAAAAATCAGCACTATGCCAAGCAGTGAGTAATAAATTATGTATCATGGAAATGAAAGTTTGAATTGGTTGAGCAATTTGCTCAAGTGTACACAGCAAGTAAAAAATAGCCAGGATTTAAACCCTGGCAATTTGACCCAGTAAAACCTTCATCCAGTGTTTCTCAACCCTGGCGCTCATTAAAGCTTTGAACAAATATAAATATTTTGGCCACATATAAGACTAATTAAATTACAATCCCAGGGCTTGGAACTCAGGTATTTATACATTTTTAAAAGTACTCCAGGGATTCTAATGTATAACAAGGGTTGAAAAGCAGGGCTTTTTTCAATACATTGTCTTGCTCATATATCACTAAATTTTAGTACTCCATCAATTCTCTTAGCTATATCTACTTTTCTCCTGTTTTTATTGTTTGTTTTTGTTTTTTAGATTTCATAATTAAGAGGACATAAATATTATGTATTTGGGAAACATATTCAGAATAAGCTTCAGACACAAATTCTCATGGAAACCTATCAAACATAGACAAGTAACAGAATGTGCATTTTCCTTTTTAAAGCAGTATCTTTTTAGTTTTTATTAATTTTGTTTCATCTCCTCTGTGTTACTTAAAGGAAAGATTTCATTTCTCCTGGGATTTTAATTCAAGCCAGTAAACATGGATATTTTCTTTTCTTTTCTTTTTTTAGATTAGAGTGTTTTTTTTAAATAGATCTTTCTTTCCAGCCTTTATTGTTTCTAGATTTTTTTAAAATTTTTATTTATTTATTTATTTTAGGCTGTGTTGGGTCTTTTGTTGCTGCATGCAGGCTTTCTCTACTTGTGGCTAGCGAGGGCTACTCTTCGTTGTGGTGCTCGGGCTTCTCATTGGGGTGGCTTCTCTTGTTGCAGAGCATGGGCTCTAGGTGCATGGGCTTCAGCAGTTGTGGCTCATTGGCTCAGTAGTTGTGGCTCACAGGCTTAGTTGCTTCATGGCATGGGGGATCTTCCCGGGCCAGGGCTCAAACCCATGTCCCCTGCATTGGCAGGTGGATTCTTAACCACTGCGCCATGAAGGAAGCCCTCTAGATTTTTTGATAATGGCCATTCTGACCGACGTGAGGTAATACCTCATTGTAGTTTTGATTTGCATTTCTCTAATAATTAGTGATGTTGAGCATCTTTTCATGTGCTTCTTGGTCACCTGTATGTCTTCCTTGGTGAAATGTCTATTTAGGTCTTAACATGGATATTTTCTAACCCCAGTGCTCATGTGCTTTAATAATTGTTCTAATGCTTCACAAAACAGAGATTTAAACTGTTCAAATCCCTTTGGATTAAGTTCAAACTAATCGTTGTTCAAATGTCAGCACAAGCTGCAATTTTAAGGGCATCTATAGGTGGTTCATTTACCTGATTTCTGAGCCATAAAAGTTTTTTCCTGGCCTTCTGATAAGAGTTTCACATTGATATTACTCAAGAAAATTCTAGGCTTAGAACATTGAAATAGTGAATTTCTGTCACTGGTTTTGAAGAAACTAAGAACAAAATTTTCCTTAAGTAGTTAACTCCAGATACAAGTTAACTAAAATATATGTACCAGGTACTATGCTAGGTACTTTTATTATCTTATTTATTTCTCACAAATATTTTATTCCTATTTTCCAAAAGCTATTGTTTCCCATTTCATAGGTGAGAAAACATAGGTCTCCTAGCTAGTGAGTGACAGCTCAGATACATCTAGACTGAGATATTTGGAATATCAGACTATGCTTTTAAAAATATATTTTCATATCCGTATTTTAAAATGTGTTTTCAGTCAAAATATTTTTTATGAGGTACACAGCCGAAGAAGAATACTTTTATTATGTAAAGCAAAAATGAAGACTGTAGGTTAAGAAAATACATTTTAGGAATTGTAACTATACTGACACACTCCATGAAGAATGTTCTCCTCCATCCTTAAAATCTCTGAGATATAATCCAAAAAGAATCTGAGAACAAGAGCAAAAAGTCTGAAAGAGTCTGCTTGAGGAAATACAATTTGAAAAGTTCAAGAGAAGTAAGAATATAAATGTGGAATTTCTTATATTCGGGCATTGCCATGATTTAAATAATTACTTATGATAACATGAAAATTATCCCACAATACTAAATTTGGCCATGATTGATTCTTATTTATTATGACTCTTTTATTACAAGGATGTGAAATTATACAGAGTAGAACTGAGTTATTCTGAAATCACTCTCTAATAGAAAACTTTAAAATCTTTAAAAATGGATTTGGATCTTAATGCTCTATATGAAAGGGAAGAGATGCCTCATTCTATGATAATTTTCCCATAGTTTGAAAGTTTTGTGCAGAATATGACTGAAATGTAGGGCAGTAATTTTATGCTATCATTAAGGCAAATTTAGTTAACTAGGAGCTATTTGCAGTTAACAGAGTGTGATTTTCACATTAGAATCCAAGAGTATGGAGAAAGAAAAAGAAGTGATGTCAAGTTTGGTATAATTTGCCCAAGTGTTTGTTAATGCACAGGAGAAATGCAATCAGTGAAAACTGCATTATTTTCAAAGTTTTTAAAAGCTGAGGAGAAAATAAGATTAATCTATGTGAATACCAATTAAACCCCAATAAAGAAAATAGTTCTAACTGCATTAAAACCAACCTCAGCCCTGGGATCTGATCATGTCTTTACTATCCAAATCTTACAACCTGTCTTCTCAGTATTGTTGAGAAACTGGAGAGATCATTTTGCTTCAAATTTGAATATTAGATTTTAATGTTGATAATGACAGTTAATTGCAATATCTAAATGGTAGTCATTTAGTTTTTTTATGTATAATTTTTGTTAAAAGCCTGGTCTCAAGTGTGGCTTTTAATGAAAATGACAAAATGGTAAACTACTAGTTACTCTTGGGTCACATGCCCTAGAAAGTGATGTGTACTAGTTTGTATTGGTTGCAAGTAATGTAAATTGAACACAAACCAGTTTAAGCAAAAAAAGAAAATTTAGTGGGTCATATACCTGGGAAGTACAATGGGTGGTGCCTCTTTCCCACCATCTCTCAGTGCTTCTTTCAGCTGTGTGGTTGCATTCTCAGGCAAGGTCTTTCTAAGTTCCAAAAAGTAAAACTTGAATTTTCCATGTGCTGGAAACTTTTTACATAGCATTTACCTTGCATTAGGTCTTATAAGTAATCTAGAGGTAATTTAAAGTTTATGGGATGATGTGTAGGTTATATGCAAATAATATACAATTTTATATAAGGGACTTGAGCATCCGCAGATTTTTAGTATCTGTGGAGGTCCTGGAACCAGTCGCCCATGGATACCAAGGGACGGTTGTATTTTAAAGCCTATTTGAAGCATATTTGACACATAGGCATTTAGGATTATCAAGACTTCTTAATAAATAAAATCTCTTATCTTTATTTTAAGAGTTCTGTTTTGTTTATGCCCATATTCTTTGTTCTGAAGTCAGCTTCGTGTGATATTAATTTTCATTTAATTTGGAAATTTTTCAGACATTATTCCTTCAAATTTTTTGCTGTCTTTCCTCCTTCTCCTTTGGGACTCCAATTGCACAAATGTTAGGCAACTTGATGACCCACAGTTCACTGAGTTACTATTCATGTTTAATCTTTTTAGATATATTCTTCCTTTTTGCTAGCTTTGGCTGCTTTACCTTCAAATTCACCATTCTTTTTTTTTTTTTTTTTTTTCCTGCAGGATCTAATTTGATGGTAATCTCTTCCAGTAAAATTTTTATTTTGAATAATGTATTTTTCATATCTAGAAGTTACCTTTTTCATATGATCCATCTCCCTCTTAATTATGAACATTACGGTGTTTCTGATAATTACTGATAATATTCAACATACTTAAAATAGTTGTGTCATTGTCCTTGTAACTGAGCAGGATCCTATGGGTCCTTCCTGAGGCAGGTCTTTCCCCCATATACTCTGCTTTAGTTCCTCTCTGAAGTACCTAGATAACAACAAATGGAAGTTGTTAACTACTTGGTGACCATGAGTACATAGCCCCAGAACTCTTGGAGCCTAAGGACTGATAATGTTAACACCTATGACATCACCTTGTTACCTCCCCATCAAATAATCAGAGAATTGTGCACAAGCTGATCACATACCCTGTGACCCTCTTCCCTCACCTGGCCTTTAAAAATACTTTGCTGAAACCCTTCAGTTAGTTTGGGGTTTTGTGGGGCATGAGCCACCAATCTCCTTGCATGACCCTTGCAATAAACCTTTCTCTGTTCCAAACTCTGACATTTTGGTTTGTTTGGCTTTACTGTGCATCAGGAACATGACCTTGTGGTTGCTAACAATCTTGTCTGCTAATTCTATCATATTTGCCATTTCTGGGTCTGTTAATATTAACCGACTTGTTTCCTGATTGTGGGTCACATTTTCCTATCTCTTTGGCTACTTATATTTGACTACATGACAGGTATCATGATTTTTATATTGTTGAGTGCCTAATTTTGTTGAATTCCTTTAAATAGTGTTGGAATTTGTTCTGGCAGGTAGTAGAGTAACTTGGGGAACGGTCTGAGTCATTTAAAACTTGCTTTTATGCTTTTTTTTAGGGGTCTGTCTAGAGTATCCTCTACTCTTGGGTAAATTTAGTCTCACCTCTAAGACATGACCCATTTTAGGATCTCTATTGATTTCTCTGTGTATCTAGTGGGTCCTTTCAACTCTGGATAGTGGGAACTCAAGTGATTCATTTCTCTGGTAATTGTTCTTTCTCAAGAAGTTCTTTTTTTAGTCTCATGAGGTCTCACCCTATGCGTACACAGACTGGTGTTCAAAGACTCAAGAGATCCCTATGCAGATTTTATAACTCTTTCACTGCAATGTTCCTTCTTTTATGACTTTCTGTCTTGTAAATTCTTGAGCCCTTGGATTCCCCAAACCCTGATCACTGTCTTCTCAACTCAGTGAGACCAATTTCACTCCCTCTGTAGCAGTCTTGAAATTTTCTCTGGGAGGAAAGTTGGTGGGATCACAGTACTTACCTTTGTGTTCACTTTCTATCAAGGACCACAGTCCTGAACTGTCTATTTGTTAATATGTAAGTACAGTTGTTTCCCTTTTTTTTTGGTCAATTTTCTAGTTGTTTACAGCAGGAAGTTAATGCCAAATTCTGCTACTTTCACATGGAAATGGAAATACTATCAGTAGTTTTGAAAATAACATTTCCTCTATGAATGTTATCTTCCTTATAAGACTTACATGTGCAATATGGAAGTATTTTTTTTCTTTTAACAAAAAAGTGTGCTCACATCCACTTGTCATGAAAACTTGCTTGAATGCAGTTCATTACACAGATAATTATCTACATTTTTCCTCATCTAGAAACAATATAATTGCTCACTAGAGTAGATGGAATTATTTT
This sequence comes from Balaenoptera borealis, assembly GCF_965194805.1. Classification (NCBI taxonomy): domain Eukaryota; kingdom Metazoa; phylum Chordata; class Mammalia; order Artiodactyla; family Balaenopteridae; genus Balaenoptera; species Balaenoptera borealis. The sequence continues at coordinate 45,484,208 of NC_138861.1, forward strand.
ATTTGTTTTTTCTTTCATCATTGTACTTCTCATATAGCTGGCAAAATTAATTTTTCACCAATTGTATGGTTTATACAGTTCCTGATTTTGTTATTCTGTAAGAAACAATGAAATCTTTATCCTTTTGACAAGCTTATTTCTAACATTCTAGGGGGAAAAAATTACTTCCTAAGTCTTTAAATCAGGGAACTTCAATACACATATTTGATTTTTCATGAGTATTTTTTCTTTGCAAAATATTAAGCTTTGTGTTTTCATGGTAATAGAATAGGAATGTTAGTATCTGTCCATTTTTATGCAAAATTAGAAAACCCAATTTTAAATATTCACTTGAATATTGACACTTTTTCTTTATATTTGACATTTTAAATTATATGATATAGACAGACAGGTGGATAGATAGAAGGATGGATAGGTACATAGGTAAGTAGATAGATAGATCATAGATAATCTGTGATAGTAATGAAGCTGAATCCAGTCTCTGTACCCCAACACTGAATTAATTCTTGGAGACAGAGTTTTGGGCAAAGTAGGAAAGAATAGCTTTATTGCTTTGCCAGGTAAATGGAGCCACAGCAGGCTAATGACCTCAAAACTGTGTGTACCAACCTGGAGGGGATGTTATAGTAATGGTTCAAAGAGGGCATAATCAGCTCATGGACATTCTTCTGACTGGTTGGTGGGGAGGTAATCAGGAGCCAGAATCATCAACCTTCTGGTTCCAACCCATCTGGGGTCTATGTGCTTGTGGGCAGCATACAGTTAACTTCTCCCACCTGGTGGGGGTTTCAGTATATGCAGAACAGCTCAAAGATATAGTTATGTGTATCCCTTGCAAGGAAACCAGGACCCTGCCCCAAGGCTGCACTACTGTTTCTTGGCTGATCTTCCCTTGTCTCTGCATCCTCTCCCTTCCCCGATTAGCAACTGTTTGAACCTGCCTGTTGGAACTCAGGGAAGGTCATGGAGGCTGAATGAAGCTTATTTCCTGTAATCAAGAAATGAGGGACACAAAAAGTCTTTTGTGCCCAGGATCCCCACAGGGTTGTGCTGTTTCAGTAACAACTATAAATTTGAACTGATAAAATTATGCTATGGTAATTCAAATAAAATAAGCAGCCTGATGGTGATGAAACTTACCAAAATGATGAACAACTCTCAATAAAGTTGAGCACATAAACAAATTAAAGTATTCCCTCAACTTATATGTCTCCGTATTACTAGAAAAGTCAGAATGTTTTAAAACTGCAAAAAAAATACTCTGTAATTTTTATATGATATGGAGGTAGTTCCCAGGCTCAGCAAAGTTTTTACATTCACAATTAGCCTTTAGTACATTCAGAAACTCTATGGTACACAGGATAACGTTTTGTACTGAGGACTTGTCCTGTTACTTCAGGATGCCTAGAATTCTACCCATGATCTCACTCACTAAATGGTAGTAGTATCCTCCCATCCTTGTGGTTTCCTAAAAAATCCCTCACAAATTTTCAAAACATACCCTTTAGGATGGTATTACCAGCAGTGTGAAATATTCAGTTAGGGAAAAATAAATGTTAGTGTGCATGTGTAATGTGCCAACCATTCATCCATCCCCTTAAATATCTTTCCTAGAAGAGCATAGAGAGAACCTCCCTCACCAGGACATTGAGAAAAACTTTGATGAGAACAGCACAAACTTCTTTGAGAAACATGGTAAGGGATATTTTTTGAGAGCAAGGATAAATATGAAGAGGCTGCTATTAAAATGGGCTCCCTGGTTTCAATAGATAATGGGATCCCCAATGGAAGAAAGATGAAAAATAAAATTTAACTGTCAGAGGAAAAGTGGGTATGTTTTCCATAATAGGCAGTAGAACTGGAATAATAAGCAGAATGTTTTGATTCACCTAATAAATTAATGGCTAATGGTTAATTACTCATGAGGTACCTAAGACCAAAAGAGTTGTCCTCTCTCTAAGTTACTGTCTAAATTAAATCATATAAATACTTAATTCCTGCCACCTTGCTCTGCTTCCACCCCACCAACACCACCACCAAAGAAAGAAAAAAAAAAGAAAAGAAAAGAAAAAAAGAAAAAAGGAAAAGAAAGCTGGATTGGATCTGATTTTAGTCATCATGAGAGAAAGTCATAGATTCTTTCTCAACTCTAGGACCTGAGTCAGTTCACAGACCCATAACTCCTTCAGTGAAGAGAAAGTGATCCCTGAGGCTCAGAAGTCACTCTGTTCCATTATTCACAGTAAGGGTTAACTAGGGTAACTTGATCTACAAAGTTTAGGTAATAGCCTATGTAGGTAATAGCCTATGACTCCAAAATGTAGCAATTACCCCAATTCCTGAATGTACAGTAGGAGTTAGTCTACTCAGCGACTCTCATAATCATTGACTGTCCCTTCTGTGTAATGATGGCTATATTGAAGGGCTAAGTAATAGTGTGTGAAGCCTTCTTTTCTTGTCCAAAGTGACTGCTTTCACCAGGAAATCACAGATATTAGTGCCACCATCAAATGGAAAAATTATTCAGGAGTAGTGATTCATCATTTGTGAGTATCTTTGGATTTCAGAGGTAACAAAAAACTGCATTTGGTCATATCCCCCAACTAATATACTAACAATCCAGAAACTGGATTAAATTTGAATGGTGCCCAGGGAAAGAAAAGCATTTGTGACTTGATCACAGAGCAGCACAAACTGACGTCACTTGGTAATTTTGATCCAACAGATCTAATGATGCTTTAGGTGTGTCTATGCTATGCAGATCCTTTCACAAACCCCAACAGGAGAATCACAGTGACAGTCCTTTGGATTTTAAATCAAAGTCTTTTTGGTCAAAAAATTTTATTTTGATACAGCTGTTGGTTTCCAATAGAAACTATGAAGAGAGTGACCATCTGACCATGGGACACCAGGAGAATGCAATCCAAACTTCCCATCATGAGGTTCTTGGTTCTTAATCTACCAAACCATAAAGTTAGATTTTCCTAGTAGCACTCCATCATCAAATAAATGTGTTAAAAGCAATCCTGTTGCCTGAATAAGTAATGACTATACACGTTTCATAAGCAATTGGCTTGCACTCTCTATGTGCTGTTGCAACTTTGACAAACGGATGCCTCTCTTTCAGGACACATCGAAAACCTCTTGTGGGAGTTCTCTATGACAATGTGACTGAGAATAAAAACTATGAGTTGCTCAAGTCAGACACAATTCAAGTGGAACATCTGGATTTCACTGTTTTTTCTGGAAGAAGAGACGGCCAAAATCATGGATTTACATATATTTGTGGGCAATTCCTAATGATTTTTTTGAAGGAGCTAGGGAAATGGTGATAAGGGGGCTTGCAGGAGGAAGGTATCCATGGATGTTCCAGAAAGGGCCTGGAGTGAAGACATTTGTGAATCTTGCTCAAAGACTGAAGGCCCTCAATAATCAGGTGATAAGATGGCATACTCTGCAAAGTGCTTACTTACTGGATTCATGAACAAAATGTCAATAGTTATAAGGATAAAGTTTACACATGGACTCAACAATGTAAACTGCCTTTGCAAAACACTGTATCTTCAAAGCCCCTAAGTTACACTCTAAACAGATCAACACACCCCTTATTTCACAATTAAAATAAAAACTATAAGGTGTATCTTTAGTGAATTCTATCCTCTCCGCAACCTACAAATATATAAAGTTAACCTTCTTCCTCCTGTCACCACTCGAGACTTAGATTAAGAGCTGTCCATCTAGTTTAGGGATAATACCTCTCCTCTGCTCTTGACTATTTTGTTCCATTTTATTTAAGACCTGGTTCCGTCTATTATTCCTTTTGACCTTTCTACAGGTCCTTCCTAACTACAATCAAATTCTATCAGTCTTTACAAAAAACCCTCTTTTAACACTGCACCTCACCTCTAGCCACCAATCAATATTTCTCCTTTCATACCCAGCTAAGTCCCATGACAGTTGACTTAATGTGGCTGCCCCCATTTTCTCAAGTCTCCTTTACCCTGAGAATCCAAAGGTCGTTCTTTGAATCTATTCTTACCGGATTAGAGCCATAGAGTATTGAGTGATTACTGATACCAGAGGAATAACTTCTACTTAGAAATGTTTGAAGATATCTCTGGTTGGACTTTGAAGACGCTGTGTTATCTGATTTTATTTCAAGGCTAAGAAACAAAGTCCGGTAAACTATCTCAACCTATCCATAAATTTGGGTGAATTTTTCTCTCCTAGAGATCCTCCAAAGTATTTACTGTTTCTGCCAGAAATGACCTCCATTGAGCTGTGAAGTAGGGATGCCCTAACCCATAAAAGAGGTATGAGACCTGTACAGTAAGTCTCCTACATACGGACCTTCAAGTTGTGAACTTTCAAAGATGCAAACCTGCGTTCACATGTCCAATCACCTAAGTTAGTTCATGTGTCTGGTGTACATTGTCACATGCGTGCATCCTCTACATGTGGTTGTGTTTTTGTGTACTTTACTGTACAGTACTGTATAGAGTACAGTAGTACAGTATCTTTATCTCAAGCCCAGGATGTCTGGAAGGAAACGTAAAAGCAGTGGTGATGTAGCTGGTACTGCTAAGAAATGTCAAGTGACAATGATGGAAACAAAAGTGAAAATAATTGAGAGAGTGGAGCAAGGCGAAAATACGGTAGACATTGCTTGTTCTTATGACATGTATCCTTCAACCATCAGCATGATTCTAAAGAACAAGGACAAGATCATGGAACATGTGAAGTCTGCTGTGCTGATGATATCGACAAGACTGTATCCTAAAACCTTTACTAGATACCTGGTTACCTACTGGTGGATATTCAAAAACAATGATACAGTATTAAACATGAAAGCTATGGACACCAAGGGGGGGAAGTGGTGGTGGTGGGATGAATTGGGAGATTGGGATTGACATATATAAACTAATATGTATAAAATAGATAACTAATAAAAACCTGCTGTATAAAAAATAAATTCAATGAAATTGAAAAAACAAACAATAAAAAACATGAAAGCAATTAAGCAGTTATTTTTGAGATGTAAGAGGTATGTGTGTGTGTGTGTGTGTGTGTGTGTGTGTGTGTGTGTGTGATGTCAAATACACACTAAGAGTGGACCAAGATCTATAGAAAAAGTGCATATGACTTTAAGAATAAAAATAGATTTTTTAAAGAAAATTATCAGAATATCAAGATCAAGAATATTAAATTGGGTATTACAAATATCCAAAGCAATGATTAGAATGGTCACAAGCAAGCTACTAGGATTTTTTTCACAATGTCTTCATTAATATATATTCACCCTATTCAGGAAGATTATACCATAGAATTAATTATAGTTTTTCATATGCTCAGGAAGTAAGACCCTTTACTTACTTGAGGTTTCTGAAATAAATGATAGTATATCATTTAAAAATAAGTTCCCAAAAACATACTCTTACACATTCATTCCATATTTTACTCTATGATCTCCTAATATTTATTTTTGGGAAAAAAAAAATCTAAGTCCAAACAACTTTCATTTATTCTTAAGAAGTGGAGAATTGTTGTTTCATGACCTCTATAAAAAGGATTCTTAAACTGGAAAACTTATTAAAATATAGATTAGATTCAGTGCATCTGGGGTGAGGCCTGAGATTATTCTCCATTCTTCAGGCTTCCAGGTAATGCTGGTCCATGGACAACTCTGAATAGCAAGGCTCTATACAACAGCATTATGGACTATAATTTAATTTAAATTCTTTAAACTTTATTCTATTCTTCATAATAAAAATTGTCAAACATGAATATATATATATATGTGTGTATATATATATATATATATACATACACCCTAAATCAGGCAAGTGGTAGTCTTACGCACTTCTCCTTGCAAAATTTCAAAGACAATTGGCAACCTCTTGGAGTTCTATAAAGTTCTAGGCGGTACAAACTTTCAAACTTTCTGTATGGCATCTTAAATATAAAATTACAGGTTTTATATACAGGTCATATTACCAAGCAAAGCAAGTGCATTCATCTCTGCCAGCTGTCTTGAATATGACATTAATCCTGTTTTGAACAACAGTACTTGTGATCCAAAATTACTTCACAATTTCATGACTAAGACACAATGAATTTGAGAGCCCAATGTTACCTTTAACTTAAGGAAAAATGCTGGAAATACGAATTCATGGAGATACAAAATGAAAGTTAACAAGCCTCACCAGAAAATTAACTATGATGGCTTACATCCTATTATGCATAAAATGGTGACTCTAAAACTCATCAAAGATAAATGGTTGCTGGAATAGCCCTAAAAATTACCAAACAACGTTTTGTTTAACAAAGAGTATGTTCTGTGTCCCAGTCACCTTACCAGTCACTGGAGTAAAGTATAAAAAAATTACAATCCTTGTCCAAAAGGTTTATAAGCTAGTTAAAGAGCTGACTGTGTGAAAAATTAACTAGGTTGCAAAGTGATAAGTGTACCAGAAGTCCACAAGCCACAAATTAAATCTAGAGAAACTCATGCTTAATTTCCCCGGGGGAAAACTAAAAAGGCTTTACTAGAGATAATATCTGAGCAAAGGTTTGAAGAATGAGTAAGAGTTTGCCAATTAGTCATGGGAAGAGAAAACATAGTATCTACCTCTAATGATGTACTTGGCACAGTTTTAAACCCCTATGCCTTCTCCTTCCTCCTACTTCTTTCAGAGAGATGCATCTACATTCTTTTCTTCCCCTCCTCCTTTTGTTCCTTTGCTCCCTCGTTCTAAAGTTTTCTGTAAAATCAAAGGTGCTTTATCTCTCCCAAGTGAATATATAGTTACCTAGTTGAGAAACGCTGCAATACATGATTTTTAAAGTCCCTTCTAGCTATAAAATTATGTGATAATTAGGAAACAATTATTCTTTTTACATATAAGATTTAAATTCTGAAAATGGAAGTAAGTTCACAAAATGGAACTATCTAGTGAGCAATTCAAACAATAATAACTTTTTAATGATTTCTGTGCAACAATGAAAGAGCCAATATGGGGGAAAAAAACCAATTTGCTTCATTTTCCCTTAATAAGACATTTGGATATTGAGCCACCTGCTTGTTTTATTCATTTGATCAATGTTGATATAACCTCGTATATTAAAATTCTGAAAAAGCACTCAGGTAAATTCCAGTCAAACTGTTATTGGTATTTGGCAATCCAGGCTTAGATCACTAAATGAATCTTTGGGTTAATTATGCATGGAATGTTTCTTTATATTTTCCTAATTCCTAAACTCTATTTATTCTTTTGTATAGATAGTAAGAATTTCAAGTGTATTTAAAAACTACATAGGAGTATCTAAGACAGGAACAGGAACGTAAGACAAGCGTCCCCATCTGACTTAGCTTTATCTGTTCCTTCTTCATCAATAGGAAACAGGCAGGGTAAGGCCAAAAATAAGAGGAACGCGGCAGTGAAAGATGTTACCTGTTTGTTTTTGAATAGTCTCTCAGTTATTTAATCTACTTTATAATTACAGAACATGTTTTCAATACTTTGCTTTTCTTAAAACCTCAAAAATCTGAATAGCCATGTTCTTGACCCTTCCACTTAAAGGAAATAATACTTGAAAATGGGTATCTAACCCACCCCCAAGCACTAGAGTGCTAGTCTTTAATTTTCAAAGCATTTTTCCCTACCAGTTAAGAGAGCCAGAAAGATAACTTTTTCTATAATTTGAAATAAGGATTGTAAAATTTTTACTTGAATTAAAGTGTTTTCCATGTAATTCTTACATTGTCATTGCATCGTTTTCAAGAAATATTTAAATGTCAATTTCTATATGGGCCTGAGCTGTATCTTCTCTTCCTCTGGGGAATTAAAAATCTAAGTATTAGCCATTATGTGTATTCAGAGGCTAACATAGAGGAAAAAAGCATTTGTTCAAATATGTAATTTGATAAGACTAAATACACATGAGCTCTGCTTTAAAAACAAATAACTCAGTATAACTTAAGAGCAAGAAAGTGTAAGCGATATTGAAAATAACTTTATGCTCTCAAAAGGATTTGTTGCTTTACAAAAGATTTACTGAAGAATTCCTTTAAATGAAAGTCAACCATATTATTTGATTTATAAAATATTGAGTTAACAGGAAAAAATATATGTTAAGAATAAGGGTATGTATAGCATTTTATGAGCAACTAGGGCTGAACACATTTTTTATTCATTTTGTATTTCATTGAACAACAATTTTGTGGCATGAATTTGCTCTATGCACATGATGGATATCTAATCTTTAACAATGCTGCTGTAAACAAAGATTGATGTAATCAGGTCTAGGCCATGACAAAGCCCATAATTTACTGCTCAAGAGACAAATTATAAAAGTTAATTATGTCACAAGGTTCTAAGTCCCATAATAGATATGTGATTCACAGAGGAGATGAAATTTTATTTGTATCTTGTAGATGAAGAGTTCACAATTTGACGGGAGTTAGAATAGAGGGTGGAAATTCTAAGTAGTTGAAACAAGAGTAGCAAATGCCTGGTGATAATAAAGGGTCTACAAGCCTGACCAGCTGCATATAGTTTAGGATGCCTTTTGTGGGGTGACTGGGGAGATTAATAGCAGCCAGATAATTTAGAGTGTTGAACTCTCTGTTAGGTAGTTGCATTTTATTGTATTTCTAATGTGTAGTCATTGAAAGGTTTAAAATACACAAAAAGTGTGGTCATTTTTGAGTTTTAGTAAGAACATTCTGTTAGCAATGTAAAAGTTTTGGGGGGAAGGAGGAGTGCAACCTAGAGCAGTTATTCACAGTCCAGACAGATTGTAATGAGAGAATTACACAGATAGCTTTAAAATACTCCACAGATATCTGGTTACCACCCCAAATTTAAAGAATCACATGGGACTTGAAACTGAGAATCTATATTTTTAAAATTCCCCCTTATTTGTTATATATTTCTGCATAAGAAATTACCACAATCTTTGCAGCTAACACAACAGACATCTATTATCTCAGTTTCTGTAGGTCAAGAATTGGAGCATTATTTAGCCAGGTCTTTTGCTTCAAGTTCTCTTACAAGGCAACAATCAAGACCTTGGCCAGGGCTGTGGTTTCATCTGAGGCTTGACCAGAGAAGGATCAACTTTTAAATTCAGATGGTTGTCAGCAGGATTCAATTCCTTGTGGGTTGTGGAACTGAGAGCCCAGCTCCTTGCTAGCTGTTGCCTAGAAGCTTCCCTCTCTCTCTCTTTTTAGAAGAATTCACATGTTACCCACACTCAAGAGTAGTGTATTACACAAGGGCTTGAATACCAGGATGTAGGAAAAATTGGGGACCGTATTAGAGTTTGCCCATGACACACTTCATGTGATTCTGACACTCATTCAGGTTTGAAAACACTGACCTAGAGACTTTAGGACACATACATACAAAATAACTAGGATGAAAATTAGAGGACATATCTCAAAAATTTTGAAAAAGAAATATCCCATACATCAGGTGATTATTTGTGTGCAAGGGGTGATGTTAGGGAGGAGAGTGCTTGATTATCAAGCTTTGAACTTGGTGATTGAATATATAGATGCCAGTAACAAAAATAAGAAGTCAAAAAGAAAAGAAGAGAAAGAAATCTGTTTTGAAAGAATAATGTTGGAATTGATGTGCCAATGGAATATGTTATGAAAAAATATTTACAACTTTGAAATATGCCCCCCCCAAAAAAATAAGTGGCATGTCTTTTCAATGATATAGAGTGACATTGTTTACCAGGCCTACCAAAGTTTTGTTTTATTATCCAGGAGAATGTTCTTTGTTCAACTTATTGTTTTTACAACTGCTTAAAGTCCCCAGACTTAGTGAGGTTACACTTTAACTTGTATATTTTTGTCCAATAGAGTTGCAAATAATTTATTTCCAGTACAAAAGATAACCCAAAGGTTATGGCTTACTTTTCTGTAGGACATTAGTACTTCTATAACTAAATTAGCAATTGTATGCTAATATTCCTTCATCAATTGACTATCAATAACTAGATCCTCAAATGCTCTCTGAACCAACCTTACCATCTCATTGTCATTATTTAATAAGTTGAATAAAATATTTGACATATTTATACTTGTGTGAGTCATTTTGTTTATTCAATTTCACGTTTTGAAAATTATCCTTTAGTGATTGTGGAGGTACCACCAAGATGTCCAAGTGAACTCACTTATTGGAGCCAATTACACTGCACTAACCATGAGATCTCTCTCTGTCTCTCTGTGTCTCTCTCTGTTCCTCTCTCCCTCTCTCTTCCTCCTTCTGAAATTATTTTAAGTGGCAATAAAACTTTAACTTTGTTGACTCTCTGATTCTCTACGTTTTATTTCTACTGATTTCTTTCTTTGTTTTTGTTCACTCAGGTTCCAGTTTGCACATAGCAAATGTCATTCTTCAGTAATGGCAACAGTGACCAGAAAACCAGTTTTATAATCTGACCATTTGATAATTTCTAACAGGGTGACTGGGATCTATTCTCTGTTGCATGATAAAGACAGGGAATTCACTTTCTTATTATTTTATGATTATCTGTTTGTGCACAAAAATTACTTATGGAATCATTTGGTGCCCACTGCAAAAGAGGACATCTTTTTGAGGTCTGGAGTAATGGATTTCTGTCTTTCAGTGTTCACTCTACCCAGAGCTGAGGTTGTAGAACTGAAACTGTAAGTTGTGTGCTTGTGGGTCTGTAATTGAGAAAAAAGCCTTTATCTTTTGAATGAGTCCTACTTCCATTAGGTACTAACTAATTAGCTTTTGAAGTTCCTTTAATTAAAGGAGCTCTGTTGTAATTGGTTTATAGAGAATAATAAGACTAATATAAGTCCCATACTCCTCCATGTTTGTAGAATAAAGAAGCTGAACTTTTCATATTATCATGTGCCAGAATTTTAAGGAAAATTTTCCTTTTCACTGATATCTAAGAAATATTTTTATATAAGAATATAAGTTCATGCAATTAAGGTAAATCCTGAGATAAATCAAATTACATAAATAAGTTTGATTTAAAAACAGCTTTGAGAGGAATCAAGACAGTGGAGTAGAAGGACGTGCTCTCACTCCCTCTTGTGAGAACACCAGAATCACAACTAGCTGCTGGACAATCATCTACAGGAAGACACTGGAACTCACCAAAAAATATATCCCACATCCAAAGACAACGGAGAAGCCACAATGAGATGGTAGGAGGGGCGCAATCACAGTAAAATCAAATCCCATAACTGTTGGGTGGGTGACTCACAGACTAGAGAACACTTATACCACAGAAGTCCACCCAGTGGAGTGAAGGTTCTGAGCCCCACATCACATTTCCCAACCTGGGGGTCTGGCAATGGGAGGAGGAATTCCTAGAGAATCAGACTTTGAAGCCTAGTGGGAATTGATTGCAGAACTTTGACAGGACTGGGGGAAACAGAGACTCCACTCTTGGAGGGCACACACAAAGTAGTGTGTGCATCGGGACCCAGGGGAAGGAGCAGTGACCCCAGGGGAAACTGAATCAGACCTACCTGCTAGTGTTGGAGGGTCTCCTGCAGAGGTGAGAGGTGGCTGTGGCTCACCGTGGGGACAAGGACACTGGCAGCAGAAGTTCTGGGAAGTACTCCTTGGTGTGAGCCCTCCCAGAATCTGTCATTAGCCCCACCAAAGAGCCCAGGTAGGCTCCAGTGTTGGGTTGCCTCAGGCCAAAAAAACGAGAGGGAGGGAACACAGCTCCACCCATCAACAGTCAAGTGGATTAAAGTTTTACTGAGCTCTGCCCACCAGAGCAACAATCAGCTCTACCCACCACAAGTCCCTCCCATCAAGCCTCTTAGATAGCCACATCCAACAGAGGGCAGACAGCAGAAGCAAGAAGAACTATAATCCTGCAGCCTGTGGAACAAAAACCACATCCACAGAAAGATAGACAAGATGAAAAGGCAAAGGGCTATGTACCAGATGAAAGAACAAGATAAACCCCCAGAAAAACAACTAAATGAAGTCGAGATAGGCAACCTTCCAGAAAAAGAATTCAGAATAATGATAGTGAAGATGATCCAGGATCTCGGGAAAACAGTGGAGGCAAAGATTGAGAAGATACAAGAAATGTTTAACAAAGGTCTAGAAGAATTAAAGAACAAACAAACAGAGATGAACAATACAATAACTGAAAAGAAAACTACACTAGAAGGAATCAATAACAGAATAACTGAGGCAGAAAAACGGATAAGTGACCTGGAAGACACAATGGTGGAATTCACTGCTGTGGAAAAAAATAAAGAAAAAGGAATGAAAAGAAATGAAGACAGCCTAAGAGAGTTCTGGGACAACATTAAATGCAACAACATTCGCATTATAGGGGTCCCAGAATGAGAAGAGAGAGAATGGACCCGAGAAGATTTTTGAAGAGATTATAGTCAAAAACTTGCCTAACATGGGAAAGGAAATAGCCACCCAAGTCCAGAAAGCACAGAGAGTCCCATACAGGATAAACCCTAGGAGAAACACATCGAGACACAAAGTAATCAAATGGCAAATATTAAAGACAAAGAAAAATTATTAAAAGCAGCAAGGGAAAAACGACAAACAACATACAAGGGAACTCCCATAAGGTTAACAGCTGATTTCTCAGCAGAAACTCTACAAGCCAGAAGGGAGTGGCATGATATACTTAAAGTGATGAAAGGGAAGAACCTACAACCAAGATTATTCTACCCAGCAAGGATCTCATTCAGATTCGATGGAGAAATCAAAAGCTTTACAGACAAGCAAAAGCTAAGAGAATTCAGCACCACCAAACCAACTCTACAACAAATGCTAAAGGAACTTCTCTAAGTGGGAAACACAAGAGAAGAAAAGGACCTACAAAGACAAACCTAAAACAATTAAGAAAATGGTCATAGGAATATACATATTGATAATTACCTTAAACGTGAATGGATTAAATGCTCCAACCAAAATACACAGGTTTGCTGAATGGATACAAAAAGAAGACCCATATATATGCTGTCTACAAGAGACCCACTTCAGACCTAGGGACACATTCAGACTGAAAGTGAGGGGATGAAAAAAGCTATTCCATGCAAATGGAAATCAAAAGAAAGCTGGAGTAGCAATACTCATATCAGATAAAATAGACTTTAAAATAAAGAATGTTACAAGAGACAAGGAAGAACACTACGTAATGATCAAGGGATCATTCCAAGAAGAAGATGTAACAATTATAAATATATATGCACCCAATGTAGGAGCACCTCAATACATAAGGCAACTGCTAACAGCTATAAAAGAGGAAATCGACAGTAACACAATAATAGTGGGGCACTTTAACACCTCACTTACACCAATGGACAGATCATCCAAACAGAAAATTAATAAGGAAACACAAGCTTTAAATGACACAATAGACCAGATAGATTTTACTGATATTTATAGGACATTCCATCCAAAAAGAGCAGATTACACTTTCCCCTCCAGTGTGCACAAAACATTCTCCAGGATATATCACATCTTGGGTCACAAATCCAGCCTCAGTAAATTTAAGAAAATTGAAATCATATCAAGCATCTTTTCTGACCAGAGTGCTATGAGATTAGAAATGAGTTACAGGGAGAAAAACATAAAAAACACAAACACATGGAGGCTAAACAATACCTTACTAAATAACCAAGAGATCACTGAAGAAATCAAAGAGGAAATCAAAAAATACCTAGAGACAAATGACAATGAAAACACGACAATCGAAAACTTATGGGATGCAGCAAAAGCAGCTCTAAGAGGGAAGTTTATAGCTATACAAGCCTACCTGAAGAAACAAGAAAAATCTCAAGTAAACAATTTAACCTTACACCTAAAGGAACTAGACAAAGAAGAACAAACAAAATCCAAAGTTAGCAGAAGGAAAGAAATCATAAAGATCAGAGCAGAAAAAAATGAAATAGAAAAAAGAAAACAATAGCAAAGATCAATAAAACTAAAAGCTGGTTCTTTGAGAAGATAAACAAAATTGTTAAACCATTAGCCAGACTCATCAAGAAAAAGTGGGAGAGGACTCAAATCAATAAAATTAGACATGAAAAAGGGGAAGTTACAACAGACACTGCAGAAACACAAAGCATCCTAAAAGACTACTACAAGCAACTTTATGCCAATAAAATGGACAAACTGGAACATATGGACAAATTCTTAGAAAGGTATAATCTTCCAAGCCTGAACCAGGAAGAAATAGAAAATATGAACAGAACAATCACAAGTAATGAAATTGAAACTGTGATTAAAAATCTTCCAACAATCAAAAGTCCAGGACCAGATGGCTTCACAGGGGAATTCTATCAAACATTTAGAGAAGAGCTAACACCCATCCTTCTCAAACTCTTCCAAAAAATTGCAGAGGAAGGAAAACTCCCAAACTCATTCTATGAAGCCACCATCACCCTGAGACCAAAACCAGACAAAGATACAACAAAAAAAAGAAAATTACAGACCAATATCACTGATGAATACAGATGCAAAAATCCTCAACAAACTACTAACAAACAGAATCCAAAAACACATTAAAAGGATCATACACCATGAGCAGGTGGGATTTATCCCAGGGATGTAAGGATTCTTCAATATATGCAAACCAATCAATGTGATATACCATATCAGCAAATTGAAGAATAACAACCATATGATCATCTCAATAGATGCAGAAAAAGATTTTGACAAAATTCAACACCCATTTATGATAAAAACTCTCCAGAAAGTGGGCATAGAGGGAACCTACCTCAACATAATAAAGGCCATATATGACAAACCCACAGCAAACATCATTGTCAATGGTGAAAAACTGAAAGCATTTCCTCTAAGATCAGGAATGAGACAAGGATGTCCACTCTCACCACTATTATTCAACATACTTTTGGAGGTTCTAGCCATGGCAATCAGAGAAGAAAAAGAAATAAAAGGAATACAAATTGTAAAGGAAGAAGTAAAACAGTCACTGTTTGCAGATGACATGATACTCTACATAGAGAATCCTAAGAATGCCACCAGAAAACTACTAGAGCTAATCAATGAATTTGGTAAAGTTGCAGGATACATAATTAATGCACAGAAATCTCTCGCATTCGTATACACTAATGATGAAAAAGCAGAAAGAGAAATAATGGAAACACTCCCATTTACCATAGCAACAAAAAGAATAAAATATCTAGGAATAAACCTACCTAGGGAAACAAAAGACCTCTATACAGAAAACTATAAGACACTGATGAAAGAAATTAAAGATGATACCAACAGAGGGAGAGATATACCATGTTCTTGGATTGGAAGAATCAATATTGTGAAAATGACTATATGACCCAAAGCAATCTATAGATTAAATGCAATCCCTATCAAATTACCAATGGCATTTTTTACAGAACTAGAACAAATAATCACAAAATTTGTATGGAGACACAGAAGACCCCGAATAGCCAAAGCAGTCTTGAGGGAAAAAAACGGAGCTGGAAGAATCAGACTCCCTGATTTCAGACTATATTACAAAGCTACATTAATCAAGACAATATGGGACTGGCACCAAAACAGAAACATAGATCAATGGAACAAGATAGAAAGCCCAGAGATAAACCCACGTACCTATGGTCAACTAATTTATGACAAAGGAGGCAAAGGTATACAATGGAGAAAAGACAGCCTCTTCAATAAGTGGTGCTGGGAAAACTGGACAGCTACATGTAAAAGAATGAAATTAGAACACTCCCTAACACCATACACAAAAATAAACTCAAAATGGATTCAAGACCTAAATGTGAGACTGAACACTATAAAACTCTTAGAGGAAAACATAAGAAGAACACTCTTTGACATAAATCACAGCAAGATCTTTTTTGATCCACTTCCTAAAGTAATGGAAATAAAAACAAAAATAAACAATTGGGACCTAATGAAACTTCAAAGCTTTTGCACAGGAAAGAAAACCATAAACAAGACCAAAATACAACCCTCAGAATGGGAGAAAATATTCGCAAATGAATCAATGGACAAAGGGTTAATCTCCAAAATATATAAACAGCTCATGCAGCTCAATATTAAAGAAACAAACAACCCAATCCAAAAATGGGCAGAAGACCTAAATAGACATCTCTCCAAAGAAGACATACAGATGACCAAGAAGCACATGAAAAGCTGTTAAACATCACTAATTATTAGAGAAATGCAAATCAAAACTACAATGAGGTATCACCTCACACCAGTTCGAATGGGCATCATCAGAAAATCTACAAACAACAAATGCTGGGGAGGGTGTGGGGAAAAGGGAACCCTCTTGCACTGTTGTCGGGAATGTAAATTGATACAGGCATATGGAGAACAGTATGGAGGTTCCTTAAAAAACTAAAAATAGAATTACCATATGATGCCGCAATCCCGCTACTGGGCATATACCCAGAGAAAACCATAATTCAAAAAGAGACATGCACCCCAATGTTCATTGCAGCACTCTTTACAATAGCCAGGTCATGGAAGCAACCTAAATGCCCTTTGACAGATGAATGGATAAAGAAGATGGGGTACATATATACAATGGAATATTAGCCATAAAAAGGAACGAAATTGAGTCATTTGTTGAGACGTGGATGGATCTAGAGACTGTCATACAGAGTGAAGTAAGTCAGAAAGAGAAAAACAAATATCGTATATTAACGCATGTATGTGGAACCTAGAAAAGTGGTACGGATGAACCAGTTTGCAGGGCAGAAGTTGAGACACAGATGTAGAGAACAAACGTATGGACACCAAGGGGGGAAAACCACGGTGGTGTGGGGATGGTGGTGTGCTGAATTGAGCGATTGGGATTGACATGTATACACTGATGTGTATAAAATAGATGACTAATAAGAACCTGCAGTGTAAAAAAAGTCCCTGACTTCTAACTAGAAAGTAAATTAAACAAAGAGATATGTCCCTAGGAATTTACACTGGATACTTTTATATCTACAAATAATTTTATCTATGGAAACAAAATGTATTATCACATTAAATCTGTATGAACAGTAGGAAGTGAAAAAGTGCCCAGCAATTTCTGAAGAACATAAAATGTCTGAATAAATCAGATAAAATTCTGATCTGTCACTCTTGCTTATTTATTTGCCTCTTTATTTATTGGCATATGAGAGGATGTCCCCCTAGATTAGTGCTTGTCAAAAGTAGATATATATTTACATTATCTGGGGGGCTTGACAATTGCAGAATGCACCTCTTACCCCAAGAGTTTCTTTGGCTGCATTGTCTAAGGTGGAATCTTGGAATTGGCATTATTATGAGGGACCTCATATGATTTTGATGAAGGGAACCCTAGCACCACCGTTTGATAAAAATAGCCCTAGTTCATAATTGTATTCCACATTTGTATTTTCTCCACTATGTTTATCTAGATATACTCTTAGTATCATACCTAGGTTACAACATATAATCCACTTAACAGAAGGCAATACTTACATTTTCTGTATGCTCTCCACATGACAGGTAAACTTAATTAAGTAACTGGTGCCTCCAAACAAAACAATTTCTTTATCATATTTCAGTGTGCTAGCAAACCAGGAGCAAGGTGAATGAATTAGTCAAAAGCCTTATTATAGCTATTTTTTATACTCTCACAAAATAGAAGAAATCAAAAAGATGCCAGAGGACAGAATTGCTATAAGATTATGTTTCCATAATATTTGCTTTTAGTTATTAATGTTGAGAGAATAACTCAGTGATGATAAAGAAAATGTAGACTAAATCCCAGGAAATGAATTTTTTTTTTAATTTATTTAGTTTTATTTATTTATGGCTGTGTTGGGTCTTCGCTTCTGTGCGAGGGCTTTCTCTAGTTGTGGCAAGTGGGGGCCACTCTTCATCACGGTGCGCGGGGCTTTCACTATCGCGGCCTCACTTATTGCGGAGCACAGGCTCCAGACGCGCAGGCTCAGTAATTGTGGCTCACGGGCCCAGTTGCTCCGCGGCATGTGGGATCTTCCCAGACCAGGGCTCGAACCCATGTCCCCTGCATTGGCAGGCAGATTCTCAACCACTGCGCCACCAGGGAAGCCCGGAAATGAATTTTTTATTCAAGTGTGATCTAGATGTTAAATGATTAAATTGAGTGTCTTGGTAATTATTTCCAAGAATTCAACAAAAGATTCTGAATATATCACCCATGCATGATAATATGGTTTTCAGAAGGTTATTTCCAACAGACAATGGTATCCAAGTGCTAGGTAAAGCCAAGAAGGCCTCTATCTAGGTTTACATTGAGTTGAGTTACTTCCTGCATGAAACACTTCCCTGATTCTTCCCCTTCCACACACACAACTCTTATAAACAAAAACAAAAACTGAACATTACTTCTTTGTGGCCTCAAATTGAAACTGAGCAGGACCCTGTGGGGATCCTGGGCACTAAAGCCTTTCTGTGTCCCTCATTTCTTGATTACAGGAAATAGGCTTCATTCAGCCTTCATGACCTTCCCTGAGTTCCAATGGGCAGGTTCAAACAGTTGCTAATCGGGGAAGGGAGGGGATGCAGAGATAAGGGAGGATCAGTCAAGAAACAGTAGTGCAGCCTTGGGGCAGGGTCCTGGTTCCCTCTCAAGGGATACACATAACTATATCTTTGAGCAGTTTTGCAGATACTGAAACCCCCACCAGGTGGGAGAAGTTAACTATATGCTGCCCACAAGCACGTAGACCCCAGATGGGTTGGAACTAGAAGGTTGATGATGCTGACTCCAGATTACCTCCCCACCAACCAATCAGAATAATGTCCATGAGCTGATCACACCCACTTTGAACCATTACTATAAAATTTCTCACTACCCCTCCAGGTTGGTACACACAGTTTTGAGGGCATTAGCCTGCTGTGGCCCTGTTTGCCTGGCAAAGAAATAAAACTATTCTTTTTTACTTTACCCAAAAATCTGTCTCCAAGATTTAATTCTGTGTTGGAGTACAGAGGCCAGATTTGGCACTGAAATCCATTATGTCAGAGTCTGCCAGATGATCTCAAGCTGTTTATGGTACTTCTTTATTTAAAAGTCTACATACTTGGACTAGAAACAACCAGGTCTTTGTGTCATTCGCCTTGTATGGACATCATCTGACACAGTACCTATAACAAATTAGATACTCTATAAAGATTTGTTGACAGGAGTTGTGAGTAATAAAATGCTTACATGGATTTTTATATAACTCTTTTTTACTACAAAGAGTAGTGAGTCCTGAATTTAATCCTACTTGCATTATTCATTTCACGTTTTGAAATTTTTACGTTGAATAAGTCATTTCATCATCTCCAAAATAACATGTGAAAACTATATATAAATCTTTGACTTCTCATCTCTCAAAATAAACCAATAGTAATTTAGTATGAGAGCTTTGATTTTACTTGTACTTTTTTTGAGAAAATTTGAAAATTAAATTTGTTTTGGGTGTATGATTCAAAAAATACATATCAAATTATGTCTCTATATGCTACAAGGATAAACACTTATAAAATAAAGTTGATATTTCTAAAAGGGTGCAGGTTTCCCCTTTAGCCATGGGCCTCCTGTGCATGTTTCAGATAATCCAATGAACATTTGCATTGATTAAATTCTGAATTCCACATAAAAATGTCCCTTCCTTTGTTCTGTGTTAAAATTTGAACTGTAAATCATTTGCATTTAAATATCCTAGATTTGGTCCTTTACCAGTCTCAATATCCATTTGGATGATCACCAAAAGATAAAAATCTCAGCAAAATGTTGCATATGTTGCTTACAATCTTGCTTAATTACTTTGAATCTGTAATTCAAAATTCAAAACAAAAATAAAAATCCAGAATCCATAGAAATACAAATCATAGCAAATGATATTTATGTCCAGTTTAGGATTTAGCATACATTTCACTTTGAATGACTAGTTGCTTTTCTTGAATGAGACACCTGCCTACATAACACACTGCATACAAGGACTGTAAGAGAATCCAGACTGTGAGCTTTGTGAAATTCACTGTCTGGGCCACTTCTTGCCCACTCACATGTTTACTGGTCCACTTGTTCCAAATGAACTAAGAGCAATGAGATAGAAGGAAGTAGAACAAGATTACCTTTTCATCAGAACAAGTGTGATTAGACTGGCTAGTTTTTAAAATGGTAGACTATTTTAAAAGTTATTACACTTGCAGCTCCATTTACATAAACTAGTCTTTTTCTCTATGTCTACTTGGTACATCCTCCATTGTATCTGTTCAGATATGAGCTTAACTCCCATTGTTCCTTTTCATATCCAATCAGAAATATATCTACAACCTATTGAGAATCAACAGTATAACAAAATGGGCATTAGGATAGCTAGGCTCCATAATTTTTTACTATAGGAGAGTGTTATTGAAACTTTAAAAAGAATTTCTGTAGGAAGGACTTAATAAGCCTAAGAATAAATAAATAAATTTATTGAACATTTAAATAAAGCAAGACAGAGTCAGTTTCAAATATACTAAGCACTATAACTAACTGTTAAGCTAACCTGATTATTAACATTTCCTAACTAGGGACTTGTTATTAGGCTTTTTTTTTTCAGTCTAAGAATTTAAGTACATTATTTAATAAAAGCTAATAAGCCTCACTGAGCTTTTCTTACATGACTGGGTTTAGAGAATTCCTCTGCATGGGTTTGCTTTCCTTTCTCTTTCTGTTCTTTGCTCTTCCTCCCTTCCTTGGGCTGGTGTCCTGATTTATGGAGCTTACTTCTTTCTCCTTCTGGAATCAGCTTCCACATTCCAGCTGCACTGCACTATTTCATTCTGTCTGTGATTTAAGTTAGGGTTGTATGGCTTGAAGCTTATTTAATAATCTCTCAGGAAACACTGACATTAAGGGGGAAAAAAAATAGCTTTCTGAACTTTCCCCCAGGAATCAAAACACATTTGTTCTTTTCGGTGCTTTTATTAAAAAAATTAAAATTTAAAATTCAGTTTCATTTGCACTAGCCACATTTCAAGTGCTCAATAGCCACATGTGGCTAGTGGCTACCTTATTAGACAGTGCAGATATAGAACATTTCCATCATTCCAGAAAGTTTTATTGGAAAACATTGTTTTAGATAATGTATATTTCTTTCTTTGCTCTTTTTACAATCGTTATAAATTACTTTTATAATCAAAATAACAACGAAGTTATTTACACATTGGAGGATGCTTCCTTGCTCTCAAAATAAATTTAGACTGAAGGAAATCCATATCATGATTTACTTTATCTAAAAAATATGTATCATTAATGGCCTTCTATCCTGATATCATCTAACTGTTTTTTTAAATGAAGCATTTCTGTGAAATTTCCCATTCCAACCATCTAAAATACCAAATTGTTCAGTTATTCACCATGTTCTTTACTTCAGTCTCATTGAGAACATCTATTCAACCAGAAGTGGGAAAAAAATTACTTATTTAGCAATTAATATTTGGCTGCATTCCTTTTATGTGTATGTGCACTGAGGAATGGTCTATGGGTAGGGAAAATGGTAGGAGAGTCATGTTTTGGATATTTTAGGAGGTTTGTCAAACATCACATACATGAGAGGCTAAAATATTGGAAGCCCATGGGCCAGGCTGCAGATATCTATCCATCTGTCTATCCATCTGTCTGTCTATCTATCCCTATCTATATCTCCTTATTTATTTTGGTCTGCACAGATCTGGGCCACCTGGGGGTTGACGTTTTAAAAATTAATTTCCTTCATTTAAAATCTGGAAGATTTTTAAGAATACGGATTTTGCTTCTCTTAAAATATCAGATCTCATAATACTGAATCTATATTTTTGCAGGGCAGTTCAATGGAGTCTGAGAAGCAGTCTCCTCCTTTAGAAGAAGCATGTGCTTTGTGCTTTCTGACACATGGTAGCCCCCAACCCTCCCTACTGTCTACTGCAGCTTAGGCTGCTGGTATATTGAGGTCATTGGCCCTAGCTATAGGCATCTGAGTTTGAGTCTGCTCCCTAAGTGAGGAGTAATCAGAACATATTCTAGTTAGATGAGAAATTGCCCAAGGAACTGAATGATTTGACACAATAGAAATCAGGCAGTAAAAATTGTGTCCTGTCTCAATTTGTATTAATCAATATTTCACCACCACTTCCACCACCTTCTATCAGTGTCTTGATGGGATTTATTGGCATTTATTGGAGTGGCTCATTGCTGCTGTACTACAGAGTATGTGCACACTAAAAGATATCTGTTAGATCTTAATGCACAAAAAAGTCATGAGTTAATTGTCAAAACTATCCTTGATAATATGACACACAAAAAAGCAACTTTAATTTCCATGGATCAGTTTCTCATGCAATTCTGTACTTTACTGGAAAGCATTAATCAAAGAAGTCATGCAGTCTTAACAGGACTGCTGACTAGATGTCCGTGGAGCTATGTGACTCTTCTAGGACTCATATGTATCGATAAGAGAGTGAGACAAATATTTGTATGTGCTTGCTAAGATGCTTCCGAAAAACAGTTCTAAAAAGAGGCAAAGTTGTTTTGTGCAACCCATATCAGTGAAATCTGCTGAGTCCTCCAAAGCAATTACAGCACTCATCTGTTTTCCTGTGTATTTGTTTTTATGATTGTTGTTTTAAGCCACTGCTACTCTTCTAGAGTTACAGCTCCTTGGCACATAGTTCATTCTTCACTGGTGCAAATATATTAAGAAACATGGAACGTGTTGCAGAAAACACATGTGTGAACAAGGAATATTTCTCCAAGGTAAAAAATGTACAAAAATATTTTAAGTGGAACTGTGTAGAACATCTTAGATATTTCCAGTTCTATGTATTTTTGTTTATTGGTAATTGAAAAGCCCAAGCTGCTTTGTTTTCTCAATAATTTCTGTGCTCCTGTGGGCATAATTCTACACTAGCCAGAAGATCAATTTCAGATTAGGCTGAGTAAAAATGCCTTACATATGCAACACTATCAGGGTGTGGGCAAGCCCTCATAGACTGAAACCTCAATGCTCTTGAGAAGAGGACTTAACTAATATTTTGGAGAGTATTTTTTGATTAGCTTAATCTTTTTTATACTTCCGAGAAATTTCAAGTGAAGCAGTATGATCATCCTCATTTCAGAAATGAAGAGACTGATGCATAGAAGGAAAGTAATGTGTGCTAAGCCCCAGCACAAGATATTTGAGGAAAGGCTTCGGTTTCCAGTTTCAGTCTTTTGTTTTCCTAGTTCGATAGGCTCTGCTGCCCCCTCTAAAAATGAACAAGGGAAGAGAGATTGGCTGAAAACTGCGAGAAGGAATGGCTCTGAATTAAGAGCTTCTGGGAGGAATACTGAGGGAACAGACCCCACAGCTTTGTTGACTGACTCCGCAATCCTGTTTTGCTCTGATGCTTTAACTCAGCCTGGCGGGCTCCAGCCATTAGCAGAGGGCATCGCCAGGAGGAGACTGGTGAGAGCATTTCGGAGGCACGCACGCATCGTGGCACGAGTAGCTTGGGTCATGACCAAAGAGCGAAGGATCCAAAAGTCAGCTAACTGGAGAGATCAAGTTTTAGTTTTGTCTTGTTTTGTTTTGTTTTTGTGACCCTTTCTTTTCTCCTTCCTATTCTAGCTTTTGCCCTGAGCAGCAGCGTACACCACCCGAGCTGCTGGCTTTTGAATCTGAATGCGCACTACCCAACTTGTAAACTGTCAACAGACACCAGTTCAGGAAATTGCAACCAATTGAGCGTGGGCATACAGGATCTGAACTCGCTTCTCCTTCCCGTTGGAGCGCAGCGACCGCCCAGTTAGAGTTGCACCGGCGCCCTGCGCTCCAGCCCTGGCGGAGGGTTGGTCCTCCGCCCGCAGTCGTGCGGCGCTTTTCCGTGGTTCTGCGCGGGGTCCAGCCCCCCACCTCTGCTCCTACAAGCAAAGAGGAGAGCGACTCCTGGTTGCAGTTCTGGGACTTTACCATCTCCGCCAAGTCGCCGGGCTTCCGTCTCCCAGGTTCGCCTCGAGCCAGCTCGAGGTCTCCTCTCACCCGCAGCGCCCGCAGCTGGGACTGTCCGCCCCGCCTTCGCCCTAGCCCTCGCCTTGGCCTTGGCCCTGGCCTCTCCTCGGTGGATGTGGTGAGCCCGGCCCTAGTCCGGGGTATGTCCTCGCCGGGCCGTCTCTCATAGAACTGAGGAGCGGGAGAATAAGGGAGGGGTTGGTGGAAGGTAGGAGTGGTGCGAACACCCAGAGTATCAAACTTGGGGGTGGCCAGAGGGGGTCAGGGGAGAAGAGAAGCCGTTGCAGGCGGCGGTGGGGACCCGCGAGGGGGCGCTGGGCAGGGTCCCGCTGCGCGCGCTCCAAGCCCTCCAGGGGGAGAGACCTGGACTCTGTTTCCAGCTCCATCGCACGGAGAATTTCCGTCCAGCCTTCTCCATTGCGGGACCCTCGTCCCCCACCCTCCGCCCCTGTTTCTTTTTCCTCGAGGGAGGGATTCGCCTCCCGCCTCCGGAGCCTCGGATCCCCACCCGCTCCTCTGGCCGCGCAGTGCGGGGCGGGGCGGTGCCCTTGCGCTCTGCTGCGGAGGTGGGCTGCGGACCCCAGCGGCGCAAACCTCCTAGCGGCTCCGACTGTAAGGCGGACGCTGCGCTCTCCTGCTCTCCCGCGCGCGCGCGGCTGCCCAGCACCGTCGGAGCGGACGGATTGGGCCTGCCTTTGGGAACCGCCCAGTGCCTTCTCCGGGTCGGCGGGCTAGATAATCATCAGACTGACAGGCGGCACACGTCTGGCTTCCACGTCTCAACAGAAGCCCGAGGGCCGGGTCAGTAAGTGTAAGTCCTGATTCACCTTCTGGTAATGAGAACACCCCAAAAAAAAGCTTTCAGGTCCTTTGAAGAGGGATGGGAGAGGTCCTCATGAGTGTAGGGGCTTTTTTTCCACATTTAGGCCGAAGATGGGCATTGTGGGTGAGACCATCCCTGTTTTCTACACTCACTGGAATATTCCTTACCCATTGAAGAGTCTTGACTATTTCCTTGACTCTTCTTAGAGAGAGGTAATTATCTTTCCAGAACAGCAGGTTGTTACTGTTCTTGCCTCTTTAAAAATAAACACCTGTTTAGGGGGGAAGGTCATACTGCATTCTCCAAAGCTGTTCAAGAATGGACACATTTATGTAAGCGTTTGCTGGTTCTGCACCAGAAGGGCTCACTCCCTGGTAGGAGCATATGGTGGACAAAAAGGAGGCAAAAGGAAAAGCTTTAAGGCTTTTGGAAATAGGGACACATCGTGTAAACTCAGTGACACGAAATACACAGTGCTGTTTTCAAAGGTCAGAGGCTCAAATAGACAGAAGAGGGACATTCCCAATCGCCTTGGGAATATTTTCAACTTTCTGCTTATCAGACAAACGGTCATGTCTTACATGCAACGTTCTGGATGTCCACACCCCCTCTCTCCAGGACTAATACATATAGGGCATATGGCATATTTTCTGGGATTCTTCCCTGAGAAAAATTCCTGGAAAGTTTTGTGATTGTAAAGATATTAAGTTTTTACTAAGGCCAACCTGTGACAGTAAGAATACTGTTGCAAAAGGCCAAACAAATTTAAATATGGAGTCAAAGCATAAACTGGTTTCCCACTTAGATAATTTGAAGTTCTTTGACTCTCTGGGGAAAACAAGTCCTGAAGCCATTTTCCTACTCTACGAAGAAATAGTTCTATAGCAGAATCTCTAACGATTCACTCGTTCAAGAAAACTACCACTCACAGTTCTCCTTGAATGTCTTGAACACTGTGAATGCCTCATTTTTACCTTATTTCATGGAAAGGTTTTCCCCCTTTTCTATTCATCTTTGAATTTTTGTGCTTTTGAGGTTTTACTCTGGCAACTCCCTCTGTGTACTCTCTTATCCTCTTCCACTTTTCCAGAAGTGAAGTCATAAAATTATACATTCTCTGGGTAACACTCTGACCTGGTTGAAGGCCAGTCGTCTGCTTGAGAACAGCTATTAGAATCCACATGCTAATACCCTGTAGATCAATAATCATTCCTGTAGAGAACCTTTAAAGAAGGGAATAAAGAAAATGAGACTGAAAAGAAAAAGCAAAATAAGTTAATAAATCAAATATGCTCCTAATAACCGTCAATCTTGGGCTTGCTCTCAATTTAGTTTGCTGCAAACCTCAAATTCAGACCTTCTGGAGTCTCGTTAGTTCTGTTAATGACTTGTCAGTATTGACTAATTGTGCTCTGTAGAGTCTCTTTCTTAGTCTAAGAGAAATGGAAGGGCCCATCAAATAAAACACTCCAAGATTTGAATGGTTAGTTTCCACTTTCTCTAATCACTAAAGAATGGAGGCAAGTGCAAAATGTGGCCTGGGTTCTTTAGAACATTCTATTTGAAATGTATGCAGAGAAAACGAGAATATATCAGTAAAGAAAATGCATGAGTACGTGAAAATCTCTATCATCTCTGTGATAAGCAACTATTAGTGTGTGTGTGTGTTAAGCCCTTGGAGAGAGAAAGTTTCCTTGTGGTATGTACTGACTAACAATTTTTAATGTTCTAATCAGAGATTATATCTTGGAACAACTTTCTTGTAGAGGTGGTTACCTGATTAAGAACAAGAAAATAAGCACAGAGATGTCATATCAGAGCAAGAATCCTATATAGGCAATTATCTTCAGTAAAGGAAAGGATCAAAATTGTTACTTTGTATTTTGCTAACCTCAATTATTCAGTAAAATTGTGCTTTCCATATTTGCTAAGATTTAAACAATGAATGGAAACAATCCAGACTGTGTCCTAAAAGACACAGCTGTGGTGGGGAGGCTGAAGGAAAACAACTGTGATGTGTCATGTGCTCCTTGTGGGATTAGAAGTGAGCACAGGTTGTTGAGATAAGTGAATAAGGAGGGCATAGAGGCATGAGAAAGGCTGATGTGTTGCTGAAATTGGAAGTAGTTTGGGATGACAGAAGCATCAGATATATCCTAAGATGGCAGGAGAGATGAAGGCAGGGTTGAGTTCAAGGAAAGCTTTGAATGTCATACAGTGGAGTTGGGATTTTCTTGTGTATGTCAGTGTTATCAGCCTGTACATGCAGCAACTGTAGTGGGAGAGCAAATTAATGAAAACATATATGCAGGGGCAGCTCAGCAGATCATGCAAAACAGAACCTATTCAAGAATGCAAAAGAGAAGGAATTTAATGCAGAAAATTGGTTACACAAGTGATGGAAGCCAAGCAGAGGATGTTGAGGCCACACAGGAATTAGCAAGAGCAAAGAATCATTACTACCTCCAGATAGAGGGACACAGGGAAAAAGCGGTGTGACTGAATCCAGGGACCATGTGCCGCCACTGGAAACAAAATCACTGCAGACCTTTCCCGTGGGAGCCAGCCATAGAGGGACGGCTGAGGCACTGGTAAGAGGAGAGAGGGAGGGAGAAGAGTACAGTGGCTTCTGGATTCTCCCTTCCTCCTGCCTCCTAGTTACCTGCCAGTGCCTCCTGTTGGCCAAGCGCAGCCAGCATCCCAATGTCCCGGGCACCTGGAAATATGGTCTGCAAGAGTCAGCCCTCTAGCGTCAGGGGAAGAATGGAGCTGAGCAAACAGGCTCAGCCAGACACTGTCTGTGGCATGAATAAATATGACTCACCTACTGATGTAGGTAGATGTGATTATGATTAATAAAAAACAAATTCATTTCAAAGAGGTTCTGAATTAATGGTGGCAGCCTTTTTTCATTATGAGTGTATTCAAAAAGTACTACCATTATGATGTTGGGCTCGGGATGTTTCTATAGACTTGAGAAGGTAACTTTGTATTAGAAACTGATTAGTATTATTTGAAGCAATTTGGAGATGTTGGGGAAATGAAATGATCACATTTGAATTTCAGAAAAACCATTTTAATGTCAGAGTATGCTCTATTAAGTAAATGTAAGAGCTTTAGAGTAAGGGCACTATCCTATTGTCTTTTCCCCCAGCACAAATCCTAATTCCTGACAGTGGGTTTTAAATACTTGCTGAATGCATGTTTGAGTAAGTATAAGCATCATGAGAGTGGAGCCACCTCTGGCATTTAGTAGATGCTTAATTATATTAGTTAAGTGAATGAATGAATGAATGAGGAAAGAAACGAAGGAAGGAAGAAAGGATAGGGAAAAGGGAGATAAGTTAGACAACTATTAGAGTTATTACAGTAAGAAATCAAGAAGGACAAAATTAATGTGGTAGAAATAAGAGGACCATTGGGAGAGATATTTAAGAGTAGTCTGAGGGTTCTCTTAAACATGTGGGCTAAAGGAGATGAAAAAGCCTGCATAGTTACCTGCTTTTTAACTTTACGTGGCTTAATTAATGAGGATAGTATTGACTTAAGTAGGGCACACAGAAGGATTCTGAGGGTTGAGGTGGGTGACTAGAGAAGAAAAGTGTTAAAACTTTTGTATTCAGGGATTAGAGAGAGATGAAATCAGACTGGACATATTTTCATACAGTTCCTATGTAGGATTCTGCTGTATGTCAGGTAGGAAGTTTATTTCAGGTCATCAAAAAAGCTGCTGTTTTACACAGGCTACCTATTTTTAATGCTAATCCCTACATTAGAAAAAATGGCTATGAAACAGAATCTGCTCAGTTTATCTTAAATATTTTATACTCCTAAAGTCCAAGCACCAGGCAAAGGATTTTAATATTTGTCTCTTTTCTGTGCAATTAGTTGCTATATTTATAAATTTAAAGCAGTCAAGATATTGAAGCAAACTTTATCTACCTTAAAATTAATTTGATGAATTTATAGCAGTTATAAAATTAATTGATAATGTTTGTAATATCCATCTCACTTAAACTGGATTGAATCAATTTGGTCACATCCACATAGGAATTGTGTCTATACTATAGACATTACATTTTGCCTTCATAATATACATTTCAAGGATCTGATTTAATTCATCCATATTTGTGAATAGACTTATTAAAGGGTCTACTTTATTGAAATGTTCTACTATGTGCAACTTTAGGGATCAGAGGACAGGTACTTTGAGCCCCAACCAAAATGAAACCAATCCATTTGTGATATTCCTTGCACCCTTGAGTTTTCCTCGTTCCATATTTGTTCATTTTTTAAATTGTAGATTCTTGTGCTAGTTGATGAAAATGGGCCTATTAGGTGCAGAGGCTGATGAGAACCAGACAGTGGAAGAAATGCAAGTGGAGCAGTTCGGTCCAGGGCACACCACTCCTAGAGGGGAGCTGGCCCCTAACTCTGAGCCGGAGCTTATAGACAGCACCAAGCTGATTGAGGTACAGATCGTCCTTATATTGGCCTATTGCTCCATCATCTTGCTTGGGGTGATTGGCAATTCCTTGGTGATCCATGTGGTCATCAAATTCAAGAGCATGCGTACAGTAACCAACTTTTTTATTGCCAATCTGGCTGTGGCGGATCTTCTGGTGAACACCCTGTGCTTGCCGTTTACACTTACCTACACCTTAATGGGGGAATGGAAAATGGGTCCTGTCCTATGCCACTTGGTGCCCTATGCCCAGGGCCTGGCGGTACAAGTGTCCACCATCACCTTGACAGTAATTGCCCTGGACCGGCATCGTTGCATTGTCTACCACCTGGAGAGCAAGATTTCAAAGCGAATCAGCTTCTTGATTATTGGCTTGGCTTGGGGAATCAGTGCCCTTCTAGCAAGCCCCCTGGCCATCTTCCGGGAGTATTCACTGATTGAGATTATTCCTGACTTTGAGATTGTGGCCTGTACTGAGAAGTGGCCTGGTGAGGAGAAGAGCATCTATAGCACTGTCTATAGTCTTTCCTCCTTATTAATCCTGTACGTTTTGCCTCTGGGCATCATCTCTTTTTCCTATACTCGTATCTGGAGTAAACTTAAGAACCATGTCACCCCTGGAGCTGCTAATGACCACTACCATCAGCGGAGGCAAAAAACCACCAAAATGCTGGTGTGTGTGGTGGTGGTATTTGCCGTCAGCTGGTTGCCGCTCCATGCCTTCCAACTTGCTGTCGACATTGACAACCAAGTCTTGGACCTGAAGGAGTACAAACTCATCTTCACTGTGTTCCATATCATTGCCATGTGCTCCACCTTTGCCAACCCCCTTCTCTATGGCTGGATGAACAGCAACTACAGAAAGGCTTTCCTCTCAGCCTTCCGCTGTGAGCAGAGGTTAGACGCCATTCACTCGGAGGTATCTGTGACATTCAAGGCTAAAAAGAACCTGGAAACCACAGAGAACAATGGGCCCAATGATTCTTTCACAGAGGCTACCAATGTCTAAGGCAACTGCCATGTGAAAATATATGGATGAATTCTGACCAGAGCTGTAAACCTGGTTGAGTGGGGTGTGCAGGTGCATCCTCATTTCCCATTTTAAGGAAGCATCTGAATGGAAGCATCTGCAGTGTAATTCATGGAAAACTGGTTGGCAGAGTCTAGTAAAAACACTCAAATTCAAAGACAAGGCAACAAAACAGTTTGCTTACAGTTGCTTAGATTGTAGGTTGGATTATGAATAAAAGCAGAGAGAAATGGTTTTGACTGTTTCCCAGAGTGAAGGAAACGTGAACAAGGAGTTGGTGTTATCAGCATTGCTAAGAGGTGGTGGGTAAAAAAGTTGACTTTAAAATCACATTAGGGCATAGAATGAGGATGACGTATAATTCACTGCTCCCCCCTCATCTGATAAAAATGCTGCCAACACCAATTCCTTAGAAAGCCACAGACTCTTCTCTATTGTATTTTGCCTTTTTGTTATTCTTGCTATGGACTAAAACCATCAGAGAACACTGCAGGTAAATGTTACCAACTATTTGAATGGCTTCAAGGAAATAAACTGAAATTTTCTATGTAATTAGTGTTTTGGCAAATGATGGGGGAAATCTTTACCACCCAGTTAGCCAATTGTTTTTTAAAACCAAATGCACATTTAACGAAAAGTTTCTTCAACTTAGAATCAAAGGCTGAAATTCTCAGAGAAACGTAAACCATCATTTAACTTCTCATTTCAACTTGTCCCTGCTTTGTATAGTTACTATTTGGATAACAAATAAGCATGCCACACAATACTTTTAATCATTGCTAATTGTTATAACTTTTTGAACACATACTATTCCTATGTTGGAGCTGAGTTTGTCTTCACTAAAAATTAAATCAGATTAGGAAATAGTTTTGTGGCATTTTGTAACATTTTGCAGTTATTTGTAAGCAGTTTTTGCACAGGTACATACTCTAATGTGTTTACTGCAGTGTTATTATTATTTACTTTTGAAATTCATCTTCCATGGACCCATCCGTGATTCATAAAACAATGTAATTTCATCAAAATGGAACCCATCTGGTAAGAACTATTAAAAACATTACATTCATTCCACTTTAAAAATGTTCAGTTTGGACCAGTTTCAACATAAGTTATCCTCCTTTCAAAATAATTAGCTATATTTTTGGATAACTTCTGAATATATACATAATAAAATTTTACTGATAAATAGTGGAACATAGATGCTGTAATACTTTTCTTTTAATGATTTTGTGAGTACAATTTTTATTTCAGTATTATCCAACCAAAGATGCTTAAAAACCTATTACATTCATGAAAAATAATTGAGATATTAAAACAGCTGTACTTCTTTGAATGCTCTTAATGAAGTTTCATTGTAATCATATTTTTTATAAGTATGACTGAATTTGTGAATAGATTCCTTAAATTTTAAGTAAATTCAGCATGACTGTTGCATTTAGTTATAAACATTAACTTTGTGAACAGGAGCAACTTATTTTATGGATACATTTGAAATTCATATTATGGCTCTTACTGAATTATTTTCATGCTAGAAATAAAAGACTGGTCTTAAAGTAGACTGCACTTTTGGAATACTGAAAAAGAATGAAAACAATGGAAGTTAGATTAAGTGTAAGACTGAATAAGAAGTTGACAAATAATGTATATCTGTAACATATAATTGAATAATTCATTTTTCTCTTGGACCTGGCATAACTGTCCCAGAAGAAGCTTTTTGTCTCTTAAATAGCAGTTACTTTGCTTAAGATGCTAATAGATAATTGTGCTCAAAGATTTTTTTTTTCCTCTTGGAGAATTCTTACACTGTAGGAAATGTGCATGCTACTGTATCACATGTTGTCATAGTAAATTATTAGAATCCAATTAATATTTGTGATCTAATTAATTATGTTAACTCATTAATAAAATGTCTTTTATGTAGTCATTTTGTCTGTTGAAATAAAAAGAATTTGGGAAATTAGAGAAATGTGTGTTAATTTATGTCAGAGTTCCTGTCCAAGATGAGATAGCCTTTGACACAACTAAAGAAAGGGAAATCATGGTGGCTCCTGCACAGTTAGTCTAGTGCTCTCTCCAGTCTGTACATGAACTTGAGTCAATGGACTCATTCCTGTGGCTGCAGGTATAATCCATATTCTGACAATGCCTGGATATACCTCTATTTTCAGACCTGACCTTTCTTCTGGACGTCAAACCTCTATCAGCCCACTTGACGTGCCCACATAGTTTCTCACCAGCAGATCAAACCCAGTGTGTCTAAATCAGAACCTGCCATTTTGATCCACACCCCACCCCACCTCCACTTTGTTTTCCTGTATTACCTGTCCCAGTCATGACACTGCTATCCACCCAGTTCCCAAAAGTGTAAGCACTTTGGAGTCACTCCTGTCTCTTCTGTCTCTTTATCACACATGTCCAATTAATTCTCACATTTTGTGCTAATTCCTAGATGTTTCTTGAATCAATTCACTTTTCTCCATCCCTGTGCTCCCCACCATAGTTCAGGCTGTGATTATCTCCCTAGACCCTTATATCTCTCATCTGGTTTAATGTAGCAACTTCTTATTGTTCTTTCTATATCTCATCATTTTCCTATCCAATCCAACTTTGCCCACTAGCCAAGTGATTTTTCACAAAACTCAAATTTTATCAAATCACTTTTCTCCTCATCATTCTTATGCCAAAATCTTTCTATGACTTAGAAGGATGTATAGTACCTCTTTGTACCTATATGTTCTACCCCTTGCAGATTCTCTCTTTTTCCAATCTTTGTTACATATGGAGCATATGAAGGCAGGGGACCAGGACTGTTTTAATCACTGTGGTACTTGCAGTTCCTGGCACCAAGTAAGCGCTCAGTAAATATCCATCAAGGAAATTGAATTGATGAGTCAAGTAAATATTAAAGCAGATTTGAAGATACATCCATAAGGATGTAAACGATAAGCTACATGATAGGAAACCAGCTTTATTGTACAACTTGTAGAAAAGTAAGGTTTTAGCTATGCTGGAATCCAGTAAAGATGTATATTTGTCCAAGATTAGATTGGTTTTATTTTTTTGAAGGCCATTAAGGATAGACATTGGCATAGTTGAAGGAGCTCTATAAATAGATTCCACTTATGGCTCACTCAGAATTATTTAGAACCTTGTACAAGGGAAGCATGTAGCAGCCAGTGAAGTCTATTAGTCATGATTCAGATAGCTAAGGAGAAGTGATCACAGGTATTTCCAGCAAAAAGTCATTTAATACAGGAAATTAAAATCTTGCAAAACCATTGGAGGAACTGGAAAAGTGAAAGTTAGGAAAAGCCTCCACTGACATTGAGGAAACAAGGAAGTGCAAAATTGCAGGAAACCACAATGAATATCTACAGCAGCAATGTGGACAATACACAGGAATAAGCATAAATTTTTATCTGTGAAAATGTTATTGCCTCCTGCTAAAGCCACTCTCCTGCCCATCCCTCCCATAGACTCAGTAATGTCTTTTGTTTCTCTTCTGCTTTCCAAAATTCATGTGAGTATCTCTCACTTGTGAAATACAAATCAAGCCTTGCTGGCAGGGATTTGGGGAAATGTAGTTCTTAGGTTTCCAGACCCTACAATACAGGCGAGAGCTTTGAATGGAGAATATGGTGCTTAATTGCTGTCCAACAATCTGGCAATCTTGAGAACTGCTCAAATGGTGCAATTTCTAGTTGCAACCACATTCTCTCCTTCTCTGTACCTCTGGGTTCTTCAGAGTTGCAGTGATGCAAGTTAACTATGCCTTTTTTTCTTTTTTCTCTTATCCAGGCCAATGTGTTAAAGATACTCTTTAAAACTGGCCTATTAGTACAGGTGGACTAAGGAGTAAAGTACCAGTAAAGACCATTTTGGAAAGGAGGAAGAAAGATTTATACCAAGACTTTAAAAACAACAATCTAAAAACCACACAAGGATATACATTCTGAGTTAGCTTCCTAGGATGAGCAAAGGAAATGATGTTTCAGGGAGAAAATAATTTTAAAATTTTCAAGTTCACAAGATGAAATATTAAATTATAAGGCAACAAAAGATAAAGAGTTTACTTTTCCTTAAGAAAACAAAGACTAAAGAAACACAAAAATAGTGGAGAATACAAACATTTTCATGATTATGTCTTATGACATTAAACAAAGGTAGGAATTTTATTTAACAAAGGGTTACTAAGGGTTGATTTGTGGAGATTTATAAAAGACACCTGTCTGTTAGACCATTGACCTTTTTCTGCCTTGGTACACTGGTCAGATGTCCATAGACTTTATAAGTTTTCCTGGGTATGGAAGAGTTTATAGGAAATACTGCGAGTTATGACATTCACATGTTATCTGTAACTGCAACTCTTTCTTTTCAGTTTGTGAATGTGTAAGTGAATGGAAGTAAACAGGAATGACTAATCCTGAATCTACTCTCCTTTATAAACAAATTATTACCAAGTTTAAACACTTTAACAAATTACTTGCAAAACACAACATATGCTACAGGTGTGAGTTGTCACATTAAAATTTAAACGTGCTGCATTATCTTCAAAAGAAATAAAGAAAAAGCAATTGAAGATTTTAAATTTGTTTTTTGCCTTTCTCATAGGAAAGTAACATACATTGTAAAAAAAAAAAGTACAGATATGTGTATATGCACAAATACACACATTTAATTACAAACAAAATCACCTTGATGTACATTATCATTCAATATTGTATATTGCCTGTGTATAAACCGTCCAACTGTGTAACAGTGGTTATTAACCTTTTTCCATATGACACACGATTCCCACCAGGGCCCTGTGAAAGTATTTACCAGTGGCCTGTGGGTGGTACAGGGTGAAGAGAGTGGGGGAATGCATTTTGGAATGTGAACAAAAATAATTTGGGTATAAGCTGTTCTGCATAAAAGCTCCTTGGTGAGAGTTACCAACCAGTTGATAATCGAAGATGATACATATCAGACTGGTGCTTATCATTTTGAACACCAACACATTTTAAAATGTCATCTATTAGGATAGAATAAGCTACAATCAGCCTCTAAGTACACATAGATCTGTTGTGCAATTATTCCTGTTCTCTGATAGAAGAAAATCAGAGTCTTGTTTTGAGAATGCAATTGAAGGGGAGAGAAAAGTGGATTCAATGGATGTATTTAGAGTCAGGACTGCAGAGTGCATTGTGTATATTAAGTTGGAACCAAATACCATCAGTCAAAATAGACCTACAATTATATCTGGATCCCATCAGACTTGACCATATTGAGGGATGTAACAACAGGGTCTAGGGGAACAGAGATAATGTAATTTTAGATTCACTGAAGTAATAATAAGAGAGGTTTGACACTGAAGGATTTTTTCTGCCTTTTTGTTCCAGGAAAAATGATTTACTGGAAGTAAAATCTTCCTACTTACTACTACAAGGACAACTCCATATAAACAGTTTTTGTCAAAGGCACAAAAAGCCTCACAGTACACTTAATAGCTTATGACCTCTAAAGCTCCACAGGAGATACACAAACCTGGTTTGTCTCCATTATAAGGATTTTACATTTACTTTCTTATGTTTAGCTTAAAAGTCTAAAATTAGATGGAGGCATTCCTTACCTAGGAAGACCTCATGAGAATTACTTATAACTGTCATTACATTCCAAGACAAAATGAAACAGATGATTATAGTTATGAGCATTCATTAAAATACAGGTCCCAGCAGCTTTTTTTTCTTTTAGTGGATATAATTTAAAGTATACTAATGGAATTTTGGAACTTTTGATATTGTGATGTGGTGCTATGCAAAAACATAGTTGAGCATACACTTTGAGCAGTTTTGCTATTAGTGCTAATCACTTGTACTGATAGATTATTCACCATCTCTTACTGATTACACTTTGCCCACCAGCACATTTTTACAGGTATGACTGTGCAACAGAGTTATGTCGTCCTTGCAGAAAACTCATGGTGTTCAACAAATTAACAGCATTCTTTACAATATCTTCCGTTATTCCCAAGCGAAAGTCCCTCTCATGAGTTTTCTCCTGTTGTCCTCCTCCCCAGTTCTGTTTTCTACTGACAGAGATTGGCTGGAAGGACAAGTGAGGTGAGCAGGGTTCCAAGGAGCATGTAATATACTCCATAATGCCGGGAAGACCAGTGGGTGAATCTGCATCAGGCAATGCTTAAAGCTGGAGAGTCGGGAGCAACAGCCAATTTCAAGGGAGCAGTCTTAAAGGGGTCATGGAACTAAGCGTCAGCATCTGGACAGGGCCTGGACCAAACCAGGAAGCAGAAACTGTGAGAAGACAGGGAGGCAGGAGCAAAGTAATAGCTGCACCACTGTGGATAGCAATGCTAAGTGAAGGGTCCTGGACAAAGGTGGAAAATCTTAGATAAGCATCTCCTTATGTAAACTGCATATACTCATGACAGCAACACTCACTCCTTTTAGTTAAAATAATCTGCAAGCTCTCATAACTCTCTAGAAGAAAACATTTGTAATTAATTATCAGATTTTTTTAAATAGCTGGGAGTTCATTCATTCAACACATAATTACATAAGTTTACTGAACCTTAAAATAGTAAATTCTTGTGATAATTACTTCCTGCTTTTCACATTCGGAATGAGGTGTATGAGAGAGAGTGCTCTCTGTAGAGAGAGGGAGACATGGAGGGGAAAGAGCAGACAAAACATTCTAAAGAAAAGGGGCAGAAGACCCCCGATAGTTTCCTGTTTGCCTTCATTGTGTAGATCAAATAGGTACCAATTCAGTGGAAGATTCACTGAATTTCTGCAGCACTGCTGAACTCCCAGCCAGCCCCAGCACTCAGTCAATACCTTACCATTTTATATTTTAATTAAAGTAAAATGTACAGTTAAAGGCACAGATTTAGGTACATAATTCCATGCATTTTGACAAGTGTATACACATATATAACCACTTACCTCAATCAAGATATAGATGATTCTCATCACTTCATAAAGATCCTTCATGTTCATTTCCAATCACCTCCACCCTATTCCAATAGCAAGCCATAGATTGATTTTGTCTATTCTTCAACTTCATACAAATGGAAACATAGACTATGTATTGTTTATATCTGGCTTATTTTACATAATATAATGATTTGGAGATTCATCCATTTGTTGTACATTCATTCATTTTTATTTTATTACTGGGTCATGTTCAGTTTTGTGAGTACACTACAATTTATTTATCCATTCTCCTCTTGCTAAACATTTGGGTTATTTCAGGGTTTTGGCTGTTATGACTAAATCTGCTATAAATTTTCCTTCCTAAGTCTTCTCATGAACATATATTTTTATGTCCCTGAGGAAAATACAAGCAGCTGAATTACTAGGTCATGGAATAGATATATAGTGAACTTTATATAAGAAACTGCCAAAGCATTTTTCAAATGGGAGTTACACTCCCACTTAAAAAAATATGAGAGATCCAGTTCTTCCATACTTTTGCAACATTTGGTGTTGTCAGACGTTTAAATATTTTCAATTGTAGTGGAAATCCCATAGTGCTTTGGATTTGCATTTATCTGATGATTGATGATGTTGATCATGCCTATTCATCATTCATATATCTTCTTTGGAAAAGTCTATTCTTTATTCATGTCTACTGTACATTTTTTAAAATTGTATTTCTTTTGTTTTTTATTGAATTGTGGATCCTTATAAATTCTGGATATATACTGAATATAAACTTGATATATTCTCCCAAATACATGTATCACAAATGATTTTTCCCAGGAAGTGATAAAAGTTTTTAATTTTGATCAAATTCAATTGATCATTTTTTCTTTTAACATTAGTATTTTTTGTGTCCTCTCTGAGAAATATTTGCTTGCCCCAAGGCCAGAAAGATATTCTGTTTTCCCAGAAGATTTACAGTTTTACCTTTCACATCCATGATTCATCTCAATTAATGTTTGTGTTTGGATTTATTTATTTTTCATATCTTTATCTAATTCTTCTGGCACCAATCATTAAAAAGACTTTAATGAGAAGCAAGAAGAACTAAAATCCTGCAGCCTGTGGAACAAAAACCACATCCACAGAAAGATAGACAAGATGAAAAGGCAGAGGGCTATGTACCAGATGAAGAAACAAGATAAAACCCCAGACAAACAACTAAATGAAGTGGAGATAGGCAACCTTCCAGAAAAAGAATTCAGAATAATGATAGTGAAGATGATCCAGGACCTTGGAAAAAGAATGGAGGGAAAGATTGAGAAGATGTAAGAAACGTTTAACAAAGACTTAGAAGAATTAA
Organism: Balaenoptera borealis; assembly: GCF_965194805.1. Lineage (NCBI taxonomy): Eukaryota > Metazoa > Chordata > Mammalia > Artiodactyla > Balaenopteridae > Balaenoptera > Balaenoptera borealis. The sequence continues at coordinate 45,522,801 of NC_138861.1, forward strand.
AGAACAAACAAACAGAGATGAACAATACAATAACTGAAATGAAAACTACACTAGAAGGAATCAATAACAGAATAACTGAGGCAGAAGAATGGATAAGTGACCTGGAAGACACAATAGTGGAATTCACTGCTGTGGAAAAGAATAAAGAAAAAAGAATGAAAAGAAATGAAGACAGCCTAAGAGAGCTCTGGGACAACATTAAATGCAACAACATTTGCATTATAGGGGTCCCAAAATGAGAAGAGAGAGAAAGGACCCAAGAAAATTTTTGAAGAGATTATAGTTGAAAACTTGCCTAACATGGGAAAGGAAATAGCCACCCAAGTCCAGAAAGCACAGAGAGTCCCATACAGGATAAACCCAAGGAGAAACATGCCAAGACACAGAGTAATCAAATTGGAAAAAATCAAAGACAAAGAAAAATTATTGAAGGCAGCAAGGGGAAAATGACAAATAACATACAAGGGAACTCCTATAAGGTAACAGCTGATTTCTCAGCAGAAACTCTACAAGCCAGAAGGGAGTGGCATGATATACTTAAAGTGATGAAAGGGAAGAACCTACAACCAAGATTATTCTACCCAGCAAGGATCTCATTCAGATTCGATGGAGAAATCAAAAGCTTTACAGACAAGCAAAAGCTAAGAGAATTCAGCACCACCAAACCAACTCTACAACAAATGCTAAAGGAACTTCTCTAAGTGGGAAACACAAGAGAAGAAAAGGACCTACAAAAACAAACCCAAAACAATTAAGAAAATGGTCATAGGAATATGCATATCGATAATTACCTTAAACGTGAATGGATTAAATGCTCCAACCAAAATACACAGGTTTGCTGAATGGATACAAAAAGAAGACCCATATATATGCTGTCTACAAGAGACCCACTTCAGACCTAGGGACACATTCAGACTGAAAGCAAGGGGATGAAAAAAGCTATTCCATGCAAATGGAAATCAAAAGAAAGCTGGAGTAGCAATACTCATATCAGATAAAATACACTTTAAAATAAAGAATGTTACAAGAGGCAAGGAAGGACACTACATAATGATCAAGGGATCAATCCAAGAAGAAGATATAACAATTATAAATATATATGTACTGAACATAGAAGCACCTCAATACATAAGGCAACTGCTAACAGCTATAAAAGAGGAAATCGACAGTAACACAATAGTAGTGGGGGATTTTATCACCTCACTTACACCAATGGACAGATCATCCAAAATGAAAATAAATAAGGAAACAGAAGCTTTAAGTGACACAACAGACCAGGTAGACTTAATTGATATTTATAGGACATTCCATCCAAAAACAGCAGATTACACTTTCTTCTCAAGTGAGCATGGAACATTCTCCAGGATAGATCACATCTTGGGTCACAAATCCAGCCTCAGTAAATTTAAGAAAATTGAAATCATATCAAAAATCTTTTCTGACCACAACGCTATGAGATTAGGAATGAATTACAGGGGAAAAAATGTAAAAAACACGAACACATGGAGGCTAAGCAATACGTTACTAAATAACCAAGAGATCACTGAAGAAATTAAAGAGGAAATCAAAAAATGCCTAGAAACAAATGACAATGAACACATGATGATCCAAAACCTATGGGATGCGCAAAATCAGTTCTAAGAAGGAAGTTTATAGCTATACAACTCTACCTCAAGAAACAAGAAAAATCTCAAATAAACAGCCTAACCTTACACCTAAAGGAACTAGAAAAAGAAGAACAAGCAAAACCCAAAGTTAGCAGAAGGAAAGAAATCATAAAGATCAGAGCAGAAATAAATGAAGTAGAAACAAAGAAAACAATAGCAAAGATCAATAAAACTAAAACTGGTTCTTTGAGAAGGTAAACAAAATTGATAAACAATTAGCCAGACTCATCAAGGAAAAGTGGGAGAGGACTCAAATCAATAAAATTAGACATGAAAAAGGAGAAGTTACAACAGACACCGCAGAAACACAAAGCATCCTAGGAGACTACTACAAGCAACTTTATGCCAATAAAATGGACAACCTGGAAGAAATGGACAAATTCTTAGAAAGGTATAACTTTCCAAGACTGAACCAGGAAGAAATAGAAAATATGAACAGACCAATCATAAGTAATGAAATTGAAACTGTGATTAAAAATCTTCCAACAATCAAAAGTCCAGGACCAGCGGGTTTCACAGGTGAATTTTATCAAACATTTAGAGAAGAGCTAACACTCATCCTTCTCAAACTCTTCCAAAAAACTGTAGAGGAAGGAACACTCCCAAATCATTCTGTGGGGCCACCATCACCCTGAGACAAAAACCAGACAAAGATACTACAAAAAAAGAAAATTACAGACCAATATCACTGATGAATATAGATGCAAAAATTCTCAACAAAATACTAGCAAACAGAATCCAAAAACACATGAAAAGAATCATACACCATGAGCAGGTGGGATTTATCCCAGGGATGTAAGGATTCTTCAATATATGCAAACCAATCAATGTGATACACCATATCAGCAAATTGAAGAATAAAAACCATATGATCATCTCAATAGATGCAGAAAAAGATTTTGACAAAATTCAACACCCATTTATGATAAAAACTCTCCAGAAAGTGGGCATAGAGGGAACCTACCTCAACATAATAAAGGCCATATATGACAAACCCACAGCAAACATCATTCTCAATGGTGAAAAACTGAAAGCATTTCCTCTAAGATCAGGAAAAAGGCAAGTGGGTCCACTCTCACCACTATTATTCAACATACTTTTGGAAGTCCTAGCAATGGCAATCAGAGAAGGAAAAGAAATAAAAGGAATCCAAATTGGAAAAGAAGAAGTAAAACTGTCACTGTTTGCAGATGACATGATACTCTACATAGAGAATCCTAAAGATGCCACCAGAAAACTACTAGAGCTAATCAATGAATTTGGTAAAGTTGCAGGATACAAAATTAATGCACAGAAATCTCTTGCATTTCTATACACTAATGATGAAAAATCAGAAAGAGAAATTAAGGAAACACTCCCATTTACCATTGCAACAAAAGAATACAATACCTAGGAATAAACCTACCTAGGGAGACCAAAAACCTGTATGCAGAAAACTGTAAGACACTGATGAAAGAAATTAAAGATCATACCAACAGATGGAGAGATATACCATGTTCTTGGATTGGAAGAATCAATATTGTGAAAATAACTATAATACCCAAAGCAATCTACAGATTCAATGCAATCCCTATCAAATTACCAATGGCATTTTTTACAGAACTAGAGCAAAAAATCTTAACATTTGTATGGAGACACAAAAGACCCTGAAAAACCAAAGCAGTCTTGAGGGAAAAAACAGAGCTGGAGGAATCAGACTCCCTGACTTCAGACTATAATATAAAGCTACAGTAATCAAGACAGTATGGTACTGGCACAAAAACAGAAACATAGATCAATGGAACAAGATAGAAAGCCCAGAGATAAACCACACACCTGTGGTCAACTAATCTATGACAAAGGAAGCAAGGATATACAATGGAGAAAAGACAGTCTCTTTACTGAGTGGTGCTGGGGAAACTGGAGAGCTACATGTAAAAGAATGAAATTAGAACACTCCCTAACACCATACACAAAAATAAACTCAAAATGGATTCAAGACCTAAATGTAAGACTGGACACTATAAAACTCTTACAGGAAAACATAGGAAGAACACTCTTTGACATAAATCACAGCAAGATCTTTTTTGATCCACCTCCTAGAGTAATGGAAATGAAAACAAAAATAAACAAATGGGACCTAATGAAACTTCAAAGTTTTTGCACAGGAAAGGAAACCATAAACAAGACGAAAAGACAACCCTTAGAATGGGAGAAAATATTTGCAAATGAATCAACGGACAAAGGATTAATCTCCAAAATATATAAACAGCTCATTCAGCTCAATATTAAGAAAACAAACAACCTAATCCAAAAATGAGCAGAAGACCTAAATAGACATTTCTCCAAAGAAGACATACAGATGACCAAGAAGCACATGAAAAGCTGCTCAACGTCACTAATTATTAGAGAAATGCAAATCAAAACTACAATGAGGTATCACCTCACACCTGTTCGAATGGGCATCATCAGAAAATCTACAAACAACAAATGCTGGAAATGGTGTGGAGAAAAGGGAACCCTCTTGCACTCTTGATGGGAATGTAAATTGATATAGTCACTATGGAGAACAGTATGGAGGTTCCTTTAAAAACTAAAAATAGAATTACCACATGATCCAGCAATCCCACTACTGGGCATATACCCAGAGAACCATAATTCAAAAAGAGACATGCACCCCAATGTTCATTGCAGCACTATTTACAATAACCAGGTCATGGAAGCAACCTAAATGCCCATCGACAGACCAATGGATAAAGAAGTTGTGGTACATATATACAATGGAATATTTCTCAGCCATAAAAAGGAACGAAATTGGGTCATTTGTGGAGACGTGGATGGATCTGGAGACTGTCATACAGAGTGAAGTAAGTCAGAAAGAGAAAAACAAATATCGTATATTAATGCATATATGTGGAACCTAGAAAAATGGTACAGATGAACCAGTTTGCAGGGCAGAAGTTGAGACACAGATGTAGAGAACAAACGTATGGACACCAAGGGGGGAAGCAGAGAGGGGGTGGATGTGGTGGTGTGATGAATTGAACTATTGGGATTGACATGTATATACTGATGTGTATAAAATTGGTGACTAATAAGAACCTGCTGTATAAAAAAATAAAATAAAATTCAAAAATAAAAAAAACATACTTTACTTTCTCACATTGAATTACACTGGCATCTTTGTTAAAAATCAATTGACTGTAAATGCTTTGAACTGTTTCTGGCTATTATATCCACTTGATCTATTTGTCTCTCCTTAAACCAATTCCACACTCTCTAGATTACTTTTTATCTTAAAATCTGGTAATTATATCTGCCAAATTTGTTCTTTTTTGCAATATTATTTTGGCTATTCTCAGGACTTTGCATTGCCATATAAATTTTACCAGCTTGTCAATTTCTGTAGAAAAACGCTCCAGCATTATGCCTGAGGTTACATTGACTCTGTAGATCAAATTAGGGAGAATTGACGTCCTAACAATATTAAGTCTTTTAACACATGACCATAGTATATCTTTTAGTATATTAAGTCTTTTAATACATGACAATAGAAGTGTTTATTTGTATTATTTAATTTCTTTTAATATTTTATACTTAGTGTAGCTGTCTAACATACATTTTGGTAAAACTTATTATGTATTTTATGCTTTTAGATGCTATTAAAGTTGGAATTGTTTTCAATGTCATGTCCCAACTAGGCATTACTAGTACACATTTAACATTTTTTTGACATTGAAAATTTCTCATATTAGTTTTAGCACTGTTTGTGCAAGTGACAAGATATGTGATGTAAATAATTCTACCCTTTGTGAATAAAGACAGTTTTTATTCTTCTTGCCAAATCTTAATGCTATTTATTTCATTTTCATGCATTATTTTTCTAGTTAGGACCTCTAGTAAAATGGTGATAAAAGTGTTGATAGTGAATATCTCATTTGTTTCCAACCTCTGGGATGGTTGGGCTGAAAATATTTAATATTTGCCCATTAAGTATAATAACCATTGAGGTTTTTTGTAGATGCTGTTTACCAGATTAAGGTTGTAGTTTTCTAAGGTTTTCTTTTTTCTTTTTGAAATATCTAATGGGTTTTCAATTTTCTCAAATAATTTTTCTGCATCTCTTGAAATGATATGTTTTTCACTTTTGTATTTTAATGTTATGAATTATATTGGGTTTTTAATGTCACATCAACCTTACATTCCTAGTATAAATCTCACATGGTTTGGATGTATTCTTTTTTTAATGTGTTCTTCAAGCCACTTTGCTAATATTTCGTTGAAGATTTTTGTATCTATGCTCATAAGGAATATTAGTCTATAAAATTATTATCTTGAAAACATTTCATAAAACATTTTGGTTAGTGTTTCCTCCTTTTCTATTTTATGAAGGAGTTTGCATAGTTAGTATTGTTTCTTTCTGAAGTGTTTGACAAAATTCACCAATGAAATCATCTAGGCTTAGAGGTTTTCTCTGCAGGAAGGATTGTTCCTTTAAATTCCAATGTCTATGTTAGATATTGGACTGTTCATATTTTCTCTTTCTTCTTAGCTTGGATTTGGTATATTTTATCTTTCAAGGAATTTGTTTCTTTCATCTAACTTGTTGACATTTTGACATTAAATAGATTATAGTATTCCCTCTTACTTTTTTTTTTTTAATAGCAATCCCTCTGACTGCTCTCTCAAAAGGGGCAAGAGCCCAAATAGAGAAATCTGTTAAGAAGTCAATCTAATGAGTGATGATCAGAGCCTGGTTTTTGTTAATCTAGTGTGTTCGAGAGATGAATAAATTAGAAACATTTAAGAAATGGAATAGACAAGAATTGTTTTGTATTCTATAACTTTCCTTCTGTCAATACATCCTAAAGTAGGGTCCCCATATCTAAAGATTGACTGTATTGATACTAGATATATTTTTTTAATTTAATTAGTTTATTTAAACTAAAAAACAGTTCACCCATTTCTCCCACTCCCCCTCTCTGCCTCTTGTAACCAGCAATCTATTCTATGTATCTATAAGCCTGGGTTTATTTTTTTTTGTTGTTTTTTTTAGATTCCACATATAAGAGAGATCATAGTTTTTGTCTTCTCTGACTTATTTCACTTAGCATAATGCCCTCAAGGCCCATCCATGTTATTGCAAATGGCAAGATTTCATTCTTTTTATGGCTGCATAATATTCCGTTGCATGTTTTGAGATATATATATATATATATGTATATATATATCACCACTTCTTTATTCATTCATCCATCAGTGGACACTTAGGTTGTTTCCATATCTTGGCTACTGTAAACAATGCAGCAATAAACATGGGGGTCTGTATTTCTTTTCTTTTTTTTTTTCTTTATTGGAGTATAATTGCTTTACAATGGTGTGTTAGTTTCTGCTTTGTAACATAGTGAATCAGCTATACATTTACATATATCCCCATATCTCCTCCTTCTCGCCTCTTCCTCCCACCCTCCTTAACCCACCCCTTTAGGTGGTCACGAAGCACCAAGCTGATCTCCCTGTGCTATGCTGCTGCTTCCCACTAGCTATCTATTTTACATTTGGTAGTGAATATATGTCCATGCCATTCTCTCACTTCGTCACAGCTTACCCTTCCCACTCCCCATGTCCTCAAGTCCATTCTCTATGTCTGCGTCTTTATTCCTGTCCTGCCCCTAGGTTCTTCATAACCATTTTTTTTAATTCCGTATATATGTGTTAGCATACAGTATTTGTTTTTCTCTTTCTGACTTACTTCACTCTGTATGACAGACTCTAGGTCCATCCACCTCACTACAAATAACTCATTTTTGTTTCTTTTTATGGCTGAGTAATATTTCCTTGTGTATATGTGCCACATCTTCTTTATCCATTCATCTGTTGATGGACACTTTGGTTGCTTCCATGTCCTGGCTATTGTAAATAGAGCTGTAAAAAGAGTCATGTACCACATATTTCTTTTCAAATTAGTGATTTCATTTTCTTTATATAAATGCCCAGAAGTGGAATTGCTGGATCATATAGTAGTTCTATTTTTAATTTTTTGAGAAAACTCCATACTGTATTCCATAGCAGTTGCAACAATTTACATTCTCACCAACAGTGCATGAGGGTTTCCTTTCTCCACATCCTCATCAACACTTTTCATTTCTTGTGTTTTGGACAATAACCATTCTAACATGTGTGAGGTGATATCTCATTGTGGTCTTAATTTGCATTTCCTTGATGATCAGAGATGCTGAGCATCTTTTCATGTGTCTGTTGGACGTCTGTATGTCTACTTTGGTAAAATGTCCACTCAGACCTTCTACCCATTTTTTAAAAATCAGATTGGATGTTTTTTGCTATTTGGTTATATGAATTCTTTATATATTTTGGATATTAGACTTTTATCAGATTTATGATTTGCAATTATTTTCTCCCATTCAGTAGTTTGTCTTTTCATTTTCTTGGTAGTTTTCTTTGCTGTATAGAAGTTTTTAAGTTTTATGTAATCCCACTTGATTATTTTTGCTTTTGTTGCTTTTGGTTTTGGTGTCAGATTCAAAATTTCATCACTAAGACCAATGTCAAAGAGCTTACTGCCTATCTTTTCATCTATGTTTTTTTATGGTTTCAGGTCTTATGTTCAAGTCTTTAATTCATTTTGAGTTAATTTTTGTGTTTGGTGTAAGATGGCTGTCTTTCAAAGGTTTTTTTTTTCTTTCATCTAAGTTATTAAAATTTTTGACATTAAATTGGTCATAATATTTCCTTATTCTTTTAGTTTCTCTTAGGTGTATATTGTTATCCTGTCTTTCATACTTGATATTGGTAATTAGGTTTCATACTTAATATTGGTCATTGGTAATTAGGTTTCTCTCTTCTTTTTTCCTTGATCATTCTGCCAAGCATTTACCAATTTTATCAATCTTTTCAAAAACCCAACTTTTGACTTTGTTCATTTTTCTATTGTTAGGTGTTTTCTAGTTCATTGATTTTTGCCATTATTTTATTATTTCCTTTATTTGCTTTGGGTTGAATTGTCAGTTTTTATACCTTCTAAAATTTGAAGCTTAGATCGATTATCTTAAGTCTTTCTTGTTTTGTAGTATAAGCATTTAGAATTTAAAATTTTCCCTTTTCAGTTATATCCCTTTCCTGAATTTTGATATGCAGTATATTCCCTATTATTCAGTTAGATTATTTTCTTTTTTAAAATTTTTATTTTATGTTGGAGCATAGTTGATTAACAATGTTGTGTTAGTTTCAGGTGTACAGCAAAGTGATTCAGTTGTACATATACATGTATCTATTCCTTTTCAAATTCCTTTCCCATTTAGGTTATTACAGAATATTGAGCAGAGTTCCCTGTGCTTACAGTAGGTCCTTGTTGGTTATCTATTTTAAATATAGTAGTGTGTACATGTCAATCCCAAACTCCCAGTCTATCCTTCCCTCCCACCCTTCCCCCCTGGTAACCATAAATTTGTTCTCTGTGAGTCTGTTTCTGTTTTGTAAATAAGTTCATTTGTATCATTTTTTTAAGATTCCACATATAAGCACTATCATATGATATTTGTCTTTCTCTTTCTGACTCACTTCACTCTGTATGACAGTCTCTAGGTCCAGCCATGTCTCTGCAAATGGCACGATTTTGTTCCTTTTTATGGCTGAGTAATATTCCATTGTATATATGTACTAACTCTTTTTTATCCATTCATCTGTCGATGGTCATTTAGGTTGTTTCCATGTCTTGGCTATTGTAAACAGTACTGCAATGAACATTGGGGTGCATGTATCCTTTGAACCATGTTTTTCTCTGGATATATGCCCCAGAGTGGGATTACTGGATCATATGGTAACTCCGTATTTAGTTTTTTAAGGAACTGCCATACTGTTCTCCACAGTGGCTGTACCAATTTACATTCCCATCATCAGTGTAGGAGGGTTCCCTTTCTCCACACCCTCTCCAGCATTTATTGTTTGTAGATTTTTTTAACCTACAAACAGTTCATGTGGCTCAATATCAAAAAAACAAACAACCCAATCAAAAAATGGGCAGAAGACCTAAATAGACATTTCTTTCTTTTTTTTTTTTTGTTTTTTTTTTTGTTTTTTTTGTTTGTTTGTTTTATACTGCGGGTTCTTATTAGGCATCAATTTTATACACATCAGTGTATACATGTCAATCCCAATCACCCAATTCAGCACACCACCATCCCCACCCCACCGCAGTTTTCCCCCCTTGGTGTCCATATGTCCATTCTCTACATCTGTGTCTCAACTTCTGCCCTGCAAACCGGCTCATCTGTACCATTTTTCTAGGTTCCACATACATGCATTAATATACGATATTTGTTTTTCTCTTTCTGACTTACTTCACTCTGTATGACAGTCTCTAGATCCATCCACTTCTCAACAAATGACTCAATTTCGTTCCTTTTTATGGCTGAGTAATATTCCATTGTATATATGTACCACATCTTCTTTATCCATTCGTCTGTTGATGGGCATTTAGGTTGCTTCCATGACCTGGCTATTGTAAATAGTGCTGCAATGAACATTCGGGTGCATGTGTCTTTTTGAATTACAGTTTTCTCTGGGTATATGCCCAGTATTGGGATTGCTGGGTCATATGGTAATTCTATTTTTAGTTTTTTAAGGAACCTCCATATTGTTCTCCATAGTGACTGTATCAATTTACATTCCCACCAACAGTGCAAGAGGGTTCCCTTTTCTCCACACCCTCTCCAGCATTTGTTGTTTGTTGATTTTCTGATGATGCCCATTCTAACAGGAGTGAGGTGATACCTCATTGTAGTTTTGATTTGCATTTCTCTAATAATTAGTGATGTTGAGCAACTTTTCATGTGCTTCGTGGCCGTCTGTATGTCTTCCTTGGAGAAATGTCTGTTTAGGTCTTCTGCCCATTTTTGGATTGGGGTGTTTGTTTCTTTAATATTGAGCTGAATGAGCTGTTTATAAATTCTGGAGATTAATCCTTTGTCCGTTGATTCGTTTGCAAATATTTTCTCCCATTCTGAGGGTTGTAAACAGACATTTCTTTAAAGAAGACATACAAATGGCCAAGAGGCACATGAAAAGATGCTCAACATGGGTAATTATTAGAGAAATGCAAATCAAAGCTATAATGAGATATCACCTAACACGAGTCAGAATGGCCATCTTCAATTAGATTATTTTCTTTTATGATCCCTTTTTGACCTATGCCTTTTGGGGGCATGTGCTATTTAATCTTTAAATATTTGGAACTTTTTAAAACCTATTATTGCTCTTGATTTCTAATATAATTCTTTTGTTGTTGAAAACATATACTGTATGACTTCAGTTGCTTACACTAAGCATTAGGTAATGATCACTGAGAGATGGGGAAAAAAATAAGTTGAGCCTGACAATTGTCCCAGATTACTGTCTTTAGAAAGTCCTCAGTGTACAGCACATAGAGAGGGAACACAGATAGAGACCAAGAGATTCCTTGAGTTCAGAAATTAATTTGAAATTTGGGAGAGGAAAAAAAGGATAGAATTTGTAGATCAGAGTACAAGATAGTAAAAAGCTGCACACAGAGAGGCCTACAGAGAAACATAAGTTTCCTTTGAATATTCATCTATAGATCAGTAAGCTTGTCAAGAAAATATCCAAGGTTAGAGAAAAAAACTACCTTAGAGTATTAGAGGTATAGTACCCTGGGAACATGCAAAAAAGTGTGATGTTCCCATCAGCCAGACTGAAGAAGTTCATAATTCACAGGGCACTGGGTAGAGTACCCAGAATATTCTTGCCTAAGTAGTGAGGAATAATTAGACTCAGCCAAAATTCTGCTGTGGTTCTTCCCAGCAAATCTTGAAAGCAAGACCTGAAAGGATCAAACTCTTTCCAAGTAACCTAACTGCATTACAAAATATAGCTCAAAATGCTTATATTTATACCAAATACATACAGGACTATACAGGGTAAAACTAACAAATTCTGTCATTTAATCAAAGATTACCAGGCATATGACAAACAATAAAATATAATCCATGATGACAAGAAAAATAAATAAATCCAAACTGAACCATAACTGACATAGATGTTAGAATCAGCAGACAAGGACATTGAAAACACTTGTTATAACAATTCCATATATTAAATATTTTAGCTACAGATATGAAAGTATAGAAAATTATTCAAATCAAACTTTCATAGATGAAAATTACAGTGGCTAAGATAAAAACTCCCCTGAGTGGCAGATTAGGGAAGCAGAAGAGAAAATTAGTGAACTTGAAGACATAGCAATAGAAATTATTCAAAAGGGAACACACAAAGAAAAAAGAATTTTTAAAAATGTAAAGAGCATCAGTGATCTGTGGGACAACTTCAAGGGGCCTTACATATAGATAATAATCTTAAAAAAGAGATAATATGGATTCATAAAAATACTCAATAATCCAAAAGTTGACAAATAAGGATAAAGAACAAAAAACCAAATGGGAATATTATAAAATAAATAGCAAGATAACTTATATATAATCTTATGAGCAATCACATTAAATGTGACTAGTCTTAATACTCCAATTTAGAAGGCAGAGATTGTAGTAGCTGAAAACTGAGATACAACATAAGTATGTATCAAGAGTACATTGGATAAATACATAATCATACATTCACATAGTTAAGTACTATAGAGCAATCTTTCAGCTTTATTGAGGTATAATTGATATCCAAAAAAAATGCTTATATTTAATGTGTACAATTTGGTGAGTTGGACATACATCTAACCCAATGATACCATCTCCACAATCAAGGTAATAAACATATTAATCATCTTCAAAAGTTTTCTGTGTCAGAAGGAATGAACTCTTGCTGCATGAAACAACAGGAATGAATCTCACAAAACATGATAGCATAAGAAGCCAAACACAATGGATTACATACTATATAATTAATTTTATATAAAGATAATAAACAGTCAAAATAAATCTATTTTGTTAGAAGTCAGTATAATGGTTACCTTGGTTTACCCGAAGGGGTCACAAGGGAGGATTCTGTAACTTATTTTTTTTAATTGGGATATAGTTGTTTTACAATGTTTTGTTAGTTTCTACTGTACAGAGAAGTGGAGTTCCCTGTGCTATAGAGCAGGTTCTTATTAGTTATCTATTTTACACATATTAGTGTATATATGTCAATCTCAGTCTCCCAATTCATCCTACCACTCACCCCCCACTCCCGGCCTTCCCCCCTTGGCTGTGTAATGTTTCTAATGTTCTTTTTTATTGATTGCATGTGTTTATATTTTTAAAGTTCTCCAAACTGTATTTACAATTTGTATATTTTTGTGTACATATATTATTCTGCAATAAGATGTTGCAGATGTTGAATGCCAGCATTCAATGCTGGTGAGATTAGGAAAACTAAGGCTATCTTACATCATTGATGGAAATGTCAATTACTACAATAATTTTGGAAAGCAATCTGGCAATTTTTATTAAAGTTTAACATAAATGCATAATTTGAACCAGCAACTCACTTTTGGGAATCTGTTCTGTGACAAAAAAGCAGCAGTATAGAAGGATGCATGAAAAAGAGATATTTGAAGTGCTCAAAAACTGGAAATGATTCTAATATCCATGATTAGGAAAATGGTTGAATAAGCTAGCCATGGTTTATTATGCAGCTATTAAATAGAATGTGTTTTATGTATAACTGATGAACTGGATATATAACTGATGAGGAATTTCCATTATGTGTTATTAATTGAGAGATTCCTAAAGCGAATACACACAAATGTCTACAAATGTGCATTTTAAGATATAACCAGATTATTAACATTGTTTAGCTACAGGGAATAGGTGGAAAAGGAAAGAGCAGGGAGAAAAGAAAATAAGTTGAGAAAGAATATATATATATATATATATATATATACACACACACACACATATACACACACAAAGGTGAAACCTTGAAAGTAAGTCTTTGTTCATATAAGGAGTGTAAGTTAAATAAAATTATCTGGTGTCACTAAAAATGATGATAGTGAAGATTATTATGGGACGTGTGTGTGTTTGAACATAAAATAATGTGTATTATTTAATTGTTAAGGAAGATCTCTGGTTATAATACAGCATTATGACATGATCCCACCTATTTATAATTTTAGATGAATATAAAAATTACCTGAGTAATATACCTCAAAATATTAAAGGTAGCTATCTATAGTTGTGGTATCAGTGTTTTAGTCATTTACCTCATGTGTACTTTCTATAATTTTCTGAATTAACTCAAAGTAAAAATTAAAATGCATGTATAGTAACAGAAAATGGGAAGAAGAGAACAAATAAAAATAAATAATCTAAGAATTCAACCCAGGAAATGAGAAAAAAACTAAGTTACTAGAACAAAGGAGTTAATAATAATAATAACAGAAAAAATTAATATCAGAACAAGAAAACAAAACTACAAATGTTATCAAGAAATGTTCTTTGGAAAAATATGATCCCAAAGGATACATGCACCCCAATGTTCATTGCAACACTGTTTACAATAGCCAAGACATGGAAGCAACCTAAATGTCCATGTACAGAGGAATGGATAAAGAAGTGGTACATATATACAATGGAATATTACTCAGCCATTAAAAAGAATGGAATAATGACATTTACAGCAACATGGATGGACCTAGAGATTGTCATACTGAGTGAAGTAAGTCAGACAGAGAAAGAGAAATACCATATGATATCACTTATATGCAAAATCTAAAAAGAAATGATACAAATGAACTTAACTACAAAACAAACAGACTCACAGACTTAGAGAACGAACTTATAGTTACCAGGGCAGAAGGGTGGGGGAAGGGATAGGTAGGGAGTTTGGGATCGACATTGGATAACAAACAAGAGCCTACTGTATAGCACAGGGAACTCTGCTCAATGTTATGTAGCAGCCTGGATGAGAGGGGAATTTGGGGGAGAATGGATACATGTATATGTATGGCTGAGTCTCTTTTCTGTGCACCTGAAACTATCACAACATTGTTAATTGGCTATACTCCAATATAAAATAAAAAGTTAAAAAAAAAGAAGAAATATTCTTTGGCTAAAACCTCCATTAGAAGGCATAATAGATAATCATGACAGGAAGGTGAAGTGCAACTAAGCAAAATTATAACAACCAATGGAGTAAAAACCACATATAACTTTAAAATAACTTTCCAAAAATACTTTTTCAAATATGTGCAAATGAACTTGAAAAAATAAAATGGATGATACTCTAGCAAAATATTCATTACCAAAATTTGGCTCAATAAATATATAGAATCTAAACACAAATCAATGGGCCAAAGAGGAAAAAATAATCTGAGAAAATTAACAAAGAGCCATTCTCTACCCTCTACTCACCCAGAAAAGATGAACCCCCATAGTTACAGATTACAAGCTCTGTCCATCCTGATTCACCAGTACTCTTGCTCTGTTGGTTGTTCATATTGTGAATCCTACTCCTGACTAGGCCCTAGATGGTTTCACAAGTAAATAATAGAAGAACCTTCAGAATTTTTCTTTTATCAAATCTAGCATGACATTGATTACAAATACTTGACGTTTTTGTTTATTCATTTATTTTTAATAAATTTATGTATTTATCTATTTTTGGCTGCATTGGGTCTTCATTGCTGTGTGCAGGCTTTCTCTAGTTGTGGCGAGTGGGGGTTACTCTTTGTTGCAGTGCACGGGCTTCTCATTGCAGTGGCTTCTCTTGTTGCAGAGCACAGGCTCTAGGTGCGCAGACTTCAGTAGCTGTGGCTCGAAGGCTCTAGAGCATAGGTTCAGTAGTTGTGGTGCACGGGCTTATTTGCTCCACAGCACGTGGGATCTTCCTGGACCAGGGCTCAAACCCATGTCTCCTGCAATGCCAGGTGGATTCTTAACAACTTCATCACCAGGGAGGCCCCACTTGACATTTTTTTTAAATGAAGAATATTTGTGTGATTTTTGTCAGTGTTTCTCTAGCATCTCCTACAATATTCTCATCCTTATTCTCCTTGTGTCTTCAAAATGCTAATATTAAAATTTCCCAATTTGATAATATGTCTGGAAAAATACCATTTGGTCATGGTGCATGATTATTTTAATGTACTTCAGTACTTGAATGGATTAGGATTTAGAATAGATACATTAAATTTTTTAAATATATTTAACTGAAATCAAATTCTAGTATCATACTTAACCATGTAATACTAGAAAAGTTTTCATTATGGTTAGAACAAGACAGGGAAACCACTCATTTTAACATTATTCTATATGTTTAGTAGCTATGAATTAGCCAAGAGAAGATGAAATAAGGTAGACAAATGAAACAGAAAGGCAAAAATAGTTTTATTTGTAAACAATATAATTATATGCATAAAACCCAGAGATTTAACATAAAAAATGATAGAAGAGACAAACAATTGTTTGGTGCAGATTTAATATACAAAATCAGTAGCTTTGCTAGATACAATAATGTAATGAACATAAAACTAGAAGATAAAAGAGAAGAAAATATCCAATTCGTAACATCATCAAAAATAATTTATATGTTAAACAACAAATGTACAGGAACTATGTGAAGAAAAAATTTAATGGCTACAGAAGGAATTAAAGTTTAAATAGAAATATAGTTTGCTAATACAGAAAAATACCCAAAACTAAAAAAATGTTAATCCTCCTTAAATTCTAATTAGATTGGAGAATCCTGATAACAACAATTTTAAATTTCATTTGGAAAATAAAGCATGAATAACCTGGAATTTTATGTAAAAGAATGACAAAACCCTTTTCCATCAAATATTAAATATTATATCAAGTTATACCACTTAAAACTATTTTATATTAACAAATTAATAGGCTGAGATAGCAATAGAACCTGTTGAGGGTCCAGTGAGAAATGTCATTACATTTAAAATTTGATAAATGTGGGATTTCAAATCAGTGGTGGGAAATGAATTGTACAACAAATGGTATAGAGATAATCTGGTTTTTCGTTGGGTTATAGATTTGGGGAAAGAAAACATATATATATAGATGCTCCATTCCAAATTCATTTAGCCAAAGACAGAAAGTTCTAGGAGAAGCATAGCGGCCACACATGGCAGGAACAGATGAAACACAGCCTCCCTGGGCCCCCATGGTCCTAACTTGGGCAAGAAGCTGCCAGTGATACTGTGCAAATAAGACAGCACCTTGACAATCTGGAAAGCTTAATTCTTGTAATATCATTGCCCTTTGTAATCCAGGTTGCTATTTCATTCTGCAAGAAACTCTACAGGCAAAGCACATGCTTGTATTTGGGAAAATGTTTGCAAATATCAGGCTTTTCTGGAACTTGAACAGAAACCAACTTTACTATTCTTGGGACAGAATAAGCAATCAAAATCGTTTTCTTTAAACAATATCTTCTGTTGTTTGCTTTATTTTTTCTCAGAAAGCCTATGCTCTAGAAGAGTGACTTTTTTGGAAAAAATAATGTTGAATTGCTACCTCACTTATGATGTCAAAGTATATTTTAACTGAATTAATATTTTATATATTAAAAATAAAATTGTAAAAGAACTAGAGGAAAATGTGGGTAGTTTTAAATCCTTGAGAATCTCACTTTTTGATACAAGAAATAAAATTCAGAAGAGAAAACAAAGCTGAGAAATTTAATTTTTTTCAAGGAAAAATAACATCAGAAGAATAAAAAAATAATAAATTGGGAAAATATTTACAAAGTAAATGAAAAAACAGAATCTTGATGAGATACCTGCAATCCCATGTTTATTGCAGTATTACTCATAATAGCCAAGGTACGGTAACAACCTAAGTGTCTGTCAACAGATGAAGAGATAAAAAAGGTATGATATATTGACATAGGTACACAATGGAATATTATTCAGCCATGAAAAAGAAAGAAATTCTGCCATTTGCGACCACATGGATGGCTCTTGAGGACATTATGCTAAATGAAATAAGTCAGACAGAGAAAGACAAATACTGTAAGGTATCACTTATATGTGAAATCTGAAAAGGCTGAACTCATAGAAACAGAGACAGAATTGTGGTTATTAGGAGTTGGAGGTTGGAGAAATGGGGAAATGGTGGTCAAAGGGTACAAACTTCCAGTTGTAAGGTGATTAAGTTCTGGGGATCTAATGTACAATATGGTGATTAGAGTTAACAACACTGTATTACATACTTGAAAGTCAATGAGAGAGTAAACCTTACCACTAAAAAAAAAAAAAAAGAAATGGTAATTATGTGTCTTGATGGAAGTGTTAGTTAACACTTTCATGGTAATCATTTTGCAATATATGTGTACAAAATCAACACTAGATACCTTAAACTTGTATAGTATGTCAGTTATATCTCAATAAAGTTGAAAAATGCACGTAACAGGCAAAGGGTAAATCAATAACAATGGCTAAAGACTTCTTTGAGATATAGGGAGAACTGTACTGATACAGGCAATGATATTCAAAACTACTCCTTGTTAAGATATGCACATTCAAATGCAAGATTATGATTTTTACCTGTTCAAAAAGTTTGATCATGCACACTTTAGTAAACACAGTTGATGATGTTTTGTAAATTTAAGTGTAAATTCTATGTAATGAAATTTGGCAATGTATGCGCATCAATTTTTAAATGCACAGATCCTTTAATCAGTTAATCTAAATTCTACACATTGTGTCCTACAGATATATTTGTGAATAATCTCAGTGTAAAAGAGGTTCCAGCGGTCTATGAACCTGATCTATGTTCTTGCCCAGATTTTGCTATGTGCTTGCCATTTATTGTTAAGAGGTAATAAAAGCTATTTTTAAACAGTACAATACTAACTCTATTTAGAAGAAGAATGTATAGATATGCATAGAAACTACTAGAGAGTTATAATTCAAAGTATTAAAAATGATTCTGCATTGCAGAACTTTTGTTCATTTTTTTCTATATTTTCTAATTTTTATGACATAAATATATTTGATTTATGCATTCAGAGAAAAACACAATGTTGTATTTAAATTCTGTTATTCCAGGACTTCCCTGGCCATCCGGTGGTTAAGGCTCTGTGCTCCCAATGTAGGGTGCACAGGTTTGATCCCTGGTCAGGGAACTAAGATCCCACATTCTGCATGGAGTGGCCTAAAAATAAAATAAAATAAAATAATAAAATAAAATAAAATAAATGAAATAAAATATAAAATGCTGTTATGGGACTTTTCTGGTGGTCCAGTGGTTAAGATTCCGTGCTCCCAATGCAGGGGGCCCAAGTTCAATCCCTGGTCAAGGAACTAGATCCCTCCCACATGCAGCAACTAAGAGCCTGCATGCCACAACTAATGATCCCTCATGCCACGATGAAGATCCCTCACACAGCAACAAAGATCCCACGAGCCGCAACTAAGACCTGGCGCAACCAAATAAATAAATAATATTTTTTAAAATAGTACTCTTTAAAAAAAAATGCTGTTATTCTTCCAGTATCCTTAGTTCCCTCTGTCATCCACTATCAATGACATCCTGACTAAACTGAATTTTTATCTCCAAATTATCTGTCTCATTTTAGCTCCAATCCTACATGTCCAACAGATAACTTCTCTTGCTAATTTCATAAACACCTTGAAACTATCACATCAAGTATACGTCTCCTTCATCGAAGATTTATTTTTAGCTGCCTGGTCCACTGGAAAAGATCAAGTTAATGGAGTCTCAATATGGGATAAATGATAACACTGAGATAGTGTGTTTTCACTTCAATAGGAAAAATTTTAACTCAGTGAGAAGAATTATCACTTCTAAACTTTTGGGTATCAGTGAGGAATAAAGTTTAGGACATTTTGTAATCATCACAGGGCATTTCTCATCCTGAATTTATTGCATATAGGGACTTGCAGTTTCTGCCTAAATATACTGCCTGCTATGCAGAGAAACAGGGGCCAGTTCTTCGTTCTGTTACTACTTAAACCCTGTAAAGAAAGCTCTGTAAAGGACAAAAATGTGGCCTTTAGTGAGGTTTCAGGCTGTACCTCTTTAGCATATGTTTTCCCAGAGTATGATCAGAATATGTGTAAGGGTCTATACATACTTGTAAACTGGCCCATTTTCTTTTAGGCACAATGACTCTTTAGATTCCTACCAGGGCTTCAGAGACTCACAGTAGCTTAAATGTAACAGGAAGATATTTGGGTAATGTTTATTAGTCTTTTCAACTTGGCATAGCTAAGCAGGGCAAGAGATATCATAAAGAGTAAGGAATATTTAGCGATCCTGGCCCCAGTCCTAGAGTCCTGACTTCACCTTTTACTCCCTCACACTAGGACACTTCTGGCTTGATTGGTGCCCTCACCCACATGATTTTTGTTAAAAATCAAGACATTTTTAAAGAGGTGTTTTTCCTTTGGTTTCTTTGCAGAAGTGAACTGCAGATCAGTATATAGTCATTTAGTTTTCTTTCTGGGAATTTATGAAAGATGTAAAATTATTAAATTGACAAATTATTAACTAAATTAAATTTATTTTATTCTGGCTGACAGAGAGCCCAAGAACATTATTAAGGAAATAAATTAAAAGTAACTCACTCCTTTTATAGAGCACATGAAGCAACACAAATATAGTCACTTTGATGAAAGTAATCCAATTGTGGCATTTAGAAAAAATTTGTGTAATTCCATTTGTTTTTTTGTTGTTGTTGTTTTTTGGGTTTTTTTCAACATCTTTATTGGAGTAAATTGCTTTACAATGGTTCCATTTGTTTTATAATATATCATGTATACCCTATTTCTACATGTGAAAAAGGTACCTGAAATGTAGACCAACAAATAAAGATTTTAAAAAAGATTTTATTCAGAATTTGGCTATAGGGGAGTTAATTACAACATTAAATAACATGGGGTGGGGTAATACATGTTTTTTGTAGCTAAATTAGAATTACTGTTATTCTCATTTCTGGTATCTCTTGACCCAGACATCTTTGTAACACATTTGTAGGCAGTCACAGTTAATTATTAAATTAGAGAATGAATATTTTATGTATTAAGCAAATATTAGCACCAGCTTATAGAATGATAAGGGTTTGCTAATGAGAAAGTGAGACTTGCATAAATTGTTTAAGATTTAACAAATTTGTGCTTACAGTAATGAAAGAAAAATTTTTAATTGTATAGAAATATATGTAGCCCAGACTAAGAATGATGCTGAGATCAGATCTTTTTTGCAATGTAAGGCATTGCAAAGAAGTAAACCTAGAGATTAATAAAATGCTAAAATGGGATGAAGGGAAAATCAGTTTAACAAAGATTTAGCCTTAAGCCAAGAGAACTCTTGTTCATCAGAAGGATCTCTTGTTATAGGTGGTTTTAGAAGAAGTGATGTTCTTCCCAGTGAAACGTCAGAATTTTATTCATAAAAAAATTTTAAGCAGGACTGGATTTTGAAGTTTATAGAGCATTTCAATTATTAGTAGTTGGATGGTTCTATCAGACTTTCTAAGATTTTCCTGCTTTTATTTCTATTATATGATAATTAAACCATAAAATCAAGCACCACGGGGGTCTGGGCAAGATGGCAGAAGAGTAAGACGCAGAGACCACCTTCCTCCCCACAGATACATCAGAAATACATCTACACGTGGAACTGCTCCTGTAGAACACCGACTGAACGCTGGCAGAAGACGTTAGACCTCCCAAAAGGCAAGAAACTCCCCACGTACCTGGGTAGGGCAAAAGAAAAAAGAAATAACAGAGACAAAAGAATAGGGACGGGACCTGCACCAGTGGGAGGGAGCTGTGAAGGAGGAAAGGTTTCCACACACCAGGAAGTCCCTTCGCGGGCGGAGACTGCGGGTGGTGGAGGGGGGAAGCTTCAGAGCCACGGAGGAGAGCGCAGCCACAGGGGTGTGGAGGGCAAAGCAGAGAGATTCCCGCACAGAGGCTCGGCACCGAGCAGCACTCACCAACCCGAGAGGCTTGTCTGCTCAACCGCCGGGGTGGGCGGGGGCTGGGAGCTGAGGCTCGGGCTTTGGTCGGATCGCAGGGAGAGGACTGGGGTTGGCGGCGTGAACACAGCCTGAAGGGGTTAGCGCACCACAGCTAGCCAGGAGGGAGTCCAGGAAAAGGTCTGGAGCTGCCGAACAGGCAAGAGACTTTTTCTTGCCTCTTTGTTTCCTGATGCGTGAGGAGAGGGGATTCAGAGCGCTGCCTAAACGAGCTCCAGAGATAGGCGCGAGCTGCGGCTAGCAGCACAGACCACAGAGAAGGGCATGAGACGCTAAGCCTGCTGCTGCCACCACCAAGAAACCTGTGTGTGAGCACAGGTCACTATCCACACCGCCCCTCCCGGGAGCCTGTGCAGCCCACCACTGCCAGGGTCCCGTGATCCAGGGACAAATTCCCCGGGAGAACGTGCGGTGTGCCTCAGGCTGCTGCAACGTCACGCTGGCCTCTGCAGCTGCAGGGTCGCCCCGCATCCGAACCCCTCCCTCTCCCCGGCCTGAGTGAGCCAGAGCCCCCGAAGCAGCTGCTCCTTTAACCCCATCCTGTCTGAGTGAAGAACAGACGCCCTCAGGCGACCTACAAGCAGAGGTGGGTCCAAATCCAAAGCTGAATCCCGGGAGCTGTGCGAACAAAGAGAAAGGGAAATCTCTCCCACCAACCTCAGAAGCAGCAGATTAAAGCTCCACAAACAACTTGATGTACCTGCTTCCGTGGAATACCTGAATAGACAACGAATCATCCCAAATTTAGGAGGTGGACTTTGGGAGCAGGATATATTATTTTTTGCCCTTTTCCTCTTCTTGTGAGTGTATATGTATATACTTCTGTGTGAGATTTTGTCTGTATAGTTTTGCTTTCATGATTTGTCCTAGGATTTGGTCCCTCCGTTTTTTTGTTTTTACTTAAAAAAATTTTTTTCTTAATAAATTTTTTCTTAACAATTTTTTTCTTATTTTTATTATAATAGCTTTATTTTACTTTAACTTTATTTTATTTTATTTTATCCTCTTTCTTTCTTTCTTTCTTTCTATTTTTTCTCCCTTTTATTCTGAGCCGTGTGGATGAAAGGCTCTTGGTTCTCCAGCCAGGCATCAGGGCTGTGCCTCTGAGGTGGGAGACCCAACTTCAGGACACTGGTCCACAAGAGACCTCCCAGCTCCATGTAATACCAAATGGCAAAAATCTCTCAGAGATCTCCATCTCAACACCAAGACCCAGCTTCACTCAACGATCAGCAAGCTACAGTGCTAGACACCCTATGCCAAACAACTAGCAAGACAGGAACACAGCCACTTCCATTAGCAGAGAGGCTGCCGAAAATCATAATAAGGCCACAGACACCCCAAAACACACCACCAGACGTGGATGTGCCCACCAGAAAGACAAGATCCAGCCTCATCCACCAGAACACAGGCACTAATTCCCTCCACCAGGAAGCCTACACAACCCACTGAACCAACCTTAGCCACTGGGGACAGATACCAAAAACAACAGGAACTACGAACCTACAGCCTGGGAAAAGGAGACCCCAAACACAGTAAGATAAACAAAATGAGAAGACACAAAAACACTCAGCAGATGAAGGAGCAAGGTAAAAACAAACCAGACCTAACAAATGAAGAGGAATTAGGCAGTCTACCTGAAAAAGAATTCAGAATAATGATAGTAAAAATGATCCAAAATCTTGGAAATAGAATAGACAAAATGCAAGAAACATTTAACAAGGACCTAGAAAAACTAAAGAGGAACCAAGCAATGATGAAAAACACAATAAATGAAATTAAAAATACTCTAGAAGGGATCAATAGCAGAATAACTGAGGCAGAAGAACGGGTAAGTGACCTGGAAGATAAAATAGTGGAAATAACTACTGCAGAGCAGAATAAAGAAAAAAGAATGAAAAGAACTGAGGACAGTCTCAGAGAACTCTGGGACAACATTAAACACACCAACATTTGAATTATAGGGGTCCCAGAAGATGAAGAGAAAAACAAAGGGACTGAGAAAATATTTAAAGAGATTATCATTGAAAACTTCCCTAATATGGGAAAGGAAATAGTTAATCAAGTCCTGGAAGAATAGACAGTCCCATACAGGATAAATCCAAGGAGAAACACGCCAAGACACATATTAATCAAACTATCAAAAATTAAATATAAAGAAAACAAAGTAAAAGCAGCAAGGGAAAAACAACAAATAACACACAAGGGAATCCCCATAAGATTAACAGCTGATCTTTCAGCAGAAACTCTGCAAGCCAGAAGGGAGTGGCAGGATATACTTAAAGTTATGAAGGAGAAAAACCTACAACCAAGATTACTCTACCCAGCAAGGATCTCATTCAGATTTGATGGAGAAATTAAAACCTTTACAGACAAGCAAAAGCTGAGAGAGTTCAGCACCACCAAGCCAGCTTTATAACAAATGCTAAAGGAACTTCTCTAGGCAAGAAGCACAAGAGAAGGAAAACACCTACAATAACAAACACAAAACATTTAAGAAAATGGGAATAGGAACATACATATCGATAATTACCTTAAATGTAAATGGATTAAATGTTCTCACCAAAAGACACAGACTGGCTGAATGGATACAAAAACAAAACCCATATATATGCTGTCTACAAGAGACCCACTTCAGACCTAGGGACACATACAGACTGAAAGTGAGGGAATGGAAAAAGATATTCTATGCAAATGGAAATCAAAAGAAAGCTGGAGTAGCAATTCTCATATCACACAAAATAGACTTTAAAATAAAGACTATTACAAGAGACAAAGAAGGACACTATATAATGATCAAGGGATCGATCCAAGAAGAAGGTATAACAATTGTAAATATTTATGCACCCAACATAGGAGCACCTCAATACATAAGGCAAATACTAACAGCCCTAAAAGGGGAAATCAACAGTAACACAATCATAGTAGGGGACTTTAACACCCCACTTTCACCAATGGACAGATCATCCAAAATGAAAATAAATAAGGAAACACAAGCTTTAAATGATACATTAGACAAGATGGACTTAATCGATATTTATAGAACATTCCACCCCAAAACAACAGAATACACATTTTTCTCAAGTGCTCAGGGAACATTCTCCAGGATAGATCATATCTTGGGTCACAAATCAAGTCTTGGTAAATTTAAGAAAATTGAAATCGTATCAAGTATCTTTTCCGACCACAATGCTATGAGACTAGATATCAATTACAGGAAAAGACCTGTAAAAAATACAAACACATGGAGGCTACACAATACACTACTTAATAACGAAGTGATCACTGAAGAAATCAAAGGGGAAATCAAAAAATACCTAGACACAAATGACAATGGAGACACGACCACCCAAAACCTATGGGATGCAGCAAAAGCAGTTCTAAGTGGGAAGTTTATAGCAATACAAGCCTACCTCAAGAAACAGGAAACATCTCGAATAAACAAACTAACCTTGCACCTAAAGAAATTAGAGAAAGAAGAACAAAAAAACCCCAAAGATAGCAGAAGGAAAGAAATCATACAGATCAAATCAGAAATAAATGAAAGAGAAATGAAGGAGACAATAGCAAAGATCAATGAAACTAAAAGCTGGTTCTTTGAGAAGATGAACAAAATTGATAAACCATTAGCCAGACTCATCAAGAAAAAAAGGAAGAAGACTCAAATCAATAGAATTGAAATGGGGCTTCCCTAGTGGTGAAGTGGTTGAGAATCTGCCTGCCAATGTAGGGGACATGGGTTCGAACCCTGGTCTGGGAAGATCCCACATGCCGCGGAGCAAATGGGTCCGTGAGCCACAACAACTGAGCCTGCGCGTATGGAGCCTGTGCTCTGCAACAAGAGGCTGCGACAGTGAGAGGCCCGTGCAGTGCGATGAAGAGTGGCCCCCGCTTGCCACAACTAGAGAAAGCCCTTGCACAGAAACAAAGACCCAACACAGCCAAAACTAAATAAATAAATAAACAAATAAAAGTTTTAAAATATAGAATTAGAAATGAAAAAGGAGAAGTAACAACTGACACTGCAGAAATACAAATGATCATGAGAGATTACTACAAGCAACTCTATGCCAATAAAATGGACAACCTGGAAGAAATGGACAAATTCTTAGAAATGCACAACCTGCTGAGACTGAACCAGGAAGAAATAGAAAATATGAAGAGACCAATCACAAGCACTGAAATTGAAACTGTGATTAAAAATCTTCCAACAAACAAAAACCCAGGACCAGATGGCTTCACAGGTGAATTCTATCAAACATTTACAGAAGAGCTAACACCTATCCTTCTCAAACTCTTCCAAAATATTGCAGAGGGAGGAAAACTCCCCAACTCATTCTATGAGGTCACCATCACCCTGATACCAAAACCAGACAAAGATGTCACAAAGAAAGAAAACTATAGGCCAATACCACTGATGAACATAGATGCAAAAATCCTTAACAAAATACTAACAAACAGAATCCAACAGCACATTAAAAGGATCATACACCATGATCAAGTGGGGTTTATTCCAGGAATGCAAGGATTCTTCAATATACGCAAATCAATGAACGTGATACACCATATTAACAAATTGAGGGAGAAAATCTATATGATCATCTCAATAGATGCAGAGAAAGCTTTTGACAAAATTCAACACCCATTTATGATAAAAGCCCTGCAGAAAGTAGGCATAGAGGGAACTTTCCTCAACATAATAAAGGCCATATATGACAAACCCACAGCCAACATTGTCCTCAATGGTGAAAAACTGAAACCATTTCCACTAAGATCAGGAAAAAGACAAGGTTGTTCACTCTCAGCACTATTATTCAACATAGTTTTGGAAGTGTTAGCCACAGCAATTAGAGAAGAAAAAGAAATAAAAGGAATCCAAATCAGAAAAGAAGAAGTAAAGCTGTCACTGTTTGCAGATGACATGATACTATACGTAGAGAATCCTAAAGATGCTACCAGAAAACTACTAGAGCTAATCAATGAATTTGGTACAGTAGCAGGATACAAAATTAATGCACAGAAATCCCTTGCATTCCTATACACTAATGATGAAAAATCTGAAAATGAAATTACGAAAACTCTCCCATTTACCATTGCAACAAAAAGAATAAAATATCTAGGAATAAACCTACCTAAGGAGACAAAAGACCTGTATGCAGAAAATTATAAGAGACTGATGAAAGAAATTAAAGATGATACAAATAGATGGAGAGATATACCATATTCTTGGATTGGAAGAATCAACATTGTGAAAATGACTCTACTACCCAAAGCAATCTACAGATTCAATGCAATCCCTATCAAACTACCACTGGCATTTTTCACAGAACTAGAGCAAAAAATTTCACAATTTGTATGGAAACACAAAAGACCCCGAATAGCCAAAGCAATCTTGAGAATGAAAAATGCAGCTGGAGGAATCAGGCTCCCTGACTTCAGACTATACTACAAAGCTACAGTAATCAAGACAGTTTGGTACTGGCACAAAAACAGAAACATAGATCAATGGAACAGGATAGAAAGCCCAGAGATAAACCCACGCACATATGGTCACCTTTTCTTTGATAAAGGAAGCAAGCATATACAGTGGAGAAAAGACAGCCTCTTCAGTAAGTGGTGCTGGGAAAACTTGACGGGTACATGTAAAAGTATGAAATTAGAACATTCCCTAACACCATACACAAAAATAAACTCAAAATGGATTCGAGACCTAAATGTAAGATTAGACAGTATAAAACTCTTAGAGGAAAACATAGGCAGAACACTCTATGACATAAATCACAGCAAGATCCTTTTTGACCCAGCTCCTAGAGCAATGGAAATAAAAACAAAAATAAAAATGTTAGACCTAATGAAACTTAAAAGCTTTTGCACAGCAAAGGAAACCATAAACAAGACCAAAAGACAACCCTCAGAATGGGACAAAATATTTGCAAATGAAGCAACTGATAAAGGATTAATCTCCAAGATTTACAAGCAGCTCATGCAGGTCAATAACAAGAAACAAACAACCCAATCCAAAAATGGGCAGAAGACCTAAGTAGACATTTCTCCAAAGAAGATATACAGATTGCCAACAAACACATGAAAGAGTGCTCAACATCATTAATCATTAGAGAAATGCAAATCAAAACTACAATGAGATATCATCTCACACTGGTCAGAATGGCCATCATCAAAAAATCTAGAAACAATAAATGCTGGAGAGGGTGTGGAGGAAAGGGAACCCTCTTGCACTGTTGGTGGGAATGTAAATTGATACAGCCACTATGGAGAACAGTATGGAGGTTCCTGAAAAAACTAAAAATAGAACTATCATATGACCCAGCAATCCCACTACTGGGCATATACCCTGAGAAAACCATAATTCAAAAAGAGTCATGTACCAAAATGTTCATTGCAGCTCTTTTTACAATAGCCAGGACATGGAAGCAACCTAAGTGTCCATCATCGGATGAATGGATAGAGAAGATGTGGCACATATATACAATGGAATATTACTCAGCCATAAAAGGAAACTGAATGAAGTTATTTGTAGTGAGGTGGATGGAGTTAGAGTCTGTCATACAGAGTGAAGTAAGTCAGAAAGAGAAAAACAAATACAGTATGCTAAAACATATATATATGGAATCCAAGGGAAAAAAAAAGAAGGCCATGAAGAACCTAGTGGCAAGACGGGAATAAAGACACAGACCTACTAGAGAATGGACTTGAGGATATGGGGAAGGGGAAGCGTAAGATGTGACAAAGAGAGAGAGTGGTATGGACATATATACACTACCAAACGTAAAATAGCTAGTGGGAAGCAACCGCATAGCACAGGGAGATCAGCTCTGTGCTTTGTGACCACCTAGAGGTGTGGGATAGGCAGGGCAGGAGGGAGGGAGATGCAAGAGGGAAGAGATATGGGAACATATGTATATGTATAATTGATTCACTTTGTTATAAAGCAGAAACTAACACACCATTGTAAAGCAATTATACTCCAATAAAGATGTTAAAAAAAAAAAAAATCCAGCACCACATGGTAGGCTGCAGGCCTCTTGAGTCCTTGGATTAATTTCAAGGGTCTGTAACACCATATGCACACCAAATGTTGTCTGTTGATTGAACAAATAATGCATTGTACACACAAATGCAGTATTTCTATTGAATATTCTATTTTAAATGCATGAGATTCTGTTTTGATAAATAAAAATTCAGGGTGGCATTTTATCAATATGTATTTTATTAATGCATACATACCAAAAGCATAATTTTATTCCAGCAGGATCCATAATTTTTTTAGACCCTGTCAATAAATTTTCACACAAGAAATGGCTAAAAACCATACCTTCAAAGTTAAACATTTTATATCAGGCTCCAACTAATGACAATTCAGTTTCAAATAACCAGATTTGTCAGATCTTATCACTAAATAACTAATCAACCTCAGCCATGTATAACGGCCTAAAGTAAGATACCCAGACCTGGCCCAGAGAACTTTCAACTTTTGACTGAGCTTTTCTTCTTGCACTTAACAAATTTAAAACTCTTCCCTTACAATTCTTTCCTCTTGGTCATATTTACTGTCATATTTAATAGTACTGGCATTCACCCTATAGCTCAGACCTGAGAGGGATCTTGAATTCTCCCATCAAGAATACAATAAAAATTCTTCCAAGAGTCCATCTATCTTCATCCCTGCCACATCTGCTCCATTTTTTGCTTTAATGAGGAGCACTGAAACTCCCTCCTAAATGGACCTTTGCTTCTAGCCTTGCCCCACTCCAATACATACCCCATACTCTGCTAAGATAGTGTTAAAAGTAACCAGATTAGGCTCAAGATGGGAGTCACTCAGGCTAAGCCCCACATTAGCAAACCAAAACTTAACTAAGTTTCTATATTTGACTCTCCCAGAAAAGAAAGTCCTAGAGCAACCAATCAGCATTGCCTGCTCAGCGCAAGTTACCTGACCTGCTCCAAGACTTCCCTTTGCTCCATATAAGGGACATAACTCTGCTTTAGCCCACCAGCAAATGCCTAGTGTAACTTCCTTGTTACTGTTTTCTTCTGCCTACAAAATATTTTGCTTTGTACAGCTCTTCAGAGCTCTTTTCTGTCTCCTAGATTGGAGGCTGTCTGATTCACAAATCACTGAATAAAACCAATAAGATCTTTAAAATTTACTCATGGGGGAGTGAGTAAGGGGGAAAAAATGTACTCAGTTGGATTTTTTAGCTTATAAAATGCAATTTCTATCACCTCATCCACTGTTAAAATCTTTCAACTGATCCCCATTATTTGGTGGATAAAATTCAAATTCATTTTTTTCTGCCCTGCTTTTTTAAACTGTAATAAGAACACTTAACAAGTTCTTTTGACAAATTTTTAGGTGGACAATATAGTATCGGTAACTATAGGCATGATCTCTAAACTTACTCATCTTGTATAACTGAAACTTTATAGGAATTGAATAGCAACTCCCCACTTTCCCTTCCCCCACCATTCTACTCTCTCCTTTTATGAGTTTGACTATATTTTCAATGCCTCATTTATGTGGACTCATATAGTGTTTGTTCTTCAATGACTGACTTCTTTCACTTGGCATAATGTCTTCTAGGTTCCCCATGTTGTTACATATAGCAGGATTTCCTTCTTTTTAAAGCTGAATAATATTCCATTGTATGTATATACCACATTACCTTTATTCATTCATCCATCAATGGACATTTATGTTGTTTCCACATTTTAGCTATTGTGAATAATGCTGCAGTGAACACAATAGTGCAAATACCTCTTTGAGATCATGATTTCAATTCTTTTGGATAGATACCCAGAGGTGGGATTACTAGATTCTACAGACACAGCACACACAAAAAACCTGTTAGAACAAATAAACAAATTCAGTAAAGATGCAGAATACAAAATCAACATATAAAAATCAGTTGTGTTTCTATACACTAACAATGGACTATGTGGAAAAGAAATTAAGAAAGCTAGTTAAAATAGCATTACAAAAATAAAATACCTAGGAATAAAGTTAACTAAGGAGGTGAAACACTTGTACACTAAAAATTATAAATTAGTGATAAAATAAAGAAGACACAAATAAATGCAAGCATATTCCATGCTCATGGATTGTTAAAGTGTCCATACTACTCAAAGTACTTGATCTACAGATTCAGTGAAATCCCTATCAAAATCACAATAGCAGGGAAGGGATCAAGATGGCAGAGGAGAAGGAAACAAGGTTCACCTCCCTCCACAGAAGCATTGAAAATACATCTACAGGTGGAATGATTCACACAGAACAGCTACTGCATTCCAACATAAGACCACAGATGTCCAAAAAGACAAGAAAACCTCCATGTAACTGGGTAGGGCAAAAGGAAAAAGAAAAAGAAAGAATCAGGATGGGACCTGAGCCCCAGGGAGGGAGCTGTGAAGGAGGAAAGCTTCCCACACCTTGAGAAGGCTCCTCACCAGCAGAGAAGCTAGACTGGACATGGGGTGGGGGGGGTTCAGAGCCTAAAAGGGCTGAAAGGGCAGCAACTGGTTTGTGGAAGGCAAAACAGAGAGTAACCTGCACAGAGGTTTGGCACCACCACTCTGTGCTCCCCAACAAAGTGGGGGTCGGGTGCTGAAACTCAGACTCTGAAGCTCAGTCCCAGAGAGAGGACCATGGTTAGGTACAGGAAGAGCCTGAAGAGGTTGGGCTACGGCAACTGGGGGTGTACTAGGAAGCAGCCTGGGCCCACCAGAGAGGCAAGGCACCATTCTTGGGAAGTGCACGAGGAGAGAGGCAGGACCACCAAAAGAATTTCTAATGCTGTGAGCACTCCTGGGCAACAGGACACCTCCTACAGGAGCTCGGGGGGAAGGTGCAAATTGCTGCCGCCATCTTGAGCCCCAG
Source organism: Balaenoptera borealis (assembly GCF_965194805.1). Taxonomy (NCBI): domain Eukaryota; kingdom Metazoa; phylum Chordata; class Mammalia; order Artiodactyla; family Balaenopteridae; genus Balaenoptera; species Balaenoptera borealis. The sequence continues at coordinate 45,554,334 of NC_138861.1, forward strand.
AGACAGGCACAGGCCACTTCTTCCAGACCCGTGAGCAGATGCCAGCCCCTACCCCTCCTGACCCAGAAAGGCGCAGAAAATTCACAAAACTAGGAATTCCACCAGCAGGTCACAGAACCTACCCCCGCTGACCTGGAAGGCTGTGGACAGATCCAGACACTAGGAATTTCACCAGTGGGCCCCAGGACCTGCCCACACTGTCCTGGGAGGGCACAGATAGCTTCTGCTACTAGAAAATCTGTCAGTGCATGCTGGAACCCACCCTGCTGTCCCAGGAGCATGCAGATAGCTCTTGCTACTAGGATATTTGCCAGTGGACAAGCCAAGACCTGCCCCACTGTCCCAGGAGGGTGCGGATTACTGTGCCCACCAGGAAATCTGTCAGTGGGTGCCAGGAGCTGCCCCACCATCCAAGAAGCATGCAGAAACCTCGCACTACTAGGAAATCCACCAGTGGGTGCTGGGACCTGCCTCACTGTCCTGGGAGGCCACAGATAGCTCCCTGTACTAGGAAATCTGCCCAGAGGAGGGGCTGAAATGACAGCTAAGCCCCAGGGGCTGTGTGACTAAGGAAGAAGAGCTGAAATCTCTCCTTGTAACTGTGCACACTGTGGAGTTACACCTTCATTGATGGTTTCCCAAATTCAGCACCTGTGAAACATCTGGAAGGACAACAAGTGCTTTTGCAGCTAGGATGGGTCTGTTAGCAGTTCTGGGCTCTGTGGGCATGTGCACATGGGGGTTGGGTCAGACCAGAGTTTGAGCTGCCTCCATAGATCCCACAGTGGGTCCAGGTGCACAACTACTACAGTCCTGGTACCTGACCTCAGTGGACCTGTTACAGTGACCAGGTGAAAACAATGCCTGAGAGTCACCAGGACCAATTGCCAGCATACCCACAGTTAAGGCAGGACTGAGAGCAGTGCCAACAATAGTATACTTTGTGAGCACACACAGCAGGTGAAAGGGGACACAACAGAGCACATTCACAGGTGAACTGCTCCAGAGGAATACTCAGTGGCTTCTCTCCCAGTGGGAGTGCTCCAATCCCACCTACCTTGCACTACAGTTCAGAATCACAGCTAAGAAACAGATCTGGAGGCCTCTATTCCAACAGCTGGGTAGAAGATCCCACCCCTGACAAGGCAGTGACAACTACAAACAAAGGGGAAGTCCTGCTCAATATCTAGGGCAGGATCTGATCATCACCACAGCAATCAAACGCCCTATCAAGGCGATAAAGGCACAAGCCTTTTGACCAGTCTCAACCAACAGGGGGCAGACAACAGAAGCAAGAGGAACTACGATCCTGCAGCCTGTGGAAAGGAGACGACAAACACAGTAAGTGAGACAAAATGAGACAACAGAGAAATATGTTGTAGAAAAAGGAGCAAGATAAAAAACTACAGGAACAACTAAATGAAGAGGAGATAAGCAATCTATCTGAAAAAGAATTCAGAGTAATGAAAGTAAAGGTAATCCAAGATCTCAGAAACAGAATAGAGACACAGATCAAGAAGATCAAGAAAAGTTTAATAAAGACATAGAAGAACTAAAGAACAAACAAGCAGAGATGAATAAGGTAATAAATTAAATGAAAAATACACTAGAAGGAATCAATAGCAGAATAACTGAGGGAGAAGAATGGATAAGTGACCTGGAACAGAATGGTGGAAATCTCTGCCATGGAACAGTATAAAGAAAAAAGAATGAAAACAATTGAGGAAAGTCTCAGAGACCTCTGGGAGAACATTAAACACACCAACATTCAAATTATAGGAGTCTCAGAAAAAGAAGAAAAAGAGAAAGGGCCTGAGAAAATATTTGAAGACATTATAGTTGAAAACTTCCTTAACATGAGAAAGGAAATAGTCACCCAAGTTCAGGAAGCAAAGAAAGTCCCATACAGGATAAGCTCAAGGAGGAACATGACAAGACACATATTATTCAAACTACCAAAAACTAAATACAAAGAAAAAATATTACAAGGAACTAGGGGAAAGCAACAAATAATGTACAAGGGAATCCACATAAGGTAATCAGCTGATTTCTCAGCAGACACTCTGCAGGCCAGAAGGGAGTAGCAGGATATATTTAAAGTGATGAAAGGAAAAAAATCTGCAACCAAGAATGCTTTACCCAGGAAGGCTCTCATTCCGATTCAGTGGAGAAATCAAAAGCTTTACAGATAAGCAAAAGCTAAGAGAATTCAGCACCACCAAACCAGCTTTACAATAAATGCTACAGGAATTTCTGTAGGCAAGAAACAAAAAAGAAAACGAGAGAGGAAAGGAAGAAAAAAGACCTACAAAAACAAACCTAAAACAATTAAGAAAATGGCAACAGGAACATACATACTGATAATTACCTTAAATGTAATGGATTAAATGCTCCAATCAAAATACATAGACTGGCTGAATGGATACAAAAAGAAGATCCATATAAATGTTATCTACAAGAGACCAGCTTCAGACCTAGGGAGGCATACAGACTGGAAGTAAGGCGATGCAAAAAAATATTCCATGCAGATGGAAATCAAAAGACAGCTGGAGTAACAATACTCATATCAGATAAAATAGACTTTAAAATAAAGACTGTTACAAGAGACAAGGAAGGACACTGCATAATGATCAAAGGATCAATCCAAGAAGAAGATATAATAATTGTAAATATTTATGCACCCAACATAAGAGCACCTCAATACATAAGGCAAATGCTAACAGCCATAAAAGGGGAAATTGACAGTAACACAATAATAGTGGGGGACTTTAACACTCCACTTTCACCAATGGATAGATCATCCAGACAGAAAATTAATAAGGAAACACAAGCCTTAAATGACACATTAGACCAGATAGACTTAATTGATATTTATAAGACATTAAATCTGAATGCAGCAGAATACACTTTCTTTTCAGGTGCACACAGAACATTCTCCAGGATAGATGACATCTTGGGTCACAAATCAAGCCTTGGTAAATTTAAGAAAATTGAAATCATATCAAGTGTCTTTTCCAACCAAAATACTATGAGATTAGAAGTCAATCACAGGGGAAAAAAACTGTAAAAAAACACAAGCACATGGAGGTTAAACAATAGACTACTAAATCACCAATGGATCACTGAAGAAATCAAAGAGGAAATAAAAAAATACCTAGAAAAAGATGACAACAAAAACATGATGACCAAAACCTATGGGATGCAGTAAAAGCAGTTCTAAGAGAGAAGTTTATAGCAATATAATCTTACCTCAAGAAACAAGAAAAATCCCAAATAAACAACCTAATCTTACACCTAAAGCAACTAGAGAAAGAAGAACAAACAAAACCCAAACTTAGTAGAAGGAAAGAAATCATAAAGATCAGAGCAGAAATACATGAAATAGAGATGAAGAAAACAATAGCAAAGATCAATGAAACTAAAAGCTCATTCTTTGAGAAGATATAGAAAATCGATAAACCTTTAGCCAGATTCATTAAGAAAAAAGGGAGAGGGCTTCCCTGGTGGCGCAGTGGTTGAGAATCTGCCTGCCAATGCAGGGGACACGGGTTCGAGCCCTGGTCTGGGAGGATCCCACATACCACGGAGCAACTGGGCCCATGAGCCGCAGCTGCTGAGCCTGTGCGTCTGGAGCCTATGCTCCACAACAAGAGAGGCCACAATGGTGAGAGGCCCGCACACCGCAATGAAGAGTGGACCCCGCTCGCCGCAACTAGAGAAAGCCCTCGCACAGAAGCAAAGACCCAACACAGCCAAAAATAAATAAATTAATTAATTTTAAAAAAAGGTGCTAATCTAATGACTTTAAAAAAAAAAGAAAAAAGGGAGAGTAGTCAAATCAATAAAATTAGAAATGAAAAAGGAGAAGTTACAACTGACATCGCAGAAATACAAAGGATCACAAGAGACTATAACAAAAAACTATATGCCAATAAAATGAACAACCTGGAAGTAATGGACAAATTCTTAGAAACCTTCTAAGACTGAACCAGGAAGAAATAGAAAATATGAACAGATCAGTCACAAGTAATGAAATTGAAACTGTGATTAAAAATCTTCCAACAAACAAAAGTCCAGGATCAGATGGCTTCACAGGCAAATTCTATCGAATATTTAGAGAAGAGCTAACAGCTATCCTTCTCAAAAAATTGCAGAGGACGGAACACTCCCAAGCTCATTCTACTTGACTGCCATCACCCTGATACCCAAACCAGATAAAGATATCACAAAAAAAGAAAATTACACACCTGTATCACTGATGAACATAGATGCAAAAATCCTCAACAACATACTAACAAGCAGAATCCAACAACACATTAAAAGGATCATATACCATCATCAAGTGGGATTTCTCCCAGTAACGCAAGGATTCTTCAACATACACAAATCAATCAATAGGATGCACCATGTTAACAAATTGAAGAACAAAAATCATATGATCACCTCAAAAGATGCAGAAAAAGCTTTTGACAAAATTTCACACCCATTTATGATAAAAAAAAACTCTCCAGAAAGTGGGCATAGTACAGATGAACTGTTTGCAGGGCAGAAATTGAGACACAGATGTAGAGAACAAACGTACAGACACCATGGGGGGAAAGTGGCGGGGGTGTGGGGGTGGGGTGTGATGAATTGGGCAGTTGGGATTGACATGTATACACTGATGGGTATAAAATTGATTACTAATAAGAACCTGCTGTGTAAAAAAATAAATAGGGCTTCACTGGTGGCGCAGTGGTTGAGAATCTGCCTGCTAATGCAGGGGACACGGGTTTGAGCCCTGGTCTGGAAAGATCCCAGGTGCCGCGGAGCAACTAGGCCCGTGAGCCACAACTACTGAGCCTGCGCGTCTGGAGCCTATGCTCCACAACAAGAGAGGCCATGATAGTGAGAGGCCCGCGCACCGCGATGAAGAGTGGCCCCCGCTTGCCGCAACTAGAGAAAGCCCTCGCACAGAAACGAAGACCCAACACAGCCAAAAATAAATGAATAAATAAATAAATAAATTTATTAAATAAATAAATAAATAAATAAATAAATAAATAAATAAATAAATAAAATTTAAAAATTAAAAAAAAAAAGAAAGTGGGCACGGAGGGAAACTACCTTGACATAATAAAGGCAATTTACAACAAAGCCACAGCAAACATCATTCTCAATGGTGAAAAACTGAAAGCATTTCCCCTAAGATCAGGAACAAGACAAGGATGTCCACTCTCACCACTTTTATTCAACATAGTTTTGGAAGTCCTAACCATGGCAATCATAGAAGAAAAAGAAATAAACATAATCCAAATTGGAAATGAAGAAGTAAAACTGTCACTGTTTGCAAATGACATGATACTAAACATAGAAAATCCTAAAAATGCTACCAGAAAACTACTAGAGCTCACCAATGAATTTGGCAAAGTTGCAGGATACAAAATTAATACACAGAAATCTCTTGCATTCCTATACACTAACAAGAAAATGTCAGAAAGAGAAATTAAGGAAACAATCCCATTTACCATCACAACAAAAAGAATAAAATACCTAGGAATAAACCTACCTAAGGAGGCAAAAACCTGTACTCAGAAAACTGCAAGATACTAATGAAAGAAATGAAAGATGACACAAACAGATGGAGATATACACCATGTTCTTGGATTGTAAGAATCAATATTACAAAAATGACTATACTACCCAAAGCAATCTACATATTCAATGCAATCCCTATCAAATTACCAATGGCATTTTTTACAGATTTAGAACAAAAAAAAGTTTGCAATTTGTATGGAGACACAAGAGACCCCAAATAGTCAAAGCAATCTTGAGAAAGAAAAATGGAGCTGGAGGAATAAGGCTCCCTGACTTCAGACTGTATTACAAAGCTACAGTAATCAAAACAGTATGGTACTGGCACAAAAACAGACATATAGATCAATGGAACAGGATAGAAAGCCCAGAGATAAACCCATGCACCTATGATCACTTAATGTATGACAAAGGAGGCAAGAACATACATTGGAGAAAAGACAGTCTCTTGAATAAGTGGTCCTGGGAGAACTGGACAGCTACATGTAAACAAATGAAATTAGAACACTTCCTAACACCATACACAAAAATAAACTCAAAATGGATTAAAGACCTAAATATAAGGTCGGACACTGTAAAATTCTTAGAGGAAAACATAGGCAGAACACACTTTGACATAAATCACAGTTAGATCTTTTATGACCCACCTCCTAGAGTAATGAAAATAAAAACAAAAATAAACAAATGGGATCCAGTGAAACTTAAAAGCTTTTGCACAGCAAAGGAAACCATAAACAACAAAAAAAGACAACCCTCAGAATGGGAGAGAATATTTACAAATGAAACAACTGACAAGGGATTAATCTCCAAAATATACAAACAGCTCATGCAGCTCAATATCAAGAAAACAAATAACCTAATCAAAAAATGAGCAGAAGATCTAAATAGACATTTCTCCAAAGAAGACATACAGATGGTCAAAAAGCATTTCTATTTACCGAAATAGAAAAAGCAATTTTAAAATTCATATAGAAACACAATAGACCCCAAAGAACCAAACCAATCTTGAGAAAAAAGAACAAAGCTGAAGACATATCACACTTCCTGATTTCAAAATATATTACAAAGCTACAGTATATTAAAACAGTATGGTATTGACAAAAGACAAACAGATGGACCAATGGAACAGAATATAGAGTCCAGAAATAAACCCATGCAAATAATAGCAACTGACCTTTCACAAGTGTAAAATCGTAGCATAAAACACAGGGGGAAAGCTTCATAACATTGGCCTAGGCAACAATTTCTTGGATATGACACCAAAATTACAGACAACAAAACAATTTATTTAATATGATATACATGACTTGATAATCTGATCACTAAATACCTTTAAACAACATCTTCTATCCATTTCTTCACAATCTTCCAGCCATTCCAAATTAGGAGTAAGTTTTTTTAATATATGTCATCCTGGTTCATACTTTAGGTTAATGTAGTGGGTTTCATTCCAACAATTATACACCCTACTCCACCTCTCTTACCAGCAGAGTCAATTTTGACTTTCTGGAAATATGTGGTCCAGGAAGGACACTCTTCCCCACTTAAAAGAATAAATTATGATTAATCAACAAACTTTTTCTGTAAAGGGCCAGATACTAAATGTTTTAGGCTTTGTGAGCACAGAGGTTATTTCAAGGATATTATGCAAGTACTTACCTAAAAATAGAAAAAACAAATTTTCAAAACTGTTTATTAACAAAATATAGTCATAATAATTGACTGCACTTTTAATACGGATCCACTAATGAGAGGAACTGAGTTCCTTTTCTGGAACTGATATTATGCCAATGTATTTGCAGCTCCAAAGTTCTTAGCTTTACCAATACCTTCTTTGTCATGAGTCTGCTCTTTTTTTTTTTACTTTCCTTTCTTAAAATGATGGTATTAAGAAGTTACTAAGTCTGGATTGTTCTTATTCAGATATTATGCAATAAGACAACCATCTGCCTGTTACATGCCTTTCTGTGCTTCTCATCTCCGCAAATCATTGCAAGGCTTATATGAAGTCCTTAGCAAGGTTACCAATGTATGCTTTGTCAGGCTAAAAAATATTTTCAGTTGTGCCTAGCATTACCATGAATGATGTTCTCAATACCAATGATAAGCAGCACTCCCTTCCCAACACTGAAAGGCACTTGAGATCAGCAGGTTAGAGTTGGAAGTGGACAACCTGTGGGAGGAGAGTAAGGCACAGTGGCAGCCATTAGAGGGAATGTACTTGTGATTTGCATAATCATCAGGATGCACTTGACACTTCATTGTCCGAACTTGCTGAACTCTAGTGCCAGGTTACAAATGAGATCCGTCTCTACACATTCCCTGAATAATACAAAGGTTTAATATTGACTTCTCTAAAAAAAAAAAATCATTATTTTCCAGATGATATTGACATTAGGGGATATATCATTCTCCACTGCTTAGTGATATTAAAAAGTATTTACACATAAAGTGATTAGAGCAATTAAAAGTTTTAATTTATGTGATTTTAAAAAATATTGTAATATTCAACATTTTAATATTTTATTATTAGAGAGTCACATAAGGAAGGATTTTTTGTGTACAGAACTTTTTCTTTTAGCAGCAGAATTCATTCTCCTGCTCAGAAACTTCCTGTGTTTTCTATTGATTCAGAAGTCTCAATTTGGGATTCAAGTGCCTCTAGAAACTGGCCATTACCTTATTTGAGTTCACTGTTCTTTGCTCCCTACATAACTGTGTGTCCAACTATCTATGGTTAATCTTTAGTGGAATGTCCCACAAGTATTTCAAACTCAACATGTACCAAATTTGACTCTCACTCTCCAAAATTAATTCTTTTTCCTATGGTTATGTCTCAGTGAATAAATCCACTGACCACCCTGTTATCCAAAGGCCGCAAAATAATAATAGCTTAATTGAGAACCAGGGACATTATTTACATTATTTCATTTGAATCTTAATATATATCTGTGAATTTTTATTATCCCAAATATATATATATGAATATTGAGACTTAGCCAGATCAAGAAATTTGCCTCAGAGTTAGAAAATAGAGTAGCTGGGATTTGAATCAGTTTGTCTGACCCTTAAGCCTCTGTTCATAATGGCTGTGCTGAACTAGAATCCTTGAATCACTCTTTCCTTCATTCTCACCAGAAATCAGCTGTCTCTTTACTGTCTTTTCATACTGACTCTCCACAAAGGAGTCAGTGACAATGTCATGGCTGACATTCTAGTCTATTGACCTGAACTATGTATAGACGAGGGGCCATGTGGCACCAGACAGAGGGACAGGTGAGTTACTTCCTAAACACTTTTGATGGCATGTGAGGCAGAACTGTTTCTTAAAATCAAGTGTTTATGTGAAAAGAGAATATCTTTATGATTATAAGAGCTACAATCTGACCTAAATCTGGATCCCAGCTCAACTGCTTATTAGCAGCTATGAGTCTTTGACAAATAACTTAGCTTCAGACCTCAGTTTCTTCATCTGTAAAATATTTAGATCAAATGAAATAATACATGTAAATTACCAAGCACTATAATATCTTCAGTAAGTGCAGGTAGTAAGTGCTCAATAAATATTTGTTAAATGAAAAAATAAATTAAGTGCTTGAGACATCCCTGTATACTTATCATAAATATATTTTTATTTGGGCTAATTTGGGTAGAACTTTTTGTTTCTTGCACTTTAATAATTCCTGACTGTTTGCATTATTTATCACTACATAATAAAATATCCCCAAACATAATGGCTTAAACAAAAATTTGTTATTATTCTATCTCACTATTATTTTTTTTTTTTTTGGTCAGAATATTTGAACAGAGTGCACAAAATGTGGCCCGTCTCTGTTTCATAATGTCTGGGCCCTCAGTTGGGTTGACGCAAAGGCTGGTGGTTGGGACAGCTTAGAGTCGTCTCACTACTTGTTCTATTTGTTCCTTTTGTCTTTATTACAATATGCTTTCCTAATTAATCAGTCTCCCTTTAAACATTATACCACTTCATGTGTAGCATGAAGATCTCGAAATAGTATATTCTCAATCTTTCTCTCCCATCCTTTGTGCTACTGATATAACTTATTTTAATTTTTTGTTGTAAACACAAACTACTTTGCTGTTATTTCTGCTTTAGACTGTCTGTTATTTTTTAGATTTGTTTAAACTAAGAAATACAAACTTATTTTATCTTTATCCTAGTCCAGCCCTCTTACATTTCTTCATGTAGGTCCAAGTTTCTGTTTCATAATATAGTCCTTCTCCTTGAAAGTCATTATTAAACTTTTCTTGTCTAATACTGCTGTAGAATTATACAGAATACTGACTATAGAATTATGGGTTGATATCCTTGTTTTATTCTTCAGTACATTAACAATATCATTTCATTGTCTCATGCTTTCATGGCTTCTCATGAAAATTCAGCAATAATTTTTATTTTTGTTCCTCTGCATGTCATCAAGATTTTCTTTCTGAGTTTTGTTTTCAATAATTTGAATATGATATGCCTGTGTATGTTATGTTTTGCACTGTTTGGTTTGTTTTGTTTTTGTCTTTTGGTGTTTTCCCACTTGTTGTTGAGTTTGGGGATCTACTGTTTGGCATATGTCATTAATTTTAGAAAATTCTCAGCCATTATCTTTTCATTAATTTTAAAAAGATTTCTTCTGCCAAATTCTCTCTCTCTTTTTCTTCTGGAATTCAAACTATGTGTATGTCACACTTCTTGATATTTTCAGGTGCTATAGGTGCTCTATTCTATTTTTGCTCTTTTTCTTCTCTTTGTGCTTAGTTTAGGTAATTTCTATTGGCCTATTTTCAAGTTCACTTATGCCTTCCCTCACAGTGTTGTGTGTACTCATGAACAGAGTGGAGGCATTCTTTATCTTTCTTACTGTTTTTCTCATTTATGCCATTTCCATTTAATCATTTCTTATTGTTCCCATCTCTCTGCTGAAGTTACCCATTTGATTTTGCATGTTGTCTATCATTTCCATTAGAGCCATAAACATATTGATCATAGTAATTTTAAATTTCCTGTTATATAGTTTCAACACCTGTGTCATATCTGAGTTTGGTTCTGATGATTGTTTCTTGGGAGTATGCTTTTCATTATACATGTATGTATATATATGGAAATGGGCACACTTTTCCATCTGCTAGGCCTTTAGTGTAGGAGTTTGAGTAGAAGTTGGGCTAGATTTGAGGCTTGCTGTTACTATGATTAAACCCAAAGTGCCCTTTGATTCCTATAGTGATACGTTTTGTGTAGGATGAGGATTCATTCACCGCATTAGATCTGTGCAGCCCTCAGCTGTAGCTACACTTCAGAAAGGGGCTCTTTGCACACTGTTGTTACCTGAAGCTTGTTGGACTGCTGGTGGTGGCTGTTGTCTGTTCCGAAGCCTCAGCCATAGCAGGAACCAAGTCCCTGGGTGTCAGAAGCATGGTCCACTCCGTTCTTCTGCCCCTTTCCTAGCTGTGTGGGCCCAGAGTATATTCCTGCTCCTCCCGGGAGTGTGTTTTTCCTGTTCCCCTCCTTCAGTGCTCTAGGGTAAAATGGTTTGTTGCCTTCCCTCCCACAGGCATTGGTTCCTTATGAGGAGATGGAGAAAAGGTCAAGTGGCATTTCTTGGCCCTCCTGCAGAGGTGCTATCCCCTCCCCCAGGACTGCATCAAAATCAACACATTCTTCAGGCTCTCTGATCTTTTCTGTGATTACATGGTGGGATTCACAGAGAAAATCCAGCAAGATGGTGTAGACTCCTCCCATTTCTAGAGCTCCCAAGGGTTCGTCACTGTCCTGCCAGTGTGCCCTGGGCCTTCGCCCATTTGTCAACTGTTATAGCTGAGTTGTTCCTGTTGGTGTTCAGCAGCATCTGGTAAGTGAGTGCTTGTGTCTCCTCTCTCCCTGAAGATGCCTGTCTCTCTTTAGTGTTTGGGTAGTTGTTTTGCAACCTCAGTTCTTTAATAGATATAAAAGAGTCATGAATTTGAAGTTATTCTAGCCATTTTTTATAAAGATGGAAGTAATGTTCTGCCCTGCCCTCTACATTCTAGGGAGGATTCTAGAAGTCTTTAATGAGATATTTTACCTTCTTTTTTCAAATACCGAGTCTTCAAGATTGGTGAGCATTTTTCACGTAGAGTGTATCTCAGTTTGGATCACCCCTATTTTGAGTGCACAACAGCCACATTCAGTTAGGGCTTCCATATTGGACAGAGCAGCTCTAAACTTATGGCTACTGAATACTGTGCACATCATAGTCATGATGTGTATATTTTAATACTAATGTTACTGGACTTTGTCCTATGAGCAGTGAAAAGTTTATATTTTGATTTTTTTCATGACTTTTTAAAAATTATTCTTAGTGTTTTCTAAGTGGTCATTCAATCTGAGCATAGAAGTAAGCCAAATGCCGTATTATCTTAATTATATACCTTAACTGCCTTACTTTTTTGTAAACTGAAAGCTATTGGGAGTGTTAATGATAATAGCTGAGATGAAAATTTGTTAAGTTTGGTCAATAGAACATTTTCTAGCACATATTTTGGTACCTATCTTTAAGCCTAGCTGAGTTGCTATATTAACGTATTTTTTGAATGATATGCAAACATCTTCAGCTTCTTCATGCTGAGATCCTTATTATTATTCAACACCAAAATAACAATATTTTAAACCACCAGAAACAAGTTGTAAGATATTATGAATAAACTCATTTGCTTGAATAGCAACACCAAAAATCCTTAAAAAGATTCATGAGTTTTGATTTATGCCAGATGTATAAATAAGAATTTGAATACCTAATGTAGAATTTAAATGGAAATGCTGAGGAAGTCTATAATAACAGAAATATAAGATGTCTTACAGTTTATTTATTTTATTTAATTCATTATTTTCCCAGATAAAATACATTCATTCAGACCATTTATTTTTGTGACATTTGCAACTCTGATCTCAAAACTCCAGTTAAAATAAATCTTTGTTCATTTCACTTCTTGTACTGTAGTGTTTTCTGCCTTCATTTGTTTCACTATGAGACACATTCCGATTGAGACAAATCGTTTCAGGAAATGAGTTCTAAGATTTCTCTCACTCTCTTTCTTTCTCTCCCTCTGCCTGGATATGTTCTAAATTCTGCTGTTCTTGTGATCAATAATGGCATCTTTTTTTTACTTTTCATATTTGCAATGATCCTATAAAGACAAGAACCTGTATGATTATTTCACAAAAAACTATAAATGCAATATAGTTGAAAAATTAATACTTAAAATTTTGAGATACCTGAAGTAAGAGGCTGAAGTAAGTCAAGAGAAAGGGACACAACAGGCTGTAAATGTTCATGCTAATGCTTGTCCATAACATCTCCCCCCCACCAGCCCCCAGTATCTCAGCTAGAAGGTTAATTGATGTGAATTTGCACAAAAGGTTTAGGTTGTTAGTTTGTAATAATGATTAGTTAGCATGATGATATAGTGTGACTAACCCTTTTCTTGTGTTTCCTAGGCCCACCCTACATAAATTTGCATGACTAAACTGTGTTGGTTATAATTTCTTATAGTTTTGGTGGAATGGTACAGGTCTGTTGGATGGGTTTAAAGAAAGACTACTAGGGATTGGAGAAAAAAGTACAATTAACTCTTTTGAGGAATTTTGTTTAAAACCAAGGTCACTGTCCTCCCCCTCCAAAAAATTAGAACATTAGCTATGGGGAAAAATAGAGTCAATAATTTTTTCTAAAAATATGAGATAAAAGGGCATCTTTGAACACTAATGGATGGACCTAGAGTTTGTCATACAGAGTGAAGTAAGTCAGAAAGAGAAAAACAAATACCATATGCTAACACATATATATATAGAATCTAAGAAAAAAAAAAAAAAGGTCATGAAGAACCTAGGGGCAAAACGGGAATAAAGACACAGACCTACTAGAGAATGGACTTGAGGATATGGGGAGGCGGAAGGGTAAGCTGTGACAGAGAGAGTGGCATGGACATATATACACTACCAGATGTAAAACAGATAGCTAGTGGGAAGCAGCCGCATAACACAGGAAGATCAGCTGGGTGCTTTGTGACCACCTAGAGGGGTGGGATAGGGAGGGTGGGAGGGAGGGAGATGCAAGAGGGAAGAGATATGGGAACATATGTATATGTATAACTGATTCACTTTGTTATAAAGCAGAAACTAACACACCATTGTAAAGCAATTATACTCCAATAAAGATGTTAAAAAAAAAAAAAAAACAACTAATGATAATGATCCAGGAGAGAGAGACAGAGAGACAGAGATGATGGAGTACAGTAAGAGGAGAATTACTGAAGAAGTTGAGAGTAGATGGGATAAAGTGGACATGTGGACAAGCTAGCTTGAGGCAGAGCTTGGGTAATATAACCAGGTTAAAAGCAGGGAGACAGAAGATGCTGGTGCAGATGCTGGTATGTGAGTAGGTAGGTGCAGTTTAGAGTTCAGGACTTGTCTTCTGATTGCTTACATTTCCTTAGTGACTCAGGGAAAATGTTATCAGCTAAGAATGAGTATGGGGAGATAAGTATAGGGTGTTGAAAATAAAGGAGAAGGTATGAAATAGACATCTAGAAAAGAAAGAGAGTGAGTGGACAAGGGATGGGTTGTAGTACTATACGTCTTTAGCAATAAAGCCCATATATAATTCAACTCCAAGCCATATAAATTTTAACTCATAAATTTTTCTCAAATTCATCTACTTCTCTCCATTTCCACTGTTACCTTAGTCCAAACAACCACTGCCTCTTGCCTAAACTACTAAGTTGGCTTCCTAGTTGGCTTATACATATTCACTATTGCTCCTCTCTAATCCATTCTTATCACTGCAGCCAGGGGCATCTTTTCAAGTTCAGGTTTATTCATGTTGCCCTCTGTTTAAAACTCTCCAAGACTCCTGTGAATGGAAACAGCCCTTCCTAGGAGAGCTTCACCTCAACTCCTTCCTCCCTCACTTGAAGTGGTTCTGTAACAACAGCTTCTTTTCAGTTCCTCTAAAGAACAATGCTTCATAAATACTACGTGGAAAATCCTTCACTTCTCTCTTCACTTATTTTCTTCCTCTTTTCCTTCATATTTCAGTTGAATCATCATTTTCTCAAGGAAATCGCCCCTGTTCTTTAACTAATTCGTCTTCCTCATTACATGCTTTGACAGTGTCATATGTTTTTCACAGTCATAATTATTTTAAATTTATTTATGGGATTATTTGACTGACTATGTTCCCCGTTAGACTGGGAAGCTCCAAGAGGGTTAGCACTGTGCTTGTTTTTTGTTTTTAATACAGACTATGTTTGCTTTTGCTCACCAGTTTATCCCTAAATACTTAACACAAAATAGACCTCATAAATATTTTTAAAATTAATTTTGACTGAGTAACTCTAATGGATATAAATTATTAAAAATATACTGTGTGTAAAATTCTGAGCTACATTATTTATAAGATTTATTTAATCTTTATACAAACTTGTAAAGTAAGAATTATTATCTAACTTTAAAGTTGAAGATGTTGAGACGGAGATGGAGATGTTAAGTTCTCCAAAGTTGCACAGCTGGTGTGTAAACCAGATAGATCTGACTCCAAAGCACAATTGACCAGTCTCAATTGTGATTTTACCAACTTGCTCATCTACTGCCTGATTTTGTTTCCCCCTTTCAGCCTAAACAGATTTATCTCTTTATTTAAAAAAAAAAAAAAAACCTCCAGCTTTCAAAATATAACTGATTAACTCAAAATAATTTGTTTTATGGGTAAATGCTCAGGAATATACCATTTTCAAAGAAGCATACATCTTCTTAGCAAAAATAAATGGTGTTCTGGGTTCTGTGTGTATACCTGTACACCTGTTTCTGTTTTGGAATATATAAAGGGCAGAAAGTCATTAGTATTAATAGATTTTATTCATTATCACCATATAAAGAAAAAATAGAAAACGATTTATTTTATGTTTTACCTTTGATATTGTAGATAAATCAATAGTAATGCTAACTTTTAAAGTTACGTAACCCTATAGAAAATCTGTGTTTCATATCTAATGTAATTTTGCAGCACTGGTTCGTTACCAATAAGTGAGATTTTCTGCTCTCAATCTGCCTGTCAACTATTTAAAGCAAGAGAACATTAAAGTATAGGCTCAATAATTTATATTCTTAATTTTAACTGACCAAAGCAATAAAATCTTCCTAACCCACTTAACTTGGAAAATACTAATCTTAATGTATTTTTAAAGACTAAGAAGTAAATCTCAAGTCGTTCAGAGAACTTGCTCTCCCCAAGCATGCCATTGTGGGCAGACCTCCTTTCCTTGCACATAGAAACATAATAGAGCCACCTCTTGCAAAAACTGGAACCACCACTAATTACCCCAGGTAGCAGCAGTCAGAATATGTGAGGCTGGTTTCACCACTCGGCTTTATAGCATTGTATTTTCAGTAAGGTGAGTAGTGATTAAGCTGCGTAAATTCCCATTAGAGCCACATATCAGAATCAAAAGATACCCGGGCTGCAAGTCATCTTAAATTCATTAGTGGGGGAAGCAGCAGTAAGTACACTCTTGACCACATTGGGCTGTATTAGATATATTTTGGGGTGAATGAAGCCACAGGGGTATGGCATTAGCTCTAATAATAGGTCTTAGCTAAGTAACCTCAACCCACATTTCCCAAATGATTAACTACTCTTACACAGTCATTTCATAAATGCTCATGACTTATTTCCCACTCACAAAGGGAATGCTGAATCTTCCCCCCTTTGCTTTTGCATGCATACTCATAAATTTATGAAATTTTGTTGACAAGCCATTGCTTCAGATTTGAAAGGGAGGGACCACTGCTTATAGAAAATACAATATTTTGTCAGGGATATGAAAAATATTCCTGAAGGACTACTGACATTCTGTGCCAGGCTGACCACATGTCACCACCCTGTGTTCTTGGTGTCAGTATAAAAGCCAAGGTAAAATACTATCTTCATAAATGTAAGGTTCTAGTGACCTTTAATACTCTCACTAATAAAATCTGTTTGAACAGTTATAATTCGAGTGTCCAGATTTCCCCACTGAAAATCACCTATAGTTGCAAAGGAGACATTTGGGCTGAGTATTAGCCCTTTAAGCTCACACAGATGGTTCTCTGTTCATTTGTAGACCTTGTAAAACACATAATCCAACTAAAGAGACCTAAAGCAACCAAAATCAGTCCTTTATATTCAGAAATTTTTTTTTTAAACTTCTCATGTTGAACCCAAAGCACTTCAATCCTCCTAGTCGGCTTTCAGAGAAAAGAGGCACAAGTCTCTGGTTGATGGTGTGTCTCTGTCTGCTATGCTAGCACAGTCAGCAGTGGTCACTCAGCCATCATTCACAAAGCTGGGAAGGCTGAAAGCAGAGAACTAAGGTGAGATGTGACTTCTCCATTGCCTCATTCTCCCTGTACCTCTTCCAGTTATCTAGCCTGGAACTACTCATGAGCTTTTTAAGTCAAGTGCTAGGGGAGTTATTTCTGAGTCACTATAAAGAGCATAGAAAACCATTTATTCCTGAGCAGAATTTCATCTTCCAATGCTTCTGTAAATAATAACCCATTCAAGATTTTGTTTTGCAAATATAAAAAAATCATTTAGAAATGTGTGGTCAGAGAGAAGTCCTGTTTGACTTGTTTTTTTCTCCCCAGACCTTTCTGTGTACCCTCACTCATCTCTCCTCCAGTAAATGAGCATTCTGTTTAGTCAATCTTATTTGTCTTTGATCTCTGCTTCTGCCACAACAATCCTAGAGTGTTGTTCCATATGTCTCTCACCATAACTTATTTCTCAAATTGAGTTTGAGAGTTTCTGAAAATATTCTAGTTGGCCTAAGAGTATTCTATGGGAATTTTTACTTTTTTTTTTGTATTATAAAATTAAAATAATAAAAAGCATATCAGGATCACTTCATAACATAATACTGCCACAAAATTGATTTGTATTTACTTATACAAATATAGTTGTTCCATGTTAAGACTAACTGATATCACAATGTTCTGTATAAATGAGATCTTCAAAGGAGTTCAAATAGGGAGAAGTAGTGAGAGAATTTGTTCTCACCCATTCTTGGCAGTAAAGACATGTCAAATTAAAAATAAAACAAAACTTGCATTGTGGCAGTCAGGACCAGATTCATGTTGTGAGAGATCCCATATTTGTAGGTAGAAGGAAAGCTAAAGCAGCTCGTTAACAATACATATTAGAGAATGAAGATTATTTTGCTCTTGATTTCTATAGTATTGTTTTATACTTTATAGTCGATAACCTTGGTTTCCCACCATATATCTACCACTACTTCCCTTCCTCTTACAGAACTTGATTATATAGCGATCTGTTCCCCCTGCATGGTTGTGCCAAGTTCCTATTCCTTGTCTCTTTCTTATCTATGTAATACCCAGTACATATACATTCACAAACTACAAATACTGAAATGGCACTTAAAGTTAATTTCGGCCTTCTGGGGCAGGGAGACCTTCAAGATGGCAGAGGAGTAAGACGTGGAGATCACCTTCCTCCTCATAAATACATCAGAAATACATCTACATGTGGAACAACTCCTACAGAACACTTATTGAATGCTGGTAGAAGACCTCACACTTCCCAAAAGGCAAGAAACTCCCCACGTACCTGGGGAGGGCAAAAGAAAAAAGAAAAAACAGAGACAAAAGAATAGGGATGGGACCTGCACCACTGGGAGGGAGCTGTGAAGGAGGAAAAGTTTCCACACACTAGGAAGCCCCTTCACTGGTGGAGACTGGGGGTGGTGAGGGGGAAGCTTCAGAGCCATGGAGGAGAGCACAGCAACAGTGGTGCAGAGGACAAAGTGGACAGATTCCCACACAGAGGATTGGTGCCAACCAGCACTCACCAACCTGAGAGGATTGTCTGCTCACCTGCTGGGGCGGGTGGGGGCTGGGAGCTGAGGCTCTGGTTTCGGAGGTCAGATCCCAGGGAGTGGACTGGGGTTGGCTGTGTGAACAAAAGCTGAAGGGGGCTAGTGTACCACAGCTAGCCAGGAGGGAATCTGGGGAAAAGTCTGGAACTGCCTAAGAGGCAAGAGACCATTGTTTCGGGGTGCGTGAGGAGAGGGGAACCAAAGCTCCGCCTAAACGAGCTCCAGAGATGGGTGCGAGCCGTGGCTATCAGCACGGGCACCAGAGACGGGCATGAAACACCAAGGCTGCTGCTGCAGCCACCGAGAAGCCTGTGTGCAAGCAGAGGTCACTATCCACACCTCCCCTCCTGGGGGCCTGTGCAGCCTGCCCCTGCCAGGGTCCCGTGATCCAGGGACAACTTCCCCAGGAGAACACACGGCCCACCTCAGGCTGTTGCAACGTCACATTGGCCTCTCCACTGCAGGCTCGCCCCGCGTTCTGTACCCCTCCCTCCCCCCTGGCCTGAGTGAGCCAGAGCCCCCTAATCAGCTGCTATTTTAACCCCATCCAGTCTGAGTGAAGAACAGACTATACTACCCAAAGCAATCTACAGATTCAATGCAATCCCTATCAAAGTACCAATGGCATTTTTCACATAACTAGAACAAAAATTTTCACAATTTCTATGGAAACACAAAAGACCCCGAATAGCCAAAGCAATCTTGACAAAGAAAAACAGAGCTGGAGGAATCAGGCTCCCAGACTTCAGACTATACTACAAAGCTACAGTAATCAAAATAGTATGGTACTGGCACAAAAACAGAAATATAGATCAATGGAACAGGATAGAAAGCCCAGAGATAAACCTACGCACATATGGTCACCTTAATTTTGATAAAAGAGGCAAGAATATACAATAGAGAAAAGACAGCCTCTTCAATAAGTGGTGCTGGGAAAACTGGACAGCTACATGTAAAAGAATGAAATTAGGACACTTCCTAACACCATACACAAAAATAAACTCAAAATGGATTAAAGACCTAAGTGTAAGGCCAGACACTATCAAACTCTTAGAGGAAAACATAGGCAGAACACTCTATGACATAAATCACAACAAGATCCTTTTTAACCAACTCCTAGAGTAATGGAAATAAAAACAAAAATAAACAAATGGGACCTAATGAAACTTAAAAGCTTTTGCACAGCAAAGGAAACCATAAGCAAGATGAAAAGACAACCCTCAGAATGGGAGAAAATATTTGCAAACGAATCAATGGACAAAGGATTAATGTCCTAAATATATAAACAGCTCATGCAGCTCAATATTAAAAAAACAAACAACCCAATCCAAAAATGGGCAGACCTAAATAGACATTTCTCCAAAGAGGACATACAGATGGCCTAGAAGCACATGAAAAGCTCCTCAACATCACTAATTATTAGAGAAATACAAATCAGAACTACAATGAGGTATCATCTCACACCAGTTAGAATGGGCATCATCAGAAAATCTACAAACAACAAATGCTGGAGAGGGTGTGGAGAAAAGGGAACTCTCTTGCACTCTTGGTGGGAATGTAAATTGATACAGCCACTATGGAGAACAGTATGGAGGTTCCTTAAAAAACTAAAAATAGAATTACCATATGATCCAGCAATCCTACTACTGGGCATATACCCTGAGAAAACCATAATTCAAAAAGAAAATGCACCCCAATGTTCATTGCAGCACTATTTACAGTAACCAGGTCACGGAAGCAACCTAAATGCCCATTGACAGATGAATGGATAAAGAAGATGTGGTACATATATACAATGGAATATTACTCAGCCGTAAAAAAGGAACGAAATTGGGTCATTTGTGGAGACGTGGATGGATCTGGAGACTGTCATACAGAGTGAAGTAAGTCAGAAAGAGAAAAACAAATATCGTATATTAACACATATATGTGGAACCTGAAAAATGGTACAGATGCACCAGTCTGCAGGGCAGAAATTGAGAGACAGATGTAGAGAACAAACGTATGGACACCAAGGGAGGAAAGTGTTGGTGGGGGTTGGGGGGTGTGTGATGAATTGGGTGATTGAGATTGACATGTATACACTGATGTGTATAAATTTGATGACTAATAAGAACCTGCTGTATAAAAAATAAATAAAATACAATTCAAAAATTCAAAAAAACCAACAAACAAACTAAAAATAAAACTACTATATGACCCAGCAATCCTACTACTGGGCATATACCCTGAGAAAACTATAATTCAAAAAGAGTCAGGTACCAAAATATTCACTGCAGCTCTATTTACAATAGGCAGGACATGGAAGCAACCTAAGTGTCCATTGACAGATGAATAAATTGCTGATAAAAGTTAATATTTACCCTTCCATTTCTTTTCAAAATATTTGATAGACCATGATATACTCTTTTTTTAAGTTTTATTGAAGTATAGTTGATTTATAATTTTGTGTTAATTTCTTCTGTACAGCAAAGTGAAAGTTATACATATAAATATACATATATATATTCTTTTTCATATTCTTTTCCTTTATGGTTTGTCACAGGATACTGACTATAGCTCCCTGTGCCATACAGTAGGACCCTGTTGTTTATCCATCCTATATATAATAGTTTACCTCTGCTAACCCCAAACTCCCAATCCTTCCCTCCCCTACCCCCCAACCTTGGCAACCACAAGTCTGTTCTATCTGTGAATCTGTTTTTGTTTCATAGATATGTTGATTTGCATCATATTTTAGATTCCACATATAAATGATATCATATGGTGTTTATCTTTCTCTTTCTGACTTGCTTCACTTAGTATGATAATCTCTAGGTCCATCTATGTTGCGGCAAATGGCATGATTTCATTCTTTTTGATAGCTGAGTAATATTCCATTATATATATATACCACATCTTCTTTAGACCATGATATACTCTTAGTTTTTAAGATCTTAGAGTTCATTTTAACTATGGAATTGCATATGAAATTTTTTTAAAGTTGTTTTTAATAGGCTGGCTATTAAAAACAACTTAAATATTATGATCCACAAAAAGAGCTACACTCACCTTTATTCTCCAAGAGACACATTAGACAATTTTGTTCTTTACACTAAACCTTCATCTAGAAAAGATTTAAAGTGGCTTATAGAAATGTATGAGTTTTACAAGGAAAGATCAAATAATTGAAAGAGTTAGAGGTGAAGGAAACTTCTATTGAAAGAAATAAAAGTGAAGGGTAAAGTTTCAACTCAAATATTTATGACATAAGGTCTAATCAAATTGCTAAAGTGGGGATCTCCCTGGTGGTCCAGTGGGTAAGAATCCGTGCTCCCAATACAGGGGACCCAGGTCTGAACCCTGGTCAGGGAACTAGATCCCACATGCATGCCGCAACTAAAGATCCCACGTGCTGCAACTAAGACCCAGTGCAGCCTAAATAAATAAATAAATACTGTAAAAAAAAAAAAGGAAAAAATACAGGAAGATGGCGGAAGAGTAAGACGCGGAGATCACCTTCCTTCCCACAGATACAGTAGAAATACATCTACACTTGGAACTGCTCCCACAGAACACCCACTGAACACTGGCAGAAAACGTCAGACCTCCCAAAAGGCAAGAAACTCCCCACGTACTTGGGTAGGGCAAAAGAAAAAAGAAATAACAGAGACAAAGGAATAGGGACAGGACCTGCACCAGTGGGGGGGAGCCGTGAAGGAGGAAAGGTTTCCACGCACTAGGAAGCCCCTTCATGGGTGGAGACTGCAGGTAGCAGAGGGGGGAAGCTTCGGAGCCACGGGGGAGAGCGCAGCAACAGGGGTGCAGAGGGCAAAGCGGAGAGATTCCCGCACAGAGGATTGGTGCCGACCAGCACTCACCAGCCCGAGAGGCTTGTCTGCTCACCCGCCGGGGCGGGCGGGGCTGGGACCTGAGGCTCGGGCTTCGGTTGGATCGCAGGGAGAGGACTGGGGTTGGCTGCGTGAACACAGCCTGAAGGGGTTAATGCACCACAGCTAGCCGGGAGGGAGTCCGGAAAAAGTCTGCAGCTGCCGAAGAGGCAAGAGACTTTTTCTTCCCTCTTTGTTTCCTGGTGCGCGAGGAGAGGGGATTCAAAGCGCCGCCTAAATGAGCTCCAGAGACGGGCGTGAGCCGCGGCTATCAGCGCAGATCCCAGAGGCGGGCTCGAGCCGCGGCTATCAGCGCGGATCCCACAGCAACAGAGGCGCAGAGGGAAAAACGGAGAGATCTCCGCACAGAGGCTCAGCGCCGAGCAGCACTCAGCAGCCCAAGAGGCTCATCTGCTCACCCGCCGGGGCGGGCGGGGCTGGGAGCTGAGACTCGGGCTTTGGTCGGATCACAGGGAGAGGACTGGGGCTGGCGGTGTGAACACAGCCTGAAGTGGTTAGCGCACCACAGCTGGCTGGGAGGGAGTCCAGGAAAAAGTCTGCAGCTGCCGGAGAGGCAAGAGACTTTTTCTTGCCTCTTTGTTTCACGGCGCGCAAGGAGAGGGGATTCAGAGCACCGCCAAAACGAGCTCCAGAGATGGGCGCGAGCCACGGGGATCAACGCGGACCCCAGAAATGGGCATGAGACTCTAAGGCTGCTGCAGCCGCCATCAAAAAGCCTGTGTGAGAGCACAGGTCACTCTCCACACCATCCCTCCCGGGAGCCGGTGCAGCCTGCCACTGCCAGGGTCCCGTGATCTGGGGACAACTTCCCCGGGAGAACGCACAGCACGGCACGCCTAAGGCTGCTGCAACGTCACGACGCCTCTGCCATCGCAGGCTCGCCCCGCCTCCTCTGTACCCCTCCCTCACCCCGGCCTGAGTGAGCCAGAGCCCCCGAAGCAGCTGCTCCTTTAACCCCGTCCTGTCTGGGCGGGGAACAGACACCCGCAGGTAACCTACATGCAGAGGCGGGTCCAAATCCAAAGCTGAACCCCGGGAGCTGTGCGAACAAAGAAGAGAAAGGGAAATCTCTCCCAGCAGCCTCAGAAGCAGTGGATTAAAACTACACAAACAACTTAATGTGCCTGCATCTGTTGAATACCTGAATAGACAACGAATCATCCCAAATTCAGGAGGTGGACTTTGGGAGCAGGATATATTAATTTTTCCCCTTTTCCTATTTTTGTGAGTGTATATGTATATGCTTCTGGGTGAGAGTTTGTCTGTATAGCTTTGCTTTATAATAGCTTTATTTTACTTCACTATATTATAGCCTCTTTCTTTCTTTCTTTCTATTTTTTCTCCCTTTTACTCTGAGCCATGTGGATGAAAGGCTCTTGGTGCTTCAGCCAGGCATCAGGGCTGTGCCTCTGAGGTGGGAGACCCAACCTCAGGACACTGGTCCACAAGAGACCTCCCAGCTCCAGGTAATACCAAACGGCAAAAATCTCTCAGAGATCTCCATCTCAACATCAAGACCCAGCTTCACTCAACGACCAGCAAGCTACAGTGCTGGACACCCTATGCCAAACAACTAGCAAGACAGGAACACAGCCACTTCCATTAGCAGAGATGCTGCCGAAAATCATAATAAGGCCACAGACACCCCAAAATACACCACCAGACGTGGACGTGCCCACCAGAAAGACAAGATCCAGCCTCATCCACCAGAACACAGGCACTAGTTCCCTCCACCAGGAAGCCTACACAACCCACTGAACCAACCTTAGCCACTGGGGACAGATACCAAAAACAACGGGAACTACGAACCTGCAGCCTGTGAAAAGGAGACCCCAAACACAGTAAGATAAGCAAAATGAGATGACAGAAAAACACACAGCAGATGAAGGAGCAGGGTCAAAACACACCAGACCTAACAAATGAAGAGGAAATAGGTAGTCTACCTGAAAAAGAATTCAGAATAGTGATAGTAAGGATGATCCAAAATCTGGGAAATAGAATAGACAAAATGCAAGAAACATTTAACAAGGACGTAGAAGAACTAAAGAGGAACAAAGCAATGATGAAAAACACAATTAATGAATTTAAAAATACTCTAGATGGGATCAATAGCAGAATAACTGAGGCAGAAGAAAGGATAAGTGACCTGGAAGATAAAATGGTGGAAATAACTACTGCAGAGCAGGATAAAGAAAAAAGAATGAAAATAACTGAGGACAGTCTCAGAGACCTCTGGGACAACATTAAAAGCACCAACATTCGAATTATAGGGGTCCCAGAAGAAGAAGAGAAAAAGAAAGGGACTGAGAAAATATTTGAAGAGATTATAGTTGAAAACTTCCCTAATATGGGAAAGGAAATAGTTAACCAAGTCCTGGAAGCACAGAGAGTCCCATACAGGATAAACCCAAGGAGAAACACGCCAAGACACATATTAATCAAACTGTCAAAAATTAAATACAAAGAAAACATATTAAAAGCAGCAAGGGAAAAACAAAAAATAACACATAAGGGAATCCCCATAAGGTTAACATATGCTCTTTCAGCAGAAACTCTGCAAGCCAGAAGGGAGTGGCAGGATATACTTAAAGTGATGAAGGAGAAAAACCTACAACCAAGGTTAATCTACCCAGCAAGGATCTCATTCAGATTTGATGGAGAAATTAAAACCTTTACAGACAAGCAAAAGCTGAGAGAGTTCAGCACCACCAAACCAGCTTTACAACAAATGCTAAAGGAACTTCTCTAGGCAAGAAACACAAGAGAAGGAAAACACCTACAATAACAAACCCAAAATATTTAAGAAAATGGGAATAGGAACATACATTTCGATAATTACCTTAAGTGTAAATGGATTAAAGGCTCCCACCAAAAGACACAGACTGGCTGAATGGATACAAAAACAAGACCCATATATATGCTGTCTACAAGAGACCCGCTTCAGACCTAGAGACACATACAGACTGAAAGTGAGGGGATGGAAAAAGATATTCTATGCAAATGGAAATCAAAAGAAAGCTGGAGTAGCAATTCTCATATCACACAAAATAGACTTTAAAATAAAGACTATTACAAGAGACAAGGAAGGACACTATATAATGATCAAGGGATCGATCCAAGAGGAAGGTATAACAATTGTAAATATTTATGCACCCAACATAGGAGCACGTCAATACATAAGGCAAATACTAACAGCCATAAAAGGGGAAATCGACAGCAACACAATCATAGTAGGGGACTTTAACACCCCACTTTCACCAATGGATAGATCATCCAAAATGAAAATAAATAAGGAAACACAAGCTTTAAATGATACATTAAACAAGATGGACTTAATCGATATTTATAGGACATTCCACCCAAAAACAACAGAATACACATTTTTCTCAAGTGCTCATGGAACATTCTCCAGGATAGATCATATCTTGGGTCACAAATCAAGCCTTGGTAAATTTAAGAAAATTGAAATCGTATCAAGTATCTTTTCCGACCACAACGCTATGAGACTAGATATCAATTACAGGAAAAGATCTGTAAAAAATACAAACACAGGGAGGCTACACAATACACTACTTAATAAAGAAGTGATCACTGAAGAAATCAAAGGGGAAATCAAAAAATACCTAGAAACAAATGACACTGGAGATACGACAACTCAAAACCTATGGGACGCAGCAAAAGCAGTGCTAAGAGGGAAGTTTATAGCAATACAAGCCTACCTCAAGAAACAGGAAACATCTCGAATAAACAACCTAAACTTGCACCTAAAGCAATTAGAGAAAGAAGAGCAAAAAAACCCCAAAGCTAGCAGAAATAAATCGTAAAGATTAGGTCAGAAATAAATGAAAAAGAAATGAAGGAAACAATAGCAAAAATCAATGAAACTAAAAGCTAGTTCTTCGAGAAGATAAACAAAATTGATAAACCATTAGCCAGACTCATCAAGAGAAAAAGGGAGAAGACTCAAATCAATAGAATTAGAAATGAAAAAGGAGAAGTAACCACCGACACTGGAGAAATACAAAAGATCATGAGAGATTACTACAAGCAACTCTATGCCAATAAAATGGACAACCTGGAAGAAATGGACAGATTCTTAGAAATGCACAACCTGCCGAGACTGAACCAGGAAGAAATAGAAAATATGAACAGACCAATCACAAGCACTGAAATTGAAACTGTGATTAAAAACCTTCCAACAAACAAAAGCCCAGGACCAGATGGCTTCACAGGTGAATTCTATCAAACATTTAGAGAAGAGTTAACACCTGTCCTTCTCAAACTCTTCCAAAATATTGCAGAGGAAGGAACACTCCCCAACTCATTCTACGAGGCCACCATCACCCTGATACCAAAACCAGACAAAGATGTCACAAAGAAAGAAAACTACAGGCCAATATCACTGATGAACATAGATGCAAAAATCCTCAACAAAATACTAGCAAACAGAATCCAACAGCACATTAAAAGGATCATACACCATGATCAAGTGGGGTTTATCCCAGGAATGCAAGGATTCTTCAATATACGCAAATCAATCAATGTGATACACCATATTAACAAATTGAAGGAGAAAATCCATATGATCAACTCAATAGATGCAGAGAAAGCTTTTGACAAAATTCAACACCCATTTATGATAAAAGCCCTGCAGAAAGTAGGCATAGAGGGAACTTTCCTCAACATAATTAGGGCCATATATGACAAACCCACAGCCAACATTGTCCTCAATGGTGAAAAACTGAAACCATTTCCACTAAGATCAGGAACAAGACAAGGTTGCCCACTCTCACCACTATTATTCAACATAGCTTTGGAAGTGTTAGCCACAGCAATCAGAGAAGACAAAGAAATAAAAGGAATCCAAATCGGAAAAGAAGAAGTAAAGCTGTCACTGTTTGCAGATGACATGATACTATACATAGAGAATCCTAAAGATGCTACCAGAAAACTCCTAGAGCTAATCAATGAATTTGGTAAAGTAGCAGGATACAAAATTAATGCATAGAAACCTCTTGCTTTTCTATACACTAATGACGAAAAATCTGAAAGTGAAATTAAGAAAACACTCCCGTTTACCATTGCAACAAAAAGAATAAAATATCTAGGAATAAACCTACCTAAGGAGACAAAACACCTGTATGCAGAAAATTATAAGACACTGATGAAAGAAATTAAAGATGATACAAATAGATGGAGAGATATACCATGTTCTTGGATTGGAAAAATCAACATTGTGAAAATGACTCTACTACCCAAAGCAATCTACAGATTCAGTGCAATCCCTATCAAACTACCACTGGCAGTTTTCACAGAACTAGAACCAAAAATTTCACAATTGTATGGAAACACAAAAGACCCCGAATAGCCAAAGCAATCTTGAGAACGAAAAATGGAGCTGGGGGAATCAGGCTCCCTGACTTCAGACTATATTACAAAGCTACAGTAATCAAGACAGTTTGGTACTGGCACAAAAACAGAAATATAGATCAATGGAACAGGATAGAAAGCCCAGAGCTAAACCCACGCACATATGGTCACCTTATCTTTGATAAAAGAGGCAAGCATATACAGTGGAGAAAAGACAGCCTCTTCCATAATTGGTGCTGGGAAAATTGGACAGATACATGTAAAAGTATGAAATTAGAACACTCCCTGACACCATGCACAAAAATAAACTCAAAAAGGATTAAAGACCTAAGTGTAAAGCCAGACACTATAAAACTCTTAGAGGAAAACATAGGCAAAACACTCTATGACATACATCACAGCAAGATTCTTTTTGACCCAGCTCCTAGAGAAATGGAAATAAGAACACAAATAAACAAATGGGACCTAATGAAACTTAAAAGCTTTTGCACAGCAAAGGAAACCATAAACAAGACCAAAAGACAACCATCAGAATGGGAGAAAATATTTGCAAATGAAGCAACTGACAAAGGATTAATCTCCAAGATTTACAAGCAGCCCATGCAGCTCAGTAACAAAAAAACGAACAACCCAATCCAAAAATGGGCAGAAGACCTAAATAGACATTTCTCCAAAGAAGATATACAGATTGCCAACAGACACATGAAAGAATGCTCAACATCATTAATCATTAGAGAAATGCAAATCAAAACTACAATGAGGTATCATCTCACACCGATCAGAATGGCCATCATCAAAAAATCTAGAAACAATAAATGCTGGAGAGGGTGTGGAGGAAAGGGAACACTCTTGCACTGTTGGTGGGAATGTAAATTGATACAGCCACTATGGAGAACAGTATGGAGGTTCCTGAAAAAACTACAAATAGAACTACCATACGACCCAGCAATCCCACTACTGGGCATATACCCTGAGAAAACCATAGGTCAAAAAGAGTCTTGTACCAAAATGTTCATTGCAGCTCTATTTACAATAGCCAGGACATGGAAGCAACCTAAATGTCCATCGACAGATGAATGGATAAAGAAGATGTGGCACATATATACGATGGAATATTACTCAGCCATAAAAAGAAATGAAATGGAGGTATTTGTAATGAGGTGGATGGAGTTAGAGTCTGTCATACAGAGTGAAGTAAGTCAGAAAGAGAAAAACAAATACAGTATGCTAACACATATATATGTAATATAAGGGAAAAAAAAAAAAGAGGCCATGAAGAACCTAGTGGCAAGATGGCAATAAAGACACAGACCTACTAGAGAATGGACTTGAGGATATGGGGAGGGGGAGGGGTGAGATATGACAGGGTTAGAGAGTGTCATGGACATATATACACTACCAAATGTAAAATAGGTAGCTAGTGGGAAGCAGCCGCATAGCACAGGGAGATCAGCTCAGTGCTTTGTGACCACCTAGAGTCGTGGGATGGGGAGGGTGGGAGGGAGGGAGATGCAAGAGGGAAGAGATATGGGAACATATGTATATGTATAACTGATTCACTTTGTTATAAAGCAGAAACTGGCACACCATTGTAAGGCAATTATACTTCAATAAAGATGTTTTTAAAAAAAACAAAAACAAAAACAAAAGGAAAGGGCAAAGGGATGTTATCTTTAAAAAAAAATTGTTGTGTATAGAGAATCCTTTTTAAGTTTAGTTAGTGGGGTTAAATGGTATGTATTATAAAACCAAAATCCATTCATAACATTCTTTTTCAATAAAACATTAGGAAGATAAAACTCTATATTAGATTTTTTTAACTTATTGATATTTAAATAAAGAGCATCAAGTTCCATAAGAATAATGAAGAGACTCACGCTGTTTCTCTTCTAATCCTCATATAAAAGTTGGTATGGAAATGGTGACATGAGACTCTAGAGAGAGAAAATGGTCTACTGAGTTCTATCTCACTTTGCAGCTTCACCGTCGAACACTGTTTAGCATCTGTTGGTAACTCAATAAATATTTACCTAATGAATAAGTATAGAAATCAATGAATGAAGGAAGAGGAATGAAAAAAAGATATGACGTTGGAGATCCTTATGACTTCTTTTGTTGTTGTTTTTGTTTCTGTTTTGTTGCCCTAGTGCTTAATGAGATTCAGGGAAATACAAGTGGGTAGAATCTTAACTCCTACTACTGCAAGGTCTCTTTAAACAAAGTCAAATCTGTACTTTAGAATGCATTACTTGTATCACCATACTACTGGTTTCAAATTCTGGATCACATACGAATATATTCAGCAACATATATAAAATAAAATCACGTTTAAAGTGGCTGAACAAAATAGAGGGTTTTTTTTTTTTTCTCTTTTACACACCTGGGAGTTTGAAATTTGGTAATCCATTAAGGTCACAGTCTCATTAGCATCCCAGGCTTGCTCTTGTCCTCATAGTTGCAAGATATCTCTTTTCCCCATTCCTCTGGCATCACATCCATTTCCCAGAAGTAAGGAAGAAAGGCATGAGCTGGCTAAGTCTGTACCTGTTTTACAGTCTTCCTAGAAGCCCCACCATGTATTGTTAGCCAGAACTGTGTCAAAAGCTACCTCTATATACAAAGGAAAATGGAAAATGTAGTTTTTAAATGTTCAGATTACCGTCTGAAGAAAAACAATATTGTTGATAGGAAATAAAGGGAGATTGGATACTGTGTAGTAAATTGAACATAGTGCTCTGTTGGGTATATACTTCACTCTCTGGCAGGGCGATATAGTATCATATATGCTTGTTACTTGACCAAGTATTTATGATTCCCCTACAAGACACATTGTCAGGATAGTGCTTCCACACCACCTTGAAAATAGGTGGGGCCATTTTTCTTGGTTTGGCCAATAGAATTGAGAGAAATGATATGTGTCATTTCATAGGGAAAACAAAGATCTGGTGTGCATTTGCTATCTGCTACAGAACTGGTAATGTTCTAGATGGTAGCTGCTTCACCAGCCTGGACCCCTGTGTGATTACAAAGAGCAGAGTTCCTTAGCTGATCATGATAGGCAAGGAGTATGCAGTTTGTGTGTGGCATCAAGCCACAGCAATTCAGAAGTTACTTTTTACTATCACGTGATCTAGCCTACCATGACAGTTGTTTTCTAGCACTAGATCCTAGAGAGTATCTGGTCATTTCTATTTCTTTATCAATCTTTACATCATTTTCTCCTTGTATGTCATTTTTCCCTTTCTTCTCCTTCCTTTCACTGATCTCTCCACACAGAACCCCATCATCTCTTTCCAAGTGAGTAGCACTTCTGAATACCATCTAGCTTGATTATTGTCACTGAGATAGAAAGAGCTACTTCCTCTGAGCTATAATATAAGACAGCATAACTTACCGTGGTTCTATCTTCCTCTCCTTAGAACATCTTAAAGCAGTAAGCCTTGACAAGCCAAGTGCCCTGTCCAGCATCTCAAATGATCTTATTTTTCCACTTTTCCTTCCAAATTGTGGATAAGATTGAAGATTAGTACAAAAAGAAGTCTCTTCCAGGTAATTTTGTTGCATGATTAAACCTGATCATAGCTCAGCAAGAAAATAATGGTTTTAATTTAAATTTCTATGGTAGCAGCCAAGAATGCAAAGAATAAATAGGAAAGTGGATGCCAGATCACAAGACATAAGTTTTCAAATGTAATTGAAATGACATAAAAGATCATATTTCTTGAAGCTTCACACATTCTACTTAGAGTAGGCTTTATTGGCTATATATTGCTCTATTTAGATATCATGAATATGGTATGTTTTTAAAGTCGAGACAAGTAATATCTTCCACTGGTTTTTATGATGATTACATCCTACAGAGATGATAGAAATATCTAAATATGTCCCGCTTTAGAAGTAAGGTATTGTGTAGTAATTAGGTCACAATGATCAGATTTATAATGAGTATATTAAGTGCACATTAATAGTAGAGAATAGGCAAGACTGTTAGAGCTTAGAACTCATTTTTGAAAGTTTAATTATGCTAACTAGGGAGTGTTATGGAATGAAGGTTAAAAATTGTATTCCTACCACTCTTTAATGGTTTAGGGGTCTTTTTAATGAAACATATTCTTCCCTCTGTCTTAGGCACTTCTCCATTGATATTCAGGGAGGTACATTCATTTACTCAAGAAAAAATAATACCCTTAAATTCTGGGTTAATCACCCTTACCAAAAATATGCATAGTTATATTAGAAATAATCAGAAATTGTACCTTTTGTAGTAGGCACTAGTTATTTTTGTTTGTTTGTTTGTTTGTTTTCTAAATGTCCATTTTTACTCTGAAGCTGCTCCTCCTACATCCCATATGGTTCTTCTGTGATGGTCAATCCCTGTGCTCAAGGGACAATTTATCATTAGTTATGGATTTTTGGATTTGATTTGCTAATTTTTAAAAAGTACTTTTTTGTCTATTTGCATGAGGCCTATTGATCTGTAATATTCTTCTGATTTTTAATAATGTCTGTCAGATTTTAGTATTAATGTTATATTGGCCTCATAAAATGAGCTGGGCATTTATTCTACTTGCTCTAAATCATTTGTGCAAGATTAGTGCTACTTCCTCCTTGAATATTTTTATATAATTCACCAGTGAAACCATATGGGCCAGCAGTTTCCTTTTCAAAGGGTTTTGTTTTAAAAAAATTAATTTCTGTAATAGATATAGATATACTTCTTCCTATGTTGATTTGGTAAGTTGTATTTTCCAAAAATTTGTCTGTTTTTTTTT
Source organism: Balaenoptera borealis (assembly GCF_965194805.1). Lineage (NCBI taxonomy): Eukaryota > Metazoa > Chordata > Mammalia > Artiodactyla > Balaenopteridae > Balaenoptera > Balaenoptera borealis. The sequence goes on from NC_138861.1 coordinate 45,586,861, forward strand.
TTAAGTTGTCAAATTTGTTTGCATAAACTTTTTCATAGTATTATTTTATTATCCTTTTAATGTCTTTGTTGATAAGCATACCATCCTAAGACTTCTACTAAAGATTCATTACTTTTTAAATTTTTAGACTTAAATAGTGCTATCCTGTAGACTATGATCTCTACTCCTCCTCTTTTCTCCTTTTATGAGCTACCTAAAAAATTTCTGATCTAATGCCATAATTTCAATAACCCTTCATAGCAACAGTATCTAAGCCTGATGGCACATGAGAAATACCTATCTGCTTTTTTTAAAATGCTGCATTCTGCACTTCTCTCCAAACTAACTAATGTCTGGGAAAGGCCAGGCATTAGTGTGCCCAGCATCTCCTCTAACGGCTCTAACAGGCAGCTGTGGTTGGGAATCACTGCTTTAAATATTCAAGATCCTGAACTCAAACCTCTGCTAAATATGTGTCTGAGAACCTGAAGTCAATTTTTTTCAACTGCCTAGTAGGTTGTTTGAGAAACCTGAGTTCATTGCCTTCATCGCTGAAACTTGCTCTTCCTTCTGTATTTCTGTTTTTTTCTTTATAAACCAACACAGTTGAGGCAAATTTACATTAAAAATACACCATGTTTAGTGTAGAAACTAAATTATTTTGAAAAATACATACACAGTATGTAACTACCACCCTACTCAAGATATCCCTTCCTATCATCCCAAAGAAGTCCCTCCTGTTCCTTTACTTTCATTTGTCCTATTCCCAGCTGTAGAGACCACTGATCTGGTTTCTGCTAAATGCAGATTAGTTTTGTCAATTCTAGAATTTCATTTTGATGAAGTCATACAGAGTGTCCAATTTTGTTTCTGGATTCTTTCCTCTCAGTATACTGTTTTTTGAGATATAAGATGCATCCATATTATTGTGTATATCAATAGGTTGTTCCTTTTCATTGATACATAGTAATCCACTGTATGAGGATAACCTGTTTGGTTTATCTATTAACTAGTAAAAAAAATCTGAGTTATTTAGAGTTGTGAGCTACTATATCTCAAGCTACTTATCTTGCAGCAATAATGAAGCTTTTATAACTGTGATCTTGGACTTCTGAAAGTCAGACTGCCATATATCCAAACAAATTGCAAATCCTGAATTCTTTTTACAATCTCAAATTAGTGAAAACAAACACAAGGACTTGGGAAACAAGTAAAATAAAGATTGGGCCTTGGAAAGAGTCAATGAAATAGGATTGTCAGAACTCTAGACCTTCTCCCTCACTTGCTGCTTTGGCTGCTCTTCTTCCTACCATAATCAACTAGAGTGCACTCAGGAGCAGAGAGCATTTGATCTGTCTTTTCACCAAGTCTGAAGTCATGAGGGAGACATGATGGCTCATCTGGCTAGTAAGTGGCCACCTGAGTGTCAAACCTGTCAAGAGTACAGATCATTGTTGAGCCCTCCCGTTAGCTAGCACCATTCATCAGAAAACCAACAAAATATTCAGTGGTGGATTGATCACATAGAGGCAGCAGTGAGGATTTGTTCTCAAACAGACACTTATCCTGGGTATAAATTTGCATTTCCTACCTTCAATGCTTCCATCAGTATTACCATCTGTGGAGTTACTGAATGCCATTATGGTGTCTGACACAACACTCAGCAAAGAACTCATTTTACAGTAAAATAGGTGAGGAAAAGGCCAACATTCATGAGAGTCACAGGTATTGTCACATACCCCATCAGCTGGCATGATGAAATGGAGGAATAACCTAATAATGGTTTAGTCACATCCCTACCTGGATGGCAAACCCTGCAAGGATGCTGAGCTGTAAATAAAGTTTTGATATATGTTTTGAGACAACAGCAGTACATAAACGTTCAGGAAACAAGAAGTGTAAAAAAGTGATTTTTATCATTCTCTGTAGTTTTCTTAGTTGGGCAGGATTTTGTCTCCTCCCTAACCTCTCATACCAGCCAGAAATATCTGGCAATGTCTGGAGACATTTTTTATCTTCATGGCTGTGAGGGTGCTACTAGCATCTAGAGATAGAGGGCAAGGATGTTGCTAAAAATCCTACAGTGCACAGGACAGCCCCCTATAACTGATAATAATCCATTCCAAAATGTCAATAGTGTTAAGGTTGATAAACCTGTCCAACACCTAATGACACATTCACAAAATGTGTGGTTACTTACCATCAATGCAACCTTGGGTTCTACTAGTTAAGAGCTCTTAGGTCCCAGGGATGCAGTTAATATCATCTACGATCTATGACCAGTTACAGAGATGAGAACTGTAGCAGCTATCCATGGTTTCTTCCTTTCTTTGTTATGTATGTATTTGTTATGTATGCATTTTCCCTCTTCGTTTAACTAAGTATTTTACATAGGGAGTGTTGATAGTAGTTAAATTAATAACTCAGTCTCTAAGTTATAAAATATTCAGGACTGTGACTAGTTAAAAGAGGAAATAACGTACTGTAGATATGAATACTGTGTCTTTTGGGACTTTGATTTTATTTTGGGGACAATAGTTAAGCTCATCTTGGTTTGTACAGGAAGAATTGCATCATTTTAAGTGGAAGCATGATGTTATTCTTTTTGTTGTTTGGAAGTTTAACATGGTCATAAAAACAGGAATAGATAACAAATGGAAGTCAAATGGAGTAGATTGTGAAATTTTCCTACTGGCAACTTAATACAATTCCCACTCCCTTCTGTGCTTTCCTCTTACATAACCAAAGTCACAACCTATCTTTACAGACTTATGTTGGTTGACTTTCCCACCTGTATTCCTTTCACTCTAAACTCTGTCTTGTAACTGTCTCCTGCTTCTTTCATGTTTATACATCTTTGTATATGGCATTCTCTAGGATCCTCCACTCCCATATTTCAAACTTGTTGGCATATCTTTTAAGACTCAGCCTGAATGCCAACACTCCAGTGATTATTCTCTGAATTCTTTAATCATAATTAATTACTTATTCTTCTATGTTCCCATGCATTTTATAAATATCTCTAGCATAGCACTAAATATAGTGTAGTTTTTCTCATTTATATTAATCTCTTTATTTTTAGATTATGAGATCATTCCCAGTGTTTAAGCAGTGTCTTAAGTGTAGTAGAGGTACAATAAATGCATGTTAAGTATAGTGAGAGTCCAATAAATGTTTGGTGAATTTATATTTGAAGAATTTTAAAGTGTTTATTGAAACATCTCTATTTTCTTAATAGGAAAAAGCAACACAGTTGACTAAATAAATAGAGATACATGTATTACATGTATTAATTTAATAATTAAAATGAATAGTCGTTCAAAAAAACAGATTTAAAATGTGTATAAAACAAAACATTAATTTAATAAACAATTAGAGAGGCTTTACATCATGGAGCACCACCATGGAAAGTGCTTAGAATAAAAAATATAAGATATAATCCCTGACTTTGAGCAGTTCACAGTCTAGTTAGGGAACAAATAATTACACAATAGTTCAATTATGTCTTTCTTTTTAAATTGCAATAAGAATAAAGCCTTTTTGTAATTCCTCGGAAAGCTGGGTAAGGTATATTATATCAACAAGACAGTAAACTTTCCAGTCTGGTCTTGACAGATGCACAGGAGATCAACATCAAGAGAATGAGGAGAAGAGAACTGGTTTTGTGAACATTGTATAGAAATACTATTTATATAAATGGAAAGGATCTTGCAAAAACATATGCATTTAGAGATGAGTGAGCATAGTTCTGTGTGGGGAGACAGAGAGTAGCAAAGGCTAATCCTGGAAAGGCAGGTTGAGGCCAGATAATGGAAGAGTCTGCATGTTCTGCTAAGTAATCTGGGCTTTCTCTTGCAAGTAATGAGGAGCTATTGAAGGTTTTTAATTAGAAAAGATTACATTACAAAACGTAGACTACGGGTGGAAAAACTGGATAAAGAGAGATGGACAGTAAAAGTGACCCAGATGAGATCACTAGACGGAGAAGAGGAGAAAATCAGAGCAGCATTTAGGTGGTATAATTGCACACCCCCACCCCCAGATATGCAAAGAGAAGGTAATTTAGGCAAAAGAACCCATGATAATCTTGATTAAATCTTTGCATCCTCCTTTAAATTAAAATTTCATTTTCTGAACCTACTCTCTGGGATTTGAGCATTGTAGGGACATGTGATCAGTGTGTGTTGATGTATATCATTTGCCAGCTATTAATTTTGAAATACTTTATACATGGTCTTTGAAACCATTAATGTGTAGACTGAATTCTTTTGTGCTAGTACAGATAGCTGTGAGAAAGAAAGAAGTTTAAAATGTAATGTCTTTGGTGAAAAAATGTTATATATTTCTGCAGAGGATATAAATTATTTATTTGAATTTCAGTACATATTTTCTGTTCGGCTTTACCATCTCTGGGTAAAGATTATGAAAAATGGGTAGAATTAGGAGCACAGCTGGCAAGAATTCTTTTGGAATCCTCTGGAGTTTAACTTTTCAGTAGACATGGTGTATCTTTCCTAGTAGGAAATGTATTTTGTTAAATATAGGCACTTGATATCCTAGTCCCTGGACTCAGATTGATGTGAGAGTGCAGTGGATGAAACACTGGTATTGAATGTTTTTGTGCATAAGACAGCTAATGGGCAGTACATAAGAGTAGCAAGGAGTCCATTGTACACTCCTATGTGTACTTCTTTGAAAGGAATCATAATTTTTAATAAAGGGTCAGCCCTGAGCACTTCTATTATGCCTATACAATGTGGCATGTATCAACATGCTAGGTTACCTTTAAGTTTCCTGTTAACCTGTAGCCATTCTGGAGATCAATTTCAAGTAAGGCACATAAGTTTTATATATATGTAACTTACTTTTTATATATATATTATATATATATATATATATATATATATATATATATAATTTGTAAATTTGTAATTTGTATATATAATTCTTTAGTGTTCCCAACCTCTACTGTGATAGGCTGAAATAAGATGCCTCCCCATGTGGGCCACCTTCTAGTGTTTGTTACTCTGTGTTACTCTGTGTAATCGCCTCCTCTTGTGGGTGGTAGGACCTCAGACTTTCTCATAACCAATAAAATATGGCAACAGTGATGAAATGTCACTTCTGTGATTAATTATATTACAATATATAAGACTCTTGCTAGCAGACTCGTGCTAGGAATTCTCCTTATTAATCTGGTCAAGTAAGTGGCCTTGTTGGAAAAACCACATAGCAAGGCACTATGGGCAGCTTCTAGGAACCATGCCTAGTCTCTGGAGCTAAGGGCAGCCTCTTACATTACATCACCAGTTCATACCTAGCAAGCATCTTGGGCCCTCAGTCTTGGGAAGGGAATGAATTCTGCCAATAACCTGAATGAACTTTGAAGCAGATCCTTCCCTCACAGAGCCTCCAGATGAGAACACATCCTGGCCAACACCTTGATTGTGAGACCCTAAGTAAAAGACTCAAACAGTTACCAGGCTCCTAACTATGAAAAACTATGAGATAATTGATGTGTGCTGCTTTAAGCCACAAAATTTGTGTCATTTGTTGTGCAGCAATAGAAAACTAATATCTCTTCTAAACTCAATAACAGAATGCTTTGGGGAATTCCCTGATGGTCCAGTGGTTAGGACTCTGTGCTTCCACTGCAGGGGGCATGGTTCCATCCCTGGTTGGGGAACTAAGATCCCCCATGCCACTCGTTGTGGCCAAAACAAACAAAACAAAACAAAAAAACCCCAAAATGCTCTGCAGATAACCAAAGTCTGAGATGCTTGCTTCTTTATTTGGCATAATTGAGTTGAATGAACACTCTAAATAATTATCTGGGTGGAGAAAGGATTGTATGTCAGAGAAAAGGTGGGACCACAAGAGGAAGGCAGAGGAAGAAGGTAAAAAAAAACTCAGAGAAGAGTAATTAAGTGGATAATTTTGGGGCAACTATTCAAATTTCAAAATTTTAGTCTTACTAACTTAGAACTTATTTTTACTATCTTGAATCTCTCTTTATTCCATGCTGACCTCTAAAGCTTACATGCCAAATGTAGGCCTAAGGAATTAGGGGGTTTCTTCTTCCCCCTGCATGAATTATCAGACTTGGCTTGGTTCCTGGGGACATATGGACAACAAGAGCCCCCTCCCCATTCAGAAATTCTGGAAGGGCAAAGAGAACAGGAGACTGTGGTTGAAGGAGGGCTCACCATGCTGACACCTGCCTACTTAAAGCTTATTCATTTTCTGTCAGATACTTTATGACAACTGGGATATTTCACACATGATTTCCCTTTAATACATATGGTTTTCTGTCATAACATGTATGAAAATGTAATATAATAAGAAGTAAATATATATTTGGTCTTGTCTCTGGTTCCTGGCACAGAGCTCCTAAAACCCTTGTAATTTTCTAAATAATAGGAGTGATGATAGGAGCATCTTTTTTAAATAAATATTTTGTCCTAGCCTCTGGTTTCTATACAAGAGTTTCTAAGACCCTTGGACTCTCCATTGTGTTAAGAATATCTCTTTGTATACTAAGGACTGATAGTGGGGGCCCCCAGATAGCTTAAGGATAAGGCACCTTGCCAGAAAGACCAAGGAGGGTTGAATCTTTCAGTTAATCACCAATGGCCAATGATTTAATTAGTCATGTGTATGCAATAAAGCCTCCATAAAAACCCAAAAGGACTGGGTTTGGAGAGCTTCTAAGTTGGTGAAAACATTCACATGACAGGAGGGTGGTGCACCCAACTCCACAGGGACAGAAGTTCTTGTCTTCAGGATCCTTCTGGACCTTGCCCTATGTACCTCTTCATCTGGGTGCTCATTTGTAGCCTTTATAATAATAATATTAATAATATTATTAATAATAAACTGATAAACATAAGTAAAGTTTAAGTAACAAGAATCTGTGAGTTGTTACAGCATATTATCAAACCCAAGTAGGGTGTTATGGGAGTCCCTGATTTACAGCCAGTTGGTCAGAAATATGTGACAATCTGGGACTTGGGACTGGCGTCTGAAGTGGGGGACAGTCTTGTGGGACTGAGTCCTTACCCTTTGGGGTTTGTTCCAACTCTGGGTAGTGTAAGAATCGAATTAAATTATAAGACATCCAATTGGTACCTGCAAAGAATTAAAGAATTGCTTGCTGTGGAAAACCCACATATTTGATGTCAGAAGTGTGAGTAAAACTAGTTTATTAACATCTAATTTAGTACTTCCTAAATACATACCTAGATTTTCCTCAGTCTCCCATACATTTCCCTAAGTAACTACTTGTCATCCCTCTAAAGAAATTCTAGTTAAAGCACCAACTTCTTCCATATTCTTTTTAACTAAAAGGCATTTCCTGGTCTTGAGGACAAGTAATTTTTATTGTTGGACAAGGAAGATGAAAAATAGGAGAAACATGGTACATAGGAACTTTCTCCCTACATGTGGGCAGCACTCAAAACACAAATACTCCTTAATTGTTATGATTTTATTTTTACTATGAAAAGGATTGTTAGTAATCTTTTTCTAACACACATTTTTAGGGAAAAAAGGAGATACTGAAAAGTGTTGAGAATAAAGTTTTGTTATGAGCAAATATTCAAAATTTTCCCCAATCTTGATATTGCTGGGCTTTGGCCAACGAGGAAGTGTACAGAAATGAGTCTCTGGAGTGCAGGTACCTGGAAGTGAATTTTCATTTTAAACACTGCATTACTGAGTCATAGTTTGTGATTTGTAGAGGGCTGGAGAGCTGAGGGGTGAACAGGGTATAAATGTACTGAAGTTTCAGCTGAACATTTAGGTTTCCATTTGATTTTCAGAAATTTCAGGTTCAGTGATAAAGTAATAGGGGTACACGTGGAATTCTGGGGAACACAAACAGTTTGAGATAATAAGCAAATTTGTTTTTAAAGAAAGGAAAAAAAAAAAAAAAGGCTAAGCTGTCAAGGCAGAAATTTTCCTGCCATGACTCAGCTTCCTTTCTCCCAAACATTAAAGTCATTCCTCAAGGTCAATGGTTAATTCTGGATAATTTTTTTTTAAATGTTATACAGAAAGTTGAGAAATAAAATTTTAATGGAAATATACAAAATATTCTATTTTAGAATAACAGTTAGCAAACAATGCATACATGCATAGTGTACACTCTGGGATTGGTGTTTGCCTATTTAAAATGTTGAAGTTTAATTCTACTGCCAATAGACTATTCCTCCCACCTGTGGACACTGATATTTTCCAAATGTCAGGGAGAATTTTCTTTCTGCTTTAGTATAGCAGTTTTCCACTAGTGGAAAATTGATGTATTACCTATCTCTTAGAAGGAACCATCTGTATTTGTCAAACTTTTGAACATTGCAGAGATCTGGGATTTATGCCTTGCTTAGATTTCTCCTGGTGACTTGCTATCAATGATCACACACCAAGGACAAAGCCTCCTAAGTCCTGCAAGTTTGAGGGGAAAGAAGTGAGGACACAGGACACCGCTCACCACAGTTAAATTCTCAGTTTGTCAAAGACACCTGACCCAATTTGTGGACCACCCAAGTTCCTTTCCCTTGTCCTGCTACCTTTTTAGTGCTTTTGGGAAACTACAGCAAATGATGAGAGGAGGAATTTTAAAAAATAGAAAAAAAAAGAAATACTAAAATTTTTAGCTGTGGTGCTTCTGAAAAATCTGATTTTAGCTTCTGTGTGTAAAAGGAAACAGATACAAGAGCTTTACATATGTATCAATTAAGTATTATAACAATTCTTAAACTTGCAGTAACTGAAAGTTGACTTAACTCAGGCCTGGATTTGTAATGGTGGTGATAGAGAAGCAGGAGGGGTGGCAAGGCAGAGGAGGTATGGAGGAGGGATGCATTTCATTTTTTGAACTAAATTCCTGATTCGGCACTGATAAAGTTTTCCAGTAGCAAAAAGCAGGTGCTCTGCACTATGGCTCAGGCAGCATGACTTAGGATGCAGGCCTTTAGACTGTTCTTCTTACCAGCATTGCATGAATCATAAATGTCTGTTCATGGAGATGGCCCAGATTCCAAAGGAATTAATGAGCTCTACCCCACAGAATAGTCCCAATGCCCTTGGCTGGTGTGAATAGCAGAACTTTAGGAATGGAAGAAAATGTAGTCTTCAGATGGGTGAACAAGAACATAGAGAAGGCAAGCTCATGGGTCACAGTCATCCAGCTGCTTCTGTTAGGACTGAACCAGAGCCCACTCCTCCTGGTTGTTTCTCCAGAGCTGTTGGTAGATTCCCTCATGTTAAATGTCCAGATGTCAGAATCATATAATATCCTTGACATACTGTGATGAGAATGTCACTTTACCTCTGGTCTTCCTCCCCCAAACCCATAACCCCAGTCTAACTGTGAAAAAAAAATCAGAAAAATACCACTTAGAGGTCATCATACAAAATATCTGACCAGTGCTTCTCAAAACTGTCCAAAACAAGGTCACCAAAACCAAGCAAAATCTGAAAAGCCATCACAGCCAATAGAAGCCAAGGAGACATGATAACTGAATGTAGTAATGTGATGTCCTGAATGGGATGCTGGGACAGAAAAGGGGCACTGACAAAAAATAAGGAAATCTGAATAAAGTATAAATTCATGTTAATAATAATGAATAATAATGTATCAGTATTAGTTGATTAATTGTGACAAATGTACCATAATAATGTAAGATGTGAAAAACATGGGAAATTGGATGTGGAGTATCTAAAACAATTATAAAATAAAACATTTATTAAAAATTATATTTATCTATGACAGGCATATCTACCTTTTTATTAAACAGGAATTTGAGTCATTAGTTGTGAGTACAATTATCATTGCCTATTGGCTTTATAGGAAAATCTAAACCAAACGTTTCTGTGAAATAATGATCATGTTTGCCAAGATTCTGAACATTTTGACTTTTATCTGGTTATGAATGCATGAATTTTAAATCCAACTGCTGACTAAAGTAGAAAGATAAATTTTCCAGACACAAAGGGTAAATATTTCCATTTCAAGCTGATTCATGTTCATAATATTAATTTTCTAATTAATGAATTCCAATTGCTTGCTAACCCTTTTACATGAATCATTTATCATCTAGTGATGGAAAAATTCCAGACTACAAAAGGATAAAAAATTATTAAATTATTAAGAATCAGAAAAAATATATCCCACTTACTGGTTCATTCTAAGAGAAAAAAGTGTTCATGAGCAGCCATTTTTTTAATTATTGTTTTATTTGAGCTAACTGTAAATTCACAGGCAGTTGTAAGAAATGATACAGAAAAATCTGAGTACCCTTCAGTTTTCCCCAAAGGAAGTGTCCTGCATAACTGTGGTGTAGAATCACTGCCAGGAAATTGACACAAGAAATTGACACAGGAAATTGATACAACCTACCAAACTTATTCAGATTTCATCAGTTTTACATGCACCTGTGTGTGTGTGTGTGTGTGTGTGTGTGTGTGTGTGTGTGTGCACCCATGAGCTTAATTCTATTCAATTTTGTCACAGGTATAGAGTCATTTAACCACCATCACAGTACAGAAGAGGAAAAAGTTTTCCATGAGCCTCTTTGTATTCCTGGCTGGGTCTGAAAATTTAACAGACAAAGACAGATTAACAGGAGAAAAGCATACAAACTTTAAATTTTTATATGTACATGGGAGCCTTAATTAGAGAATGAAGACCTCAAGAAGTAACTTTTTCATGTTTTAGACCAAAAACAATAAATTTGTGAAGAGGCAAAGGGGTTTGGGCTGGGAGTAGTAAATAATGAAGAAGTAACTAGGAAGACAAGGGTTAGTTCAACAAGGTCTATTTGCATAGATTTCTCAAGCCCTAGTTCCCTGTCTCTGGTGATAAGAATATCTCCTTTATCTCTGGTCCAGAAGGATACCTATCACATGGGAGATTTATCTCCTGATTTTAGGGAAGAAGGGCAGGGGGAGGTCAGAATAACCTTTCTGGTTTTGCCGTTTTCTCAAACAGCTTCGGCTAAGATACAGTATTCAATATGCCAAGGTGCTGTATTGTGGGGTAGTGGGCCCTGAAGCCCATCCATAGTCAAGATACATAACAATCCCATCAGCACAAGTATCCCACCATGGTCACACACCCCTCCACCTGTGCTCTTGCCGTCTTCCTAATCCCTGGCAACCACAATATGTTTTCCATATTTATAATGTCATTTCAAGAATGTTTTATAAATAGAATCACATAGTGTATGAACTTTTGACAGTGACTTGTTTTCTCCACTCAGCATAATTGTCTTGAGAGGAATTCATGTAGTTGTATGTATCACTAATTTGTTCATTTTTATTGTTGAGTAATTTTCCATGGTATGGATGTGTCTAATCATTCACCTATCAAAGGACATCTGGGTTTTTTACAGCTTGTGGCTAGTATAAATAAAGCTGCTATAAATATGTGTGTACATGTTTTTGTATGAACATATGTTTTCTATTTCTCTGGGATAAATGTTCATGAATACAACTGTTGGGGCATTGCCTAAGTGCCACAAAACTCTTTCCCAGAATGGTTGTATTACTTATATTCCCACCTGCAATATATGAATGATCTAGTATCTTTGCATTCTCACCAGCATTTGATATTATCACTGTTTTTAATTTTAGCTATTGTGATAAATGTGTAGGGATATCTAATAATTGTGGCTTTAAGTTTGTATTTACCTAATGGTTAATGATGTTGAATATCCTTTCATGTGATTATTTATCATTTTTATATATTCTTTTCAGTTGGATGTCTATTTATGTCTTTTGTTTTTTAATTGGATTGCTTGTTTTATACTTGAGTTTTGAGAGTTTTAATATATTCAATATAAATATAATTCAAGAATATACTTTAAGAGTTTTTAATATATGTATAGATACAAGGCCTTTCTTGGATATGGGGTTTGCAAATATTTTCTCCAGGTCTGTAAATTGTCTTCTCATCCTCTTAACAGGGTGTTTCACAGAGCAAAACTTGGTCTTTCTAAAAAAAATTTTGATGAGATCAACTTTATCAGTTTTTCTTTTCATAGATCATGTTTTTGGTGAAAAGTCTAAGGACTCTTTGCCTAGCCCTAAAGTCTCAAAGATTTTCTCCTATATATTTTTTTCTAAAAGTTTTGTAGTTTACATTTAAGCCCATGATTGATTCTTAATTGATTTTTGTATAAAGTATGAAGTTTAGGTTGAAGTTCATATTTTTGTCTTCGGATGTATAATGGCTCCAGCAACATTTATTGAAAAAACTGTTCTTACTTCACTGAATGGTTTGTACCTTTGTCAAAAATGAGGTAGGAGTAGTTGTGAAGGTCTATTTCTGGGTTCTCTATTCTGTTGCATTGATCTATATATCTATTCTCCTGCCAATGCCACACTATCTTGATTACTGGCATACAGATTTTTTGCAAACCGTAAAAAATGTAAAATTTCCAACATTCTTTCCTCAAGCAATATAACACAGTTATTACCTCAACAACAAAGAGGACAGTCTGCTAGAACTTCATATCTATCACTGGGGCAGGATTGATTGGCTAGGTACAAAAAGGAAAGAAGGAATCACTTAGGGACTTCCCCGTTGGTCCCGTGCTTAAGACACCACCCTCTCAATGAAGGGGGCCTGGGTTCAATCCCTGGTCAGGGAACTAGATCCTTAATGCTGCAACTACAAGAGCCTGCATGACACAACTAAAGAGCCCACGTGCTGCAACTAAAGATCCTGAGTGCTGCAATGAAGACCCTGCACAGCCAAATAAATAAATTTTTTTTTAAAAAGGAAGGAATCACTTAAAATTTAGAGAAAGATAATTAGCAGAGTTCTTCCTTCACTTAGAAAAGGATTGAGATTCCTGATAACTCTGGGAATCCTTTCCCTATTCCTTCCTAACTCTTTGGTGCACTCATTTATCCACAATACTTTATCTTCTCTATTTTTACAGATGAAGACATTGAAACTCTTTTTACAGATGAAGACAGAATATGATAGGACCAATGTCATCCTAGGAAGCTAGTTTGGCTTGGTCTCAGTGTTCATAATTTTATCCACTATATGACACTGCCTCTGCTATGTCAGATTCCAGTGCTACTCAGATCAACAACGCTCACATCCACTTGAAAGATTTTTGAAAGTCTAAATTATTGTCTACTGGTTGTGGTCCAAAGCAATCATCATATGGAAAGTGGTTTTGTTAATTTAGTCATAAAAAATTTATTGTGTATTTACAGACATGCCCTGCTGCCCCAATATGGAACTTACATTTTGTGGGAGAGGAAGACAATATATATATATATATAATTTGTTTAATAAATACATGTTTGTTTCTATATATATATATAGAAATATATATATTTCTCCAAATCCTCTATTTACATTTCTAAACTCCAAGAGGCCTGAAAGCCAAAGATATAAATTTTTATAACTTATCTCATGACAATAGCTCCCTTGAACTGACATGAAGCTATCTACAGTCTTTATTTATCCTACTAGAAATTAATATTAATGAATTTCATTATGAGATGGTGGCCCAGACCACCATCTGGGCATTAGGGTGAGGGGTATTAGGGTGTTATAAATATACAGTAAAAACCACACACTTTCTTTCTAAAATTAATTGTTCTCAAATATTTTTGCTAAGGAAATATAAACATGTATTATTAAATTCAGGTGGAATAGGTGCTGTAACAAAAAACAGAGTAATGAAGGATGAGAGTACTCTCTTAAATAAGGTGCCAGGCAATGTCTGCCTGAGGAACTGACACTTGAGTGAGATGCAGGGGTGGGCAAGCCATGGAGAAGGAGCCTCCAGGTGAGGAGCCAGTGCAGGAGACAGATTTGAAGTTGCACACAGGCTGTATGCCTTTAATCAAGAAGCAAACTTTATCGAGGTGTTTCCACTCCCTTCTTTCCACTAACTACCTGTATGTTATTTAAAAGTCATTTCTGTATCACAGCTGAAATCTCTAAAACGGTTTGGTTGTGGGTTGCAAACACACTACTGTCATCTTTTAGGTTTCAAGACATTGATGTAGCTTCTTTGTAAACAGCAAGAGAAGAATTCTGATTCTTCATAAAATAAGACAGTGATGATATTGACACATGGGTATGCTGAGCTAGAATATATAAAATAACACCTCAATACATGATTCGAAGTCCTTTGACAAAAATGATAATTTTAAAATGTAATACTGTATTATAGTTTTTTAATTCAAGGAACATTCTTTAGATAAATCAAGGTTATTGTTCAAAACTATTGAATTAGCATTTTTCTTTTCCTTTTGTTAAATCATTTTCATGGCTAGTATTTTCTAAAAGGCAGATTTCTACTAAATCAATGAAGTTTGCTTGACACTTTTCTGCATTAGTTAACCAGTTACTTTTCATAGGATGCTCAGGTCCTTAATAAAGATAGAGATTTGTAGTCCCTTATTAAATCAACACAAATCTGGGAAGGATAAATTATTATTTAATATACAATCCAGGTGGATTTAATGGAGAAGGATCTAATCAATTAAAATTCTATTCTGGAGACAGAATAATTCATTGACCACAAAGTGTGATCTCTGATGCATCTATAGTTTTGCCTGCTTTATTCAAATGTTAATGCAAGAACCTGCTTCTTTCCTATTGAGAAATGGAATATGTCCTGCCATGTCAGTAAACAAAGGATGCCACAGTCATCAGCACTTGCAACCCTCCAATGTGAGCCAGTGAGCCCTGGAAACTCAGGAAGGAAAAACACCTGCCATCAGCAGCCATCAGATTGCAGCCACTCCCTACACAAGCCCTGAGGAAACTCAGGATGTGAAAACACAGGATACTGGCCCCAGATAGCTGAGGTGCAGATCAAAGGAATGATTTCAGCGAGCCCAGACTCTCGCATCTTCCAATACATAGAAAAGCTCAAAATTCCTTAACTTGGGATACATGGTTTTCCTTAATTAACAATAACCTTTCGATGTTTCCGACTACCTGCTCTTTGTTACAAAACGTCTATATAACCTGGCTCCCCGTCTCGCCTCCTTGGAGCAGTTCTCTCAGGGTTACTTGAAATGCTGCCTCCCAGGCTTGAAGTCCTAAAAATTCCTGCCAAATAAAACATAACTCTCAACTTTTAGGTTGTGAATAATTTTTTAAGGCCACAGTTATGGCGACTGAAGAAGGGACCAGAGCAGATTCCTCTCCTTCTCCTGAACTCTACAAGGATCCGGAGCCTTGGTATCAGCAGAGGCCTTTTGTGCCCATCTGCCTCCTCGGCCAGTCCAGACGAATTTGGTGAGTCTCTCCTGGTTCTAGGATCTCACGTTATTGGTTGATGATCCTAAGTGTTATCCAGTGAGGGAATAGGTTATCCTTGAAACTTGGTTTCAAGAAGAGGTACCTGGGTAATCCTCAGTCAAAGGCCTGAGAAGATTTTGCTCGAGTGGGTTATCCTCAGTGTAAAAGACACTGGGAAGACAGACTCAGTTAGGATACTGAGTAGTTATCCTCAGTTTAGAGACTGGGAAAACTTTGCTCAGTTAAACACTGAGTAAGATGGAATTGACTTATTAGGGAGAAGACCGTACTGTCATTTTTCCTTGAATTGGCTACCTTAATAGAGTTTGTCGAAATAAAAACTAGAATCTTATGAGACCTGAGCTCCGAAGAAGGGACTCTTTCCTCCTGGCTGGCAATGGCTTTCTCAGACAACTGAGAAACTTGCAGGAGTGGTGGAGGTGAGACCTCATGCTGTGCAGCTGTCCCTATAGAGAAACCCACTCATTTAATTAACAACCTGCTCAACCGGGTACACATAACAACTGGCCATTCCACGAGCTGAGCACCTGTGGTAGTCTTATACACCACTGGGAGAGCCCAAGACACATAAGAGGGGGCTGAAACAACTCTGGGGCAAAATCTAGAGTAGTTAAGCTCTCAAGCAGCGCCCTGGCCCACCACACGATCGTCACTAGCAATTTTATTTTGACAAACAGAATGGAAATAAAGGTTTCAAAATTTAAAAAAGAACGACAGATTGCCAGCCTCCAACTAATACCGCAGCCAAGTTAATGTACGTACAAAACTCACAAGTATTTACTTACTTGGAAATTTCACCCTAAAAATGAGGGGGCTCCTTTATGGCATATGTAACTAAGTTAAATTGAGGTTAAAAAGCCTACTTGGTAAAAACATCCTTCCAGAATTACGACTTTAAACAAAGGCGTTCTAAGGGGAAACATGCATTTCTCTGTGTCTTTTGAGATGTAAGTGTTCTACCTGATCTTTGTAGGACATTCTGTGTGAATGTGCGTGTACATGTTTTGAAAACTTGACCTCTGTCATACTATTTTTGAGAGTAAACTCTCTGGATTTTACTTACGGGGCATCCTCCCCTACTCTCTTATGGGGAAAACACTTGCGTCTTAGTGGTTTGAATCACTATTAATATATATATTTTATTAATAGCTAAATGATGGATCCTTTTAAAATTGGGGAAACTAACAAATTGGTGAATCTAGAGCACTCTCATAAACAGCTGTTTTATTGGTACCTATAAAAACAGAAGCCAAATTAAAGGTGGAACAATTATATCTAATGATTAACCTAAGGATGTCTTTAATTTAAAATGGGAAAACTGGTCTGGGAAGCTTCATTTGGGGTCTTTGTGTCCCCTCAATGGGTCTTATAGATGCTAATAAAGCATTAGAATAATTAATGTTAACAGGAAAAATCCTGTAAGGAAAGTCTAGATACTATATCCAACAAGGTAGAAATTTTGAAAGGAATTATCTCAAATGAATAAAAAAATCTGTAGATGGTTATTTAAAATGGGATAAATAAAATCGACATTTATATGATTAAAACACGAGGTTTTGATATTACTACACTACCTAAGGTTAAATGGACCAGAAGGGACTCCCTATTGGTCCTCAATATTAAAAGCCAAACAAGTCCATTCTATTTACCCAGTTTTAAAATATATTTAAGAAGCTGAAAAATAAAATTTACACTGTGATACTGACCAGCAATTATTTGGGGCAACAGTTAGGCAAAATGGTCTGAGTTCTTGGCTCAACCCTACTCTGGGGATCCCAGAGCCTTTTATATAAAAATAGATAAAATGGACAGGGAACAAATAGAAAAACTTTTAGAACTCCTCCTGTAAGATAAAAGCTTGTTGATTGGATCCTAATAAAAGCTAAAGTTAAAGGTATACAATTTGACAGAATTGAGATGAAAGTGTATAAAATTGGTATATTTAAATGGGCTTTATATAAGATGGTTACATCCCTTTTTTTTAATTATATTGTGGGGTAGGCATGTTTCACTGGGGAATGCTTCCCCTCCGTGGTATTAGAAGACAAAGCTCCTCAGAAAATATTAAACATACTAAAGGAAACCAATAGTGTTACCTGAGCCATAATAATAAGTAAAAACTGGGAACTAACATTCAATGGCTAATAAAAATAAAAATAGTGATTTTGCTCTGAGCTTAACTTGTGAACTCAAAATGAAGGTCTTTGCTGAATGCCTTATACAAACCTTTGAAGGCATGATAAATTAAACTCTAAAGTTCTAGAACATAGAACTCATAAAATAAATTTCAGTTTAGTAAGAAATCGTGTCACTGATAAAATCTTTTAGTATCATTTAGGTGACAGAAATATTCTTTGGGGAACTTAAAGCAACTGTCTTTCTCGTACAGATCTCTACAAACCAGAATGTAAATAAGGCCACAGGGACCTGGCACTGGGCCTAATTAGCTCAATCAGGCAAGACATGAAACCAAGGGGAAAAATGGCAGTTTTAAAATTCGAACCACTGGGAATGCTCCCTCAGGCAAACTTTGCAAATAGCAAAGCCTTAGTCATCTAAATAAGGAATTTTAATGTATTCCAACTGTTCTTTGTAAACTAATAAGTTTATATTGTGATACCTGATTCATATCTAAGTTTTTAAGTGAGGCCGTGAGATCTCTAGTTGTGCCTGTTTATATTACATGTCTGTGTACACATTATACATATGAGATATCTCTACCTCTGGAAATTATTATCAAAATTGAATTTATAAATAGCTCTATTTAATATAAAAGAAAGCACTTACAAATAAAGCAACCAGCCAAAATGACTTTCAGATTCACGTGAACTGAGAAATATTAAGTTGATACCTGGTATTAAAGTTTAACTTGGTTGATCTAATGAATATAGACATGCTGTTAGAGTCATCAACATGAAGTGTAATACTTTACAGTACCGAGGCTTGATAGAAGTCAAATAAGACCTTAGTATACCTGTTGCAAGGAAAATAACTTCATATGATGAGACTTTAAATGTAAATGAGATAAGAACTTTTGGGTAAACTGTTTAAAAATAATTATATTTTAGAAATGATCTTTCCAAGTATTTGGTGACTTAAAGTTCTAGAGTTGTACTAATTTTAAGTGATGAAAGGTTTTTAAATAGCTAGATAAATTTCCAAAAAAGAATAAGATACTGAGACATCAATTCCTAAATAGAGAAACTAAAGGCATCTAGGACTATTAGTGAAAATGTTTGGTGCCACCCTGAGATGTTCTCTATAAGAAAACAAATGTTTTTAGAAATTATCACTGATATTTATGTTCACCAATCTACAGAATGCTAATGTAAAAGACAGTTCATAATTGCTTACTTCTTAACTTTCACTAAAAATTAAGGTTTTTAAGAGTTGAGGATTATAATTTAAACATGTAATTAAAACTAATAGGAATAATAATGAAACATTTCAATGTACAGTAGGAAAGTAGTATGTGTATTTTCAGTAGAAAAAGGTATGAGGAATGGAGTTACATTTTATTGAGGGAAAAGAAAGAAAGTACGTCTTAGAACTGGTTGGTTTATTTGGACTGGATCTAAAATTAACTTGTAAGGAAACAAGTCAGTTTTGCTAGCTAGACTAGAAGAATATTTCTTCATTTTTGTGATTTCATAATTCTCTTTTGATCCTGTGTGATGACGTGATCACAGAGTGCTCTTGCTTGTGCCTTACTCCATCATACCCAGTGGCCTTGTTTGATGACCACTGTGTTGTTTAAAATGGTTTCTGGGGACTTCCTTGGTGGCGCAGTGGTTAAGAATCTGCCAGCCAATGCAGGGGACACGGGTTTGAGCCCTGGTCCGGGAAGATCCCTCATGCTGCAGATCATGCCGGAGCTAAGCCTGTGCAACACAACTACTGAGCCTGTGCTCTAGAGCCCATGAGTCACAACTACTGAGCCTTCATGCCACAACTACTGAAGCCCGCATACCTAGAGCCTGTGCTCCACAACAAGAAGCCACCTTAATGAGAAGCCCGCGCACTGCAACGAAGAGTAGTCCCCGCTCGCCACAACTAGAGAAAGTCCATGTGCAACAACGAAGACCCACGCAGCCATACATAAACAAACAAATAAATAATAATAATAAATAATAATAAATAAATAAATAAATAAAAATAAAAAACAAATAAAAAAATGGTTTCTGTCCAGGGAAGTCCCCCTGAAGTATATTTTAAAATATGTAACTATTGTGATGTGAGGTAGTTTTATTTGTTTCTAATTATCATTATGTTCCAGTCTACAATTTTAATCTTCCTGCAAGGTCCAACATGTCCACCCACACCATTAATTTTATACTTTCTTGATTGATGACCTTCTCTGACATTCTCTCTTTTCTCCAGTTCTTACCATATTTGTGTTGGGTCTAATTTGTGTAGTGAACACCTTCATATAATATGTCTAGTAGCCCTGTGTTCCTTACTCTATCCTGAAAGTTATAATTGTGATGTCAGAAAACACATAGGACATTATTTCTTAATGACATTGCTGAGAGGTTGCATTTACCCTGTACTTTTTGTTTCCAGACAATTCCACATGAGAAATAGACACCATGCAGATATATAAAGCAGCTTGTGTGAGTTTCTGTGCCCTTAAGTGAGCCATATTTGTTGTTTTCTTTTAGTCATTTTGCAATATGACAAAATTTGGTCATGAAATGTCTTCCAATATTGGTCAAATTCCTGACCAAGAGGAGGATATCTGAGAAATGGAATATTTCCTGCCATATCAATAAACAAAGTATGTCACAGTCAATAACGATTGCAGCTATCCAATGTGAGCCAGTGAGCCAAGGAAACTCAGGGCTGAAAAGAATGCCCGCCATCTAACAGCCACTCCCTGTGGTGAGCCCTGAGGAAACTCAGGATGTGTCAGGATACTGGCCCCAGATAGCTGAGGTGCATATTAAAAGGAATGATTTCAATGAGCCCAGACTCTTGCATCTTCCCATACATAGAAAAGCGCTAAATTACTTAACTTGAGATATCTGGTTTTCTTTAATTAACAATAATCTTTTGATGTTCCCAACTACCTGTCCTTTGTTGCAAAAACTCCTGTATATTCTGGCTCCCCCCTCACCTCTTCGGAGCTGTTTCTCAGAGTTATCTGAAACGCTGTCTCCAGTGGTGCAGTCCTCATTTTGCCCCAAATAAAACTTAACTCTCAACTCTCACGTCGTACTTTTTTTTTTAAGACAATACCATTAAACATGGCCCTGGGCTCCAGGAAAATATTTTACTATTTAAACATAAATTTAAACCTGTCTTCTCTCTTTCTCATAAGAGATATTATTTCCTTGAGAGCTAGGGAACCAAGTGTCAGGGGTGTGTGTTGAGGTGGGGGTTAAGCAGATGTTACTTATTGTAATGGGTCACAGGCAGGTGATCCTGTAATCAACATGACTGGATCACTCAGAAAACACAAACCCAGGAAGTCATCCTTCTGGGAGTGTTGTTACACCTCTCACTGAGCTACAGATCTAGCCATGGTAAAAATTTGTGTGGAGGCACACTCCCATTCTCCCAAAGAAATAAACATGATAAAGCTGTGGAAATCCACTTAGTCTGTTCTATTACACACTCTTTAGTTTTTTCCCTGAAACTTATCCTTCTCCTTTTTTATTACTATTTTAAGCTTCTCTGTCCTTTATCTTTTCCCTAGACTTTCTCTATTATTCATTTTTGCATTTATAAAAGAAAAAACTTTTAAATGTTCAAATATATTCCATATCAACCAGATAAAAATAAGAACAATAGAAAATTCATATATTGCTAAGGTTTTACATACACTAATATAATCTAAATAACAAACTTATGATAATAGAGTACTTCTACTTTCCCAACTTTACCAAGGTAAACTGAAAATTAGAGGGAGTAACAACTTGTTCAAGGTCACATAGCTAATAAAAGAAAGGATTCAAATCTTATTCTAATTGACACTAGAAGACATGATTAATTTATCCAATAAATATGGATTGAGTACCTTGGTGCTAGAAACACAACAGCGACAAAACAGACCAATCACTGCCCTCATGGTGCTTACCTTCTTGTGGAGTGTCAAATAAAAAGTGCCCCAGACAAGTTAAATAGACAAAGAAAACTTCATTCAAAACTATGAGACTGAACTCAACTCCCCTAAGACATAAGGTAAGAGATATTTTTTTTCAGATTTTTCAAGTTATATTTATATAGGTTTAATTTACAAACAATAAATTTTACCCTTTTAATGTTAAAGATTGAGGGATTTTGAGAAATATGTACAGGACTCGTATTTTTTATTTAATTTTTAAATTTTATTTTATTTATTTTTTTATACAGCAGGTTCTTATTAGTCATCCATTTTATACACATCACTGTATACATGTCAATCCCAATCTCCCAATTCATCACACCACCACCCTCACCTGCCTCTGCTTCCCCCCCTTGGTGTCCATACGTTTGTTCTCTATATCTGTGTCTCAATTTCTGCCCTGCAAACTGGTTCATCTGTACCATTTTTCTAGGTTCCACATATATGCGTTAATAAATGACATTTGTTTTTCTCTTTCTGACTTACTTCACTCTGTATGACAGTCTCTAGATCCATCCACATCTCTACAAATGACCCAATTTCATTCCTTTTTATGGTGAGTAATATTCCATGGTATATATGTACCACATCTTCTTTATCCATTCGTCTGTCAATGGGCATTTAGGTTGCTTCCATGACCTGGCTACTGTAAATAGTGCTGCAATGAAAATTGGGGTACATGTCTCTTTTTGAATTATGGTTTCTCAAGGTATATGCCCAGTAGTGGGATTGCTGGATCATATGGTAGTTCTACTTTTAGTTTTTTAAGGAAGCTCCATACTGTTTTCCATAGTGGTTGTATCAATTTACATTCCCACTGACAGTGTAGGAGGGTTCCTTTTTCACCACACCCTTTCCAGCATTTATTGTTTCCAGCTTTTTTCATAATGACCATTCTGACCAGGGTGAGGTGATACCTCATTATAGGTTTGATTTGCATTTCTCTAATAATTAGTGATGTTGACCATCTTTTCATGTGCCTCTTGGCCATCTGTATGTCTTCCTTGGTGAAATGTCTATTTAGGTCTTCCACCCATTTTTTAACTGGATTGTTTGTTTTTTTGATATTGAGCTGCATAAGCTGTTTGTATATTTTGGAGATTAATCCTTTGTCTGTTGTTTCATATGTAAATATTTTCTCCCATTCAGAGGGTTGTCTTTTGTCTTCTTTATGGTTTCCTTTGTTGTGCAAAAGCTTTTAAGTTTACTTAAGTCCCATTTGTCTATTATTGTTTTTATTTCTGTTACTCAAGGAGGTGGGTCAAATAGGATCTTGCTGTGGTTTATGTCAAAGAGTGTTTTTCCTAAGTTTTCCTCTAACAGTTTTATAGTGTCTGGTCTTACATTTAAGTCTTTAATCCATTGGAGTTTATTTTTGTGTATGGTGTTGGGTAGTGTTCTAATTTCATTCTTTTACATGTAGCTGTCCAGTTTTCCCAGCACCACTTATTGAAGAGGCTCTTTTCTCCATTGTATGTTCTTCCTTCCTTTGTCATAGATTAGTTGACCATAGGTGTGTGGGTTTATCTCTGGGCTTTCTATACTGTTCCATTGACCAATATTTCTGTTTTTGTGCCAGTACCATATTGTCTTGATTACTGTAGCTTTGTAGTATAGTCTGAAGTCAGGGAGTCTGATTCCTCCAGCTCCGTTTCTTTCCCTCAAGACTGCTTTGGCTCTTTGGGGTCTTTTGTGTCTCCATACAAATTTTAAGATTTTTTTGTTCTAGTTCTGTGAAAAATGCCATTGGTAATTTGATAGGGATGGCATTGAATCTGTAGATTGTTTTGGGTAATATAGTCATTTTCACAATATTGATTCTTCCAATCCAAGAACATGGTGTATCTCTCCATCTGTTGGTATCATTTTTAATCTATTTCAACACTGTCTCATTGTTTTCTGCATACAGGTCTTTGTCTCCCTAGGTAGGTTTATTCCAAGGTATTTTATTCTTTTTGTTGCAGTGGTATATGGGACTGTTTCCTTAATTTCTCTTTCTGATTTTTCATC
Source organism: Balaenoptera borealis (assembly GCF_965194805.1). Lineage (NCBI taxonomy): Eukaryota > Metazoa > Chordata > Mammalia > Artiodactyla > Balaenopteridae > Balaenoptera > Balaenoptera borealis. The sequence goes on from NC_138861.1 coordinate 45,610,260, forward strand.
ATTAGTGTATAGGAATGCAAGAGATTTCTGTGCATTAATTTTGTATCCTGCAACTTTACCAAATTCATTGATTAGCTCTAGTAGTTTTCTGGTGGCATCTTTAGGATTCTCTATGTATAGTATCATGTCATCTGCAAACAGTGACAGTTTTACTTCTTCTTTTCCAATTTGGATTCCTTTTATTTCTTTTTCTCCTCTGATTGCCATAGCTAGGACTTCCAAAACTATGTTGAATAATAGCGGCAAGAGTGGACATCCTTGTCTTGTTCCTGATCTTAGAGGAAATGCTTTCAGTTTTTCACCACTGAGAATTATGTTTGCTGTGGGTTTGTCCTATATAGCCTTTATTATGTTGAGGTAGGTTCCCTATATGCCCACTTTCTGGAGAGTTTTTGTCATAAATGTGTGTTGAATTCTGTCAAAAGCTTTTTCTGCATCTATTGAATCTGCATCTGATCATATATTTTTATTCTTCAATTTGTTAATATGCCGTATCACATTGATTGATTTTCATATATTGAAGAACCCTTGCATCCCTGGGATAAGTCCCACTTGATCATGGTGTGTGATCCTTTTAATGTGTTGCTGGATTCTGTTTGCTAGTATTTTGTTGAGGATTTTTGCATCTATATTCATCATGGATATTGTTCTGTAATTTTCTTTTTTTTTGAAGTATCTTTGTCTGGTTTTGTATCAGGGTGATGGTGGCCTCATAGAATGAGTTTGGGAGTGTTCCTTCGTCTGCAATTTTTTGGAAGAGTTTGAGAAGGATGGGTGTTAGCTCTTCTCTAAATGTTTGATAGAATTCCCCTGTGAAGCCATCTGGCCCTGGACTTTTGTTTGTTGGAAGATTTTTAATCACAGTTTCAATTTTATTACTTGTGATTGGTCCGTTCATATATTCTATTTCTTCCTGGTTCAGTCTTGGAAGGTTATAACTTTTTATGAATTTGTCCATTTCCTCCAGGTTGTCCATTTTATTGGCATAGAGTTGTTTGTAGTAGTCTCTTAGGATGCTTTGTATTTCTGTGGTGTCTGTTGTAACTTCTCCTTTTTCATTTCTAATTTTATTGATTTGAGTCCTTTCCCTCTTTTTCTTGATAAGTCTGGCTAACGGTTTATCAATTTTGTTTATCTTCTCAAAGAACAAGTTTTTACTTTTATTGATCTTGCTGTTGTTTTCTTTGTTTCTATTTCATTTATTTCTGTTCTGATCTTTATGATTTCTTTCCTTCTGCCAGCTTTGGGTTTTGTTTGTTCTTCTTTCTCTAGTTCCTTTAGGTGTAAGGTTAGATTCTTTATTTGAAATTCTTCTTGTTTCTTGAGGTAGGCTTGTATAGCTATAAACTTCCCCCTTAGAACTGCTTTTGCTGCAATCCATAAGTTTTGGATCGTCGTGTTTTCATTATCATTTGTCTCTAGGTATTTTTTGATTTCCTCTTTGATTTCTTTAGTGATCTCTTGATTATTTAGTAACGTATTGTTTAGCCTCCATGTGTTTGTGTTTTTTATGTGTTTTCCCCTGTAATTCATTTCTAATCTCATAGCTTTGTGGTCAGAAAAGATGCTTGATATGATTTCAATTTTCTTAAATTTACTGAGGCTGGATTTGTGACCCAAGATGTGACCTATCCTGGAGAATGTTCCATGTGCACTTGAAGAAAGTGTAATCTGGTCTTTTTGGATGGAATGTCCTATAAATATCAATTAAATCTATCTGGTCTATTGTGTCATTTAAAGCTTGTGTTTCCTTATTAATTTTCTGTTTGGATGATCTGTCCATTGGTATAAGTGAGGTGTTAAAGTCCCCCACTATTATTGTGTTACTGTCGATTTCCTCTTTTATAGCTGTTAGCAGTTGCCTTATGTATTGAGGTGCTCCTATGTGGGGTGCATATATAATTATAATTATTATATCTTCTTCTTGGATTGATCCCTTGATCATTATGTAGTGTCCTTCCTTGTCTCTTGTAACATTCTTTATTTTCAAGTCTATTTTATATGATATGAGTGCTGCTACTCCAGCTTTCTTTTGATTTCCATTTGCATGGAATATCTTTTTTCATCCCTTCACTTTCAGTCTGAATGTGTCCCTAGGTCTGAAGTAGGTCTCTTGTAGACAGCATATATATGGGTCTTTTTTTTTAAATCCATTCAGCAAACCTGTGTCTTTTGGTTGGAGCATTTAATCCATTCACGTTTAAGGTAATTATCGATATGTATGCTCCAATTACCATTTTCTTAATTGCTTTGGGTTTGTTTTTGCACGTCCTTTTCTTCTCTTGTGTTCCCCACTTAGAGAAGTTCCTTTAGCATTTGTTGTACAGCTGGTTTGGTGGTACTGAATTCCCTTAGCTTTTGCTTGTCTGTAAAGCTTTTGATTTCTCCATTGAATCTGAATGAGATCCTTGTCGGGTAGAGTAATCTTGGTTGTAGCTTCTTCCCTTTCACCAGTTTAAGTATATCATGCCACTCCTTTCTGGCTTGTAGAGTTTCTGCTGAGAAATCAGCTGTTAACCTTATGGGAGTTCCCTTGTTTGTTAATTGTCGTTTTTCCCTTGCTGTTTTCAATAATTTTTCTTTGTCTTTAACTTTTGCTAATTTGATTACTATGTGTCTCAGCCTGTTTCTCCTTGGGTTTATCCTGCCTTGCACTCTCTGCGCTTCCTGGACTTGGGTGGCTATTTCCCTTCCCATGTTATGGAAGTTTTCGACTATAATTTCTTCAAATATTTTCTTGGGTCCATTCTCTCTCTCTCTTCTCCTTCTGGGTCCCCTATCATGCGAACATTTTTGACTTTAATGTTGTCCCAGAAGTCTTTTAGGCTGTCTTAATTTCTTTTCATTCTTTTTTCTTTATTCTGTTCCATGGCAGTGAATTCTACCATTCTGTCTTCCAGGTCACTTATCCGTTCTTCTGCCTTAGTTTTTCTGCTATTGATTACTTCTAGTGTAGTTTTCATTTCAGTTTTTGTGTTGTTCATCTCTGTTTGTTTGTTCTTTAATTCTTCTAGACCTTTGTTAAACATTTCTTACATCTTCTCGACCTTTGCCTCCATTCTTTTTCCAAGGTCCTGGATCATCTTCACTATCATTATTCTGAATTCTTTTTTCTGGAAGGTTGCCTGTCTCCACTTTGTTATTTGTTTTTCTGGGGTTTTATCTTGTTCCTTCATTTGGTACATAGCCCTCTGCCTTTTCATCTTGTCTATCTTTCTGTAAATGTGGTTTTTGTTCCACAGGCTGCAGGATTGTAGTTTTTCTTGCTTCTGCTGTCTGCCCTCCAGGGTAAGAGAGATTTTTAACACTGGGGTGAGCTAGTGGAAAAGTACTGGAGGACCTTCGGGGTGGTGGTCAATGTGATTAGGTCATTTCTTGTTTGTTAGTTGATGCTTATCAAAGTTAAACTGCTACTCTCCCATAGATCTGGAGATAGGGTGCTCTCTCTCTTGATGATGTTTCAAAAGGATGGCTTATAGGTCTTTGAGAGAGACATTTCTAGGTTGTAAAACTGGCAAGAGGTTGGGAGAAGATTTACATATTAAAGGGACAGGGAAAGAATTTACAATAGTAAGTTTTCTAAAATAAATGTTTTAAGAAAAGAGAAGTCTATTGTCAGGAAGAAACCATTCTAAAATTTAGTCAAGCTGAGGGGAACATTAATCTCATCTTGGTCAAGAGAGAGACAAAAATACATAGAAGTATAACACCAAGAAGAATAATGGTGCTGGGTTGTATAGGGATGCTATTTTACAGGGTATATGTGATTTTATCCCAATTCATATCAAGAATAGCTGTCTTAAGTCCCCAGTTCCAGACTTATAGAGCAACTAATTAGAATTATAATTATAAGGGGGAACATCTCCTAATGACAAAGATGTAACAACCAACTTGTTGTTTACTAGAAAATGTGTTGACAGGCTGCATCTTCTGGCTTAGCTCTGATCTCAGAGCTTTTCCAGCTATTATTCCTAATGTTCATCATTAATTTCAGGGCCATAATTTGGCATTAGTATTTAGGCTACTATCAATCACCTTCATCATCTTTCCCTACCCCAACTTTCTAGATCCTCTAACTTGAAGACCTGATTATAACCATCTCCTGGATAACATGGCTATCCTCTCATTTTACTGAGGGAAAACATCCTGGGTCACTTTAGCCTGTTCTCCCTTCATGTCTTCTAAATCTGGCATATTTGCCAAATAAGCCTAAACTGAAAGTGTTCTTACACATTTTTCTGGACAATAGCTTTTTTCATTTAATGTCCAAAAGACAAGGAAGTCACTTCAGCATCTCAGAAGTCATTTTTCCCCTTGGTTAATAAAGGAGACTTTTCTGAAGCTTTCTCCCCAGCTAAGACAGGAAAAGCAACTGGCTAAAAAGCATATTTAATCTCCGGCAGGGCACCTCTACTCCATTACACTATCCCTATTCTTTTTATGTTCTCACAAAAATGTTACAAAGCTCTACATTTAATAGATAAGAAGACTGAGACTTTGAGAGTCTTATTCAAGCCACATAACTGTTAAGCAAAGGGCTGAGATGTAAGCCTAGATTTTCATAATTCCAAAGCCTGTGTTCTTTGCAATTTTTTTTTTGCATTGTTACATACTTAATCAAGTTTTAATCATGAGGATAAACCTAAATTCTATGGCTTTTATTTTTTCATGGAAAAATGTAGACATTTATAATGATATCAAAATGAAACATAAAAATATTATTCTGGTCTAATGTGGAGTTTTTCCTGAGTTATAATAATTATAACAGAGTTTTCTATTCAAATGTTCTTTCAGGAATAGATCATTAGAAAAAATATGCTAAATGGTATTGATTATCCATTTTTATTTCAACATTAAGAGGAACTATTTTACTAGCTTATTATTTCCTTTTGTGGCTTTATAAGGTCAATTAGTTTTGTTCTCTTTGGAGATAAGAATACTGAAGAAAACAGAGTACTATAGGTAATATTCTTTTTTTTTTCTTTTTTACTATTTATTTTTTATACAGCAGGTTCTTTTTTAAACATATTTATTTATTTATTTATTTATTTATTTATTTATTTGGTTGTGCAGGGTTAGCTGCAGCAGGTGGGCTCCTTAGTTGCAGCGTGCAAACTAACATGTTCTTTTTAATTATCTATTTTATACATATTAGTGTATATATGTCAATCCCAATCTCCCAATTCATCCCACCACCACCACCACCACTGACCCCCACCCTGCTTTTCCCCCTTGGTGTCATACGTTTGTTCTCTACATCTGTATCTCTATTTCTGTATAGGACAAATTCTAATTACTTTATAGAATATGAACTACTTTACCTTGTTTTGGTTGTTTGCTTAAGATATTTTTTCTTATTAAAAAATTACAGTGGAAAATGCAGGAGTAAATTTTCCTTTCACATTATTTCACAATTCATCTCACTTCTCTTTCATGTACTTATACTATGAGGCTGATTTTAATTCTTGGCTTGGTGAACAATAGTTGGTGCATCCCTTTGAAAAACTGAGCCATGCCCCATTGCACTTCTGTCCTTCACTTTCTCAACCTAGAATTTATCCTGAATATTTCAGAAAATTAAGGCTACATCTTCTCTATAAGAGTGAGGTTTGAAGGATGAAAAGCCAAGTACCTGGATAGGCACAGATGCATCTAAGTTGCATTCATGGAGATGGGGCTGTGGCTGCTATGTTCTTGCTGATGTTCTGTTCTGCTGCTGCCATGAGCCTACTGAGGTCATGAGCCCTTCTCTTTGTCACTGGCTCCTAATACTGCCACATAGCAATAGAATTCTCCATCATGGCATCAGTTAGAGGGAATGTACAAAACTCCCTATCTCAAGAGATGTTTAAAGATAGGTACTAGAGCTGTACCTAGTGTGTGTGAGTGGTAAAATTATACAATCTCACAGGGAGATGGGGCCATAAAAAATCACAGTCATTGTCAGACTTCAGAATTACTTAGTATCACTCAGGGATGATTGTTAGGTAAGCAGATCTCCCTGTCACAGTAACAATGCATTTCTCTGAGTGGCTCCAGAATCTAGTTGTTTGACAAACTTCTGAAAGTATTTCTTAGTTACCTATGAAACACAAAAGGATTTGACTGGGTGGTTAAACAGTGCAATGCACCTCTGAGATAATAGAATCTGAAAATGACAGCAAATAATTCCTGAATGATAATTTTCATCATAATTATCTGGGTAAAATCTAACCAGATTCTAACTCTTTTATAGATCAAAAACCTATTATGTTTTCTCCTAAATGGATGGATTGCAATCTGATTTGATTTTGCCTCCAGCAGACTTTCTGTGACTGTGTCCCAGGGGAGAGACAAAAGGACTGGAAACAAGGGTCATTCTAGAGGACAGCTTTTGTTGAGAAAGGTACTTTCATTCTTCTCACTTGAGGCAGAGAGCACCGTCTTCACCAAGTAATGAAAGATCTGCTTCTAGAGTCATTACTCCCTCACCCCCTCCTGATTCTTGACAGAGTGCATCCAAAAAGTGAAAGAACTGTTTATCTCATGATTCTAGTGAAGTGAAAAAAGATGGCCTTCTCCCAACTCCTGGGTAATTAATTTAGCCTAATGTGTCTGTTCTAGAATCCAAGTACTGCAGTAATAGGCGCCATGTAAATATACAGATAACTTAAGAGAGATCACTTTATTTAGATAATCAAATAACTCTTTGGTTCACCCAAGATTAACAATGACTTGAAACTCTCATTCATTTAAACTAATACCATCTTACCTGTTATAACAATTTTTAGTATTTAATGCACAAATTTTAGTATTTAATACACTGTAAGGAAGGTAGTGCTTAACAAAGATTATATGCCTTGCTTTCAAGGTCTGACAACACAGGAAGGATCAGATTTGGGATCCAAATGCAAGCCTACAGACTCCAAGTCTAGTTCTCTTTAAAGGATGTGAGGGCGTATGTAATGAGTTTTTCCAGATTCTTACAGTTATGGAGGACATCCAAAGCTCTGGTTACAGTAAGAGTGTTATTGGCCTCAAACCCTCACCCAGATTTGCTAAGACTGTAAAGTACTCTTATCTCTCTTCAAGTCTTGGTTTCTCCTAAAAAACATTCTCCAGTCTCCTTTCTCTGGTTAGGGTTCAGGGGCAACTCATTTGACATAGCACTAAAGCCTGGGGTCATCATATAATTTACTCATAAACATTTGACAGACTCCATAGTTCCAAAATATTTACATCAGACAGATTCTGCCACTGCAATTGTTGTCTAGATGTGGAGACAGATATCTGGTGCTCTCTCCTCTGCCATCATCTCAGAACCCTTCCCTCCAGTCATACGTATTTGCACAAGAGAAGTGAAAACATATGTCCACCAAAAGCCTTGAACAAGAATATTTATAACAATGTTATTCATAATCACCGAAAACTGGAAACAACCAGATGTCTATCAACAGTCCAAAGGAAAAATCAAGTGTATATTCATACAAAAGAGTACTGAGTAGTATTCTACTCAGCAATAAAATGGACCAAACTGATGATAAAATAAGCAACATAGGTGAATCTCAAAAATGTTATGTTGGGTATATTTCTACTGATATGTATACTTTTGTGTAATTCTGAAATGGCCCAAACTAACACTGAGGATAAAAATCAGATCAGTGATTACTTGGGAAACAGAAGGAGGATATAAGCTGGGAAAGGACATGAGAGAACTCTCTGAGATGGTGGAAATGTTCTGTGTGGGGGTCAGTTTGCATTTTTCAAACTGATTGAATGATATTCTTAAGATCTGAGCATTTTATTGAGTGTAAATTATACCTCAAAAGGAAATATTTTTTAAAGCTCACTAAAAATTACCCCTGTAAATTCTACTTGATCTTGCTTATCAGTTGATTTTGAAAATACATATACAGATGATAACCACCCATGAATAGAAAACATCAAATAAATGGGTCAAAATATGATTTTATAAGTTTGAATCCAAGTCATTCAGTATCTGTTTCAGTCAGGTCAGAATGTATAAATGAGATACTAATAATTAACCAAATTCATTGTGATGTCCGGAGAATAAATTGATTGAAGATCTCTAAAACAATAAAAGCAAATCATTCTTTATATGCCATATAGTTTATCTTGATATGTAAAATGGAAAATCATCATTCTTTTCTTCGGTTGTTATGGTAATTTTTGCTATACTTTAGGGAGGTCAAGCTATGTAGGCTGTATGTAAAAAGAGGAACAGGTCATTGTTATTTTGCATAATTGATTTTCAGTGATCTGAGACCCTTCTTGGAGGTTGATTTGTGTAAATACCATAGTGCCTTTGCTGTCATAAATAAGGAACCAATTTATTGAGTTGATAGCTGTGAGAAGGTGGGAGAGGCAACAGATTGTTATCAACTGCAAACTTATGGAATCATGAGGACATTTGGCTAAGTACCACTTCATATGGAACTAAAGGGGAGTATTGTCCCTATGATCAATAATGCTTACCCGGGCACAGAAGAATATAGAGAAAATCTAGATAGGGACAGAAAGCAGAAAGGTAAAGAGAATCAGATGTGATATAAACCATAGAGCACATCAGGGTATTGCTCAATTCTCTATGAACTGCATTAAGATAAAGCAGAGGGGCTTCCCTGGTGGCGCAGTTGTTAAGAATCCGCCTGCCAATGAGGGAACATGGGTTCAAGCCCTGGTCCAGGAAGATCCCACATGCCATGGAGCAACTAAGCCCATGAGCCACAACTATTCTAGTTGTGCACTCTAGAGCCCATGAGCCACAACTACCAAGCCCACGTGCCACAACTACTGAAGCCCACATGCCTAGAGCCTGTGCTCCACAACAAGAGAAACCACCACAATGAGAAGCCCACACACCGCAAAGAGGAGTAGTGTCCGTTCGTCTCAACTAGAGAAAGCCCATGTGCAGCAACAAAGACACAACACAGCCATAATTAATTAATTAATTAATTTTTAAAAAGATAAAGCAGAAATAGCTGAAGCTAACTGTTTATACACCCAAATATTTAGAAATAAAAATATTTTCATCTACAACAATCCTGAAAATCACTCCAGTTCCTAAAAGGCCAAAGATAATTGGCAGGTATATAAAGAAAGCGATATTTAGAAGGGAGGACCTGACATTTAGCCTATTTAGATATGTGACATCAATACATATTGTTAAGCGGGCCAATTGATGTGATACAATAAATCATTGTTACAATAGTTTCAGAAGTACTATCTAAAAATAAAGTTATGTCCCAGAACAAAGAAAAATTTTTAGCTTCAACACTTGTTGACTCTATTTTCTTGGGCAAGTTACTTACTGAGCCTCAGTGTCCCCATCAGTAAAATATGGATAATAGCACCTACCTCATAGGGTGTTTGAGAGGATTACTGATAAAATGCAGACAAAACATTCAGCACCATGCTTAGAATAGAGTAAGTGCCCAATAGGTGATAAAATATAGTATAGGTAGAGATGTATGCACATGCATATATACATAATTATAAATATTTGGCAAAAGAAGAGACAGATTTGACAGATATACATCAAATTTTTACTTGTTACTCATGCTAGGCACTGAATTCCTACCACTGGAATGAATAGAAGGGATGTGCACTGCCACTTCCAGGCCTGGCATGTGAAATCCTTCCATGAATTTCTCTACATGTTCTCTTTTCCTTCTGCCAGCTAAATGTTAGGGGTCACTTGCTAAAGGATGGCAGAACCTGGATTACTGACAGCAAGGACTGAGTGCCACCACCACCACCATCTCCACTCCCCTGACCCCATGTCCAAAAGTTTTAAGTGCATGAAAAATAAACTTCTATTGCATTAAGGCCACTGAAAATTGGGATCCACCTATGGTAGTAACTAGCATTTCTTTGACTGGCACACTAACACATCGGAACATCAGTTTCAGATTTTCGTTGTATGAATGAATAGCAGGAGAGGGTGTCAGTCAGAATTTTGTTTGGTTCTTAGTAGTAAAAAACTCAATTTCCAGCACCTTTAACACCTAGGGGGTTATTTTTCTTATAGAACAGAGATCCAGAAGTAGCAGTTACTCCCTTATTTCGGCAGCCGGTATATCTGGAAATCTCTTGCTTTTCCTCCTGATTGCAATATTACGGATGCAGCTCCCACTATCATGTCCATGTATAGGGCAGGAAGAAGATAGCAAAGCTCACTGCATCTGTCCCCTTTTATCAGGAAAGTCAAAGCATATATACTTCTCAGCAGACATCTGCTCAAAACTGGCAGAAGTGTGTCATCTAGTCACAACTAGCCACAGGAAGGATGGAAAGTCAATATTTACTGGGTACCTTGTTGCCCCAGACATAAGTATCGTTCTGTTATCAAGGAAGAATTGTCCATTCTACCAATATAAGTGTTCAGTTCCTCAAGATTGTGTTGTGTTCACACCCCAGTCCTCCACCCCAGTTCAGATGCCAATCACAAGCCCAGGTTATCACCTGTGCTTCTGACCAATGGGCTGCAGATTGGAGGTTCCCATGACCCCCTTCTTGGGTTGGTTTAATTTTCTAGAGTTTTCACAGAACTCAGAGAAACATTTTACTCACTAGATTACTGGTTTATTATAAAAATATATAATTAAGGAACAGCTAGATGCAAGAGATACATAGAGAAAGATATGGGTAAGGGCACAGAGCTTCCATGCCCTCTCCAGGCATGCTACTGTCTCCAAATTTCCACATGTTCACCAACCCTGAAGCTCTCTGAACACGTCCTTTTGAGGTTTTATGGAGGTTTCATTACATAAACATGATTGATTAAATTATTAGACATAGTCAATTGATTCAACCTCCAACCCCTCTCCCTTCCCCAGAGGTCAGGGGGTGGGACTGAAAGTCCCAATTCTCCAATCACATGGTTGGGTCTCCTGGCAACCAGCCCCCATCCTTTACTTACCTAAGGGCTTTCCAAAACTGACCTCATTAACATTACACAAGACATCTATGTTGCTGTCATCACTTATTAGAAAATTCCAAGGGTTTTAGGAGCTCTCTGCCAGAAATGGGGATGAAGACTAAATATATATATATATATATATATATATATATATATATATATATATATATATATATATGAATATATATATATATATATACTTATATATGTATGTATTTTTCTTATTATAAATCACAGTAAAACACTTGTGAATTCAGTATTTTGTGAATCTATCTGCTGTTAGCTCTGGAATAGACTATTAAGTTTGTGTTTGTGTTTTGCTTGACAAACATTGATCTTCCCATATATTTATTGATATGCAAAATTACAAAGTTGCTGGAAAAATAGTGGAAAAAAAAGTCACATGGGGCAAGCAACTTCCTAGAAGTAAAAAGACAGAGAAATCTCTTTTGTTACCATTACCCCTGGACATGATATACTGAAGTAGCCCCTACTAAATATGGTGGGAGAAGGCAGAAAAGACTCACCAAACAGCAAGGGAAGTGGTTATTGGACTTGTGTGTGATTGCTTAATACCAGGCATAGGTTGTCATAAGACATGACTGCATCCTGGTAAGGATCATGGCCCAGGCTTGAAGTGCCCCTTGAATGAAACTGTGTCATGGGGTTTTGTATGGTATACATTAATTAAGGAGCAAGCAGAGTCAGACATATACTCAGGTCAATCAGCATCTCTTTCTCCTAATCTCTTCACTAGGCTCTGAAATGTCTAGGACCAATTCCCTCAAATCTATCACCACCCCTCACATCCCAAAATATTTCACCTTCATGCTTATCATGCATCCATTGGCTCAGGCTATGATGAAACCCTGAAGTCGTTGTTGACTTTTCTCTATCCTTCATATCTCCTACTCAGTCCATTAGAAAAGTCTATTTTTCTACCACCTAACTGTATCTTAAATCCAACCACTTCTCATTACCTCTACTGTTACAACCCCAGACCAAGTCTCCATCAATCCCTACCAGGACAGGAAAGAAATCTTCCAACCAGCTATCCCCCACATAGGAGCCTGAGGGAACTTTTTAAAGTACATGTCAGATCACTTAGGTCCCAAACTAAAACCCTCCCATTGCACTTGGAATTAAATTCAGACTCCTTAAAATGGCTTCTCTTTGCTTATGCTAGAGCCTACGTACCTTTCTGGCCTCATTTCCTTACTCTCTGCTCCTTGTTCATCACCAAGCAATGTTGGCTTTTTCCCTCCTCAAAGCCTTTGCACTCAGTGTGCCTTCTGCTTGGACCATTCTTCCAACAGTCATCCTGGGGTTGTCTTCTCATCATTTCAGGTCACAACTCAAATATTGTTTCTTCAGAGATGCCTCCTCTATTCTTATTGCTAAAAAATTTGCTAAAAATCTTCTAGATCCCAGTCATGCTTTATCACATTAAATTATTTTAACTTCTTCATAGAATTTATCAGACTAAAATTATTTTGTTTATTTGTTCAGTGATTTCTGTTTGTCTCCTTCCAACTTGCATATAAGTTCCCATGTCTGTCTATTACTGCCATATCCCAAAAGCTTCACAAAAGAGCCTGGCATATGGCAGCTTGTTCACCACTTGATGAACTAACAGTTTTGATATGGAACAATCAACATCTGGTAGCATTTGTGGAGATCACAATCACAAGCTTTAAAAGTGTAACTCTGAGCTCTAGATCTACTGAGAAACAAGTAGCTACAGCGTCACCACTCCCTCCACTCATCAGGGTCGAGGCACAGCTGCAGGGTCTGGATTCAGCATCCACACTTGGGCATATCTGAATTTCAGCCCTAGTTAAAAGATAATTCTACTCAGGATTCATTCTTTAACCCAGAGGTCCCCAACCCCTGGGCTGCAGACTGGTATTTGTCAGTGGCCTGTTAGGAACCGGGCCGTACAGCAGGAGGTGACCAGTGAGTGAGCAAAGCTTCATCTGCTGCTCCTCATCACTCTCATTACCACCTGAACCATCCTCATCCCCACCCCCAGTCCGTGGAAAAATTGTCTTCCCCAAAACCAGTCCCTGGTGCCAAAAATGTTGGGGACCACTGCTTTAGACTGAATGAGCCAGTGAGCCCTAGTCTGGCTCCCCTCTTTCCTTTTCTTTTTCTTTCTTTACTCCTTTCTTTTCTTTCTCTCTCTCTCTCTTTCCTTTCTTCCCCTTCCTTCCTCTCTTTCTTTCTTTCTTTTTCATTGTTGTTGCTTAAAAGAAGGACACCAAGAAAAAAGAAAAGAGTTTTCTTGATAGGGCTCAATCTATTTAACTGTAAATATTAGAATATACATAAGCTTTCCCAACATAATGCAATCACCTTTTAAGTGTACAGTTACATAATTTTGAGGATATTCACATGGTTGTGCAATCTCCAGAACTCTGTATCTTGCAAAACTGAATTCTGTACCCATTAAACTCCCATTCCATGTCTTATAGTCCTGGTAGTATGAATCTGTTCCTAGCTTTACTTATGAAATTTATTTATCTGTAGCACTGATGTGATCTTACAAAGTGATCCATGACACTTTTCTCATCTTGTACATGCACTGCAGCAAGAAGGCTAATCCTCAGAGTGTGAAACCTCCTGAGTGACTGTCTCAAAGCCTAAGTTCCATAACCCACTAGATATTTTGACATTTTAATACTAGATACAGGCGTTTGACCAACTTCTTAAATATTCTGAATTATTTTTTTCATTTCACAAATTTAATGAGGTCTACCATCACTAATAACAAGTCTATTGACTACAAGAATGTTGACTGTATTATTACTTATTATAGTCAACATTCTTAAGGAAACAAATTGCTCAAAAATAGGTTAAATAAATTATAGTTGCATCAAAGATTATTTGAAAGGTGTAATAACATGGAAATATGTTCATTACATACTGTTGAGTGGAAAAAATCTGGTTACCAAATATGTAGTTTGATCTCATTTTTAAAGAATAAAGATATGTATGTTTGAATACATGCATGTATGTGCATGTGTTGTATTTTATATAATATACACACATATCTTTACACACATATGTATACAGACATATAGCAGCATGGTAGAACAATAGAGAGACACAGAAAAATAGAGAGAAGGGAAGAGAGAGGGGACTGTACCTCTACATTATTGACTCTCAGCTTAATTTCATGTATGGAGGAAAATGAACTAGAAAATAAAAACTGGAAGAAAACAAAATATTAACTATGATTGTCTTTGGGAAAAGACAATGTGGGTAATTTTTGCTATTTGCATTTTCTAGTTATTAATAATTATATACTTACATTACCTTTGTAATTTGTGTAGTGTTTTAAGTAAAAAAGTTTTATATCCAAATTTTCAGTGATTTTTAATAAAAGATATATCAACAAAATATGATTATTTCACCATTAGCCCACAAATAAAACTCATACCATATTTTCTATCATTATGAAATAAATTTGGACACAGTCAATAAATAATATCACCCAATAAAATAAATCTTGTATGGTTCACTTTAATTAAACATTACATGAAAATATGTTACTAAAAAGCAGATATTAAACACATCTCCTAAAATAATTCTTAAAACATCCTAAATCCAATACCAAGAATTTGGTTGACCCAAGTTAACATTATACAACTACATGTAACACATGTTTCAAAATAACCAAATCACATGAAATTTAAAGGAAAAAGAATTCAGAGAAGTCTTCAGTTAAATGTTACATAGTATTCATTATTTCTGTCAGCCAATGTACCTAGGAAGCAGGATAATTGATAGTATCTTTGCTTTGTGTAGAATGGAGGCATATGGGTTTAAACACTTTTTAATAGAGCACTATTGAAAGCAGAGTCAAAATTAAATCAGGAAAATGTGTTTTCTGTATTAGTTTATTCTTGGGAGCTATTTTGACAAACATCAATTTCTCCTATTTTGTAAAATTCTTTTTCTCTACTGTATCTTAGCCCATGACTCAGGATTTTAAAAACGTCAGTATTTCCCCACATTTTCAGTGACAGTGTAGGTGCACAAACGGCTCTGATCTGGTGGATAGTTATGGAGAAGGCCGTGAAAGAGCAAGGGCACATCTGAGAGGATAAAAATCAATGACATTAATAATGACCACAGTTACAAGAGTTAGTGCAAAACTTTTATAAGATTATCAAAATTGTGGAATGGTGGACAGTCTATAGCTGGGAAACCTGACACCTGAGTTGTCACTCTAGATTTCTTATGGTCATTTGTGTGAGCTTCAGCAAGTCAGAGGCTTTGGAAATCAGTTTCTTCAATTTAGAAATAAGTCTGGGCCAGGCTTATTAAAATTCCTTTCAGATTCATAGTTATATAACTCTAAGGTACATATACCTTTGGACACCTAACTACTATCAGGTACGGCTTTGGCAACATGAAAAATATCAGTTTCAATACTATATAAAACAATAAAAGAACTACTAACATTTTCAAAATGTGGTACAATACAAACCACTGGAATATTGTTATCCCTGAACAGTTCTTATTTTCTTACATTAAGAAAATTTTAACCTCCTACTGATCTAAAATGCCATATTGTTTCTTTTTATTTATGTCACTAATTTTCTCGGTTATTATGAAACTTCATTTCTGAATAAAATTTTATTTTTTCGTATTATTATTTAAATTTCTAGGGAAATTGTTTTCAGTAATGTTTTAAAATATTCATTAAATTCCTATTTACTTTAAGTGTCAGCATTCTTCAAGTGCTCAATACAGTTTACACAACTAGAAGTTTAATCTGAAAATCTATAGGCTTTTAGTGTCTTTAATTTGAATTAACATTCCCTCATATTATAACAAAAACTTAATGAAAGTAAATGATATTGATATCTGATAATTTCTAAGGAAATATGGGGAAAGCATACACTTTAAATAGACAAATATATTCAGGAGAATATTACCTGGCTTGATTCTCCCTTTGGATCTCAGAAAGTAAATAGCACTGTATTTTCATCCAGCTCCGAGAACTCAGCTTTATTTCTGCTATAGGCAAAGAGGTGATTTCATTCAACTAGACAATTCAATCAGCACAGCTTGCTGTAAACAGGAAATAATATATTATTTAGCATAGTAAGATGAAAATCCCATTTGAGGGAAATGACTTGTTGGGTCTTTGAAAACACCTCAATTTCCCTTTTCATTGACCTCACAAGCAGTGCTAAGGAATTAGTATTTAGATTTCTTTTTAGAAGGTCCCAAACGCAGGTCACCTCTATATTCTCTCTTGAGTGCTACAACCTAGACTGGCAAGGAAAGCAGAGATTTCTTCTTATATGCTAACCAAGTGCAATGTTAACTCATCATTATCAGCCTCATCCATGTTAACCTTCTCACAAACATGAGGTGGGGAAACAAACAGCTCAAGGTAGGAAGTAAGTGAAAACAATGAACATTTATTAAGCCTTTTCTTATGTGCCATATTCTTTATATTAATTAATTAACTTCAATTCTCACAACTCAGAGGTGATAATAGTTAATCCACTATGCATGATAAATTAGAAGAAAATGTTCAGAATGCTTAAGTCAATATTTAATGTGAAATCTATGACACACACACTTAAGATCTCACATTCATAAAAGTAGCTGTACATTTTTCTATTTTTCCTTTTACTTCCCTGGAGTTTGCAAATATCTTTTAAGCTCTGAATAGAATTCAATACAATAAATACTTAATCTTTTCTGTTTGGTACTGTGGGGGACACACGAATGAACTAAGGGAGGCCCTAAATCCCATACTGATACTGATGGTAATTAGTTCAATTTCATGACAGATTCTCCTAGTTCCAGTGGTATAAAAAGGCTTCCAGTTTTATTTATGAAATTTCTAAATTTATCTGTAGCACTGATGTGATCTTACAAAGTGATCCACGACACCTTTCTTACCTTGCACATCCACTGCGGCAAGAAAGCTAATCCTCAGAGTGTGAAACCTCCCCAGTAACTGTCTGAAAGCCTAAGTTCCATAACCTGCTGGGTGCTCTCACATTATAATACTAGACACGGGCATTTGACTAACTCCTTAAATACTATGAATTCTTTTCTTTTATTTTGAAGATCTAATGAGGTTAACTGTCTCTAATAACAAACAGCTATTTCTTAAAGGAAAGATAATCTCTGGATAACAATACATGATTTTAGGATCTGAGAAGTAAAATGTGTTTTTAAGGTTGATATAATACAGAGGTTTTGACAGAATTTACAATTCTCTGAGGTCATATGAGAGCATGAACATGAGCATCTGAATTCTAGAGGTAGAGAGACTTCATCAGCTCTAATCCCAGCTCAGTCACATGCTAAATGTGTGGCAAGTTCTTTGATTTCTCTGAGTCTCAGTATTTTTATCTGCAAAATGAAGCTAATAACATGTACTCTGAATAGTTGTTGTAAAGACAAAAAATAATACTTGTAAAGATCTAGTAGAGAGGATACAACAGGTACTTCATAAATAGTAACTTTTTTGTCATCTATCATTGCATTGCATCATTGGCTACAGTAGCATTTCAGCTCTGAGAGCATACATTTGGTCTGTGATAAACTAGTTGACCAGTTCAAGTATGAGTCCGATTAATGAGGATATGCAGAGATCAAATAAATAAATAGATTCTTTGGACATTTTCTACAAATTACCTTTCCATACAGCTGTCTTCTAAATGTAAGGTAGATGACTCTGGATTAGCTAAGAGGACAAAATTTACCGTTATCATCTTTATGGCTTTAGTCTGGAAAATAATAATAGTGATAATGACCTTGGACTCTTGTGGAACTTCCATAAGTAATGTATATAATTACCATGAAATAGACATCTTTTGATATCAATGAAATAGTAAAGTGAGAGAATTTAGGAAGACACATTTCAGAAGTCTGCTCATTATAAAGTGCCTATGATTGTCACTTAAGCAGGAACAGATAAAGTATACTCATATTAAAACATATGGCAACATTCTTAAATAAAATGCCTCAGTGATTGGATGATTCTACTGAACTACTGCCTCAGTTGACCAAAATTCTAACTTGCACAGTGCAAATGCAACTACTTTGAGCTAAAGATTAGTTTTAGAATAAATAATATATGCATACTCCCCAGTGACCATTCATTTTAAAACCTGACTCTACATGTGCAATCACTTGCAAAATCAATTATTTCTATGATTATGGTACTTAGATGGTTTTCTTTTTATGTTGGAGAATAATCATACTTAAATAACATGCACAGGTTAGGGAAAGTGATCATGGATCATCAGACTATAAGAATTATCAGGACATGATAAATGGTTATGTATTTCAATGGTAAAAGCAATCTGATTATTAGCTCTTCATTTGAAGCAGTTTATCTACAGTTCAAAAATGCTTTCAGTGCTTTCACTGATTAAACTCTAAAGCATCTTTTTCATTGTCAGCAGAAGTGACCAGCATTTAATTAAAATAGACTCTTCTAACTATAAATAATTTAATTAATAGTTTTAAATTTAATTTGGCTAAAATTGGTGAATTGATAAATAACTAAATAATGTAAGAATAAGAATTATCAAAACATTTTTGAGAACACAGTTCTGCTTGGAGGGCTCCATGGAGGAAGTACCTCATTTTCAAGAAAGGGATGATGTTTCTTTTGTTTTCGTTCAATTCTTTCCTTCCTTTCTTTTTTTTCCTAAAGAGAAAATAGATAACTATTTATATATAAATTTATATACAAATATGACCATTATTTTCAAATCAAGTTGCTTGCTGAAGAACAAAATAATCATTATAAGGTATTTAAATGTCATTTGCTAGCTTAATTGGTTATAAAGTAATAGCAGCTAGGCAATATTGTTAATTTATGAGTATACTATCAATAGGCGTTAACACACCACTTTATTTTTTAAATATTAAAAGTGATAATATTTTAAAAGAATTATGTAAAATAGGAAAAAAAGACCTGTAATCCCATAATTCAAAGAGAATAATTATTAGAATTTAGTGATGACTTTCTGAGAACAGAGTCTCAGAAATAAATTTACTGGGTGCAAAGGTTGAATACGTGATGGCAGCAGACGATACTTCACAGTGTTTAGAAATATTTGAATATTGAGGTTCATGTTTCTTTGCTTGTTATTGAGCTTGAGCACATTTTCATTTCTTTAGTGGTTTTGTGAAGTTTTTGCTCTATTATTTGGCTCTTCTAACTGTATGGGTATTGGTGCTTGTAATTTTTAGCAATTTACATATTTTCATATAATAAATATTATCCTTGTAGCATTTTATCTACATTATTTTTAGTCCTCAATTTTTTACCAAAAAATTAATATTTCAACCATAGACAACTAAACTGTTTAAAGAGTAATATAGTCAAAATCTGTGTACCCACTACCTGCCTTTTGAAATAAAACATGACCAATACTTGTGCAGCCCTTGTATCCACTCCCTCACCACACTTGCTTTCTCTCCACCATTCAGAGATAACCATTACTGAATTTAGTGCTTAAGTTGCAGTGCATCCCTTAATACCTTTATCACACACACATATTCATCCCCAAACAACAAATAATTTTGTTTTGCAGGTTTTTTGAGTTTATGCTAAAAGGTACCATGTTATATATTATTTTGCACCTGTCTTTTATTTATGACCATAGTTCTAAGATCCATCTATATGGAGCTGTAGCTCTAGTTCATTGATGCACAGAATTCCAGTATATCAACATATCACAGTTTACTAAACTATTTTGGTGTTGAAGACATGATGTTCTAATGTTTTTTCCACACAAAGACAATACTGCTGTAAATATCCCTGTTTGATTCCTTGGGCTTATAAGCCAAGATTTTCTCTCCAAGTATATGCTTAGGAATGAAATTGCCAGTTTGTAGGGTATGAATATGTTCGACTTTGCTGGACAATAATGATTTATTCTCCAAAGTTGTAGGAAATTACCCTCCAGCCAGCAATTATCCTGATTTTTTATTTTGTATTATTAATATGATGTATTCTATTGTTTGGCATTTTATATTTAATGTTTAAATCTTTTGAAGTTTGTATTGCAGTAAAGTAACTGTTTGAAGTGATTTTATGTCCAAATGTCACAAATAATCCCAATTGTTATTGCCTTGCATCCATTAATTTGTGTTACTTTATTATATAGTACATCCTTACAGGTAACAGGTTCTGAGGCTATTATTCTACTTGTACTATACTATAATTTGTGCTCATTCATTCCATGTTAAGCACTGAGATCTTACTCTGGGTCAAGCAGTATACAGGGAGCAATGCATGAAGTGATTATAAAATACAAACACACAGGTTACTGTTCCTGTCCCTTAGGGAACTTTCAAAATAGATGCTTAATAAACAAGTACATAAACAACAGATAATTCCAAATTGTGTGAAATTCTATGAAACATATAAACAAGCTGTTGTGATTGATAAAAAATGAAAGGAAGTACTTACTTTCAAAGAAAAGTGGATTCAGGGAAAGTCACTTTGAGATGTGATGGGTAAGAGGAGCCACTGGTGATGTGCACTGAGGGGAGGGCACCCCACACAGACAGAAGAGTGTGTGTGAGGACTCTGACAAGTGGGGAAAACTTGGGATGGGAGAGGAAGCCAGAGAGCCAGTGTGAATAAGGCCTGGCAGGAGATGGGAGCAGGGTCCCAGATGAGAATGACAAGGTATACTGTAAGATCAGACGGGGCCTAGCAGGCCACGGTAACATTTAGAACACAGGTTTGAAAAAAAAAAAAAAAAAGAGCTGCCAACAGGTGATTTGGAGAAGAAAGGCAGAATGCTGAGAGGTAAACTGAGGAACATGGCAGCAGAGGAGCAGAGGAGGAGACAGCTCAAGTGGAAGGGGAAATCGACTGTGCAGAATGCCTAGAGGTCTAAGAAACAGGGCAGAAAAGAATACATACCATAGGTTAGATGCTCTAGCAAAATCTTAACTCTCAAAGTTTAGTTTCAGAAAAGGGATAAGATGGGGGTTTATTGAGGATGAAAAGGATATGAAGAACTAAGGAAGTGTAAACAAACTTTCCAGAAGTTTAGCTATTAAAAAAGATGAGATCATAGCTGGAGGGAAATGAAGAATTAAGAGAGTTTACGTTTATTAAGATTACTTATCCTGAGACTTGATGGGAATAATCCAGGAGGGTAGAAGAATGCAGATTCACAGGAGAGTAAAATGGTAAGTTCATATTTCATTGCTTGATTGGTACAGTCCTGCTTCGTATTATTTTGAAAATATTATCTTCCATAGTCTCACAATTTTATTATACCAGGTGAATTTTAGAACCATTTGGCTTCCCTGCTATACTCCCTTCCAAAAAATGACTGAGTATCTGAGGATTAATATGAAATCTAAACAATGATCTAGGAATACTTGAAATGTTAATAGCATTTGGCCTTTCATCCTGCAGCTTGGACTGTCTCTCCGTTTCTTCAAATTTCTGCTAAAACTATAAAGTTTAGTGGTTTCCTTGTATTCCAAAGAGCAATGGTGTCACGGAACACTTGGACAACCCTGCCTCTGCAGGCTGAATGGCTTGGGAGGAGTGGTATTTTGGTAAATTATTAGGTGTCTATGCTTCTTTCATCAGTACATAAATGGAATTGATAATGTCACAAGGAGAATATGGTAATGTAAGGTTCCATTAACATGCAATTATTCACATACAACAAAAGGATTGAAGAGAGGTGTGAAATTTTCTTTTTGTCTTAACATTTTGCTCTTCATCATGAGAATGTTTTCATCCTTGCTACTTCTAATAAACAGAGAACCTCCTTTCAGAATCCTAACTGAGAAAATAAAAGCTGTAATTGGACCACGGTCAATCATCTTATTACTTTAGAGAGAGGCAGGACCTCTAGCTAGGTGAGAGAAAAAGCAGTGACCATGCTGTGTCCTCAGAAACTGACTGAAAAAACCTCATTGTCCATTCCATTTAGCATAGAGAGAGAAAGGAACTGAAAGCAACCTTGAGTTTACCGGCAGGTGCTAAAAAGTCAGGGCAGGAAATAGGCAATTAATTATCAACCTTAATATCAATTTACATGAATCAATGTTATCTTGAGTAATAATTAAAAGAGGTTTCTTAAAAAGTCCTTCTGTCTGTTGTTTGTTGGAGTCTGAATCTTTTGCTTATTTTCTTATTAAAGGTAACTATGAATTAATCTGGGAACCAGCTTGACGAAGCATCTTACCTGATCTTTGGCTACAATTTTCACCTAAAACAGTGACCCATCAATTGCTCACTCCCCAAACTAGGTTGTACATCAAAATTTTGAGATGTTACTTTACATGAAGATTGAAGTAATTAGCTCTTCTGTATAAGGGTATTTTTCCATTCTCTCTGCAAACAAATTTCAATAAGAAATTGGTAAAATGGGGAATAGAGCTGTAACATGTTGTACATGGATTTTTTTTTAGGTAGCGCTGTATTGTAGGGATATATTATATACCAAAACAAGTTATTTTGTCTTAGGTCTTTGACTAGTTTTTGTTTTCCAGAGGATTGATTAGAATGAGAAAGTGACTAACCACTGTAATAAAACATTGTGTACCTAACTATGACTTAGTCACTAAGGAAATTCTATCTCATTTTCAAGACAATGTGAAAATAAAACTGAAAACTGAAACATTTACATTCAGTTACTACTCTAAAAGATACTAGCAGAATTAGCATACGTCTCCTTAATATAAGAAGATTTTTAATTTTTCTTAGAACAAAGCATTATTTAAGTGTTTAAGGAAATCATCATAGAACACTACTATCCTCATTCAAACAACTGAACCAATTTTGATCGCCTTATTACTGTTTCTCTGCATGGATTTAGCATTATAGCAGTACTAAAGTCAACACATAAACAACAATAAATTCTGTTGGTATTTTTATTAGGATTGCATTAAATTTGTAAATTACTTCAGGGAAAACTGACATCTTTATAGCATCATTATAAGATTGTTTCTATACAAGAACAGTTTTGTTCTAATTTCTCAGTATTCATTTGTGTCCTTCAGGAGTGTTCTAAAGTTTTCTTTATATTGGTATTGCACATTTCCTGAGTTTATTCCTAAGTGTTACATCTTTTTATCCTATCTTTAAATAGCCTGCTTTGGGTCTTGTGTGTGTCTCTAGCTACTACTGATTCTAAATTTTATGTGGAAAAAAAAAACCGAAGAATATGCAGAAATACTTTGAATGAAGAGTTATGAAGGGAGATTAACCCAAACATATATGAAAATATATAAAGTCCTGATGATGAAACAGTGTCGTACTGGAATATGTACAGTGAGATTGACCAATGGAACAGAAAGTTAAGAAACAAACAGACCTGAAAATATGGGAATGATCTAATGTATCATATAATAAAGGCAGTACCTCAAATCAGTGGGTAAAAGATGTGCTGTTTTATGAAAGATGCATTTGGAAAAAATAAAGATGGAATCATATTTCCCATCATACACTAGGATAAATTCTAAGTAGAGCAAATATTAAAATGTTAAGATATTAAAATCATAAAGTCATTAGAAGAAAAATGGGAGCTTTGACCCTAGATTTTGGAGAAAGTCCTTTCAACTACACCTGAAAATCAGAAGCCATAAAAAAAGACTGATAGATTTGACACCTGAAAATAAAATTAATTTTCTCATGGAATAAAATGATATAAGACTTCCCTGGTGGCACAGTGGTTAAGAAACCACCTGCCAATGCAGAGGACATGGGTTTGAGCCCTGGTCCAGGAAGATCCCACATGCTGCAGAGCAACTAAGCCCATGTGCCACAACTACTGAGCCTGTTCTCTAGAACCCATGAGCCAGAACTACTGAGACCACGTGCCACAACTACTGAAGCCCGTGCACCCTAGAGCCCATGCTCCACAACAAGAGAAGCCACTGCTATAAGAAGCCCACATATCACAATGAAGAGTAGCCCGTGCTTGCCACAACTAGAGAAAGCCTGTGCATGGCGAAGACCCAATACAGCCAAAAATAAATAATAAATAAATAGATTTACTAAAATAATGATATAAGCAAAGTTGAGAGACCAACAATACAATGGGAAAAAATTTATAACTCATATCAGAAATGATAGGCTAATTTCCCTAGTACATAAAAAAGCTTCTAGAAATCACTAAGAAAAAGACCAATGAAAAAATGTTCAGTTTATGAATTGACACTTTACAGGAAAAAAAATACAAATTATCCTCATACAAATGAAAGGATACTCAAGCTCAATCCTAACCAGAGAAATGCAAATAAAAAAATACTCTGGATGACATTTTTTTAACTTGCTGATAGACATGAAATCAAAAAAAGTTTGATAAGAAACCCTACTGGACCCTAAGCCATGTGGAGAAATTTTGCACTTTTTGATTGTTGAATCATCTGAATGTGTTAACTATTCACATAAAGTACTTATGCATCTGAAATGTATTACTTATTTACTTATTCAAAAATAAATGAATAAAATACATATTTATATTGATATTTTAAAACAGAAAACAGTATTTTGCTTGCCATCACTGAAAAGTAACTATAAACATAAGTACATTGAAACAAAGAATATAAAGTCCTGCTAGATATCATTTCTCCCAACGTTCATACTTGATTGCTTTCATTAAAAAATCACTTAAATAAGACCTTCTCCTTGAGGTCATCAGAAAGATCAAAAGAAAATGAAAAATGGAATAATTTTCTCATTAAATACAATTTTACTGTGTGCCAGGACCAAGTTCCACCTAAATTAACCTGGTATACCTTCAGTAATACACTTATCAGCTTTTTATAATTTTAGGTAGGAGAATCATTACGAAGGACGAATAGGCATGACTGGTAAGTGACTAAATGTGGGGATGTAGGTAAGGAACAATATTATGACTAGTTTTAAGCCTGACTGTTTTAAGGAATAGTAGAATTATTAATAGAAATGATCTATTAATAGAAATAGATCGAATAAATTATGATATATGTAGGAGAGAATGAATTCAACAATTAGCTTCCAGGTAGAAATGGTCAGTAGGCATGGGACAAATAGAACTGGAATTAGGGACAGAAAAGTCAGAAAAAAGTACATTTAAAAGACACAGTGCAGGGCTTCCCTGGTGGCACAGTGGTTGAGAATCTGTCTGGCAATGCAGGGGACATGGGTTTGAGCCCTGGTCTGGGAAGATCCCACATGCCGTGGAGCAACTAGGCCCATGAGCCACAACTACTGAGCCTGCTCATCTGGAGGCAGTGCTCTGCAACAAGAGAGGCTGTGATAGTGAGAGGCCTACGCACCGCGATGAAGAGTGACCCCCGCTTGCCACAACTAGAGAAAGCCCTTGCACAGAAACGAAGACCCAACACAGCCAAAAATAAATTAATTAATTAAAAAAAAAGACACAATGAATTAACAAATAACACCTACCAGCCATTTTTCATATTCATCAAGAGCTTGTTTATCTTTATCTTTTTTCTCAGCTCTTTTCAGTTCTTCTTTTCTTTTCTCATTTCTTTTCTCTTTTTCCTTTTCCTTGAAAAGAGCTTCCTTTTTTTCATTCCTATGTAGGATAGCCAAAACACTGGCAAGTTAAAGGAGAATATATAATAAAGATTCCCTAATGTGCCTTTGCAATAATGAGACTGAGTGCATTAGTAACATTCAAGTAAATGAATTTTAGAAAAGCCTAAAGTGTTACTAATTTAAGATCTATCAAAACATTTATTATTTTGGATTACCAGTTTTCAACAGCAGTTAAGTTATCTTTCCTTTTCTCAGCAACAGTTTCCTCCTCTTTCTGTTTCTTTGCTCTTTCATATTCTTTCTCTTTTTTACTTTTCTCTTTAAGATATTCCATCTTTTTCTCTTTCCATTTTTCAAAAGACTGAAAAAGTTCAGAGTTACTTTCTTATTTAATGTGAATATAATAAAATAGTAAAAACACAGTTAATCATTAATTTTCAAATATTTTAAAAATAATTAAGATATTCAAAACCATTGCATACTTGCAGTGCTTCTCTTTTTCTCACAGCATTTTCTTCTTCAGTTTTCTTCTGGTTTTTTTCCTCAAGCCTTTTTTTTGCAGCCACCTTCTTTGCTTCCTTTTCTTTCATGGCTTTCCAGGCCTCAAATGATGCTAAGGCTTCTTCTCTCTTAGCAGCTCTTTTCTATTTTGGAAAAATAATAGACAGTTATATGTATATGTATAAGTAGACAAATATAGATAGATATAGATATACACACATTCATTTATTTTTAATTCCCTTCATATTCATCAAATTAGGTTTCAAAGCAATCTATTTAAAATAGATTTAGAGAAGTTAATTGATAAAGAATATTATTTGAATTATTCACTGCATTTTAAAATATCTTTCTTAAGCATTTATCAGATATTGATCTACTACCATGCATAGGAAGGAATTTTTTTTGGAAGTATACTGAACAAATGCTATGAAAATAAACTGTAAAAGGATAATTGGTACTGCAAAGTGCTCATAATGCAATATTGCACTAAAAGAAAAATAGCAGGAAAGTTGCAGGCCAGAAAGGTAAAGTTATAGTCAGAGTAAGGTAAATTGGCCGAGTCACACAGAATAAACTACAGATCTGTGCTTTAACCCTGAGTTTTGACCGACATCAAAGCATAAAATTCTTACTGCATAAACATATCCCAAGTGTTGAAAACATGTGCCAGATTAGAAAATATGTAGGTGAACATATAGCAAGTATGTTATTACTTTACTTACTTCAATCTAATCCCATAATATTCTATGTTTGCCTTATAATATTGCTTGGCATTAAATGATATAAAGTTTTATTACAGAGATAACATAATTTAGAAATAAAAGTATGAACTCCCTCACTGAGTTGTGAAGAGCAAATGAGGTATTTGGCACTGACCGTGGCAGATAATACTGCAAAGGCAGTGCCAGTGTCCAGGCACATCCCCTGCAGGGCTGCTCCACACAGTGCTGTGCGCTGGGGAAATAAGTTTCTATTCATGGTAGTATTAAAAGCACAATGAAGGGTTGTTGTTTTTTTTTCTTTTGTTTTTTTTCAGGGATTTTACTTTAGAAGATGGGAAAGAACTGGAGCATGTTGTAGGCAGGAGTTAGAGGCAGAGGGTGAAGTACAGGAGAGACTGAAATGAGAGCCCAGCTCCAGTCAGTGGGAAGGATAGGGGCAAACACTCAGGTAGAGGCTGGTCTTGAAGATACATACAAAACTCAAGATAGAAAAGGGGAAAACTAAAGGTTAATGTCTGATGACCCTTTATATTACTGGCTAAGTTGTAATATCAAAGTCAATTTTTAAGAATGAATTAGGTACATGGTCACAAGAAAAAATAAGTTCATAATCAGAAGTGCCAAAGCTATTGCTCAGGGCTTCCCTGGTGGTGCAGTGGTTGAGAATCTGCCTGCCAATGCAGGGCACACGGGTTCGAGCCCTGGTCTGGGAGGATCCCACATGCCGCGGAGCAGCCGGGCCCGTGAACCACGGCTACTGAGCCTGCGCGTCTGGAGCCTGTGCTCCGCAACAAGAGAGGCCGCAATAGTGAGAGGCCCGCGCACCGCGATGAAGAGTGGCCCCCGCTTGCCGCAATTAGAGAAAGCCCTCGCACAGAAACAAAGACCCAACACAGCCAAAAATAAATAAATAAATAATTATAATTAAAAAAAAAAATAGCACAAACCAAATCCATGCAATAAATCTGTTTAAAAAAAAAAAAAGCTATTGCTCACATATAAATAATAAAAATCTCTCTGCATCCATGTTTTCATGTAAAACAGTTATATTTATATCAAACTAAAAATGTATAAAGTACCAGAGAAATAAAATCAGAAATCAATTCTTTTATATACAATTTATTTCACCATTTAAAAAACAGTTGATTTAGAAATATTAAACATTCAGACTATTTTACTGACTTAAAAATCCAGAATATTTTTCACTTCTATATTCAGAATACCTGTTTGTTTTGAATCCTTAAGTTTTCACTTTTGATTCTTTTAATTCTGTGCATTTCATGTAAATAAACATTTTTCTTTTCTAACCACTCCTGTGGGAACAAGAAAAAGGCTATATAATATTCAAAGTTTTGCAAATGAATTAGAATTCTTATTTATTTCTGAAATATATGATTAAAACTTTAAAAAAGCAAAACATAAAAACTTATAGATTTTATATGCATTAGTATCATTCTTTTTCTGATAATATTCTAATATGTAAAGATGAGTAAGAATTAAGAAAATCATGTGTATATATGATTTATATATGTGTAATATAATGACTACATATATTAACATTTTTCTCTGAAATTCACATGGACAATTTTCCAAAGTGTACGATATTCTGTACAACAATTTTCGAAAGTGTACTATATTCTGTACAACTACATATATTAACATTTTTCTCTGAAATTCACATGGATAATTTTCCAAAGTGTACTATATTCTGTACAACAAATAAGACAAAAAAAAAAAAAAGACTTCTTTTTTGGAATTGTAAAAAAATTAGGACAGCTTTCTTCTATGTAAGTTTAACTCAAATACAGAAAGTCTCAGGAAAGAAAAAAAAAATTAAAACCCTTTTTGTTCAGAACTATATAAACTTTAAGGAGAAAAAGTATAGAACATAGGTGTACCTCAACTACATTTTGCTTTTGCTGTATTTTTATCAATTGCCATAGCACATTCTCTTTCTTTAAAAACAACTATGATCAGTTAAACAAAGCCTGGAAGGAGATAATTTAGTATAAAAAAAAAAAAAGCTTTGGATTGCTCAGGTATTATAAAGGAAATAAATTAAACATTAAATCATCATCTCTGACAGGGTCATTTTATTTCCTGATAAACAAACCTTATGTAAGTGATTAATTCTTCTAATTTTTAAAACCAATATTTTCCTTTTTACCTGATAAACAGCTGCCCTTATGTTATCTGCTCTGTCAGGTTCTGTGTTCTGTTTCTGTGAGGGCTTTTGGTCCAAGATTCTCAAAGTTCCTAAATAGTGAGAAGTGGGAACTGTCAACGGAGTTCTCCTTAGAGAACCAGGTTTCTTTAAGAACTCAGAGGTCACTAATCTGAAAAGATCCAAATGAATCAAGATAAACTATTATAATTGCACTTGATAGAAGACAGATTCATTAGATTTTGCAAATACTATATTTGAAAACTACATTATAATGTAATAAATTATAATTACTTTGAAAATGATGTGTTCTTAGTATACAAAGACCCCTATTCAACATAATTTAAATTTTATTACTCTAAGTTATATAGCTTCAAAGCAATTTTTCTTTTTAGGTTTTGTAATTAAAACATTTTTAACAAACATGGACTCAAGTTACATGGGAAAAGATGATATTAATAAGTAAGTTTTAATAGTTTCTCATGTCATTTTGCTACATAAACCATCTTAAATATAAAGTTAGACTAGTAACCTCTATTTCAGGGTTGGTGGGAAAATCTGACCCCCCCCCCCATCTATTCTGGTATATAAAGTTTATTGCACCCTGGCTTTTTCATTTATTTGCACAATGCCAACAGTGTCTTCCCTGCTACAACAGCAGAACTCAGTAGTTACAACAGAGACCATATGGCCTACAAAACCTGACATATGTACTAACTGGTAAATTTACAGAAAACGTTTGCTGACCCCTGTTCTATTTGACTAATGATAATTTAAAAGATTCAGAAGGTTTTGAATAGCATTTATGAGTTCTTATCATTTTAATAAACCAACTTAGTCCATAGAAACTCTAAGTTTAAAGTACAATTTTTCATGTGTTAGACAAAGACATTTAATAGAGAAAGTGAATGCTGAACTTCAGCTTTATTACCACTGTATATCTACTGTCTCAGGAAAAATAGGAGAAAGAAACTATATCCTGGGAGCAATGTAGAACATAGAGGATCCTTAATCAATTCCTTTTTATAAATGAATATATTCAACTAGGGGGATTTACCATGAAGTAACTACTTCATTCTTCTCATAAGAAGAAAATTAAGTAACACCAAATGAAATTTACTGTACAGAAGTTAAACTAAAACTAGTTTTCTTGGAATGTAAACCCATAACTGAGGGAAAATGATAACTCTGTTACCTGCCAGATGCATTGGATGCTCTATTATTTGTTGACTTTTTATTCTTCATATTTCTATCTTCAATTATTTTCTATTAAATAGAAAAAGCCAAAGATGGTTTACCCACTGTATCTATCACAGTTAGACTTAGAGGCCAATCTTCCAGTAAATCGATGTTTTTTAAGCATCTACTATGTCACCAGGAACAAATAAGGATATTACATTTTAGGGAGGTTGACTGGCAATAAACACGTAAACTAATGTCACTCATGAAGGAGATAAACTAGGGTCCAGTGACAGTGACAGAGTGGAGTTGATGAACCACAATAATGAATGTGATCAGGGAAGGCCTCCCTGAAGGCTCGACATTAGAGCTCAGACAAATGATGAATAACAAAGTGCCACATGACGTTCTATGGAGAGCTTGATAATTTTGAGAAACCAAAAAAGGTGAATGATGCTGAGGCACAGTGAATGGCAGGGAGAGCTGAGGAGTATAAGGTCCGGGAAGAATCGTATGAGATCTCCAGTGGTGAGGAGTCTGCATTTTATTCCATGGGGAGAATCCAACAAAGAGACCTTAGAGGGGAATGATTAATCAGACTTAAGATCACTCAGTAGAGGATAAGAATAAAGCCAAGGATTCATTCAAAAGAAATATGTTATAATCTTACTTGTTATATATAAATCACCTGTTCTAATTTAGAATTACCTCTGTTAAACATTTCTAAGACCTGTCTATAAATTCCAGAATACCCTTCTTCCTGTTAAGGAATAACTCTTCTACTTTACACAGAAAGATGGGTGCTAACACTAAAGTGAGAGCAGGTGTAAACACATCCCTAACTTGGCATTAGCGCTTTTTCCTAAGGAAACTGGTTAAGGACAATATACCTGGAATGTGGCTTAATGAACCTTCTCCATAAAATTTAATAAAAACTTATACTCTGTATTATAAAAGTCCCATTCAACCACAAGTTTTCAGCTAACTGTTATCTTCCCTAGTAATAAGTATACATAGCCACCAATTAACTGCAGGAGAAACTGCATAAAGAAAATTTAGGAGAAATAAAGACTAAAAATGCTCCCCATAAATTTTAACAGTATAGTACTCTGGTGCAATGTAGTGTAGGGACTAGTAATCCTACATATCACAAATCTGGTTCTCAAGGTAATAATAATAATATTCCTGATAATGATCCTGTCCATCCATTTAAATAGGTATGGATGTTGATAAACTTTTCTTAAAGATTTTTATTAAAATTTATAAAATATTTTAAAATGATATCCAAAGGAATATCCTTCACTAACTCAAAACCTTAGAAATTATTCCAGACAGCTGCATTTTTATAACATGAAGACCTATAGAAACCTACCCACTTCTGGGTATGTATTTCTGAAACATTTAAAAATATATTATGATCATATACTTCTGATAACTTTTAATGAAATGTTGGGTTTTATTATTTTCACTGCAAACCTTCCCTGAAGTAAAAATTCTATTGAATAAGAATCACTTGAGGGGAGGAGAGAAGATGGCGGAAGAGTAAGACACGGAGATCACCTTCCTTCCCACAGATACAGTAGAAATACATCTACACGTGGAACTGCTCCTACAGAACACCCACTGAACGCTGGCAGAAAACGTCAGACCTCCAAAAAGGCAAGAAACTCCCCCCGTACTTGGGTAGGGCAAAAGAAAAAAGAAATAACAGAGACAAAAGAATAGGGACGGGACCTGCACCAGTGGGAGGGAGCCGTGAAGGAGGAAAGATTTCCACGCACTAGGAGCCCCTTCATGGGCAGAGACTGCGGGTGACAGAGGGGGGAAGCTTCGGAGCCACGGAGGAGAGCGCAGCCACACGGGTGCGGAGGGCAAAGCGGAGACACTCCCGCACGGAGGATCGGTGCCGAGCAGCACTCACCAGCCCAAGAGAGGCTTGTCTGCTCACCCGCGGGGGTGGGCGGGGCTGGGAGCTGAGGCTCGGGCTTCGGTCGGATCGCAGGGAGAGGACTGGGGTTGGCTGCGTGAACACAGCCTGAAGGGGTTAGTGCACCACAGCTAGCCTGGAGGGAGTCCGGGAAAAAGTCTGCAGCTGCCGAAGAGGCAAGAGACTTTTTCTTCCCTCTTTGTTTCCTGGTGCGCGAGGAGAGGGGATTCAGAGCGCCGCCTAAACGAACTCCAGAGACGGGCGTGAGCAGCGGCTATCAGCGTGGACCCCACAGCAACAGGGGTGCAGAGGAAAAAGAGGAGAGATTCCCACACAGAGGCTCGGCGCCGAGCAGCACTCAGCAGCCCGAGAGGCTTGTTGGCTCACCCGCCGGGGCAGGCGGGGCTGAGAGCTGAGGCTCAGTTTCAGTTGGATCGCAGGGAGAGGACTGGGGTTGGCGGCGTGAACACAGCCTGAAGGGGTTAGCGCACCACAGCTGGCTGGGAGGGAGACCGGGAAAATGTCTGCAGCTGCCGAAGAGGCAAGAGACTTTTTCTTGCCTCTTTGTTTTGCAGCGTGCAAGGAGAGGGGATTCAGAGCACCGCCTAAACGAACTCAAGAGACGGGCGTGACCCGCGGCGATCAGCGCGGGCCCCAGAGACGGGCATGAGACGCTGGGGCTGCTGCTGCCACCTCCAAAAAGCCTGTGTGCGAGCACAGGTCACTCTCCACACCGCCCCTCCTGGTAGCCTGTGCAGCCCGCCACTGCCAGGGTCCCATGATCCGGGGACAACTTCCCCGGGAGAACGCACTGCGTGCCTCAGGCTGGTGCAACGTCACGCTGGCCTCTGCCGCCGCAGGCTCGCCCTGCCTCCTCTGTACCCCTCCCTCCCCATGGCCTGGGTGAGCCAGAGACCCTGAAGCAGCTGCTCCTTTAACCCCGTTCTGTCTGGGTGGGGAATAGACACCCTCAGGTGACCTACACGCAGAGGCAGGTCCAAATCCAAAGCTGAACCCCAGGAGCTGTGCGAACAGAGAAGAGAAGGGGAAATCTCTCCCAGCAGCCTCAGAAGCAGTGGATTAAAACTACACAAACAACTTGATGTGCCTGCATCTGTTGAATACCTGAATAGACAACGAATCATCCCAAATTCAGGAGGTGGACTTTGGGAGCAGGATATATTAATTTTTCCCCTTTTCCTATTTTTGTGAGTGTATATGTATATGCTTCTGGGTGAGAGTTTGTCTGTATAGCTTTGCTTTATAATAGCTTTATTTTACTTCACTATATTATAGCCTCTTTCTTTCTTTCTTTCTATTTTTTCTCCCTTTTACTCTGAGCCATGTGGACGAAAGGCTCTTGGTGCTCCAGCCAGGCATCAGGGCCGTGCCTCTGAGGTGGGAGAGCCAACTTCAGGACACTGGTCCACAAGAGACCTCCCAGCTTCACGTAATACCAAACGGCAAAAATCTCTCAGAGATCTCCATCTCAACATCAAGACCCAGCTTCACTCAACGACCAGCAAGCTACAGTGCTGGACACCCTATGCCAAACAACTAGCAAGACAGGAACACAGCCCCATCCATTAGCAGAGACACTGCCTAAAATCATAATAAGGCCACAGACACCCCAAAATACACCACCAGACGTGGACGTGCCCACCAGAAAGACAAGATCCAGCTTCAGCCACCAGAACTCAGGCACTAGTTCCCTCCACCAGGAAGCCTACACAACCCACTGAACCAACCTTAGCCACTGGGGACAGATACCAAAAACAACGGGAACTACGAACCTGCAGCCTGTGAAAAGGAGACCCCAAACACAGTAAGATAAGCAAAATGAGACGACAGAAAAACACACAGCAGATGAAGGAGCAGGGTCAAAACACACCAGACTTAACAAATGAAGAGGAAATAGGTAGTCTACCTGAAAAAGAATTCAGAATAATGATAGAAAGGATGATCCAAAATCTTGGAAATAGAATAGACAAAATGCAAGAAACATTTAACAAGGACGTAGAAGAACTAAAGGGGAACCAAGCAATGATGAAAAACACAATAAATGAAATTTAAAATACTCTAGATGGGATCAATAGCAGAATAACTGAGGCAGAAGAAAGGATAAGTGACCTGGAAGATAAAATGGTGGAAATAACTGCTGCAGAGCAGGATAAAGAAAAAAGAATGAAAAGAACTGAGGACAGTCTCAGAGACCTCTGGGACAACATTAAACGCACCAACATTCGAATTATAGGGGTCCCAAAGAAGAAGAGAAAAAGAAAGGGACTGAGAAAATATTTGAACAGATTATAGTTGAAAACTTCCCTAATATGGGAAAGGAAATAGTTAATCAAGTCCTGGAAGCACAGAGAGTCCCGTACAGGATAAACCCAAGGAGAAACACGCCAAGACACATATTAGTCAAACTGTCAAAAATTAAATATAAGGAAAACATATTAAAAGCAGCAAGGGAAAAACAAAAAATAACACACAAGGGAATCCCCATAAGGTTAACATCTGATCTTTCAGCAGAAACTCTGCAAGCCAGAAGGGAGTGGCAGGATATACTTAAAGTGATGAAGGAGAAAAACCTACAACCAAGATTACTCTACCCAGCAAGGATCTCATTCAGATGTGATGGAGAAATTAAAACCTTTACAGACAAGCAAAAGCTGAGAGAGTTCAGCACCACCAAACCAGCTTTACAACAAATGCTAAAGGAACTTCTCTAGGCAAGAAACACAAAACAAGGAAAACACCTACAATAACAAACCCAAAACATTTAAGAAAATGGGAATAGGAACATACATATCGATAATTACCTTGAATGTAAATGGATTAAATGCTCCCACCAAAAGACACAGGCTGGCCGAGTGGATACAAAAACAAGACCCATATATATGCTGTCTACAAGAGACCCACTTCAGACCTAGAGACACATACAGACTGAAAGTGAGGGGATGGAAAAAGATATTCTATGCAAATGGAAATCAAAAGAAAGCTGGAGTAGCAATTCTCATATCAGACAAAATAGACTTTAAAATAAAGACTATTACAAGAGACAAAGAAGGACACTATATAATGATCAAGGGATCGATCCAAGAGGAAGGTATAACAATTGTAAATATTTATGCACCCAACATAGGAGCACCTCAATACATAAGGCAAATACTAACAGCCATAAAAGGGGAAATCGACAGCAACACAATCATAGTAGGGGACTTTAACACCCCACTTTCACCAATGGATAGATCATCCAAAATGAAAATAAATAAGGAAACACAAGCTTTAAATGATACATTAAACAAGATGGACTTAATTGATATTTCTAGGACATTCCACCCCAAAACAACAGAATACACATTTTTCTCAAGTGCTCATGGAACATTCTCCAGGATAGATCATATCTTGGGTCACAAATCAAGCCTTGGTAAATTTAAGAAAATTGAAATCATATCAAGTATCTTTTCCGACCACAACGCTATGAGACTAGATATCAATTACAGGAAAAGATCTGTAAAAAATACAAACACATGGAGGCTACACAATACACTACTTAATAACGAAGTGATCACTGAAGAAATCAAAGGGGAAATCAAGAAATACCTAGAAACAAATGACAATGGAGATACGATGACCCAAAACCTATGGGACGCAGCAAAAGCAGTGCTAAGAGGGAAGTTTATAGCAATACAAGCCTACATCAAGAAACAGGAAACATATCGAATAAACAACCTAACGTTGAACCTAAAGCAATTAGAGAAAGAAGAGCAAAAAAACCCCACAACCAGCAGAAAGAAAGAAATTATAAAGATCAGGTCAGAAACAAATGAAAAAGAAATGAAGGAAACAATAGCAAAAATCAATGAAACTAAAAGCTGGTTCTGTGAGAAGATAAACAAAATTGATAAACCATTAGCCAGACTCATCAAGAGAAAAAGGGAGAAGACTCAAATCAATAGAATTAGAAATGAAAAAGGAGAAGTAACCACTGACACTGCAGAAATACAAAAGATCATGAGAGATTACTACAAGCAACTCTACGCCAATAAAATGGACAACCTGGAAGAAATGGACAGATTCTTAAAAAGGCACAAACTGCCGAGACTGAACCAGGAAGAAATAGAAAATATGAACAGACCAATCACAAGCACTGAAATTGAAACTGTGATTAAAAACCTTCCAACAAACAAAAGCCCAGGACCAGATGGCTTCACAGGTGAATTCTATCAAACATTTAGAGAAGAGCTAACACCTATCCTTCTCAAACTCTTCCAAAATATTGCAGAGGGAGGAACACTCCCAAACTCATTCTACGAGGCCACCATCACCCTGATACCAAAACCAGACAAAGATGTCACAAAGAAAGAAAACTACAGGCCAATATCACTGATGAACATAGATGCAAAAATCCTCAACAAAATACTAGCAAACAGAATCCAACAGCACATTAAAAGGATCATACACCATGATCAAGTGGGGTTTATCCCAGCAATGCAAGGATTCTTCAATATACGCAAATCAATCAATGTGATACACCATATTAACAAATTGAAGGAGAAAAACCATATGATCATCTCAATAGATGCAGAGAAAGCTTTCGACAAAATTCAACACCCATTTATGATAAAAGTCCTGCAGAAAGTAGGCATAGAGGGAACTTTCCTCAACATAATAAAGGCCATATATGACAAACCCACAGCCAACATTGTCCTCAATGGTGAAAAACTGAAACTATTTCCACTAAGATCAGGAACAAGACAAGGTTGCCCACTCTCACCACTATTATTCAACATAGTTTTGGAAGTGTTAGCCACAGCAATCAGAGAAGACAAAGAAATAAAAGGAATCCAAATTGGAAAAGAAGAAGTAAAGCTGTCACTGTTTGCAGATGACATGATACTATACATAGAGAACCCTAAAGATGCTACCAGAAAACTACTAGAGCTAATTAATGAATTTGGTAAAGTAGCAGGATACAAAATTAATGCACAGAAATCTCTTGCATTTCTTTACACTAATGACAAAAAATCTGAAAGTGAAATTAAGAAAACACTCCCGTTTACCATTGCAACAAAAAGAATAAAATATCTAGGAATAAACCTACCTAAGGAGACAAAAGACCTGTATGCAGAAAATTATAAGACACTGATGAAAGAAATTAAAGATGATACAAATAGATGGAGAGATATACCATGTTCCTGGATTGGAAGAATCAACATTGTGAAAATGACTCTACTACCCAAAGCAATCTACAGATTCAATGCAATCCCTATCAAACTACCACTGGCATTTTTCACAGAACTAGAACAAAAAATTTCACAATTTGTATGGAAACACAAAAGACCCCGAATAGCCAAAGCAATCTTGAGAACGAAAAATGGAGCTGGGGGAATCAGGCTCCCTGACTTCAGACTATATTACAAAGCTACAGTAATCAAGATAGTTTGGTACTGGCACAAAAACAGAAATATAGATCAATGGAACAGGATAGAAAGCCCAGAGATAAACCCACACACATATGGTCACCTTATCTTTGATAAAGGAGGCAAGCATATACAGTGGAGAAAAGACAGCCTCTTCAATAAGTGGTGCTGGGAAAATTGGACAGGTACATGTAAAAGTATGAAATTAGAACACTCCCTGACACCATGCACAAAAATAAACTCAAAATGGATTAAAGACCTAAGTGTAAGGCCAGACACTATCAAACTCTTAGAGGAAAACATAGGCAGAACACTCTATGACATACATCACAGCAAGATTCTTTTTGACCCAGCTCCTAGAGAAATGGAAATAAGAACACAAATAAACAAATGGGACCTAATGAAACTTAAAAGCTTTTGCACAGCAAAGGAAACCATAAAGAAGACCAAAAGACAATCATCAGAATGGGAGAAAATATTTGCAAATGAAGCAACTGACAAAGGATTAATCTCCAAGATTTACAAGCAGCTCATGCAGCTCAATAACAAAAAAACGAACAACCCAATCCAAAAATGGGCAGAAGACCTAAATAGACATTTCTCCAAAGAAGATATACAGATTGCCAACAGACACATGAAAGAATGCTCAACATCATTAATCATTAGAGAAATGCAAATCAAAACTACAATGAGATATCATCTCACACCGATCAGAATGGCCATCATCAAAAAGTCTACAAACAATAAATGCTGGAGAGGGTGTGGAGGAAAGGGAACACTCTTGCACTGTTGGTGGGAATGTAAATTGATACAGCCACTATGGAGAACAGTATGGAGGTTCCTGAAAAAACTACAAATAGAACTACCATACGACCCAGCAATCCCACTACTGGGCATATACCCTGAGAAAACCATATTTCAAAAAGAGTCATGTACCAAAATGTTCATTGCAGCTCTATTTACAATAGCCAGGACATGGAAGCAACCTAAATGTCCATCGACAGATGAATGGATAAAGAAGATGTGGCACATATATACAATGGAATATTACTCAGCCATAAAAAGAAATGAAATGGAGGTATTTGTAATGAGGTGGATGGAGTTAGAGTCTGTCATACAGAGTGAAGTAAGTCAGAAAGAGAAAAACAAATACAGTATGCTAACACATATATACGGAATCTAAGGGAAAAAAAAAAGGCCATGAAGAACCTAGTGGCAAGACGGGAATAAAGACACAGACCTACTAGAGAATGGACTTGAGGATATGGGGAGGGGGTGGGGTGAGATGTGACAGGGTAAGAGAGTGGCATGGACATATATACACTACCAAATGTAAAATAGATAGCTAGTGGGAAGCAGCTGCATAACACAGGGAGATCAGCTCGGTGCTTTGTGACCACCTAGAGGGGTGGGATGGGGAGGGTGGGAGGGAGGGATATGCAAGAGGGAAGAGATATGGGAACATATTGTATATGTATAACTCATTCACTTTGTTATAAAGCAGAAGCTAACACACCATTGTAAGGCAATTATACTTCAATAAAGATGTTTAAAAAAAAAAAAAAAAGAATCACTTGATAGTATAATACCATTATTTCCACAGATAATTCAGATGTACCTAACATGGAAGATAAAATATTTAAAAGTTCTATTTTGAATTTTAAGCTATAGTATAGAAAGTACGATTTTATATAAATACCTTTGCAGACTCATTGCATAAGATGCTCTGAAGTTGAAATAGTGGTGGATCATCAACTGTTAAGTCATCATTCATAATCAGTTCAGCTTTTTCCTTTTCTTCTTCAAGGTCACCAGTAGTCACTTGACTTTCCTTGGGTTTCTCAAGTGCAGTAACAAAGTCTATCAAAAATGAGTTCTCTTCACTTTCAATTGATTTCAAGGAATTATGGTTTTCAGTGCATTCTTCATTCTGATCTATTTTGTGACAGAGTAACAGAACTAAATCTCCCTTCTGAATTAATAAGGTGGATAACAGATTCATTTGCTTTCTGCTAAATGAAAACTGTCTATAATCTCTTTCTTGCAAAATAATAAATGGAGAAAACTATCATATTCAACTTGAATAAACTTTTTTCCCAAGTGAGCTACAAAAGAAAAAATGGCTACTAAATCTACTAAAGCATTTGACACACCTTAGAAAATGGAATAACAACCCTAAACCATAGACACGCCACAAGCCCTTGTGTATAAACCAAGAAAGTGAAATGGCAATATCTATTCTATTCAAAAGCCTGTGTTTCTTAGCTGGATCAAGAGGCACAGATTTCTAAGATACTACAGTTACTAGCAATGAACTTATAATATTGTAGAGATGTAGAGAGAACCAAGAATCAATGCAGTTCTAGAAGAGGCCACCACACAGAGAATAAAGCCATCCTTTAGAGTTTTACTCCCACTAAGATGCAGTGTTGCCTCTGATACCAAAAGGGCAGGAAAGGAAGGCCTAGTACTTACCCTCTCAGTGCTCAAGGGACAGGCTTAAGCTCTGGCATGGAAGATTCAGTTTAGCATTTACAGAATTACTTCTATTATTCTGATTCTACCACACTTTAGAATGTTCAACAGAAAATCAGTGCTTTCTGCGTTGATCATCAACTTTCAGTTCTACTAGGATCCACCTACTGGTCAACCTGTATCTTTATTGTCAAAGTCTTAATTACGAGGCTTTCATTACAGCCATTTCTGGGGAACTCGTTTTGAGGTAAGCTAGATATAATATCACTTTATAATTCCAGTTATACATTCATATTTGGAGACTACTCATGATTCAAAGTATCATTAATGGATTCTTTAGAGCTGTTAATCAAAGTACTCAGTGAAAAGAACAAAGACTTTGGAGCCAAAGATTCAAATTATGGCTCCATCACTGACCTTGGGTATGTTTCCCAATATCTTTGCACTCCAGTTTTTCTCATCCGTAATACGACAAAAATTATACTACATAGTAAGCACTTAATAAATGTAAGTTATACATCCCAGTCTTAAAATCAGCTATGCCTTTAGCTCTCATTAAGTTATATGTCATAAGACTAAGGAAAGAAACAATATTAACTGCTCATACCTCACACTTACTAGGTGCTAACGATGGTTCTGTTCTACATGCTTTACATGTATTAAAACTAATTTAATTCTCACAACCACCCTACTCTTATTAAGCCCATTTTAAAGAGCAACATACAGGGCCAGAAAGGTTAGTTACTTTCTCATGTAGTTGTACCTAGATTCAAATCCAGCTTAGTCTCACTCTAAAAGTTCACCTAACCATTATGCTGACTATTGCAGCAACACCTACATAATAATAGCTCACATTTAGTGAATAGTCTACTTGTGTCAGGAATTGAGTTAGTGGCTAAAATGCATAGTATCACTTAATTTTCACAATAGCTTTATGAGATTGGTCTTACTATAACTTGGGGGATTGAGGCATTGAGAGATCAAGTTCTGCATCTACAATCACATGGTTAATAAATTGTATTTTGGGGATTAAAACTCAGGCAAACACAAGCATATATTGTTCCTATAACTGTGTAAAGTATTATTTCTTTTACAAATAGCATTCTAAGCAATACAGAGTTCACAAATAAAATAAGGTAGAATAATTTGATATAATCACCTGTAATGGAGGCTTTTTCCCCAGATCCTGGTGAAGAGGAATTTCCGAGACTTTCTTTAAGGGATGATGATGATAAACTTGTTAACCATGCATCCTATTTAAAGAAAATGTATTTACTAGTAAGTTTAGTTCTCAAGATTTGTGGGGGGCAATAGGATTATTAAAACTACTTCATAACTCTGAAATCTGCATTATTAGTTTTCTGCTAAACACCAAAAGTAAGTCAAAGGAGGTTATAATATGTTTTACTTTCAAGCCTTTATATCTTGATCATTAAAAGCAGTCACTAAGAGCTATTCTAGTTCTTTAACTGAAACCTCTATATTTTCAAAACTCCTGCTGTTCTAAAATCAAATCTCAGAAATATTTAAGGTAAATATTTGACATCTCTTTCCCTAATTATATACTTTCTTAGAAAGTATAAAGGAAATAGAAGGTAAAAACCCTTAGTTTCAAACAAATATTACTTGTTTACAAAATGAAAGCAATTTATAAAACCAAGTAGACAGTTACTTCCAAATATTTTAG
This sequence comes from Balaenoptera borealis, assembly GCF_965194805.1. Lineage (NCBI taxonomy): Eukaryota > Metazoa > Chordata > Mammalia > Artiodactyla > Balaenopteridae > Balaenoptera > Balaenoptera borealis. Next base: position 45,651,783 of record NC_138861.1, read on the forward strand.
ATAAAATACTACATAGATTTCATACACTTTAGTTTTCTTCAAAATTCCTATATCTGAATTAAAATAATTATTATATCTGAAATGAAGTAATTATATTTGTGTGCATAAATTAAACATCTCTTTATAGAATAATACTCTAATCTAAAGGTGATGATATTATAATGTAAGAAGTTTGATTTTTTTGCATAGATAATAAATTTTAATTTTCTTTCCCATAATATTTACGAAGAAAATTATATGTCAAAAGCAATAGAGAGAAACCATCTGGGCAGATGGCAGAAGGGCTCAAACACTACCCTGAGAAGGGAATATTTACCCAAGAAGATTTGCAAGTTAGTAGCCTTCTTCCTGAGGAAATTCCCCCAACTGTGCAGCTTAGTAGAAGGCTGCAGCGTTACTAGACTGGCTTGAGGGGTCAGAAGATAGAGTTTAGGACTCGAAGATCAGCCAATAAATTTGGAGAAGAGCTGCAGAAGGCATGAACCCCAATATCTGCATATAAAATCCACCTCAAACACTTGGCTCATCTATGCATGGCATGGGAAAGACCTCAGAGGGTCCTGTAAAATCAAAGTAGCTAGAAAGTGAAAAAGCTAAGCAGAGATTTCAGTCAATGTCCATGGCAAGGGAGACAGAGCTGGGAATTTGAGTCTAGCCATAATACCTGTGTGCTAGAACACATGTTCAGAGGAACATAACAGAATCCAGAATCTCTACAACATATCATTCATAATGTTCAGTAGTCAATCAAAAAGTTAATAAGTAAAGTAAAAAAAATGGTGACACATACTCATGAAAACAAAAACAACAAAAGCAGTCTACAGTAACCAAGCCAGAGATGACACAGATGTTGCAATTAGCAAACAAGAACTTTAAAGTAGGGATTATAAATATGTTCAAGCACTTAGGAAGAAATATATACATAGTGGCTGAACAGATGGGTTATCTTATTATTAGATACGGAAAATACAAAAAATACCAATGGAAATTCTAGAGTTGAATGCTACTGAAATTTAAAAAAAAAAAATCACTGATAGACTTAACAGCAGATCAGGAATGGTAGAAAAAGGCAGTGAACTTGAAGACAGAACAATACAACTTATTCAATCTAAAAAAACAAAGGGAAAAAAAGATTGAAGAAACATGAAAGAAATTTAGAGATCAGTGAGACATATCAAAAATTTCAATGTTCATGTAATTACAAACAAGAGGAAAGAAAATAAAACAGAAAAAAAATTTTAACTTCCCATCTGCATGGAAAATATCAGTTTACAAATCCTGAAATCTCAACAAAACCCAAGCAGGATAAATATAAAGAAAACCACACCTAGGTACCTCATAGTTAAATTGTTGTAATTCAAAGAAAAAAAGACTAAATCTTGAAAATAATTCTGAAAGCTGCCAGAAAAAAACAAAACATTGTATAATGAGGATAGCAAAATAAATTTTTGCTGATTTACTAACAGAAATAATAGAGACCAGGAACAATGGAAACTTATAAAGAGCTGGGGATAGGAGAAGGAAACTGTCAGCCAAGAAGTATATATTCAACTAAGCCATCCTTCAAAAATGAAGATAAAGTGAATATGTTTTAGATAAGCAAAGTCTGAGAGAATCCATCACTGGCAAACCAAGAAATGCAAAAATAAGTTCTTAAGATTGAAGGGAAATAACACTAGAAGGTAATCTGGATATATAGGAACAAATGAAGATCCCTGGAAATGGTATATATATCTAAGAAAACTATAAATGTTTATTCTTTTCTTCTTTTAGTTCTTTAAAAGTCTAAGACAAAAAGTTTAAAAGGCTCTTTAAAGAAAAGTTATAATTCTGTGTTGTGGAAATTATATCATATGTAGGTGTAATATACATGACAACAACAGCGTGATGGATGAGGGAGTATATGGAACTATACTGTTACAAGTTTCTATTTTAAATGTGAAACAATACAGTGTCAACTGTATTGTGACCATTTATAGACACATCTTGTAATCCATAAGACAACTACTAAAAATAAAACACAGGGCTTCCCTGGTGGTGCAGTTGTTGAGAATCTGCCTGCTAATGCAGGGGACATGGGTTCAAGCCCTGGTCTGGGAAGATCCCACATGCCGTGGAGCAACTAGGCCCGTGAGCCACAACTACTGATCCTGCACGTCTGGAGCCTGTGCTCCGCAATAACAGAGGCCACAATAGTGAGAAGTCCACGCACTGCGATGAAGAGTGGCCCCCACTTGCCACAACTAGAGAAAGCCCTCGCACAGAAACGAAGACCCAACACAGCCAAAAATAAATAAATAAATAATAATTAAAGGTACTAATAATTTAAAAAAAAAAATACCACAGAAGTGAAGAACCTAGAAAGTTAAACATATAGTTCTTCCTAAAAAAAAAAAAAAAATATATATATATATATATATAAAACGCAAATAGGTATAGTCAAAAGGCGACAGAGAAAACTAATGGAAAACTAAAACCTATGTGATTAACTCTGAAAAAAAAAAGGCAAGAAAGAAGTTATAGAGGAACAACAACTTCAATTTTAAAAAAATAGATAAAATAAATAGAAAACAAACAGCAACAAATTGGCCCTAAGTGTACTTACATTAAGTGTATATGGACTGGACTTCCCTGGTGGCGCAGTGGTTAAGAATCCACTTGCCAATGCAGGGGACACGGGTTCAAGCCCTTGTCTGGGAAGATCCCACATGCCGTGGAGCAACTAAGCCCGTGAGCCACAACTACTGAGCCTGCACTCTAGAGCCCACGAGCCACAACTGCTGAGCCCGAGAGCCACAACTACTGAAGCCTGTGTGCCTAGAGCCCGTGCTCCACAACAAGATAAGCCACCACAATGAGAAGTCTGCACACCACAACAAAGGGTAGCACCCCACTTGCCATAACTAGAGAAAGCCCATGCACAGCAATGAAGACCCAATGCAGCCAAAAATAAAATAAATAAAATAAATAAATTTATTTAAAAAAAGTATATGTACTAAACACTCATAAATGGAATAATGGATTCATAAGTAGATCGCAATTAAAAAGCAGATTGTCCAACTTGATAAAAAAGTAATACCAAACTGCTATTATGAGTCATTTAAAGAAAAAGAAAAAAATTGTTTGAAAGGAAAATGATGGAAAAAGTTATACCATGCAAATACTGAAATGTTGAAATATCAGGCAAAACAAACTGCAAGATATGAAGCATTACCAGAGATACAAAAATTTCTTAATGCTAAATAGGGTTAAGAACTAATAATGATGAATGTGTATGTGTCTAATTAGAGTCATGGAATGCTGACAGAACAAAAAGGAAGTACAGAGAAATTCACAAACATAACTGGAGATTTTAACACACTCTATTTAGTACATGGTAAATCAACTAGACAAAAATTCAGTAAGAAGGGAGAAGATCTGAATGACACTACCAACCATCTTGACCAAACTGAAATTACAGAACATTATATCTAACACCTGCAGAACACACATTCTTTGTTAATACAAATGAAACTTTCACAAGACACACTTAGTCTGGGCCATAAAAAAAAATCTCAACAATTTTTAAAAATGTGAATTCATATAAGATATATTCCTTGATCATAATAAAATTAAATTATAAATCTATGCAAGAATATATCTAGAGAAGATCTAAATATGTGGAAATAAAATCATTCACCATAAAATAACCATTTGGTCAAAAAAGAGATCACAAGGAAAATTAGAAAATACATTTAAAGGAATGATAATGAAAATAAATGGCACCAAAAAAATTGGGTGCTGTTAATCAGTGCATTAGAGGAAAATTTATAGTTTTCAAAGTTTTGATAGAAAGGATGAAAAGCTTAAAATGAATGGACACATCTTCTAACTTAAAGGTAAGCAAATTAAACCCAAAGAAAATAAAAGAAAGAAATAATAAAGAGTGAAAATCAACAAAATTGGAAACAACAGAGAAAGCTAACAAAGCCAACACTGGTTCTTATGAAAGTTTTAACAAAACTGAGCAATGCCTATCAAAATTTAACAAGAAAGACAGAAAACACAACTACATATTAGAAATGAAAGATGGAATGTCATGATAATTTTACTGTCATCAAAAGGATAAGGGACTATCACAAACAACTTTATAAATTCAACATCTCCGATAAAATGGACAAATTTCTAAATAGACATAAATTACCAAACTGATGAGAAAATCTGGATACCAAATATTCACCACCCCCCCCCAAAAAAAAAAAAAATCAAACTTAGTGTCAAAGACCTCTCCACAAAGATAATTCTAGGCCCAGATAATTTCGCTGGTGAATTCTCTCATTTAAGGGGAAAATGATACTAAACTTCTGGTTTCATAACAAACAAACTTTTAGAAAATAAAGGAGGAAGAGACACTCCCCAATTCATATGATACTCACACCTGATAACAACATTATAAGGAAAGAATTATAGACAACCTCCATAAATATTGATGTAGAAGTCTTAACAAAATATTAAAAAATCAAATCCCACACAAAAATGGTCTACCATGATCGACTAGATTTTATTCCAGGAATAATGAGTTAATTTAACATATAAACATAGATATATATCATCATACACACACACACACACACACACACACATGCACACACAAAGGAAAGGTGGGAAGTGAGGTTGTAGTGAGAAAGAAAATGTCACCCTTTTGATACCCAGCTGTGACATTTGCAGAAAGGTAAGGCAATAGGGAGAGAGGTGCAGTGTCATGTGAAAGCTTATACAAGGTTAAAGAGGCTTCAGCATAGTTGAATGTGGATGAAAATAGACTCTTCCAGAGCCAAAGATTATAGACATAGGAGAGAGAAGGGTTGGACAAAAAAATAAATGGGAAATCCCTGAAAATGTGGGTTTAAAGAAGATTCAGAGCATGGTCAGGAAAATTTTATAATGAGGAATAAGGAAAATTTAGACTATTAAAAAGAGAAGTGGGCTTCCCTGGTGATGCAGTGGTTGAAAATCTGCCTGACAATGCAGGGCACACGGGTTCGAGCCCTGGTCTGGGAAGATCCCACATGCCGCAGAGCAGCTAGGCCCGTGAGCCACAATTACTGAGCCTGAACGTCTGGAGCTTGTGCTCCGCAACAGGAGAGGCCGCGATAGTGAGAGGCCCGTGCACCGCGATGAAGAGTGGTCCCCCTTGCCACAACTGGAGAAAGCCCTCACACAGAAACGAAGACCCAACACAGCCATAAATAAATAAATAAATAAATAAAATTAAACTTTAAAAAAAACAAAAAAAAAGACAAAGACCCAATGCAGCCAAAAACTAATTAATTAATTAATTAAAAAAAAAAAAAAGAGAAGTATCTAATATACCCAACAAAGATAATAGCTCTACAATATAGGCTATGATATAGTCATTAAGGTGAACGTAGTCTCAAGATCACCCAGCAACATGGAAACACGTCATGACCTAATGTTAAGAGATTAAACAAAAAAGCATGATACAAAACATTGTGAATGTTAAGATGACAAATATTATAAAAACAAGTATAGGAAAACAGCCCAAAAGGGGAGTAAGAATAATGAATATAGTTGTTATTAGGTGGTGGGATTTTGCGTAGATATTTTTCAATTAAATTTTCTGTCATAATATAATGTTACTTTAAAAACTTTAGGAATACTTTTTTCTTTAATCAAGGGATATAGAATACATCACAAAGAGCAATTAAAGTTAGGTATCACTACCAGTTTGAATAGTGTTCCTTCAAAATTCATGTCTATCCCAAATCTCCGAACGTGATCTTATTTGAAAATAAGGTGTTTGCAGATGGAATTAGTTAAGATGGGAACCTACTGGAGTAGGGCAGACCCTAAATCAAATGACTGATGTCTTTTTTTAGAGAAAAGTGAGGGGAGACACAGAGACCCAGGGAAGAAGACCATGGGTTGATGGATGCAGGGACTGGAGTGGTGCAGCTATAAGCCAAGGACAACCAAAGATTTCTGACAACCACCAGAAGCTGGAAGAAGCAAAGAAGGATTCTTCCCTAGAGCCTTCAGAGGGAACATGGCCCTGTCCACACCCTGATATTGGACTTCTGACCTCCAGAACTGAGAGAACTTTTGTTGTTTTAAGTCATCTACTTTATGGCAATTTGTTACAGCAGCTATGGTGAACTAAATATCCACTTGGCCAGATGATTTTATTAAACATAAAATAATTGGTTTTGATAACACCCTCTCTTCACCTGATTTTCAGAACAAATTAGGACATAGCACATTGAAGTCAGGCAGATTTATATCAAAATGCCAGCTTTTCTGGTAAAGCTAACCTACAGGATAAGAGTGGAATCAGAGTCTACTGTGCTCATACTTCTAGCCTGAATTGGAGAGATTCATCTGTTTAGTTATGATACAAAGGACTTCCTCTGTCTGCCTTTGTACCACGTCCTGGGGAGCAGATCTTTTCTCACATCAGTAACACAGACGAGTCAGGAGAAGAAGAAAGAAGCTTAGCCAGTACTGTTTAGTTCCTTTTCTCTGATCTGCTCAAGCAGATTGTGGAGGAGGAATGCTCTTCCCATACTTACCCCTTCTGAAATGTGAGGTGGAAATTCTCTAACCATAGTGAAATGTAAAGACAGGCGGCCAAGTGTTCTTCCCTAATAAAAATACACAGTAAACTCCTGATGAAGTCCTGAAGGATCACATCTACATCCCTTCTAGTGTATCCCAAAAAATATAGGACTGTGCCGTGAACATTCAGTATACATTTGTTGAGTGATTAAAACCAAATGAATAAAATGACACTGGACATAAATTTTACAATTCAAAGATACGTAAATAAAAACTCTTGCAATTAAAGTGTTGCCTAGATTCAAAAAGGCAACAGTTTTTTTCACATTTTACTTTCTCTGAAATTGGATGCATCATATGTTACAGTTTAGCAGTTTTCTTCTTTCTTAGTGGTACATAAAATAATGCTGTATTTTTGCTATATCTTACAATTGAGTTTTAGATCCAATAAAATATATTTTTAAAAACTTAAAATTATTTCCTTATCAATTGTTGAAGAAATCATGTAAAACACACACACATGCACGTGCGCACACAAATATTCTTTCTCTCATAATCAGATGCAAAAACCTGAATTAGAAACACAGTTTAGCAGTAGTGCTAACCTCAGGGTCAAGGTTTTCAGAGAATGCATTTTTCTCAGCTTCTGGTTGTCTGCCATTCAGACTTGAGAGGAACGAAGGTGCAGAATGTGCCTCTAATTCTTCATGGAGGGCAGTGTCTTTATCTTCTCCTAGACTGTCTTTCTCCTCCCTGTGGCTGTGCTTTTTCAACATGCTCCTTGGCCGAGGTGAAGGCTTAAAGTGGTTGTCTGCTTCAAGGCTGCTGTTATTTTCTGCAGAAAAATACAATGTTTTAATACATTAAATACAATTTAATACACTAAAAAATACATTTTTTAAATGACCATGGCTTCTCCTACATTGCAGGTGCCACCACACTTCCCTCCTGTGCTGAAGCACCTTGGCTTTCTATCCTGGAGAGTCTAGAAGAAGCCCACACCCTTCTCTACACAGAACTCCAGAAAGTACAAGTAGGCGATAGTTCATAATCAAATAAATTTTTTTAAATGGCTACCATCCTGGAAGTAACTAGTATACTTCACTTTTGGAGTAGTTAACTCATCAACTCTCATAGTATTAAAAAAAAAATTTTTTTTAACAAACAAAATCAAACTGCCTCAGTTTCAGCCTTTATAAAATGAGGCAGTTCATCCATCAAACCTTTATTGAGTATCTGCTGCCAGGCCCCATACACATCATTCACATTAATGGACCTCAGAATCAAGACACTGGCAATGGCCCTGTCCAAGGATTTTAGAGGTTGGGAACGGAGACGATTCTAAACAAATAAAATTATAAGACAAACGTAAGTGCTGTTACAAGTATAAAGATGATGTCAGTACAGGGAGTAGAAGAGCCAAATGTCCCTGGAAGGAGGAACAGACAACTGGATAACTTGTGAGCTGCTGTTCTCTGAGTCCATAAAACCTCTCCAGCAGTTATTAAAATTTCTTAGTTACTATTTCCATTACTTCTAAGCTTAAAACAACAATCTAATGCTGGTATACTTCCAGCCCTCAAAACATGATAAGAAACATTTTACATGAACTTTTCCCTAAATTTTACCTATTATACATATCCATCTCTCCATTGTTCTACCAATGTATTCTTCTGACGAAACTTCAAAACTGAACTAATTAATACCTTTATCCTTTTTATCTATAAGTGGAGTTATAAACCCTGCTAGAAGATTCTACAACCATACCTAATTGGAACCACTTTAAATGTTTCATTGTCAATTTTAGGTATGTCCTAAACTCTGGTCAAATGTCCAATCCAAAATCCGAGAGTCATCCTAGATTCCTCCCTCAAAATCCAAAGGATCACAATACCCTATCCATTCTACTTGCTAAATTTCTCTCTCATTTATCCCACTTTCTACATCCCCACTTTCAGTTCCTCATCCACTCTTGCCTAGATTACTGCCTTAGTGACATTTATAAAACACAAATCAGATCACATCACTCCTATCCACAAAATTATTCAATGGCTCCCCATCAGCCAGTCTTAGAGAATAAAAAGCTCATTGCCTCTGAACAATATAAAAGGTTTCATGGTTTTGTCCCTGGCTACCTGTGCTGCCTCATCACTGACACACCCACTTAGTAATCTGTCCTGAAATGCTGGGCTCACTGTGCTTCTGCAGCTGTGCCACATCCCTCCTGCCACCAGAGCTTGCCACCCAAGCTCTCCTTCTGCCTAGGATGTCCACTTCCTGTTTCTCCTCCTGACAAATGCTTGCCTGTCTTTGGAACCTCAGTTTAAGCAGAATATTGTATAATGCCTGGTTTTGAGTCATTTTTTTTTATTGTGGTACGAACACTTAATAGGAGATCCACCCTCTTAACAAACTTTCAAGTGCACAATACAGTATTATTAACTAAAGGCACAATGTCACAAGGCAGAGCTCTAGAACTTATTCATCTTGCATAACTGAAACTTTACATCTGTTGACTAGCAACTCCCATTTCCCTCTCCCTTCAGCCCCTCATAACCACCATTCTACCCACTCTCTGTATGGGTTGCGTATTTCAGCTATTTCATATTTGAATCTTGCTCTGACACTCATTAGCATTGTAAACTTCCACGAATCATATAACCGCCACACACCCCAGTTTTCCTATAGGTAGAATTAGCTAAGATTTCCTAAAGCACTCATGGGACTTGAGTAAGATAATACATACAAAGCGCACAACACAGTGCCTGACACATGGGAAGTGCTCAATGAATATCAACGATTGTATAGACATTTCCTGTTCTGATTTGTCCACCACTCCTGTTTTCTTTTTGGGTATCCTCTTCTCCTTTCTATCCATGTGATTCTGGTGGGTTAATAAATATCTCCTCCATACCTCAGTGAGAATGATGGGCACGTGATGCAACCCCCTTCTTCCTGTGCAGCTTATCATAGAAACTTCATTTCCTCTGACCACAGTAGGCAGTCAGGAGGTCAGTATTTTTCTACTTGGAGTTGGTGGATATGCATTTAAGGCCATGGAGCTGGAAGGATGTGATTTAGAGACCGCTAGTGGCATTCTCTGCTGCCAAGTGAAGGGCTGTCTGAGACAAAGAAACCAAATGACAGAAAAATGGACCAAGGGATGGAGTAAATGGGGCAGTGACAGTGCAGGAGGAGAGAATGAGAGGGTCAGGGAGGCAGGGTAAAAGTAAAGAGAGAGAATCCTGATGATATAGAAATACCGATTCTCTACACTTAATCACACCTAAAGCAAGGACTTCTGACATCCATGCTCAACACAGGGATAAACTCTTTGCACTGATGTTTGAATTGGGTCATTTGCATCTGAGAGTCCTGACTACAGGTACTATTATTTGTCAGTTATAGCTATTAACACCAGCTCCTCTAGGAAGCCTTCCCTAATGCCCTCAGGTAAATTTAGATGCCCACTTTCCTGTGTTCTTACTATACCTTTTATACACCTTCCCACCAAATTGTAAAGTATTTGCTATGGTCTGAATGTTTGTGTCCCCACCTAATTCTTATGTTGAAATCTTAACCCCAAAAGTGACATATTAGGAGGTGAGGCCTTTGGGAGGTGATTAAGTCATGAGGGTAGAATCTTCATGAATGGGATTAGTGCCCTTAAAACAATGCTCTACAAAGTTCCTTTGCCCTTTCCACCACATAAAGATACAATGAGAAGCCTGCAACCTGGAAGAGGGCCCTATCCAACCATGTGAGTCCTGTGATTTCAGACTTCCAGCCTCCAGGACTGTAAGAAACAGGTTTCTGTTGGTTATAATCTACCCAGTCTGTGGTATTCGGTTACAGCAGCCCGAACAGACTAAGACAGTATTGGAGGATTGGTACTAAGTCTTTGTAATGCCACAGTGATAGCTACTATCACAGTGCTTGTAACAGTGAAACATATCGTACCCACAATAAATATGTGGGATAAATAAAATGATCTGCTTATGAACAAATGCTGAATAATAAAATGAATAGTAAAAGCATTTATAGAGTACTTAATTTATACCAAGATTGCTCTAAGCACTTCAAATACATGAACTCAATTTAATTGCTTCAAACCCCTAGTGGTGGTTCAACTATTGTCTCCATTTTACAGGTAAATAAAATGAGGAACAAAGAGGTCATGTGCCCATAGTCATAAACTCTAATTTGTGGGATTAAAGCAGGAGCACCCAGACTCCAATGCTAATAGAGTCAAGGTTCTCCTGCTTTAAAGTTAAAATAAAAACAGCATAACCTGTAAAAATTACTTTCTACAATCACTACCAATGTGACCATTACCTGATAAAAGTGAAAGAGTTTGATTATTGTACTAGTTACAGAACACAAGCAAGAACTAAGGAAACTTTCAGGTTCTAATATTTTTATAAAGCATTAAGTGATACTCAGCAATATCTCACTACATTAAAAATATTAAGTTCTTACTGCTGAACTGAATGAATAAGCATTTTCAGAACTCTAATGAAAAACTGATGAACTCATAAAAGTGCTAACAAAAGATCAAGATAAAAAAAAAATTAATTACATGGGACTGAGTGAACTGATGAGGATGAGTATAATTTTTGTGACTTTCTGTCTGAATTAAAAAAAAAAAAAATCCCACAAGGACTCAGAGGCAAAGAATATACAAATCAATTTTCACTGCAAAGTAAAGGAGCTGTTGCAGTGGAGGATTACTGGACTGAATGTCAATATTATGACATAGTATGAGTGTGTTTCATGTTTGGTAATTGCAATCATTGTTGCTTTTGTTGTGGTCATCCATGTACAATGCTTGGTGTCAGTCTATTTATCTCTTGTAAAAATAAAATACAGTGTGTGTGTGTGAAAAAAAACAAAAAAAACAAAAAAACAAAAAAAAACAAAAAACTTCGTGGAGTGAATGTACAAGTCACTGTAGGCTCTTAGTTAAAGGAACACAATAAATCTTGTATTGGAAGGTGAAAAAAAAATATTAAGTTCTAAACTCTATAAGAAAAAAAAGTCTAAAAATTTAGAGAAGGATAAAGCTAAGCTCATTAACCACTTTCCTTCTTTAATGAATGAATTATTCATTTATTCATTTATACATTCAAATACTTAATGAATTCTACATGCCAGGCACTAACCAGCAGCCTCAACTTTTTTCTTCAACTTGAATAATCTAGGAATAATGATTTTAATATATTTTATACCAAAATTCCACTTCAAGAAGCATCATCAGTTTTCAGAAAGAAAAAAAATACATCTATACATTATCAAATGTTTTATTTTACAATCAAATGTAAATGATTACCTGTTTTGGTAATTTTTTTTATCCTACATATACTGAATTGCAAATGGTTAATGATTGTTTAAAAATACAGTATTGCACATTTAGAAGCCTGAGCTATCTTGTGTTCAAAATACAGTATTTCTCTATTCATTTTAATTTGTCACAGGTTTTAAAAAAGATATTAAATGGGTAGATTATTGCTGATTATCTACCATAAAGTTCTAATAATATACTTCTATCTATATCAGACTAATTTTTAGCTTCTATAATATGCTCACATTTTCTTATTAACTTAATGAAAAGCTCTTCAGAATCAGGACAAATAGGATAAATATAATCCATAAAAATAGGTTTTTAAACTCAACTAAGACTAGGAAACACTGCATACTCTTTCTTGAAGATTCACTGTGCATATGTCTTTATTAACAGTTCCAAGAAGTTCATAAAGATATTGGTTTAAAATTCCTATAACTCTGTGTTTTCCCCTCAATACCAATGAACAAACTGTGGAACATACTTTGGAAAATGGTGATGTAATGGATTATTCACTGTTTGATTACATTTCCCTTCTCTCCATTTTTGATTTTACTCAGTACACTGGGAAGGTACATTTTAGCAAGTTAATTCTGTTTCATTAGGTCTTGTGCTTACACTTTTGTAGAAATTTATAGTTTGAGACATACTTCAGTAGATTCTTAAAACAATTTTGTAGGAAAGGAGAGCAGGTTTCCACCCCCTCCTCATGAAGACAGTGAGGCTTACCCTATGGCTGAGGTCACACATAATTAACTTGCAGTAGCTTTTCCCCTAGTATCCCTGCTTGCTCATATCTTCTCCTCATTTGAAAGTGGATGGAATTTGGGGGGTGGAAAAAGGAGTGTCTGAAATATAGCTTTGCCTAAGGTTACCAGTGCCATCTAATATGTAAAGTATGAAATACTTACCAGTACCATATTTAATGATGATATGAAAGAAAGAGGTTTTTGTGAAGGTTAGCATCAACTACTATTTTTTCTATAGAACAGAAAAAGACTGGAAGACTCCAAATCCTTAAACTTCTATGCCCTTGTTCCTGCATGGCAGCCCAGGGGATGTCACAGCAGTTGGTGCCTGCTTTACTCCATCTCTGCTGCACTATGCACAGAGCCCAGTAGAACTGTGGAGAAACTACTGTAATCACACCAGGAACATCCCCACAGAAAATTGAGTTTTAGTGGATTTTCCTGGGGAACAGAGAAACCAAATGGAGATTCTCTTTTCTTAAGGAAAGTCTGGAGGCTTAAAGAATAACAGCAACAACACCTCCCCCCACCACCCCCTTCAAATATACAAATGCCAAACAAATATTCTGGCAAATGGCTGCATGGAAATGATTGTTTTAAGGACTAGCCCCAATGCTGCTATAACCCTGATGTCTGGAGTGTGAGATGGATTAGAAAGGATTCCATTGTAGTTCCACTGCTAAAAACAAAATTGGAGCTCACAGGCCTAAGCAAGGCTGGACCGAGGAGCTTTGGAGCCACAGCTGTGGATGACTGAAGGTACTTTGGCCAACTATCAGGCACTAGCAGAGACACAAGACTGAACGTACAACTGGACATCAGAATTATGGGTTTTCTCTATGGTTTTATTATTTTTATTTATATCTGTAAAATTGAAAAGTTAAGTCTGATTTTTTTTTCTTAAATATCTACTAGCCACCATACGCAGTGGTCAAGAATCCACCTGCCAATGTGGGGGACACGGGTTCAATCCCTGGTCTGGGAAGATCCGACATGCCACGGAGCAACTAAGCCCATGCACCACAATTACTGAGCCTGTGCTCTAGAGTCCGTGAGCCACAGCTACTGAACCCATGCAGCACAACTACTGAAGCCTGCACGCCTAGAGCCCATGCTCCACAACAAGAGAAGCCACCGCAATGAGAAGCCCGTGCACTGCAATGAAGAGTAGCCCCCGCTCTCCACAACTAGAGAAAGCCTGTGAGTGGCAAAGAAGACCCAACGCAGCCAAATATAAATAATAAATAAATAAATAAAAATTGAAAAAAATCTACTAGCTACCATGTAAAAGTATTTTGTGATTGATTATTTTAAAATAAATTTTCAAGAAATGCAATTACAGTAACCTAACAAATTACCTGAAGATACGCTTTTGATTGGAAGAATTCTGGGTTTCATTTCCATTTTAATTTTCTCTTTTTCAACTTCTTGTTGTTTATTTTGAGATTCAGATAAGGGATTTACAACCATGCCTTCACCACCATCAGGTGCCATTTCATCATTTTTGATAGAGACTACTGGCTCATCTTTCCTCACATCATTGATTGATTTCTTGGTTTTCAAAAAAGACCGTTTTGGAGAATTCTTTACTTCATAATCTGATATATGAAAATCATTAATCTTTTTCTTAACTGAATTTTCATCTACTGAGGTGTCAGAAAAATCACCTAAGGAAACTGAAAAATAGAAGAGAAAAGATATTTTCAATAGTATATTTTAAAGTTTTGAACATTACATCAATCAAAAAGATTACCTTAAAGACTGGAAATGAATTTACAACTGTGAATAGATTTGCAGCCCTAAAAAACAGTTAACTTTGGCAGTTTTTATTGGCATTTGTAAAATAAAAATTTCAGTTTCATTAATTTATTCAAAACATACTTATCGAGTATGAATAGTTTGTCAAGGCAAGCACTGTGCTTGCTCTGAGAAAAGTCCTTCAAAAGTTCTTCAAAATTATAATCAGCCATGGACATTTAAATTAGATTTTGGACTGTAAAGCTTTTCTTTTTTTTTCAAAAACTTCATAAAATCAACAATATTTGTAAATGGAAGAATTTGCTAATAATGTTTTTTCATAAAAATTTTGGAACTGCAATTCCATCCATACCACAGTATTAGATTTTACTATGAGAAGAATAATAAAGAATGCTAACCGAATTATAAAGCAATGATTTAACTATTGTTCTGATTACTTTTACAAAGAACATTGAGAGTTATTCACTGAAAGTATAAAACACTGAATTTCAAGTATAGAATTTTGTATGTTTATCCTGAAATGTAAAATATTAATATTTTACATAATCAAAAGAAACCAAATTAACCATACAGTACTGATATACTGGGTTTTTTAAACTGATTCCCTGTCACAGCCAAAGAAACCTTGATTTATAAAAAGCATTATAAAAGTGATCCTAATGTGCACAAAGTTTAGTTCTATGGGCCCTAGTTATTACCTTATAGGGTTGACCTTAAAGATGAACTTGTTATCTCCAATGTGGTTTACCACTAACAAGCAAATCTGCTGTCAGTTAAATTTTATTTTCATACACACATTCACAAAAAAAACAAGGAAAATCATACAACTTCTTTAAAATTAAGAGTGGCTTTTTACTCATTAAAAAGTTGGAGATCTAAAACCTGTGAATTCATAGGTATTATTTTAACATAGTGATTTTTTTGCAGGGTTGGACTAAACCTAACTAAAGAAGCAAAAAGAAGAGAAGTGGTTTACTTTCCCATGTTCTCACATACCAATCTCATCACTGTCAAAGTCATCTGAGTATTCAGAACTTCTTTGTCTGGCTGAGCGAGCTGTAATTGCTTTTATTAGTTCATCCTGAAATGAGATAATTAAAATCAATTTCCTCCCAAATGTGGAGGTCTCATATATTGAATTAATTCTTTAAACAAATAATGTTTGATTAATAACTGCCTTAAAACTTAGGTTTCATTCATTTAACAGATATTCACTGAAAGCCTACCTTATGCCATGCACCCAACCCCTAAGACTCAATGCAGAATATCACAGACAATTCCTTTCCTCATGGAGCTTAGGGTTAAATTAAAGAAGACAGACAACACCAAGCAAATTAATTGAAGGACTCAATTTAGACAGGGTTCATTATAAACTGGCATTATGGAAGAAACTGGTATTCTTTATGATCTTTTCTTTCAGCATATTGCTTTTAACAGATGTAATCAATACTGCAAACTTAGAGGCTGAGTTCAAAATTGTAGTGACTGGACAGGGAAAACCTAAATGTTATAATGTTACACCAGGGGGAAAAAAACACCAATTTTTATATGAAAATGGCAATTAGAAGCTGCTATTCAACTTTTAAAAGCTAATTTAACTTTTAATATAGTAAGAACCTAGTATTGAGTTTAGTTTGGTAGTCTTAAAGCCACACAGAAGAGTTGGTAATACTGGAGCCCAAATACAATCATCTGCAAAATTTCAAAAGAAACATAGATTTACTCCAGCTTTACATAGGACTGTTGTATTGAATAGAAGCACTTTCAAGTCCAATATTCCTAATACAGTGTTTAACATGTAAAATCATTCAAAATAAAAATACTTTACCTGGAAAGTAGTTCTTTTGGTGACTTTTGGACTCTTTGTATATGCCAAAGTTGTGCTAAAAACTTCATCAGACATAGTGTTTATTTTAATTCTCTAACTTTATAAAATGGCTAACAAATGATAGGGATAATTCAACCTCTGATGGTGGCTGAAATATATAAAAAACAAATCAGACTTTTTTGCATGCTTGAGAATTTCCATTACTACACTTAGTACTCCCTCCCTGCCCCCAAAGCCAAACAAAAACCAGAAAAGCATCATATGAACGTTGAGCTATATCTTCACTTTTAAGTAGCAGAGTAATAAACAGAGTTCTTGTAAAGAAAAAGCAAATTCTATTAACAAACTTGTTTTCAGGAAAATAAAATTCAAACTGAAGTTATCCAAAAATATTTCTACAATTATTTTATTATCCTAAATAAGTTTTACAATTATTGCACTCATTTAAACAATGAGTGCAATAGGTTGTTGCCAATTAAAATAGAAACTTTTTCACCTCCCTTCCATTCAAAAAGTATAATATAGCCTACAAAACAGCCATAATTATTTAAAAGGCTACAAAGAAGACTATTGTCAGCATAAAGTACAGCAACGTTCCCCAACCTTTTTGGCACCAGGGACCAGTTTCGTGGAAGACAATTTTTCCACAGATGGCGGGTGGGGGGAATTGTTCGGGCGGTAATGTAAACGCTGGGGACCGATGGGGGGCCGCAGATGAAGCTTCACTCACTCGCCCGTCGTTCACCTACTGCTGTGTGGTCCGGTTCCTGGTTCCTAACAGGGGTCTGCGGCCTGGGGTTGGGGACCCCTGAAGTACAGAAGTCCCCTACATACCAATGAGTTCCATTCCGAGATTGTGTTTGTAAGTCCAGTTTGTTCGTAAGTCCAACAAATTTAGCCTAGGTACCCAACAGTAGTACAGTACAACAACTAGCATACAGGGGCCGGCATCAAGTGAACAGGCAAGAAGAGTTACTGACTGGAGGAGGGAGAGGAGGTGGAAGATGGTAGAGTTGAAGGATTGTCAGCAATAGGAGACAGAGGGCAAGCTGCAATTTCACTCATGCCTGACATTGATGGCACATGTTCTGCTTCCTGGCTGCATTCAGTTCTATCTACCCTCTTGCTTCCGGGCATCCTGGGCTTGAAATAAAGATACTGAACTACTGTGCCCTATACAGTACTGTACAGTAAAGTACACAAAAGCACAACCACTTGTAGAGGACGCACGCACGTGACAATGTACACCATACACGTGAACTAACGTACGTGATTGGACATGAGAACGCAGGTTCGCATCTTTTAAAGTTCGCAACTTGAAGGTTCATAGGTAGGGGACTTAGTGTATATAACTAAAAACATCACCATTTTTTTAAAAAAAGTTTACATACAGTGCTGGGAAAGAAAAAGATCGTAAATAGTGATATTTTTCCAGCCACTCTTCCCTCTCACAAGTGTTGAAATACTATTAGATAAAACAAAAAGAAGCTTCTGTGATGGACTACATTAAAATCTCTGTTAAATGGTCCTGTGGACGTTTCCAGTGCTCCAGGCGGAGGCTGCTCACCCTCCCCGCCGCCCTCAGCAGCGCGGGGTGGGGGACCGCTCCGGCCCGGCCAGGTGGCGCCCTGTGCCTGCTCGATCTGCCCCGTGTGGCCGACCAAGCAAGCACCCGTCACTAGCCAGGTCGGTGCATAGCCGAGCGCCGCCTCCGCCCCGATTCTCCACAACCCTCAAGTCCCGCGGTCTGTACTCACTCTGCATTCCTGCGGATGTCTCCCCGCGACCGGAGGAACCAGCTGCTGGCCCCTCTCCTGGGCCTGGGCCTGGCTGCTCTCAGAGACCAACTCTGCAGGGAGCGAGGAGGCGGTACTAAGAACGGAGGTGGGAAGCCGTTGCTAGGAAACAGCGTCTCCGGGAGGAAGTGACATACCGCGCCGCAGGTCTCTCGGGTACCTAACACCGCCCTACAGCCCGCCGTGTCACTGGTGCAACCGCCCAGACGAAGGAAATGACATCAGCCTTCTGGGTCTGGGGAGAAGGGTGCTTTATCGGCCGCCTGTGCTTCAATCATTACCTTGGAGACAGAACCTGTCCAGCTCCCACCTGCGCGCTGAGAGCTGGCGTTTGTCAGTGGCGTTAGGATCTTCAGCCGCACAAAGCACATCCATCGTTCGTTTTGCCATAGTTGTCACAGACATGAAGTTCTGTGAATCGTAGTAGTGTACTAACGGACTAGTGCACTAACAGATGGGACAGAATAGCAAGATAGAGACGTTTGCAGGTTCAGGGGTCAAACTACGCGTTTGAATCCTGGTGCACCTCCCTCTGTCCGTGTGACGCCGTGCAAGTTAACGTCTGTACACCCCAGTTTCCTCTTCTGTAAAATAAACAAATAAAGATAATAATATTAATAGCCACCTTAATAGCGTTGCTGTCAGTATTGAATGAAATCATGCAGATGGAATACTTGGAAGAGTGCCTGGGATTGCATTCCGTCAATGTTAGATACTCTCTTTGTGCAACTCAGCCACAAAGGGCCTGGATAGAAGTCATCCCTTGTCCACACAGCTGAAAACCCTTTCCGAGAGTTTCTTTAATGTAAAGTTCCCCGCTTTGTATATGTACTCGGTGGATAATCTGGCTAAAATCAAGCCAGTCCACAAAATGATCTAATAGGCAGAGGACTGTGTGCTGATAAGGTAACCAAAATCAACACCACTTAATTAGCATAGGTAATCGTTAAACAAATAAACAAAGACTTTTCTTTATAGACTTTAAAATAACAAGGATTTCTACTTTTTTTAATTTAAAAGAAGCTCAATCCTAAATTGTCTGAATGCATTTATTATTCATTGACAAGTAATTAAACTTGTTGCCGGTATTTTTCCCCTGACTCTGAAATATATTTTCACTTGTTCATCAAATATTTATAAACAAATCACATTGAGATATAAGTTTAATAAATCAATGTGTTGAAAAACCAAATGTGCATAACAAGAAATACGAAATTTAGTGTAAAAAAACCTATGCTTTTAACAATATGTGCAATGCAATTTTTTAGATACTATGTTCAGTTGATGCTCACCTTGTCCTTGTTTGAAAAACTCAGTTTGATCAACATTTGCTTAACTTTGATGTTCTCAAACATTTTTGAATGTCTGCATCAAAGATTTTTCATTCACCACTTACTGTTAACTTTCTGACCCATATAAGTTATTAATCAACAAATATGATTCCATCATAGTACCTGTGTCCACAAGGAAAGGACAAGGTCCACATTTTCCTTATATGTGAAGTACTAATTTGTTTGTGTTGAAGTATTTATATTCATTCAAAATGCTCTGTTCATTTTTTTCATCCATTTGGCTAATATAGTTTTCACTTGGATATGGCTTAAGAAAATAAAATTCACAAAGATATTAATAAAAGGAGCCTTTAAGGAAAAAGTCTATCTTTTTTTACAGAACCCACTAGATTTATATTTTTAACTTAATTCAAAATAATTAATACAGGATATAAAAGCTATGCCATACATAGCTATAGTAAATAAGACAGTTAACCTGAACTAGTTAATTTCTCACAAGCCCTAAGGCACAATGTCTTTCCACTATTATGTTAAGCACCAGAATATTATGCACTTTATTAATATTTTCAGGTAGCTTCAGTATAATAATATGTTAATAATAACATTATATAAACCTGAATTAATAGCATGATGTTTTCTGATGTATAGTTTGCAATAAATAACTGTTGAATGAATGAATGAAATCAAGAATAAACAAATAGCATTTAAAGCTGAAAAATAATTTTTGAAACATTCCTATAAAAGCTCATGGATACTCACTTAAGAAAATGAAAACACTCCAACACAAAATTTCAGTAGCTTATGTAACATTTTCTCTATATTTCATTTTTCTAATATATATTTGATCACAGAAGTATTTGCCTAGCAAACTTTTTTGAGTTTACTACTCTTTTCATTTCCAAACTTTGCCTTCATTCATTCATTCAATAAGTATACCCATAACATTTTGGGTCAGATTTGGTGAGTTCCAAGGTAAAGCAGACTAAGTCCCTGCCTGGGGATCCTGTAGACTAGAGAGAGCTAGAAGGCTGAGTAAACACATAATGACTGTACACTGTGAGAATTTCTCTATAGGAATACAAAGTAAGAAGCTCTCAAGAGAGAAAAATTCTTCCTGGAGGTTCTAAAGAGTTTTCACAGAGAAAGTGAATTCAAGTTGATTAATGAATTTAGGAGATAAGGAAGGATTTTAAGCAGAGGAAATGGTCTATGAATATGGAGGCTAACACTGTTCTATCTCAGGGGCAAGGAGGGGAGTGAGAAGCTCCATTTCCAGATCAAGAAGCAAACGAAAAGTGACTTCTTCAAAATTTCCCTGCCTTCACAAGAACAGGCAAATTGTTAATGTCTTTTGACTGGCAGTTAGAGAAAAACGATCTTGTGCTCATAGGCAGCGCTGGTTGAAAACATACAGCACGTGTTTAACATCTTGAGAAGTATGTTACAAAAGCAAATCCCTCTGGGTGTCAATTGATAAAGATTATACTTGCATTAAGCATTGAATGCCTATGTTGGCAGAGGATAGGAGAAAGAGCCCAGATTCAAGTGCACTTACCAATCAATACCAGGGCCAATTTGTGGGAGAAGAACAGCAAGAAGCTTATAGAAGGTAAATATCAGAATCTTGAAGAAAGACAAACATGACGAACTACACTGGCCATCTTTACTCAAATATAGCAGTATGTATTCTTTTGGGCTGTTAAGCAGACATACATGAATACAGCAAGAGAAGCATGATTCGTCATAATTCGAACTCAGAAGTTGTAATTCAAACAAGTACCTATAGTATGATTTTT
The DNA here is from genome assembly GCF_965194805.1 of Balaenoptera borealis. Taxonomy (NCBI): domain Eukaryota; kingdom Metazoa; phylum Chordata; class Mammalia; order Artiodactyla; family Balaenopteridae; genus Balaenoptera; species Balaenoptera borealis. The sequence goes on from NC_138861.1 coordinate 45,672,898, forward strand.
TCCCCATGTTAGTTTACAACTGCAAAGGTGACTTGGAGAGAAAGCACTTCCACTGCCTAAAAAGGCTTGTGTTCTGTGCAGTAATCCTATGTGTCTTCTGAAAGCGAGAGAAAAGGAATTTCAGGCATGATGTACTTTCTCTGTAAAAAAACAAAACAAAACAATCATCCCCAAAGGAAGTAGGACTTCGTGAATTGTTCCTGAGCTCAGCAATATTCTTGCATCTCCAGCTAAATGAAGAGACGGACTTAGCTTAATTTCCTAGGGTGACTAGAAGTGAATGCCTTTAAGACTGTTGCAAGGCTTGCATCCTACTGGGTAAAACATACGGATTTTTGCAAGCTACTAGGAGGAACGGGAGAACATACCAAAGACTGGGAGACTGACCTTTGGCCAGTGACCGAGAGATGAAAGCATTGGGGAAGAACTGGTCTTTTAGAGACTTATATGGGCTAGAGTTGAAACGCTTCTCCATAAGGTGTTTGACCAAGAATGGTTAAGACACAAGTTTTCACCCCTCCTAGCAGAAGCAGATTCCTTTCCTATGTACAAGGCCTTTCTTCACACCCATGTGTACCAAGGCCAGGCACGGACGTTTCAGTGAAGAGTAATATTAGGAAGGATGGAATACCCACTGCAATTAGAGGTCTGGTGATCTTCAGCTGAGCACTGCCAAGGGCGGTATGAAATGACAAGTGAAACCGTTTGCAAAAACAATTCATAGGAAGAGGCTTTGGGTTACCGGGTTAGACCTGTCTCTCCTCCACGGAGAGTAGGGCTTACTTACTGTCTATAGCAGAGAAAGTATAGGTGCAGAGACCTTTCCTTAGGTGGATGATCAAATGGAAGTCAAGTTCATGGGGAGCCCTGTTAAAGGGACAGCCAAACAAGATAAGAGGAGTCACTTGAAAAATGCACTCGTCTTAGGGTACACGGTACAAGCAACCACTGTGTGAAATCTGTATCCTGCGAGCTGCTCTCTTTAGGCCATGGGTAGTCGGATGCATGCTAGATATCAGAAATTTCACACATTGTATTGATTTGCCACGTGAAACTCTTCGGTCACACCGGAAACAGGCTACGATTCGTCTGACAGCCTGCACTACAACGGTTTCCTCAGCTTAGTTTATAGCTGCCTTCAGGTAAGAGGTGCAAGCCTGAGTTGGCTAGAAAGCGTTTCCACTATTAAAAGGCCTGTATTCCGACCAGTAAATATTTTTGTCCTCTCAAACAGAGATGAAAGGAATTTCACTCATGGTTTACTGTCTCTGTCAAAGAGTCACCACCAGAGGAAGCAGGGTGTGAGAATGGTTGCAGAGCTCTGAAATACACTTCTTCTTCAGCCGAATGATGAGAAGGGCTCAGCTTAGTTTCCTAGTGTGACTAGAGGCGAATGCATTTAAGTTTGTATGAAAGGGTGGTGTCCTACTGGTAAAACATACATGAGTATACCTAGCCACAAAGAGGATGGTTGAGAAGACATTGACCTCCATGGAGATGCACTTTCGCACTTGGATAACAAGAGAAGAGCTGTAGGCATAAGACTTACGTATCTGCTGCTTCTATGGCCTAAACTGAACACCCTCCTCCCTGTGGTATTTAACTGAGAATGAGAGGGAAAAGCGTACAACCAGCCAAAGAGAAGTAGCTTCCTTTCTGAAGCAGAAAGCCTTTTTGCAATGCTATGTGAAGGGCCTTGTGTTCCAGGTGGGTGAGAAAAAGGTAATGTTACAGAAGGAAAAATTCTCAGTGTGCGTGGAGGCCGGGAAGTGCCCAGTGGAGTTTTACCAATGGTAGCTTTCATTGCGAACATTGACAGTTTAGTGGAAGCCTTGAAAGGCCGAATCCTTAGTGTTACCTGGTTAGACCTGTCTCTCTTACACGGAGAGAAAAGCTTGCTTACTGGGTATTGCAGGGAAAGACTAGGTGCAGATACCTCTCCTTAGGTGGATGATCAAATGAAAGTCAAGTGCATGGGGAGCCCTGTTAAAGGGACAACCTGGCAAATTAAGAAGAGGCACTTTAAAAATGCACTCATCTCAGCGTACATGATAGAATCGTCTAGAGTGAAGGCTGTGTGAAATGTGTGTCCTATGAGCTGTTCTCCAAAGGCCATGGGTGAGTCTGATGCATGCTAGATCTCAGAAACTTCACACATTGTACTGATTCACCTTTTGAAACTCTTCACTCACTTTGGAATAAGGCTACAATTCCTCTGGCAGGCCTGCACAGCAACGGTTTCCTCAAGTTAGTTTATATCTGCCTTCAGGTAAGAGGGGCAAGTGTGAGTTGGCTAGAAAGCGTTTCCACTGCCTTAAAAGATCTGTATTCTGGCCAGAAAACATTTTTGTCTTTTCAAGTTGAGAAGAAGGGAAATAGGGTCATCGTGTACTGTCTCTGTCAAAGAGTCATACACAGAGGGCGCAGTGTGTGAGAATGGTTGTAGAGTTCTGCGATACTCTTCATTTCAGCTGAATGACAAAAAGTGCTCAGCTTAGTTTCCTAGGGTAACTACAGGCAATGCATTTTACTTTGTTTGAAAGGCTGGGGTCTTAATGGTAAAATATATGTGAGTTTTCAAGCCAAAAGAAGGATGGTTGAGAAGACACCGACCTCTGTGGAGATGGACTGTCGTGCTTGGATCATGCGAGGAGAGCTGTAGGCATAGGGCTTTGGTCGCTGCTGCTTCTAGGGCCTAACCTGAACACCCTCCTCCCAGTGGTATTTAACTGAGAATGGTAGGGGAAAACCTTCAACCTGCCACAAAGAAGTACCTTCCTTTCTGAAGCAGAAACCCTTTCGTCAATGCCATTTGAAGGGCCTTCTCTTTCAGATGGCTGAGAAAAAGATAATATTACAAAAGGAGAAATACACACTGTTCACGGAATCCTGGTGATGCTCAGCGGAGTTTTGCCGAGGGTAGCTTTCATTGTGAACGTTGACCGTTTGGCGGAAGCATTTGCAAGGCCAAGTTTAGTATTGCCTGGTTAGACCTGTTTCTCGTACACGGAAAGTAGGACTTGCTTTCTGGGTACTGCAGGGAAAGTCTAGGTGCAGAGCCATCGCCTTAGGTGGAGGATCAAATGGAAGCCAAGTGCATGGGGAGCACTGTTAAAGGGACAACGAGTCAAGATAAGAAGAAGCACTCGTCTCAGTGTAAAAGGTAGAATCATCTAGAGTGAAGACTGTCTGAAATGAATATCCTACAAGCTACACTCCGGAGGCCAAGGGTGAGTCTGATGCAAGCGAGATTTCAGGAATTTCACACATTTCAATTCGGCTTTTGAAACTCTTTGGTCACTTTGGAATAAGGCTACAATTCCTCTGGCAACCCTACACTACAAGGGTTTCCTCACATTAGTTTATAGCTGCCTTTAGGTAAGAGAGGAAAGGGTGAGTTGGCCAGAAAGCGTTTCCACAGCCTTAAACAATCCGTATTCCGGCCGGAATATAGTTTTGTCTTTCAAATTGAGAGGAAAGGAAATTCGGGCAAGGTGTACTGTCTCTGTCAAACAGTCATTCACAGAGGAAGCAGGGTGTGAGAATTGTTGCAGACGTCTGCAATACTCTTCGTCGTCAGCTAAATGACGAGAAGCGCTCAGCTTAGTTTCATAGGGTGACTAGAGGCGAATGCCTTTAAGTTTCTATGAATGGCTGGTGTCCTACTGCTAAAACATATGTGAGTTTTCCAATCCACAAGGAGAATGGTTTCGAAGACATCGACTTCTGTGGAGTTGGACTTTCCCACTTGGATCATGCGAGGAGAGCTTTAGTCATAGGGCTTTTGTTGCTGCTGCTTCTATGGCCTAAACTGAACACCCACCTCCCAGTGGTATTTAACTGAGAATGATAGGAAAAAGCGTTCAGCCTGCCGAAGAGAAGTAGCTTAGACCTGTCTCTCTTACACTGAGAATAGGGCTTGCTAACTGGATACTGCAGGGAAAGTCTAGGTGCAGAGCCCTCTCCTTAGGTGGATAATCAAATGGACATCAAGTGCATGGGGAGCTCTGTTAAAGGGGCAATCAGACAAATAAGTAGAGGCCCTTTAAAAAAGCACTCATCTCAGTGTACACGGTAGAATCCTTTAGAGTGAAGGCTGTGTGAAATGAGTATCCTACAAAATGCACTCCAGAGGTCAAGGTTGAGTCTGATGCATCCGAGATCTCAGAAATTTCACACATTGGATCTATTCGGCTTTTGAAACTCTTCGGTCACTTTGGAATAAGGTGACAATTCCTCTGGGAAACCTTACATTACATTACAACCCTACACTACAACGGTTTCCTCACATTTGTTTATAGCTGCCTTCAGGTAGGAGAGGCAAGGGTGAGTTGGCTAGAAAGCATTTACACTGTCTTATAAGATCCATATTCCGACTGGAAAATATTTTTGTCTTTTCAAATTGAGAGGCAAGGAAATTCGGGCACGCTGTACTGTCTGTGTCAAACAGTCATCCACAGAAGAAGCAGGGTGTGAGAATGGTGGCAGAGATCTGCAATACTCTTCATCATTAGCCGAATGACGAGATGCGTTCAGCTTAGAGACCTAGGGTGACTAGAGGTGAATGCATTGAAGTTTTTATGAAAGGCTGGTGTCCTACTGCTAAAACATGCATGAGTTTACCTAGCCACAAGGAAGATGGTTGAGAAGACATCGACCTCCATGGAGACAGACTTTGGCGCTTGGATCATGCAAAGAGAGCTTTGGGCATATGGCTTTTGTCGCCGCTCATTCTATGGCCTCTGCTGAACACCCTCTTCCCTGTGGAATTTAACTTAGAATGATAGGAAAAAGCGTTCAACCTGCCAAAGAGAAGTAGCTTCCTTCCTGAAGCAGAAAGCCTTTTTGCAATGCCTTGTGAAGGGCCTTGTATTCCTGGTGGGTGAGAAAAATGTAATGTTACAGAAGCAGAAAATCACACTCTTTGTGGAGCGCTGGCGTTGCTCAGAGGAGTTTTGCCGAGGGCATCTTCATTGTGAAGGTTGACTGTTTGGTGGAAGCATTTGAAAGGCCGAGTGTTTAGTGTTACCTGGTTAAACCTGTTTCTCTTACACGGAAAGTAGGGCTTGCTTACTGGGTACAGTAGGGAAAGTCTAGGTGCAGAGCCGTCTCCTTAGTTGGATGATCAAATGGACGTCAAGTGCATAGGTAGCCCTGTTAAAGGGACAACCAGGCAAATAAAGAAGAGGCACTTGAAAAATGCACTCATCTCAGCGTTCATGGTAGAACCGTCTACAGTGAAGACTGTGTGAAATGTGGATCCTACGAGCTAGTCTCCAAAGGCCATGGGTGAGTCTGATGCATGCTCGATCTCAGGAACTTCACACATTGTATTGATTCAGCTTTTGAAATTCTGCGGTCAATTTTTTTCTTCTTTTTAACATCTCTTTTACATATGGTAGTGTATATATGTCTATATATACACTACTGCTCTCTCACTTTGTCCCAGCTTACGCTTCCCCCTCCGTGTCCTCAAGTCCATTCTATAGTAGGTCTGCATCTTTATTCCCGTCTTGTACCTAGGTTCTTCATGACCTTTTTTTTTTTAACATCTTTATTGGAGTATAATTGCTTTACAATGGTGTGTTATTTTCTGCTTTATAACAAGGTGAATCAGTTATACATATACATATATCCCCGTATCTCTTCAATCTTGCATCTCCCTCCCTCCCGCCCTCCCTATCCCACCCCTCTAGGTGGTCACAAAGCACAGAGCTGATCTCCCTGTGCTATGCGGCTGTTTCCCACTAGCTATCTATTTTACATTTGGTAGTGTATATATGTCCATGCCACTCTCTCACTTTGTTCCAGCTTACCCTTCCCCCTCCCCCTATCCTCAAGTCCATTCTCTGGTAGGTCTGCGTCTTTATTCCCATCTTGCCCCTTGTTTCTTCATGACCATTTTTTTTTTCTTAGATTCCATATATATGTGTCAGCATACAGTATTTGTTTTTCTCTTTCTGACTTACTTCACTCTGTATGACAGACTCTAGGTCCATCCACCTCACTACAAATAACTCAATTTTGTTTCTTTTTATGGCTGAGTAATATTTCATTGTGTATATGTGCCACATCTTCTTTATCCATTCATCTGTCGATGGACAGTTAGGTTGCTTCCATGTCCTGGCTATTGTAAATAGAGTTGCAATGAACATTGTGGTACATGACTCTTTTTGAATTATGGTTTTCTCAGGGTGTATGCCCAGTAGTGGGATTGCTGGGTCGTATGGTAGTTCTATTTTTAGTTTTTTAAGGAACCACCATACTGTTCTCCATAGTGGCTGTATCAATTTAAATTCCCACCAACAGCGCAAGTGGGTTCCCTTTTCTCCACACCTTCTCCAGCATTTATTGTTTGTAGATTTTTTGATGATGGCCATTCTGACTCTGCGGTCACTTTGGAATAAAGTTACAATTCTTCTGGCAGGCCTACACTACAACATTTTCTGCATGTTAGTTTATATCTACCTTTAGGTAAGAAGGGCAAGCCTGAGTTGACAAAAAAATGTTTCCCCTCATTAAAAAGATCTGTATTCCAACCAGAAACATTTTTGTCTGTCAAATGGAGGTAAAAGGAAATTTGCTCACAGTGTACTGTCTCTGACCAAGAGTCAACACCAGAGGTTGCAGAGTGTGAGAATGGTTGCAGAGCTAGCTCTGCAATACTCTTCCTCTTCAGCCGAATGCTTAGAAGTGCTCAACTGAAGTTTCCTAGGGTGACTAGAGGTGAATGCCTTTAATTTTGTATGAATGGCTGGTGTCCTACTGCTAAAATATATGTGGGTTTTCCTAACCCCAAGGAGGATGGTTTTGAAGATATCAACTTCTGTGGAAGTGGACTTTCGCACTTGGATCAGGCGAGGAGAGCTTTAGGCATAGGGCTTTTGTCGCTGCTGCTTCTAGGGCCTAAACTGAACATCCTCCTCCCTGTGGTATCTAACTGAGAATGGTAGGAAAAAGCGTTCAAACTGCCAAAAGAGAAGTAGCTTCCTTTCTGAAGCAGAAAGTCTTTGTTCAATGCCATTGGAAGGGCCTTCTGTTCCTGATGGCTGGGAAAAACATATTATTACAGAAGGAGAAATTAGCACTGTTCGTGGAGCCCTGTAGTGCTCAGAGTAGTTTGGCCGAGCGCAGCTTTGATTGCGAACGTTGATCACTTAGTGGATGAGTATGGAAGGTAGAGACTTTAGTGTTACCTGCTTATACCTCTCTCTCCTACACGGAGAGTACAGCTTGCTTACACTCTACTGCAGGGAAAGTCTAGGAGCAGCGGTCTATCCTTTGGTGGATAATTAAATGAAAGTCAATTGCATGGGGAGTCCTGTTAAAAGGACAGCCAAAGCAAGATTACAAGAGCCACTTGAAAAATGCACTCCTCTCAGCGTACGAGGTAGAAGCATCTACCGTGTGAAATCGGTATCCTGTGAGCTGCTCCCCTTAGGCCATGGGTGAGTCGGATGCATGCTAGATTTTAGAAATTTCACCCATTGTATTGACTTGGCATGTGAAACTCTTCGGTCACACTGGAATCAGGCTACTATTCCTCTGAGAGGCCAGCACTACAACGGTTTCCTCACGTTAATTTATAGCTGCCTTCAGGTAAGATGTGCAAGCCTGAGTTTGCAAGAAAGCATTTCCACTACTTCAAAATGCCCGTATTCCGACCAGTAAATATTTTTGTCTTGTCAAATTGAGACAAACAGAGTTTCACTCACGGTGTACTCTCTCTGTCATAGTGTCCCCACCAGAGGAAGCAGGGTGTGTGAAAGGTTGCAGAGCTCTGAAATACTCTTTGTCTTCAGCTGAATGATGAGCAGGGCTCAGCCTAGTTTCCTAGGGTGAATAGAGGCAAATGCCCTTAAGTTTGCATGAAAGGCTGGTGTAGTACTGGTAAAACATGTATGAGTTTTCCTAGCCACAAGGAGGATGGCTGAGAAAACACCAATCTCTGAGGAGATGTACTTTCGTGCTTGGATCACATGAGGAGAGCTTTAGGTATAGGGCTTTTGTCGCTGCTGCTTCTATGGCCTAAGCTGAACACCCTCCTCCATGTGTAATTTAACTGAGAATGATAGGTAAAAGCGTTCAACCTGCCAAAGTGAAGTAGCTTCCTTCCTGAAGCAGAAAGCCTTTTTGCAATGCCATGTGAAGGACCTTGTGTTCCTGGCGGGTGAGAAAAAGATAATGTTAGAGTAGGAGAAATTCGCACCGCTTCCGGAAGCCTGGCGTTTCTCAGAGGAGTTTTGCCGAGGACAGTTTTCATTGCAAAGGTTGACCGTTTGGTGGAAGCATTTGAAAGCCTGAGTGTTTAGTGTTACATGGTTAGACCTGGCTCTCTTACACGGAGAGAAGGGCTTGCTAACTGGGTACTGCAGGGAAAGTCTAGGTTCAGAGCACTTTCCTTAGGTGGGTGATCAAATGGAAGTCAAGTGCATGGGGAGCTCTTTTAAAGGGACAAGCAGGCAAGTAAGAAGAGACAGCTGAAAAAAGCACTCATCTCAGCGTACACCGTAGAATCCTCTAGAGTGAAGGCTGTGTGAAATGAGTATCCTACGAGCAGCACTCCAGAGGCCATGGTTGAGTTTAATGCATGCTAGATCTCAGAAATTTCACACATTGTATCGATTTGGCTTTTGAAACTGTTTGGTCACTTTGGAATAAGCCTACAATTCCTCTGGCAAGCCTATACTACAACGGTTTCTGCACGTTACTTTATAGCTGCCTTTAGGTAAGAGAGGCAAGGGTGAGTTGGCTAGAAAGCATTTCCACTGCCTTAAACGATCCGTATTCCGACCAGAAAACATTTTTGTCTTTTCACATTGAGAAGAAGGGAAATTTGGGCATGCTGTGCTGTCTCTGTCAAACTGTCATCCACAGAGGGAGTAGGGTTTGAGAATGGTTGCAGAGGTCTGCAATACTCTTCATCATCAGCCGAAATACGAGAAGCCCTCACTTCTACTTTCCTAGGGTGAGTAGAGGCAAATGCCTTAAGTTTGTATGAAAGGCTGGTGTTCTACTGCTAAAACATATGTGAGGTGTAGTAGCCACAAGGAGGATGGTTGAGAAGATATCGACCACCGTGGAGACACACTTTCACGCTTGGATAACGAGAGAAGAGCTTTAGGCAAAGTACTTTGTTGCTGTTGCTTCTATGGCCTAAACTGAACACCCTCCTCCCAGTTGTGTTTAACTGAGATTGACAGGAAAAAGCGTTCAACCTACCGAAGAGAAGTAGCTTCCTTTCTGAAGTGGAAAGCCTTCCTGCAATGCAATGGGAAGGGCCTTGTGTTCCTGGGGTGTGAGAAAAAGGTAATGTTACAGAAGGAAAAATTTGCAATATGTGTGGAGGCCGGGCAGAGCTCAGTGGTATTTTACCGAGGGCAGCTTTCATTGCAAACGTTGACGGTTTCGTGGAAGCATTTGAAAGGCCGAGTCTTTACTGTTACCTGCTGAGACCTGTCTCTCCTACAGGGATATTAGGGCTTGTTACTGGGTACTGCAGGGGAAAGTCTGGGTGCAAAGCCCTATCCTTAGGTGGATAATCAAGTGGAAGTCAAGTGCATGGGTAGCCCGGTTAAAGGGGTAACCAGGCAAATTAAGAGCAGACACTTGAAAAATGAATTCATCTCAGCGTACACGGTAGAATCGTCTACAGTGAAGGCTGTGTGAAATGTGTATCCTATGAGCTGGTCTCCGTAAGCCATGTGTGAGCCTGATGCATGCTAGATCCCAGAAATTTCACATATTGTATTCATTCGGCTTTTGAAACTCTTCGGTCACTTTAGAATATGGCTACAATTCCTCTGGCAGTCCTGCACTACAACGGTTTCCACACGTTAATTTATAGCTGCCTTCAGGTAAGAGCAGAAAGAATAAGTTGGCTAGAAAGCATTTCCACTGCCTTAAAACATCCGTAATCTGACCACAAAATATTTTTGATTTTTCAAATTGAGAAGAAGGGAAATTCGGGCACGTTGTACTGTCTCTACCAAACAGTCATCCACAGTGGAAGCAGGGTGTGAGACTGGTTTCAGAATTTTGCAATACTGTTCGTCTTCAACCAAATGACCAGGAGTGCTCAGCTTAGTTTCCTAGGGTAACTGAAGGCGAATGCCTTTAATTTTGTTTGAAAGGCTGGTGTCGTACTCGTAAAATATATGTGAGTTTTCCTAGCCAAAAGGAGAATGGTTGAGAAATCACTGACCTCTGTGGAGATTGACTGTCGTGCTTGGGTCACGCGAGGAGAGCAGAAGGCATAGGGCTTTTGTCGCTGCTGCTTCTCAGGACTAACTTGAACGCTCTCCTCCCTGTGGTATTTAACTGAGAATGGTAGGAAAAAGCCTTCAACCTGCCAAAAAGAAGTACCTTCCTTTCTGAAGCAGAAAGCCATTCTTCAAGGCCATTTGAGGGGCCTTCTCTTTTGTTGGCTGAGAAAAAGATAATATTACAGAAGGAGAAATTCGCACTGTTCATGGATCCCTGACGTTGCTCAGAGGAATTTTGCCGAGGGCAGCTTTCATTGTGAACGTTGACTGGTGGAAGCATGTGAAAGGCCAAGCCTTTAGTGTTACCTGGTTAGACCTGTCTCTCTTACACGGAGAGTAGTGCTTGCTAACTGGGTACTGCAGGGAAAGTCTATGTGCAGAACCATCTCCTTAGGTGGATGATCAAATGGAAGTCAAGAGCATGGGGAGCTCTGTTAAAGGGACAAACAGGCAAATAAGAACAGGCCCTTGAGAAAACCACTCGTCTCAACATACACGGTAGAATCCTCTAGAATGAAAGCTGTGTGAAAGAGGTATCATACGGGCTGTACTCCGGAGGCCAAGGGTGAGTCTGATGCATGCGAGATCTCAGAAATTTCACACATTGTATCGATTCGGCTTTTGAAACTCTTAGGTCACTTTGGAATAGGGCTACAATTCCTCTGGTTACCCTACACTACAATGGTTTCCTCACGTTAGTTTAGAGCTGCATTCAGGTAAGAGAGGCAAAGGTGAGTTGCCTAGAAAGCGTTTCAACTGCCTTATACGATCCGTATTCCAACCGGAAAATAGTTTTGTCTTTCAAATTGAGAGGAAAGGAAATTCGGGCACGGTTTACTGTCTCTCTCAAACAGTCATCCACAGAGGAATTAGGGTGTGAGAATGGTTGCAGAGGTCTGCAATACTCCTCATCGTCAGCCAAATGATGAAAAAAGTTCAGCTTACAGTCCTAAGGTGACTAGAGGTGAATGCATTTAAGTTTGTATGAAAGGCTGGTGTCCTACTGCTAAAACATACGTGAGTTTACCTAGCCACAAGGAGGATGGTTGAGAAGATATCGACCTCCATGGAGACAGACCTTCGCGTTTGGATAACAAGAGGAGAGCTTTAGGCATAGGACTTTGTCCCTGCTGCTTCTATGACCTAAACTAAATACCCTCCACCGTGTGATATTTCACTGAGAATGATACGGAAAAGCGTTCAACCTGCCAAACAGAAGTAGCTTCCTTTCTGAAGCAGAAAGTCTTTCTTCAATTCCATTGGAAGGGCCTTCTGTTGCTGACGGCTAAGAAAAAGATATTACAGAAGGATGAATTCGCACTGTTCATAGAGCCCTGGGGTTTCTCAGAGTAGTTTTCTCGAGGGCAGCTTTCATTGCGAACGTGGACCGCTTAGTGTAAGAGTTTGGAAGGAAGAGACTTTAGTTTTAACTGCATATACCTGTCTCTCTTACACGGATTGTACGGGTTGCTTACACTCTACTGCAGGGAAAGTCTAGGAGAAGCGCTCTATCATTTGGTGGATTATCAAATGGAAGTAAACTGCATGGGGAACCCTGTTAAAAGGACAGCCAAAGCAAGATAAGAAGAGCCACTTGAAAAATTCACTCATCTCTGCATACTCGGTAGAAGCATCAATTGTGTGAAATCTGTATCCTGGGAGCTGCAATATTTAGTCCATGGGTGAGTCGGGTGCAAGCTAGATTGTATAAATTTCACACATTGTATTGGTTCGGCAAGTGAAACTCTTGGGTCACACCGGAATAAGGCTACTATTCGTCTGACAGCCTGCACTACAACAGTTTCCTCACATTAGTTTATAGCTGCCTTCAGAAAAGAGGTGCAAGCCTGAGTTAGCTAGAAAGCGTTTCCAGTACCTAAAAAGGCCCGTATTCCGAGTTGTAAATATATTTGTCTTGTCAAATTGAGGCGAAAGGAATTTTGTTCACGGTGTACTGTCTCTGTCCAACAGTCAACACCAGAGGGTGCAGGGTGTGAGAATGGTTGCAAAGGTCTGCAATACTCTTCCTCTTCTGCTGAATGATTCCAAGGGCTCAACTTAGTTTCCTAGGGTGACTACAGGCGAATGCCCTTAAGTCTGCATGAGAGGCTGGTGTCCTACTGGTAAAATTTATGTCAGGTTTGCTCGCCATAAAGGAGATGGCTGAGAAGACACCGAAATCTGGGGAGGTGGACTTTCGCGCGTGGATCACACGAGGAGAGTTTTAGGCATAGGGCTTTTGTGGATGCTTCTTCTATGGCCAAACCTTAACACGCTCTTCACTGCGCAATTTAACTGAGAATGATAGGAAAAAGCATTCAACCTGCCAAAGAGAAGTAGTTTCCTTCCGGAAGCAGAAAGCCAATTTCGAATGCAATGTGAAGGGCCTTATGCACCTGCCAGCTGAGAAAAAGATATTATTACAGAAGGAGAAATTCGCATTGTCTGTGGAACTCTGGGGTTGCTCAGAGGAGTTTTGCGGAGGGCAACTTTGATTGCGAACGTGGACTGCTTAGTGGAAGAGTATGGAAGGAAGAGACTTTAGTGTTACCTGCTGATATCCATCTTTCCTACACGACACTACGGCTTGCATACACTCTATTGCAGAGAAAGTCTAGGAGAGGCACTCTATCCTTTGGAGGATGATCATGTGGAAGTCAAGTAACTGGGGAGCTCTATTAAATCTAGAGTCAGAGCAAGATAAGAAGAGCCAGTTGAAAAATACACTCGTCTGCTCTTACCCAATAGAAGCAATCAATCTGTGAAATTTGTATCCTGCGAGCTGCTCTCCTTAGGTCATGGGTGATTCGGAGGCATGCTCGATTTTAGAAATTTCACACACTTTATTTGTTCGGCATGTGAGACTCCTCAGTCACAACGGAACAGGCTACTAATGGCCCGGAAAGCCGGCACTACAACGGTCTCTTCTCGATACTTTATAGGTGCCTTCAGGTAGGAGGTGCAAGCCTGGGTGCGCTAGAAAGTGTTTCCCCTATGTAAAAACGCCCGTTTCCGGAGCAGTAAACATTTTTGACCATTCAAACAGACACGAACGGGATTTCGCTCATGGTGGACTATCTCTGTCATGGAGTCCCCACCAGGGGAAGCAGTGTTGGTGAAAGTTTGCAGAGCTCTGAAATACACTTTGTCCTCAGCCGCAAGAAGAGAAGCGCTCAGTTTAGTTTCCTGGGGTGAGTAGAAGCGCATTCCTTTAGTTTGCATGAAAGGCTGGTATCCTGCTGGTAAAATGCATGTGAGATTGCCTGGCAAGAAGGAGGATGGTTGAGAAGCAACGACCACAGGGGAGAGGGACTTTGTGCTTGGGTCAAGAAAGGAGAGCTTTAGCTATAGGGCTTTGGTCGCTGCTGGTTTTTACCGCTAAAGCTGAGCACCGTCCTCCCTGGGGTAGTTAACTGAGAGTGATAGGAGAAAGCATTCAAGCTGCCAAGGAGAAGTCCCTTTCTTCCTGAGGCAGAAACCCTTTGTGCAATGCCATGGGAAGGGCCTTGCTTCCTGGCGGGTGAGAAAAAGGTAATGTTACAGAAGGAGAAATTCCCGCACTGTGTGGAGCCCTGGCATTGCTCAGAGGAGATTTGCCGAGGACAGCTCTCACTACGAACGTTGACCCCTGGTGGGATCATTTGAAAGGCCGAGATTTTAGTGTTCCCTGGGGAGACCTGTCTGTCTCTCTTACGCAGAGAGTAGGGCTTGCTTTCTGGCTACTGCAGGGAATTCTACGTGCAGAGCCCTCTCCTTAGGTGGCTGATCAAATGGAAGTCAGGTGCACGGGGCGCCCTGAAGGGGACAACCAGGCATATTAACAAGAGGCACTTGAAGCCTGCACTCATCTCAGTGTGCACGGTAGAATCGTCTACGGTGAAGCACGTGTAAAATGGGTGTCCTACGCACTGCTCTCCGAAGGCCATGGGTGAGTCTGCTGCCTGCTAGACCTCAGCATCCTCACACGTTGGGTTCAATCGGCTTCTGAGACTCTTCGCTCACTTTGGAATAAGGCTACAGTTCCACTGGCAACGCTACCTTACAATGGTCTCCTAACGTTACTTTATATCTGCCTTCAGGGAGGAGAGGCGAGGGTGAGTGGGCTGGAAAGCGTTTCCACCGTCTTAAACGATCTGTAAGCCGACCAGGAAACATTTTTGTCGTTTCATATTGAGAGGAGAGGAAATTCGGCCATACTGCACTGTCTCTGCCAAACAGTCCTCCCCAAAGGAAGCAGGGTGGGAGAATGGTGGCAAAGGTGTGCCCTACTCTTCCTCGACAGCCGAATGACGGGCAGGGCTCAGCTTAGTTTCCTCGGTGCCTAGAGGCGAATGCTTTCACGTTTGTATGAAAGGCTGGTGTCCTAGGGCCAAAACATATGCGAGTTTTCCCTAGCCGCGAGGGCGAGGAGGACGCTTGAGAAGACATCGACCCCCCCACCCCCACCCCGGAGACAGTATTTCGCGTTTGGAGAACGAGAGGAGAGCTTTAGGCATAGGACTTTGTCCCTCCTGCTTCTAGGGGCTAAAGTGAAGCACCTCCTCCCTGTGGTAGTACACTGAGAATGATGGGAAGAGCGCTCAACCTGGCCAAGGGAAGTAGCTTCCTCTCTGAAGCAGAAAGCCGTCCTGCAATGCCATGGGAAGGGCCTTGGGTTCCTGGGCTGTGTGAAAATGGTAACGTCGCAGAAGGAAAACTTTGCACTTTGCGTTGAGGCCTTGCAGTGCTCAGTGGAGTTTGAGCGAGGGCAGCTTTCGGGGCAAACGTTGACCGTTGAGTGGAAGCATTTGGAAGGCCGAGTGTTGAGTGTTACCTGGTTAGACCGGTTTCCCTTCCATGAGGAGCAGCGCCTGCTTCCTGGGTACGTACCGCAGGGAAGGTCTAGTGGCAGAGCCCCTTCCTTAGGTGGATGGCCTAATGGCAGTCAAGTGCATGGGGAGCCCTGTCAAAGGGACAGCCATGCATATTAAGAAGAGGCACTTGAAACATGCCCTTGTGTCAGCGTACACGGTAGATTCATCTCCAGTCAAGGCTGTGTGAACTGTGTATCTTAGCAGCTTCTCTCTGTAGACCATGGGTGAGTCTCAGGAATGCCAGAACTCAGAAATATCACCCACTCTATGGATTCGGCTCTTGAAACTTCGGTCGCGTTGCAGTAAGGCTACAGTGCCTCTGCAAGGCCTGCACTACAACGGTTGCCGCACGTTAGTTTAGAGCTGCCTTCAGGTAAGAGAGGCAACGGTGAGTGGCCCAGAAATCTTCTCCACTGCCTAAAGTGATCCGTATTCCAAGCAGAAATAGGTTCGACTTGCCAAATGGAGGCAAAAGGAATTTCGCTCACGTCGTACTCTCTGCCCAAGAGTAAACACCAGAGAGCGCAGTGTGTTAGAATGGATGCAGAGCTCTGCAAACCTCTTCCTCTTCAGCCGAATGATAAGAAGCGCTCAGCTTCCTTTCCTAGTGTGACTAGAGTCGAGTGCCTTCAAGTTTGTTTGACAGGCTGCTGTACTACTGCTGAAAGATACGTGAGTTTTCCTAGGCACACGGAAGATGGTTCAGAGGAAGTTGACACCTGTGGCGATGGATTTTCGCCCTTGGTTCACTCGAGGAGAGTTTTAGGCATAGGGCTTTGCTCCCGGCTGCTTCTAGGGCTGAAACCGAACACCCTCCTCCTTGTGGCATTTGATTGAGAAAGGGAGGAAATAGCCGTCCACCAGCCCAAATAGACATAGCTTCCTTTCTGCAGCAGAAAGCCTTTCTTCAGTGCCATGGGAAGGGGCTTCTTTACCTGCCAGCTGAGAAAAAGATATGAATACAGAAAGAGAAATTCGCACTGTTCGCGGATCCCTGGGGGGGGGGGGGTGGCTCCTTGAGGATGCGTGACTCTAAGTGTAAAAGGAGAAAAGGGAGTAGGAGCAGAGTGTTTTTCTCAATAGAGTTCAGCTAGGGGAATGAGGTTACATCCATTGCATGGAAAGTAGTCTAGCAGTGTGTTCCTGAATCCTGTGTAGAGCTGAGGTAATCTGGCTCTCCCAAGGAAGAGTGCAGTGTGTTGCCTTTCTCTAGCCAACACTGGGGTGTTCCAAAAAGCCTACGGGGCTGAAGTTGCTTACGTGGCCCTGAGCTTCCTGGCTCTTCTCAGTATTCGGGTACCGAAACGGGTGCCGAAGCAAGGTCCCTAGGAGTCTTAAAAAGCTTACTACCGTGAAACTAAAGCAGAACAGTGAAGAAGGCCTGATGGAGCTACTCCAAGCCTCCGTTTGGCAAGGCAAATCAGGGCCTTTCTTCGAGGCTGCGGCTCACGTTGATTTTACTTTAGGTATAGAGCAGAGCAGGGTGAGCTTCCAACTAGGAAATGGAAGCACAAGGTTTCTTAGGGAAAACTCAATTTCTTCTCAGAACCATGCCGGCAGTGCCTAAAACCCCGGCAACAACAATGCTCTTCAGGTATATTCGAGGCCGCATGAACGGAGCTTTCATAATGTGCAAACAAGCCTTGTGCCATCAGTCTCCAATTTGTAGGTAGACACGCAGCATACTCGCAGGACCAGAGCTTCCTGGCTCTAGGCAGTGTAATGTTACCGAAACGGGTGCTGAAGCAAGGTTCCTAGGAGTCTTGGAAAGCTTACTACCGTTAAACTAAAGCAGAAGAGCGATGAAGGCCTCAGGGAGCTGCTGCACACCTCCCGTTTGGCAAGGATAATAAGAGCCTTACTTCAGGACAGTGCTCACGTTGACTTTCACTTTTTGTATAAAGCAGAGCAGGGTGAGCTTCCAACTAGGAACTAGAAGCACAAGGTTTCTTTCGAGAAAACTCATTTTCTTCTCCGAGCCATGCCGGCAGTAATTAAAAGCATGGTAACAACAGTGCTTTTCAGGTAGCTTAGAGATTGCATGAGTGGAGCTTTCAAAATGGGAAAACAAGCTTTTTGCCATCAGTCGCCCATTTCCAGATGACACGCAGCCTAAGTGCACGTTGATGCTAATAAGTCAAAAGAGATTCACGATACCCATTGTGACTTTCCGTGATTCAACTTTTTTCTACGACCCCTTGTCTGCGTGCAGCGAAGTGCCTAAACAAAGGATGTGCGAGAAAGATTTAGGGGCCTGTGCATCTTCCAAAGAACTGCAGTGTTACTCAAGAACTGTGCTTAAATTGTACTTGGAATGCAAGCCGACCACCTCCTTGAGGATGCGTGACTCTAAGGTTAAAAGGTGAAAAGGGAGTAGAGCAGAGTGTTTTTCTCAATAGAGTTCAGCTAGGGGAATGCGGTTACATCCATTGCATGGAGGGCAGTCTAGAAGTGTGTTCCTGAATCCTGTGTGGAGCTGAGGTAACCTGGCTCTCCCAAGGAAGAGTGCAGTGTGTTGCCTCTCTCTAGCCAACACTGGGGTATTCCAAAAGGCCTACGGGACTGAAGTTAATTAACTAGCCCTGAGCTCCCTAGCTCTACTCAGTATACTGGTACCGAAACGAGTGCCGAAGCAAGATTCCTAGGAGTCTTGGAAAGCTTACTACCGTTAAACTAAAGCAGAACACCGAAGAAGGCCTCAGGGAGCTGCCACACGCCTCCCGATTTGTAAGGATAATCAGAGCCTTTACTTCAGGACAGTGCTCTCATTGACTTTCACTTTAGTTATAGAGCAGAGCAGCGTGAGCGTCCAACTAGGAACTGGAAGCACAAGGTTTCTTTCGGGAAAACTCATTTTCTTCGCAGAAGCAAGCAGGCAGTGACTAAATCCCCAGCAACAACAATGCTTATCAGGTATGTTCGAGGCCGCATGAATGGAGCTTTCCTAATGGGAAAACAAGACTTGTGCAATCAGTCTCAAGTTTCTAGGTTGATACGCAGCATACACGCAGGACCAGAGCTTCCTGGCTCTAGGCAGTTTTCTGATACCGAAACGGGTGCTGAAGTAAGGTCTCTAGGACTCTTGGAAAGCTTACTACCGTGAAACTAAAAGAGAACAGCGATGAAGGCCTCATGGAGCTGCTGCACGCCTCCCGTTTGCCAGGATAATCAGGGCATTACTTCGAGGCTAGTGCTCCCCTTGACTTTCAGTTTAGATATAGAGCAGAGCAGAGTGAGCTTCCAACTAGGAACTGGAAGCACAAGGTTTCTTTCGGGAAAACTCATTTTCTTCGCAGAAGCAGGCAGGCAGTGACTAAATCCCCGGCAACAACAATGCTTTTCAGGTATAAAGGAGGCCGCATGAACGGAGCCTTCCTAATTGGAAAACAAGCCTTGTGCCATCAGTCTCCAATTTCTAGGTTGATACGCAACACACACGCAGGACCAGAGATTCCTGGCTCTAGGCAGTTTTCTGATACCGAAACGGGTGGTGAAGCAAGGTGCCTAGGAGTCTTGGAAAGCTTACTATCGTTAAACTAAAGCAGAACAGCGATGAAGGCCTCTTGGAGCTGCTGCATGCCTCCCGATTTGCAAGGATAATCAGGGCCTTACTTGGAGGTTAGTGCTCACGTTGACTTTCACTTTTGGTATAGAGGAGAGCAGGGTGAGCTTCCAACTAGGAACTGGAAGCACAAGGTTTCTTTCCGGAAAACTCATTTTCCTCGCAGAAGCCAACAGGCAGCGAATAAATCCCCAGCAACAACAATGCTTTTCAGGTATCTTCTGGACTGCATGATAGAGCTTTCAAAATGGGAAAACAAGCCTTGTGCCATCAGTCTCCAATTTCTAGGTTGATACGCAGCATACAAGGAGGACCAGAGCTTCCTGGCTATATGCAGTGTTCTGTTACCGAATCGGGTGCTTAAGCAAGGTACTTGGGAGTCTTGGAAAGCTTACTACCGTTAAACTAAAGCAGAACAACGATGAAGGTTTTATGGAGCTGCTGCATGCCTCCCGATTAGCATGGATAATCAGGGCCTGACTTGGAGGTTAGTGCTCACGTTGACTTTCACTTTTGGTATAGAGGAGAGCAGGGTGAGCTTCCAACTAGGAACTGGAAGCACAAGGTTTCTTTTGAGAAAACACATTTTATTCTCTGAGCCATGCCCGCAGTAAATAAAAGCAAGGTAACTAGAGTGATTTTCAGGTAGCTTAAAGACTGCATGAGTGGAGCTTTCAAAGTTGGAAAACAATCTTTGAGCCATCAGTCTCCCTTTTCCAGATTGACACGCAGCGTAAATAGATGTTGATGCTAACAAGTCAAAAGAGATTCACGATACCCACTGGGGCTTTCCCTGATTCAACTTTTTCCTACGAACCCTTTTCTGCGTGCAGCCATGTGCCTAAACAAAGGATGCGCGAGGGAGACTTAGGGGCCTGTGCATCTTCCAAAGACCTGCAGTTTTACACCAAGAACTGTGCTTAAATTGTACTTGGAATGCAAACCGACCACCTCCTTGAGGATGCGTGACTCTAAGTGTAAAAGGTGAAAAGGGATTAGAAGAGAGTGTTTTTCTCAATAGAGTTCAACTAGGGGAATGAGGTTACATCCATTTAATGGAGGACAGTCTCAAAGTGTGTTCCTGAATCCTGTGTAGAGGTGAGGTAATCTGGCTCTCCCAAGGAAGAGTGCAGTGTGTTGCCTTTCTCTAGCGAACACTGGTGTGTTCCAAAAGGCCTACGGGGCTGAAGTTGCTTACCTGGCCCTGAGCTTCCTGGCTCTTCTCAGTATACGGGTACCGAAACGGGTGCCGAAGCAAGGCCCCTAGGAGTCTTGAAAAGCTTACTACCGTGAAACTACAGCAGAACAGTGAAGAAGGCCTCATGGAGCTGCTCCACGCCTCCCGTTTGGCAAGGCAAATCAGGGCCTTCCTTCGAGGCTAGGGCTCACGTTGACTTTCACTTTAGGTATAAAGCAGAGCAGGGTGACCTTCCAACTAGGAACTGGAAACACAAGGTTTCTTATGGGAAAACGCAATATCTTCTCAAAACCATGCAGGCAGTGACTAAAACCCCGGCAACAACAATGCTTTTCAGTTATAAAGGAGGCCTAATGAAAGGAGATTTCCAAATGGGCAAATAAGCCTTGTGCCATCAGTCTCCACATAGTAAGTTGGTACGCAGCATACACGCAGGACCAGAGCTTCCTGGCTCTAGGCAGTTTTCTGATACCGAAACGGGTGCTGAAGTAAGGTCTCTAGGAGACTTGGAAACTTAATACCGTTAAACTAAAGGAGAACAGTGATGAAGGCCTCATGGAGCTGCTGCATGCCTCCCTTTTTCCCAGGATAATCAGGGCCTTACTTCGAGGCTAATGCTCCCCTTGACTTTCACTTTAGTTATAGAGCAGTGTAGGGTGAGCTTCCAACTAGGAACTGGAAGCACAAGGTTTCTTTCGGGAAAACTCATTTTCTTCGCAGAAGCAGGCAGGCAGTGACTAAATCCTCACCAACAAAAATGCTTTTCAGGTATATTCGAAGCCGCAGGAACAGAGCTTTCCTAATGGGAAAAGAAGCCTTGTAATATCAGTCCACGATGTCTAGGTTGATACGCAGCATAAACGCAGTAGCAGCGCTTCCCGGCTCTAGGCAATTTTCTGATACCAAATCGGGTGCTGAAGCAAGGTTCCTAGGAGTATTCGAAAGCTCACTACCGTTAAACTAAAGCAGAACAGCAAGGAAGGCCTCATGGAGCTGCTGCGTGCCTCCCAATTTGCAAGGATAATCAGGGCCTTACTTTTAGGTTAGTGCTCACGTTGACTTCCACTTTTGGTATAGAGGAGAGCAGGGTGAGCTTCCAACTAGGAACTGGAAGCACAAGGTTTCTTACGGGAAAACTCAATATCTCCTGAGAAGCCGACAGGCAGTGACTAAATCCCCAGCAACAACAATGCTTTTCAGGTATCTTCTAGACTGCATGATGAAGCTTCCAAAATGGGAACACAAGCGTTGTGGCATCAGTTTCCCATTTCCAGATTGACACGCAGCATAAGTACATGTTGATGCTAACAAGTCAAAAGAGATTCACGATACCCACTGGGGCTTTCCCTGATTCAAATTTTTTCTACGACCGCTTTTCTGCGTGCAGCCAAGTGCCTAAACAAAGGATGCACGAGGGAGACTTAGGGGTCTGTGCATCTTCCAAAGACCTACAGTGTTACACCAAGAACTGTGCTTAAATTGTACTTGGAATGCAAACCGACCACCTCCTTGAGGATGCGTGACTCTAAGTGTAAAAGGTGAAAAGGGATTAGAAGATAGTGTTTTTCTCAATAGAGTTCAACTAGGGGAATGAGGTTACATCCATTTAATGGAGGACAGTCTCGAAGTGTGTTCCTGAATCCTGTGTAGAGCTGAGGTAACCTGGCTCTCCCAAGGAAGAGTGCAGTGTGTTGCCTTTCTCTAGCCAACACTGGGGTGTTCCAAAAGGCCTACGGGGCTGAAGTTGCCTACGTGGCCCTGAGCTTCCTGGCCCTACTCAGTATAATGGTAGCAAAACGGGTGCTGAAACAAGGTCCCTAGGAGTCTTGAAAAGCTATCTACCGTGAAACTAAAGCAGAACAGTGAAGAAGGCCTCATGGAGCTGCTCCGCGCCTCCCGTTTGGCATGGCAAGTCAGGGCCTTCCTTCGAGGCTAGGGCTCACGTTGACTTTCACTTTAGGTTTAGAGCAGAGCAGGGTAAGCTTCCAACTAGGAACTGGAAGCACAAGGTTTCTTACGGGAAACTCAATATCTTCTCAGAACCATGCAGGCAGTGACTAAAATCCCGGCAACAACAATGCTTTTCAGGTATAAAGGAGGCCGCATGAACGGAGCTTTCCAAATGGGCAAAGAAGCCTTGTGCCCTCAGTCTCCAAATAGTAAGTTGGTATGCAGCATACACGCAGGACCAGAGCTTCCTGGCTCTAGGCAGTTTTCTGATACCGAAACGGGTGCTGAAGTAAGGTCTCTAGGAGTCTTGGAAAGCTTACTACCGTGAAACTAAAAGAGAACAGCGATGAAGGCCTCATGGAGCTGCTGCACGCCTCCCGTTTTGCCAGGATAATCAGGGCATTACTTCGAGGCTAGTGCTCCCCTTGACTTTCACTTTAGTTATAGAGCAGAGCAGGGTGAGCTTCCTACTAGGAACGGGAAGCCCAAGGTTTCTTACGGGAAACTCAATATCTTCTCAGAACCATGCAGGCAGTGACTAAAACCCCGGCAACAACAATGCTTTTCAGGTATAAAGGAGACCGCATGAACGGAGCCTTTCTAATGGGAAAACAAGCCTTGTGCCATCAGTCTCCAATTTCTAGGTTGATACGCAGCATACACGCAGGACCAGAGCTTCCTGGCTCTAGGCAGTTTTCTGATACCGAAACGGGTGGTGAAGCAAGGTGCCTAGGAGTCTTGGAAAGCTTACTACCGTTAAACTAAAGCAGAACAGCGAGGAAGGCCTCATGGAGCTGCTGCATGCCTCCCGATTTGCAAGGATAATCAGGGCCTTACTTTTAGGTTAGTGCTCACGTTGACTTCCACTTTTGGTGTAGAGGAGAGCAGGGTGAGCTTCCAACTAGGAACTGGAAGCACAAGGTCCTTTCGGGAAAACTCATTTTCTTCTCAGAAGCCGACAGGCAGTGACTAAATCCCCAGCAACAATGCTTTTCAGGTGTCTTCTAGACTGCATGATGAAGCTTTCAAAATGGGAACACAAGCGTTGTGGCATCAGTTTCCCATTTCCAGAATGACACGCAGCATAAGTACATGGTGATGCTAACAAGTCAAAAGAGATTCACGATACCCACTGGGGCTTTCCCTGATTCAACTTTTTTCTACGACCGCTTTTCTGCGTGTAGCCAAGTGCCTAAACAAAGGATGCCCGAGGGAGACTTAGGGGCCTGTGCATCCGTCAAAGACCTACAGTGTTACACCAAGAACTGTGCTTAAATTGTACTTGGAATGCAAACCGACCACCTCCTTGAGGATGCGTGACTCTAAGTGTAAAAGGTGAAAAGGGATTAGAAGAGAGTGTTTTTCTCAATAGAGTTCAACTAGGGGAATGAGGTTACATCCATTTAATGGAGGACAGTCTCAAAGTGTGTTCCTGAATCCTGTGTAGAGCTGAGGTAACCTGGCTCTCCCAAGGAAGAGTGCAGTGTGTTGCCTTTCTCTAGCCAACACTGGGGTGTTCCAAAAGGCCTACGGGGCTGAAGTTGCCTACGTGGCCCTGAGCTTCCTGGCCCTACTCAGTATAATGGTAGCAAAACGGGTGCTGAAACAAGGTCCCTAGGAGTGTTGAAAAGCTATCTACCGTGAAACTAAAGCAGAACACTGAAGAAGGCCTCATGGAGCTGCTCCGCGCCTCCCGTTTGGCATGGCAAATCAGGGCCTTCCTTCGAGGCTAGGGCTCACGTTGACTTTCACTTTAGGTTTAGAGCAGAGCAGGGTAAGCTTCCAACTAGGAACTGGAAGCACAAGGTTTCTTACGGGAAACTCAATATCTTCTCAGAACCATGCAGGCAGTGACTAAAATCCCGGCAACAACAAAGCTTTTCAGGTATAAAGGAGGCCGCATGAACGGAGCTTTCCAAATGGGCAAAGAAGCCTTGTGCCCTCAGTCTCCAAATAGTAAGTTGGTATGCAGCATACACGCAGGACCAGAGCTTCCTGGCTCTAGGCAGTTTTCTGATACCGAAACGGGTGCTGAAGTAAGGTCTCTAGGAGTCTTGGAAAGCTTACTACCGTGAAACTAAAAGAGAACAGCGATGAAGGCCTCATGGAGCTGCTGCACGCCTCCCGTTTTGCCAGGATAATCAGGGCATTACTTCGAGGCTAGTGCTCCCCTTGACTTTCACTTTAGTTATAGAGCAGAGCAGGGTGAGCTTCCTACTAGGAACTGGAAGCACAAGGTTTCTTACGGGAAACTCAATATCTTCTCAGAACCATGCAGGCAGTGACTAAAACCCCGGCAACAACAATGCTTTTCAATAAAGGAGGCCGCATGAACGGAGCCTTCCTAATGGGAAAACAAGCCTTGTGCCATCAGTCTCCAATTTCTAGGTTGATACGCAGCATACACGCAGGACCAGAGCTTCCTGGCTCTAGGCAGTTTTCTGATACCGAAACGGGTGGTGAAGCCAGGTGCCTAGGAGTCTTGGAAAGCTTACTACCGTTAAACTAAAGCAGAACAGCGAGGAAGGCCTCATGGAGCTGCTGCATGCCTCCCGATTTGCAAGGATAATCAGGGCCTTACTTTTAGGTTAGTGCTCACGTTGACTTCCACTTTTGGTGTAGAGGAGAGCAGGGTGAGCTTCCAACTAGGAACTGGAAGCACAAGGTCCTTTCGGGAAAACTCATTTTCTTCTCAGAAGCCGACAGGCAGTGACTAAATCCCCAGGAACAATGCTTTTCAGGTGTCTTCTAGACTGCATGATGAAGCTTTCAAAATGGCAACACAAGCGTTGTGGCATCAGTTTCCCATTTCCAGAATGACACGCAGCATAAGTACATGGTGATGCTAACAAGTCAAAAGAGATTCACGATACCCACTGGGGCTTTCCCTGATTCAACTTTTTTCTACGACCGCTTTTCTGCGAGCAGCCAAGTGCCTAAACAAAGGATGCCCGAGGGAGACTTAGGGGCCTGTGCATCCGTCAAAGACCTACAGTGTTACACCAAGAACTGTGCTTAAATTGTACTTGGAATGCAAACCGACCACCTCCTTGAGGATGCGTGACTCTAAGTGTAAAAGGTGAAAAGGGATTAGAAGAGAGTGTTTTTCCCAATAGAGTTCAACTAGGGGAATGAGGTTACATCCATTTAATGGCGGACAGTCTCGAAGTGTGTTCCTGAATCCTGCGTAGACCTGAGATAACCTGGCTCTCCCAAGGAAAGGTGCAGTGTGTTGCCTTTCTCTAGCCAACACTGGGGTGTTCCAAAAGGCCTACGGGGCTGAAGTTGCCTACGTGGCCCTGAGCTTCCTGGTCTCACTCAGTATAATGGTAGCAAAACGGGTGCTGAAACAAGGTCCCTAGGAGTCTTGAAAAGCTATCTACCTTGAAACTAAAGCAGAACAGTGAAGAAGGCCTCAATGAGCTGCTCCACGCCTCCCGTTTGGCAAGGCAAATCAGGGCCTTCCTTCGAGGCTAGGGCTCACGTTGACTTTCACATTAGGTATAGAGCAGAGCAGGGTGACCTTCCAACTAGGAACTGGAAGCACAAGGTTTCTTTCGGGAAAATTCAATATCGTCTCAGAACCATGCAGGCAGTGACTAAAACCCCAGCAACAACAATGCTTTTCAGATATAATGGAGGCCGCATGAACGGAGCTTTCCAAATCGGCAAAGAAGCCTTGTGCCATCAGTCTCCAAATAGTAAGTTGGTACGCCGCATACACGAACGACCAGACCTTCCTGGCTCTAGGCAGTTTTCTGATACCGAAACGGGTGCTGAAGTAAGGTCTCTAGGAGTCTTGGAAAGCTTACTACCGTGAAACTAAAAGAGAACAGCGATGAAGGCCTCATGGAGCTGCTGCACGCCTCCCGTTTTGCCAGGATAATCAGGGCATTACTTCGAGGCTAGTGCTCCCCTTGACTTTCAGTTTAGATATAGAGCAGAGCAGAGTGAGCTTCCAACTAGGAACTGGAAGCACAAGGTTTCTTTCGGGAAAACTCATTTTCTTCGCAGCAGCAGGCAGGCAGTGACTAAATCCCCGGCAACAACAATGCTTTTCAGGTATAAAGGAGGCCGCATGAACGGAGCCTTCCTAATGGGAAAACAAGCCTTGTGCCATCAGTCTCCAATTTCTAGGTTGATACGCAGCATACACGCAGCACCAGAGCTTCCTGGCTCTACGCAGTTTTCTGATACCGAAACGGGTGGTGAAGCAAGGTGCCTAGGAGTCTTGGAAAGCTGACTACCGTGAAACTAAAGCAGAACAGCGAGGAAGGCCTCATGGAGCTGCTGCATGCCTCCCGATTTGCAAGGATAATCAGGGCCTTACTTTTAGGTTAGTGCTCACGTTGACTTCCACTTTTGGTATACAGGAGAGCAGGGTGAGCTTCCAACTAGGAACTGGAAGCACAAGGTCCTTTCGGGAAAACTCATTTTCTTCTCAGAAGCCGACAGGCAGTGACTAAATCCCCAGCAACAACCATGCTTTTCAGGTGTCTTCTAGACTGCATGATGAAGCTTTCAAAATGGGAACACAAGCGTTGTGGCATCAGTTTCCCATTTCCAGAATGACACGCAGCATAAGTACATGGTGATGCTAACAAGTCAAAAGAGATTCACGATACCCACTGGGGCTTTCCCTGATTCAACTTTTTTCTACGACCGCTTTTCTGCGTGCAGCCAAGTGCCTAAACAAAGGATGCACGAGGGAGACTTAGGGGCCTGTGCATCCGTCAAAGACCTACAGTGTTACACCAAGAACTGTGCTTAAATTGTACTTGGAATGCAAACGACCACCTCCTTGAGGATGCGTGACTCTAAGTGTAAAAGGTGAAAAGGGATTAGAAGAGAGTGTTTTTCTCAATAGAGTTCAACTAGGGGAATGAGGTTACATCCATTTAATGGAGGACAGTCTCGAAGTGTGTTCCTGAATCCTGTGTAGAGCTGAGGTAACCTGGCTCTCCCAAGGAAGAGTGCAGTGTGTTGCCTTTCTCTAGCCAACACTGGGGTGTCCAAAATGCCTACGGGGCTGAAGTTGCCTACATGGCCCTGAGCATCCTGGCCTCACTCAGGATAATGGTAGCAAAATGGGTGCTGAAACAAGGTCCCTAGGAGTCTTGAAAAGCTATCTACCTTGAAACTAAAGCAGAACAGTGAAGAAGGCCTCATGGAGCTGCTCCACGCCTCCCGTTTGGCAAGGCAAATCAGGGCCTTCCTTCGAGGCTAGGGCTCACGTTGACTTTCACATTAGGTATAGAGCAGAGCAGGGTGAGCTTCCAACTAGGAACTGGAAGCACAAGGTTTCTTACGGGAAACTCAATATCTTCTCAGAACCATGCAGGCAGTGACTAAAACCCCGGCAACAACAATGCTTTTCAGGTATAAAGGAGGCCGCATGAACGGAGCTTTCCAAATGGGCAAAGAAGCCTTGTGCCCTCAGTCTCCAAATAGTAAGTTGGTACGCAGCATACACGCAGGACCAGAGCTTCCTGGCTCTAGGCAGTTTTCTGATACCGAAACGGGTGCTGAAGTAAGGTCTCTAGAAGTCTTGGAAAGCTTACTACCGTGAAACTAAAAGAGAACAGCGATGAAGGCCTCATGGAGCTGCTCCACGCCTCCCGTTTGGCAAGGCAAATCAGGGCCTTCCTTCGAGGCTAGGGCTCACGTTGACTTTCACTTTAGTTATAGAGCAGAGCAGGGTGAGCTTCCTACTAGGAACTGGAAGCACAAGGTTTCTTACGGGAAAACTCAATATCTTCTCAGAACCATGCAGGCAGTGACTAAAACCCCGGCAACAACAATGCTTTTCCGGTATAAAGGAGGCCGCATGAACGGAGCTTTCCAAATGGGCAAAGAAGCCTTGTGCCATCAGTCTCCAAATAGTAAGTTGGTATGCAGCATACATGCAGGACCAGAGCTTCCTGGCTCTAGGCAGTTTTCTGATACCGAAACGGGTGCTGAAGTAAGGTCTCTAGGAGTCTTGGAAAGCTTACTACCGTGAAACTAAAAGAGAACAGCGATGAAGGCCTCATGGAGCTGCTGCACGCCTCCCGTTTTGCCAGGATAATCAGGGCATTACTTCGAGGCTAGTGCTCCCCTTGATTTCAGTTTAGATATAGAGCAGAGCAGAGTGAGCTTCCAACTAGGAACAGGAAGCACAAGGTTTCTTTCGGGAAAACTCATTTTCTTCGCAGCAGCAGGCAGGCAGTGACTAAATCCCCGGCAACAACAATGCTTTTCAGGTATAAAGGAGGCCGCATGAACAGAGCCTTCCTAGTGGGAAAACAAGCCTTGTGCCATCAGTCTCCAATTTCTAGGTTGATACGCAGCATACACGCAGCACCAGAGCTTCCTGGCTCTAGGCAGTTTTCTGATACCGAAACGGGTGGTGAAGCAAGGTGCCTAGGAGTCTTGGAAAGCTTACTACCGTTAAACTAAAGCAGAACAGCGAGGAAGGCCTCATGGAGCTGCTGCATGCCTCCCAATTTGCAAGGATAATCAGGGCCTTACTTTTAGGTTAGTGCTCACGTTGACTTCCACTTTTGGTATAGAGGAGAGCAGGGTGAGCTTCCAACTAGGAACTGGAAGCACAAGGTCCTTTCGGGAAAACTCATTTTCTTCTCAGAAGCCGACAGGCAGTGACTAAATCCCCAGCAACAACCATGCTTTTCAGGTGTCTTCTAGACTGCATGATGAAGCTTTCAAAATGGGAACACAAGCGTTGTGGCATCAGTTTCCCATTTCCAGAATGACACGCAGCATAAGTACATGGTGATGCTAACAAGTCAAAAGAGATTCACGATACCCACTGGGGCTTTCCCTGATTCAACTTTTTTCTACGACCGCTTTTCTGCGTGCAGCCAAGTGCCTAAACAAAGGATGCCCGAGGGAGACTTAGGGGCCTGTGCATCCGTCAAAGACCTACAGTGTTACACCAAGAACTGTGCTTAAATTGTACTTGGAATGCAAACGACCACCTCCTTGAGGATGCGTGACTCTAAGTGTAAAAGGTGAAAAGGGATTAGAAGAGAGTGTTTTTCTCAATAGAGTTCAACTAGGGGAATGAGGTTACATCCATTTAATGGAGGACAGTCTCGAAGTGTGTTCCTGAATGCTGTGTAGAGCTGAGGTAACCTGGCTCTCCCAAGGAAGAGTGCAGTGTGTTGCCTTTCTCTAGCCAACACTGGGGTGTCAAAAAGGCCTATGGGGCTGAAGTTGCCTACGTGGCCCTGAGCTTCCTGGCCTTACTCAGTATAATGGTAGCAAAACGGGTGCTGAAACAAGGTCCCTAGGAGTCTTGAAAAGCTATCTACCTTGAAACTAAAGCAGAACAGTGAAGAAGGCCTCATGGAGCTGCTCCACGCCTCCCGTTTGGCAAGGCAAATCAGGG
This sequence comes from Balaenoptera borealis, assembly GCF_965194805.1. NCBI lineage: Eukaryota > Metazoa > Chordata > Mammalia > Artiodactyla > Balaenopteridae > Balaenoptera > Balaenoptera borealis. The sequence goes on from NC_138861.1 coordinate 45,702,116, forward strand.
CCTTCCTTCGAGGCTAGGGCTCACGTTGACTTTCACATTAGGTATAGAGCAGAGTAGGGTGAGCTTCCAACTAGGAACTGGAAGCACAAGGTTTCTTACGGGAAACTCAATATCTTCTCAGAACCATGCAGGCAGAGACTAAAACCGCGGCAACAACAATGCTTTTCAGGTATAAAGGAGGCCGCATGAACGGAGCTTTCCAAATGGGCAAAGAAGCCTTGTGCCCTCAGTCTCCAAATAGTAAGTTGGTATGCAGCATACACGCAGGAGCAGAGCTTCCTGGCTCTAGGCAGTTTTCTGATACCCAAACGGGTGCTGAAGTAAGGTCTCTAGGAGTCTTGGAAAGCTTACTACCGTGAAACTAAAAGAGAACAGCGATGAAGGCCTCATGGAGCTGCTGCACGCCTCCCGTTTTGCCAGGATAATCAGGGCATTACTTCGAGGCTAGTGCTCCCCTTGACTTTCACTTTAGTTATAGAGCAGAGCAGGGTGAGCTTCCAACTAGGAACTGGAAGCACAAGGTTTCTTACGGGAAAACTCAATATCGTCTCAGAACCATGCAGGCAGTGACTAAAACCCCGGCAACAACAATGCTTTTCAGCTATAATGGAGGCCTCATGAATGGAGCTTTCCAAATCGGCAAAGAAGCCTTGTGCCATCAGTCTCCAAATAGTAAGTTGGTACGCCGCATACACGCAGGACCAGAGCTTCCTGGCTCTAGGCAGTTTTCTGATACCGAAACGGGTGCTGAAGTAAGGTCTCTAGGAGTCTTGGAAAGCTTACTACCGTGAAACTTAAAGAGAACAGCAATGAAGGCCTCATGGAGCTGCTGCACGCCTCCCGTTTTGCCAGGATAATCAGGGCATTACTTCGAGGCTAGTGCTCCCCTTGACTTTCACTTTAGTTATACAGCAGAGCAGGGTGAGCTTCCAACTAGAAACTGGAAGCACAAGGTTTCTTTCGGGAAAACTCAATATCTTCTCAGAACCATGCAGGCAGTGACTAAAACCCCGGCAGCAACAATGCTTTTCAGGTATAAAGGAGGCCGCATGAACGGAGCCTTCCTAATGGGAAAACAAGCCTTGTGCCATCAGTCTCCAATTTCTAGGTTGATACGCAGCATACACGCAGGACCAGAGCTTCCTGGCTCTAGGCAGTTTTCTGATACCGAAACGGGTGGTGAAGCCAGGTGCCTAGGAGTCTTGGAAAGCTTACTACCGTTAAACTAAAGCAGAACAGCGAGGAAGGCCTCATGGAGCTGCTGCATGCCTCCCGATTTGCAAGGATAATCAGGGCCTTACTTTTAGGTTAGTGCTCACGTTGACTTCCACTTTTGGTATAGAGGAGAGCAGGGTGAGCTTCCAACTAGGAACTGGAAGCACAAGGTCCTTTCGGGAAAACTCATTTTCTTCTCAGAAGCCGACAGGCAGTGACTAAATCCGCAGCAACAACCATGCTTTTCAGGTGTCTTCTAGACGGCATGATGAAGCTTTCAAAATGGGAACACAAGCGTTGTGGCATCAGTTTCCCATTTCCAGAATGACACGCAGCATAAGTACATGGTGATGCTAACAAGTCAAAAGAGATTCACGATACCCACTGAGGCTTTCCGTGATTCAACTTTTTTCTACGACCTCTTTTCTGCGTGCAGCCAAGTGCCTAAACAAAGGATGCACAAGGGAGACTTAGGGGCCTGTGGATCTTCCAAAGACCTACAGTGTTACACCAAGAACTGTGCTTAAATTGTACTTGGAATGCAAACCGACCACCTCCTTGAGGATGCGTGACTCTAAGTGTAAAAGGTGAAAAGGGATTAGAAGAGAGTGTTTTTCTCAATAGAGTTCAACTAGGGGAATGAGGTTACATCCATTTAATGGCGGACAGTCTCGAAGTGTGTTCCTGAATCCTGCATAGACCTGAGATAACCTGGCTCTCCCAAGGAAAGGTGCAGTGTGTTGCCTTTCTCTAGCCAACACTGGGGTGTTCCAAAAGGCCTACGGGGCTGAAGTTGCCTACGTGGCCCTGAGCTTCCTGGTCTCACTCAGTATAATGGTAGCAAAACGGGTGCTGAAACAAGGTCCCTAGGAGTCTTGAAAAGCTATCTACCTTGAAACTAAAGCAGAACAGTGAAGAAGGCCTCATGGAGCTGCTCCACGCCTCCCGTTTGGCAAGGCAAATCAGGGCCTTCCTTCGAGGCTAGGGCTCACGTTGACTTTCACATTAGGTATAGAGCAGAGCAGGGTGAGCTTCCAACTAGGAACTGGAAGCACAAGGTTTCTTACGGGAAACTCAATATCTTCTCAGAACCATGCAGGCAGTGACTAAAACCCCGGCAACAACAATGCTTTTCAGGTATAAAGGAGGCCGCATGAACGGAGCTTTCCAAATGGGCAAAGAAGCCTTGTGCCCTCAGTCTCCAAATAGTAAGTTGGTATGCAGCATACACGCAGGACCAGAGCTTCCTGGCTCTAGGCAGTTTTCTGATACCGAAACGGGTGCTGAAGTAAGGTCTCTAGGAGTCTTGGAAAGCTTACTACCGTGAAACTAAAAGAGAACAGCGATGAAGGCCTCATGGAGCTGCTGCACGCCTCCCGTTTTGCCAGGATAATCAGGGCATTACTTCGAGGCTAGTGCTCCCCTTGACTTTCACTTTAGTTATAGAGCAGAGCAGGGTGAGCTTCCTACTAGGAACTGGAAGCACAAGGTTTCTTACGGGAAAACTCAATATCTTCTCAGAACCATGCAGGCAGTGACTAAAACCCCGGCAACAACAATGCTTTTCAGGTATAAAGGAGGCCGCATGAACGGAGCCTTCCTAATGGGAAAACCAGCCTTGTGCCATCAGTCTCCAATTTCTAGGTTGATACGCAGCATACACGCAGGACCAGAGCTTCCTGGCTCTAGGCAGTTTTCTGATACCGAAACGGGTGGTGAAGCCAGGTGCCTAGGAGTCTTGGAAAGCTTACTACCGTTAAACTAAAGCAGAACAGCGAGGAAGGCCTCATGGAGCTGCTGCATGCCTCCCGATTTGCAAGGATAATCAGGGCCTTACTTTTAGGTTAGTGCTCACGTTGACTTCCACTTTTGGTATAGAGGAGAGCAGGGTGAGCTTCCAACTAGGAACTGGAAGCACAAGGTCCTTTCGGGAAAACTCATTTTCTTCTCAGAAGCCGACAGGCAGTGACTAAATCCGCAGCAAAAACCATGCTTTTCAGGTGTCTTCTAGACTGCATGATGAAGCTTTCAAAATGGGAACACAAGCGTTGTGGCATCAGTTTCCCATTTCCAGAATGACACGCAGCATAAGTACATGGTGATGCTAACAAGTCAAAAGAGATTCACGATACCCACTGGGGCTTTCCCTGATTCAACTTTTTTCTACGACCTCTTTTCTGCGTGCAGCCAAGTGCCTAAACAAAGGATGCGCGAGGGAGACTTAGGGGCCTGTGGATCTTCCAAAGACCTACAGTGAGACACCAAGAACTGTGCTTAAATTGTACTTGGAATGCAAACCGACCACCTCCTTGAGGATGCGTGACTCTAAGTGTAAAAGGTGAAAAGGGATTAGAAGAGAGTGTTTTTCTCAATAGAGTTCAACTAGGGGAATGAGGTTACATCCATTTAATGGCGGACAGTCTCGAAGTGTGTTCCTGAATCCTGTGTAGAGCTGAGGTAACCTGGCTCTCCCAAGGAAGAGTGCAGTGTGTTGCCTTTCTCTAGCCAACACTGGGGTGTTCCAAAAGGCCTACGGGGCTGAAGTTGCCTACGTAGCCCTGAGCTTCCTGGCCTCACTCAGTATAATGGTAGCAAAACGGGTGCTGAAACAAGGTCCCTAGGAGTCTTGAAAAGCTATCTACCTTGAAACTAAAGCAGAAGAGTGAAGAATGCCTCATGGAGCTGCTCCACGCCTCCCGTTTGGCAAGGCAAATCAGGGCCTTCCTTCGAGGCTAGGGCTCACGTTGACTTTCACATTAGTTATAGAGCAGAGCAGGGTGAGCTTCCAACTAGGAACTGGAAGCACAAGGTTTCTTACGGGAAACTCAGTATCTTCTCAGAACCATGCAGGCAGTGACTAAAACCCCGGCAACAACAATGCTTTTCAGGTATAAAGGAGGCCGCATGAACGGAGCCTTCCTAATGGGAAAACAAGCCTTGTGCCCTCAGTCTCCAAATAGTAAGTTGGTACGCAGCATACACGCAGGACCAGAGCTTCCTGGCTCTAGGCAGTTTTCTGATACCGAAACGGGTGCTGAAGTAAGGTCTCTAGGAGTCTTGGAAAGCTTACTACCGTGAAACTAAAAGAGAACAGCGATGAAGGACTCATGGAGCTGCTGCACGCCTCCCGTTTTGCCAGGATAATCAGGGCATTACTTCGAGGCTAGTGCTCCCCTTGACTTTCACTTTAGTTATAGAGCAGAGCAGGGTGAGCTTCCTACTAGGAACTGGAAGCACAAGGTTTCTTACGGGAAAACTCAATATCTTCTCAGAACCATGCAGGCAGTGACTAAAACCCCGGCAACAACAATGCTTTTCCGGTATAAAGGAGGCCGCATGAACGGAGCTTTCCAAATGGGCAAAGAAGCCTTGTGCCATCAGTCTCCAAATAGTAAGTTGGTATGCAGCATACATGCAGGACCAGAGCTTCCTGGCTCTAGGCAGTTTTCTGATACCGAAACGGGTGCTGAAGTAAGGTCTCTAGGAGTCTTGGAAAGCTTACTACCGTGAAACTAAAAGAGAACAGCGATGAAGGCCTCATGGAGCTGCTGCACGCCTCCCGTTTTGCCAAGATAATCAGGGCATTACTTCGAGGCTACTGCTCCCCTTGACTTTCAGTTTAGATATAGACCAGAGCAGAGTGAGCTTCCAACTAGGAACAGGAAGCACAAGGTTTCTTTCGGGAAAACTCATTTTCTTCGCAGCAGCAGGCAGGCAGTGACTAAATCCCCGGCAACATCAATGCTTTTCAGGTATAAAGGAGGCCGCATGAACAGAGCCTTCCTAATGGGAAAACAAGCCTTGTGCCATCAGTCTCCAATTTCTAGGTTGATACGCAGCATACACGCAGCACCAGAGCTTCCTGGCTCTAGGCAGTTTTCTGATACCGAAACGGGTGTTGAAGCAAGGTGCCTAGGAGTCTTGGAAAGCTTACTACCGTTAAACTAAAGCAGAACAGCGAGGAAGGCCTCATGGAGCTGCTGAATGCCTCCCGATTTGCAAGGATAATCAGGGCCTTACTTTTAGGTTAGTGCTCACGTTGACTTCCACTTTTGGTATAGAGGAGAGCAGGGTGAGCTTCCAACTAGGAACTGGAAGCACAAGGTCCTTTCGGGAAAACTCATTTTCTTCTCAGAAGCGGACAGGCAGTGACTAAATCCGCAGCAACAACCATGCTTTTCAGGTGTCTTCTAGACTGCATGATGAAGCTTTCAAAATGGGAACACAAGCGTTGTGGCATCAGTTTCCCATTTCCAGAATGACACGCAGCATAAGTACATGGTGATGCTAACAAGTCAAAAGAGATTCACGATACCCACTGGGGCTTTCCCTGATTCAACTTTTTTCTACGACCGCTTTTCTGCGTGCAGCCAAGTGCCTAAACAAAGGATGCACGAGGGAGACTTAGGGGCCTGTGCATCCGTCAAAGACCTACAGTGTTACACCAAGAACTGTGCTTAAATTGTACTTGGAATGCAAACGACCACCTCCTTGAGGATGCGTGACTCTAAGTGTAAAAGGTGAAAAGGGATTAGAAGAGAGTGCTTTTCTCAATAGAGTTCAACTAGGGGAATGAGGTTACATCCATTTAATGGAGGACAGTCTCGAAGTGTGTTCCTGAATGCTGTGTAGAGCTGAGGTAACCTGGCTCTCCCAAGGAAGAGTGCAGTGTGTTGCCTTTCTCTAGCCAACACTGGGGTGTCAAAAAGGCCTACGGGGCTGAAGTTGCCTACGTGGCCCTGAGCTTCCTGGCCTTACTCAGTATAATGGTAGCAAAACGGGTGCTGAAACAAGGTCCCTAGGAGTCTTGAAAAGCTATCTACCTTGAAACTAAAGCAGAACAGTGAAGAAGGCCTCATGGAGCTGCTCCACGCCTCCCGTTTGGCAAGGCAAATCAGGGCCTTCCTTCGAGGCTAGGGCTCACGTTGACTTTCACATTAGGTATAGAGCAGAGTAGGGTGAGCTTCCAACTAGGAACTGGAAGCACAAGGTTTCTTACGGGAAACTCAATATCTTCTCAGAACCATGCAGGCAGAGACTAAAACCGCGGCAACAACAATGCTTTTCAGGTATAAAGGAGGCCGCATGAACGGAGCTTTCCAAATGGGCAAAGAAGCCTTGTGCCCTCAGTCTCCAAATAGTAAGTTGGTATGCAGCATACACGCAGGAGCAGAGCTTCCTGGCTCTAGGCAGTTTTCTGATACCCAAACGGGTGCTGAAGTAAGGTCTCTAGGAGTCTTCGAAAGCTTACTACCGTGAAACTAAAAGAGAAGAGCGATGAAGGCCTCATGGAGCTGCTGCACGCCTCCCGTTTTGCCAGGATAATCAGGGCATTACTTCGAGGCTAGTGCTCCCCTTGACTTTCACTTTAGTTATAGAGCAGAGCAGGGTGAGCTTCCAACTAGGAACTGGAAGCACAAGGTTTCTTACGGGAAAACTCAATATCGTCTCAGAACCATGCAGGCAGTGACTAAAACCCCGGCAACAACAATGCTTTTCAGCTATAATGGAGGCCTCATGAACGGAGCTTTCCAAATCGGCAAAGAAGCCTTGTGCCATCAGTCTCCAAATAGTAAGTTGGTACGCCGCATACACGCAGGACCAGAGCTTCCTGGTCTAGGCAGTTTTCTGATACCGAAACGGGTGCTGAAGTAAGGTCTCTAGGAGTCTTGGAAAGCTTACTACCGTGAAACTTAAAGAGAACAGCAATGAAGGCCTCATGGAGCTGCTGCACGCCTCCCGTTTTGCCAGGATAATCAGGGCATTACTTCGAGGCTAGTGCTCCCCTTGACTTTCACTTTAGTTATACAGCAGAGCAGGGTGAGCTTCCAACTAGGAACTGGAAGCACAAGGTTTCTTTCGGGAAAACTCAATATCTTCTCAGAACCATGCAGGCAGTGACTAAAACCCCGGCAGCAACAATGCTTTTCAGGTATAAAGGAGGCCGCATGAACGGAGCCTTCCTAATGGGAAAACAAGCCTTGTGCCATCAGTCTCCAATTTCTAGGTTGATACGCAGCATACACGCAGCACCAGAGCTTCCTGGCTCTAGGCAGTTTTCTGATACCGAAACGGGTGGTGAAGCAAGGTGCCTAGGAGTCTTGGAAAGCTTACTACCGTTAAACTAAAGCAGAACAGCGAGGAAGGCCTCATGGAGCTGCTGAATGCCTCCCGATTTGCAAGGATAATCAGGGCCTTACTTTTAGGTTAGTGCTCACGTTGACTTCCACTTTTGGTATAGAGGAGAGCAGGGTGAGCTTCCAACTAGGAACTGGAAGCACAAGGTCCTTTCGGGAAAACTCATTTTCTTCTCAGAAGCCGACAGGCAGTGACTAAATCCGCAGCAACAACCATGCTTTTCAGGTGTCTTCTAGACGGCATGATGAAGCTTTCAAAATGGGAACACAAGCGTTGTGGCATCAGTTTCCCATTTCCAGAATGACACGCAGCATAAGTACATGGTGATGCTAACAAGTCAAAAGAGATTCACGATACCCACTGGGGCTTTCCCTGATTCAACTTTTTTCTACGACCGCTTTTCTGCGTGCAGCCAAGTGCCTAAACAAAGGATGTGCGAGGGAGACTTAGGGGCCTGTGGATCTTCCAAAGACCTACAGTGTTACACCAAGAACTGTGCTTAAATTTTACTTGGAATGCAAACCGACCACCTCCTTGAGGATGCGTGACTCTAAGTGTAAAAGGTGAAAAGGGATTAGAAGAGAGTGTTTTTCTCAATAGAGTTCAACTAGGGGAATGAGGTTACATCCATTTAATGGAGGACAGTCTCGAAGTGTGTTCCTGAATCCTGCATAGACCTGAGATAACCTGGCTCTCCCAAGGAAAGGTGCAGTGTGTTGCCTTTCTCTAGCCAACACTGGGGTGTTCCAAAAGGCCTACGGGGCTGAAGTTGCCTACGTGGCCCTGAGCTTCCTGGTCTCACTCAGTATAATGGTAGCAAAACGGGTGCTGAAACAAGGGCCCTAGGAGTCTTGAAAAGCTATCTACCTTGAAACTAAAGCAGAACAGTGAAGAAGGCCTCATGGAGCTGCTCCACGCCTCCCGTTTGGCAAGGCAAATCAGGGCCTTCCTTCGAGGCTAGGGCTCACGTTGACTTTCACATTAGGTATAGAGCAGAGCAGGGTGAGCTTCCAACTAGGAACTGGAAGCACAAGGTTTCTTACGGGAAACTCAATATCTTCTCAGAACCATGCAGGCAGTGACTAAAACCCCGGCAACAACAATGCTTTTCAGGTATAAAGGAGGCCGCATGAACGGAGCTTTCCAAATGGGCAAAGAAGCCTTGTGCCCTCAGTCTCCAAATAGTAAGTTGGTATGCAGCATACACGCAGGAGCAGAGCTTCCTGGCTCTAGGCAGTTTTCTGATACCGAAACGGGTGCTGAAGTAAGGTCTCTAGGAGTCTTGGAAAGCTTACTACCGTGAAACTAAAAGAGAACAGCGATGAAGGCCTCATGGAGCTGCTGCACGCCTCCCGTTTTGCCAGGATAATCAGGGCATTACTTCGAGGCTAGTGCTCCCCTTGACTTTCACTTTAGTTATACAGCAGAGCAGGGTGAGCTTCCTACTAGGAACTGGAAGCACAAGGTTTCTTACGGGAAAACTCAATATCTTCTCAGATCCATGCAGGCAGTGACTAAAACCCCGGCAACAACAATGCTTTTCAGGTATAAAGGAGGCCGCATGAACGGAGCCTTCCTAATGGGAAAACAAGCCTTGTGCCATCAGTCTCCAATTTCTAGGTTGATACGCAGCATACACGCAGGACCAGAGCTTCCTGGCTCTAGGCAGTTTTCTGATACCGAAACGGGTGGTGAAGCCAGGTGCCTAGGAGTCTTGGAAAGCTTACTACCGTTAAACTAAAGCAGAACAGCGAGGAAGGCCTCATGGAGCTGCTGTATGCCTCCCGATTTGCAAGGATAATCAGGGCCTTACTTTTAGGTTAGTGCTCACGTTGACTTCCACTTTTGGTATAGAGGAGAGCAGGGTGAGCTTCCAACTAGGAACTGGAAGCACAAGGTCCTTTCGGGAAAACTCATTTTCTTCTCAGAAGCCGACAGGCAGTGACTAAATCCGCAGCAAAAACCATGCTTTTCAGGTGTCTTCTAGACTGCATGATGAAGCTTTCAAAATGGGAACACAAGCGTTGTGGCATCAGTTTCCCATTTCCAGAATGACACGCAGCATAAGTACATGGTGATGCTAACAAGTCAAAAGAGATTCACGATACCCACTGGGGCTTTCCCTGATTCAACTTTTTTCTACGACCTCTTTTCTGCGTGCAGCCAAGTGCCTAAACAAAGGATGCGCGAGGGAGACTTAGGGGCCTGTGGATCTTCCAAAGACCTACAGTGTTACACCAAGAACTGTGCTTAAATTGTACTTGGAATGCAAACCGACCACCTCCTTGAGGATGCGTGACTCTAAGTGTAAAAGGTGAAAAGGGATTAGAAGAGTGTGTTTTTCTCAATCGAGTTCAACTAGGGGAATGAGGTTACTTCCATTTAATGGCGGACCGTCTCGAAGTGTGTTCCTGAATCCTGCGTAGACCTGAGATAACCTGGCTCTCCCAAGGAAAGGTGCAGTGTGTTGCCTTTCTCTAGCCAACACTGGGGTGTCAAAAAGGCCTACGGGGCTGAAGTTGCCTACGTGGCCCTGAGCTTCCTGGCCTTACTCAGTATAATGGTAGCAAAACGGGTGCTGAAACAAGGTCCCTAGGAGTCTTGAAAAGCTATCTACCTTGAAACTAAAGCAGAACAGTGAAGAAGGCCTCATGGAGCTGCTCCACGCCTCCCGTTTGGCAAGGCAAATCAGGGCCTTCCTTCGAGGCTAGGGCTCACGTTGACTTTCACATTAGGTATAGAGCAGAGTAGGGTGAGCTTCCAACTACGAACTGGAAGCACAAGGTTTCTTACGGGAAACTCAATATCTTCTCAGAACCATGCAGGCAGAGACTAAAACCGCGGCAACAACAATGCTTTTCAGGTATAAAGGAGGCCGCATGAACGGAGCTTTCCAAATGGGCAAAGAAGCCTTGTGCCCTCAGTCTCCAAATAGTAAGTTGGTATGCAGCATACACGCAGGAGCAGAGCTTCCTGGCTCTAGGCAGTTTTCTGATACCCAAACGGGTGCTGAAGTAAGGTCTCTAGGAGTCTTGGAAAACTTACTACCGTGAAACTAAAAGAGAACAGCGATGAAGGCCTCATGGAGCTGCTGCACGCCTCCCGTTTTGCCAGGATAATCAGGGCATTACTTCGAGGCTAGTGCTCCCCTTGACTTTCACTTTAGTTATAGAGCAGAGCAGGGTGAGCTTCCAACTAGGAACTGGAAGCACAAGGTTTCTTACGGGAAAACTCAATATCGTCTCAGAACCATGCAGGCAGTGACTAAAACCCCGGCAACAACAATGCTTTTCAGCTATAATTGAGGCCTCATGAACGGAGCTTTCCAAATCGGCAAAGAAGCCTTGTGCCATCAGTCTCCAAATAGTAAGTTGGTACGCCGCATACACGCAGGACCAGAGCTTCCTGGCTCTAGGCAGTTTTCTGATACCGAAACGGGTGCTGAAGTAAGGTCTCTAGGAGTCTTGGAAAGCTTACTACCGTGAAACTTAAAGAGAACAGCAATGAAGGCCTCATGGAGCTGCTGCACGCCTCCCGTTTTGCCAGGATAATCAGGGCATTACTTCGAGGCTAGTGCTCCCCTTGACTTTCACTTTAGTTATACAGCAGAGCAGGGTGAGCTTCCAACTAGGAACTGGAAGCACAAGGTTTCTTTCGGGAAAACTCAATATCTTCTCAGAACCATGCAGGCAGTGACTAAAACACCGGCAGCAACAATGCTTTTCAGGTATAAAGGAGGCCGCATGAACGGAGCCTTCCTAATGGGAAAACCAGCCTTGTGCCATCAGTCTCCAATTTCTAGGTTGATACGCAGCATACACGCAGGACCAGAGCTTCCTGGCTCTATGCAGTTTTCTGATACCGAAACGGGTGGTGAAGCCAGGTGCCTAGGAGTCTTGGAAAGCTTACTACCGTTAAACTAAAGCAGAACAGCGAGGAAGGCCTCATGGAGCTGCTGCATGCCTCCCGATTTGCAAGGATAATCAGGGCCTTACTTTTAGGTTAGTGCTCACGTTGACTTCCACTTTTGGTATAGAGGAGAGCAGGGTGAGCTTCCAACTAGGAACTGGAAGCACAAGGTCCTTTCGGGAAAACTCATTTTCTTCTCAGAAGCCGACAGGCAGTGACTAAATCCGCAGCAACAACCATGCTTTTCAGGTGTCTTCTAGACGGCATGATGAAGCTTTCAAAATGGGAACACAAGCGTTGTGGCATCAGTTTCCCATTTCCAGAATGACACGCAGCATAAGTACATGGTGATGCTAACAAGTCAAAAGAGATTCACGATACCCACTGGGGCTTTCCCTGATTCAACTTTTTTCTACGACCTCTTTTCTGCGTGCAGCCAAGTGCCTAAACAAAGGATGTGCGAGGGAGACTTAGGGGCCTGTGGATCTTCCAAAGACCTACAGTGTTACACCAAGAACTGTGCTTAAATTTTACTTGGAATGCAAACCGACCACCTCCTTGAGGATGCGTGACTCTAAGTGTAAAAGGTGAAAAGGGATTAGAAGAGAGTGTTTTTCTCAATAGAGTTCAACTAGGGGAATGAGGTTACATCCATTTAATGGCGGACAGTCTCGAAGTGTGTTCCTGAATCCTGCATAGACCTGAGATAACCTGGCTCTCCCAAGGAAAGGTGCAGTGTGTTGCCTTTCTCTAGCCAACACTGGGGTGTTCCAAAAGGCCTACGGGGCTGAAGTTGCCTACGTGGCCCTGAGCTTCCTGGTCTCACTCAGTATAATGGTAGCAAAACGGGTGCTGAAACAAGGGCCCTAGGAGTCTTGAAAAGCTATCTACCTTGAAACTAAAGCAGAACAGTGAAGAAGGCCTCATGGAGCTGCTCCACGCCTCCCGTTTGGCAAGGCAAATCAGGGCCTTCCTTCGAGGCTAGGGCTCACGTTGACTTTCACATTAGGTATAGAGCAGAGCAGGGTGAGCTTCCAACTAGGAACTGGAAGCACAAGGTTTCTTACGGGAAACTCAATATCTTCTCAGAACCATGCAGGCAGTGACTAAAACCCCGGCAACAACAATGCTTTTCCGGTATAAAGGAGGCCGCATGAACGGAGCTTTCCAAATGGGCAAAGAAGCCTTGTGCCCTCAGTCTCCAAATAGTAAGTTGGTACGCAGCATACACGCAGGACCAGAGCTTCCTGGCTCTAGGAAGTTTTCTGATACCGAAACGGGTGCTGAAGTAAGGTCTCTAGGAGTCTTGGAAAGCTTACTACCGTGAAACTAAAAGAGAACAGCGATGAAGGCCTCATGGAGCTGCTGCACGCCTCCCGTTTTGCCAGGATAATCAGGGCATTACTTCGAGGCTAGTGCTCCCCTTGACTTTCACTTTAGTTATAGAGCAGAGCAGGGTGAGCTTCCTACTAGGAACTGGAAGCACAAGGTTTCTTACGGGAAAACTCAATATCTTCTCAGAACCATGCAGGCAGTGACTAAAACCCCGGCAACAACAATGCTTTTCAGGTATAAAGGAGGCCGCATGAACGGAGACTTCCTAATGGGAAAACAAGCCTTGTGCCATCAGTCTCCAATTTCTAGGTTGATACCCAGCATACACGCAGGACCAGAGCTTCCTGGCTCTAGGCAGTTTTCTGATACCGAAACGGGTGGTGAAGCCAGGTGCCTAGGAGTCTTGGAAAGCTTACTACCGTTAAACTAAAGCAGAACAGCGAGGAAGGCCTCATGGAGCTGCTGTATGCCTCCCGATTTGCAAGGATAATCAGGGCCTTACTTTTAGGTTAGTGCTCACGTTGACTTCCACTTTTGGTATAGAGGAGAGCAGGGTGAGCTTCCAACTAGGAACTGGAAGCACAAGGTCCTTTCGGGAAAACTCATTTTCTTCTCAGAAGCCGACAGGCAGTGACTAAATCCGCAGCAAAAACCATGCTTTTCAGGTGTCTTCTAGACTGCATGATGAAGCTTTCAAAATGGGAACACAAGCGTTGTGGCATCAGTTTCCCATTTCCAGAATGACACGCAGCATAAGTACATGGTGATGCTAACAAGTCAAAAGAGATTCACGATACCCACTGGGGCTTTCCCTGATTCACCTTTTTTCTACGACCTCTTTTCTGCGTGCAGCCAAGTGCCTAAACAAAGGATGCGCGAGGGAGACTTAGGGGCCTGTGGATCTTCCAAAGACCTACAGTGTTACACCAAGAACTGTGCTTAAATTGTACTTGGAATGCAAACCGACCACCTCCTTGAGGATGCGTGACTCTAAGTGTAAAAGGTGAAAAGGGATTAGAAGAGTGTGTTTTTCTCAATCGAGTTCAACTAGGGGAATGAGGTTACTTCCATTTAATGGCGGACCGTCTCGAAGTGTGTTCCTGAATCCTGCGTAGACCTGAGATAACCTGGCTCTCCCAAGGAAAGGTGCAGTGTGTTGCCTTTCTCTAGCCAACACTGGGGTGTTCCAAAAGGCCTACGGGGCTGAAGTTGCCTACGTAGCCCTGAGCTTCCTGGTCTCACTCAGTATAATGGTAGAAAAACGGGTGCTGAAACAAGGTCCCTAGGAGTCTTGAAAAGCTACTACCTTGAAACTAAAGCAGAACAGTGAAGAAGGCCTCATGGAGCTGCTCCACGCCTCCCGTTTGGCAAGGCAAATCAGGGCCTTCCTTCGAGGCTAGGGCTCACGTTGACTTTCACATTAGGTATAGAGCAGAGCAGGGTGAGCTTCCAACTAGGAACTGGAAGCACAAGGTTTCTTACGGGAAACTCAATATCTTCTCAGAACCATGCAGGCAGTGACTAAAACCCCGGCAACAACAATGCTTTTCGGGTATAAAGGAGGCCGCATGAACGGAGCTTTCCAAATGGGCAAAGAAGCCTTGTGCCCTCAGTCTCCAAATAGTAAGTTGGTACGCAGCATACACGCAGGACCAGAGCTTCCTGGCTCTAGGCAGTTTTCTGATACCGAAACGGGTGCTGAAGTAAGGTCTCTAGGAGTCTTGGAAAGCTTACTACCGTGAAACTTAAAGAGAACAGCGATGAAGGCCTCATGGAGCTGCTGCACGCCTCCCGTTTTGCCAGGATAATCAGGGCATTACTTCGAGGCTAGTGCTCCCCTTGACTTTCACTTTAGTTATAGAGCAGAGCAGGGTGAGCTTCCTACTAGGAACTGGAAGCACAAGGTTTCTTACGGGAAAACTCAATATCTTCTCAGAACCATGCAGGCAGTGACTAAAACCCCGGCAACAACAATGCTTTTCAATAAAGGAGGCCGCATGAACGGAGCTTTCCAAATGGGCAAAGAAGCCTTGTGCCATCAGTCTCCAAATAGTAAGTTGGTACGCAGCATACACGCAGGACCAGAGCTTCCTGGCTCTAGGCAGTTTTCTGATACCGAAACGGGTGCTGAAGTAAGGTCTCTAGGAGTCTTGGAAAGCTTACTACCGTGAAACTAAAAGAGAACAGTGATGAAGGCCTCATGGAGCTGCTGCACGCCTCCCGTTTTGCCAGGATAATCAGGGCATTACTTCGAGGCTAGTGCTCCCCCTGACTTTCAGTTTAGATATAGAGCAGAGCAGAGTAAGCTTCCAACTAGGAACTGGAAGCACAAGGTTTCTTTCGGGAAAACTCATTTTCTTCGCAGCAGCAGGCAGGCAGTGACTAAATCCCCGGCAACAACAATGCTTTTCAGGTATAAAGGAGGCCGCATTAACGGAGCATTCCTAATGGGAAAACAAGCCTTGTGCCATCAGTCTCCAATTTCTAGGTTGATACGCAGCATACACGCAGCACCAGAGCTTCCTGGCAGTTTTTTGATACCGAAACGGGTGGTGAAGCAAGGTGCCTAGGAGTCTTGGAAAGCTTACTACCGTTAAACTAAAGCAGAACAGCGAGGAAGGCCTCATGGAGCTGCTGCATGCCTCCCGATTTGCAAGGATAATCAGGGCCTTACTTTTAGGTTAGTGCTCACGTTGACTTCCACTTTTGGTATAGAGGAGAGCAGGGTGAGCTTCCAACTAGGAACTGGAAGCACAAGGTCCTTTCGGGAAAACTCATTTTCTTCTCAGAAGCCGACAGGCAGTGACTAAATCCCCAGCAACAACCATGCTTTTCAGGTGTCTTCTAGACTGCATGATGAAGCTTTCAAAATGGGAACACAAGCGTTGTGGCATCAGTTTCCCATTTCCAGAATGACACGCAGCATAAGTACATGGTGATGCTAACAAGTCAAAAGAGATTCACGATACCCACTGGGGCTTTCCCTGATTCAACTTTTTTCTACGACCGCTTTTCTGCGTGCAGCCAAGTGCCTAAACAAAGGATGCACGAGGGAGACTTAGGGGCCTGTGCATCCGTCAAAGACCTACAGTGTTACACCAAGAACTGTGCTTAAATTGTACTTGGAATGCAAACGACCACCTCCTTGAGGATGCGTGACTCTAAGTGTAAAAGGTGAAAAGGGATTAGAAGAGAGTGTTTTTCTCAATAGAGTTCAACTAGGGGAATGAGGTTACATCCATTTAATGGAGGACAGTCTCGAAGTGTGTTCCTGAATGCTGTGTAGAGCTGAGGTAACCTGGCTCTCCCAAGGAAGAGTGCAGTGTGTTGCCTTTCTCTAGCCAACACTGGGGTGTCAAAAAGGCCTACGGGGCTGAAGTTGCCTACGTGGCCCTGAGCTTCCTGGCCTTACTCAGTATAATGGTAGCAAAACGGGTGCTGAAACAAGGTCCCTAGGAGTCTTGAAAAGCTATCTACCTTGAAACTAAAGCAGAACAGTGAAGAAGGCCTCATGGAGCTGCTCCACGCCTCCCGTTTGGCAAGGCAAATCAGGGCCTTCCTTCGAGGCTAGGGCTCACGTTGACTTTCACATTAGGTATAGAGCAGAGCAGGGTGAGCTTCCTACTAGGAACTGGAAGCACAAGGTTTCTTACGGGAAAACTCAATATCTTCTCAGAACCATGCAGGCAGTGACTAAAACCCCGGCAACAACAATGCTTTTCCGGTATAAAGGAGGCCGCATGAACGGAGCTTTCCAAATGGGCAAAGAAGCCTTGTGCCCTCAGTCTCCAAATAGTAAGTTGGTATGCAGCATACACGCAGGACCAGAGCTTCCTGGCTCTAGGCAGTTTTCTGATACCGAAACGGGTGCTGAAGTAAGGTCTCTAGGAGTCTTGGAAAGCTTACTACCGTGAAACTAAAAGAGAACAGCGATGAAGGCCTCATGGAGCTGCTGCACGCCTCCCGTTTTGCCAGGATAATCAGGGCATTACTTCGAGGCTAGTGCTCCCCTTGACTTTCACTTTAGTTATAGAGCAGAGCAGGGTGAGCTTCCTACTAGGAACTGGAAGCACAAGGTTTCTTACGGGAAAACTCAATATCTTCTCAGAACCATGCAGGCAGTGACTAAAACCCCGGCAACAACAATGCTTTTCAGGTATAAAGGAGGCCGCATGAACGGAGCCTTCCTAATGGGAAAACAAGCCTTGTGCCATCAGTCTCCAATTTCTAGGTTGATACGCAGCATACACGCAGCACCAGAGCTTCCTGGCTCTAGGCAGTTTTCTGATATCGAAACGGGTGGTGAAGCAAGGTGCCTAGGAGTCTTGGAAAGCTTACTACCGTTAAACTAAAGCAGAACAGCGAGGAAGGCCTCATGGAGCTGCTGCATGCCTCCCGATTTGCAAGGATAATCAGGGCCTTACTTTTAGGTTAGTGCTCACGTTGACTTCCACTTTTGGTATAGAGGAGAGCAGGGTGAGCTTCCAACTAGGAACTGGAAGCACAAGGTCCTTTCGGGAAAACTCATTTTCTTCTCAGAAGCCGACAGGCAGTGACTAAATCCCCAGCAACAACCATGCTTTTCAGGTGTCTTCTAGACTGCATGATGAAGCTTTCAAAATGGGAACACAAGCGTTGTGGCATCAGTTTCCCATTTCCAGAATGACACGCAGCATAAGTACATGGTGATGCTAACAAGTCAAAAGAGATTCACGATACCCACTGGGGCTTTCCCTGATTCACCTTTTTTCTACGACCTCTTTTCTGCGTGCAGCCAAGTGCCTAAACAAAGGATGCGCGAGGGAGACTTAGGGGCCTGTGGATCTTCCAAAGACCTACAGTGTTACACCAAGAACTGTGCTTAAATTGTACTTGGAATGCAAACCGACCACCTCCTTGAGGATGCGTGACTCTAAGTGTAAAAGGTGAAAAGGGATTAGAAGAGAGTGTTTTTCTCAATAGAGTTCAACTAGGGGAATGAGGTTACTTCCATTTAATGGCGGACCGTCTCGAAGTGTGTTCCTGAATCCTGCGTAGACCTGAGATAACCTGGCTCTCCCAAGGAAAGGTGCAGTGTGTAGCCTTTCTCTAGCCAACACTGGGGTGTTCCAAAAGGCCTACGGGGCTGAAGTTGCCTACGTGGCCCTGAGCTTCCTGGTCTCACTCAGTATAATGGTAGCAAAACGGGTGCTGAAACAAGGTCCCTAGGAGTCTTGAAAAGCTATCTACCTTGAAACTAAAGCAGAACAGTGAAGAAGGCCTCATGGAGCTGCTCCACGCCTCCCGTTTGGCAAGGCAAATCAGGGCCTTCCTTCGAGGCTAGGGCTCACGTTGACTTTCACATTAGGTATAGAGCAGAGCAGGGTGAGCTTCCAACTAGGAACTGGAAGCACAAGGTTTCTTACGGGAAACTCAATATCTTCTCAGAACCATGCAGGCAGTGACTAAAACCCCGGCAACAACAATGCTTTTCCGGTATAAAGGAGGCCGCATGAACGGAGCTTTCCAAATGGGCAAAGAAGCCTTGTGCCCTCAGTCTCCAAATAGTAAGTTGGTATGCAGCATACACGCAGGACCAGAGCTTCCTGGCTCTAGGCAGTTTTCTGATACCGAAACGGGTGCTGAAATAAGGTCTCTAGGAGTCTTGGAAAGCTTACTACCGTGAAACTAAAAGAGAACAGCGATGAAGGCCTCATGGAGCTGCTGCACGCCTCCCGTTTTGCCAGGATAATCAGGGCATTACTTCGAGGCTAGTGCTCCCCTTGACTTTCACTTTAGTTATAGAGCAGAGCAGGGTGAGCTTCCTACTAGGAACTGGAAGCACAAGGTTTCTTACGGGAAAACTCAATATCTTCTCAGAACCATGCAGGCAGTGACTAAAACCCCGGCAACAACAATGCTTTTCAATAAAGGAGGCCGCATGAACGGAGCTTTCCAAATGGGCAAAGAAGCCTTGTGCCATCAGTCTCCAAATAGTAAGTTGGTACGCAGCATACACGCAGGACCAGAGCTTCCTGGCTCTAGGCAGTTTTCTGATACCGAAACGGGTGCTGAAGTAAGGTCTCTAGGAGTCTTGGAAAGCTTACTACCGTGAAACTAAAAGAGAACAGTGATGAAGGCCTCATGGAGCTGCTGCACGCCTCCCGTTTTGCCAGGATAATCAGGGCATTACTTCGAGGCTAGTGCTCCCCCTGACTTTCAGTTTAGATATAGAGCAGAGCAGAGTGAGCTTCCAACTAGGAACTGGAAGCACAAGGTTTCTTTCGGGAAAACTCATTTTCTTCGCAGCAGCAGGCAGGCAGTGACTAAATCCCCGGCAACAACAATGCTTTTCAGGTATAAAGGAGGCCGCATGAACGGAGCATTCCTAATGGGAAAACAAGCCTTGTGCCATCAGTCTCCAATTTCTAGGTTGATACGCAGCATACACGCAGCACCAGAGCTTCCTGGTTCTAGGCAGTTTTCTGATACCGAAACGGGTGGTGAAGCAAGGTGCCTAGGAGTCTTGGAAAGCTTACTACCGTTAAACTAAAGCAGAACAGCGAGGAAGG
The DNA here is from genome assembly GCF_965194805.1 of Balaenoptera borealis. Lineage (NCBI taxonomy): Eukaryota > Metazoa > Chordata > Mammalia > Artiodactyla > Balaenopteridae > Balaenoptera > Balaenoptera borealis. The sequence goes on from NC_138861.1 coordinate 45,721,264, forward strand.
CCTCATGGAGCTGCTGCATGCCTCCCGATTTGCAAGGATAATCAGGGCCTTACTTTTAGGTTAGTGCTCACGTTGACTTCCACTTTTGGTATAGAGGAGAGCAGGGTGAGCTTCCAACTAGGAACTGGAAGCACAAGGTCCTTTCGGGAAAACTCATTTTCTTCTCAGAAGCCGACAGGCAGTGACTAAATCCCCAGCAACAACCATGCTTTTCAGGTGTCTTCTAGACTGCATGATGAAGCTTTCAAAATGGGAACACAAGCGTTGTGGCATCAGTTTCCCATTTCCAGAATGACACGCAGCATAAGTACATGGTGATGCTAACAAGTCAAAAGAGATTCACGATACCCACTGGGGCTTTCCCTGATTCAAATTTTTTCTACGACCGCTTTTCTGCGTGCAGCCAAGTGCCTAAACAAAGGATGCACGAGGGAGACTTAGGGGCCTGTGCATCTGTCAAAGACCTACAGTGTTACACCAAGAACTGTGCTTAAATTGTACTTGGAATGCAAACGACCACCTCCTTGAGGATGCGTGACTCTAAGTGTAAAAGGTGAAAAGGGATTAGAAGAGAGTGTTTTTCTCAATAGAGTTCAACTAGGGGAATGAGGTTACATCCATTTAATGGAGGACAGTCTCGAAGTGTGTTCCTGAATGCTGTGTAGAGCTGAGGTAACCTGGCTCTCCCAAGGAAGAGTGCAGTGTGTTGCCTTTCTCTAGCCAACACTGGGGTGTCAAAAAGGCCTACGGGGCTGAAGTTGGCTACGTGGCCCTGAGCTTCCTGGCCTTACTCAGTATAATGGTAGCAAAACGGGTGCTGAAACAAGGTCCCTAGGAGTCTTGAAAAGCTATCTACCTTGAAACTAAAGCAGAACAGTGAAGAAGGCCTCATGGAGCTGCTCCACGCCTCCCGTTTGGCAAGGCAAATCAGGGCCTTCCTTCGAGGCTAGGGCTCACGTTGACTTTCACATTAGGTATAGAGCAGAGCAGGGTGAGCTTCCTACTAGGAACTGGAAGCACAAGGTTTCTTACGGGAAAACTCAATATCTTCTCAGAACCATGCAGGCAGTGACTAAAACCCCGGCAACAACAATGCTTTTCCGGTATAAAGGAGGCCGCATGAACGGAGCTTTCCAAATGGGCAAAGAAGCCTTGTGCCCTCAGTCTCCAAATAGTAAGTTGGTATGCAGCATACACGCAGGACCAGAGCTTCCTGGCTCTAGGCAGTTTTCTGATACCGAAACGGGTGCTGAAGTAAGGTCTCTAGGAGTCTTGGAAAGCTTACTACCGTGAAACTAAAAGAGAACAGCGATGAAGGCCTCATGGAGCTGCTGCACGCCTCCCGTTTTGCCAGGATAATCAGGGCATTACTTCGAGGCTAGTGCTCCCCTTGACTTTCACTTTAGTTATAGAGCAGAGCAGGGTGAGCTTCCTACTAGGAACTGGAAGCACAAGGTTTCTTACGGGAAAACTCAATATCTTCTCAGAACCATGCAGGCAGTGACTAAAACCCCGGCAACAACAATGCTTTTCAGGTATAAAGGAGGCCGCATGAACGGAGCCTTCCTAATGGGAAAACAAGCCTTGTGCCATCAGTCTCCAATTTCTAGGTTGATACGCAGCATACACGCAGGACCAGAGCTTCCTGGCTCTAGGCAGTTTTCTGATATCGAAACGGGTGGTGAAGCAAGGTGCCTAGGAGTCTTGGAAAGCTTACTACCGTTAAACTAAAGCAGAACAGCGAGGAAGGCCTCATGGAGCTGCTGCATGCCTCCCGATTTGCAAGGATAATCAGGGCCTTACTTTTAGGTTAGTGCTCACGTTGACTTCCACTTTTGGTATAGAGGAGAGCAGGGTGAGCTTCCAACTAGGAACTGGAAGCACAAGGTCCTTTCGGGAAAACTCATTTTCTTCTCAGAAGCCGACAGGCAGTGACTAAATCCGCAGCAACAACCATGCTTTTCAGGTGTCTTCTAGACTGCATGATGAAGCTTTCAAAATGGGAACACAAGCGTTGTGGCATCAGTTTCCCATTTCCAGAATGACACGCAGCATAAGTACATGGTGATGCTAACAAGTCAAAAGAGATTCACGATACCCACTGGGGCTTTCCCTGATTCAACTTTTTTCTACGACCTCTTTTCTGCGTGCAGCCAAGTGCCTAAACAAAGGATGCGCGAGGGAGACTTAGGGGCCTGTGGATCTTCCAAAGACCTACAGTGTTACACCAAGAACTGTGCTTAAATTGTACTTGGAATGCAAACCGACCACCTCCTTGAGGATGCGTGACTCTAAGTGTAAAAGGTGAAAAGGGATTAGAAGAGAGTGTTTTTCTCAATAGAGTTCAACTAGGGGAATGAGGTTACTTCCATTTAATGGCGGACCGTCTCGAAGTGTGTTCCTGAATCCTGCGTAGACCTGAGATAACCTGGCTCTCCCAAGGAAAGGTGCAGTGTGTAGCCTTTCTCTAGCCAACACTGGGGTGTTCCAAAAGGCCTACGGGGCTGAAGTTGCCTACGTGGCCCTGAGCTTCCTGGTCTCACTCAGTATAATGGTAGCAAAACGGGTGCTGAAACAAGGTCCCTAGGAGTCTTGAAAAGCTATCTACCTTGAAACTAAAGCAGAACAGTGAAGAAGGCCTCATGGAGCTGCTCCACGCCTCCCGTTTGGCAAGGCAAATCAGGGCCTTCCTTCGAGGCTAGGGCTCACGTTGACTTTCACATTAGGTATAGAGCAGAGCAGGGTGAGCTTCCTACTAGGAACTGGAAGCACAAGGTTTCTTACGGGAAAACTCAATATCTTCTCAGAATCATGCAGGCAATGACTAAAACCCCGGCAACAACAATGCTTTTCCGGTATAAAGGAGGCCGCATGAACGGAGCTTTCCAAATGGGCAAAGAAGCCTTGTGCCCTCAGTCTCCAAATAGTAAGTTGGTATGCAGCATACACGCAGGACCAGAGCTTCCTGGCTCTAGGCAGTTTTCTGATACCGAAACGGGTGCTGAAATAAGGTCTCTAGGAGTCTTGGAAAGCTTACTACCGTGAAACTAAAAGAGAACAGCGATGAAGGCCTCATGGAGCTGCTGCACGCCTCCCGTTTTGCCAGGATAATCAGGGCATTACTTCGAGGCTAGTGCTCCCCTTGACTTTCACTTTAGTTATAGAGCAGAGCAGGGTGAGCTTCCTACTAGGAACTGGAAGCACAAGGTTTCTTACGGGAAAACTCAATATCTTCTCAGAACCATGCAGGCAGTGACTAAAACCCCGGCAACAACAATGCTTTTCAATAAAGGAGGCCGCATGAACGGAGCTTTCCAAATGGGCAAAGAAGCCTTGTGCCATCAGTCTCCAAATAGTAAGTTGGTACGCAGCATACACGCAGGACCAGAGCTTCCTGGCTCTAGGCAGTTTTCTGATACCGAAACGGGTGCTGAAGTAAGGTCTCTAGGAGTCTTGGAAAGCTTACTACCGTGAAACTAAAAGAGAACAGTGATGAAGGCCTCATGGAGCTGCTGCACGCCTCCCGTTTTGCCAGGATAATCAGGGCATTACTTCGAGGCTAGTGCTCCCCCTGACTTTCAGTTTAGATATAGAGCAGAGCAGAGTGAGCTTCCAACTAGGAACTGGAAGCACAAGGTTTCTTTCGGGAAAACTCATTTTCTTCGCAGCAGCAGGCAGGCAGTGACTAAATCCCCGGCAACAACAATGCTTTTCAGGTATAAAGGAGGCCGCATGAACGGAGCATTCCTAATGGGAAAACAAGCCTTGTGCCATCAGTCTCCAATTTCTAGGTTGATACGCAGCATACACGCAGCACCAGAGCTTCCTGGTTCTAGGCAGTTTTCTGATACCGAAACGGGTGGTGAAGCAAGGTGCCTAGGAGTCTTGGAAAGCTTACTACCGTTAAACTAAAGCAGAACAGCGAGGAAGGCCTCATGGAGCTGCTGCATGCCTCCCGATTTGCAAGGATAATCAGGGCCTTACTTTTAGGTTAGTGCTCACGTTGACTTCCACTTTTGGTATAGAGGAGAGCAGGGTGAGCTTCCAACTAGGAACTGGAAGCACAAGGTCCTTTCGGGAAAACTCATTTTCTTCTCAGAAGCCGACAGGCAGTGACTAAATCCCCAGCAACAACCATGCTTTTCAGGTGTCTTCTAGACTGCATGATGAAGCTTTCAAAATGGGAACACAAGCGTTGTGGCATCAGTTTCCCATTTCCAGAATGACACGCAGCATAAGTACATGGTGATGCTAACAAGTCAAAAGAGATTCACGATACCCACTGGGGCTTTCCCTGATTCAAATTTTTTCTACGACCGCTTTTCTGCGTGCAGCCAAGTGCCTAAACAAAGGATGCACGAGGGAGACTTAGGGGCCTGTGCATCTGTCAAAGACCTACAGTGTTACACCAAGAACTGTGCTTAAATTGTACTTGGAATGCAAACGACCACCTCCTTGAGGATGCGTGACTCTAAGTGTAAAAGGTGAAAAGGGATTAGAAGAGAGTGTTTTTCTCAATAGAGTTCAACTAGGGGAATGAGGTTACATCCATTTAATGGAGGACAGTCTCGAAGTGTGTTCCTGAATGCTGTGTAGAGCTGAGGTAACCTGGCTCTCCCAAGGAAGAGTGCAGTGTGTTGCCTTTCTCTAGCCAACACTGGGGTGTCAAAAAGGCCTACGGGGCTGAAGTTGGCTACGTGGCCCTGAGCTTCCTGGCCTTACTCAGTATAATGGTAGCAAAACGGGTGCTGAAACAAGGTCCCTAGGAGTCTTGAAAAGCTATCTACCTTGAAACTAAAGCAGAACAGTGAAGAAGGCCTCATGGAGCTGCTCCACGCCTCCCGTTTGGCAAGGCAAATCAGGGCCTTCCTTCGAGGCTAGGGCTCACGTTGACTTTCACATTAGGTATAGAGCAGAGCAGGGTGAGCTTCCTACTAGGAACTGGAAGCACAAGGTTTCTTACGGGAAAACTCAATATCTTCTCAGAACCATGCAGGCAGTGACTAAAACCCCGGCAACAACAATGCTTTTCCGGTATAAAGGAGGCCGCATGAACGGAGCTTTCCAAATGGGCAAAGAAGCCTTGTGCCCTCAGTCTCCAAATAGTAAGTTGGTATGCAGCATACACGCAGGACCAGAGCTTCCTGGCTCTAGGCAGTTTTCTGATACCGAAACGGGTGCTGAAGTAAGGTCTCTAGGAGTCTTGGAAAGCTTACTACCGTGAAACTAAAAGAGAACAGCGATGAAGGCCTCATGGAGCTGCTGCACGCCTCCCGTTTTGCCAGGATAATCAGGGCATTACTTCGAGGCTAGTGCTCCCCTTGACTTTCACTTTAGTTATACAGCAGAGCAGGGTGAGCTTCCAACTAGGAACTGGAAGCACAAGGTTTCTTTCGGGAAAACTCAATATCTTCTCAGAACCATGCAGGCAGTGACTAAAACCCCGGCAGCAACAATGCTTTTCAGGTATAAAGGAGGCCGCATGAACGGAGCCTTCCTAATGGGAAAACAAGCCTTGTGCCATCAGTCTCCAATTTCTAGGTTGATACGCAGCATACACGCAGGACCAGAGCTTCCTGGCTCTATGCAGTTTTCTGATACCGAAACGGGTGGTGAAGCCAGGTGCCTAGGAGTCTTGGAAAGCTTACTACCGTTAAACTAAAGCAGAACAGCGAGGAAGGCCTCATGGAGCTGCTGCATGCCTCCCGATTTGCAAGGATAATCAGGGCCTTACTTTTAGGTTAGTGCTCACGTTGACTTCCACTTTTGGTATAGAGGAGAGCAGGGTGAGCTTCCAACTAGGAACTGGAAGCACAAGGTCCTTTCGGGAAAACTCATTTTCTTCTCAGAAGCCGACAGGCAGTGACTAAAGCCGCAGCAACAACCATGTTTTTCAGGTGTCTTCTAGACGGCATGATGAAGCTTTCAAAATGGGAACACAAGCGTTGTGCCATCAGTTTCCCATTTCCAGAATGACACGCAGCATAAGTACATGGTGATGCTAACAAGTCAAAAGAGATTCACGATACCCACTGGGGCTTTCCCTGATTCAACTTTTTTCTACGACCTCTTTTCTGCGTGCAGCCAAGTGCCTAAACAAAGGATGTGCGAGGGAGACTTAGGGGCCTGTGGATCTTCCAAAGACCTACAGTGTTACACCAAGAACTGTGCTTAAATTTTACTTGGAATGCAAACCGACCACCTCCTTGAGGATGCGTGACTCTAAGTGTAAAAGGTGAAAAGGGATTAGAAGAGAGTGTTTTTCTCAATAGAGTTCAACTAGGGGAATGAGGTTACATCCATTTAATGGCGGACAGTCTCGAAGTGTGTTCCTGAATCCTGCATAGACCTGAGATAACCTGGCTCTCCCAAGGAAAGGTGCAGTGTGTTGCCTTTCTCTAGCCAACACTGGGGTGTTCCAAAAGGCCTACGGGGCTGAAGTTGCCTACGTGGCCCTGAGCTTCCTGGTCTCACTCAGTATAATGGTAGCAAAACGGGTGCTGAAACAAGGTCCCTAGGAGTCTTGAAAAGCTATCTACCTTGAAACTAAAGCAGAACAGTGAAGAAGGCCTCATGGAGCTGCTCCACGCCTCCCGTTTGGCAAGGCAAATCAGGGCCTTCCTTCGAGGCTAGGGCTCACGTTGACTTTCACATTAGGTATAGAGCAGAGCAGGGTGAGCTTCCAACTAGGAACTGGAAGCACAAGGTTTCTTACGGGAAACTCAATATCTTCTCAGAACCATGCAGGCAGTGACTAAAACCCCGGCAACAACAATGCTTTTCCGGTATAAAGGAGGCCGCATGAACGGAGCTTTCCAAATGGGCAAAGAAGCCTTGTGCCCTCAGTCTCCAAATAGTAAGTTGGTATGCAGCATACACGCAGGACCAGAGCTTCCTGGCTCTAGGCAGTTTTCTGATACCGAAACGGGTGCTGAAGTAAGGTCTCTAGGAGTCTTGGAAAGCTTACTACCGTGAAACTAAAAGAGAACAGCGATGAAGGCCTCATGGAGCTGCTGCACGCCTCCCGTTTTGCCAGGATAATCAGGGCATTACTTCGAGGCTAGTGCTCCCCTTGACTTTCACTTTAGTTATAGAGCAGAGCAGGGTGAGCTTCCTACTAGGAACTGGAAGCACAAGGTTTCTTACGGGAAAACTCAATATCTTCTCAGAACCATGCAGGCAGTGACTAAAACCCCGGCAACAACAATGCTTTTCCGGTATAAAGGAGGCCGCATGAACGGAGCTTTCCAAATGGGCAAAGAAGCCTTGTGCCATCAGTCTCCAAATAGTAAGTTGGTACGCAGCATACACGCAGGACCAGAGCTTCCTGGCTCTAGGCAGTTTTCTGATACCGAAACGGGTGCTGAAGTAAGGTCTCTAGGAGTCTTGGAAAGCTTACTACCGTGAAACTAAAAGAGAACAGTGATGAAGGCCTCATGGAGCTGCTGCACGCCTCCCGTTTTGCCAGGATAATCAGGGCATTACTTCGAGGCTAGTGCTCCCCCTGACTTTCAGTTTAGATATAGAGCAGAGCAGAGTAAGCTTCCAACTAGGAACTGGAAGCACAAGGTTTCTTTCGGGAAAACTCATTTTCTTCGCAGCAGCAGGCAGGCAGTGACTAAATCCCCGGCAACAACAATGCTTTTCAGGTATAAAGGAGGCCGCATGAACGGAGCATTCCTAATGGGAAAACAAGCCTTGTGCCATCAGTCTCCAATTTCTAGGTTGATACGCAGCATACACGCAGCACCAGAGCTTCCTGGTTCTAGGCAGTTTTCTGATACCGAAACGGGTAGTGAAGCAAGGTGCCTAGGAGTCTTGGAAAGCTTACTACCGTTAAACTAAAGCAGAACAGCGAGGAAGGCCTCATGGAGCTGCTGCATGCCTCCCGATTTGCAAGGATAATCAGGGCCTTACTTTTAGGTTAGTGCTCACGTTGACTTCCACTTTTGGTATAGAGGAGAGCAGGGTGAGCTTCCAACTAGGAACTGGAAGCACAAGGTCCTTTCGGGAAAACTCATTTTCTTCTCAGAAGCCGACAGGCAGTGACTAAATCCCCAGCAACAACCATGCTTTTCAGGTGTCTTCTAGACTGCATGATGAAGCTTTCAAAATGGGAACACAAGCGTTGTGGCATCAGTTTCCCATTTCCAGAATGACACGCAGCATAAGTACATGGTGATGCTAACAAGTCAAAAGAGATTCACGATACCCACTGGGGCTTTCCCTGATTCAACTTTTTTCTACGACCTCTTTTCTGCGTGCAGCCAAGTGCCTAAACAAAGGATGCGCGAGGGAGACTTAGGGGCCTGTGGATCTTCCAAAGACCTACAGTGTTACACCAAGAACTGTGCTTAAATTGTACTTGGAATGCAAACCGACCACCTCCTTGAGGATGCGTGACTCTAAGTGTAAAAGGTGAAAAGGGATTAGAAGAGAGTGTTTTTCTCAATAGAGTTCAACTAGGGGAATGAGGTTACTTCCATTTAATGGCGGACAGTCTCGAAGTGTGTTCCTGAATCCTGCGTAGACCTGAGATAACCTGGCTCTCCCAAGGAAAGGTGCAGTGTGTAGCCTTTCTCTAGCCAACACTGGGGTGTTCCAAAAGGCCTACGGGGCTGAAGTTGCCTACGTGGCCCTGAGCTTCCTGGTCTCACTCAGTATAATGGTAGCAAAACGGGTGCTGAAACAAGGTCCCTAGGAGTCTTGAAAAGCTATCTACCTTGAAACTAAAGCAGAACAGTGAAGAAGGCCTCATGGAGCTGCTCCACGCCTCCCGTTTGGCAAGGCAAATCAGGGCCTTCCTTCGAGGCTAGGGCTCACGTTGACTTTCACATTAGGTATAGAGCAGAGCAGGGTGAGCTTCCAACTAGGAACTGGAAGCACAAGGTTTCTTACGGGAAACTCAATATCTTCTCAGAACCATGCAGGCAGTGACTAAAACCCCGGCAACAACAATGCTTTTCCGGTATAAAGGAGGCCGCATGAACGGAGCTTTCCAAATGGGCAAAGAAGCCTTGTGCCCTCAGTCTCCAAATAGTAAGTTGGTATGCAGCATACACGCAGGACCAGAGCTTCCTGGCTCTAGGCAGTTTTCTGATACCGAAACGGGTGCTGAAGTAAGGTCTGTAGGAGTCTTGGAAAGCTTACTACCGTGAAACTAAAAGAGAACAGCGATGAAGGCCTCATGGAGCTGCTGCACGCCTCCCGTTTTGCCAGGATAATCAGGGCATTACTTCGAGGCTAGTGCTCCCCTTGACTTTCACTTTAGTTATAGAGCAGAGCAGGGTGAGCTTCCTACTAGGAACTGGAAGCACAAGGTTTCTTACGGGAAAACTCAATATCTTCTCAGAACCATGCAGGCAGTGACTAAAACCCCGGCAACAACAATGCTTTTCAATAAAGGAGGCCGCATGAACGGAGCTTTCCAAATGGGCAAAGAAGCCTTGTGCCATCAGTCTCCAAATAGTAAGTTGGTACGCAGCATACACGCAGGACCAGAGCTTCCTGGCTCTAGGCAGTTTTCTGATACCGAAACGGGTGCTGAAGTAAGGTCTCTAGGAGTCTTGGAAAGCTTACTACCGTGAAACTAAAAGAGAACAGTGATGAAGGCCTCATGGAGCTGCTGCACGCCTCCCGTTTTGCCAGGATAATCAGGGCATTACTTCGAGGCTAGTGCTCCCCCTGACTTTCAGTTTAGATATAGAGCAGAGCAGAGTGAGCTTCCAACTAGGAACTGGAAGCACAAGGTTTCTTTCGGGAAAACTCATTTTCTTCGCAGCAGCAGGCAGGCAGTGACTAAATCCCCGGCAACAACAATGCTTTTCAGGTATAAAGGAGGCCGCATGAACGGAGCATTCCTAATGGGAAAACAAGCCTTGTGCCATCAGTCTCCAATTTCTAGGTTGATACGCAGCATACACGCAGCACCAGAGCTTCCTGGTTCTAGGCAGTTTTCTGATACCGAAACGGGTGGTGAAGCAAGGTGCCTTGGAGTCTTGGAAAGCTTACTACCGTTAAACTAAAGCAGAACAGCGAGGAAGGCCTCATGGAGCTGCTGCATGCCTCCCGATTTGCAAGGATAATCAGGGCCTTACTTTTAGGTTAGTGCTCACGTTGACTTCCACTTTTGGTATAGAGGAGAGCAGGGTGAGCTTCCAACTAGGAACTGGAAGCACAAGGTCCTTTCGGGAAAACTCATTTTCTTCTCAGAAGCCGACAGGCAGTGACTAAATCCCCAGCAACAACCATGCTTTTCAGGTGTCTTCTAGACTGCATGATGAAGCTTTCAAAATGGGAACACAAGCGTTGTGGCATCAGTTTCCCATTTCCAGAATGACACGCAGCATAAGTACATGGTGATGCTAACAAGTCAAAAGAGATTCACGATACCCACTGGGGCTTTCCCTGATTCAAATTTTTTCTACGACCGCTTTTCTGCGTGCAGCCAAGTGCCTAAACAAAGGATGCACGAGGGAGACTTAGGGGCCTGTGCATCCGTCAAAGACCTACAGTGTTACACCAAGAACTGTGCTTAAATTGTACTTGGAATGCAAACGACCACCTCCTTGAGGATGCGTGACTCTAAGTGTAAAAGGTGAAAAGGGATTAGAAGAGAGTGTTTTTCTCAATAGAGTTCAACTAGGGGAATGAGGTTACATCCATTTAATGGAGGACAGTCTCGAAGTGTGTTCCTGAATGCTGTGTAGAGCTGAGGTAACCTGGCTCTCCCAAGGAAGAGTGCAGTGTGTTGCCTTTCTCTAGCCAACACTGGGGTGTCAAAAAGGCCTACGGGGCTGAAGTTGCCTACGTGGCCCTGAGCTTCCTGGCCTTACTCAGTATAATGGTAGCAAAACGGGTGCTGAAACAAGGTCCCTAGGAGTCTTGAAAAGCTATCTACCTTGAAACTAAAGCAGAACAGTGAAGAAGGCCTCATGGAGCTGCTCCACGCCTCCCGTTTGGCAAGGCAAATCAGGGCCTTCCTTCGAGGCTAGGGCTCACGTTGACTTTCACTTTAGGTATAGAGCAGAGCAGGGTGAGCTTCCTACTAGGAACTGGAAGCACAAGGTTTCTTACGGGAAAACTCAATATCTTCTCAGAATCATGCAGGCAGTGACTAAAACCCCGGCAACAATAATGCTTTTCCGGTATAAAGGAGGCCGCATGAACGGAGCTTTCCAAATGGGCAAAGAAGCCTTGTGCCATCAGTCTCCAAATAGTAAGTTGGTATGCCGCATACACGCAGGACCAGAGCTTCCTGGCTCTAGGCAGTTTTCTGATACCGAAACGGGTGCTGAAGTAAGGTCTCTAGGAGTCTTGGAAAGCTTACTACCGTGAAACTTAAAGAGAACAGCAATGAAGGCCTCATGGAGCTGCTGCACGCCTCCCGTTTTGCCAGGATAATCAGGGCATTACTTCGAGGCTAGTGCTCCCCTTGACTTTCACTTTAGTTATACAGCAGAGCAGGGTGAGCTTCCAACTAGGAACTGGAAGCACAAGGTTTCTTTCGGGAAAACTCAATATCTTCTCAGAACCATGCAGGCAGTGACTAAAACCCCGGCAGCAACAATGCTTTTCAGGTATAAAGGAGGCCGCATGAACGGAGCCTTCCTAATGGGAAAACAAGCCTTGTGCCATCAGTCTCCAATTTCTAGGTTGATACGCAGCATACACGCAGGACCAGAGCTTCCTGGCTCTATGCAGTTTTCTGATACCGAAACGGGTGGTGAAGCCAGGTGCCTAGGAGTCTTGGAAAGCTTACTACCGTTAAACTAAAGCAGAACAGCGAGGAAGGCCTCATGGAGCTGCTGCATGCCTCCCGATTTGCAAGGATAATCAGGGCCTTACTTTTAGGTTAGTGCTCACGTTGACTTCCACTTTTGGTATAGAGGAGAGCAGGGTGAGCTTCCAACTAGGAACTGGAAGCACAAGGTCCTTTCGGGAAAACTCATTTTCTTCTCAGAAGCCGACAGGCAGTGACTAAATCCGCAGCAACAACCATGCTTTTCAGGTGTCTTCTAGACGGCATGATGAAGCTTTCAAAATGGGAACACAAGCGTTGTGGCATCAGTTTCCCATTTCCAGAATGACACGCAGCATAAGTACATGGTGATGCTAACAAGTCAAAAGAGATTCACGATACCCACTGGGGCTTTCCCTGATTCAACTTTTTTCTACGACCTCTTTTCTGCGTGCAGCCAAGTGCCTAAACAAAGGATGTGCGAGGGAGACTTAGGGGCCTGTGGATCTTCCAAAGACCTACAGTGTTACACCAAGAACTGTGCTTAAATTTTACTTGGAATGCAAACCGACCACCTCGTTGAGGATTCGTGACTCTAAGTGTAAAAGGTGAAAAGGGATTAGAAGAGAGTGTTTTTCTCAATAGAGTTCAACTAGGGGAATGAGGTTACATCCATTTAATGGCGGACAGTCTCGAAGTGTGTTCCTGAATCCTGCATAGACCTGAGATAACCTGGCTCTCCCAAGGAAAGGTGCAGTGTGTTGCCTTTCTCTAGCCAACACTGGGGTGTTCCAAAAGGCCTACGGGGCTGAAGTTGCCTACGTGGCCCTGAGCTTCCTGGTCTCACTCAGTATAATGGTAGCAAAACGGGTGCTGAAACAAGGTCCCTAGGAGTCTTGAAAAGCTATCTACCTTGAAACTAAAGCAGAACAGTGAAGAAGGCCTCATGGAGCTGCTCCACGCCTCCCGTTTGGCAAGGCAAATCAGGGCCTTCCTTCGAGGCTAGGGCTCACGTTGACTTTCACATTAGGTATAGAGCAGAGCAGGGTGAGCTTCCAACTAGGAACTGGAAGCACAAGGTTTCTTACGGGAAACTCAATATCTTCTCAGAACCATGCAGGCAGTGACTAAAACCCCGGCAAAAACAATGCTTTTCCGGTATAAAGGAGGCCGCATGAACGGAGCTTTCCAAATGGGCAAAGAAGCCTTGTGCCCTCAGTCTCCAAATAGTAAGTTGGTATGCAGCATACACGCAGGACCAGAGCTTCCTGGCTCTAGGCAGTTTTCTGATACCGAAACGGGTGCTGAAGTAAGGTCTCTAGGAGTCTTGGAAAGCTTACTACCGTGAAACTAAAAGAGAACAGCGATGAAGGCCTCATGGAGCTGCTGCACGCCTCCCGTTTTGCCAGGATAATCAGGGCATTACTTCGAGGCTAGTGCTCCCCTTGACTTTCACTTTAGTTATAGAGCAGAGCAGGGTGAGCTTCCTACTAGGAACTGGAAGCACAAGGTTTCTTACGGGAAAACTCAATATCTTCTCAGAACCATGCAGGCAGTGACTAAAACCCCGGCAACAACAATGCTTTTCAATAAAGGAGGCCGCATGAACGGAGCTTTCCAAATGGGCAAAGAAGCCTTGTGCCATCAGTCTCCAAATAGTAAGTTGGTACGCAGCATACACGCAGGACCAGAGCTTCCTGGCTCTAGGCAGTTTTCTGATACCGAAACGGGTGCTGAAGTAAGGTCTCTAGGAGTCTTGGAAAGCTTACTACCGTGAAACTAAAAGAGAACAGTGATGAAGGCCTCATGGAGCTGCTGCACGCCTCCCGTTTTGCCAGGATAATCAGGGCATTACTTCGAGGCTAGTGCTCCCCCTGACTTTCAGTTTAGATATAGAGCAGAGCAGAGTGAGCTTCCAACTAGGAACTGGAAGCACAAGGTTTCTTTCGGGAAAACTCATTTTCTTCGCAGCAGCAGGCAGGCAGTGACTAAATCCCCGGCAACAACAATGCTTTTCAGGTATAAAGGAGGCCGCATGAACGGAGCATTCCTAATGGGAAAACAAGCCTTGTGCCATCAGTCTCCAATTTCTAGGTTGATACGCAGCATACACGCAGCACCAGAGCTTCCTGGTTCTAGGCAGTTTTCTGATACCGAAACGGGTGGTGAAGCAAGGTGCCTAGGAGTCTTGGAAAGCTTACTACCGTTAAACTAAAGCAGAACAGCGAGGAAGGCCTCATGGAGCTGCTGCATGCCTCCCGATTTGCAAGGATAATCAGGGCCTTACTTTTAGGTTAGTGCTCACGTTGACTTCCACTTTTGGTATAGAGGAGAGCAGGGTGAGCTTCCAACTAGGAACTGGAAGCACAAGGTCCTTTCGGGAAAACTCATTTTCTTCTCAGAAGCCGACAGGCAGTGACTAAATCCCCAGCAACAACAATGCTTTTCAGGTGTCTTCTAGACGGCATGATGAAGCTTTCAAAATGGGAACACAAGCGTTGTGGCATCAGTTTCCCATTTCCAGAATGACACGCAGCATAAGTACATGGTGATGCTAACAAGTCAAAAGAGATTCACGATACCCACTGGGGCTTTCCCTGATTCAAATTTTTTCTACGACCGCTTTTCTGCGTGCAGCCAAGTGCCTAAACAAAGGATGCACGAGGGAGACTTAGGGGCCTGTGCATCCGTCAAAGACCTACAGTGTTACACCAAGAACTGTGCTTAAATTGTACTTGGAATGCAAACGACCACCTCCTTGAGGATGCGTGACTCTAAGTGTAAAAGGTGAAAAGGGATTAGAAGAGAGTGCTTTTCTCAATAGAGTTCAACTAGGGGAATGAGGTTACATCCATTTAATGGAGGACAGTCTCGAAGTGTGTTCCTGAATGCTGTGTAGAGCTGAGGTAACCTGGCTCTCCCAAGGAAGAGTGCAGTGTGTTGCCTTTCTCTAGCCAACACTGGGGTGTCAAAAAGGCCTACGGGGCTGAAGTTGCCTACGTGGCCCTGAGCTTCCTGGCCTTACTCAGTATAATGGTAGCAAAACGGGTGCTGAAACAAGGTCCCTAGGAGTCTTGAAAAGCTATCTACCTTGAAACTAAAGCAGAACAGTGAAGAAGGCCTCATGGAGCTGCTCCACGCCTCCCGTTTGGCAAGGCAAATCAGGGCCTTCCTTCGAGGCTAGGGCTCACGTTGACTTTCACTTTAGGTATAGAGCAGAGCAGGGTGAGCTTCCTACTAGGAACTGGAAGCACAAGGTTTCTTACGGGAAAACTCAATATCTTCTCAGAATCATGCAGGCAGTGACTAAAACCCCGGCAACAACAATGCTTTTCCGGTATAAAGGAGGCCGCATGAACGGAGCTTTCCAAATGGGCAAAGAAGCCTTGTGCCATCAGTCTCCAAATAGTAAGTTGGTATGCCGCATACACGCAGGACCAGAGCTTCCTGGCTCTAGGCAGTTTTCTGATACCGAAACGGGTGCTGAAGTAAGGTCTCTAGGAGTCTTGGAAAGCTTACTACCGTGAAACTTAAAGAGAACAGCGATGAAGGCCTCATGGAGCTGCTGCACGCCTCCCGTTTTGCCAGGATAATCAGGGCATTACTTCGAGGCTAGTGCTCCCCTTGACTTTCACTTTAGTTATACAGCAGAGCAGGGTGAGCTTCCAACTAGGAACTGGAAGCACAAGGTTTCTTTCGGGAAAACTCAATATCTTCTCAGAACCATGCAGGCAGTGACTAAAACCCCGGCAGCAACAATGCTTTTCAGGTATAAAGGAGGCCGCATGAACGGAGCCTTCCTAATGGGAAAACAAGCCTTGTGCCATCAGTCTCCAATTTCTAGGTTGATACGCAGCATACACGCAGGACCAGAGCTTCCTGGCTCTATGCAGTTTTCTGATACCGAAACGGGTGGTGAAGCTAGGTGCCTAGGAGTCTTGGAAAGCTTACTACCGTTAAACTAAAGCAGAACAGCGAGGAAGGCCTCATGGAGCTGCTGCATGCCTCCCGATTTGCAAGGATAATCAGGGCCTTACTTTTAGGTTAGTGCTCACGTTGACTTCCACTTTTGGTATAGAGGAGAGCAGGGTGAGCTTCCAACTAGGAACTGGAAGCACAAGGTCCTTTCGGGAAAACTCATTTTCTTCTCAGAAGCCGACAGGCAGTGACTAAATCCGCAGCAACAACCATGCTTTTCAGGTGTCTTCTAGACGGCATGATGAAGCTTTCAAAATGGGAACACAAGCGTTGTGGCATCAGTTTCCCATTTCCAGAATGACACGCAGCATAAGTACATGGTGATGCTAACAAGTCAAAAGAGATTCACGATACCCACTGGGGCTTTCCCTGATTCAACTTTTTTCTACGACCTCTTTTCTGCGTGCAGCCAAGTGCCTAAACAAAGGATGTGCGAGGGAGACTTAGGGGCCTGTGGATCTTCCAAAGACCTACAGTGTTACACCAAGAACTGTGCTTAAATTTTACTTGGAATGCAAACCGACCACCTCGTTGAGGATTCGTGACTCTAAGTGTAAAAGGTGAAAAGGGATTAGAAGAGAGTGTTTTTCTCAATAGAGTTCAACTAGGGGAATGAGGTTACATCCATTTAATGGCGGACAGTCTCGAAGTGTGTTCCTGAATCCTGCATAGACCTGAGATAACCTGGCTCTCCCAAGGAAAGGTGCAGTGTGTTGCCTTTCTCTAGCCAACACTGGGGTGTTCCAAAAGGCCTACGGGGCTGAAGTTGCCTACGTGGCCCTGAGCTTCCTGGTCTCACTCAGTATAATGGTAGCAAAACGGGTGCTGAAACAAGGTCCCTAGGAGTCTTGAAAAGCTATCTACCTTGAAACTAAAGCAGAACAGTGAAGAAGGCCTCATGGAGCTGCTCCACGCCTCCCGTTTGGCAAGGCAAATCAGGGCCTTCCTTCGAGGCTAGGGCTCACGTTGACTTTCACATTAGGTATAGAGCAGAGCAGGGTGAGCTTCCAACTAGGAACTGGAAGCACAAGGTTTCTTACGGGAAACTCAATATCTTCTCAGAACCATGCAGGCAGTGACTAAAACCCCGGCAAAAACAATGCTTTTCCGGTATAAAGGAGGCCGCATGAACGGAGCTTTCCAAATGGGCAAAGAAGCCTTGTGCCCTCAGTCTCCAAATAGTAAGTTGGTATGCAGCATACACGCAGGACCAGAGCTTCCTGGCTCTAGGCAGTTTTCTGATACCGAAACGGGTGCTGAAGTAAGGTCTCTAGGAGTCTTGGAAAGCTTACTACCGTGAAACTAAAAGAGAACAGCGATGAAGGCCTCATGGAGCTGCTGCACGCCTCCCGTTTTGCCAGGATAATCAGGGCATTACTTCGAGGCTAGTGCTCCCCTTGACTTTCACTTTAGTTATAGAGCAGAGCAGGGTGAGCTTCCTACTAGGAACTGGAAGCACAAGGTTTCTTACGGGAAAACTCAATATCTTCTCAGAACCATGCAGGCAGTGACTAAAACCCCGGCAACAACAATGCTTTTCAATAAAGGAGGCCGCATGAACGGAGCTTTCCAAATGGGCAAAGAAGCCTTGTGCCATCAGTCTCCAAATAGTAAGTTGGTACGCAGCATACACGCAGGACCAGAGCTTCCTGGCTCTAGGCAGTTTTCTGATACCGAAACGGGTGCTGAAGTAAGGTCTCTAGGAGTCTTGGAAAGCTTACTACCGTGAAACTAAAAGAGAACAGTGATGAAGGCCTCATGGAGCTGCTGCACGCCTCCCGTTTTGCCAGGATAATCAGGGCATTACTTCGAGGCTAGTGCTCCCCCTGACTTTCAGTTTAGATATAGAGCAGAGCAGAGTAAGCTTCCAACTAGGAACTGGAAGCACAAGGTTTCTTTCGGGAAAACTCATTTTCTTCGCAGCAGCAGGCAGGCAGTGACTAAATCCCCGGCAACAACAATGCTTTTCAGGTATAAAGGAGGCCGCATGAACGGAGCATTCCTAATGGGAAAACAAGCCTTGTGCCATCAGTCTCCAATTTCTAGGTTGATACGCAGCATACACGCAGCACCAGAGCTTCCTGGTTCTAGGCAGTTTTCTGATACCGAAACGGGTGGTGAAGCAAGGTGCCTAGGAGTCTTGGAAAGCTTACTACCGTTAAACTAAAGCAGAACAGCGAGGAAGGCCTCATGGAGCTGCTGCATGCCTCCCGATTTGCAAGGATAATCAGGGCCTTACTTTTAGGTTAGTGCTCACGTTGACTTCCACTTTTGGTATAGAGGAGAGCAGGGTGAGCTTCCAACTAGGAACTGGAAGCACAAGGTCCTTTCGGGAAAACTCATTTTCTTCTCAGAAGCCGACAGGCAGTGACTAAATCCCCAGCAACAACAATGCTTTTCAGGTGTCTTCTAGACGGCATGATGAAGCTTTCAAAATGGGAACACAAGCGTTGTGGCATCAGTTTCCCATTTCCAGAATGACACGCAGCATAAGTACATGGTGATGCTAACAAGTCAAAAGAGATTCACGATACCCACTGGGGCTTTCCCTGATTCAAATTTTTTCTACGACCGCTTTTCTGCGTGCAGCCAAGTGCCTAAACAAAGGATGCACGAGGGAGACTTAGGGGCCTGTGCATCCGTCAAAGACCTACAGTGTTACACCAAGAACTGTGCTTAAATTGTACTTGGAATGCAAACGACCACCTCCTTGAGGATGCGTGACTCTAAGTGTAAAAGGTGAAAAGGGATTAGAAGAGAGTGCTTTTCTCAATAGAGTTCAACTAGGGGAATGAGGTTACATCCATTTAATGGAGGACAGTCTCGAAGTGTGTTCCTGAATGCTGTGTAGAGCTGAGGTAACCTGGCTCTCCCAAGGAAGAGTGCAGTGTGTTGCCTTTCTCTAGCCAACACTGGGGTGTCAAAAAGGCCTACGGGGCTGAAGTTGCCTACGTGGCCCTGAGCTTCCTGGCCTTACTCAGTATAATGGTAGCAAAACGGGTGCTGAAACAAGGTCCCTAGGAGTCTTGAAAAGCTATCTACCTTGAAACTAAAGCAGAACAGTGAAGAAGGCCTCATGGAGCTGCTCCACGCCTCCCGTTTGGCAAGGCAAATCAGGGCCTTCCTTCGAGGCTAGGGCTCACGTTGACTTTCACATTAGGTATAGAGCAGAGCAGGGTGAGCTTCCTACTAGGAACTGGAAGCACAAGGTTTCTTACGGGAAAACTCAATATCTTCTCAGAACCATGCAGGCAGTGACTAAAACCCCGGCAACAACAATGCTTTTCGGGTATAAAGGAGGCCGCATGAACGGAGCTTTCCAAATGGGCAAAGAAGCCTTGTGCCATCAGTCTCCAAATAGTAAGTTGGTATGCAGCATACACGCAGGACCAGAGCTTCCTGGCTCTAGGCAGTTTTCTGATACCGAAACGGGTGCTGAAGTAAGGTCTCTAGGAGTCTTGGAAAGCTTACTACCGTGAAACTAAAAGAGAACAGCGATGAAGGCCTCATGGAGCTGCTGCACGCCTCCCGTTTTGCCAGGATAATCAGGGCATTACTTCGAGGCTAGTGCTCCCCTTGACTTTCACTTTAGTTATAGAGCAGAGCAGGGTGAGCTTCCTACTAGGAACTGGAAGCACAAGGTTTCTTACGGGAAAACTCAATATCTTCTCAGAACCATGCAGGCAGTGACTAAAACCCCGGCAACAACAATGCTTTTCAGGTATAAAGGAGGCCGCATGAACGGAGCCTTCCTAATGGGAAAACAAGCCTTGTGCCATCAGTCTCCAATTTCTAGGTTGATACGCAGCATACACGCAGGACCAGAGCTTCCTGGCTCTAGGCAGTTTTCTGATATCGAAACGGGTGGTGAAGCAAGGTGCCTAGGAGTCTTGGAAAGCTTACTACCGTTAAACTAAAGCAGAACAGCGAGGAAGGCCTCATGGAGCTGCTGCATGCCTCCCGATTTGCAAGGATAATCAGGGCCTTACTTTTAGGTTAGTGCTCACGTTGACTTCCACTTTTGGTATAGAGGAGAGCAGGGTGAGCTTCCAACTAGGAACTGGAAGCACAAGGTCCTTTCGGGAAAACTCATTTTCTTCTCAGAAGCCGACAGGCAGTGACTAAATCCCCAGCAACAACCATGCTTTTCAGGTGTCTTCTAGACTGCATGATGAAGCTTTCAAAATGGGAACACAAGCGTTGTGGCATCAGTTTCCCATTTCCAGAATGACACGCAGCATAAGTACATGGTGATCCTAACAAGTCAAAAGAGATTCACGATACCCACTGGGGCTTTCCCTGATTCAACTTTTTTCTACGACCTCTTTTCTGCGTGCAGCCAAGTGCCTAAACAAAGGATGCGCGAGGGAGACTTAGGGGCCTGTGGATCTTCCAAAGACCTACAGTGTTACACCAAGAACTGTGCTTAAATTGTAGTTGGAATGCAAACCGACCACCTCCTTGAGGATGCGTGACTCTAAGTGTAAAAGGTGAAAAGGGATTAGAAGAGAGTGTTTTTCTCAATAGAGTTCAACTAGGGGAATGAGGTTACTTCCATTTAATGGCGGACCGTCTCGAAGTGTGTTCCTGAATCCTGCGTAGACCTGAGATAACCTGGCTCTCCCAAGGAAAGGTGCAGTGTGTAGCCTTTCTCTAGCCAACACTGGGGTGTTCCAAAAGGCCTACGGGGCTGAAGTTGCTTACGTGGCCCTGAGCTTCCTGGTCTCACTCAGTATAATGGTAGCAAAACGGGTGCTGAAACAAGGTCCCTAGGAGTCTTGAAAAGCTATCTACCTTGAAACTAAAGCAGAACAGTGAAGAAGGCCTCATGGAGCTGCTCCACGCCTCCCGTTTGGCAAGGCAAATCAGGGCCTTCCTTCGAGGCTAGGGCTCACGTTGACTTTCACATTAGGTATAGAGCAGAGCAGGGTGAGCTTCCAACTAGGAACTGGAAGCACAAGGTTTCTTACGGGAAACTCAATATCTTCTCAGAACCATGCAGGCAGTGACTAAAACCCCGGCAACAACAATGCTTTTCAGGTATAAAGGAGGCCGCATGAACGGAGCTTTCCAAATGGGCAAAGAAGCCTTGTGCCCTCAGTCTCCAAATAGTAAGTTGGTATGCAGCATACACGCAGGACCAGAGCTTCCTGGCTCTAGGCAGTTTTCTGATACCGAAACGGGTGCTGAAGTAAGGTCTCTAGGAGTCTTGGAAAGCTTACTACCGTGAAACTAAAAGAGAACAGCGATGAAGGCCTCATGGAGCTGCTGCACGCCTCCCGTTTTGCCAGGATAATCAGGGCATTACTTCGAGGCTAGTGCTCCCCTTGACTTTCACTTTAGTTATAGAGCAGAGCAGGGTGAGCTTCCTACTAGGAACTGGAAGCACAAGGTTTCTTACGGGAAAACTCAATATCTTCTCAGAACCATGCAGGCAGTGACTAAAACCCCGGCAACAACAATGCTTTTCAATAAAGGAGGCCGCATGAACGGAGCTTTCCAAATGGGCAAAGAAGCCTTGTGCCATCAGTCTCCAAATAGTAAGTTGGTACGCAGCATACACGCAGGACCAGAGCTTCCTGGCTCTAGGCAGTTTTCTGATACCGAAACGGGTGCTGAAGTAAGGTCTCTAGGAGTCTTGGAAAGCTTACTACCGTGAAACTAAAAGAGAACAGTGATGAAGGCCTCATGGAGCTGCTGCACGCCTCCCGTTTTGCCAGGATAATCAGGGCATTACTTCGAGGCTAGTGCTCCCCCTGACTTTCAGTTTAGATATAGAGCAGAGCAGAGTGAGCTTCCAACTAGGAACTGGAAGCACAAGGTTTCTTTCGGGAAAACTCATTTTCTTCGCAGCAGCAGGCAGGCAGTGACTAAATCCCCGGCAACAACAATGCTTTTCAGGTATAAAGGAGGCCGCATGAACGGAGCATTCCTAATGGGAAAACAAGCCTTGTGCCATCAGTCTCCAATTTCTAGGTTGATACGCAGCATACACGCAGCACCAGAGCTTCCTGGTTCTAGGCAGTTTTCTGATACCGAAACGGGTGGTGAAGCAAGGTGCCTAGGAGTCTTGGAAAGCTTACTACCGTTAAACTAAAGCAGAACAGCGAGGAAGGCCTCATGGAGCTGCTGCATGCCTCCCGATTTGCAAGGATAATCAGGGCCTTACTTTTAGGTTAGTGCTCACGTTGACTTCCACTTTTGGTATAGAGGAGAGCAGGGTGAGCTTCCAACTAGGAACTGGAAGCACAAGGTCCTTTCGGGAAAACTCATTTTCTTCTCAGAAGCCGACAGGCAGTGACTAAATCCCCAGCAACAACCATGCTTTTCAGGTGTCTTCTAGACTGCATGATGAAGCTTTCAAAATGGGAACACAAGCGTTGTGGCATCAGTTTCCCATTTCCAGAATGACACGCAGCATAAGTACATGGTGATGCTAACAAGTCAAAAGAGATTCACGATACCCACTGGGGCTTTCCCTGATTCAAATTTTTTCTACGACCGCTTTTCTGCGTGCAGCCAAGTGCCTAAACAAAGGATGCACGAGGGAGACTTAGGGGCCTGTGCATCCGTCAAAGACCTACAGTGTTACACCAAGAACTGTGCTTAAATTGTACTTGGAATGCAAACGACCACCTCCTTGAGGATGCGTGACTCTAAGTGTAAAAGGTGAAAAGGGATTAGAAGAGAGTGTTTTTCTCAATAGAGTTCAACTAGGGGAATGAGGTTACATCCATTTAATGGAGGACAGTCTCGAAGTGTGTTCCTGAATGCTGTGTAGAGCTGAGGTAACCTGGCTCTCCCAAGGAAGAGTGCAGTGTGTTGCCTTTCTCTAGCCAACACTGGGGTGTCAAAAAGGCCTACGGGGCTGAAGTTGCCTACGTGGCCCTGAGCTTCCTGGCCTTACTCAGTATAATGGTAGCAAAACGGGTGCTGAAACAAGGTCCCTAGGAGTCTTGAAAAGCTATCTACCTTGAAACTAAAGCAGAACAGTGAAGAAGGCCTCATGGAGCTGCTCCACGCCTCCCGTTTGGCAAGGCAAATCAGGGCCTTCCTTCGAGGCTAGGGCTCACGTTGACTTTCACATTAGGTATAGAGCAGAGCAGGGTGAGCTTCCTACTAGGAACTGGAAGCACAAGGTTTCTTACGGGAAAACTCAATATCTTCTCAGAATCATGCAGGCAGTGACTAAAACCCCGGCAACAACAATGCTTTTCCGGTATAAAGGAGGCCGCATGAACGGAGCTTTCCAAATGGGCAAAGAAGCCTTGTGCCATCAGTCTCCAAATAGTAAGTTGGTATGCCGCATACACGCAGGACCAGAGCTTCCTGGCTCTAGGCAGTTTTCTGATACCGAAACGGGTGCTGAAGTAAGGTCTCTAGGAGTCTTGGAAAGCTTACTACCGTGAAACTTAAAGAGAACAGCAATGAAGGCCTCATGGAGCTGCTGCACGCCTCCCGTTTTGCCAGGATAATCAGGGCATTACTTCGAGGCTAGTGCTCCCCTTGACTTTCACTTTAGTTATACAGCAGAGCAGGGTGAGCTTCCAACTAGGAACTGGAAGCACAAGGTTTCTTTCGGGAAAACTCAATATCTTCTCAGAACCATGCAGGCAGTGACTAAAACCCCGGCAGCAACAATGCTTTTCAGGTATAAAGGAGGCCGCATGAACGGAGCCTTCCTAATGGGAAAACAAGCCTTGTGCCATCAGTCTCCAATTTCTAGGTTGATACGCAGCATACACGCAGGACCAGAGCTTCCTGGCTCTATGCAGTTTTCTGATACCGAAACGGGTGGTGAAGCCAGGTGCCTAGGAGTCTTGGAAAGCTTACTACCGTTAAACTAAAGCAGAACAGCGAGGAAGGCCTCATGGAGCTGCTGCATGCCTCCCGATTTGCAAGGATAATCAGGGCCTTACTTTTAGGTTAGTGCTCACGTTGACTTCCACTTTTGGTATAGAGGAGAGCAGGGTGAGCTTCCAACTAGGAACTGGAAGCACAAGGTCCTTTCGGGAAAACTCATTTTCTTCTCAGAAGCCGACAGGCAGTGACTAAATCCGCAGCAACAACCATGCTTTTCAGGTGTCTTCTAGACGGCATGATGAAGCTTTCAAAATGGGAACACAAGCGTTGTGGCATCAGTTTCCCATTTCCAGAATGACACGCAGCATAAGTACATGGTGATGCTAACAAGTCAAAAGAGATTCACGATACCCACTGGGGCTTTCCCTGATTCAACTTTTTTCTACGACCTCTTTTCTGCGTGCAGCCAAGTGCCTAAACAAAGGATGTGCGAGGGAGACTTAGGGGCCTGTGGATCTTCCAAAGACCTACAGTGTTACACCAAGAACTGTGCTTAAATTTTACTTGGAATGCAAACCGACCACCTCCTTGAGGATGCGTGACTCTAAGTGTAAAAGGTGAAAAGGGATTAGAAGAGAGTGTTTTTCTCAATAGAGTTCAACTAGGGGAATGAGGTTACATCCATTTAATGGCGGACAGTCTCGAAGTGTGTTCCTGAATCCTGCATAGACCTGAGATAACCTGGCTCTCCCAAGGAAAGGTGCAGTGTGTTGCCTTTCTCTAGCCAACACTGGGGTGTTCCAAAAGGCCTACGGGGCTGAAGTTGCCTACGTGGCCCTGAGCTTCCTGGTCTCACTCAGTATAATGGTAGCAAAACGGGTGCTGAAACAAGGTCCCTAGGAGTCTTGAAAAGCTATCTACCTTGAAACTAAAGCAGAACAGTGAAGAAGGCCTCATGGAGCTGCTCCACGCCTCCCGTTTGGCAAGGCAAATCAGGGCCTTCCTTCGAGGCTAGGGCTCACGTTGACTTTCACATTAGGTATAGAGCAGAGCAGGGTGAGCTTCCAACTAGGAACTGGAAGCACAAGGTTTCTTACGGGAAACTCAATATCTTCTCAGAACCATGCAGGCAGTGACTAAAACCCCGGCAACAACAATGCTTTTCAGGTATAAAGGAGGCCGCATGAACGGAGCTTTCCAAATGGGCAAAGAAGCCTTGTGCCCTCAGTCTCCAAATAGTAAGTTGGTATGCAGCATACACGCAGGACCAGAGCTTCCTGGCTCTAGGCAGTTTTCTGATACCGAAACGGGTGCTGAAGTAAGGTCTCTAGGAGTCTTGGAAAGCTTACTACCGTGAAACTAAAAGAGAACAGCGATGAAGGCCTCATGGAGCTGCTGCACGCCTCCCGTTTTGCCAGGATAATCAGGGCATTACTTCGAGGCTAGTGCTCCCCTTGACTTTCACTTTAGTTATAGAGCAGAGCAGGGTGAGCTTCCTACTAGGAACTGGAAGCACAAGGTTTCTTACGGGAAAACTCAATATCTTCTCAGAACCATGCAGGCAGTGACTAAAACCCCGGCAACAACAATGCTTTTCAATAAAGGAGGCCGCATGAACGGAGCTTTCCAAATGGGCAAAGAAGCCTTGTGCCATCAGTCTCCAAATAGTAAGTTGGTACGCAGCATACACGCAGGACCAGAGCTTCCTGGCTCTAGGCAGTTTTCTGATACCGAAACGGGTGCTGAAGTAAGGTCTCTAGGAGTCTTGGAAAGCTTACTACCGTGAAACTAAAAGAGAACAGTGATGAAGGCCTCATGGAGCTGCTGCACGCCTCCCGTTTTGCCAGGATAATCAGGGCATTACTTCGAGGCTAGTGCTCCCCCTGACTTTCAGTTTAGATATAGAGCAGAGCAGAGTAAGCTTCCAACTAGGAACTGGAAGCACAAGGTTTCTTTCGGGAAAACTCATTTTCTTCGCAGCAGCAGGCAGGCAGTGACTAAATCCCCGGCAACAACAATGCTTTTCAGGTATAAAGGAGGCCGCATGAACGGAGCATTCCTAATGGGAAAACAAGCCTTGTGCCATCAGTCTCCAATTTCTAGGTTGATACGCAGCATACACGCAGCACCAGAGCTTCCTGGTTCTAGGCAGTTTTCTGATACCGAAACGGGTGGTGAAGCAAGGTGCCTAGGAGTCTTGGAAAGCTTACTACCGTTAAACTAAAGCAGAACAGCGAGGAAGGCCTCATGGAGCTGCTGCATGCCTCCCGATTTGCAAGGATAATCAGGGCCTTACTTTTAGGTTAGTGCTCACGTTGACTTCCACTTTTGGTATAGAGGAGAGCAGGGTGAGCTTCCAACTAGGAACTGGAAGCACAAGGTCCTTTCGGGAAAACTCATTTTCTTCTCAGAAGCCGACAGGCAGTGACTAAATCCCCAGCAACAACAATGCTTTTCAGGTGTCTTCTAGACGGCATGATGAAGCTTTCAAAATGGGAACACAAGCGTTGTGGCATCAGTTTCCCATTTCCAGAATGACACGCAGCATAAGTACATGGTGATGCTAACAAGTCAAAAGAGATTCACGATACCCACTGGGGCTTTCCCTGATTCAAATTTTTTCTACGACCGCTTTTCTGCGTGCAGCCAAGTGCCTAAACAAAGGATGCACGAGGGAGACTTAGGGGCCTGTGCATCCGTCAAAGACCTACAGTGTTACACCAAGAACTGTGCTTAAATTGTACTTGGAATGCAAACGACCACCTCCTTGAGGATGCGTGACTCTAAGTGTAAAAGGTGAAAAGGGATTAGAAGAGAGTGCTTTTCTCAATAGAGTTCAACTAGGGGAATGAGGTTACATCCATTTAATGGAGGACAGTCTCGAAGTGTGTTCCTGAATGCTGTGTAGAGCTGAGGTAACCTGGCTCTCCCAAGGAAGAGTGCAGTGTGTTGCCTTTCTCTAGCCAACACTGGGGTGTCAAAAAGGCCTACGGGGCTGAAGTTGCCTACGTGGCCCTGAGCTTCCTGGCCTTACTCAGTATAATGGTAGCAAAACGGGTGCTGAAACAAGGTCCCTAGGAGTCTTGAAAAGCTATCTACCTTGAAACTAAAGCAGAACAGTGAAGAAGGCCTCATGGAGCTGCTCCACGCCTCCCGTTTGGCAAGGCAAATCAGGGCCTTCCTTCGAGGCTAGGGCTCACGTTGACTTTCACATTAGGTATAGAGCAGAGCAGGGTGAGCTTCCTACTAGGAACTGGAAGCACAAGGTTTCTTACGGGAAAACTCAATATCTTCTCAGAACCATGCAGGCAGTGACTAAAACCCCGGCAACAACAATGCTTTTCGGGTATAAAGGAGGCCGCATGAACGGAGCTTTCCAAATGGGCAAAGAAGCCTTGTGCCATCAGTCTCCAAATAGTAAGTTGGTATGCAGCATACACGCAGGACCAGAGCTTCCTGGCTCTAGGCAGTTTTCTGATACCGAAACGGGTGCTGAAGTAAGGTCTCTAGGAGTCTTGGAAAGCTTACTACCGTGAAACTAAAAGAGAACAGCGATGAAGGCCTCATGGAGCTGCTGCACGCCTCCCGTTTTGCCAGGATAATCAGGGCATTACTTCGAGGCTAGTGCTCCCCTTGACTTTCACTTTAGTTATAGAGCAGAGCAGGGTGAGCTTCCTACTAGGAACTGGAAGCACAAGGTTTCTTACGGGAAAACTCAATATCTTCTCAGAACCATGCAGGCAGTGACTAAAACCCCGGCAACAACAATGCTTTTCAGGTATAAAGGAGGCCGCATGAACGGAGCCTTCCTAATGGGAAAACAAGCCTTGTGCCATCAGTCTCCAATTTCTAGGTTGATACGCAGCATACACGCAGGACCAGAGCTTCCTGGCTCTAGGCAGTTTTCTGATATCGAAACGGGTGGTGAAGCAAGGTGCCTAGGAGTCTTGGAAAGCTTACTACCGTTAAACTAAAGCAGAACAGCGAGGAAGGCCTCATGGAGCTGCTGCATGCCTCCCGATTTGCAAGGATAATCAGGGTCTTACTTTTAGGTTAGTGCTCACGTTGACTTCCACTTTTGGTATAGAGGAGAGCAGGGTGAGCTTCCAACTAGGAACTGGAAGCACAAGGTCCTTTCGGGAAAACTCATTTTCTTCTCAGAAGCCGACAGGCAGTGACTAAATCCGCAGCAACAACCATGCTTTTCAGGTGTCTTCTAGACTGCATGATGAAGCTTTCAAAATGGGAACACAAGCGTTGTGGCATCAGTTTCCCATTTCCAGAATGACACGCAGCATAAGTACATGGTGATGCTAACAAGTCAAAAGAGATTCACGATACCCACTGGGGCTTTCCCTGATTCAACTTTTTTCTACGACCTCTTTTCTGCGTGCAGCCAAGTGCCTAAACAAAGGATGCGCGAGGGAGACTTAGGGGCCTGTGGATCTTCCAAAGACCTACAGTGTTACACCAAGAACTGTGCTTAAATTGTAGTTGGAATGCAAACCGACCACCTCCTTGAGGATGCGTGACTCTAAGTGTAAAAGGTGAAAAGGGATTAGAAGAGAGTGTTTTTCTCAATAGAGTTCAACTAGGGGAATGAGGTTACTTCCATTTAATGGCGGACCGTCTCGAAGTGTGTTCCTGAATCCTGCGTAGACCTGAGATAACCTGGCTCTCCCAAGGAAAGGTGCAGTGTGTAGCCTTTCTCTAGCCAACACTGGGGTGTTCCAAAAGGCCTACGGGGCTGAAGTTGCTTACGTGGCCCTGAGCTTCCTGGTCTCACTCAGTATAATGGTAGCAAAACGGGTGCTGAAACAAGGTCCCTAGGAGTCTTGAAAAGCTATCTACCTTGAAACTAAAGCAGAACAGTGAAGAAGGCCTCATGGAGCTGCTCCACGCCTCCCGTTTGGCAAGGCAAATCAGGGCCTTCCTTCGAGGCTAGGGCTCACGTTGACTTTCACATTAGGTATAGAGCAGAGCAGGGTGAGCTTCCAACTAGGAACTGGAAGCACAAGGTTTCTTACGGGAAACTCAATATCTTCTCAGAACCATGCAGGCAGTGACTAAAACCCCGGCAACAACAATGCTTTTCAGGTATAAAGGAGGCCGCATGAACGGAGCTTTCCAAATGGGCAAAGAAGCCTTGTGCCCTCAGTCTCCAAATAGTAAGTTGGTATGCAGCATACACGCAGGACCAGAGCTTCCTGGCTCTAGGCAGTTTTCTGATACCGAAACGGGTGCTGAAGTAAGGTCTCTAGGAGTCTTGGAAAGCTTACTACCGTGAAACTAAAAGAGAACAGCGATGAAGGCCTCATGGAGCTGCTGCACGCCTCCCGTTTTGCCAGGATAATCAGGGCATTACTTCGAGGCTAGTGCTCCCCTTGACTTTCACTTTAGTTATAGAGCAGAGCAGGGTGAGCTTCCTACTAGGAACTGGAAGCACAAGGTTTCTTACGGGAAAACTCAATATCTTCTCAGAACCATGCAGGCAGTGACTAAAACCCCGGCAACAACAATGCTTTTCAATAAAGGAGGCCGCATGAACGGAGCTTTCCAAATGGGCAAAGAAGCCTTGTGCCATCAGTCTCCAAATAGTAAGCTGGTACGCAGCATACACGCAGGACCAGAGCTTCCTGGCTCTAGGCAGTTTTCTGATACCGAAACGGGTGCTGAAGTAAGGTCTCTAGGAGTCTTGGAAAGCTTACTACCGTGAAACTAAAAGAGAACAGTGATGAAGGCCTCATGGAGCTGCTGCACGCCTCCCGTTTTGCCAGGATAATCAGGGCATTACTTCGAGGCTAGTGCTCCCCCTGACTTTCAGTTTAGATATAGAGCAGAGCAGAGTGAGCTTCCAACTAGGAACTGGAAGCACAAGGTTTCTTTCGGGAAAACTCATTTTCTTCGCAGCAGCAGGCAGGCAGTGACTAAATCCCCGGCAACAACAATGCTTTTCAGGTATAAAGGAGGCCGCATGAACGGAGCATTCCTAATGGGAAAACAAGCCTTGTGCCATCAGTCTCCAATTTCTAGGTTGATACGCAGCATACACGCAGCACCAGAGCTTCCTGGTTCTAGGCAGTTTTCTGATACCGAAACGGGTGGTGAAGCAAGGTGCCTAGGAGTCTTGGAAAGCTTACTACCGTTAAACTAAAGCAGAACAGCGAGGAAGGCCTCATGGAGCTGCTGCATGCCTCCCGATTTGCAAGGATAATCAGGGCCTTACTTTTAGGTTAGTGCTCACGTTGACTTCCACTTTTGGTATAGAGGAGAGCAGGGTGAGCTTCCAACTAGGAACTGGAAGCACAAGGTCCTTTCGGGAAAACTCATTTTCTTCTCAGAAGCCGACAGGCAGTGACTAAATCCCCAGCAACAACCATGCTTTTCAGGTGTCTTCTAGACTGCATGATGAAGCTTTCAAAATGGGAACACAAGCGTTGTGGCATCAGTTTCCCATTTCCAGAATGACACGCAGCATAAGTACATGGTGATGCTAACAAGTCAAAAGAGATTCACGATACCCACTGGGGCTTTCCCTGATTCAAATTTTTTCTACGACCGCTTTTCTGCGTGCAGCCAAGTGCCTAAACAAAGGATGCACGAGGGAGACTTAGGGGCCTGTGCATCTGTCAAACACCTACAGTGTTACACCAAGAACTGTGCTTAAATTGTACTTGGAATGCAAACGACCACCTCCTTGAGGATGCGTGACTCTAAGTGTAAAAGGTGAAAAGGGATTAGAAGAGAGTGTTTTTCTCAATAGAGTTCAACTAGGGGAATGAGGTTACATCCATTTAATGGAG
This sequence comes from Balaenoptera borealis, assembly GCF_965194805.1. Lineage (NCBI taxonomy): Eukaryota > Metazoa > Chordata > Mammalia > Artiodactyla > Balaenopteridae > Balaenoptera > Balaenoptera borealis. Next base: position 45,751,588 of record NC_138861.1, read on the forward strand.
GACAGTCTCGAAGTGTGTTCCTGAATGCTGTGTAGAGCTGAGGTAACCTGGCTCTCCCAAGGAAGAGTGCAGTGTGTTGCCTTTCTCTAGCCAACACTGGGGTGTCAAAAAGGCCTACGGGGCTGAAGTTGGCTACGTGGCCCTGAGCTTCCTGGCCTTACTCAGTATAATGGTAGCAAAACGGGTGCTGAAACAAGGTCCCTAGGAGTCTTGAAAAGCTATCTACCTTGAAACTAAAGCAGAACAGTGAAGAAGGCCTCATGGAGCTGCTCCACGCCTCCCGTTTGGCAAGGCAAATCAGGGCCTTCCTTCGAGGCTAGGGCTCACGTTGACTTTCACATTAGGTATAGAGCAGAGCAGGGTGAGCTTCCTACTAGGAACTGGAAGCACAAGGTTTCTTACGGGAAAACTCAATATCTTCTCAGAATCATGCAGGCAGTGACTAAAACCCCGGCAACAACAATGCTTTTCCGGTATAAAGGAGGCCGCATGAACGGAGCTTTCCAAATGGGCAAAGAAGCCTTGTGCCATCAGTCTCCAAATAGTAAGTTGGTATGCCGCATACACGCAGGACCAGAGCTTCCTGGCTCTAGGCAGTTTTCTGATACCGAAACGGGTGCTGAAGTAAGGTCTCTAGGAGTCTTGGAAAGCTTACTACCGTGAAACTTAAAGAGAACAGCAATGAAGGCCTCATGGAGCTGCTGCACGCCTCCCGTTTTGCCAGGATAATCAGGGCATTACTTCGAGGCTAGTGCTCCCCTTGACTTTCACTTTAGTTATAGAGCAGAGCAGGGTGAGCTTCCTACTAGGAACTGGAAGCACAAGGTTTCTTACGGGAAAACTCAATATCTTCTCAGAACCATGCAGGCAGTGACTAAAACCCCGGCAACAACAATGCTTTTCAATAAAGGAGGCCGCATGAACGGAGCTTTCCAAATGGGCAAAGAAGCCTTGTGCCATCAGTCTCCAAATAGTAAGTTGGTACGCAGCATACACGCAGGACCAGAGCTTCCTGGCTCTAGGCAGTTTTCTGATACCGAAACGGGTGCTGAAGTAAGGTCTCTAGGAGTCTTGGAAAGCTTACTACCGTGAAACTAAAAGAGAACAGTGATGAAGGCCTCATGGAGCTGCTGCACGCCTCCCGTTTTGCCAGGATAATCAGGGCATTACTTCGAGGCTAGTGCTCCCCCTGACTTTCAGTTTAGATATAGAGCAGAGCAGAGTGAGCTTCCAACTAGGAACTGGAAGCACAAGGTTTCTTTCGGGAAAACTCATTTTCTTCGCAGCAGCAGGCAGGCAGTGACTAAATCCCCGGCAACAACAATGCTTTTCAGGTATAAAGGAGGCCGCATGAACGGAGCATTCCTAATGGGAAAACAAGCCTTGTGCCATCAGTCTCCAATTTCTAGGTTGATACGCAGCATACACGCAGCACCAGAGCTTCCTGGTTCTAGGCAGTTTTCTGATACCGAAACGGGTGGTGAAGCAAGGTGCCTAGGAGTCTTGGAAAGCTTACTACCGTTAAACTAAAGCAGAACAGCGAGGAAGGCCTCATGGAGCTGCTGCATGCCTCCCGATTTGCAAGGATAATCAGGGCCTTACTTTTAGGTTAGTGCTCACGTTGACTTCCACTTTTGGTATAGAGGAGAGCAGGGTGAGCTTCCAACTAGGAACTGGAAGCACAAGGTCCTTTCGGGAAAACTCATTTTCTTCTCAGAAGCCGACAGGCAGTGACTAAATCCCCAGCAACAACCATGCTTTTCAGGTGTCTTCTAGACGGCATGATGAAGCTTTCAAAATGGGAACACAAGCGTTGTGGCATCAGTTTCCCATTTCCAGAATGACACGCAGCATAAGTACATGGTGATGCTAACAAGTCAAAAGAGATTCACGATACCCACTGGGGCTTTCCCTGATTCAAATTTTTTCTACGACCGCTTTTCTGCGTGCAGCCAAGTGCCTAAACAAAGGATGCACGAGGGAGACTTAGGGGCCTGTGCATCTGTCAAACACCTACAGTGTTACACCAAGAACTGTGCTTAAATTGTACTTGGAATGCAAACGACCACCTCCTTGAGGATGCGTGACTCTAAGTGTAAAAGGTGAAAAGGGATTAGAAGAGAGTGTTTTTCTCAATAGAGTTCAACTAGGGGAATGAGGTTACATCCATTTAATGGAGGACAGTCTCGAAGTGTGTTCCTGAATGCTGTGTAGAGCTGAGGTAACCTGGCTCTCCCAAGGAAGAGTGCAGTGTGTTGCCTTTCTCTAGCCAACACTGGGGTGTCAAAAAGGCCTACGGGGCTGAAGTTGCCTACGTGGCCCTGAGCTTCCTGGCCTTACTCAGTATAATGGTAGCAAAACGGGTGCTGAAACAAGGTCCCTAGGAGTCTTGAAAAGCTATCTACCTTGAAACTAAAGCAGAACAGTGAAGAAGGCCTCATGGAGCTGCTCCACGCCTCCCGTTTGGCAAGGCAAATCAGGGCCTTCCTTCGAGGCTAGGGCTCACGTTGACTTTCACATTAGGTATAGAGCAGAGCAGGGTGAGCTTCCTACTAGGAACTGGAAGCACAAGGTTTCTTACGGGAAAACTCAATATCTTCTCAGAATCATGCAGGCAGTGACTAAAACCCCGGCAACAACAATGCTTTTCCGGTATAAAGGAGGCCGCATGAACGGAGCTTTCCAAATGGGCAAAGAAGCCTTGTGCCATCAGTCTCCAAATAGTAAGTTGGTATGCCGCATACACGCAGGACCAGAGCTTCCTGGCTCTAGGCAGTTTTCTGATACCGAAACGGGTGCTGAAGTAAGGTCTCTAGGAGTCTTGGAAAGCTTACTACCGTGAAACTTAAAGAGAACAGCAATGAAGGCCTCATGGAGCTGCTGCACGCCTCCCGTTTTGCCAGGATAATCAGGGCATTACTTCGAGGCTAGTGCTCCCCTTGACTTTCACTTTAGTTATACAGCAGAGCAGGGTGAGCTTCCAACTAGGAACTGGAAGCACAAGGTTTCTTTCGGGAAAACTCAATATCTTCTCAGAACCATGCAGGCAGTGACTAAAACCCCGGCAGCAACAATGCTTTTCAGGTATAAAGGAGGCCGCATGAACGGAGCCTTCCTAATGGGAAAACAAGCCTTGTGCCATCAGTCTCCAATTTCTAGGTTGATACGCAGCATACACGCAGGACCAGAGCTTCCTGGCTCTATGCAGTTTTCTGATACCGAAACGGGTGGTGAAGCCAGGTGCCTAGGAGTCTTGGAAAGCTTACTACCGTTAAACTAAAGCAGAACAGCGAGGAAGGCCTCATGGAGCTGCTGCATGCCTCCCGATTTGCAAGGATAATCAGGGCCTTACTTTTAGGTTAGTGCTCACGTTGACTTCCACTTTTGGTATAGAGGAGAGCAGGGTGAGCTTCCAACTAGGAACTGGAAGCACAAGGTCCTTTCGGGAAAACTCATTTTCTTCTCAGAAGCCGACAGGCAGTGACTAAATCCGCAGCAACAACCATGCTTTTCAGGTGTCTTCTAGACGGCATGATGAAGCTTTCAAAATGGGAACACAAGCGTTGTGGCATCAGTTTCCCATTTCCAGAATGACACGCAGCATAAGTACATGGTGATGCTAACAAGTCAAAAGAGATTCACGATACCCACTGGGGCTTTCCCTGATTCAACTTTTTTCTACGACCTCTTTTCTGCGTGCAGCCAAGTGCCTAAACAAAGGATGTGCGAGGGAGACTTAGGGGCCTGTGGATCTTCCAAAGACCTACAGTGTTACACCAAGAACTGTGCTTAAATTTTACTTGGAATGCAAACCGACCACCTCCTTGAGGATGCGTGACTCTAAGTGTAAAAGGTGAAAAGGGATTAGAAGAGAGTGTTTTTCTCAATAGAGTTCAACTAGGGGAATGAGGTTACATCCATTTAATGGCGGACAGTCTCGAAGTGTGTTCCTGAATCCTGCATAGACCTGAGATAACCTGGCTCTCCCAAGGAAAGGTGCAGTGTGTTGCCTTTCTCTAGCCAACACTGGGGTGTTCCAAAAGGCCTACGGGGCTGAAGTTGCCTACGTGGCCCTGAGCTTCCTGGTCTCACTCAGTATAATGGTAGCAAAACGGGTGCTGAAACAAGGTCCCTAGGAGTCTTGAAAAGCTATCTACCTTGAAACTAAAGCAGAACAGTGAAGAAGGCCTCATGGAGCTGCTCCACGCCTCCCGTTTGGCAAGGCAAATCAGGGCCTTCCTTCGAGGCTAGGGCTCACGTTGACTTTCACATTAGGTATAGAGCAGAGCAGGGTGAGCTTCCAACTAGGAACTGGAAGCACAAGGTTTCTTACGGGAAACTCAATATCTTCTCAGAACCATGCAGGCAGTGACTAAAACCCCGGCAACAACAATGCTTTTCAGGTATAAAGGAGGCCGCATGAACGGAGCTTTCCAAATGGGCAAAGAAGCCTTGTGCCCTCAGTCTCCAAATAGTAAGTTGGTATGCAGCATACACGCAGGACCAGAGCTTCCTGGCTCTAGGCAGTTTTCTGATACCGAAACGGGTGCTGAAGTAAGGTCTCTAGGAGTCTTGGAAAGCTTACTACCGTGAAACTAAAAGAGAACAGCGATGAAGGCCTCATGGAGCTGCTGCACGCCTCCCGTTTTGCCAGGATAATCAGGGCATTACTTCGAGGCTAGTGCTCCCCTTGACTTTCACTTTAGTTATAGAGCAGAGCAGGGTGAGCTTCCTACTAGGAACTGGAAGCACAAGGTTTCTTACGGGAAAACTCAATATCTTCTCAGAACCATGCAGGCAGTGACTAAAACCCCGGCAACAACAATGCTTTTCAATAAAGGAGGCCGCATGAACGGAGCTTTCCAAATGGGCAAAGAAGCCTTGTGCCATCAGTCTCCAAATAGTAAGTTGGTACGCAGCATACACGCAGGACCAGAGCTTCCTGGCTCTAGGCAGTTTTCTGATACCGAAACGGGTGCTGAAGTAAGGTCTCTAGGAGTCTTGGAAAGCTTACTACCGTGAAACTAAAAGAGAACAGTGATGAAGGCCTCATGGAGCTGCTGCACGCCTCCCGTTTTGCCAGGATAATCAGGGCATTACTTCGAGGCTAGTGCTCCCCCTGACTTTCAGTTTAGATATAGAGCAGAGCAGAGTGAGCTTCCAACTAGGAACTGGAAGCACAAGGTTTCTTTCGGGAAAACTCATTTTCTTCGCAGCAGCAGGCAGGCAGTGACTAAATCCCCGGCAACAACAATGCTTTTCAGGTATAAAGGAGGCCGCATGAACGGAGCATTCCTAATGGGAAAACAAGCCTTGTGCCATCAGTCTCCAATTTCTAGGTTGATACGCAGCATACACGCAGCACCAGAGCTTCCTGGTTCTAGGCAGTTTTCTGATACCGAAACGGGTGGTGAAGCAAGGTGCCTAGGAGTCTTGGAAAGCTTACTACCGTTAAACTAAAGCAGAACAGCGAGGAAGGCCTCATGGAGCTGCTGCATGCCTCCCGATTTGCAAGGATAATCAGGGCCTTACTTTTAGGTTAGTGCTCACGTTGACTTCCACTTTTGGTATAGAGGAGAGCAGGGTGAGCTTCCAACTAGGAACTGGAAGCACAAGGTCCTTTCGGGAAAACTCATTTTCTTCTCAGAAGCCGACAGGCAGTGACTAAATCCCCAGCAACAACCATGCTTTTCAGGTGTCTTCTAGACTGCATGATGAAGCTTTCAAAATGGGAACACAAGCGTTGTGGCATCAGTTTCCCATTTCCAGAATGACACGCAGCATAAGTACATGGTGATGCTAACAAGTCAAAAGAGATTCACGATACCCACTGGGGCTTTCCCTGATTCAAATTTTTTCTACGACCGCTTTTCTGCGTGCAGCCAAGTGCCTAAACAAAGGATGCACGAGGGAGACTTAGGGGCCTGTGCATCTGTCAAACACCTACAGTGTTACACCAAGAACTGTGCTTAAATTGTACTTGGAATGCAAACGACCACCTCCTTGAGGATGCGTGACTCTAAGTGTAAAAGGTGAAAAGGGATTAGAAGAGAGTGTTTTTCTCAATAGAGTTCAACTAGGGGAATGAGGTTACATCCATTTAATGGAGGACAGTCTCGAAGTGTGTTCCTGAATGCTGTGTAGAGCTGAGGTAACCTGGCTCTCCCAAGGAAGAGTGCAGTGTGTTGCCTTTCTCTAGCCAACACTGGGGTGTCAAAAAGGCCTACGGGGCTGAAGTTGCCTACGTGGCCCTGAGCTTCCTGGCCTTACTCAGTATAATGGTAGCAAAACGGGTGCTGAAACAAGGTCCCTAGGAGTCTTGAAAAGCTATCTACCTTGAAACTAAAGCAGAACAGTGAAGAAGGCCTCATGGAGCTGCTCCACGCCTCCCGTTTGGCAAGGCAAATCAGGGCCTTCCTTCGAGGCTAGGGCTCACGTTGACTTTCACATTAGGTATAGAGCAGAGCAGGGTGAGCTTCCTACTAGGAACTGGAAGCACAAGGTTTCTTACGGGAAAACTCAATATCTTCTCAGAACCATGCAGGCAGTGACTAAAACCCCGGCAACAACAATGCTTTTCCGGTATAAAGGAGGCCGCATGAACGGAGCTTTCCAAATGGGCAAAGAAGCCTTGTGCCATCAGTCTCCAAATAGTAAGTTGGTATGCAGCATACACGCAGGACCAGAGCTTCCTGGCTCTAGGCAGTTTTCTGATACCGAAACGGGTGCTGAAGTAAGGTCTCTAGGAGTCTTGGAAAGCTTACTACCGTGAAACTAAAAGAGAACAGCGATGAAGGCCTCATGGAGCTGCTGCACGCCTCCCGTTTTGCCAGGATAATCAGGGCATTACTTCGAGGCTAGTGCTCCCCTTGACTTTCACTTTAGTTATAGAGCAGAGCAGGGTGAGCTTCCTACTAGGAACTGGAAGCACAAGGTTTCTTACGGGAAAACTCAATATCTTCTCAGAACCATGCAGGCAGTGACTAAAACCCCGGCAACAACAATGCTTTTCAGGTATAAAGGAGGCCGCATGAACGGAGCCTTCCTAATGGGAAAACAAGCCTTGTGCCATCAGTCTCCAATTTCTAGGTTGATACGCAGCATACACGCAGGACCAGAGCTTCCTGGCTCTAGGCAGTTTTCTGATATCGAAACGGGTGGTGAAGCCAGGTGCCTAGGAGTCTTGGAAAGCTTACTACCGTTAAACTAAAGCAGAACAGCGAGGAAGGCCTCATGGAGCTGCTGCATGCCTCCCGATTTGCAAGGATAATCAGGGCCTTACTTTTAGGTTAGTGCTCACGTTGACTTCCACTTTTGGTATAGAGGAGAGCAGGGTGAGCTTCCAACTAGGAACTGGAAGCACAAGGTCCTTTCGGGAAAACTCATTTTCTTCTCAGAAGCCGACAGGCAGTGACTAAATCCGCAGCAACAACCATGCTTTTCAGGTGTCTTCTAGACTGCATGATGAAGCTTTCAAAATGGGAACACAAGCGTTGTGGCATCAGTTTCCCATTTCCAGAATGACACGCAGCATAAGTACATGGTGATGCTAACAAGTCAAAAGAGATTCACGATACCCACTGGGGCTTTCCCTGATTCAACTTTTTTCTACGACCTCTTTTCTGCGTGCAGCCAAGTGCCTAAACAAAGGATGCGCGAGGGAGACTTAGGGGCCTGTGGATCTTCCAAAGACCTACAGTGTTACACCAAGAACTGTGCTTAAATTGTACTTGGAATGCAAACCGACCACCTCCTTGAGGATGCGTGACTCTAAGTGTAAAAGGTGAAAAGGGATTAGAAGAGAGTGTTTTTCTCAATCGAGTTCAACTAGGGGAATGAGGTTACTTCCATTTAATGGCGGACAGTCTCGAAGTGTGTTCCTGAATCCTGCGTAGACCTGAGATAACCTGGCTCTCCCAAGGAAAGGTGCAGTGTGTTGCCTTTCTCTAGCCAACACTGGGGTGTTCCAAAAGGCCTACGGGGCTGAAGTTGCCTACGTAGCCCTGAGCTTCCTGGTCTCACTCAGTATAATGGTAGAAAAACGGGTGCTGAAACAAGGTCCCTAGGAGTCTTGAAAAGCTATCTACCTTGAAACTAAAGCAGAACAGTGAAGAAGGCCTCATGGAGCTGCTCCACGCCTCCCGTTTGGCAAGGCAAATCAGGGCCTTCCTTCGAGGCTAGGGCTCACGTTGACTTTCACATTAGGTATAGAGCAGAGCAGGGTGAGCTTCCAACTAGGAACTGGAAGCACAAGGTTTCTTACGGGAAACTCAATATCTTCTCAGAACCATGCAGGCAGTGACTAAAACCCCGGCAACAACAATGCTTTTCGGGTATAAAGGAGGCCGCATGAACGGAGCTTTCCAAATGGGCAAAGAAGCCTTGTGCCCTCAGTCTCCAAATAGTAAGTTGGTACGCAGCATACACGCAGGACCAGAGCTTCCTGGCTCTAGGCAGTTTTCTGATACCGAAACGGGTGCTGAAGTAAGGTCTCTAGGAGTCTTGGAAAGCTTACTACCGTGAAACTTAAAGAGAACAGCGATGAAGGCCTCATGGAGCTGCTGCACGCCTCCCGTTTTGCCAGGATAATCAGGGCATTACTTCGAGGCTAGTGCTCCCCTTGACTTTCACTTTAGTTATAGAGCAGAGCAGGGTGAGCTTCCTACTAGGAACTGGAAGCACAAGGTTTCTTACGGGAAAACTCAATATCTTCTCAGAACCATGCAGGCAGTGACTAAAACCCCGGCAACAACAATGCTTTTCAATAAAGGAGGCCGCATGAACGGAGCTTTCCAAATGGGCAAAGAAGCCTTGTGCCATCAGTCTCCAAATAGTAAGTTGGTACGCAGCATACACGCAGGACCAGAGCTTCCTGGCTCTAGGCAGTTTTCTGATACCGAAACGGGTGCTGAAGTAAGGTCTCTAGGAGTCTTGGAAAGCTTACTACCGTGAAACTAAAAGAGAACAGTGATGAAGGCCTCATGGAGCTGCTGCACGCCTCCCGTTTTGCCAGGATAATCAGGGCATTACTTCGAGGCTAGTGCTCCCCCTGACTTTCAGTTTAGATATAGAGCAGAGCAGAGTGAGCTTCCAACTAGGAACTGGAAGCACAAGGTTTCTTTCGGGAAAACTCATTTTCTTCGCAGCAGCAGGCAGGCAGTGACTAAATCCCCGGCAACAACAATGCTTTTCAGGTATAAAGGAGGCCGCATGAACGGAGCATTCCTAATGGGAAAACAAGCCTTGTGCCATCAGTCTCCAATTTCTAGGTTGATACGCAGCATACACGCAGCACCAGAGCTTCCTGGCTCTAGGCAGTTTTCTGATACCGAAACGGGTGGTGAAGCAAGGTGCCTAGGAGTCTTGGAAAGCTTACTACCGTTAAACTAAAGCAGAACAGCGAGGAAGGCCTCATGGAGCTGCTGCATGCCTCCCGATTTGCAAGGATAATCAGGGCCTTACTTTTAGGTTAGTGCTCACGTTGACTTCCACTTTTGGTATAGAGGAGAGCAGGGTGAGCTTCCAACTAGGAACTGGAAGCACAAGGTCCTTTCGGGAAAACTCATTTTCTTCTCAGAAGCCGACAGGCAGTGACTAAATCCCCAGCAACAACCATGCTTTTCAGGTGTCTTCTAGACTGCATGATGAAGCTTTCAAAATGGGAACACAAGCGTTGTGGCATCAGTTTCCCATTTCCAGAATGACACGCAGCATAAGTACATGGTGATGCTAACAAGTCAAAAGAGATTCACGATACCCACTGGGGCTTTCCCTGATTCAAATTTTTTCTACGACCGCTTTTCTGCGTGCAGCCAAGTGCCTAAACAAAGGATGCACGAGGGAGACTTAGGGGCCTGTGCATCCGTCAAAGACCTACAGTGTTACACCAAGAACTGTGCTTAAATTGTACTTGGAATGCAAACCGACCACCTCCTTGAGGATGCGTGACTCTAAGTGTAAAAGGTGAAAAGGGATTAGAAGAGAGTGTTTTTCTCAATAGAGTTCAACTAGGGGAATGAGGTTACATCCATTTAATGGAGGACAGTCTCGAAGTGTGTTCCTGAATGCTGTGTAGAGCTGAGGTAACCTGGCTCTCCCAAGGAAGAGTGCAGTGTGTTGCCTTTCTCTAGCCAACACTGGGGTGTCAAAAAGGCCTACGGGGCTGAAGTTGCCTACGTGGCCCTGAGCTTCCTGGCCTTACTCAGTATAATGGTAGCAAAACGGGTGCTGAAACAAGGTCCCTAGGAGTCTTGAAAAGCTATCTACCTTGAAACTAAAGCAGAACAGTGAAGAAGGCCTCATGGAGCTGCTCCACGCCTCCCGTTTGGCAAGGCAAATCAGGGCCTTCCTTCGAGGCTAGGGCTCACGTTGACTTTCACATTAGGTATAGAGCAGAGCAGGGTGAGCTTCCTACTAGGAACTGGAAGCACAAGGTTTCTTACGGGAAAACTCAATATCTTCTCAGAATCATGCAGGCAGTGACTAAAACCCCGGCAACAACAATGCTTTTCCGGTATAAAGGAGGCCGCATGAACGGAGCTTTCCAAATGGGCAAAGAAGCCTTGTGCCATCAGTCTCCAAATAGTAAGTTGGTATGCAGCATACACGCAGGACCAGAGCTTCCTGGCTCTAGGCAGTTTTCTGATACCGAAACGGGTGCTGAAGTAAGGTCTCTAGGAGTCTTGGAAAGCTTACTACCGTGAAACTAAAAGAGAACAGCGATGAAGGCCTCATGGAGCTGCTGCACGCCTCCCGTTTTGCCAGGATAATCAGGGCATTACTTCGAGGCTAGTGCTCCCCTTGACTTTCACTTTAGTTATAGAGCAGAGCAGGGTGAGCTTCCTACTAGGAACTGGAAGCACAAGGTTTCTTACGGGAAAACTCAATATCTTCTCAGAACCATGCAGGCAGTGACTAAAACCCCGGCAACAACAATGCTTTTCAGGTATAAAGGAGGCCGCATGAACGGAGCCTTCCTAATGGGAAAACAAACCTTGTGCCATCAGTCTCCAATTTCTAGGTTGATACGCAGCATACACGCAGCACCAGAGCTTCCTGGCTCTAGGCAGTTTTCTGATATCGAAACGGGTGGTGAAGCAAGGTGCCTAGGAGTCTTGGAAAGCTTACTACCGTTAAACTAAAGCAGAACAGCGAGGAAGGCCTCATGGAGCTGCTGCATGCCTCCCGATTTGCAAGGATAATCAGGGCCTTACTTTTAGGTTAGTGCTCACGTTGACTTCCACTTTTGGTATAGAGGAGAGCAGGGTGAGCTTCCAACTAGGAACTGGAAGCACAAGGTCCTTTCGGGAAAACTCATTTTCTTCTCAGAAGCCGACAGGCAGTGACTAAATCCGCAGCAAAAACCATGCTTTTCAGGTGTCTTCTAGACTGCATGATGAAGCTTTCAAAATGGGAACACAAGCGTTGTGGCATCAGTTTCCCATTTCCAGAATGACACGCAGCATAAGTACATGGTGATGCTAACAAGTCAAAAGAGATTCACGATACCCACTGGGGCTTTCCCTGATTCAACTTTTTTCTACGACCTCTTTTCTGCGTGCAGCCAAGTGCCTAAACAAAGGATGCGCGAGGGAGACTTAGGGGCCTGTGGATCTTCCAAAGACCTACAGTGTTACACCAAGAACTGTGCTTAAATTGTACTTGGAATGCAAACCGACCACCTCCTTGAGGATGCGTGACTCTAAGTGTAAAAGGTGAAAAGGGATTAGAAGAGAGTGTTTTTCTCAATCGAGTTCAACTAGGGGAATGAGGTTACTTCCATTTAATGGCGGACAGTCTCGAAGTGTGTTCCTGAATCCTGCGTAGACCTGAGATAACCTGGCTCTCCCAAGGAAAGGTGCAGTGTGTTGCCTTTCTCTAGCCAACACTGGGGTGTTCCAAAAGGCCTACGGGGCTGAAGTTGCCTACGTAGCCCTGAGCTTCCTGGTCTCACTCAGTATAATGGTAGAAAAACGGGTGCTGAAACAAGGTCCCTAGGAGTCTTGAAAAGCTATCTACCTTGAAACTAAAGCAGAACAGTGAAGAAGGCCTCATGGAGCTGCTCCACGCCTCCCGTTTGGCAAGGCAAATCAGGGCCTTCCTTCGAGGCTAGGGCTCACGTTGACTTTCACATTAGGTATAGAGCAGAGCAGGGTGAGCTTCCAACTAGGAACTGGAAGCACAAGGTTTCTTACGGGAAACTCAATATCTTCTCAGAACCATGCAGGCAGTGACTAAAACCCCGGCAACAACAATGCTTTTCGGGTATAAAGGAGGCCGCATGAACGGAGCTTTCCAAATGGGCAAAGAAGCCTTGTGCCCTCAGTCTCCAAATAGTAAGTTGGTACGCAGCATACACGCAGGACCAGAGCTTCCTGGCTCTAGGCAGTTTTCTGATACCGAAACGGGTGCTGAAGTAAGGTCTCTAGGAGTCTTGGAAAGCTTACTACCGTGAAACTTAAAGAGAACAGCGATGAAGGCCTCATGGAGCTGCTGCACGCCTCCCGTTTTGCCAGGATAATCAGGGCATTACTTCGAGGCTAGTGCTCCCCTTGACTTTCACTTTAGTTATAGAGCAGAGCAGGGTGAGCTTCCTACTAGGAACTGGAAGCACAAGGTTTCTTACGGGAAAACTCAATATCTTCTCAGAACCATGCAGGCAGTGACTAAAACCCCGGCAACAACAATGCTTTTCAATAAAGGAGGCCGCATGAACGGAGCTTTCCAAATGGGCAAAGAAGCCTTGTGCCCTCAGTCTCCAAATAGTAAGTTGGTACGCAGCATACACGCAGGACCAGAGCTTCCTGGCTCTAGGCAGTTTTCTGATACCGAAACGGGTGCTGAAGTAAGGTCTCTAGGAGTCTTGGAAAGCTTACTACCGTGAAACTAAAAGAGAACAGTGATGAAGGCCTCATGGAGCTGCTGCACGCCTCCCGTTTTGCCAGGATAATCAGGGCTTTACTTCGAGGCTAGTGCTCCCCTTGACTTTCAGTTTAGATATAGAGCAGAGCAGAGTGAGCTTCCAACTAGGAACTGGAAGCACAAGGTTTCTTTCGGGAAAACTCATTTTCTTCGCAGCAGCAGGCAGGCAGTGACTAAATCCCCGGCAACAACAATGCTTTTCAGGTATAAAGGAGGCCGCATGAACGGAGCATTCCTAATGGGAAAACAAGCCTTGTGCCATCAGTCTCCAATTTCTAGGTTGATACGCAGCATACACGCAGCACCAGAGCTTCCTGGTTCTAGGCAGTTTTCTGATACCGAAACGGGTGGTGAAGCAAGGTGCCTAGGAGTCTTGGAAAGCTTACTACCGTTAAACTAAAGCAGAACAGCGAGGAAGGCCTCATGGAGCTGCTGCATGCCTCCCGATTTGCAAGGATAATCAGGGCCTTACTTTTAGGTTAGTGCTCACGTTGACTTCCACTTTTGGTATAGAGGAGAGCAGGGTGAGCTTCCAACTAGGAACTGGAAGCACAAGGTCCTTTCGGGAAAACTCATTTTCTTCTCAGAAGCCGACAGGCAGTGACTAAATCCCCAGCAACAACCATGCTTTTCAGGTGTCTTCTAGACTGCATGATGAAGCTTTCAAAATGGGAACACAAGCGTTGTGGCATCAGTTTCCCATTTCCAGAATGACACGCAGCATAAGTACATGGTGATGCTAACAAGTCAAAAGAGATTCACGATACCCACTGGGGCTTTCCCTGATTCAACTTTTTTCTACGACCGCTTTTCTGCGTGCAGCCAAGTGCCTAAACAAAGGATGCACGAGGGAGACTTAGGGGCCTGTGCATCTGTCAAACACCTACAGTGTTACACCAAGAACTGTGCTTAAATTGTACTTGGAATGCAAACGACCACCTCCTTGAGGATGCGTGACTCTAAGTGTAAAAGGTGAAAAGGGATTAGAAGAGAGTGTTTTTCTCAATAGAGTTCAACTAGGGGAATGAGGTTACATCCATTTAATGGAGGACAGTCTCGAAGTGTGTTCCTGAATGCTGTGTAGAGCTGAGGTAACCTGGCTCTCCCAAGGAAGAGTGCAGTGTGTTGCCTTTCTCTAGCCAACACTGGGGTGTCAAAAAGGCCTACGGGGCTGAAGTTGCCTACGTGGCCCTGAGCTTCCTGGCCTTACTCAGTATAATGGTAGCAAAACGGGTGCTGAAACAAGGTCCCTAGGAGTCTTGAAAAGCTATCTACCTTGAAACTAAAGCAGAACAGTGAAGAAGGCCTCATGGAGCTGCTCCACGCCTCCCGTTTGGCAAGGCAAATCAGGGCCTTCCTTCGAGGCTAGGGCTCACGTTGACTTTCACATTAGGTATAGAGCAGAGCAGGGTGAGCTTCCTACTAGGAACTGGAAGCACAAGGTTTCTTACGGGAAAACTCAATATCTTCTCAGAATCATGCAGGCAGTGACTAAAACCCCGGCAACAACAATGCTTTTCCGGTATAAAGGAGGCCGCATGAACGGAGCTTTCCAAATGGGCAAAGAAGCCTTGTGCCATCAGTCTCCAAATAGTAAGTTGGTATGCAGCATACACGCAGGACCAGAGCTTCCTGGCTCTAGGCAGTTTTCTGATACCGAAACGGGTGCTGAAGTAAGGTCTCTAGGAGTCTTGGAAAGCTTACTACCGTGAAACTAAAAGAGAACAGCGATGAAGGCCTCATGGAGCTGCTGCACGCCTCCCGTTTTGCCAGGATAATCAGGGCATTACTTCGAGGCTAGTGCTCCCCTTGACTTTCACTTTAGTTATAGAGCAGAGCAGGGTGAGCTTCCTACTAGGAACTGGAAGCACAAGGTTTCTTACGGGAAAACTCAATATCTTCTCAGAACCATGCAGGCAGTGACTAAAACCCCGGCAACAACAATGCTTTTCAGGTATAAAGGAGGCCGCATGAACGGAGCCTTCCTAATGGGAAAACAAACCTTGTGCCATCAGTCTCCAATTTCTAGGTTGATACGCAGCATACACGCAGCACCAGAGCTTCCTGGCTCTAGGCAGTTTTCTGATATCGAAACGGGTGGTGAAGCAAGGTGCCTAGGAGTCTTGGAAAGCTTACTACCGTTAAACTAAAGCAGAACAGCGAGGAAGGCCTCATGGAGCTGCTGCATGCCTCCCGATTTGCAAGGATAATCAGGGCCTTACTTTTAGGTTAGTGCTCACGTTGACTTCCACTTTTGGTATAGAGGAGAGCAGGGTGAGCTTCCAACTAGGAACTGGAAGCACAAGGTCCTTTCGGGAAAACTCATTTTCTTCTCAGAAGCCGACAGGCAGTGACTAAATCCGCAGCAAAAACCATGCTTTTCAGGTGTCTTCTAGACTGCATGATGAAGCTTTCAAAATGGGAACACAAGCGTTGTGGCATCAGTTTCCCATTTCCAGAATGACACGCAGCATAAGTACATGGTGATGCTAACAAGTCAAAAGAGATTCACGATACCCACTGGGGCTTTCCCTGATTCAACTTTTTTCTACGACCTCTTTTCTGCGTGCAGCCAAGTGCCTAAACAAAGGATGCGCGAGGGAGACTTAGGGGCCTGTGGATCTTCCAAAGACCTACAGTGTTACACCAAGAACTGTGCTTAAATTGTACTTGGAATGCAAACCGACCACCTCCTTGAGGATGCGTGACTCTAAGTGTAAAAGGTGAAAAGGGATTAGAAGAGAGTGTTTTTCTCAATCGAGTTCAACTAGGGGAATGAGGTTACTTCCATTTAATGGCGGACAGTCTCGAAGTGTGTTCCTGAATCCTGCGTAGACCTGAGATAACCTGGCTCTCCCAAGGAAAGGTGCAGTGTGTTGCCTTTCTCTAGCCAACACTGGGGTGTTCCAAAAGGCCTACGGGGCTGAAGTTGCCTACGTAGCCCTGAGCTTCCTGGTCTCACTCAGTATAATGGTAGAAAAACGGGTGCTGAAACAAGGTCCCTAGGAGTCTTGAAAAGCTATCTACCTTGAAACTAAAGCAGAACAGTGAAGAAGGCCTCATGGAGCTGCTCCACGCCTCCCGTTTGGCAAGGCAAATCAGGGCCTTCCTTCGAGGCTAGGGCTCACGTTGACTTTCACATTAGGTATAGAGCAGAGCAGGGTGAGCTTCCAACTAGGAACTGGAAGCACAAGGTTTCTTACGGGAAACTCAATATCTTCTCAGAACCATGCAGGCAGTGACTAAAACCCCGGCAACAACAATGCTTTTCGGGTATAAAGGAGGCCGCATGAACGGAGCTTTCCAAATGGGCAAAGAAGCCTTGTGCCCTCAGTCTCCAAATAGTAAGTTGGTACGCAGCATACACGCAGGACCAGAGCTTCCTGGCTCTAGGCAGTTTTCTGATACCGAAACGGGTGCTGAAGTAAGGTCTCTAGGAGTCTTGGAAAGCTTACTACCGTGAAACTTAAAGAGAACAGCGATGAAGGCCTCATGGAGCTGCTGCACGCCTCCCGTTTTGCCAGGATAATCAGGGCATTACTTCGAGGCTAGTGCTCCCCTTGACTTTCACTTTAGTTATAGAGCAGAGCAGGGTGAGCTTCCTACTAGGAACTGGAAGCACAAGGTTTCTTACGGGAAAACTCAATATCTTCTCAGAACCATGCAGGCAGTGACTAAAACCCCGGCAACAACAATGCTTTTCAATAAAGGAGGCCGCATGAACGGAGCTTTCCAAATGGGCAAAGAAGCCTTGTGCCCTCAGTCTCCAAATAGTAAGTTGGTACGCAGCATACACGCAGGACCAGAGCTTCCTGGCTCTAGGCAGTTTTCTGATACCGAAACGGGTGCTGAAGTAAGGTCTCTAGGAGTCTTGGAAAGCTTACTACCGTGAAACTAAAAGAGAACAGTGATGAAGGCCTCATGGAGCTGCTGCACGCCTCCCGTTTTGCCAGGATAATCAGGGCTTTACTTCGAGGCTAGTGCTCCCCTTGACTTTCAGTTTAGATATAGAGCAGAGCAGAGTGAGCTTCCAACTAGGAACTGGAAGCACAAGGTTTCTTTCGGGAAAACTCATTTTCTTCGCAGCAGCAGGCAGGCAGTGACTAAATCCCCGGCAACAACAATGCTTTTCAGGTATAAAGGAGGCCGCATGAACGGAGCATTCCTAATGGGAAAACAAGCCTTGTGCCATCAGTCTCCAATTTCTAGGTTGATACGCAGCATACACGCAGCACCAGAGCTTCCTGGTTCTAGGCAGTTTTCTGATACCGAAACGGGTGGTGAAGCAAGGTGCCTAGGAGTCTTGGAAAGCTTACTACCGTTAAACTAAAGCAGAACAGCGAGGAAGGCCTCATGGAGCTGCTGCATGCCTCCCGATTTGCAAGGATAATCAGGGCCTTACTTTTAGGTTAGTGCTCACGTTGACTTCCACTTTTGGTATAGAGGAGAGCAGGGTGAGCTTCCAACTAGGAACTGGAAGCACAAGGTCCTTTCGGGAAAACTCATTTTCTTCTCAGAAGCCGACAGGCAGTGACTAAATCCCCAGCAACAACCATGCTTTTCAGGTGTCTTCTAGACTGCATGATGAAGCTTTCAAAATGGGAACACAAGCGTTGTGGCATCAGTTTCCCATTTCCAGAATGACACGCAGCATAAGTACATGGTGATGCTAACAAGTCAAAAGAGATTCACGATACCCACTGGGGCTTTCCCTGATTCAACTTTTTTCTACGACCGCTTTTCTGCGTGCAGCCAAGTGCCTAAACAAAGGATGCACGAGGGAGACTTAGGGGCCTGTGCATCCGTCAAAGACCTACAGTGTTACACCAAGAACTGTGCTTAAATTGTACTTGGAATGCAAACGACCACCTCCTTGAGGATGCGTGACTCTAAGTGTAAAAGGTGAAAAGGGATTAGAAGAGAGTGTTTTTCTCAATAGAGTTCAACTAGGGGAATGAGGTTACATCCATTTAATGGAGGACAGTCTCGAAGTGTGTTCCTGAATGCTGTGTAGAGCTGAGGTAACCTGGCTCTCCCAAGGAAGAGTGCAGTGTGTTGCCTTTCTCTAGCCAACACTGGGGTGTCAAAAAGGCCTACGGGGCTGAAGTTGCCTACGTGGCCCTGAGCTTCCTGGCCTTACTCAGTATAATGGTAGCAAAACGGGTGCTGAAACAAGGTCCCTAGGAGTCTTGAAAAGCTATCTACCTTGAAACTAAAGCAGAACAGTGAAGAAGGCCTCATGGAGCTGCTCCACGCCTCCCGTTTGGCAAGGCAAATCAGGGCCTTCCTTCGAGGCTAGGGCTCACGTTGACTTTCACATTAGGTATAGAGCAGAGCAGGGTGAGCTTCCAACTAGGAACTGGAAGCACAAGGTTTCTTACGGGAAACTCAATATCTTCTCAGAACCATGCAGGCAGTGACTAAAACCCCGGCAACAACAATGCTTTTCGGGTATAAAGGAGGCCGCATGAACGGAGCTTTCCAAATGGACAAAGAAGCCTTGTGCCCTCAGTCTCCAAATAGTAAGTTGGTATGCAGCATACACGCAGGACCAGAGTTTCCTGGCTCTAGGCAGTTTTCTGATACCGAAACGGGTGCTGAAGTAAGGTCTCTAGGAGTCTTGGAAAGCTTACTACCGTGAAACTAAAAGAGAACGGTGATGAAGGCCTCATGGAGCTGCTGCACGCCTCCCGTTTTGCCAGGATAATCAGGGCATTACTTCGAGGCTAGTGCTCCCCTTGACTTTCACTTTAGTTATAGAGCAGAGCAGGGTGAGCTTCCTACTAGGAACTGGAAGCACAAGGTTTCTTACGGGAAAACTCAATATCTTCTCAGAACCATGCAGGCAGTGACTAAAACCCCGGCAACAACAATGCTTTTCAATAATGGAGGCCTCATGAACGGAGCTTTCCAAATCGGCAAAGAAGCCTTGTGACATCAGTCTCCAAATAGTAAGTTGGTACGCCGCATACACGCAGGACCAGAGCTTCCTGGCTCTAGGCAGTTTTCTGATACCGAAACGGGTGCTGAAGTAAGGTCTCTAGGAGTCTTGGAAAGCTTACTACCGTGAAACTTAAAGAGAACAGCGATGAAGGCCTCATGGAGCTGCTGCACGCCTCCCGTTTTGCCAGGATAATCAGGGCATTACTTCGAGGCTAGTGCTCCCCTTGACTTTCACTTTAGTTATACAGCAGAGCAGGGTGAGCTTCCAACTAGGAACTGGAAGCACAAGGTTTCTTTCGGGAAAACTCAATATCTTCTCAGAACCATGCAGGCAGTGACTAAAACCCCGGCAGCAACAATGCTTTTCAGGTATAAAGGAGGCCGCATGAACGGAGCCTTCCTAATGGGAAAACCAGCCTTGTGCCATCAGTCTCCAATTTCTAGGTTGATACGCAGCATACACGCAGGACCAGAGCTTCCTGGCTCTAGGCAGTTTTCTGATACCGAAACGGGTGGTGAAGCCAGGTGCCTAGGAGTCTTGGAAAGCTTACTACCGTTAAACTAAAGCAGAACAGCGAGGAAGGCCTCATGGAGCTGCTGCATGCCTCCCGATTTGCAAGGATAATCAGGGCCTTACTTTTAGGTTAGTGCTCACGTTGACTTCCACTTTTGGTATAGAGGAGAGCAGGGTGAGCTTCCAACTAGGAACTGGAAGCACAAGGTCCTTTCGGGAAAACTCATTTTCTTCTCAGAAGCCGACAGGCAGTGACTAAATCCCCAGCAACAACCATGCTTTTCAGGTGTCTTCTAGACTGCATGATGAAGCTTTCAAAATGGGAACACAAGCGTTGTGGCATCAGTTTCCCATTTCCAGAATGACACGCAGCATAAGTACATGGTGATGCTAACAAGTCAAAAGAGATTCACGATACCCACTGGGGCTTTCCCTGATTCAACTTTTTTCTACGACCTCTTTTCTGCGTGCAGCCAAGTGCCTAAACAAAGGATGCGCGAGGGAGACTTAGGGGCCTGTGGATCTTCCAAAGACCTACAGTGTTACACCAAGAACTGTGCTTAAATTGTACTTGGAATGCAAACCGACCACCTCCTTGAGGATGCGTGACTCTAAGTGTAAAAGGTGAAAAGGGATTAGAAGAGAGTGTTTTTCTCAATCGAGTTCAACTAGGGGAATGAGGTTACTTCCATTTAATGGCGGACAGTCTCGAAGTGTGTTCCTGAATCCTGCGTAGACCTGAGATAACCTGGCTCTCCCAAGGAAAGGTGCAGTGTGTTGCCTTTCTCTAGCCAACACTGGGGTGTTCCAAAAGGCCTACGGGGCTGAAGTTGCCTACGTAGCCCTGAGCTTCCTGGTCTCACTCAGTATAATGGTAGAAAAACGGGTGCTGAAACAAGGTCCCTAGGAGTCTTGAAAAGCTATCTACCTTGAAACTAAACCAGAACAGTGAAGGAGGCCTCATGGAGCTGCTCCACGCCTCCCGTTTGGCAAGGCAAATCAGGGCCTTCCTTCGAGGCTAGGGCTCACGTTGACTTTCACATTAGGTATAGAGCAGAGCAGGGTGAGCTTCCAACTAGGAACTGGAAGCACAAGGTTTCTTACGGGAAACTCAATATCTTCTCAGAACCATGCAGGCAGTGACTAAAACCCCGGCAACAACAATGCTTTTCGGGTATAAAGGAGGCTGCATGAACGGAGCTTTCCAAATGGGCAAAGAAGCCTTGTGCCCTCAGTCTCCAAATAGTAAGTTGGTACGCAGCATACACGCAGGACCAGAGCTTCCTGGCTCTAGGCAGTTTTCTGATACCGAAACGGGTGCTGAAGTAAGGTCTCTAGGAGTCTTGGAAAGCTTACTACCGTGAAACTTAAAGAGAACAGCGATGAAGGCCTCATGGAGCTGCTGCACGCCTCCCGTTTTGCCAGGATAATCAGGGCATTACTTCGAGGCTAGTGCTCCCCTTGACTTTCACTTTAGTTATAGAGCAGAGCAGGGTGAGCTTCCTACTAGGAACTGGAAGCACAAGGTTTCTTACGGAAAACTCAATATCTTCTCAGAACCATGCAGGCAGTGGCTAAAACCCCGGCAACAACAATGCTTTTCAATAAAGGAGGCCGCATGAACGGAGCTTTCCAAATGGGCAAAGAAGCCTTGTGCCATCAGTCTCCAAATAGTAAGTTGGTACGCCGCATACACGCAGGACCAGAGCTTCCTGGCTCTAGGCAGTTTTCTGATACCGAAACGGGTGCTGAAGTAAGGTCTCTAGGAGTCTTGGAAAGCTTACTACCGTGAAACTAAAAGAGAACAGTGATGAAGGCCTCATGGAGCTGCTGCACGCCTCCCGTTTTGCCAGGATAATCAGGGCATTACTTCGAGGCTAGTGCTCCCCCTGACTTTCAGTTTAGATATAGAGCAGAGCAGAGTGAGCTTCCAACTAGGAACTGGAAGCACAAGGTTTCTTTCGGGAAAACTCATTTTCTTCGCAGCAGCAGGCAGGCAGTGACTAAATCCCCGGCAACAACAATGCTTTTCAGGTATAAAGGAGGCCGCATGAACGGAGCATTCCTAATGGGAAAACAAGCCTTGTGCCATCAGTCTCCAATTTCTAGGTTGATACGCAGCATACACGCAGCACCAGAGCTTCCTGGTTCTAGGCAGTTTTCTGATACCGAAACGGGTGGTGAAGCAAGGTGCCTAGGAGTCTTGGAAAGCTTACTACCGTTAAACTAAAGCAGAACAGCGAGGAAGGCCTCATGGAGCTGCTGCATGCCTCCCGTTTTGCCAGGATAATCAGGGCATTACTTCGAGGCTAGTGCTCACGTTGACTTCCACTTTTGGTATAGAGGAGAGCAGGGTGAGCTTCCAACTAGGAACTGGAAGCACAAGGTCCTTTCGGGAAAACTCATTTTCTTCTCAGAAGCCGACAGGCAGTGACTAAATCCGCAGCAAAAACCATGCTTTTCAGGTGTCTTCTAGACTGCATGATGAAGCTTTCAAAATGGGAACACAAGCGTTGTGGCATCAGTTTCCCATTTCCAGAATGACACGCAGCATAAGTACATGGTGATGCTAACAAGTCAAAAGAGATTCACGATACCCACTGGGGCTTTCCCTGATTCAACTTTTTTCTACGACCTCTTTTCTGCGTGCAGCCAAGTGCCTAAACAAAGGATGCGCGAGGGAGACTTAGGGGCCTGTGCATCCGTCAAAGACCTACAGTGTTACACCAAGAACTGTGCTTAAATTGTACTTGGAATGCAAACCGACCACCTCCTTGAGGATGCGTGACTCTAAGTGTAAAAGGTGAAAAGGGATTAGAAGAGAGTGTTTTTCTCAATAGAGTTCAACTAGGGGAATGAGGTTACTTCCATTTAATGGCGGACAGTCTCGAAGTGTGTTCCTGAATCCTGCGTAGACCTGAGATAACCTGGCTCTCCCAAGGAAAGGTGCAGTGTGTTGCCTTTCTCTAGCCAACACTGGGGTGTTCCAAAAGGCCTACGGGGCTGAAGTTGCCTACGTAGCCCTGAGCTTCCTGGTCTCACTCAGTATAATGGTAGAAAAACGGGTGCTGAAACAAGGTCCCTGGGAGTCTTGAAAAGCTATCTACCTTGAAACTAAAGCAGAACAGTGAAGAAGGCCTCATGGAGCTGCTCCACGCCTCCCGTTTGGCAAGGCAAATCAGGGCCTTCCTTCGAGGCTAGGGCTCACGTTGACTTTCACATTAGGTATAGAGCAGAGCAGGGTGAGCTTCCAACTAGGAACTGGAAGCACAAGGTTTCTTACGGGAAACTCAATATCTTCTCAGAACCATGCAGGCAGTGACTAAAACCCCGGCAACAACAATGCTTTTCGGGTATAAAGGAGGCCGCATGAACGGAGCTTTCCAAATGGGCAAAGAAGCCTTGTGCCCTCAGTCTCCAAATAGTAAGTTGGTACGCAGCATACACGCAGGACCAGAGCTTCCTGGCTCTAGGCAGTTTTCTGATACCGAAACGGGTGCTGAAGTAAGGTCTCTAGGAGTCTTGGAAAGCTTACTACCGTGAAACTTAAAGAGAACAGCGATGAAGGCCTCATGGAGCTGCTGCACGCCTCCCGTTTTGCCAGGATAATCAGGGCATTACTTCGAGGCTAGTGCTCCCCTTGACTTTCACTTTAGTTATAGAGCAGAGCAGGGTGAGCTTCCTACTAGGAACTGGAAGCACAAGGTTTCTTACGGGAAAACTCAATATCTTCTCAGAACCATGCAGGCAGTGACTAAAACCCCGGCAACAACAATGCTTTTCAATAAAGGAGGCCGCATGAACGGAGCTTTCCAAATGGGCAAAGAATCCTTGTGCCCTCAGTCTCCAAATAGTAAGTTGGTACGCAGCATACACGCAGGACCAGAGCTTCCTGGCTCTAGGCAGTTTTCTGATACCGAAACGGGTGCTGAAGTAAGGTCTCTAGGAGTCTTGGAAAGCTTACTACCGTGAAACTAAAAGAGAACAGTGATGAAGGCCTCATGGAGCTGCTGCACGCCTCCCGTTTTGCCAGGATAATCAGGGCATTACTTCGAGGCTAGTGCTCCCCTTGACTTTCAGTTTAGATATAGAGCAGAGCAGAGTGAGCTTCCAACTAGGAACTGGAAGCACAAGGTTTCTTTCGGGAAAACTCATTTTCTTCGCAGCAGCAGGCAGGCAGTGACTAAATCCCCGGCAACAACAATGCTTTTCAGGTATAAAGGAGGCCGCATGAACGGAGCATTCCTAATGGGAAAACAAGCCTTGTGCCATCAGTCTCCAATTTCTAGGTTGATACGCAGCATACACGCAGCACCAGAGCTTCCTGGTTCTAGGCAGTTTTCTGATACCGAAACGGGTGGTGAAGCAAGGTGCCTAGGAGTCTTGGAAAGCTTACTACCGTTAAACTAAAGCAGAACAGCGAGGAAGGCCTCATGGAGCTGCTGCATGCCTCCCGATTTGCAAGGATAATCAGGGCCTTACTTTTAGGTTAGTGCTCACGTTGACTTCCACTTTTGGTATAGAGGAGAGCAGGGTGAGCTTCCAACTAGGAACTGGAAGCACAAGGTCCTTTCGGGAAAACTCATTTTCTTCTCAGAAGCCGACAGGCAGTGACTAAATCCGCAGCAACAACCATGCTTTTCAGGTGTCGTCTAGACTGCATGATGAAGCTTTCAAAATGGGAACACAAGCGTTGTGGCATCAGTTTCCCATTTCCAGAATGACACGCAGCATAAGTACATGGTGATGCTAACAAGTCAAAAGAGATTCACGATACCCACTGGGGCTTTCCCTGATTCAACTTTTTTCTACGACCTCTTTTCTGCGTGCAGCCAAGTGCCTAAACAAAGGATGCGCGAGGGAGACTTAGGGGCCTGTGCATCCGTCAAAGACCTACAGTGTTACACCAAGAACTGTGCTTAAATTGTACTTGGAATGCAAACCGACCACCTCCTTGAGGATGCGTGACTCTAAGTGTAAAAGGTGAAAAGGGATTAGAAGAGAGTGTTTTTCTCAATAGAGTTCAACTAGGGGAATGAGGTTACATCCATTTAATGGAGGACAGTCTCGAAGTGTGTTCCTGAATGCTGTGTAGAGCTGAGGTAACCTGGCTCTCGCAAGGAAGAGTGCAGTGTGTTGCCTTTCTCTCGCCAACACTGGGGTGTCAAAAAGGCCTACGGGGCTGAAGTTGCCTACGTGGCCCTGAGCTTCCTGGCCTTACTCAGTATAATGGTAGCAAAACGGGTGCTGAAACAAGGTCCCTAGGAGTCTTGAAAAGCTATCTACCTTGAAACTAAAGCAGAACAGTGAAGAAGGCCTCATGGAGCTGCTCCACGCCTCCCGTTTGGCAAGGCAAATCAGGGCCTTCCTTCGAGGCTAGGGCTCACGTTGACTTTCACATTAGGTATAGAGCAGAGCAGGGTGAGCTTCCTACTAGGAACTGGAAGCACAAGGTTTCTTACGGGAAAACTCAATATCTTCTCAGAACCATGCAGGCAGTGACTAAAACCCCGGCAACAACAATGCTTTTCCGGTATAAAGGAGGCCGCATGAACGGAGCTTTCCAAATGGGCAAAGAAGCCTTGTGCCATCAGTCTCCAAATAGTAAGTTGGTATGCAGCATACATGCAGGACCAGAGCTTCCTGGCTCTAGGCAGTTTTCTGATACCGAAACGGGTGCTGAAGTAAGGTCTCTAGGAGTCTTGGAAAGCTTACTACCGTGAAACTAAAAGAGAACAGCGATGAAGGCCTCATGGAGCTGCTGCACGCCTCCCGTTTTGCCAGGATAATCAGGGCATTACTTCGAGGCTAGTGCTCCCCTTGACTTTCAGTTTAGATATAGAGCAGAGCAGAGTGAGCTTCCAACTAGGAACAGGAAGTACAAGGTTTCTTTCGGGAAAACTCATTTTCTTCGCAGCAGCAGGCAGGCAGTGACTAAATCCCCGGCAACAACAATGCTTTTCAGGTATAAAGGAGGCCGCATGAACAGAGCCTTCCTAATGGGAAAACAAGCCTTGTGCCATCAGTCTCCAATTTCTAGGTTGATACGCAGCATACACGCAGGACCAGAGCTTCCTGGTTCTAGGCAGTTTTCTGATACCGAAACGGGTGGTGAAGCAAGGTGCCTAGGAGTCTTGGAAAGCTTACTACCGTTAAACTAAAGCAGAACAGCGAGGAAGGCCTCATGGAGCTGCTGCATGCCTCCCGATTTGCAAGGATAATCAGGGCCTTACTTTTAGGTTAGTGCTCACGTTGACTTCCACTTTTGGTATAGAGGAGAGCAGGGTGAGCTTCCAACTAGGAACTGGAAGCACAAGGTCCTTTCGGGAAAACTCATTTTCTTCTCAGAAGCCGACAGGCAGTGACTAAATCCGCAGCAACAACCATGCTTTTCAGGTGTCGTCTAGACTGCATGATGAAGCTTTCAAAATGGGAACACAAGCGTTGTGGCATCAGTTTCCCATTTCCAGAATGACACGCAGCATAAGTACATGGTGATGCTAACAAGTCAAAAGAGATTCACGATACCCACTGGGGCTTTCCCTGATTCAACTTTTTTCTACGACCTCTTTTCTGCGTGCAGCCAAGTGCCTAAACAAAGGATGCGCGAGGGAGACTTAGGGGCCTGTGCATCCGTCAAAGACCTACAGTGTTACACCAAGAACTGTGCTTAAATTGTACTTGGAATGCAAACCGACCACCTCCTTGAGGATGCGTGACTCTAAGTGTAAAAGGTGAAAAGGGATTAGAAGAGAGTGTTTTTCTCAATAGAGTTCAACTAGGGGAATGAGGTTACATCCATTTAATGGCGGACAGTCTCGAAGTGTGTTCCTGAATCCTGCGTAGACCTGAGATAACCTGGCTCTCCCAAGGAAAGGTGCAGTGTGTTGCCTTTCTCTAGCCAACACTGGGGTGTTCCAAAAGGCCTACGGGGCTGAAGTTGCCTACGTGGCCCTGAGCTTCCTGGTCTCACTCAGTATAATGGTAGCAAAACGGGTGCTGAAACAAGGTCCCTAGGAGTCTTGAAAAGCTATCTACCTTGAAACTAAAGCAGAACAGTGAAGAAGGCCTCATGGAGCTGCTCCACGCCTCCCGTTTGACAAGGCAAATCAGGGCCTTCCTTCGAGGCTAGGGCTCACGTTGACTTTCACATTAGGTATAGAGCAGAGCAGGGTGAGCTTCCAACTAGGAACTGGAAGCACAAGGTTTCTTACGGGAAACTCAATATCTTCTCAGAACCATGCAGGCAGTGACTAAAACCCCGGCAACAACAATGCTTTTCGGGTATAAAGGAGGCCGCATGAACGGAGCTTTCCAAATGGACAAAGAAGCCTTGTGCCCTCAGTCTCCAAATAGTAAGTTGGTATGCAGCATACACGCAGGACCAGAGTTTCCTGGCTCTAGGCAGTTTTCTGATACCGAAACGGGTGCTGAAGTAAGGTCTCTAGGAGTCTTGGAAAGCTTACTACCGTGAAACTAAAAGAGAACGGTGATGAAGGCCTCATGGAGCTGCTGCACGCCTCCCGTTTTGCCAGGATAATCAGGGCATTACTTCGAGGCTAGTGCTCCCCTTGACTTTCACTTTAGTTATAGAGCAGAGCAGGGTGAGCTTCCTACTAGGAACTGGAAGCACAAGGTTTCTTACGGGAAAACTCAATATCTTCTCAGAACCATGCAGGCAGTGACTAAAACCCCGGCAACAACAATGCTTTTCAATAATGGAGGCCTCATGAACGGAGCTTTCCAAATCGGCAAAGAAGCCTTGTGACATCAGTCTCCAAATAGTAAGTTGGTACGCCGCATACACGCAGGACCAGAGCTTCCTGGCTCTAGGCAGTTTTCTGATACCGAAACGGGTGCTGAAGTAAGGTCTCTAGGAGTCTTGGAAAGCTTACTACCGTGAAACTTAAAGAGAACAGCGATGAAGGCCTCATGGAGCTGCTGCACGCCTCCCGTTTTGCCAGGATAATCAGGGCATTACTTCGAGGCTAGTGCTCCCCTTGACTTTCACTTTAGTTATACAGCAGAGCAGGGTGAGCTTCCAACTAGGAACTGGAAGCACAAGGTTTCTTTCGGGAAAACTCAATATCTTCTCAGAACCATGCAGGCAGTGACTAAAACCCCGGCAGCAACAATGCTTTTCAGGTATAAAGGAGGCCGCATGAACGGAGCCTTCCTAATGGGAAAACCAGCCTTGTGCCATCAGTCTCCAATTTCTAGGTTGATACGCAGCATACACGCAGGACCAGAGCTTCCTGGCTCTAGGCAGTTTTCTGATACCGAAACGGGTGGTGAAGCCAGGTGCCTAGGAGTCTTGGAAAGCTTACTACCGTTAAACTAAAGCAGAACAGCGAGGAAGGCCTCATGGAGCTGCTGCATGCCTCCCGATTTGCAAGGATAATCAGGGCCTTACTTTTAGGTTAGTGCTCACGTTGACTTCCACTTTTGGTATAGAGGAGAGCAGGGTGAGCTTCCAACTAGGAACTGGAAGCACAAGGTCCTTTCGGGAAAACTCATTTTCTTCTCAGAAGCCGACAGGCAGTGACTAAATCCGCAGCAACAACCATGCTTTTCAGGTGTCTTCTAGACTGCATGATGAAGCTTTCAAAATGGGAACACAAGCGTTGTGGCATCAGTTTCCCATTTCCAGAATGACACGCAGCATAAGTACATGGTGATGCTAACAAGTCAAAAGAGATTCACGATACCCACTGGGGCTTTCCCTGATTCAACTTTTTTCTACGACCTCTTTTCTGCGTGCAGCCAAGTGCCTAAACAAAGGATGCGCGAGGGAGACTTAGGGGCCTGTGGATCTTCCAAAGACCTACAGTGTTACACCAAGAACTGTGCTTAAATTGTACTTGGAATGCAAACCGACCACCTCCTTGAGGATGCGTGACTCTAAGTGTAAAAGGTGAAAAGGGATTAGAAGAGAGTGTTTTTCTCAATCGAGTTCAACTAGGGGAATGAGGTTACTTCCATTTAATGGCGGACAGTCTCGAAGTGTGTTCCTGAATCCTGCGTAGACCTGAGATAACCTGGCTCTCCCAAGGAAAGGTGCAGTGTGTTGCCTTTCTCTAGCCAACACTGGGGTGTTCCAAAAGGCCTACGGGGCTGAAGTTGCCTACGTAGCCCTGAGCTTCCTGGTCTCACTCAGTATAATGGTAGAAAAACGGGTGCTGAAACAAGGTCCCTAGGAGTCTTGAAAAGCTATCTACCTTGAAACTAAAGCAGAACAGTGAAGAAGGCCTCATGGAGCTGCTCCACGCCTCCCGTTTGGCAAGGCAAATCAGGGCCTTCCTTCGAGGCTAGGGCTCACGTTGACTTTCACATTAGGTATAGAGCAGAGCAGGGTGAGCTTCCAACTAGGAACTGGAAGCACAAGGTTTCTTACGGGAAACTCAATATCTTCTCAGAACCATGCAGGCAGTGACTAAAACCCCGGCAACAACAATGCTTTTCGGGTATAAAGGAGGCTGCATGAACGGAGCTTTCCAAATGGGCAAAGAAGCCTTGTGCCCTCAGTCTCCAAATAGTAAGTTGGTACGCAGCATACACACAGGACCAGAGCTTCCTGGCTCTAGGCAGTTTTCTGATACCGAAACGGGTGCTGAAGTAAGGTCTCTAGGAGTCTTGGAAAGCTTACTACCGTGAAACTTAAAGAGAACAGCGATGAAGGCCTCATGGAGCTGCTGCACGCCTCCCGTTTTGCCAGGATAATCAGGGCATTACTTCGAGGCTAGTGCTCCCCTTGACTTTCACTTTAGTTATAGAGCAGAGCAGGGTGAGCTTCCTACTAGGAACTGGAAGCACAAGGTTTCTTACGGGAAAACTCAATATCTTCTCAGAACCATGCAGGCAGTGGCTAAAACCCCGGCAACAACAATGCTTTTCAATAAAGGAGGCCGCATGAACGGAGCTTTCCAAATGGGCAAAGAAGCCTTGTGCCATCAGTCTCCAAATAGTAAGTTGGTACGCAGCATACACGAAGGACCAGAGCTTCCTGGCTCTAGGCAGTTTTCTGATACCGAAACGGGTGCTGAAGTAAGGTCTCTAGGAGTCTTGGAAAGCTTACTACCGTGAAACTAAAAGAGAACAGTGATGAAGGCCTCATGGAGCTGCTGCACGCCTCCCGTTTTGCCAGGATAATCAGGGCATTACTTCGAGGCTAGTGCTCCCCCTGACTTTCAGTTTAGATATAGAGCAGAGCAGAGTGAGCTTCCAACTAGGAACTGGAAGCACAAGGTTTCTTTCGGGAAAACTCATTTTCTTCGCAGCAGCAGGCAGGCAGTGACTAAATCCCCGGCAACAACAATGCTTTTCAGGTATAAAGGAGGCCGCATGAACGGAGCATTCCTAATGGGAAAACAAGCCTTGTGCCATCAGTCTCCAATTTCTAGGTTGATACGCAGCATACACGCAGCACCAGAGCTTCCTGGTTCTAGGCAGTTTTCTGATATCGAAACGGGTGGTGAAGCAAGGTGCCTAGGAGTCTTGGAAAGCTTACTACCGTTAAACTAAAGCAGAACAGCGAGGAAGGCCTCATGGAGCTGCTGCATGCCTCCCGATTTGCAAGGATAATCAGGGCCTTACTTTTAGGTTAGTGCTCACGTTGACTTCCACTTTTGGTATAGAGGAGAGCAGGGTGAGCTTCCAACTAGGAACTGGAAGCACAAGGTCCTTTCGGGAAAACTCATTTTCTTCTCAGAAGCCGACAGGCAGTGACTAAATCCCCAGCAACAACCATGCTTTTCAGGTGTCTTCTAGACTGCATGATGAAGCTTTCAAAATGGGAACACAAGCGTTGTGGCATCAGTTTCCCATTTCCAGAATGACACGCAGCATAAGTACATGGTGATGCTAACAAGTCAAAAGAGATTCACGATACCCACTGGGGCTTTCCCTGATTCAAATTTTTTCTACGACCGCTTTTCTGCGTGCAGCCAAGTGCCTAAACAAAGGATGCACGAGGGAGACTTAGGGGCCTGTGCATCCGTCAAAGACCTACAGTGTTACACCAAGAACTGTGCTTAAATTGTACTTGGAATGCAAACGACCACCTCCTTGAGGATGCGTGACTCTAAGTGTAAAAGGTGAAAAGGGATTAGAAGAGAGTGTTTTTCTCAATAGAGTTCAACTAGGGGAATGAGGTTACATCCATTTAATGGAGGACAGTCTCGAAGTGTGTTCCTGAATGCTGTGTAGAGCTGAGGTAACCTGGCTCTCCCAAGGAAGAGTGCAGTGTGTTGCCTTTCTCTAGCCAACACTGGGGTGTCAAAAAGGCCTACGGGGCTGAAGTTGCCTACGTGGCCCTGAGCTTCCTGGCCTTACTCAGTATAATGGTAGCAAAACGGGTGCTGAAACAAGGTCCCTAGGAGTCTTGAAAAGCTATCTACCTTGAAACTAAAGCAGAACAGTGAAGAAGGCCTCATGGAGCTGCTCCACGCCTCCCGTTTGGCAAGGCAAATCAGGGCCTTCCTTCGAGGCTAGGGCTCACGTTGACTTTCACATTAGGTATAGAGCAGAGCAGGGTGAGCTTCCTACTAGGAACTGGAAGCACAAGGTTTCTTACGGGAAAACTCAATATCTTCTCAGAATCATGCAGGCAGTGACTAAAACCCCGGCAACAACAATGCTTTTCCGGTATAAAGGAGGCCGCATGAACGGAGCTTTCCAAATGGGCAAAGAAGCCTTGTGCCATCAGTCTCCAAATAGTAAGTTGGTATGCCGCATACACGCAGGACCAGAGCTTCCTGGCTCTAGGCAGTTTTCTGATACCGAAACGGGTGCTGAAGTAAGGTCTCTAGGAGTCTTGGAAAGCTTACTACCGAGAAACTAAAAGAGAACAGCGATGAAGGCCTCATGGAGCTGCTGCACGCCTCCCGTTTTGCCAGGATAATCAGGGCATTACTTCGAGGCTAGTGCTCCCCTTGACTTTCACTTTAGTTATAGAGCAGAGCAGGGTGAGCTTCCTACTAGGAACTGGAAGCACAAGGTTTCTTACGGGAAAACTCAATATCTTCTCAGAACCATGCAGGCAGTGACTAAAACCCCGGCAACAACAATGCTTTTCAATAATGGAGGCCTCATGAACGGAGCTTTCCAAATCGGCAAAGAAGCCTTGTGACATCAGTCTCCAAATAGTAAGTTGGTACGCCGCATACACGCAGGACCAGAGCTTCCTGGCTCTAGGCAGTTTTCTGATACCGAAACGGGTGCTGAAGTAAGGTCTCTAGGAGTCTTGGAAAGCTTACTACCGTGAAACTTAAAGAGAACAGCGATGAAGGCCTCATGGAGCTGCTGCACGCCTCCCGTTTTGCCAGGATAATCAGGGCATTACTTCGAGGCTAGTGCTCCCCTTGACTTTCACTTTAGTTATACAGCAGAGCAGGGTGAGCTTCCAACTAGGAACTGGAAGCACAAGGTTTCTTTCGGGAAAACTCAATATCTTCTCAGAACCATGCAGGCAGTGACTAAAACCCCGGCAGCAACAATGCTTTTCAGGTATAAAGGAGGCCGCATGAACGGAGCCTTCCTAATGGGAAAACCAGCCTTGTGCCATCAGTCTCCAATTTCTAGGTTGATACGCAGCATACACGCAGGACCAGAGCTTCCTGGCTCTAGGCAGTTTTCTGATACCGAAACGGGTGGTGAAGCCAGGTGCCTAGGAGTCTTGGAAAGCTTACTACCGTTAAACTAAAGCAGAACAGCGAGGAAGGCCTCATGGAGCTGCTGCATGCCTCCCGATTTGCAAGGATAATCAGGGCCTTACTTTTAGGTTAGTGCTCACGTTGACTTCCACTTTTGGTATAGAGGAGAGCAGGGTGAGCTTCCAACTAGGAACTGGAAGCACAAGGTCCTTTCGGGAAAACTCATTTTCTTCTCAGAAGCCGACAGGCAGTGACTAAATCCCCAGCAACAACCATGCTTTTCAGGTGTCTTCTAGACTGCATGATGAAGCTTTCAAAATGGGAACACAAGCGTTGTGGCATCAGTTTCCCATTTCCAGAATGACACGCAGCATAAGTACATGGTGATGCTAACAAGTCAAAAGAGATTCACGATACCCACTGGGGCTTTCCCTGATTCAACTTTTTTCTACGACCTCTTTTCTGCGTGCAGCCAAGTGCCTAAACAAAGGATGCGCGAGGGAGACTTAGGGGCCTGTGGATCTTCCAAAGACCTACAGTGTTACACCAAGAACTGTGCTTAAATTGTACTTGGAATGCAAACCGACCACCTCCTTGAGGATGCGTGACTCTAAGTGTAAAAGGTGAAAAGGGATTAGAAGAGAGTGTTTTTCTCAATCGAGTTCAACTAGGGGAATGAGGTTACTTCCATTTAATGGCGGACAGTCTCGAAGTGTGTTCCTGAATCCTGCGTAGACCTGAGATAACCTGGCTCTCCCAAGGAAAGGTGCAGTGTGTTGCCTTTCTCTAGCCAACACTGGGGTGTTCCAAAAGGCCTACGGGGCTGAAGTTGCCTACGTAGCCCTGAGCTTCCTGGTCTCACTCAGTATAATGGTAGAAAAACGGGTGCTGAAACAAGGTCCCTAGGAGTCTTGAAAAGCTATCTACCTTGAAACTAAAGCAGAACAGTGAAGGAGGCCTCATGGAGCTGCTCCACGCCTCCCGTTTGGCAAGGCAAATCAGGGCCTTCCTTCGAGGCTAGGGCTCACGTTGACTTTCACATTAGGTATAGAGCAGAGCAGGGTGAGCTTCCAACTAGGAACTGGAAGCACAAGGTTTCTTACGGGAAACTCAATATCTTCTCAGAACCATGCAGGCAGTGACTAAAACCCCGGCAACAACAATGCTTTTCGGGTATAAAGGAGGCTGCATGAACGGAGCTTTCCAAATGGGCAAAGAAGCCTTGTGCCCTCAGTCTCCAAATAGTAAGTTGGTACGCAGCATACACGCAGGACCAGAGCTTCCTGGCTCTAGGCAGTTTTCTGATACCGAAACGGGTGCTGAAGTAAGGTCTCTAGGAGTCTTGGAAAGCTTACTACCGTGAAACTTAAAGAGAACAGCAATGAAGGCCTCATGGAGCTGCTGCACGCCTCCCGTTTTGCCAGGATAATCAGGGCATTACTTCGAGGCTAGTGCTCCCCTTGACTTTCACTTTAGTTATACAGCAGAGCAGGGTGAGCTTCCAACTAGGAACTGGAAGCACAAGGTTTCTTTCGGGAAAACTCAATATCTTCTCAGAACCATGCAGGCAGTGACTAAAACCCCGGCAGCAACAATGCTTTTCAGGTATAAAGGAGGCCGCATGAACGGAGCCTTCCTAATGGGAAAACAAGCCTTGTGCCATCAGTCTCCAATTTCTAGGTTGATACGCAGCATACACGCAGGACCAGAGCTTCCTGGCTCTATGCAGTTTTCTGATACCGAAACGGGTGGTGAAGCCAGGTGCCTAGGAGTCTTGGAAAGCTTACTACCGTTAAACTAAAGCAGAACAGCGAGGAAGGCCTCATGGAGCTGCTGCATGCCTCCCGATTTGCAAGGATAATCAGGGCCTTACTTTTAGGTTAGTGCTCACGTTGACTTCCACTTTTGGTATAGAGGAGAGCAGGGTGAGCTTCCAACTAGGAACTGGAAGCACAAGGTCCTTTCGGGAAAACTCATTTTCTTCTCAGAAGCCGACAGGCAGTGACTAAATCCGCAGCAACAACCATGCTTTTCAGGTGTCTTCTAGACGGCATGATGAAGCTTTCAAAATGGGAACACAAGCGTTGTGGCATCAGTTTCCCATTTCCAGAATGACACGCAGCATAAGTACATGGTGATGCTAACAAGTCAAAAGAGATTCACGATACCCACTGGGGCTTTCCCTGATTCAACTTTTTTCTACGACCTCTTTTCTGCGTGCAGCCAAGTGCCTAAACAAAGGATGTGCGAGGGAGACTTAGGGGCCTGTGGATCTTCCAAAGACCTACAGTGTTACACCAAGAACTGTGCTTAAATTGTACTTGGAATGCAAACCGACCACCTCCTTGAGGATGCGTGACTCTAAGTGTAAAAGGTGAAAAGGGATTAGAAGAGAGTGTTTTTCTCAATAGAGTTCAACTAGGGGAATGAGGTTACTTCCATTTAATGGCGGACAGTCTCGAAGTGTGTTCCTGAATCCTGCGTAGACCTGAGATAACCTGGCTCTCCCAAGGAAAGGTGCAGTGTGTTGCCTTTCTCTAGCCAACACTGGGGTGTTCCAAAAGGCCTACGGGGCTGAAGTTGCCTACGTAGCCCTGAGCTTCCTGGTCTCACTCAGTATAATGGTAGAAAAACGGGTGCTGAAACAAGGTCCCTGGGAGTCTTGAAAAGCTATCTACCTTGAAACTAAAGCAGAACAGTGAAGAAGGCCTCATGGAGCTGCTCCACGCCTCCCGTTTGGCAAGGCAAATCAGGGCCTTCCTTCGAGGCTAGGGCTCACGTTGACTTTCACATTAGGTATAGAGCAGAGCAGGGTGAGCTTCCAACTAGGAACTGGAAGCACAAGGTTTCTTACGGGAAACTCAATATCTTCTCAGAACCATGCAGGCAGTGACTAAAACCCCGGCAACAACAATGCTTTTCGGGTATAAAGGAGGCCGCATGAACGGAGCTTTCCAAATGGGCAAAGAAGCCTTGTGCCCTCAGTCTCCAAATAGTAAGTTGGTACGCAGCATACACGCAGGACCAGAGCTTCCTGGCTCTAGGCAGTTTTCTGATACCGAAACGGGTGCTGAAGTAAGGTCTCTAGGAGTCTTGGAAAGCTTACTACCGTGAAACTTAAAGAGAACAGCGATGAAGGCCTCATGGAGCTGCTGCACGCCTCCCGTTTTGCCAGGATAATCAGGGCATTACTTCGAGGCTAGTGCTCCCCTTGACTTTCACTTTAGTTATAGAGCAGAGCAGGGTGAGCTTCCTACTAGGAACTGGAAGCACAAGGTTTCTTACGGGAAAACTCAATATCTTCTCAGAACCATGCAGGCAGTGACTAAAACCCCGGCAACAACAATGCTTTTCAATAAAGGAGGCCGCATGAACGGAGCTTTCCAAATGGGCAAAGAATCCTTGTGCCCTCAGTCTCCAAATAGTAAGTTGGTACGCAGCATACACGCAGGACCAGAGCTTCCTGGCTCTAGGCAGTTTTCTGATACCGAAACGGGTGCTGAAGTAAGGTCTCTAGGAGTCTTGGAAAGCTTACTACCGTGAAACTAAAAGAGAACAGTGATGAAGGCCTCATGGAGCTGCTGCACGCCTCCCGTTTTGCCAGGATAATCAGGGCATTACTTCGAGGCTAGTGCTCCCCTTGACTTTCAGTTTAGATATAGAGCAGAGCAGAGTGAGCTTCCAACTAGGAACTGGAAGCACAAGGTTTCTTTCGGGAAAACTCATTTTCTTCGCAGCAGCAGGCAGGCAGTGACTAAATCCCCGGCAACAACAATGCTTTTCAGGTATAAAGGAGGCCGCATGAACGGAGCATTCCTAATGGGAAAACAAGCCTTGTGCCATCAGTCTCCAATTTCTAGGTTGATACGCAGCATACACGCAGCACCAGAGCTTCCTGGTTCTAGGCAGTTTTCTGATACCGAAACGGGTGGTGAAGCAAGGTGCCTAGGAGTCTTGGAAAGCTTACTACCGTTAAACTAAAGCAGAACAGCGAGGAAGGCCTCATGGAGCTGCTGCATGCCTCCCGATTTGCAAGGATAATCAGGGCCTTACTTTTAGGTTAGTGCTCACGTTGACTTCCACTTTTGGTATAGAGGAGAGCAGGGTGAGCTTCCAACTAGGAACTGGAAGCACAAGGTCCTTTCGGGAAAACTCATTTTCTTCTCAGAAGCCGACAGGCAGTGACTAAATCCCCAGCAACAACCATGCTTTTCAGGTGTCTTCTAGACTGCATGATGAAGCTTTCAAAATGGGAACACAAGCGTTGTGGCATCAGTTTCCCATTTCCAGAATGACACGCAGCATAAGTACATGGTGATGCTAACAAGTCAAAAGAGATTCACGATACCCACTGGGGCTTTCCCTGATTCAACTTTTTTCTACGACCGCTTTTCTGCGTGCAGCCAAGTGCCTAAACAAAGGATGCACGAGGGAGACTTAGGGGCCTGTGCATCCGTCAAAGACCTACAGTGTTACACCAAGAACTGTGCTTAAATTGTACTTGGAATGCAAACGACCACCTCCTTGAGGATGCGTGACTCTAAGTGTAAAAGGTGAAAAGGGATTAGAAGAGAGTGTGTTTCTCAATAGAGTTCAACTAGGGGAATGAGGTTACATCCATTTAATGGAGGACAGTCTCGAAGTGTGTTCCTGAATGCTGTGTAGAGCTGAGGTAACCTGGCTCTCCCAAGGAAGAGTGCAGTGTGTTGCCTTTCTCTCGCCAACACTGGGGTGTCAAAAAGGCCTACGGGGCTGAAGTTGCCTACGTAGCCCTGAGCTTCCTGGTCTCACTCAGTATAATGGTAGAAAAACGGGTGCTGAAACAAGGTCCCTAGGAGTCTTGAAAAGCTATCTACCTTGAAACTAAAGCAGAACAGTGAAGAAGGCCTCATGGAGCTGCTCCACGCCTCCCGTTTGGCAAGGCAAATCAGGGCCTTCCTTCGAGGCTAGGGCTCACGTTGACTTTCACATTAGGTATAGAGCAGAGCAGGGTGAGCTTCCTACTAGGAACTGGAAGCACAAGGTTTCTTACGGGAAAACTCAATATCTTCTCAGAATCATGCAGGCAGTGACTAAAACCCCGGCAACAACAATGCTTTTCCGGTATAAAGGAGGCCGCATGAACGGAGCTTTCCAAATGGGCAAAGAAGCCTTGTGCCATCAGTCTCCAAATAGTAAGTTGGTATGCCGCATACACGCAGGACCAGAGCTTCCTGGCTCTAGGCAGTTTTCTGATACCGAAACGGGTGCTGAAGTAAGGTCTCTAGGAGTCTTGGAAAGCTTACTACCGAGAAACTAAAAGAGAACAGCGATGAAGGCCTCATGGAGCTGCTGCACGCCTCCCGTTTTGCCAGGATAATCAGGGCATTACTTCGAGGCTAGTGCTCCCCTTGACTTTCACTTTAGTTATAGAGCAGAGCAGGGTGAGCTTCCTACTAGGAACTGGAAGCACAAGGTTTCTTACGGGAAAACTCAATATCTTCTCAGAACCATGCAGGCAGTGACTAAAACCCCGGCAACAACAATGCTTTTCAATAATGGAGGCCTCATGAACGGAGCTTTCCAAATCGGCAAAGAAGCCTTGTGACATCAGTCTCCAAATAGTAAGTTGGTACGCCGCATACACGCAGGACCAGAGCTTCCTGGCTCTAGGCAGTTTTCTGATACCGAAACGGGTGCTGAAGTAAGGTCTCTAGGAGTCTTGGAAAGCTTACTACCGTGAAACTTAAAGAGAACAGCGATGAAGGCCTCATGGAGCTGCTGCACGCCTCCCGTTTTGCCAGGATAATCAGGGCATTACTTCGAGGCTAGTGCTCCCCTTGACTTTCACTTTAGTTATACAGCAGAGCAGGGTGAGCTTCCAACTAGGAACTGGAAGCACAAGGTTTCTTTCGGGAAAACTCAATATCTTCTCAGAACCATGCAGGCAGTGACTAAAACCCCGGCAGCAACAATGCTTTTCAGGTATAAAGGAGGCCGCATGAACGGAGCCTTCCTAATGGGAAAACCAGCCTTGTGCCATCAGTCTCCAATTTCTAGGTTGATACGCAGCATACACGCAGGACCAGAGCTTCCTGGCTCTAGGCAGTTTTCTGATACCGAAACGGGTGGTGAAGCAAGGTGCCTAGGAGTCTTGGAAAGCTTACTACCGTTAAACTAAAGCAGAACAGCGAGGAAGGCCTCATGGAGCTGCTGCATGCCTCCCGATTTGCAAGGATAATCAGGGCCTTACTTTTAGGTTAGTGCTCACGTTGACTTCCACTTTTGGTATAGAGGAGAGCAGGGTGAGCTTCCAACTAGGAACTGGAAGCACAAGGTCCTTTCGGGAAAACTCATTTTCTTCTCAGAAGCCGACAGGCAGTGACTAAATCCGCAGCAACAACCATGCTTTTCAGGTGTCGTCTAGACTGCATGATGAAGCTTTCAAAATGGGAACACAAGCGTTGTGGCATCAGTTTCCCATTTCCAGAATGACACGCAGCATAAGTACATGGTGATGCTAACAAGTCAAAAGAGATTCACGATACCCACTGGGGCTTTCCCTGATTCAACTTTTTTCTACGACCTCTTTTCTGCGTGCAGCCAAGTGCCTAAACAAAGGATGCGCGAGGGAGACTTAGGGGCCTGTGCATCCGTCAAAGACCTACAGTGTTACACCAAGAACTGTGCTTAAATTGTACTTGGAATGCAAACCGACCACCTCCTTGAGGATGCGTGACTCTAAGTGTAAAAGGTGAAAAGGGATTAGAAGAGAGTGTTTTTCTCAATAGAGTTCAACTAGGGGAATGAGGTTACATCCATTTAATGGAGGACAGTCTCGAAGTGTGTTCCTGAATGCTGTGTAGAGCTGAGGTAACCTGGCTCTCGCAAGGAAGAGTGCAGTGTGTTGCCTTTCTCTCGCCAACACTGGGGTGTCAAAAAGGCCTACGGGGCTGAAGTTGCCTACGTGGCCCTGAGCTTCCTGGCCTTACTCAGTATAATGGTAGCAAAACGGGTGCTGAAACAAGGTCCCTAGGAGTCTTGAAAAGCTATCTACCTTGAAACTAAAGCAGAACAGTGAAGAAGGCCTCATGGAGCTGCTCCACGCCTCCCGTTTGGCAAGGCAAATCAGGGCCTTCCTTCGAGGCTAGGGCTCACGTTGACTTTCACATTAGGTATAGAGCAGAGCAGGGTGAGCTTCCTACTAGGAACTGGAAGCACAAGGTTTCTTACGGGAAAACTCAATATCTTCTCAGAACCATGCAGGCAGTGACTAAAACCCCGGCAACAACAATGCTTTTCCGGTATAAAGGAGGCCGCATGAACGGAGCTTTCCAAATGGGCAAAGAAGCCTTGTGCCATCAGTCTCCAAATAGTAAGTTGGTATGCAGCATACATGCAGGACCAGAGCTTCCTGGCTCTAGGCAGTTTTCTGATACCGAAACGGGTGCTGAAGTAAGGTCTCTAGGAGTCTTGGAAAGCTTACTACCGTGAAACTTAAAGAGAACAGCAATGAAGGCCTCATGGAGCTGCTGCACGCCTCCCGTTTTGCCAGGATAATCAGGGCATTACTTCGAGGCTAGTGCTCCCCTTGACTTTCAGTTTAGATATAGAGCAGAGCAGAGTGAGCTTCCAACTAGGAACAGGAAGTACAAGGTTTCTTTCGGGAAAACTCATTTTCTTCGCAGCAGCAGGCAGGCAGTGACTAAATCCCCGGCAACAACAATGCTTTTCAGGTATACAGGAGGCCGCATGAACAGAGCCTTCCTAATGGGAAAACAAGCCTTGTGCCATCAGTCTCCAATTTCTAGGTTGATACGCAGCATACACGCAGGACCAGAGCTTCCTGGTTCTAGGCAGTTTTCTGATACCGAAACGGGTGGTGAAGCCAGGTGCCTAGGAGTCTTGGAAAGCTTACTACCGTTAAACTAAAGCAGAACAGCGAGGAAGGCCTCATGGAGCTGCTGCATGCCTCCCGATTTGCAAGGATAATCAGGGCCTTACTTTTAGGTTAGTGCTCACGTTGACTTCCACTTTTGGTATAGAGGAGAGCAGGGTGAGCTTCCAACTAGGAACTGGAAGCACAAGGTCCTTTCGGGAAAACTCATTTTCTTCTCAGAAGCCGACAGGCAGTGACTAAATCCGCAGCAACAACCATGCTTTTCAGGTGTCGTCTAGACTGCATGATGAAGCTTTCAAAATGGGAACACAAGCGTTGTGGCATCAGTTTCCCATTTCCAGAATGACACGCAGCATAAGTACATGGTGATGCTAACAAGTCAAAAGAGATTCACGATACCCACTGGGGCTTTCCCTGATTCAACTTTTTTCTACGACCTCTTTTCTGCGTGCAGCCAAGTGCCTAAACAAAGGATGCGCGAGGGAGACTTAGGGGCCTGTGCATCCGTCAAAGACCTACAGTGTTACACCAAGAACTGTGCTTAAATTGTACTTGGAATGCAAACCGACCACCTCCTTGAGGATGCGTGACTCTAAGTGTAAAAGGTGAAAAGGGATTAGAAGAGAGTGTTTTTCTCAATAGAGTTCAACTAGGGGAATGAGGTTACATCCATTTAATGGCGGACAGTCTCGAAGTGTGTTCCTGAATCCTGCGTAGACCTGAGATAACCTGGCTCTCCCA
The DNA here is from genome assembly GCF_965194805.1 of Balaenoptera borealis. Classification (NCBI taxonomy): domain Eukaryota; kingdom Metazoa; phylum Chordata; class Mammalia; order Artiodactyla; family Balaenopteridae; genus Balaenoptera; species Balaenoptera borealis. Next base: position 45,792,236 of record NC_138861.1, read on the forward strand.
AGGAAAGGTGCAGTGTGTTGCCTTTCTCTAGCCAACACTGGGGTGTTCCAAAAGGCCTACGGGGCTGAAGTTGCCTACGTGGCCCTGAGCTTCCTGGTCTCACTCAGTATAATGGTAGCAAAACGGGTGCTGAAACAAGGTCCCTAGGAGTCTTGAAAAGCTATCTACCTTGAAACTAAAGCAGAACAGTGAAGAAGGCCTCATGGAGCTGCTCCACGCCTCCCGTTTGACAAGGCAAATCAGGGCCTTCCTTCGAGGCTAGGGCTCACGTTGACTTTCACATTAGGTATAGAGCAGAGCAGGGTGAGCTTCCAACTAGGAACTGGAAGCACAAGGTTTCTTACGGGAAACTCAATATCTTCTCAGAACCATGCAGGCAGTGACTAAAACCCCGGCAACAACAATGCTTTTCGGGTATAAAGGAGGCCGCATGAACGGAGCTTTCCAAATGGACAAAGAAGCCTTGTGCCCTCAGTCTCCAAATAGTAAGTTGGTATGCAGCATACACGCAGGACCAGAGTTTCCTGGCTCTAGGCAGTTTTCTGATACCGAAACGGGTGCTGAAGTAAGGTCTCTAGGAGTCTTGGAAAGCTTACTACCGTGAAACTAAAAGAGAACGGTGATGAAGGCCTCATGGAGCTGCTGCACGCCTCCCGTTTTGCCAGGATAATCAGGGCATTACTTCGAGGCTAGTGCTCCCCTTGACTTTCACTTTAGTTATAGAGCAGAGCAGGGTGAGCTTCCTACTAGGAACTGGAAGCACAAGGTTTCTTACGGGAAAACTCAATATCTTCTCAGAACCATGCAGGCAGTGACTAAATCCCCGGCAACAACAATGCTTTTCAGGTATAAAGGAGGCCGCATGAACGGAGCATTCCTAATGGGAAAACAAGCCTTGTGCCATCAGTCTCCAATTTCTAGGTTGATACGCAGCATACACGCAGCACCAGAGCTTCCTGGCTCTAGGCAGTTTTCTGATACCGAAACGGGTGGTGAAGCAAGGTGCCTTGGAGTCTTGGAAAGCTTACTACCGTTAAACTAAAGCAGAACAGCGAGGAAGGCCTCATGGAGCTGCTGCATGCCTCCCGATTTGCAAGGATAATCAGGGCCTTACTTTTAGGTTAGTGCTCACGTTGACTTCCACTTTTGGTATAGAGGAGAGCAGGGTGAGCTTCCAACTAGGAACTGGAAGCACAAGGTCCTTTCGGGAAAACTCATTTTCTTCTCAGAAGCCGACAGGCAGTGACTAAATCCGCAGCAACAACCATGCTTTTCAGGTGTCTTCTAGACGGCATGATGAAGCTTTCAAAATGGGAACACAAGCGTTGTGGCATCAGTTTCCCATTTCCAGAATGACACGCAGCATAAGTACATGGTGATGCTAACAAGTCAAAAGAGATTCACGATACCCACTGGGGCTTTCCCTGATTCAACTTTTTTCTACGACCTCTTTTCTGCGTGCAGCCAAGTGCCTAAACAAAGGATGTGCGAGGGAGACTTAGGGGCCTGTGGATCTTCCAAAGACCTACAGTGTTACACCAAGAACTGTGCTTAAATTTTACTTGGAATGCAAACCGACCACCTCCTTGAGGATGCGTGACTCTAAGTGTAAAAGGTGAAAAGGGATTAGAAGAGAGTGTTTTTCTCAATAGAGTTCAACTAGGGGAATGAGGTTACATCCATTTAATGGCGGACAGTCTCGAAGTGTGTTCCTGAATCCTGCATAGACCTGAGATAACCTGGCTCTCCCAAGGAAAGGTGCAGTGTGTTGCCTTTCTCTAGCCAACACTGGGGTGTTCCAAAAGGCCTACGGGGCTGAAGTTGCCTACGTGGCCCTGAGCTTCCTGGTCTCACTCAGTATAATGGTAGCAAAACGGGTGCTGAAACAAGGTCCCTAGGAGTCTTGAAAAGCTATCTACCTTGAAACTAAAGCAGAACAGTGAAGAAGGCCTCATGGAGCTGCTCCACGCCTCCCGTTTGGCAAGGCAAATCAGGGCCTTCCTTCGAGGCTAGGGCTCACGTTGACTTTCACATTAGGTATAGAGCAGAGCAGGGTGAGCTTCCAACTAGGAACTGGAAGCACAAGGTTTCTTACGGGAAACTCAATATCTTCTCAGAACCATGCAGGCAGTGACTAAAACCCCGGCAACAACAATGCTTTTCCGGTATAAAGGAGGCCGCATGAACGGAGCTTTCCAAATGGGCAAAGAAGCCTTGTGCCCTCAGTCTCCAAATAGTAAGTTGGTATGCAGCATACACGCAGGACCAGAGCTTCCTGGCTCTAGGCAGTTTTCTGATACCGAAACGGGTGCTGAAGTAAGGTCTCTAGGAGTCTTGGAAAGCTTACTACCGTGAAACTAAAAGAGAACAGCGATGAAGGCCTCATGGAGCTGCTGCACGCCTCCCGTTTTGCCAGGATAATCAGGGCATTACTTCGAGGCTAGTGCTCCCCTTGACTTTCACTTTAGTTATAGAGCAGAGCAGGGTGAGCTTCCTACTAGGAACTGGAAGCACAAGGTTTCTTACGGGAAAACTCAATATCTTCTCAGAACCATGCAGGCAGTGACTAAAACCCCGGCAACAACAATGCTTTTCAATAAAGGAGGCCGCATGAACGGAGCTTTCCAAATGGGCAAAGAAGCCTTGTGCCATCAGTCTCCAAATAGTAAGTTGGTACGCAGCATACACGCAGGACCAGAGCTTCCTGGCTCTAGGCGGTTTTCTGATACCGAAACGGGTGCTGAAGTAAGGTCTCTAGGAGTCTTGGAAAGCTTACTACCGTGAAACTAAAAGAGAACAGTGATGAAGGCCTCATGGAGCTGCTGCACGCCTCCCGTTTTGCCAGGATAATCAGGGCATTACTTCGAGGCTAGTGCTCCCCCTGACTTTCAGTTTAGATATAGAGCAGAGCAGAGTAAGCTTCCAACTAGGAACTGGAAGCACAAGGTTTCTTTCGGGAAAACTCATTTTCTTCGCAGCAGCAGGCAGGCAGTGACTAAATCCCCGGCAACAACAATGCTTTTCAGGTATAAAGGAGGCCGCATGAACGGAGCATTCCTAATGGGAAAACAAGCCTTGTGCCATCAGTCTCCAATTTCTAGGTTGATACGCAGCATACACGCAGCACCAGAGCTTCCTGGTTCTAGGCAGTTTTCTGATACCGAAACGGGTGGTGAAGCAAGGTGCCTAGGAGTCTTGGAAAGCTTACTACCGTTAAACTAAAGCAGAACAGCGAGGAAGGCCTCATGGAGCTGCTGCATGCCTCCCGATTTGCAAGGATAATCAGGGCCTTACTTTTAGGTTAGTGCTCACGTTGACTTCCACTTTTGGTATAGAGGAGAGCAGGGTGAGCTTCCAACTAGGAACTGGAAGCACAAGGTCCTTTCGGGAAAACTCATTTTCTTCTCAGAAGCCGACAGGCAGTGACTAAATCCCCAGCAACAACAATGCTTTTCAGGTGTCTTCTAGACGGCATGATGAAGCTTTCAAAATGGGAACACAAGCGTTGTGGCATCAGTTTCCCATTTCCAGAATGACACGCAGCATAAGTACATGGTGATGCTAACAAGTCAAAAGAGATTCACGATACCCACTGGGGCTTTCCCTGATTCAAATTTTTTCTACGACCGCTTTTCTGCGTGCAGCCAAGTGCCTAAACAAAGGATGCACGAGGGAGACTTAGGGGCCTGTGCATCCGTCAAAGACCTACAGTGTTACACCAAGAACTGTGCTTAAATTGTACTTGGAATGCAAACGACCACCTCCTTGAGGATGCGTGACTCTAAGTGTAAAAGGTGAAAAGGGATTAGAAGAGAGTGTTTTTCTCAATAGAGTTCAACTAGGGGAATGAGGTTACATCCATTTAATGGAGGACAGTCTCGAAGTGTGTTCCTGAATGCTGTGTAGAGCTGAGGTAACCTGGCTCTCCCAAGGAAGAGTGCAGTGTGTTGCCTTTCTCTAGCCAACACTGGGGTGTCAAAAAGGCCTACGGGGCTGAAGTTGCCTACGTGGCCCTGAGCTTCCTGGCCTTACTCAGTATAATGGTAGCAAAACGGGTGCTGAAACAAGGTCCCTAGGAGTCTTGAAAAGCTATCTACCTTGAAACTAAAGCAGAACAGTGAAGAAGGCCTCATGGAGCTGCTCCACGCCTCCCGTTTGGCAAGGCAAATCAGGGCCTTCCTTCGAGGCTAGGGCTCACGTTGACTTTCACATTAGGTATAGAGCAGAGCAGGGTGAGCTTCCTACTAGGAACTGGAAGCACAAGGTTTCTTACGGGAAAACTCAATATCTTCTCAGAACCATGCAGGCAGTGACTAAAACCCCGGCAACAACAATGCTTTTCGGGTATAAAGGAGGCCGCATGAACGGAGCTTTCCAAATGGGCAAAGAAGCCTTGTGCCATCAGTCTCCAAATAGTAAGTTGGTATGCAGCATACACGCAGGACCAGAGCTTCCTGGCTCTAGGCAGTTTTCTGATACCGAAACGGGTGCTGAAGTAAGGTCTCTAGGAGTCTTGGAAAGCTTACTACCGTGAAACTAAAAGAGAACAGCGATGAAGGCCTCATGGAGCTGCTGCACGCCTCCCGTTTTGCCAGGATAATCAGGGCATTACTTCGAGGCTAGTGCTCCCCTTGACTTTCACTTTAGTTATAGAGCAGAGCAGGGTGAGCTTCCTACTAGGAACTGGAAGCACAAGGTTTCTTACGGGAAAACTCAATATCTTCTCAGAACCATGCAGGCAGTGACTAAAACCCCGGCAACAACAATGCTTTTCAGGTATAAAGGAGGCCGCATGAACGGAGCCTTCCTAATGGGAAAACAAGCCTTGTGCCATCAGTCTCCAATTTCTAGGTTGATACGCAGCATACACGCAGGACCAGAGCTTCCTGGCTCTAGGCAGTTTTCTGATATCGAAACGGGTGGTGAAGCAAGGTGCCTAGGAGTCTTGGAAAGCTTACTACCGTTAAACTAAAGCAGAACAGCGAGGAAGGCCTCATGGAGCTGCTGCATGCCTCCCGATTTGCAAGGATAATCAGGGTCTTACTTTTAGGTTAGTGCTCACGTTGACTTCCACTTTTGGTATAGAGGAGAGCAGGGTGAGCTTCCAACTAGGAACTGGAAGCACAAGGTCCTTTCGGGAAAACTCATTTTCTTCTCAGAAGCCGACAGGCAGTGACTAAATCCCCAGCAACAACCATGCTTTTCAGGTGTCTTCTAGACTGCATGATGAAGCTTTCAAAATGGGAACACAAGCGTTGTGGCATCAGTTTCCCATTTCCAGAATGACACGCAGCATAAGTACATGGTGATCCTAACAAGTCAAAAGAGATTCACGATACCCACTGGGGCTTTCCCTGATTCAACTTTTTTCTACGACCTCTTTTCTGCGTGCAGCCAAGTGCCTAAACAAAGGATGCGCGAGGGAGACTTAGGGGCCTGTGGATCTTCCAAAGACCTACAGTGTTACACCAAGAACTGTGCTTAAATTGTAGTTGGAATGCAAACCGACCACCTCCTTGAGGATGCGTGACTCTAAGTGTAAAAGGTGAAAAGGGATTAGAAGAGAGTGTTTTTCTCAATAGAGTTCAACTAGGGGAATGAGGTTACTTCCATTTAATGGCGGACCGTCTCGAAGTGTGTTCCTGAATCCTGCGTAGACCTGAGATAACCTGGCTCTCCCAAGGAAAGGTGCAGTGTGTAGCCTTTCTCTAGCCAACACTGGGGTGTTCCAAAAGGCCTACGGGGCTGAAGTTGCTTACGTGGCCCTGAGCTTCCTGGTCTCACTCAGTATAATGGTAGCAAAACGGGTGCTGAAACAAGGTCCCTAGGAGTCTTGAAAAGCTATCTACCTTGAAACTAAAGCAGAACAGTGAAGAAGGCCTCATGGAGCTGCTCCACGCCTCCCGTTTGGCAAGGCAAATCAGGGCCTTCCTTCGAGGCTAGGGCTCACGTTGACTTTCACATTAGGTATAGAGCAGAGCAGGGTGAGCTTCCAACTAGGAACTGGAAGCACAAGGTTTCTTACGGGAAACTCAATATCTTCTCAGAACCATGCAGGCAGTGACTAAAACCCCGGCAACAACAATGCTTTTCAGGTATAAAGGAGGCCGCATGAACGGAGCTTTCCAAATGGGCAAAGAAGCCTTGTGCCCTCAGTCTCCAAATAGTAAGTTGGTATGCAGCATACACGCAGGACCAGAGCTTCCTGGCTCTAGGCAGTTTTCTGATACCGAAACGGGTGCTGAAGTAAGGTCTCTAGGAGTCTTGGAAAGCTTACTACCGTGAAACTAAAAGAGAACAGCGATGAAGGCCTCATGGAGCTGCTGCACGCCTCCCGTTTTGCCAGGATAATCAGGGCATTACTTCGAGGCTAGTGCTCCCCTTGACTTTCACTTTAGTTATAGAGCAGAGCAGGGTGAGCTTCCTACTAGGAACTGGAAGCACAAGGTTTCTTACGGGAAAACTCAATATCTTCTCAGAACCATGCAGGCAGTGACTAAAACCCCGGCAACAACAATGCTTTTCAATAAAGGAGGCCGCATGAACGGAGCTTTCCAAATGGGCAAAGAAGCCTTGTGCCATCAGTCTCCAAATAGTAAGTTGGTACGCAGCATACACGCAGGACCAGAGCTTCCTGGCTCTAGGCAGTTTTCTGATACCGAAACGGGTGCTGAAGTAAGGTCTCTAGGAGTCTTGGAAAGCTTACTACCGTGAAACTAAAAGAGAACAGTGATGAAGGCCTCATGGAGCTGCTGCACGCCTCCCGTTTTGCCAGGATAATCAGGGCATTACTTCGAGGCTAGTGCTCCCCCTGACTTTCAGTTTAGATATAGAGCAGAGCAGAGTGAGCTTCCAACTAGGAACTGGAAGCACAAGGTTTCTTTCGGGAAAACTCATTTTCTTCGCAGCAGCAGGCAGGCAGTGACTAAATCCCCGGCAACAACAATGCTTTTCAGGTATAAAGGAGGCCGCATGAACGGAGCATTCCTAATGGGAAAACAAGCCTTGTGCCATCAGTCTCCAATTTCTAGGTTGATACGCAGCATACACGCAGCACCAGAGCTTCCTGGTTCTAGGCAGTTTTCTGATACCGAAACGGGTGGTGAAGCAAGGTGCCTAGGAGTCTTGGAAAGCTTACTACCGTTAAACTAAAGCAGAACAGCGAGGAAGGCCTCATGGAGCTGCTGCATGCCTCCCGATTTGCAAGGATAATCAGGGCCTTACTTTTAGGTTAGTGCTCACGTTGACTTCCACTTTTGGTATAGAGGAGAGCAGGGTGAGCTTCCAACTAGGAACTGGAAGCACAAGGTCCTTTCGGGAAAACTCATTTTCTTCTCAGAAGCCGACAGGCAGTGACTAAATCCGCAGCAACAACCATGCTTTTCAGGTGTCTTCTAGACTGCATGATGAAGCTTTCAAAATGGGAACACAAGCGTTGTGGCATCAGTTTCCCATTTCCAGAATGACACGCAGCATAAGTACATGGTGATGCTAACAAGTCAAAAGAGATTCACGATACCCACTGGGGCTTTCCCTGATTCAACTTTTTTCTACGACCGCTTTTCTGCGTGCAGCCAAGTGCCTAAACAAAGGATGCACGAGGGAGACTTAGGGGCCTGTGCATCCGTCAAAGACCTACAGTGTTACACCAAGAACTGTGCTTAAATTTTACTTGGAATGCAAACCGACCACCTCCTTGAGGATGCGTGACTCTAAGTGTAAAAGGTGAAAAGGGATTAGAAGAGAGTGTTTTTCTCAATAGAGTTCAACTAGGGGAATGAGGTTACATCCATTTAATGGCGGACAGTCTCGAAGTGTGTTCTTGAATCCTGCATAGACCTGAGATAACCTGGCTCTCCCAAGGAAAGGTGCAGTGTGTTGCCTTTCTCTAGCCAACACTGGGGTGTTCCAAAAGGCCTACGGGGCTGAAGTTGCCTACGTGGCCCTGAGCTTCCTGGTCTCACTCAGTATAATGGTAGCAAAACGGGTGCTGAAACAAGGTCCCTAGGAGTCTTGAAAAGCTATCTACCTTGAAACTAAAGCAGAACAGTGAAGAAGGCCTCATGGAGCTGCTCCACGCCTCCCGTTTGGCAAGGCAAATCAGGGCCTTCCTTCGAGGCTAGGGCTCACGTTGACTTTCACATTAGGTATAGAGCAGAGCAGGGTGAGCTTCCAACTAGGAACTGGAAGCACAAGGTTTCTTACGGGAAACTCAATATCTTCTCAGAACCATGCAGGCAGTGACTAAAACCCCGGCAACAACAATGCTTTTCAGGTATAAAGGAGGCCGCATGAACGGAGCTTTCCAAATGGGCAAAGAAGCCTTGTGCCCTCAGTCTCCAAATAGTAAGTTGGTATGCAGCATACACGCAGGACCAGAGCTTCCTGGCTCTAGGCAGTTTTCTGATACCGAAACGGGTGCTGAAGTAAGGTCTCTAGGAGTCTTGGAAAGCTTACTACCGTGAAACTAAAAGAGAACAGCGATGAAGGCCTCATGGAGCTGCTGCACGCCTCCCGTTTTGCCAGGATAATCAGGGCATTACTTCGAGGCTAGTGCTCCCCTTGACTTTCACTTTAGTTATAGAGCAGAGCAGGGTGAGCTTCCTACTAGGAACTGGAAGCACAAGGTTTCTTACGGGAAAACTCAATATCTTCTCAGAACCATGCAGGCAGTGACTAAAACCCCGGCAACAACAATGCTTTTCAATAAAGGAGGCTGCATGAACGGTGCTTTCCAAATGGGCAAAGAAGCCTTGTGCCATCAGTCTCCAAATAGTAAGTTGGTACGCAGCATACACGCAGGACCAGAGCTTCCTGGCTCTAGGCAGTTTTCTGATACCGAAACGGGTGCTGAAGTAAGGTCTCTAGGAGTCTTGGAAAGCTTACTACCGTGAAACTAAAAGAGAACAGTGATGAAGGCCTCATGGAGCTGCTGCACGCCTCCCGTTTTGCCAGGATAATCAGGGCATTACTTCGAGGCTAGTGCTCCCCCTGACTTTCAGTTTAGATATAGAGCAGAGCAGAGTAAGCTTCCAACTAGGAACTGGAAGCACAAGGTTTCTTTCGGGAAAACTCATTTTCTTCGCAGCAGCAGGCAGGCAGTGACTAAATCCCCGGCAACAACAATGCTTTTCAGGTATAAAGGAGGCCGCATGAACGGAGCATTCCTAATGGGAAAACAAGCCTTGTGCCATCAGTCTCCAATTTCTAGGTTGATACGCAGCATACACGCAGCACCAGAGCTTCCTGGTTCTAGGCAGTTTTCTGATACCGAAACGGGTGGTGAAGCAAGGTGCCTAGGAGTCTTGGAAAGCTTACTACCGTTAAACTAAAGCAGAACAGCGAGGAAGGCCTCATGGAGCTGCTGCATGCCTCCCGATTTGCAAGGATAATCAGGGCCTTACTTTTAGGTTAGTGCTCACGTTGACTTCCACTTTTGGTATAGAGGAGAGCAGGGTGAGCTTCCAACTAGGAACTGGAAGCACAAGGTCCTTTCGGGAAAACTCATTTTCTTCTCAGAAGCCGACAGGCAGTGACTAAATCCCCAGCAACAACAATGCTTTTCAGGTGTCTTCTAGACGGCATGATGAAGCTTTCAAAATGGGAACACAAGCGTTGTGGCATCAGTTTCCCATTTCCAGAATGACACGCAGCATAAGTACATGGTGATGCTAACAAGTCAAAAGAGATTCACGATACCCACTGGGGCTTTCCCTGATTCAAATTTTTTCTACGACCGCTTTTCTGCGTGCAGCCAAGTGCCTAAACAAAGGATGCACGAGGGAGACTTAGGGGCCTGTGCATCCGTCAAAGACCTACAGTGTTACACCAAGAACTGTGCTTAAATTGTACTTGGAATGCAAACGACCACCTCCTTGAGGATGCGTGACTCTAAGTGTAAAAGGTGAAAAGGGATTAGAAGAGAGTGCTTTTCTCAATAGAGTTCAACTAGGGGAATGAGGTTACATCCATTTAATGGAGGACAGTCTCGAAGTGTGTTCCTGAATGCTGTGTAGAGCTGAGGTAACCTGGCTCTCCCAAGGAAGAGTGCAGTGTGTTGCCTTTCTCTAGCCAACACTGGGGTGTCAAAAAGGCCTACGGGGCTGAAGTTGCCTACGTGGCCCTGAGCTTCCTGGCCTTACTCAGTATAATGGTAGCAAAACGGGTGCTGAAACAAGGTCCCTAGGAGTCTTGAAAAGCTATCTACCTTGAAACTAAAGCAGAACAGTGAAGAAGGCCTCATGGAGCTGCTCCACGCCTCCCGTTTGGCAAGGCAAATCAGGGCCTTCCTTCGAGGCTAGGGCTCACGTTGACTTTCACATTAGGTATAGAGCAGAGCAGGGTGAGCTTCCTACTAGGAACTGGAAGCACAAGGTTTCTTACGGGAAAACTCAATATCTTCTCAGAACCATGCAGGCAGTGACTAAAACCCCGGCAACAACAATGCTTTTCGGGTATAAAGGAGGCCGCATGAACGGAGCTTTCCAAATGGGCAAAGAAGCCTTGTGCCATCAGTCTCCAAATAGTAAGTTGGTATGCAGCATACACGCAGGACCAGAGCTTCCTGGCTCTAGGCAGTTTTCTGATACCGAAACGGGTGCTGAAGTAAGGTCTCTAGGAGTCTTGGAAAGCTTACTACCGTGAAACTAAAAGAGAACAGCGATGAAGGCCTCATGGAGCTGCTGCACGCCTCCCGTTTTGCCAGGATAATCAGGGCATTACTTCGAGGCTAGTGCTCCCCTTGACTTTCACTTTAGTTATAGAGCAGAGCAGGGTGAGCTTCCTACTAGGAACTGGAAGCACAAGGTTTCTTACGGGAAAACTCAATATCTTCTCAGAACCATGCAGGCAGTGACTAAAACCCCGGCAACAACAATGCTTTTCAGGTATAAAGGAGGCCGCATGAACGGAGCCTTCCTAATGGGAAAACAAGCCTTGTGCCATCAGTCTCCAATTTCTAGGTTGATACGCAGCATACACGCAGGACCAGAGCTTCCTGGCTCTAGGCAGTTTTCTGATATCGAAACGGGTGGTGAAGCAAGGTGCCTAGGAGTCTTGGAAAGCTTACTACCGTTAAACTAAAGCAGAACAGCGAGGAAGGCCTCATGGAGCTGCTGCATGCCTCCCGATTTGCAAGGATAATCAGGGTCTTACTTTTAGGTTAGTGCTCACGTTGACTTCCACTTTTGGTATAGAGGAGAGCAGGGTGAGCTTCCAACTAGGAACTGGAAGCACAAGGTCCTTTCGGGAAAACTCATTTTCTTCTCAGAAGCCGACAGGCAGTGACTAAATCCCCAGCAACAACCATGCTTTTCAGGTGTCTTCTAGACTGCATGATGAAGCTTTCAAAATGGGAACACAAGCGTTGTGGCATCAGTTTCCCATTTCCAGAATGACACGCAGCATAAGTACATGGTGATGCTAACAAGTCAAAAGAGATTCACGATACCCACTGGGGCTTTCCCTGATTCACCTTTTTTCTACGACCTCTTTTCTGCGTGCAGCCAAGTGCCTAAACAAAGGATGCGCGAGGGAGACTTAGGGGCCTGTGGATCTTCCAAAGACCTACAGTGTTACACCAAGAACTGTGCTTAAATTGTAGTTGGAATGCAAACCGACCACCTCCTTGAGGATGCGTGACTCTAAGTGTAAAAGGTGAAAAGGGATTAGAAGAGAGTGTTTTTCTCAATAGAGTTCAACTAGGGGAATGAGGTTACTTCCATTTAATGGCGGACCGTCTCGAAGTGTGTTCCTGAATCCTGCGTAGACCTGAGATAACCTGGCTCTCCCAAGGAAAGGTGCAGTGTGTAGCCTTTCTCTAGCCAACACTGGGGTGTTCCAAAAGGCCTACGGGGCTGAAGTTGCTTACGTGGCCCTGAGCTTCCTGGTCTCACTCAGTATAATGGTAGCAAAACGGGTGCTGAAACAAGGTCCCTAGGAGTCTTGAAAAGCTATCTACCTTGAAACTAAAGCAGAACAGTGAAGAAGGCCTCATGGAGCTGCTCCACGCCTCCCGTTTGGCAAGGCAAATCAGGGCCTTCCTTCGAGGCTAGGGCTCACGTTGACTTTCACATTAGGTATAGAGCAGAGCAGGGTGAGCTTCCAACTAGGAACTGGAAGCACAAGGTTTCTTACGGGAAACTCAATATCTTCTCAGAACCATGCAGGCAGTGACTAAAACCCCGGCAACAACAATGCTTTTCAGGTATAAAGGAGGCCGCATGAACGGAGCTTTCCAAATGGGCAAAGAAGCCTTGTGCCCTCAGTCTCCAAATAGTAAGTTGGTATGCAGCATACACGCAGGACCAGAGCTTCCTGGCTCTAGGCAGTTTTCTGATACCGAAACGGGTGCTGAAGTAAGGTCTCTAGGAGTCTTGGAAAGCTTACTACCGTGAAACTAAAAGAGAACAGCGATGAAGGCCTCATGGAGCTGCTGCACGCCTCCCGTTTTGCCAGGATAATCAGGGCATTACTTCGAGGCTAGTGCTCCCCTTGACTTTCACTTTAGTTATAGAGCAGAGCAGGGTGAGCTTCCTACTAGGAACTGGAAGCACAAGGTTTCTTACGGGAAAACTCAATATCTTCTCAGAACCATGCAGGCAGTGACTAAAACCCCGGCAACAACAATGCTTTTCAATAAAGGAGGCCGCATGAACGGAGCTTTCCAAATGGGCAAAGAAGCCTTGTGCCATCAGTCTCCAAATAGTAAGTTGGTACGCAGCATACACGCAGGACCAGAGCTTCCTGGCTCTAGGCAGTTTTCTGATACCGAAACGGGTGCTGAAGTAAGGTCTCTAGGAGTCTTGGAAAGCTTACTACCGTGAAACTAAAAGAGAACAGTGATGAAGGCCTCATGGAGCTGCTGCACGCCTCCCGTTTTGCCAGGATAATCAGGGCATTACTTCGAGGCTAGTGCTCCCCCTGACTTTCAGTTTAGATATAGAGCAGAGCAGAGTGAGCTTCCAACTAGGAACTGGAAGCACAAGGTTTCTTTCGGGAAAACTCATTTTCTTCGCAGCAGCAGGCAGGCAGTGACTAAATCCCCGGCAACAACAATGCTTTTCAGGTATAAAGGAGGCCGCATGAACGGAGCATTCCTAATGGGAAAACAAGCCTTGTGCCATCAGTCTCCAATTTCTAGGTTGATACGCAGCATACACGCAGCACCAGAGCTTCCTGGTTCTAGGCAGTTTTCTGATACCGAAACGGGTGGTGAAGCAAGGTGCCTAGGAGTCTTGGAAAGCTTACTACCGTTAAACTAAAGCAGAACAGCGAGGAAGGCCTCATGGAGCTGCTGCATGCCTCCCGATTTGCAAGGATAATCAGGGCCTTACTTTTAGGTTAGTGCTCACGTTGACTTCCACTTTTGGTATAGAGGAGAGCAGGGTGAGCTTCCAACTAGGAACTGGAAGCACAAGGTCCTTTCGGGAAAACTCATTTTCTTCTCAGAAGCCGACAGGCAGTGACTAAATCCCCAGCAACAACCATGCTTTTCAGGTGTCTTCTAGACTGCATGATGAAGCTTTCAAAATGGGAACACAAGCGTTGTGGCATCAGTTTCCCATTTCCAGAATGACACGCAGCATAAGTACATGGTGATGCTAACAAGTCAAAAGAGATTCACGATACCCACTGGGGCTTTCCCTGATTCAAATTTTTTCTACGACCGCTTTTCTGCGTGCAGCCAAGTGCCTAAACAAAGGATGCACGAGGGAGACTTAGGGGCCTGTGCATCTGTCAAACACCTACAGTGTTACACCAAGAACTGTGCTTAAATTGTACTTGGAATGCAAACGACCACCTCCTTGAGGATGCGTGACTCTAAGTGTAAAAGGTGAAAAGGGATTAGAAGAGAGTGTTTTTCTCAATAGAGTTCAACTAGGGGAATGAGGTTACATCCATTTAATGGAGGACAGTCTCGAAGTGTGTTCCTGAATGCTGTGTAGAGCTGAGGTAACCTGGCTCTCCCAAGGAAGAGTGCAGTGTGTTGCCTTTCTCTAGCCAACACTGGGGTGTCAAAAAGGCCTACGGGGCTGAAGTTGCCTACGTGGCCCTGAGCTTCCTGGCCTTACTCAGTATAATGGTAGCAAAACGGGTGCTGAAACAAGGTCCCTAGGAGTCTTGAAAAGCTATCTACCTTGAAACTAAAGCAGAACAGTGAAGAAGGCCTCATGGAGCTGCTCCACGCCTCCCGTTTGGCAAGGCAAATCAGGGCCTTCCTTCGAGGCTAGGGCTCACGTTGACTTTCACATTAGGTATAGAGCAGAGCAGGGTGAGCTTCCTACTAGGAACTGGAAGCACAAGGTTTCTTACGGGAAAACTCAATATCTTCTCAGAATCATGCAGGCAGTGACTAAAACCCCGGCAACAACAATGCTTTTCCGGTATAAAGGAGGCCGCATGAACGGAGCTTTCCAAATGGGCAAAGAAGCCTTGTGCCATCAGTCTCCAAATAGTAAGTTGGTATGCCGCATACACGCAGGACCAGAGCTTCCTGGCTCTAGGCAGTTTTCTGATACCGAAACGGGTGCTGAAGTAAGGTCTCTAGGAGTCTTGGAAAGCTTACTACCGTGAAACTTAAAGAGAACAGCAATGAAGGCCTCATGGAGCTGCTGCACGCCTCCCGTTTTGCCAGGATAATCAGGGCATTACTTCGAGGCTAGTGCTCCCCTTGACTTTCACTTTAGTTATAGAGCAGAGCAGGGTGAGCTTCCTACTAGGAACTGGAAGCACAAGGTTTCTTACGGGAAAACTCAATATCTTCTCAGAACCATGCAGGCAGTGACTAAAACCCCGGCAACAACAATGCTTTTCAATAAAGGAGGCCGCATGAACGGAGCTTTCCAAATGGGCAAAGAAGCCTTGTGCCATCAGTCTCCAAATAGTAAGTTGGTACGCAGCATACACGCAGGACCAGAGCTTCCTGGCTCTAGGCAGTTTTCTGATACCGAAACGGGTGCTGAAGTAAGGTCTCTAGGAGTCTTGGAAAGCTTACTACCGTGAAACTAAAAGAGAACAGTGATGAAGGCCTCATGGAGCTGCTGCACGCCTCCCGTTTTGCCAGGATAATCAGGGCATTACTTCGAGGCTAGTGCTCCCCCTGACTTTCAGTTTAGATATAGAGCAGAGCAGAGTGAGCTTCCAACTAGGAACTGGAAGCACAAGGTTTCTTTCGGGAAAACTCATTTTCTTCGCAGCAGCAGGCAGGCAGTGACTAAATCCCCGGCAACAACAATGCTTTTCAGGTATAAAGGAGGCCGCATGAACGGAGCATTCCTAATGGGAAAACAAGCCTTGTGCCATCAGTCTCCAATTTCTAGGTTGATACGCAGCATACACGCAGCACCAGAGCTTCCTGGTTCTAGGCAGTTTTCTGATACCGAAACGGGTGGTGAAGCAAGGTGCCTAGGAGTCTTGGAAAGCTTACTACCGTTAAACTAAAGCAGAACAGCGAGGAAGGCCTCATGGAGCTGCTGCATGCCTCCCGATTTGCAAGGATAATCAGGGCCTTACTTTTAGGTTAGTGCTCACGTTGACTTCCACTTTTGGTATAGAGGAGAGCAGGGTGAGCTTCCAACTAGGAACTGGAAGCACAAGGTCCTTTCGGGAAAACTCATTTTCTTCTCAGAAGCCGACAGGCAGTGACTAAATCCCCAGCAACAACCATGCTTTTCAGGTGTCTTCTAGACTGCATGATGAAGCTTTCAAAATGGGAACACAAGCGTTGTGGCATCAGTTTCCCATTTCCAGAATGACACGCAGCATAAGTACATGGTGATGCTAACAAGTCAAAAGAGATTCACGATACCCACTGGGGCTTTCCCTGATTCAAATTTTTTCTACGACCGCTTTTCTGCGTGCAGCCAAGTGCCTAAACAAAGGATGCACGAGGGAGACTTAGGGGCCTGTGCATCTGTCAAACACCTACAGTGTTACACCAAGAACTGTGCTTAAATTGTACTTGGAATGCAAACGACCACCTCCTTGAGGATGCGTGACTCTAAGTGTAAAAGGTGAAAAGGGATTAGAAGAGAGTGTTTTTCTCAATAGAGTTCAACTAGGGGAATGAGGTTACATCCATTTAATGGAGGACAGTCTCGAAGTGTGTTCCTGAATGCTGTGTAGAGCTGAGGTAACCTGGCTCTCCCAAGGAAGAGTGCAGTGTGTTGCCTTTCTCTAGCCAACACTGGGGTGTCAAAAAGGCCTACGGGGCTGAAGTTGCCTACGTGGCCCTGAGCTTCCTGGCCTTACTCAGTATAATGGTAGCAAAACGGGTGCTGAAACAAGGTCCCTAGGAGTCTTGAAAAGCTATCTACCTTGAAACTAAAGCAGAACAGTGAAGAAGGCCTCATGGAGCTGCTCCACGCCTCCCGTTTGGCAAGGCAAATCAGGGCCTTCCTTCGAGGCTAGGGCTCACGTTGACTTTCACATTAGGTATAGAGCAGAGCAGGGTGAGCTTCCTACTAGGAACTGGAAGCACAAGGTTTCTTACGGGAAAACTCAATATCTTCTCAGAATCATGCAGGCAGTGACTAAAACCCCGGCAACAACAATGCTTTTCCGGTATAAAGGAGGCCGCATGAACGGAGCTTTCCAAATGGGCAAAGAAGCCTTGTGCCATCAGTCTCCAAATAGTAAGTTGGTATGCCGCATACACGCAGGACCAGAGCTTCCTGGCTCTAGGCAGTTTTCTGATACCGAAACGGGTGCTGAAGTAAGGTCTCTAGGAGTCTTGGAAAGCTTACTACCGTGAAACTTAAAGAGAACAGCAATGAAGGCCTCATGGAGCTGCTGCACGCCTCCCGTTTTGCCAGGATAATCAGGGCATTACTTCGAGGCTAGTGCTCCCCTTGACTTTCACTTTAGTTATACAGCAGAGCAGGGTGAGCTTCCAACTAGGAACTGGAAGCACAAGGTTTCTTTCGGGAAAACTCAATATCTTCTCAGAACCATGCAGGCAGTGACTAAAACCCCGGCAGCAACAATGCTTTTCAGGTATAAAGGAGGCCGCATGAACGGAGCCTTCCTAATGGGAAAACAAGCCTTGTGCCATCAGTCTCCAATTTCTAGGTTGATACGCAGCATACACGCAGGACCAGAGCTTCCTGGCTCTATGCAGTTTTCTGATACCGAAACGGGTGGTGAAGCCAGGTGCCTAGGAGTCTTGGAAAGCTTACTACCGTTAAACTAAAGCAGAACAGCGAGGAAGGCCTCATGGAGCTGCTGCATGCCTCCCGATTTGCAAGGATAATCAGGGCCTTACTTTTAGGTTAGTGCTCACGTTGACTTCCACTTTTGGTATAGAGGAGAGCAGGGTGAGCTTCCAACTAGGAACTGGAAGCACAAGGTCCTTTCGGGAAAACTCATTTTCTTCTCAGAAGCCGACAGGCAGTGACTAAATCCCCAGCAACAACCATGCTTTTCAGGTGTCTTCTAGACTGCATGATGAAGCTTTCAAAATGGGAACACAAGCGTTGTGGCATCAGTTTCCCATTTCCAGAATGACACGCAGCATAAGTACATGGTGATGCTAACAAGTCAAAAGAGATTCACGATACCCACTGGGGCTTTCCCTGATTCAAATTTTTTCTACGACCGCTTTTCTGCGTGCAGCCAAGTGCCTAAACAAAGGATGCACGAGGGAGACTTAGGGGCCTGTGCATCCGTCAAAGACCTACAGTGTTACACCAAGAACTGTGCTTAAATTGTACTTGGAATGCAAACGACCACCTCCTTGAGGATGCGTGACTCTAAGTGTAAAAGGTGAAAAGGGATTAGAAGAGAGTGCTTTTCTCAATAGAGTTCAACTAGGGGAATGAGGTTACATCCATTTAATGGAGGACAGTCTCGAAGTGTGTTCCTGAATGCTGTGTAGAGCTGAGGTAACCTGGCTCTCCCAAGGAAGAGTGCAGTGTGTTGCCTTTCTCTAGCCAACACTGGGGTGTCAAAAAGGCCTACGGGGCTGAAGTTGCCTACGTGGCCCTGAGCTTCCTGGCCTTACTCAGTATAATGGTAGCAAAACGGGTGCTGAAACAAGGTCCCTAGGAGTCTTGAAAAGCTATCTACCTTGAAACTAAAGCAGAACAGTGAAGAAGGCCTCATGGAGCTGCTCCACGCCTCCCGTTTGGCAAGGCAAATCAGGGCCTTCCTTCGAGGCTAGGGCTCACGTTGACTTTCACATTAGGTATAGAGCAGAGCAGGGTGAGCTTCCTACTAGGAACTGGAAGCACAAGGTTTCTTACGGGAAAACTCAATATCTTCTCAGAACCATGCAGGCAGTGACTAAAACCCCGGCAACAACAATGCTTTTCGGGTATAAAGGAGGCCGCATGAACGGAGCTTTCCAAATGGGCAAAGAAGCCTTGTGCCATCAGTCTCCAAATAGTAAGTTGGTATGCAGCATACACGCAGGACCAGAGCTTCCTGGCTCTAGGCAGTTTTCTGATACCGAAACGGGTGCTGAAGTAAGGTCTCTAGGAGTCTTGGAAAGCTTACTACAGTGAAACTAAAAGAGAACAGCGATGAAGGCCTCATGGAGCTGCTGCACGCCTCCCGTTTTGCCAGGATAATCAGGGCATTACTTCGAGGCTAGTGCTCCCCTTGACTTTCACTTTAGTTATAGAGCAGAGCAGGGTGAGCTTCCTACTAGGAACTGGAAGCACAAGGTTTCTTACGGGAAAACTCAATATCTTCTCAGAACCATGCAGGCAGTGACTAAAACCCCGGCAACAACAATGCTTTTCAGGTATAAAGGAGGCCGCATGAACGGAGCCTTCCTAATGGGAAAACAAGCCTTGTGCCATCAGTCTCCAATTTCTAGGTTGATACGCAGCATACACGCAGGACCAGAGCTTCCTGGCTCTAGGCAGTTTTCTGATATCGAAACGGGTGGTGAAGCAAGGTGCCTAGGAGTCTTGGAAAGCTTACTACCGTTAAACTAAAGCAGAACAGCGAGGAAGGCCTCATGGAGCTGCTGCATGCCTCCCGATTTGCAAGGATAATCAGGGTCTTACTTTTAGGTTAGTGCTCACGTTGACTTCCACTTTTGGTATAGAGGAGAGCAGGGTGAGCTTCCAACTAGGAACTGGAAGCACAAGGTCCTTTCGGGAAAACTCATTTTCTTCTCAGAAGCCGACAGGCAGTGACTAAATCCCCAGCAACAACCATGCTTTTCAGGTGTCTTCTAGACTGCATGATGAAGCTTTCAAAATGGGAACACAAGCGTTGTGGCATCAGTTTCCCATTTCCAGAATGACACGCAGCATAAGTACATGGTGATGCTAACAAGTCAAAAGAGATTCACGATACCCACTGGGGCTTTCCCTGATTCACCTTTTTTCTACGACCTCTTTTCTGCGTGCAGCCAAGTGCCTAAACAAAGGATGCGCGAGGGAGACTTAGGGGCCTGTGGATCTTCCAAAGACCTACAGTGTTACACCAAGAACTGTGCTTAAATTGTAGTTGGAATGCAAACCGACCACCTCCTTGAGGATGCGTGACTCTAAGTGTAAAAGGTGAAAAGGGATTAGAAGAGAGTGTTTTTCTCAATAGAGTTCAACTAGGGGAATGAGGTTACTTCCATTTAATGGCGGACCGTCTCGAAGTGTGTTCCTGAATCCTGCGTAGACCTGAGATAACCTGGCTCTCCCAAGGAAAGGTGCAGTGTGTAGCCTTTCTCTAGCCAACACTGGGGTGTTCCAAAAGGCCTACGGGGCTGAAGTTGCTTACGTGGCCCTGAGCTTCCTGGTCTCACTCAGTATAATGGTAGCAAAACGGGTGCTGAAACAAGGTCCCTAGGAGTCTTGAAAAGCTATCTACCTTGAAACTAAAGCAGAACAGTGAAGAAGGCCTCATGGAGCTGCTCCACGCCTCCCGTTTGGCAAGGCAAATCAGGGCCTTCCTTCGAGGCTAGGGCTCACGTTGACTTTCACATTAGGTATAGAGCAGAGCAGGGTGAGCTTCCAACTAGGAACTGGAAGCACAAGGTTTCTTACGGGAAACTCAATATCTTCTCAGAACCATGCAGGCAGTGACTAAAACCCCGGCAACAACAATGCTTTTCAGGTATAAAGGAGGCCGCATGAACGGAGCTTTCCAAATGGGCAAAGAAGCCTTGTGCCCTCAGTCTCCAAATAGTAAGTTGGTATGCAGCATACACGCAGGACCAGAGCTTCCTGGCTCTAGGCAGTTTTCTGATACCGAAACGGGTGCTGAAGTAAGGTCTCTAGGAGTCTTGGAAAGCTTACTACCGTGAAACTAAAAGAGAACAGCGATGAAGGCCTCATGGAGCTGCTGCACGCCTCCCGTTTTGCCAGGATAATCAGGGCATTACTTCGAGGCTAGTGCTCCCCTTGACTTTCACTTTAGTTATAGAGCAGAGCAGGGTGAGCTTCCTACTAGGAACTGGAAGCACAAGGTTTCTTACGGGAAAACTCAATATCTTCTCAGAACCATGCAGGCAGTGACTAAAACCCCGGCAACAACAATGCTTTTCAATAAAGGAGGCCGCATGAACGGAGCTTTCCAAATGGGCAAAGAAGCCTTGTGCCATCAGTCTCCAAATAGTAAGTTGGTACGCAGCATACACGCAGGACCAGAGCTTCCTGGCTCTAGGCAGTTTTCTGATACCGAAACGGGTGCTGAAGTAAGGTCTCTAGGAGTCTTGGAAAGCTTACTACCGTGAAACTAAAAGAGAACAGTGATGAAGGCCTCATGGAGCTGCTGCACGCCTCCCGTTTTGCCAGGATAATCAGGGCATTACTTCGAGGCTAGTGCTCCCCCTGACTTTCAGTTTAGATATAGAGCAGAGCAGAGTGAGCTTCCAACTAGGAACTGGAAGCACAAGGTTTCTTTCGGGAAAACTCATTTTCTTCGCAGCAGCAGGCAGGCAGTGACTAAATCCCCGGCAACAACAATGCTTTTCAGGTATAAAGGAGGCCGCATGAACGGAGCATTCCTAATGGGAAAACAAGCCTTGTGCCATCAGTCTCCAATTTCTAGGTTGATACGCAGCATACACGCAGCACCAGAGCTTCCTGGTTCTAGGCAGTTTTCTGATACCGAAACGGGTGGTGAAGCAAGGTGCCTAGGAGTCTTGGAAAGCTTACTACCGTTAAACTAAAGCAGAACAGCGAGGAAGGCCTCATGGAGCTGCTGCATGCCTCCCGATTTGCAAGGATAATCAGGGCCTTACTTTTAGGTTAGTGCTCACGTTGACTTCCACTTTTGGTATAGAGGAGAGCAGGGTGAGCTTCCAACTAGGAACTGGAAGCACAAGGTCCTTTCGGGAAAACTCATTTTCTTCTCAGAAGCCGACAGGCAGTGACTAAATCCCCAGCAACAACCATGCTTTTCAGGTGTCTTCTAGACTGCATGATGAAGCTTTCAAAATGGGAACACAAGCGTTGTGGCATCAGTTTCCCATTTCCAGAATGACACGCAGCATAAGTACATGGTGATGCTAACAAGTCAAAAGAGATTCACGATACCCACTGGGGCTTTCCCTGATTCAAATTTTTTCTACGACCGCTTTTCTGCGTGCAGCCAAGTGCCTAAACAAAGGATGCACGAGGGAGACTTAGGGGCCTGTGCATCTGTCAAACACCTACAGTGTTACACCAAGAACTGTGCTTAAATTGTACTTGGAATGCAAACGACCACCTCCTTGAGGATGCGTGACTCTAAGTGTAAAAGGTGAAAAGGGATTAGAAGAGAGTGTTTTTCTCAATAGAGTTCAACTAGGGGAATGAGGTTACATCCATTTAATGGAGGACAGTCTCGAAGTGTGTTCCTGAATGCTGTGTAGAGCTGAGGTAACCTGGCTCTCCCAAGGAAGAGTGCAGTGTGTTGCCTTTCTCTAGCCAACACTGGGGTGTCAAAAAGGCCTACGGGGCTGAAGTTGCCTACGTGGCCCTGAGCTTCCTGGCCTTACTCAGTATAATGGTAGCAAAACGGGTGCTGAAACAAGGTCCCTAGGAGTCTTGAAAAGCTATCTACCTTGAAACTAAAGCAGAACAGTGAAGAAGGCCTCATGGAGCTGCTCCACGCCTCCCGTTTGGCAAGGCAAATCAGGGCCTTCCTTCGAGGCTAGGGCTCACGTTGACTTTCACATTAGGTATAGAGCAGAGCAGGGTGAGCTTCCTACTAGGAACTGGAAGCACAAGGTTTCTTACGGGAAAACTCAATATCTTCTCAGAACCATGCAGGCAGTGACTAAAACCCCGGCAACAACAATGCTTTTCCGGTATAAAGGAGGCCGCATGAACGGAGCTTTCCAAATGGGCAAAGAAGCCTTGTGCCATCAGTCTCCAAATAGTAAGTTGGTATGCAGCATACACGCAGGACCAGAGCTTCCTGGCTCTAGGCAGTTTTCTGATACCGAAACGGGTGCTGAAGTAAGGTCTCTAGGAGTCTTGGAAAGCTTACTACCGTGAAACTAAAAGAGAACAGCGATGAAGGCCTCATGGAGCTGCTGCACGCCTCCCGTTTTGCCAGGATAATCAGGGCATTACTTCGAGGCTAGTGCTCCCCTTGACTTTCACTTTAGTTATAGAGCAGAGCAGGGTGAGCTTCCTACTAGGAACTGGAAGCACAAGGTTTCTTACGGGAAAACTCAATATCTTCTCAGAACCATGCAGGCAGTGACTAAAACCCCGGCAACAACAATGCTTTTCAGGTATAAAGGAGGCCGCATGAACGGAGCCTTCCTAATGGGAAAACAAGCCTTGTGCCATCAGTCTCCAATTTCTAGGTTGATACGCAGCATACACGCAGGACCAGAGCTTCCTGGCTCTAGGCAGTTTTCTGATATCGAAACGGGTGGTGAAGCCAGGTGCCTAGGAGTCTTGGAAAGCTTACTACCGTTAAACTAAAGCAGAACAGCGAGGAAGGCCTCATGGAGCTGCTGCATGCCTCCCGATTTGCAAGGATAATCAGGGCCTTACTTTTAGGTTAGTGCTCACGTTGACTTCCACTTTTGGTATAGAGGAGAGCAGGGTGAGCTTCCAACTAGGAACTGGAAGCACAAGGTCCTTTCGGGAAAACTCATTTTCTTCTCAGAAGCCGACAGGCAGTGACTAAATCCGCAGCAACAACCATGCTTTTCAGGTGTCTTCTAGACTGCATGATGAAGCTTTCAAAATGGGAACACAAGCGTTGTGGCATCAGTTTCCCATTTCCAGAATGACACGCAGCATAAGTACATGGTGATGCTAACAAGTCAAAAGAGATTCACGATACCCACTGGGGCTTTCCCTGATTCAACTTTTTTCTACGACCTCTTTTCTGCGTGCAGCCAAGTGCCTAAACAAAGGATGCGCGAGGGAGACTTAGGGGCCTGTGGATCTTCCAAAGACCTACAGTGTTACACCAAGAACTGTGCTTAAATTGTACTTGGAATGCAAACCGACCACCTCCTTGAGGATGCGTGACTCTAAGTGTAAAAGGTGAAAAGGGATTAAAAGAGAGTGTTTTTCTCAATAGAGTTCAACTAGGGGAATGAGGTTACATCCATTTAATGGAGGACAGTCTCGAAGTGTGTTCCTGAATGCTGTGTAGAGCTGAGGTAACCTGGCTCTCCCAAGGAAGAGTGCAGTGTGTTGCCTTTCTCTAGCCAACACTGGGGTGTCAAAAAGGCCTACGGGGCTGAAGTTGCCTACGTGGCCCTGAGCTTCCTGGCCTTACTCAGTATAATGGTAGCAAAACGGGTGCTGAAACAAGGTCCCTAGGAGTCTTGAAAAGCTATCTACCTTGAAACTAAAGCAGAACAGTGAAGAAGGCCTCATGGAGCTGCTCCACGCCTCCCGTTTGGCAAGGCAAATCAGGGCCTTCCTTCGAGGCTAGGGCTCACGTTGACTTTCACATTAGGTATAGAGCAGAGCAGGGTGAGCTTCCTACTAGGAACTGGAAGCACAAGGTTTCTTACGGGAAAACTCAATATCTTCTCAGAATCATGCAGGCAGTGACTAAAACCCCGGCAACAACAATGCTTTTCCGGTATAAAGGAGGCCGCATGAACGGAGCTTTCCAAATGGGCAAAGAAGCCTTGTGCCATCAGTCTCCAAATAGTAAGTTGGTATGCAGCATACACGCAGGACCAGAGCTTCCTGGATCTAGGCAGTTTTCTGATACCGAAACGGGTGCTGAAGTAAGGTCTCTAGGAGTCTTGGAAAGCTTACTACCGTGAAACTAAAAGAGAACAGTGATGAAGGCCTCATGGAGCTGCTGCACGCCTCCCGTTTTGCCAGGATAATCAGGGCATTACTTCGAGGCTAGTGCTCCCATTGACTTTCACTTTAGTTTTAGAGCAGAGCAGGGTGAGCTTCCTACTAGGAACTGGAAGCACAAGGTTTCTTACGGGAAAACTCAATATCTTCTCAGAACCATGCAGGCAGTGACTAAATCCCCGGCAACAACAATGCTTTTCAGGTATAAAGGAGGCCGCATGCACGGAGCATTCCTAATGGGAAAACAAGCCTTGTGCCATCAGTCTCCAATTTCTAGGTTGATACGCAGCATACACGCAGCACCAGAGCTTCCTGGCTCTAGGCAGTTTTCTGATACCGAAACGGGTGGTGAAGCAAGGTGCCTAGGAGTCTTGGAAAGCTTACTACCGTTAAACTAAAGCAGAACAGCGAGGAAGGCCTCATGGAGCTGCTGCATGCCTCCCGATTTGCAAGGATAATCAGGGCCTTACTTTTAGGTTAGTGCTCACGTTGACTTCCACTTTTGGTATAGAGGAGAGCAGGGTGAGCTTCCAACTAGGAACTGGAAGCACAAGGTCCTTTCGGGAAAACTCATTTTCTTCTCAGAAGCCGACAGGCAGTGACTAAATCCCCAGCAACAACCATGCTTTTCAGGTGTCTTCTAGACTGCATGATGAAGCTTTCAAAATGGGAACACAAGCGTTGTGGCATCAGTTTCCCATTTCCAGAATGACACGCAGCATAAGTACATGGTGATGCTAACAAGTCAAAAGAGATTCACGATACCCACTGGGGCTTTCCCTGATTCAACTTTTTTCTACGACCGCTTTTCTGCGTGCAGCCAAGTGCCTAAACAAAGGATGCACGAGGGAGACTTAGGGGCCTGTGCATCCGTCAAAGACCTACAGTGTTACACCAAGAACTGTGCTTAAATTGTACTTGGAATGCAAACGACCACCTCCTTGAGGATGCGTGACTCTAAGTGTAAAAGGTGAAAAGGGATTAGAAGAGAGTGTTTTTCTCAATAGAGTTCAACTAGGGGAATGAGGTTACATCCATTTAATGGAGGACAGTCTCGAAGTGTGTTCCTGAATGCTGTGTAGAGCTGAGGTAACCTGGCTCTCCCAAGGAAGAGTGCAGTGTGTTGCCTTTCTCTAGCCAACACTGGGGTGTCAAAAAGGCCTACGGGGCTGAAGTTGCCTACGTGGCCCTGAGCTTCCTGGCCTTACTCAGTATAATGGTAGCAAAACGGGTGCTGAAACAAGGTCCCTAGGAGTCTTGAAAAGCTATCTACCTTGAAACTAAAGCAGAACAGTGAAGAAGGCCTCATGGAGCTGCTCCACGCCTCCCGTTTGGCAAGGCAAATCAGGGCCTTCCTTCGAGGCTAGGGCTCACGTTGACTTTCACATTAGGTATAGAGCAGAGCAGGGTGAGCTTCCTACTAGGAACTGGAAGCACAAGGTTTCTTACGGGAAAACTCAATATCTTCTCAGAATCATGCAGGCAGTGACTAAAACCCCGGCAACAACAATGCTTTTCCGGTATAAAGGAGGCCGCATGAACGGAGCTTTCCAAATGGGCAAAGAAGCCTTGTGCCATCAGTCTCCAAATAGTAAGTTGGTATGCAGCATACACGCAGGACCAGAGCTTCCTGGCTCTAGGCAGTTTTCTGATACCGAAACGGGTGCTGAAGTAAGGTCTCTAGGAGTCTTGGAAAGCTTACTACCGTGAAACTAAAAGAGAACAGCGATGAAGGCCTCATGGAGCTGCTGCACGCCTCCCGTTTTGCCAGGATAATCACGGCATTACTTCGAGGCTAGTGCTCCCCTTGACTTTCACTTTAGTTATAGAGCAGAGCAGGGTGAGCTTCCTACTAGGAACTGGAAGCACAAGGTTTCTTACGGGAAAACTCAATATCTTCTCAGAACCATGCAGGCAGTGACTAAAACCCCAGCAACAACAATGCTTTTCAGGTATAAAGGAGGCCGCATGAACGGAGCCTTCCTAATGGGAAAACAAACCTTGTGCCATCAGTCTCCAATTTCTAGGTTGATACGCAGCATACACGCAGGACCAGAGCTTCCTGGCTCTAGGCAGTTTTCTGATATCGAAACGGGTGGTGAAGCAAGGTGCCTAGGAGTCTTGGAAAGCTTACTACCGTTAAACTAAAGCAGAACAGCGAGGAAGGCCTCATGGAGCTGCTGCATGCCTCCCGATTTGCAAGGATAATCAGGGCCTTACTTTTAGGTTAGTGCTCACGTTGACTTCCACTTTTGGTATAGAGGAGAGCAGGGTGAGCTTCCAACTAGGAACTGGAAGCACAAGGTCCTTTCGGGAAAACTCATTTTCTTCTCAGAAGCCGACAGGCAGTGACTAAATCCGCAGCAAAAACCATGCTTTTCAGGTGTCTTCTAGACTGCATGATGAAGCTTTCAAAATGGGAACACAAGCGTTGTGGCATCAGTTTCCCATTTCCAGAATGACACGCAGCATAAGTACATGGTGATGCTAACAAGTCAAAAGAGATTCACGATACCCACTGGGGCTTTCCCTGATTCAACTTTTTTCTACGACCTCTTTTCTGCGTGCAGCCAAGTGCCTAAACAAAGGATGCGCGAGGGAGACTTAGGGGCCTGTGGATCTTCCAAAGACCTACAGTGTTACACCAAGAACTGTGCTTAAATTGTACTTGGAATGCAAACCGACCACCTCCTTGAGGATGCGTGACTCTAAGTGTAAAAGGTGAAAAGGGATTAGAAGAGAGTGTTTTTCTCAATCGAGTTCAACTAGGGGAATGAGGTTACTTCCATTTAATGGCGGACAGTCTCGAAGTGTGTTCCTGAATCCTGCGTAGACCTGAGATAACCTGGCTCTCCCAAGGAAAGGTGCAGTGTGTTGCCTTTCTCTAGCCAACACTGGGGTGTTCCAAAAGGCCTACGGGGCTGAAGTTGCCTACGTAGCCCTGAGCTTCCTGGTCTCACTCAGTATAATGGTAGAAAAACGGGTGCTGAAACAAGGTCCCTAGGAGTCTTGAAAAGCTATCTACCTTGAAACTAAAGCAGAACAGTGAAGAAGGCCTCATGGAGCTGCTCCACGCCTCCCGTTTGGCAAGGCAAATCAGGGCCTTCCTTCGAGGCTAGGGCTCACGTTGACTTTCACATTAGGTATAGAGCAGAGCAGGGTGAGCTTCCAACTAGGAACTGGAAGCACAAGGTTTCTTACGGGAAACTCAATATCTTCTCAGAACCATGCAGGCAGTGACTAAAACCCCGGCAACAACAATGCTTTTCGGGTATAAAGGAGGCCGCATGAACGGAGCTTTCCAAATGGGCAAAGAAGCCTTGTGCCCTCAGTCTCCAAATAGTAAGTTGGTACGCAGCATACACGCAGGACCAGAGCTTCCTGGCTCTAGGCAGTTTTCTGATACCGAAACGGGTGCTGAAGTAAGGTCTCTAGGAGTCTTGGAAAGCTTACTACCGTGAAACTTAAAGAGAACAGCGATGAAGGCCTCATGGAGCTGCTGCACGCCTCCCGTTTTGCCAGGATAATCAGGGCATTACTTCGAGGCTAGTGCTCCCCTTGACTTTCACTTTAGTTATAGAGCAGAGCAGGGTGAGCTTCCTACTAGGAACTGGAAGCACAAGGTTTCTTACGGGAAAACTCAATATCTTCTCAGAACCATGCAGGCAGTGACTAAAACCCCGGCAACAACAATGCTTTTCAATAAAGGAGGCCGCATGAACGGAGCTTTCCAAATGGGCAAAGAAGCCTTGTGCCCTCAGTCTCCAAATAGTAAGTTGGTACGCAGCATACACGCAGGACCAGAGCTTCCTGGCTCTAGGCAGTTTTCTGATACCGAAACGGGTGCTGAAGTAAGGTCTCTAGGAGTCTTGGAAAGCTTACTACCGTGAAACTAAAAGAGAACAGTGATGAAGGCCTCATGGAGCTGCTGCACGCCTCCCGTTTTGCCAGGATAATCAGGGCTTTACTTCGAGGCTAGTGCTCCCCTTGACTTTCAGTTTAGATATAGAGCAGAGCAGAGTGAGCTTCCAACTAGGAACTGGAAGCACAAGGTTTCTTTCGGGAAAACTCATTTTCTTCGCAGCAGCAGGCAGGCAGTGACTAAATCCCCGGCAACAACAATGCTTTTCAGGTATAAAGGAGGCCGCATGAACGGAGCATTCCTAATGGGAAAACAAGCCTTGTGCCATCAGTCTCCAATTTCTAGGTTGATACGCAGCATACACGCAGCACCAGAGCTTCCTGGTTCTAGGCAGTTTTCTGATACCGAAACGGGTGGTGAAGCAAGGTGCCTAGGAGTCTTGGAAAGCTTACTACCGTTAAACTAAAGCAGAACAGCGAGGAAGGCCTCATGGAGCTGCTGCATGCCTCCCGATTTGCAAGGATAATCAGGGCCTTACTTTTAGGTTAGTGCTCACGTTGACTTCCACTTTTGGTATAGAGGAGAGCAGGGTGAGCTTCCAACTAGGAACTGGAAGCACAAGGTCCTTTCGGGAAAACTCATTTTCTTCTCAGAAGCCGACAGGCAGTGACTAAATCCCCAGCAACAACCATGCTTTTCAGGTGTCTTCTAGACTGCATGATGAAGCTTTCAAAATGGGAACACAAGCGTTGTGGCATCAGTTTCCCATTTCCAGAATGACACGCAGCATAAGTACATGGTGATGCTAACAAGTCAAAAGAGATTCACGATACCCACTGGGGCTTTTCCTGATTCACCTTTTTTCTACGACCGCTTTTCTGCGTGCAGCCAAGTGCCTAAACAAAGGATGCACGAGGGAGACTTAGGGGCCTGTGCATCCGTCAAAGACCTACAGTGTTACACCAAGAACTGTGCTTAAATTGTACTTGGAATGCAAACGACCACCTCCTTGAGGATGCGTGACTCTAAGTGTAAAAGGTGAAAAGGGATTAGAAGAGAGTGTTTTTCTCAATAGAGTTCAACTAGGGGAATGAGGTTACATCCATTTAATGGAGGACAGTCTCGAAGTGTGTTCCTGAATGCTGTGTAGAGCTGAGGTAACCTGGCTCTCCCAAGGAAGAGTGCAGTGTGTTGCCTTTCTCTAGCCAACACTGGGGTGTCAAAAAGGCCTACGGGGCTGAAGTTGCCTACGTGGCCCTGAGCTTCCTGGCCTTACTCAGTATAATGGTAGCAAAACGGGTGCTGAAACAAGGTCCCTAGGAGTCTTGAAAAGCTATCTACCTTGAAACTAAAGCAGAACAGTGAAGAAGGCCTCATGGAGCTGCTCCACGCCTCCCGTTTGGCAAGGCAAATCAGGGCCTTCCTTCGAGGCTAGGGCTCACGTTGACTTTCACATTAGGTATAGAGCAGAGCAGGGTGAGCTTCCTACTAGGAACTGGAAGCACAAGGTTTCTTACGGGAAAACTCAATATCTTCTCAGAACCATGCAGGCAGTGACTAAAACCCCGGCAACAACAATGCTTTTCCGGTATAAAGGAGGCCGCATGAACGGAGCTTTCCAAATGGGCAAAGAAGCCTTGTGCCATCAGTCTCCAAATAGTAAGTTGGTATGCAGCATACATGCAGGACCAGAGCTTCCTGGCTCTAGGCAGTTTTCTGATACCGAAACGGGTGCTGAAGTAAGGTCTCTAGGAGTCTTGGAAAGCTTACTACCGTGAAACTAAAAGAGAACAGCGATGAAGGCCTCATGGAGCTGCTGCACGCCTCCCGTTTTGCCAGGATAATCAGGGCATTACTTCGAGGCTAGTGCTCCCCTTGACTTTCAGTTTAGATATAGAGCAGAGCAGAGTGAGCTTCCAACTAGGAACAGCAAGTACAAGGTTTCTTTCGGGAAAACTCATTTTCTTCGCAGCAGCAGGCAGGCAGTGACTAAATCCCCGGCAACAACAATGCTTTTCAGGTATAAAGGAGGCCGCATGAACAGAGCCTTCCTAATGGGAAAACAAGCCTTGTGCCATCAGTCTCCAATTTCTAGGTTGATACGCAGCATACACGCAGGACCAGAGCTTCCTGGTTCTAGGCAGTTTTCTGATACCGAAACGGGTGGTGAAGCAAGGTGCCTAGGAGTCTTGGAAAGCTTACTACCGTTAAACTAAAGCAGAACAGCGAGGAAGGCCTCATGGAGCTGCTGCATGCCTCCCGATTTGCAAGGATAATCAGGGCCTTACTTTTAGGTTAGTGCTCACGTTGACTTCCACTTTTGGTATAGAGGAGAGCAGGGTGAGCTTCCAACTAGGAACTGGAAGCACAAGGTCCTTTCGGGAAAACTCATTTTCTTCTCAGAAGCCGACAGGCAGTGACTAAATCCCCAGCAACAACCATGCTTTTCAGGTGTCGTCTAGACTGCATGATGAAGCTTTCAAAATGGGAACACAAGCGTTGTGGCATCAGTTTCCCATTTCCAGAATGACACGCAGCATAAGTACATGGTGATGCTAACAAGTCAAAAGAGATTCACGATACCCACTGGGGCTTTCCCTGATTCAACTTTTTTCTACGACCTCTTTTCTGCGTGCAGCCAAGTGCCTAAACAAAGGATGCGCGAGGGAGACTTAGGGGCCTGTGCATCCGTCAAAGACCTACAGTGTTACACCAAGAACTGTGCTTAAATTGTACTTGGAATGCAAACCGACCACCTCCTTGAGGATGCGTGACTCTAAGTGTAAAAGGTGAAAAGGGATTAGAAGAGAGTGTTTTTCTCAATAGAGTTCAACTAGGGGAATGAGGTTACATCCATTTAATGGCGGACAGTCTCGAAGTGTGTTCCTGAATGCTGTGTAGAGCTGAGATAACCTGGCTCTCCCAAGGAAAGGTGCAGTGTGTTGCCTTTCTCTAGCCAACACTGGGGTGTTCCAAAAGGCCTACGGGGCTGAAGTTGCCTACGTGGCCCTGAGCTTCCTGGTCTCACTCAGTATAATGGTAGCAAAACGGGTGCTGAAACAAGGTCCCTAGGAGTCTTGAAAAGCTATCTACCTTGAAACTAAAGCAGAACAGTGAAGAAGGCCTCATGGAGCTGCTCCACGCCTCCCGTTTGACAAGGCAAATCAGGGCCTTCCTTCGAGGCTAGGGCTCACGTTGACTTTCACATTAGGTATAGAGCAGAGCAGGGTGAGCTTCCAACTAGGAACTGGAAGCACAAGGTTTCTTACGGGAAACTCAATATCTTCTCAGAACCATGCAGGCAGTGACTAAAACCCCGGCAACAACAATGCTTTTCGGGTATAAAGGAGGCCGCATGAACGGAGCTTTCCAAATGGACAAAGAAGCCTTGTGCCCTCAGTCTCCAAATAGTAAGTTGGTATGCAGCATACACGCAGGACCAGAGTTTCCTGGCTCTAGGCAGTTTTCTGATACCGAAACGGGTGCTGAAGTAAGGTCTCTAGGAGTCTTGGAAAGCTTACTACCGTGAAACTAAAAGAGAACGGTGATGAAGGCCTCATGGAGCTGCTGCACGCCTCCCGTTTTGCCAGGATAATCAGGGCATTACTTCGAGGCTAGTGCTCCCCTTGACTTTCACTTTAGTTATAGAGCAGAGCAGGGTGAGCTTCCTACTAGGAACTGGAAGCACAAGGTTTCTTACGGGAAAACTCAATATCTTCTCAGAACCATGCAGGCAGTGACTAAAACCCCGGCAACAACAATGCTTTTCAATAATGGAGGCCTCATGAACGGAGCTTTCCAAATCGGCAAAGAAGCCTTGTGACATCAGTCTCCAAATAGTAAGTTGGTACGCCGCATAAACGCAGGACCAGAGCTTCCTGGCTCTAGGCAGTTTTCTGATACCGAAACGGGTGCTGAAGTAAGGTCTCTAGGAGTCTTGGAAAGCTTACTACCGTGAAACTTAAAGAGAACAGCGATGAAGGCCTCATGGAGCTGCTGCACGCCTCCCGTTTTGCCAGGATAATCAGGGCATTACTTCGAGGCTAGTGCTCCCCTTGACTTTCACTTTAGTTATACAGCAGAGCAGGGTGAGCTTCCAACTAGGAACTGGAAGCACAAGGTTTCTTTCGGGAAAACTCAATATCTTCTCAGAACCATGCAGGCAGTGACTAAAACCCCGGCAGCAACAATGCTTTTCAGGTATAAAGGAGGCCGCATGAACGGAGCCTTCCTAATGGGAAAACCAGCCTTGTGCCATCAGTCTCCAATTTCTAGGTTGATACGCAGCATACACGCAGGACCAGAGCTTCCTGGCTCTAGGCAGTTTTCTGATACCGAAACGGGTGGTGAAGCCAGGTGCCTAGGAGTCTTGGAAAGCTTACTACCGTTAAACTAAAGCAGAACAGCGAGGAAGGCCTCATGGAGCTGCTGCATGCCTCCCGATTTGCAAGGATAATCAGGGCCTTACTTTTAGGTTAGTGCTCACGTTGACTTCCACTTTTGGTATAGAGGAGAGCAGGGTGAGCTTCCAACTAGGAACTGGAAGCACAAGGTCCTTTCGGGAAAACTCATTTTCTTCTCAGAAGCCGACAGGCAGTGACTAAATCCCCAGCAACAACCATGCTTTTCAGGTGTCTTCTAGACTGCATGATGAAGCTTTAAAAATGGGAACACAAGCGTTGTGGCATCAGTTTCCCATTTCCAGAATGACACGCAGCATAAGTACATGGTGATGCTAACAAGTCAAAAGAGATTCACGATACCCACTGGGGCTTTCCCTGATTCAACTTTTTTCTACGACCTCTTTTCTGCGTGCAGCCAAGTGCCTAAACAAAGGATGCGCGAGGGAGACTTAGGGGCCTGTGGATCTTCCAAAGACCTACAGTGTTACACCAAGAACTGTGCTTAAATTGTACTTGGAATGCAAACCGACCACCTCCTTGAGGATGCGTGACTCTAAGTGTAAAAGGTGAAAAGGGATTAGAAGAGAGTGTTTTTCTCAATCGAGTTCAACTAGGGGAATGAGGTTACTTCCATTTAATGGCGGACAGTCTCGAAGTGTGTTCCTGAATCCTGCGTAGACCTGAGATAACCTGGCTCTCCCAAGGAAAGGTGCAGTGTGTTGCCTTTCTCTAGCCAACACTGGGGTGTTCCAAAAGGCCTACGGGGCTGAAGTTGCCTACGTAGCCCTGAGCTTCCTGGTCTCACTCAGTATAATGGTAGAAAAACGGGTGCTGAAACAAGGTCCCTAGGAGTCTTGAAAAGCTATCTACCTTGAAACTAAAGCAGAACAGTGAAGGAGGCCTCATGGAGCTGCTCCACGCCTCCCGTTTGGCAAGGCAAATCAGGGCCTTCCTTCGAGGCTAGGGCTCACGTTGACTTTCACATTAGGTATAGAGCAGAGCAGGGTGAGCTTCCAACTAGGAACTGGAAGCACAAGGTTTCTTACGGGAAACTCAATATCTTCTCAGAACCATGCAGGCAGTGACTAAAACCCCGGCAACAACAATGCTTTTCGGGTATAAAGGAGGCTGCATGAACGGAGCTTTCCAAATGGGCAAAGAAGCCTTGTGCCCTCAGTCTCCAAATAGTAAGTTGGTACGCAGCATACACGCAGGACCAGAGCTTCCTGGCTCTAGGCAGTTTTCTGATACCGAAACGGGTGCTGAAGTAAGGTCTCTAGGAGTCTTGGAAAGCTTACTACCGTGAAACTTAAAGAGAACAGCGATGAAGGCCTCATGGAGCTGCTGCACGCCTCCCGTTTTGCCAGGATAATCAGGGCATTACTTCGAGGCTAGTGCTCCCCTTGACTTTCACTTTAGTTATAGAGCAGAGCAGGGTGAGCTTCCTACTAGGAACTGGAAGCACAAGGTTTCTTACGGAAAACTCAATATCTTCTCAGAACCATGCAGGCAGTGGCTAAAACCCCGGCAACAACAATGCTTTTCAATAAAGGAGGCCGCATGAACGGAGCTTTCCAAATGGGCAAAGAAGCCTTGTGCCATCAGTCTCCAAATAGTAAGTTGGTACGCCGCATACACGCAGGACCAGAGCTTCCTGGCTCTAGGCAGTTTTCTGATACCGAAACGGGTGCTGAAGTAAGGTCTCTAGGAGTCTTGGAAAGCTTACTACCGTGAAACTAAAAGAGAACAGTGATGAAGGCCTCATGGAGCTGCTGCACGCCTCCCGTTTTGCCAGGATAATCAGGGCATTACTTCGAGGCTAGTGCTCCCCCTGACTTTCAGTTTAGATATAGAGCAGAGCAGAGTGAGCTTCCAACTAGGAACTGGAAGCACAAGGTTTCTTTCGGGAAAACTCATTTTCTTCGCAGCAGCAGGCAGGCAGTGACTAAATCCCCGGCAACAACAATGCTTTTCAGGTATAAAGGAGGCCGCATGAACGGAGCATTCCTAATGGGAAAACAAGCCTTGTGCCATCAGTCTCCAATTTCTAGGTTGATACGCAGCATACACGCAGCACCAGAGCTTCCTGGTTCTAGGCAGTTTTCTGATACCGAAACGGGTGGTGAAGCAAGGTGCCTAGGAGTCTTGGAAAGCTTACTACCGTTAAACTAAAGCAGAACAGCGAGGAAGGCCTCATGGAGCTGCTGCATGCCTCCCGTTTTGCCAGGATAATCAGGGCATTACTTCGAGGCTAGTGCTCACGTTGACTTCCACTTTTGGTATAGAGGAGAGCAGGGTGAGCTTCCAACTAGGAACTGGAAGCACAAGGTCCTTTCGGGAAAACTCATTTTCTTCTCAGAAGCCGACAGGCAGTGACTAAATCCGCAGCAAAAACCATGCTTTTCAGGTGTCTTCTAGACTGCATGATGAAGCTTTCAAAATGGGAACACAAGCGTTGTGGCATCAGTTTCCCATTTCCAGAATGACACGCAGCATAAGTACATGGTGATGCTAACAAGTCAAAAGAGATTCACGATACCCACTGGGGCTTTCCCTGATTCAACTTTTTTCTACGACCTCTTTTCTGCGTGCAGCCAAGTGCCTAAACAAAGGATGCGCGAGGGAGACTTAGGGGCCTGTGCATCCGTCAAAGACCTACAGTGTTACACCAAGAACTGTGCTTAAATTGTACTTGGAATGCAAACCGACCACCTCCTTGAGGATGCGTGACTCTAAGTGTAAAAGGTGAAAAGGGATTAGAAGAGAGTGTTTTTCTCAATAGAGTTCAACTAGGGGAATGAGGTTACTTCCATTTAATGGCGGACAGTCTCGAAGTGTGTTCCTGAATCCTGCGTAGACCTGAGATAACCTGGCTCTCCCAAGGAAAGGTGCAGTGTGTTGCCTTTCTCTAGCCAACACTGGGGTGTTCCAAAAGGCCTACGGGGCTGAAGTTGCCTACGTAGCCCTGAGCTTCCTGGTCTCACTCAGTATAATGGTAGAAAAACGGGTGCTGAAACAAGGTCCCTGGGAGTCTTGAAAAGCTATCTACCTTGAAACTAAAGCAGAACAGTGAAGAAGGCCTCATGGAGCTGCTCCACGCCTCCCGTTTGGCAAGGCAAATCAGGGCCTTCCTTCGAGGCTAGGGCTCACGTTGACTTTCACATTAGGTATAGAGCAGAGCAGGGTGAGCTTCCAACTAGGAACTGGAAGCACAAGGTTTCTTACGGGAAACTCAATATCTTCTCAGAACCATGCAGGCAGTGACTAAAACCCCGGCAACAACAATGCTTTTCGGGTATAAAGGAGGCCGCATGAACGGAGCTTTCCAAATGGGCAAAGAAGCCTTGTGCCCTCAGTCTCCAAATAGTAAGTTGGTACGCAGCATACACGCAGGACCAGAGCTTCCTGGCTCTAGGCAGTTTTCTGATACCGAAACGGGTGCTGAAGTAAGGTCTCTAGGAGTCTTGGAAAGCTTACTACCGTGAAACTTAAAGAGAACAGCGATGAAGGCCTCATGGAGCTGCTGCACGCCTCCCGTTTTGCCAGGATAATCAGGGCATTACTTCGAGGCTAGTGCTCCCCTTGACTTTCACTTTAGTTATAGAGCAGAGCAGGGTGAGCTTCCTACTAGGAACTGGAAGCACAAGGTTTCTTACGGGAAAACTCAATATCTTCTCAGAACCATGCAGGCAGTGACTAAAACCCCGGCAACAACAATGCTTTTCAATAAAGGAGGCCGCATGAACGGAGCTTTCCAAATGGGCAAAGAATCCTTGTGCCCTCAGTCTCCAAATAGTAAGTTGGTACGCAGCATACACGCAGGACCAGAGCTTCCTGGCTCTAGGCAGTTTTCTGATACCGAAACGGGTGCTGAAGTAAGGTCTCTAGGAGTCTTGGAAAGCTTACTACCGTGAAACTAAAAGAGAACAGCGATGAAGGCCTCATGGAGCTGCTGCACGCCTCCCGTTTTGCCAGGATAATCAGGGCATTACTTCGAGGCTAGTGCTCCCCTTGACTTTCAGTTTAGATATAGAGCAGAGCAGAGTGAGCTTCCAACTAGGAACAGGAAGTACAAGGTTTCTTTCGGGAAAACTCATTTTCTTCGCAGCAGCAGGCAGGCAGTGACTAAATCCCCGGCAACAACAATGCTTTTCAGGTATAAAGGAGGCCGCATGAACAGAGCCTTCCTAATGGGAAAACAAGCCTTGTGCCATCAGTCTCCAATTTCTAGGTTGATACGCAGCATACACGCAGGACCAGAGCTTCCTGGTTCTAGGCAGTTTTCTGATACCGAAACGGGTGGTGAAGCAAGGTGCCTAGGAGTCTTGGAAAGCTTACTACCGTTAAACTAAAGCAGAACAGCGAGGAAGGCCTCATGGAGCTGCTGCATGCCTCCCGATTTGCAAGGATAATCAGGGCCTTACTTTTAGGTTAGTGCTCACGTTGACTTCCACTTTTGGTATAGAGGAGAGCAGGGTGAGCTTCCAACTAGGAACTGGAAGCACAAGGTCCTTTCGGGAAAACTCATTTTCTTCTCAGAAGCCGACAGGCAGTGACTAAATCCGCAGCAACAACCATGCTTTTCAGGTGTCGTCTAGACTGCATGATGAAGCTTTCAAAATGGGAACACAAGCGTTGTGGCATCAGTTTCCCATTTCCAGAATGACACGCAGCATAAGTACATGGTGATGCTAACAAGTCAAAAGAGATTCACGATACCCACTGGGGCTTTCCCTGATTCAACTTTTTTCTACGACCTCTTTTCTGCGTGCAGCCAAGTGCCTAAACAAAGGATGCGCGAGGGAGACTTAGGGGCCTGTGCATCCGTCAAAGACCTACAGTGTTACACCAAGAACTGTGCTTAAATTGTACTTGGAATGCAAACCGACCACCTCCTTGAGGATGCGTGACTCTAAGTGTAAAAGGTGAAAAGGGATTAGAAGAGAGTGTTTTTCTCAATAGAGTTCAACTAGGGGAATGAGGTTACATCCATTTAATGGCGGACAGTCTCGAAGTGTGTTCCTGAATGCTGTGTAGAGCTGAGATAACCTGGCTCTCCCAAGGAAAGGTGCAGTGTGTTGCCTTTCTCTAGCCAACACTGGGGTGTTCCAAAAGGCCTACGGGGCTGAAGTTGCCTACGTGGCCCTGAGCTTCCTGGTCTCACTCAGTATAATGGTAGCAAAACGGGTGCTGAAACAAGGTCCCTAGGAGTCTTGAAAAGCTATCTACCTTGAAACTAAAGCAGAACAGTGAAGAAGGCCTCATGGAGCTGCTCCACGCCTCCCGTTTGACAAGGCAAATCAGGGCCTTCCTTCGAGGCTAGGGCTCACGTTGACTTTCACATTAGGTATAGAGCAGAGCAGGGTGAGCTTCCAACTAGGAACTGGAAGCACAAGGTTTCTTACGGGAAACTCAATATCTTCTCAGAACCATGCAGGCAGTGACTAAAACCCCGGCAACAACAATGCTTTTCGGGTATAAAGGAGGCCGCATGAACGGAGCTTTCCAAATGGACAAAGAAGCCTTGCGCCCTCAGTCTCCAAATAGTAAGTTGGTATGCAGCATACACGCAGGACCAGAGTTTCCTGGCTCTAGGCAGTTTTCTGATACCGAAACGGGTGCTGAAGTAAGGTCTCTAGGAGTCTTGGAAAGCTTACTACCGTGAAACTAAAAGAGAACGGTGATGAAGGCCTCATGGAGCTGCTGCACGCCTCCCGTTTTGCCAGGATAATCAGGGCATTACTTCGAGGCTAGTGCTCCCCTTGACTTTCACTTTAGTTATAGAGCAGAGCAGGGTGAGCTTCCTACTAGGAACTGGAAGCACAAGGTTTCTTACGGGAAAACTCAATATCTTCTCAGAACCATGCAGGCAGTGACTAAAACCCCGGCAACAACAATGCTTTTCAGGTATAAAGGAGGCCGCATGAACGGAGCCTTCCTAATGGGAAAACAAGCCTTGTGCCATCAGTCTCCAATTTCTAGGTTGATACGCAGCATACACGCAGGACCAGAGCTTCCTGGCTCTAGGCAGTTTTCTGATATCGAAACGGGTGGTGAAGCCAGGTGCCTAGGAGTCTTGGAAAGCTTACTACCGTTAAACTAAAGCAGAACAGCGAGGAAGGCCTCATGGAGCTGCTGCATGCCTCCCGATTTGCAAGGATAATCAGGGCCTTACTTTTAGGTTAGTGCTCACGTTGACTTCCACTTTTGGTATAGAGGAGAGCAGGGTGAGCTTCCAACTAGGAACTGGAAGCACAAGGTCCTTTCGGGAAAACTCATTTTCTTCTCAGAAGCCGACAGGCAGTGACTAAATCCGCAGCAACAACCATGCTTTTCAGGTGTCTTCTAGACTGCATGATGAAGCTTTCAAAATGGGAACACAAGCGTTGTGGCATCAGTTTCCCATTTCCAGAATGACACGCAGCATAAGTACATGGTGATGCTAACAAGTCAAAAGAGATTCACGATACCCACTGGGGCTTTCCCTGATTCAACTTTTTTCTACGACCTCTTTTCTGCGTGCAGCCAAGTGCCTAAACAAAGGATGCGCGAGGGAGACTTAGGGGCCTGTGGATCTTCCAAAGACCTACAGTGTTACACCAAGAACTGTGCTTAAATTGTACTTGGAATGCAAACCGACCACCTCCTTGAGGATGCGTGACTCTAAGTGTAAAAGGTGAAAAGGGATTAGAAGAGAGTGTTTTTCTCAATCGAGTTCAACTAGGGGAATGAGGTTACTTCCATTTAATGGCGGACAGTCTCGAAGTGTGTTCCTGAATCCTGCGTAGACCTGAGATAACCTGGCTCTCCCAAGGAAAGGTGCAGTGTGTTGCCTTTCTCTAGCCAACACTGGGGTGTTCCAAAAGGCCTACGGGGCTGAAGTTGCCTACGTAGCCCTGAGCTTCCTGGTCTCACTCAGTATAATGGTAGAAAAACGGGTGCTGAAACAAGGTCCCTAGGAGTCTTGAAAAGCTATCTACCTTGAAACTAAAGCAGAACAGTGAAGAAGGCCTCATGGAGCTGCTCCACGCCTCCCGTTTGGCAAGGCAAATCAGGGCCTTCCTTCGAGGCTAGGGCTCACGTTGACTTTCACATTAGGTATAGAGCAGAGCAGGGTGAGCTTCCAACTAGGAACTGGAAGCACAAGGTTTCTTACGGGAAACTCAATATCTTCTCAGAACCATGCAGGCAGTGACTAAAACCCCGGCAACAACAATGCTTTTCGGGTATAAAGGAGGCCGCATGAACGGAGCTTTCCAAATGGGCAAAGAAGCCTTGTGCCCTCAGTCTCCAAATAGTAAGTTGGTACGCAGCATACACGCAGGACCAGAGCTTCCTGGCTCTAGGCAGTTTTCTGATACCGAAACGGGTGCTGAAGTAAGGTCTCTAGGAGTCTTGGAAAGCTTACTACCGTGAAACTTAAAGAGAACAGCGATGAAGGCCTCATGGAGCTGCTGCACGCCTCCCGTTTTGCCAGGATAATCAGGGCATTACTTCGAGGCTAGTGCTCCCCTTGACTTTCACTTTAGTTATAGAGCAGAGCAGGGTGAGCTTCCTACTAGGAACTGGAAGCACAAGGTTTCTTACGGGAAAACTCAATATCTTCTCAGAACCATGCAGGCAGTGACTAAAACCCCGGCAACAACAATGCTTTTCAATAAAGGAGGCCGCATGAACGGAGCTTTCCAAATGGGCAAAGAAGCCTTGTGCCATCAGTCTCCAAATAGTAAGTTGGTACGCAGCATACACGCAGGACCAGAGCTTCCTGGCTCTAGGCAGTTTTCTGATACCGAAACGGGTGCTGAAGTAAGGTCTCTAGGAGTCTTGGAAAGCTTACTACCGTGAAACTAAAAGAGAACAGTGATGAAGGCCTCATGGAGCTGCTGCACGCCTCCCGTTTTGCCAGGATAATCAGGGCATTACTTCGAGGCTAGTGCTCCCCCTGACTTTCAGTTTAGATATAGAGCAGAGCAGAGTGAGCTTCCAACTAGGAACTGGAAGCACAAGGTTTCTTTCGGGAAAACTCATTTTCTTCGCAGCAGCAGGCAGGCAGTGACTAAATCCCCGGCAACAACAATGCTTTTCAGGTATAAAGGAGGCCGCATGAACGGAGCATTCCTAATGGGAAAACAAGCCCTGTGCCATCAGTCTCCAATTTCTAGGTTGATACGCAGCATACACGCAGCACCAGAGCTTCCTGGCTCTAGGCAGTTTTCTGATACCGAAACGGGTGGTGAAGCAAGGTGCCTAGGAGTCTTGGAAAGCTTACTACCGTTAAACTAAAGCAGAACAGCGAGGAAGGCCTCATGGAGCTGCTGCATGCCTCCCGATTTGCAAGGATAATCAGGGCCTTACTTTTAGGTTAGTGCTCACGTTGACTTCCACTTTTGGTATAGAGGAGAGCAGGGTGAGCTTCCAACTAGGAACTGGAAGCACAAGGTCCTTTCGGGAAAACTCATTTTCTTCTCAGAAGCCGACAGGCAGTGACTAAATCCGCAGCAACAACCATGCTTTTCAGGTGTCTTCTAGACTGCATGATGAAGCTTTCAAAATGGGAACACAAGCGTTGTGGCATCAGTTTCCCATTTCCAGAATGACACGCAGCATAAGTACATGGTGATGCTAACAAGTCAAAAGAGATTCACGATACCCACTGGGGCTTTCCCTGATTCAAATTTTTTCTACGACCGCTTTTCTGCGTGCAGCCAAGTGCCTAAACAAAGGATGCACGAGGGAGACTTAGGGGCCTGTGCATCCGTCAAAGACCTACAGTGTTACACCAAGAACTGTGCTTAAATTGTACTTGGAATGCAAACCGACCACCTCCTTGAGGATGCGTGACTCTAAGTGTAAAAGGTGAAAAGGGATTAGAAGAGAGTGTTTTTCTCAATAGAGTTCAACTAGGGGAATGAGGTTACATCCATTTAATGGAGGACAGTCTCGAAGTGTGTTCCTGAATGCTGTGTAGAGCTGAGGTAACCTGGCTCTCCCAAGGAAGAGTGCAGTGTGTTGCCTTTCTCTAGCCAACACTGGGGTGTCAAAAAGGCCTACGGGGCTGAAGTTGCCTACGTGGCCCTGAGCTTCCTGGCCTTACTCAGTATAATGGTAGCAAAACGGGTGCTGAAACAAGGTCCCTAGGAGTCTTGAAAAGCTATCTACCTTGAAACTAAAGCAGAACAGTGAAGAAGGCCTCATGGAGCTGCTCCACGCCTCCCGTTTGGCAAGGCAAATCAGGGCCTTCCTTCGAGGCTAGGGCTCACGTTGACTTTCACATTAGGTATAGAGCAGAGCAGGGTGAGCTTCCTACTAGGAACTGGAAGCACAAGGTTTCTTACGGGAAAACTCAATATCTTCTCAGAATCATGCAGGCAGTGACTAAAACCCCGGCAACAACAATGCTTTTCCGGTATAAAGGAGGCCGCATGAACGGAGCTTTCCAAATGGGCAAAGAAGCCTTGTGCCATCAGTCTCCAAATAGTAAGTTGGTATGCAGCATACACGCAGGACCAGAGCTTCCTGGCTCTAGGCAGTTTTCTGATACCGAAACGGGTGCTGAAGTAAGGTCTCTAGGAGTCTTGGAAAGCTTACTACCGTGAAACTAAAAGAGAACAGTGATGAAGGCCTCATGGAGCTGCTGCACGCCTCCCGTTTTGCCAGGATAATCAGGGCATTACTTCGAGGCTAGTGCTCCCATTGACTTTCACTTTAGTTTTAGAGCAGAGCAGGGTGAGCTTCCTACTAGGAACTGGAAGCACAAGGTTTCTTACGGGAAAACTCAATATCTTCTCAGAACCATGCAGGCAGTGACTAAATCCCCGGCAACAACAATGCTTTTCAGGTATAAAGGAGGCCGCATGAACGGAGCATTCCTAATGGGAAAACAAGCCTTGTGCCATCAGTCTCCAATTTCTAGGTTGATACGCAGCATACACGCAGCACCAGAGCTTCCTGGCTCTAGGCAGTTTTCTGATACCGAAACGGGTGGTGAAGCAAGGTGCCTAGGAGTCTTGGAAAGCTTACTACCGTTAAACTAAAGCAGAACAGCGAGGAAGGCCTCATGGAGCTGCTGCATGCCTCCCGATTTGCAAGGATAATCAGGGCCTTACTTTTAGGTTAGTGCTCACGTTGACTTCCACTTTTGGTATAGAGGAGAGCAGGGTGAGCTTCCAACTAGGAACTGGAAGCACAAGGTCCTTTCGGGAAAACTCATTTTCTTCTCAGAAGCCGACAGGCAGTGACTAAATCCCCAGCAACAACCATGCTTTTCAGGTGTCTTCTAGACTGCA
Organism: Balaenoptera borealis; assembly: GCF_965194805.1. NCBI lineage: Eukaryota > Metazoa > Chordata > Mammalia > Artiodactyla > Balaenopteridae > Balaenoptera > Balaenoptera borealis. The sequence continues at coordinate 45,835,011 of NC_138861.1, forward strand.
TGATGAAGCTTTCAAAATGGGAACACAAGCGTTGTGGCATCAGTTTCCCATTTCCAGAATGACACGCAGCATAAGTACATGGTGATGCTAACAAGTCAAAAGAGATTCACGATACCCACTGGGGCTTTCCCTGATTCAACTTTTTTCTACGACCGCTTTTCTGCGTGCAGCCAAGTGCCTGAACAAAGGATGCACGAGGGAGACTTAGGGGCCTGTGCATCCGTCAAAGACCTACAGTGTTACACCAAGAACTGTGCTTAAATTGTACTTGGAATGCAAACGACCACCTCCTTGAGGATGCGTGACTCTAAGTGTAAAAGGTGAAAAGGGATTAGAAGAGAGTGTTTTTCTCAATAGAGTTCAACTAGGGGAATGAGGTTACATCCATTTAATGGAGGACAGTCTCGAAGTGTGTTCCTGAATGCTGTGTAGAGCTGAGGTAACCTGGCTCTCCCAAGGAAGAGTGCAGTGTGTTGCCTTTCTCTAGCCAACACTGGGGTGTCAAAAAGGCCTACGGGGCTGAAGTTGCCTACGTGGCCCTGAGCTTCCTGGCCTTACTCAGTATAATGGTAGCAAAACGGGTGCTGAAACAAGGTCCCTAGGAGTCTTGAAAAGCTATCTACCTTGAAACTAAAGCAGAACAGTGAAGAAGGCCTCATGGAGCTGCTCCACGCCTCCCGTTTGGCAAGGCAAATCAGGGCCTTCCTTCGAGGCTAGGGCTCACGTTGACTTTCACATTAGGTATAGAGCAGAGCAGGGTGAGCTTCCTACTAGGAACTGGAAGCACAAGGTTTCTTACGGGAAAACTCAATATCTTCTCAGAATCATGCAGGCAGTGACTAAAACCCCGGCAACAACAATGCTTTTCCGGTATAAAGGAGGCCGCATGAACGGAGCTTTCCAAATGGGCAAAGAAGCCTTGTGCCATCAGTCTCCAAATAGTAAGTTGGTATGCAGCATACACGCAGGACCAGAGCTTCCTGGCTCTAGGCAGTTTTCTGATACCGAAACGGGTGCTGAAGTAAGGTCTCTAGGAGTCTTGGAAAGCTTACTACCGTGAAACTAAAAGAGAACAGCGATGAAGGCCTCATGGAGCTGCTGCACGCCTCCCGTTTTGCCAGGATAATCAGGGCATTACTTCGAGGCTAGTGCTCCCCTTGACTTTCACTTTAGTTATAGAGCAGAGCAGGGTGAGCTTCCTACTAGGAACTGGAAGCACAAGGTTTCTTACGGGAAAACTCAATATCTTCTCAGAACCATGCAGGCAGTGACTAAAACCCCGGCAACAACAATGCTTTTCAGGTATAAAGGAGGCCGCATGAACGGAGCCTTCCTAATGGGAAAACAAACCTTGTGCCATCAGTCTCCAATTTCTAGGTTGATACGCAGCATACACGCAGCACCAGAGCTTCCTGGCTCTAGGCAGTTTTCTGATATCGAAACGGGTGGTGAAGCAAGGTGCCTAGGAGTCTTGGAAAGCTTACTACCGTTAAACTAAAGCAGAACAGCGAGGAAGGCCTCATGGAGCTGCTGCATGCCTCCCGATTTGCAAGGATAATCAGGGCCTTACTTTTAGGTTAGTGCTCACGTTGACTTCCACTTTTGGTATAGAGGAGAGCAGGGTGAGCTTCCAACTAGGAACTGGAAGCACAAGGTCCTTTCGGGAAAACTCATTTTCTTCTCAGAAGCCGACAGGCAGTGACTAAATCCGCAGCAAAAACCATGCTTTTCAGGTGTCTTCTAGACTGCATGATGAAGCTTTCAAAATGGGAACACAAGCGTTGTGGCATCAGTTTCCCATTTCCAGAATGACACGCAGCATAAGTACATGGTGATGCTAACAAGTCAAAAGAGATTCACGATACCCACTGGGGCTTTCCCTGATTCAACTTTTTTCTACGACCTCTTTTCTGCGTGCAGCCAAGTGCCTAAACAAAGGATGCGCGAGGGAGACTTAGGGGCCTGTGGATCTTCCAAAGACCTACAGTGTTACACCAAGAACTGTGCTTAAATTGTACTTGGAATGCAAACCGACCACCTCCTTGAGGATGCGTGACTCTAAGTGTAAAAGGTGAAAAGGGATTAGAAGAGAGTGTTTTTCTCAATCGAGTTCAACTAGGGGAATGAGGTTACTTCCATTTAATGGCGGACAGTCTCGAAGTGTGTTCCTGAATCCTGCGTAGACCTGAGATAACCTGGCTCTCCCAAGGAAAGGTGCAGTGTGTTGCCTTTCTCTAGCCAACACTGGGGTGTTCCAAAAGGCCTACGGGGCTGAAGTTGCCTACGTAGCCCTGAGCTTCCTGGTCTCACTCAGTATAATGGTAGAAAAACGGGTGCTGAAACAAGGTCCCTAGGAGTCTTGAAAAGCTATCTACCTTGAAACTAAAGCAGAACAGTGAAGAAGGCCTCATGGAGCTGCTCCACGCCTCCCGTTTGGCAAGGCAAATCAGGGCCTTCCTTCGAGGCTAGGGCTCACGTTGACTTTCACATTAGGTATAGAGCAGAGCAGGGTGAGCTTCCAACTAGGAACTGGAAGCACAAGGTTTCTTACGGGAAACTCAATATCTTCTCAGAACCATGCAGGCAGTGACTAAAACCCCGGCAACAACAATGCTTTTCGGGTATAAAGGAGGCCGCATGAACGGAGCTTTCCAAATGGGCAAAGAAGCCTTGTGCCCTCAGTCTCCAAATAGTAAGTTGGTACGCAGCATACACGCAGGACCAGAGCTTCCTGGCTCTAGGCAGTTTTCTGATACCGAAACGGGTGCTGAAGTAAGGTCTCTAGGAGTCTTGGAAAGCTTACTACCGTGAAACTTAAAGAGAACAGCGATGAAGGCCTCATGGAGCTGCTGCACGCCTCCCGTTTTGCCAGGATAATCAGGGCATTACTTCGAGGCTAGTGCTCCCCTTGACTTTCACTTTAGTTATAGAGCAGAGCAGGGTGAGCTTCCTACTAGGAACTGGAAGCACAAGGTTTCTTACGGGAAAACTCAATATCTTCTCAGAACCATGCAGGCAGTGACTAAAACCCCGGCAACAACAATGCTTTTCAATAAAGGAGGCCGCATGAACGGAGCTTTCCAAATGGGCAAAGAAGCCTTGTGCCCTCAGTCTCCAAATAGTAAGTTGGTACGCAGCATACACGCAGGACCAGAGCTTCCTGGCTCTAGGCAGTTTTCTGATACCGAAACGGGTGCTGAAGTAAGGTCTCTAGGAGTCTTGGAAAGCTTACTACCGTGAAACTAAAAGAGAACAGTGATGAAGGCCTCATGGAGCTGCTGCACGCCTCCCGTTTTGCCAGGATAATCAGGGCTTTACTTCGAGGCTAGTGCTCCCCTTGACTTTCAGTTTAGATATAGAGCAGAGCAGAGTGAGCTTCCAACTAGGAACTGGAAGCACAAGGTTTCTTTCGGGAAAACTCATTTTCTTCGCAGCAGCAGGCAGGCAGTGACTAAATCCCCGGCAACAACAATGCTTTTCAGGTATAAAGGAGGCCGCATGAACGGAGCATTCCTAATGGGAAAACAAGCCTTGTGCCATCAGTCTCCAATTTCTAGGTTGATACGCAGCATACACGCAGCACCAGAGCTTCCTGGTTCTAGGCAGTTTTCTGATACCGAAACGGGTGGTGAAGCAAGGTGCCTAGGAGTCTTGGAAAGCTTACTACCGTTAAACTAAAGCAGAACAGCGAGGAAGGCCTCATGGAGCTGCTGCATGCCTCCCGATTTGCAAGGATAATCAGGGCCTTACTTTTAGGTTAGTGCTCACGTTGACTTCCACTTTTGGTATAGAGGAGAGCAGGGTGAGCTTCCAACTAGGAACTGGAAGCACAAGGTCCTTTCGGGAAAACTCATTTTCTTCTCAGAAGCCGACAGGCAGTGACTAAATCCCCAGCAACAACCATGCTTTTCAGGTGTCTTCTAGACTGCATGATGAAGCTTTCAAAATGGGAACACAAGCGTTGTGGCATCAGTTTCCCATTTCCAGAATGACACGCAGCATAAGTACATGGTGATGCTAACAAGTCAAAAGAGATTCACGATACCCACTGGGGCTTTCCCTGATTCAACTTTTTTCTACGACCGCTTTTCTGCGTGCAGCCAAGTGCCTAAACAAAGGATGCACGAGGGAGACTTAGGGGCCTGTGCATCCGTCAAAGACCTACAGTGTTACACCAAGAACTGTGCTTAAATTGTACTTGGAATGCAAACGACCACCTCCTTGAGGATGCGTGACTCTAAGTGTAAAAGGTGAAAAGGGATTAGAAGAGAGTGTTTTTCTCAATAGAGTTCAACTAGGGGAATGAGGTTACATCCATTTAATGGAGGACAGTCTCGAAGTGTGTTCCTGAATGCTGTGTAGAGCTGAGGTAACCTGGCTCTCCCAAGGAAGAGTGCAGTGTGTTGCCTTTCTCTAGCCAACACTGGGGTGTCAAAAAGGCCTACGGGGCTGAAGTTGCCTACGTGGCCCTGAGCTTCCTGGCCTTACTCAGTATAATGGTAGCAAAACGGGTGCTGAAACAAGGTCCCTAGGAGTCTTGAAAAGCTATCTACCTTGAAACTAAAGCAGAACAGTGAAGAAGGCCTCATGGAGCTGCTCCACGCCTCCCGTTTGGCAAGGCAAATCAGGGCCTTCCTTCGAGGCTAGGGCTCACGTTGACTTTCACATTAGGTATAGAGCAGAGCAGGGTGAGCTTCCTACTAGGAACTGGAAGCACAAGGTTTCTTACGGGAAAACTCAATATCTTCTCAGAACCATGCAGGCAGTGACTAAAACCCCGGCAACAACAATGCTTTTCCGGTATAAAGGAGGCCGCATGAACGGAGCTTTCCAAATGGGCAAAGAAGCCTTGTGCCATCAGTCTCCAAATAGTAAGTTGGTATGCAGCATACATGCAGGACCAGAGCTTCCTGGCTCTAGGCAGTTTTCTGATACCGAAACGGGTGCTGAAGTAAGGTCTCTAGGAGTCTTGGAAAGCTTACTACCGTGAAACTAAAAGAGAACAGCGATGAAGGCCTCATGGAGCTGCTGCACGCCTCCCGTTTTGCCAGGATAATCAGGGCATTACTTCGAGGCTAGTGCTCCCCTTGACTTTCAGTTTAGATATAGAGCAGAGCAGAGTGAGCTTCCAACTAGGAACAGCAAGTACAAGGTTTCTTTCGGGAAAACTCATTTTCTTCGCAGCAGCAGGCAGGCAGTGACTAAATCCCCGGCAACAACAATGCTTTTCAGGTATAAAGGAGGCCGCATGAACAGAGCCTTCCTAATGGGAAAACAAGCCTTGTGCCATCAGTCTCCAATTTCTAGGTTGATACGCAGCATACACGCAGGACCAGAGCTTCCTGGTTCTAGGCAGTTTTCTGATACCGAAACGGGTGGTGAAGCAAGGTGCCTAGGAGTCTTGGAAAGCTTACTACCGTTAAACTAAAGCAGAACAGCGAGGAAGGCCTCATGGAGCTGCTGCATGCCTCCCGATTTGCAAGGATAATCAGGGCCTTACTTTTAGGTTAGTGCTCACGTTGACTTCCACTTTTGGTATAGAGGAGAGCAGGGTGAGCTTCCAACTAGGAACTGGAAGCACAAGGTCCTTTCGGGAAAACTCATTTTCTTCTCAGAAGCCGACAGGCAGTGACTAAATCCCCAGCAACAACCATGCTTTTCAGGTGTCGTCTAGACTGCATGATGAAGCTTTCAAAATGGGAACACAAGCGTTGTGGCATCAGTTTCCCATTTCCAGAATGACACGCAGCATAAGTACATGGTGATGCTAACAAGTCAAAAGAGATTCACGATACCCACTGGGGCTTTCCCTGATTCAACTTTTTTCTACGACCTCTTTTCTGCGTGCAGCCAAGTGCCTAAACAAAGGATGCGCGAGGGAGACTTAGGGGCCTGTGCATCCGTCAAAGACCTACAGTGTTACACCAAGAACTGTGCTTAAATTGTACTTGGAATGCAAACCGACCACCTCCTTGAGGATGCGTGACTCTAAGTGTAAAAGGTGAAAAGGGATTAGAAGAGAGTGTTTTTCTCAATAGAGTTCAACTAGGGGAATGAGGTTACATCCATTTAATGGCGGACAGTCTCGAAGTGTGTTCCTGAATGCTGTGTAGAGCTGAGATAACCTGGCTCTCCCAAGGAAAGGTGCAGTGTGTTGCCTTTCTCTAGCCAACACTGGGGTGTTCCAAAAGGCCTACGGGGCTGAAGTTGCCTACGTGGCCCTGAGCTTCCTGGTCTCACTCAGTATAATGGTAGCAAAACGGGTGCTGAAACAAGGTCCCTAGGAGTCTTGAAAAGCTATCTACCTTGAAACTAAAGCAGAACAGTGAAGAAGGCCTCATGGAGCTGCTCCACGCCTCCCGTTTGACAAGGCAAATCAGGGCCTTCCTTCGAGGCTAGGGCTCACGTTGACTTTCACATTAGGTATAGAGCAGAGCAGGGTGAGCTTCCAACTAGGAACTGGAAGCACAAGGTTTCTTACGGGAAACTCAATATCTTCTCAGAACCATGCAGGCAGTGACTAAAACCCCGGCAACAACAATGCTTTTCGGGTATAAAGGAGGCCGCATGAACGGAGCTTTCCAAATGGACAAAGAAGCCTTGTGCCCTCAGTCTCCAAATAGTAAGTTGGTATGCAGCATACACGCAGGACCAGAGTTTCCTGGCTCTAGGCAGTTTTCTGATACCGAAACGGGTGCTGAAGTAAGGTCTCTAGGAGTCTTGGAAAGCTTACTACCGTGAAACTAAAAGAGAACGGTGATGAAGGCCTCATGGAGCTGCTGCACGCCTCCCGTTTTGCCAGGATAATCAGGGCATTACTTCGAGGCTAGTGCTCCCCTTGACTTTCACTTTAGTTATAGAGCAGAGCAGGGTGAGCTTCCTACTAGGAACTGGAAGCACAAGGTTTCTTACGGGAAAACTCAATATCTTCTCAGAACCATGCAGGCAGTGACTAAAACCCCGGCAACAACAATGCTTTTCAATAATGGAGGCCTCATGAACGGAGCTTTCCAAATCGGCAAAGAAGCCTTGTGACATCAGTCTCCAAATAGTAAGTTGGTACGCCGCATACACGCAGGACCAGAGCTTCCTGGCTCTAGGCAGTTTTCTGATACCGAAACGGGTGCTGAAGTAAGGTCTCTAGGAGTCTTGGAAAGCTTACTACCGTGAAACTTAAAGAGAACAGCGATGAAGGCCTCATGGAGCTGCTGCACGCCTCCCGTTTTGCCAGGATAATCAGGGCATTACTTCGAGGCTAGTGCTCCCCTTGACTTTCACTTTAGTTATACAGCAGAGCAGGGTGAGCTTCCAACTAGGAACTGGAAGCACAAGGTTTCTTTCGGGAAAACTCAATATCTTCTCAGAACCATGCAGGCAGTGACTAAAACCCCGGCAGCAACAATGCTTTTCAGGTATAAAGGAGGCCGCATGAACGGAGCCTTCCTAATGGGAAAACCAGCCTTGTGCCATCAGTCTCCAATTTCTAGGTTGATACGCAGCATACACGCAGGACCAGAGCTTCCTGGCTCTAGGCAGTTTTCTGATACCGAAACGGGTGGTGAAGCCAGGTGCCTAGGAGTCTTGGAAAGCTTACTACCGTTAAACTAAAGCAGAACAGCGAGGAAGGCCTCATGGAGCTGCTGCATGCCTCCCGATTTGCAAGGATAATCAGGGCCTTACTTTTAGGTTAGTGCTCACGTTGACTTCCACTTTTGGTATAGAGGAGAGCAGGGTGAGCTTCCAACTAGGAACTGGAAGCACAAGGTCCTTTCGGGAAAACTCATTTTCTTCTCAGAAGCCGACAGGCAGTGACTAAATCCCCAGCAACAACCATGCTTTTCAGGTGTCTTCTAGACTGCATGATGAAGCTTTCAAAATGGGAACACAAGCGTTGTGGCATCAGTTTCCCATTTCCAGAATGACACGCAGCATAAGTACATGGTGATGCTAACAAGTCAAAAGAGATTCACGATACCCACTGGGGCTTTCCCTGATTCAACTTTTTTCTACGACCTCTTTTCTGCGTGCAGCCAAGTGCCTAAACAAAGGATGCGCGAGGGAGACTTAGGGGCCTGTGGATCTTCCAAAGACCTACAGTGTTACACCAAGAACTGTGCTTAAATTGTACTTGGAATGCAAACCGACCACCTCCTTGAGGATGCGTGACTCTAAGTGTAAAAGGTGAAAAGGGATTAGAAGAGAGTGTTTTTCTCAATCGAGTTCAACTAGGGGAATGAGGTTACTTCCATTTAATGGCGGACAGTCTCGAAGTGTGTTCCTGAATCCTGCGTAGACCTGAGATAACCTGGCTCTCCCAAGGAAAGGTGCAGTGTGTTGCCTTTCTCTAGCCAACACTGGGGTGTTCCAAAAGGCCTACGGGGCTGAAGTTGCCTACGTAGCCCTGAGCTTCCTGGTCTCACTCAGTATAATGGTAGAAAAACGGGTGCTGAAACAAGGTCCCTAGGAGTCTTGAAAAGCTATCTACCTTGAAACTAAAGCAGAACAGTGAAGGAGGCCTCATGGAGCTGCTCCACGCCTCCCGTTTGGCAAGGCAAATCAGGGCCTTCCTTCGAGGCTAGGGCTCACGTTGACTTTCACATTAGGTATAGAGCAGAGCAGGGTGAGCTTCCAACTAGGAACTGGAAGCACAAGGTTTCTTACGGGAAACTCAATATCTTCTCAGAACCATGCAGGCAGTGACTAAAACCCCGGCAACAACAATGCTTTTCGGGTATAAAGGAGGCTGCATGAACGGAGCTTTCCAAATGGGCAAAGAAGCCTTGTGCCCTCAGTCTCCAAATAGTAAGTTGGTACGCAGCATACACGCAGGACCAGAGCTTCCTGGCTCTAGGCAGTTTTCTGATACCGAAACGGGTGCTGAAGTAAGGTCTCTAGGAGTCTTGGAAAGCTTACTACCGTGAAACTTAAAGAGAACAGCGATGAAGGCCTCATGGAGCTGCTGCACGCCTCCCGTTTTGCCAGGATAATCAGGGCATTACTTCGAGGCTAGTGCTCCCCTTGACTTTCACTTTAGTTATAGAGCAGAGCAGGGTGAGCTTCCTACTAGGAACTGGAAGCACAAGGTTTCTTACGGAAAACTCAATATCTTCTCAGAACCATGCAGGCAGTGGCTAAAACCCCGGCAACAACAATGCTTTTCAATAAAGGAGGCCGCATGAACGGAGCTTTCCAAATGGGCAAAGAAGCCTTGTGCCATCAGTCTCCAAATAGTAAGTTGGTACGCCGCATACACGCAGGACCAGAGCTTCCTGGCTCTAGGCAGTTTTCTGATACCGAAACGGGTGCTGAAGTAAGGTCTCTAGGAGTCTTGGAAAGCTTACTACCGTGAAACTAAAAGAGAACAGTGATGAAGGCCTCATGGAGCTGCTGCACGCCTCCCGTTTTGCCAGGATAATCAGGGCATTACTTCGAGGCTAGTGCTCCCCCTGACTTTCAGTTTAGATATAGAGCAGAGCAGAGTGAGCTTCCAACTAGGAACTGGAAGCACAAGGTTTCTTTCGGGAAAACTCATTTTCTTCGCAGCAGCAGGCAGGCAGTGACTAAATCCCCGGCAACAACAATGCTTTTCAGGTATAAAGGAGGCCGCATGAACGGAGCATTCCTAATGGGAAAACAAGCCTTGTGCCATCAGTCTCCAATTTCTAGGTTGATACGCAGCATACACGCAGCACCAGAGCTTCCTGGTTCTAGGCAGTTTTCTGATACCGAAACGGGTGGTGAAGCAAGGTGCCTAGGAGTCTTGGAAAGCTTACTACCGTTAAACTAAAGCAGAACAGCGAGGAAGGCCTCATGGAGCTGCTGCATGCCTCCCGATTTGCAAGGATAATCAGGGCCTTACTTTTAGGTTAGTGCTCACGTTGACTTCCACTTTTGGTATAGAGGAGAGCAGGGTGAGCTTCCAACTAGGAACTGGAAGCACAAGGTCCTTTCGGGAAAACTCATTTTCTTCTCAGAAGCCGACAGGCAGTGACTAAATCCCCAGCAACAACCATGCTTTTCAGGTGTCTTCTAGACTGCATGATGAAGCTTTCAAAATGGGAACACAAGCGTTGTGGCATCAGTTTCCCATTTCCAGAATGACACGCAGCATAAGTACATGGTGATGCTAACAAGTCAAAAGAGATTCACGATACCCACTGGGGCTTTCCCTGATTCAAATTTTTTCTACGACCGCTTTTCTGCGTGCAGCCAAGTGCCTAAACAAAGGATGCACGAGGGAGACTTAGGGGCCTGTGCATCCGTCAAAGACCTACAGTGTTACACCAAGAACTGTGCTTAAATTGTACTTGGAATGCAAACGACCACCTCCTTGAGGATGCGTGACTCTAAGTGTAAAAGGTGAAAAGGGATTAGAAGAGAGTGTTTTTCTCAATAGAGTTCAACTAGGGGAATGAGGTTACATCCATTTAATGGAGGACAGTCTCGAAGTGTGTTCCTGAATGCTGTGTAGAGCTGAGGTAACCTGGCTCTCCCAAGGAAGAGTGCAGTGTGTTGCCTTTCTCTAGCCAACACTGGGGTGTCAAAAAGGCCTACGGGGCTGAAGTTGCCTACGTGGCCCTGAGCTTCCTGGCCTTACTCAGTATAATGGTAGCAAAACGGGTGCTGAAACAAGGTCCCTAGGAGTCTTGAAAAGCTATCTACCTTGAAACTAAAGCAGAACAGTGAAGAAGGCCTCATGGAGCTGCTCCACGCCTCCCGTTTGGCAAGGCAAATCAGGGCCTTCCTTCGAGGCTAGGGCTCACGTTGACTTTCACATTAGGTATAGAGCAGAGCAGGGTGAGCTTCCTACTAGGAACTGGAAGCACAAGGTTTCGTACGGGAAAACTCAATATCTTCTCAGAACCATGCAGGCAGTGACTAAAACCCCGGCAACAACAATGCTTTTCCGGTATAAAGGAGGCCGCATGAACGGAGCTTTCCAAATGGGCAAAGAAGCCTTGTGCCATCAGTCTCCAAATAGTAAGTTGGTATGCAGCATACACGCAGGACCAGAGCTTCCTGGCTCTAGGCAGTTTTCTGATACCGAAACGGGTGCTGAAGTAAGGTCTCTAGGAGTCTTGGAAAGCTTACTACCGTGAAACTAAAAGAGAACAGCGATGAAGGCCTCATGGAGCTGCTGCACGCCTCCCGTTTTGCCAGGATAATCAGGGCATTACTTCGAGGCTAGTGCTCCCCTTGACTTTCACTTTAGTTATAGAGCAGAGCAGGGTGAGCTTCCTACTAGGAACTGGAAGCACAAGGTTTCTTACGGGAAAACTCAATATCTTCTCAGAACCATGCAGGCAGTGACTAAAACCCCGGCAACAACAATGCTTTTCAATAATGGAGGCCTCATGAACGGAGCTTTCCAAATCGGCAAAGAAGCCTTGTGACATCAGTCTCCAAATAGTAAGTTGGTACGCCGCATACACGCAGGACCAGAGCTTCCTGGCTCTAGGCAGTTTTCTGATACCGAAACGGGTGCTGAAGTAAGGTCTCTAGGAGTCTTGGAAAGCTTACTACCGTGAAACTTAAAGAGAACAGCGATGAAGGCCTCATGGAGCTGCTGCACGCCTCCCGTTTTGCCAGGATAATCAGGGCATTACTTCGAGGCTAGTGCTCCCCTTGACTTTCACTTTAGTTATACAGCAGAGCAGGGTGAGCTTCCAACTAGGAACTGGAAGCACAAGGTTTCTTTCGGGAAAACTCAATATCTTCTCAGAACCATGCAGGCAGTGACTAAAACCCCGGCAGCAACAATGCTTTTCAGGTATAAAGGAGGCCGCATGAACGGAGCCTTCCTAATGGGAAAACCAGCCTTGTGCCATCAGTCTCCAATTTCTAGGTTGATACGCAGCATACACGCAGGACCAGAGCTTCCTGGCTCTAGGCAGTTTTCTGATACCGAAACGGGTGGTGAAGCCAGGTGCCTAGGAGTCTTGGAAAGCTTACTACCGTTAAACTAAAGCAGAACAGCGAGGAAGGCCTCATGGAGCTGCTGCATGCCTCCCGATTTGCAAGGATAATCAGGGCCTTACTTTTAGGTTAGTGCTCACGTTGACTTCCACTTTTGGTATAGAGGAGAGCAGGGTGAGCTTCCAACTAGGAACTGGAAGCACAAGGTCCTTTCGGGAAAACTCATTTTCTTCTCAGAAGCCGACAGGCAGTGACTAAATCCCCAGCAACAACCATGCTTTTCAGGTGTCTTCTAGACTGCATGATGAAGCTTTCAAAATGGGAACACAAGCGTTGTGGCATCAGTTTCCCATTTCCAGAATGACACGCAGCATAAGTACATGGTGATGCTAACAAGTCAAAAGAGATTCACGATACCCACTGGGGCTTTCCCTGATTCAACTTTTTTCTACGACCTCTTTTCTGCGTGCAGCCAAGTGCCTAAACAAAGGATGCGCGAGGGAGACTTAGGGGCCTGTGGATCTTCCAAAGACCTACAGTGTTACACCAAGAACTGTGCTTAAATTGTACTTGGAATGCAAACCGACCACCTCCTTGAGGATGCGTGACTCTAAGTGTAAAAGGTGAAAAGGGATTAGAAGAGAGTGTTTTTCTCAATCGAGTTCAACTAGGGGAATGAGGTTACTTCCATTTAATGGCGGACAGTCTCGAAGTGTGTTCCTGAATCCTGCGTAGACCTGAGATAACCTGGCTCTCCCAAGGAAAGGTGCAGTGTGTTGCCTTTCTCTAGCCAACACTGGGGTGTTCCAAAAGGCCTACGGGGCTGAAGTTGCCTACGTAGCCCTGAGCTTCCTGGTCTCACTCAGTATAATGGTAGAAAAACGGGTGCTGAAACAAGGTCCCTAGGAGTCTTGAAAAGCTATCTACCTTGAAACTAAAGCAGAACAGTGAAGGAGGCCTCATGGAGCTGCTCCACGCCTCCCGTTTGGCAAGGCAAATCAGGGCCTTCCTTCGAGGCTAGGGCTCACGTTGACTTTCACATTAGGTATAGAGCAGAGCAGGGTGAGCTTCCAACTAGGAACTGGAAGCACAAGGTTTCTTACGGGAAACTCAATATCTTCTCAGAACCATGCAGGCAGTGACTAAAACCCCGGCAACAACAATGCTTTTCGGGTATAAAGGAGGCTGCATGAACGGAGCTTTCCAAATGGGCAAAGAAGCCTTGTGCCCTCAGTCTCCAAATAGTAAGTTGGTACGCAGCATACACGCAGGACCAGAGCTTCCTGGCTCTAGGCAGTTTTCTGATACCGAAACGGGTGCTGAAGTAAGGTCTCTAGGAGTCTTGGAAAGCTTACTACCGTGAAACTTAAAGAGAACAGCGATGAAGGCCTCATGGAGCTGCTGCACGCCTCCCGTTTTGCCAGGATAATCAGGGCATTACTTCGAGGCTAGTGCTCCCCTTGACTTTCACTTTAGTTATAGAGCAGAGCAGGGTGAGCTTCCTACTAGGAACTGGAAGCACAAGGTTTCTTACGGAAAACTCAATATCTTCTCAGAACCATGCAGGCAGTGGCTAAAACCCCGGCAACAACAATGCTTTTCAATAAAGGAGGCCGCATGAACGGAGCTTTCCAAATGGGCAAAGAAGCCTTGTGCCATCAGTCTCCAAATAGTAAGTTGGTACGCCGCATACACGCAGGACCAGAGCTTCCTGGCTCTAGGCAGTTTTCTGATACCGAAACGGGTGCTGAAGTAAGGTCTCTAGGAGTCTTGGAAAGCTTACTACCGTGAAACTAAAAGAGAACAGTGATGAAGGCCTCATGGAGCTGCTGCACGCCTCCCGTTTTGCCAGGATAATCAGGGCATTACTTCGAGGCTAGTGCTCCCCCTGACTTTCAGTTTAGATATAGAGCAGAGCAGAGTGAGCTTCCAACTAGGAACTGGAAGCACAAGGTTTCTTTCGGGAAAACTCATTTTCTTCGCAGCAGCAGGCAGGCAGTGACTAAATCCCCGGCAACAACAATGCTTTTCAGGTATAAAGGAGGCCGCATGAACGGAGCATTCCTAATGGGAAAACAAGCCTTGTGCCATCAGTCTCCAATTTCTAGGTTGATACGCAGCATACACGCAGCACCAGAGCTTCCTGGTTCTAGGCAGTTTTCTGATACCGAAACGGGTGGTGAAGCAAGGTGCCTAGGAGTCTTGGAAAGCTTACTACCGTTAAACTAAAGCAGAACAGCGAGGAAGGCCTCATGGAGCTGCTGCATGCCTCCCGTTTTGCCAGGATAATCAGGGCATTACTTCGAGGCTAGTGCTCACGTTGACTTCCACTTTTGGTATAGAGGAGAGCAGGGTGAGCTTCCAACTAGGAACTGGAAGCACAAGGTCCTTTCGGGAAAACTCATTTTCTTCTCAGAAGCCGACAGGCAGTGACTAAATCCGCAGCAAAAACCATGCTTTTCAGGTGTCTTCTAGACTGCATGATGAAGCTTTCAAAATGGGAACACAAGCGTTGTGGCATCAGTTTCCCATTTCCAGAATGACACGCAGCATAAGTACATGGTGATGCTAACAAGTCAAAAGAGATTCACGATACCCACTGGGGCTTTCCCTGATTCAACTTTTTTCTACGACCTCTTTTCTGCGTGCAGCCAAGTGCCTAAACAAAGGATGCGCGAGGGAGACTTAGGGGCCTGTGCATCCGTCAAAGACCTACAGTGTTACACCAAGAACTGTGCTTAAATTGTACTTGGAATGCAAACCGACCACCTCCTTGAGGATGCGTGACTCTAAGTGTAAAAGGTGAAAAGGGATTAGAAGAGAGTGTTTTTCTCAATAGAGTTCAACTAGGGGAATGAGGTTACTTCCATTTAATGGCGGACAGTCTCGAAGTGTGTTCCTGAATCCTGCGTAGACCTGAGATAACCTGGCTCTCCCAAGGAAAGGTGCAGTGTGTTGCCTTTCTCTAGCCAACACTGGGGTGTTCCAAAAGGCCTACGGGGCTGAAGTTGCCTACGTAGCCCTGAGCTTCCTGGTCTCACTCAGTATAATGGTAGAAAAACGGGTGCTGAAACAAGGTCCCTGGGAGTCTTGAAAAGCTATCTACCTTGAAACTAAAGCAGAACAGTGAAGAAGGCCTCATGGAGCTGCTCCACGCCTCCCGTTTGGCAAGGCAAATCAGGGCCTTCCTTCGAGGCTAGGGCTCACGTTGACTTTCACATTAGGTATAGAGCAGAGCAGGGTGAGCTTCCAACTAGGAACTGGAAGCACAAGGTTTCTTACGGGAAACTCAATATCTTCTCAGAACCATGCAGGCAGTGACTAAAACCCCGGCAACAACAATGCTTTTCGGGTATAAAGGAGGCCGCATGAACGGAGCTTTCCAAATGGGCAAAGAAGCCTTGTGCCCTCAGTCTCCAAATAGTAAGTTGGTACGCAGCATACACGCAGGACCAGAGCTTCCTGGCTCTAGGCAGTTTTCTGATACCGAAACGGGTGCTGAAGTAAGGTCTCTAGGAGTCTTGGAAAGCTTACTACCGTGAAACTTAAAGAGAACAGCGATGAAGGCCTCATGGAGCTGCTGCACGCCTCCCGTTTTGCCAGGATAATCAGGGCATTACTTCGAGGCTAGTGCTCCCCTTGACTTTCACTTTAGTTATAGAGCAGAGCAGGGTGAGCTTCCTACTAGGAACTGGAAGCACAAGGTTTCTTACGGGAAAACTCAATATCTTCTCAGAACCATGCAGGCAGTGACTAAAACCCCGGCAACAACAATGCTTTTCAATAAAGGAGGCCGCATGAACGGAGCTTTCCAAATGGGCAAAGAATCCTTGTGCCCTCAGTCTCCAAATAGTAAGTTGGTACGCAGCATACACGCAGGACCAGAGCTTCCTGGCTCTAGGCAGTTTTCTGATACCGAAACGGGTGCTGAAGTAAGGTCTCTAGGAGTCTTGGAAAGCTTACTACCGTGAAACTAAAAGAGAACAGTGATGAAGGCCTCATGGAGCTGCTGCACGCCTCCCGTTTTGCCAGGATAATCAGGGCATTACTTCGAGGCTAGTGCTCCCCTTGACTTTCAGTTTAGATATAGAGCAGAGCAGAGTGAGCTTCCAACTAGGAACTGGAAGCACAAGGTTTCTTTCGGGAAAACTCATTTTCTTCGCAGCAGCAGGCAGGCAGTGACTAAATCCCCGGCAACAACAATGCTTTTCAGGTATAAAGGAGGCCGCATGAACGGAGCATTCCTAATGGGAAAACAAGCCTTGTGCCATCAGTCTCCAATTTCTAGGTTGATACGCAGCATACACGCAGCACCAGAGCTTCCTGGTTCTAGGCAGTTTTCTGATACCGAAACGGGTGGTGAAGCAAGGTGCCTAGGAGTCTTGGAAAGCTTACTACCGTTAAACTAAAGCAGAACAGCGAGGAAGGCCTCATGGAGCTGCTGCATGCCTCCCGATTTGCAAGGATAATCAGGGCCTTACTTTTAGGTTAGTGCTCACGTTGACTTCCACTTTTGGTATAGAGGAGAGCAGGGTGAGCTTCCAACTAGGAACTGGAAGCACAAGGTCCTTTCGGGAAAACTCATTTTCTTCTCAGATGCCGACAGGCAGTGACTAAATCCCCAGCAACAACCATGCTTTTCAGGTGTCTTCTAGACTGCATGATGAAGCTTTCAAAATGGGAACACAAGCGTTGTGGCATCAGTTTCCCATTTCCAGAATGACACGCAGCATAAGTACATGGTGATGCTAACAAGTCAAAAGAGATTCACGATACCCACTGGGGCTTTCCCTGATTCAAATTTTTTCTACGACCGCTTTTCTGCGTGCAGCCAAGTGCCTAAACAAAGGATGCACGAGGGAGACTTAGGGGCCTGTGCATCCGTCAAAGACCTACAGTGTTACACCAAGAACTGTGCTTAAATTGTACTTGGAATGCAAACGACCACCTCCTTGAGGATGCGTGACTCTAAGTGTAAAAGGTGAAAAGGGATTAGAAGAGAGTGTGTTTCTCAATAGAGTTCAACTAGGGGAATGAGGTTACATCCATTTAATGGAGGACAGTCTCGAAGTGTGTTCCTGAATGCTGTGTAGAGCTGAGGTAACCTGGCTCTCGCAAGGAAGAGTGCAGTGTGTTGCCTTTCTCTCGCCAACACTGGGGTGTCAAAAAGGCCTACGGGGCTGAAGTTGCCTACGTGGCCCTGAGCTTCCTGGCCTTACTCAGTATAATGGTAGCAAAACGGGTGCTGAAACAAGGTCCCTAGGAGTCTTGAAAAGCTATCTACCTTGAAACTAAAGCAGAACAGTGAAGAAGGCCTCATGGAGCTGCTCCACGCCTCCCGTTTGGCAAGGCAAATCAGGGCCTTCCTTCGAGGCTAGGGCTCACGTTGACTTTCACATTAGGTATAGAGCAGAGCAGGGTGAGCTTCCTACTAGGAACTGGAAGCACAAGGTTTCTTACGGGAAAACTCAATATCTTCTCAGAACCATGCAGGCAGTGACTAAAACCCCGGCAACAACAATGCTTTTCCGGTATAAAGGAGGCCGCATGAACGGAGCTTTCCAAATGGGCAAAGAAGCCTTGTGCCATCAGTCTCCAAATAGTAAGTTGGTATGCAGCATACATGCAGGACCAGAGCTTCCTGGCTCTAGGCAGTTTTCTGATACCGAAACGGGTGCTGAAGTAAGGTCTCTAGGAGTCTTGGAAAGCTTACTACCGTGAAACTAAAAGAGAACAGTGATGAAGGCCTCATGGAGCTGCTGCACGCCTCCCGTTTTGCCAGGATAATCAGGGCATTACTTCGAGGCTAGTGCTCCCCTTGACTTTCAGTTTAGATATAGAGCAGAGCAGAGTGAGCTTCCAACTAGGAACAGCAAGTACAAGGTTTCTTTCGGGAAAACTCATTTTCTTCGCAGCAGCAGGCAGGCAGTGACTAAATCCCCGGCAACAACAATGCTTTTCAGGTATAAAGGAGGCCGCATGAACAGAGCCTTCCTAATGGGAAAACAAGCCTTGTGCCATCAGTCTCCAATTTCTAGGTTGATACGCAGCATACACGCAGGACCAGAGCTTCCTGGTTCTAGGCAGTTTTCTGATACCGAAACGGGTGGTGAAGCAAGGTGCCTAGGAGTCTTGGAAAGCTTACTACCGTTAAACTAAAGCAGAACAGCGAGGAAGGCCTCATGGAGCTGCTGCATGCCTCCCGATTTGCAAGGATAATCAGGGCCTTACTTTTAGGTTAGTGCTCACGTTGACTTCCACTTTTGGTATAGAGGAGAGCAGGGTGAGCTTCCAACTAGGAACTGGAAGCACAAGGTCCTTTCGGGAAAACTCATTTTCTTCTCAGAAGCCGACAGGCAGTGACTAAATCCGCAGCAACAACCATGCTTTTCAGGTGTCGTCTAGACTGCATGATGAAGCTTTCAAAATGGGAACACAAGCGTTGTGGCATCAGTTTCCCATTTCCAGAATGACACGCAGCATAAGTACATGGTGATGCTAACAAGTCAAAAGAGATTCACGATACCCACTGGGGCTTTCCCTGATTCAACTTTTTTCTACGACCTCTTTTCTGCGTGCAGCCAAGTGCCTAAACAAAGGATGCGCGAGGGAGACTTAGGGGCCTGTGCATCCGTCAAAGACCTACAGTGTTACACCAAGAACTGTGCTTAAATTGTACTTGGAATGCAAACCGACCACCTCCTTGAGGATGCGTGACTCTAAGTGTAAAAGGTGAAAAGGGATTAGAAGAGAGTGTTTTTCTCAATAGAGTTCAACTAGGGGAATGAGGTTACATCCATTTAATGGAGGACAGTCTCGAAGTGTGTTCCTGAATGCTGTGTAGAGCTGAGGTAACCTGGCTCTCGCAAGGAAGAGTGCAGTGTGTTGCCTTTCTCTCGCCAACACTGGGGTGTCAAAAAGGCCTACGGGGCTGAAGTTGCCTACGTGGCCCTGAGCTTCCTGGCCTTACTCAGTATAATGGTAGCAAAACGGGTGCTGAAACAAGGTCCCTAGGAGTCTTGAAAAGCTATCTACCTTGAAACTAAAGCAGAACAGTGAAGAAGGCCTCATGGAGCTGCTCCACGCCTCCCGTTTGGCAAGGCAAATCAGGGCCTTCCTTCGAGGCTAGGGCTCACGTTGACTTTCACATTAGGTATAGAGCAGAGCAGGGTGAGCTTCCTACTAGGAACTGGAAGCACAAGGTTTCGTACGGGAAAACTCAATATCTTCTCAGAACCATGCAGGCAGTGACTAAAACCCCGGCAACAACAATGCTTTTCCGGTATAAAGGAGGCCGCATGAACGGAGCTTTCCAAATGGGCAAAGAAGCCTTGTGCCATCAGTCTCCAAATAGTAAGTTGGTATGCAGCATACATGCAGGACCAGAGCTTCCTGGCTCTAGGCAGTTTTCTGATACCGAAACGGGTGCTGAAGTAAGGTCTCTAGGAGTCTTGGAAAGCTTACTACCGTGAAACTAAAAGAGAACAGCGATGAAGGCCTCATGGAGCTGCTGCACGCCTCCCGTTTTGCCAGGATAATCAGGGCATTACTTCGAGGCTAGTGCTCCCCTTGACTTTCAGTTTAGATATAGAGCAGAGCAGAGTGAGCTTCCAACTAGGAACAGGAAGTACAAGGTTTCTTTCGGGAAAACTCATTTTCTTCGCAGCAGCAGGCAGGCAGTGACTAAATCCCCGGCAACAACAATGCTTTTCAGGTATAAAGGAGGCCGCATGAACAGAGCCTTCCTAATGGGAAAACAAGCCTTGTGCCATCAGTCTCCAATTTCTAGGTTGATACGCAGCATACACGCAGGACCAGAGCTTCCTGGTTCTAGGCAGTTTTCTGATACCGAAACGGGTGGTGAAGCAAGGTGCCTAGGAGTCTTGGAAAGCTTACTACCGTTAAACTAAAGCAGAACAGCGAGGAAGGCCTCATGGAGCTGCTGCATGCCTCCCGATTTGCAAGGATAATCAGGGCCTTACTTTTAGGTTAGTGCTCACGTTGACTTCCACTTTTGGTATAGAGGAGAGCAGGGTGAGCTTCCAACTAGGAACTGGAAGCACAAGGTCCTTTCGGGAAAACTCATTTTCTTCTCAGAAGCCGACAGGCAGTGACTAAATCCGCAGCAACAACCATGCTTTTCAGGTGTCGTCTAGACTGCATGATGAAGCTTTCAAAATGGGAACACAAGCGTTGTGGCATCAGTTTCCCATTTCCAGAATGACACGCAGCATAAGTACATGGTGATGCTAACAAGTCAAAAGAGATTCACGATACCCACTGGGGCTTTCCCTGATTCAACTTTTTTCTACGACCTCTTTTCTGCGTGCAGCCAAGTGCCTAAACAAAGGATGCGCGAGGGAGACTTAGGGGCCTGTGCATCCGTCAAAGACCTACAGTGTTACACCAAGAACTGTGCTTAAATTGTACTTGGAATGCAAACCGACCACCTCCTTGAGGATGCGTGACTCTAAGTGTAAAAGGTGAAAAGGGATTAGAAGAGAGTGTTTTTCTCAATAGAGTTCAACTAGGGGAATGAGGTTACATCCATTTAATGGCGGACAGTCTCGAAGTGTGTTCCTGAATCCTGCGTAGACCTGAGATAACCTGGCTCTCCCAAGGAAAGGTGCAGTGTGTTGCCTTTCTCTAGCCAACACTGGGGTGTTCCAAAAGGCCTACGGGGCTGAAGTTGCCTACGTGGCCCTGAGCTTCCTGGTCTCACTCAGTATAATGGTAGCAAAACGGGTGCTGAAACAAGGTCCCTAGGAGTCTTGAAAAGCTATCTACCTTGAAACTAAAGCAGAACAGTGAAGAAGGCCTCATGGAGCTGCTCCACGCCTCCCGTTTGACAAGGCAAATCAGGGCCTTCCTTCGAGGCTAGGGCTCACGTTGACTTTCACATTAGGTATAGAGCAGAGCAGGGTGAGCTTCCAACTAGGAACTGGAAGCACAAGGTTTCTTACGGGAAACTCAATATCTTCTCAGAACCATGCAGGCAGTGACTAAAACCCCGGCAACAACAATGCTTTTCGGGTATAAAGGAGGCCGCATGAACGGAGCTTTCCAAATGGACAAAGAAGCCTTGTGCCCTCAGTCTCCAAATAGTAAGTTGGTATGCAGCATACACGCAGGACCAGAGTTTCCTGGCTCTAGGCAGTTTTCTGATACCGAAACGGGTGCTGAAGTAAGGTCTCTAGGAGTCTTGGAAAGCTTACTACCGTGAAACTAAAAGAGAACGGTGATGAAGGCCTCATGGAGCTGCTGCACGCCTCCCGTTTTGCCAGGATAATCAGGGCATTACTTCGAGGCTAGTGCTCCCCTTGACTTTCACTTTAGTTATAGAGCAGAGCAGGGTGAGCTTCCTACTAGGAACTGGAAGCACAAGGTTTCTTACGGGAAAACTCAATATCTTCTCAGAACCATGCAGGCAGTGACTAAAACCCCGGCAACAACAATGCTTTTCAATAATGGAGGCCTCATGAACGGAGCTTTCCAAATCGGCAAAGAAGCCTTGTGACATCAGTCTCCAAATAGTAAGTTGGTACGCCGCATACACGCAGGACCAGAGCTTCCTGGCTCTAGGCAGTTTTCTGATACCGAAACGGGTGCTGAAGTAAGGTCTCTAGGAGTCTTGGAAAGCTTACTACCGTGAAACTTAAAGAGAACAGCGATGAAGGCCTCATGGAGCTGCTGCACGCCTCCCGTTTTGCCAGGATAATCAGGGCATTACTTCGAGGCTAGTGCTCCCCTTGACTTTCACTTTAGTTATACAGCAGAGCAGGGTGAGCTTCCAACTAGGAACTGGAAGCACAAGGTTTCTTTCGGGAAAACTCAATATCTTCTCAGAACCATGCAGGCAGTGACTAAAACCCCGGCAGCAACAATGCTTTTCAGGTATAAAGGAGGCCGCATGAACGGAGCCTTCCTAATGGGAAAACCAGCCTTGTGCCATCAGTCTCCAATTTCTAGGTTGATACGCAGCATACACGCAGGACCAGAGCTTCCTGGCTCTAGGCAGTTTTCTGATACCGAAACGGGTGGTGAAGCCAGGTGCCTAGGAGTCTTGGAAAGCTTACTACCGTTAAACTAAAGCAGAACAGCGAGGAAGGCCTCATGGAGCTGCTGCATGCCTCCCGATTTGCAAGGATAATCAGGGCCTTACTTTTAGGTTAGTGCTCACGTTGACTTCCACTTTTGGTATAGAGGAGAGCAGGGTGAGCTTCCAACTAGGAACTGGAAGCACAAGGTCCTTTCGGGAAAACTCATTTTCTTCTCAGAAGCCGACAGGCAGTGACTAAATCCGCAGCAACAACCATGCTTTTCAGGTGTCTTCTAGACTGCATGATGAAGCTTTCAAAATGGGAACACAAGCGTTGTGGCATCAGTTTCCCATTTCCAGAATGACACGCAGCATAAGTACATGGTGATGCTAACAAGTCAAAAGAGATTCACGATACCCACTGGGGCTTTCCCTGATTCAACTTTTTTCTACGACCTCTTTTCTGCGTGCAGCCAAGTGCCTAAACAAAGGATGCGCGAGGGAGACTTAGGGGCCTGTGGATCTTCCAAAGACCTACAGTGTTACACCAAGAACTGTGCTTAAATTGTACTTGGAATGCAAACCGACCACCTCCTTGAGGATGCGTGACTCTAAGTGTAAAAGGTGAAAAGGGATTAGAAGAGAGTGTTTTTCTCAATCGAGTTCAACTAGGGGAATGAGGTTACTTCCATTTAATGGCGGACAGTCTCGAAGTGTGTTCCTGAATCCTGCGTAGACCTGAGATAACCTGGCTCTCCCAAGGAAAGGTGCAGTGTGTTGCCTTTCTCTAGCCAACACTGGGGTGTTCCAAAAGGCCTACGGGGCTGAAGTTGCCTACGTAGCCCTGAGCTTCCTGGTCTCACTCAGTATAATGGTAGAAAAACGGGTGCTGAAACAAGGTCCCTAGGAGTCTTGAAAAGCTATCTACCTTGAAACTAAAGCAGAACAGTGAAGAAGGCCTCATGGAGCTGCTCCACGCCTCCCGTTTGGCAAGGCAAATCAGGGCCTTCCTTCGAGGCTAGGGCTCACGTTGACTTTCACATTAGGTATAGAGCAGAGCAGGGTGAGCTTCCAACTAGGAACTGGAAGCACAAGGTTTCTTACGGGAAACTCAATATCTTCTCAGAACCATGCAGGCAGTGACTAAAACCCCGGCAACAACAATGCTTTTCGGGTATAAAGGAGGCTGCATGAACGGAGCTTTCCAAATGGGCAAAGAAGCCTTGTGCCCTCAATCTCCAAATAGTAAGTTGGTACGCAGCATACACACAGGACCAGAGCTTCCTGGCTCTAGGCAGTTTTCTGATACCGAAACGGGTGCTGAAGTAAGGTCTCTAGGAGTCTTGGAAAGCTTACTACCGTGAAACTTAAAGAGAACAGCGATGAAGGCCTCATGGAGCTGCTGCACGCCTCCCGTTTTGCCAGGATAATCAGGGCATTACTTCGAGGCTAGTGCTCCCCTTGACTTTCACTTTAGTTATAGAGCAGAGCAGGGTGAGCTTCCTACTAGGAACTGGAAGCACAAGGTTTCTTACGGGAAAACTCAATATCTTCTCAGAACCATGCAGGCAGTGGCTAAAACCCCGGCAACAACAATGCTTTTCAATAAAGGAGGCCGCATGAACGGAGCTTTCCAAATGGGCAAAGAAGCCTTGTGCCATCAGTCTCCAAATAGTAAGTTGGTACGCAGCATACACGAAGGACCAGAGCTTCCTGGCTCTAGGCAGTTTTCTGATACCGAAACGGGTGCTGAAGTAAGGTCTCTAGGAGTCTTGGAAAGCTTACTACCGTGAAACTAAAAGAGAACAGTGATGAAGGCCTCATGGAGCTGCTGCACGCCTCCCGTTTTGCCAGGATAATCAGGGCATTACTTCGAGGCTAGTGCTCCCCCTGACTTTCAGTTTAGATATAGAGCAGAGCAGAGTGAGCTTCCAACTAGGAACTGGAAGCACAAGGTTTCTTTCGGGAAAACTCATTTTCTTCGCAGCAGCAGGCAGGCAGTGACTAAATCCCCGGCAACAACAATGCTTTTCAGGTATAAAGGAGGCCGCATGAACGGAGCATTCCTAATGGGAAAACAAGCCTTGTGCCATCAGTCTCCAATTTCTAGGTTGATACGCAGCATACACGCAGCACCAGAGCTTCCTGGTTCTAGGCAGTTTTCTGATACCGAAACGGGTGGTGAAGCAAGGTGCCTAGGAGTCTTGGAAAGCTTACTACCGTTAAACTAAAGCAGAACAGCGAGGAAGGCCTCATGGAGCTGCTGCATGCCTCCCGATTTGCAAGGATAATCAGGGCCTTACTTTTAGGTTAGTGCTCACGTTGACTTCCACTTTTGGTATAGAGGAGAGCAGGGTGAGCTTCCAACTAGGAACTGGAAGCACAAGGTCCTTTCGGGAAAACTCATTTTCTTCTCAGAAGCCGACAGGCAGTGACTAAATCCCCAGCAACAACCATGCTTTTCAGGTGTCTTCTAGACTGCATGATGAAGCTTTCAAAATGGGAACACAAGCGTTGTGGCATCAGTTTCCCATTTCCAGAATGACACGCAGCATAAGTACATGGTGATGCTAACAAGTCAAAAGAGATTCACGATACCCACTGGGGCTTTCCCTGATTCAAATTTTTTCTACGACCGCTTTTCTGCGTGCAGCCAAGTGCCTAAACAAAGGATGCACGAGGGAGACTTAGGGGCCTGTGCATCCGTCAAAGACCTACAGTGTTACACCAAGAACTGTGCTTAAATTGTACTTGGAATGCAAACGACCACCTCCTTGAGGATGCGTGACTCTAAGTGTAAAAGGTGAAAAGGGATTAGAAGAGAGTGTTTTTCTCAATAGAGTTCAACTAGGGGAATGAGGTTACATCCATTTAATGGAGGACAGTCTCGAAGTGTGTTCCTGAATGCTGTGTAGAGCTGAGGTAACCTGGCTCTCCCAAGGAAGAGTGCAGTGTGTTGCCTTTCTCTAGCCAACACTGGGGTGTCAAAAAGGCCTACGGGGCTGAAGTTGCCTACGTGGCCCTGAGCTTCCTGGCCTTACTCAGTATAATGGTAGCAAAACGGGTGCTGAAACAAGGTCCCTAGGAGTCTTGAAAAGCTATCTACCTTGAAACTAAAGCAGAACAGTGAAGAAGGCCTCATGGAGCTGCTCCACGCCTCCCGTTTGGCAAGGCAAATCAGGGCCTTCCTTCGAGGCTAGGGCTCACGTTGACTTTCACATTAGGTATAGAGCAGAGCAGGGTGAGCTTCCTACTAGGAACTGGAAGCACAAGGTTTCGTACGGGAAAACTCAATATCTTCTCAGAACCATGCAGGCAGTGACTAAAACCCCGGCAACAACAATGCTTTTCCGGTATAAAGGAGGCCGCATGAACGGAGCTTTCCAAATGGGCAAAGAAGCCTTGTGCCATCAGTCTCCAAATAGTAAGTTGGTATGCAGCATACACGCAGGACCAGAGCTTCCTGGCTCTAGGCAGTTTTCTGATACCGAAACGGGTGCTGAAGTAAGGTCTCTAGGAGTCTTGGAAAGCTTACTACCGTGAAACTAAAAGAGAACAGCGATGAAGGCCTCATGGAGCTGCTGCACGCCTCCCGTTTTGCCAGGATAATCAGGGCATTACTTCGAGGCTAGTGCTCCCCTTGACTTTCACTTTAGTTATAGAGCAGAGCAGGGTGAGCTTCCTACTAGGAACTGGAAGCACAAGGTTTCTTACGGGAAAACTCAATATCTTCTCAGAACCATGCAGGCAGTGACTAAAACCCCGCAACAACAATGCTTTTCAGGTATAAAGGAGGCCGCATGAACGGAGCCTTCCTAATGGGAAAACAAGCCTTGTGCCATCAGTCTCCAATTTCTAGGTTGATACGCAGCATACACGCAGGACCAGAGCTTCCTGGCTCTAGGAAGTTTTCTGATATCGAAACGGGTGGTGAAGCAAGGTGCCTAGGAGTCTTGGAAAGCTTACTACCGTTAAACTAAAGCAGAACAGCGAGGAAGGCCTCATGGAGCTGCTGCATGCCTCCCGATTTGCAAGGATAATCAGGGCCTTACTTTTAGGTTAGTGCTCACGTTGACTTCCACTTTTGGTATAGAGGAGAGCAGGGTGAGCTTCCAACTAGGAACTGGAAGCACAAGGTCCTTTCGGGAAAACTCATTTTCTTCTCAGAAGCCGACAGGCAGTGACTAAATCCGCAGCAAAAACCATGCTTTTCAGGTGTCTTCTAGACTGCATGATGAAGCTTTCAAAATGGGAACACAAGCGTTGTGGCATCAGTTTCCCATTTCCAGAATGACACGCAGCATAAGTACATGGTGATGCTAACAAGTCAAAAGAGATTCACGATACCCACTGGGGCTTTCCCTGATTCAACTTTTTTCTACGACCTCTTTTCTGCGTGCAGCCAAGTGCCTAAACAAAGGATGCGCGAGGGAGACTTAGGGGCCTGTGCATCCGTCAAAGACCTACAGTGTTACACCAAGAACTGTGCTTAAATTGTACTTGGAATGCAAACCGACCACCTCCTTGAGGATGCGTGACTCTAAGTGCAAAAGGTGAAAAGGGATTAGAAGAGAGTGTTTTTCTCAATAGAGTTCAACTAGCGGAATGAGGTTACATCCATTTAATGGAGGACAGTCTCGAAGTGTGTTCCTGAATGCTGTGTAGAGCTGAGGTAACCTGGCTCTCCCAAGGAAGAGTGCAGTGTGTTGCCTTTCTCTAGCCAACACTGGGGTGTCAAAAAGGCCTACGGGGCTGAAGTTGCCTACGTGGCCCTGAGCTTCCTGGCCTTACTCAGTATAATGCTAGCAAAACGGGTGCTGAAACAAGGTCCCTAGGAGTCTTGAAAAGCTATCTACCTTGAAACTAAAGCAGAACAGTGAAGAAGGCCTCATGGAGCTGCTCCACGCCTCCCGTTTGGCAAGGCAAATCAGGGCCTTCCTTCGAGGCTAGGGCTCACGTTGACTTTCACATTAGGTATAGAGCAGAGCAGGGTGAGCTTCCTACTAGGAACTGGAAGCACAAGGTTTCTTACGGGAAAACTCAATATCTTCTCAGAACCATGCAGGCAGTGACTAAAACCCCGGCAACAACAATGCTTTTCCGGTATAAAGGAGGCCGCATGAACGGAGCTTTCCAAATGGGCAAAGAAGCCTTGTGCCATCAGTCTCCAAATAGTAAGTTGGTATGCAGCATACACGCAGGACCAGAGCTTCCTGGCTCTAGGCAGTTTTCTGATACCGAAACGGGTGCTGAAGTAAGGTCTCTAGGAGTCTTGGAAAGCTTACTACCGTGAAACTAAAAGAGAACAGCGATGAAGGCCTCATGGAGCTGCTGCACGCCTCCCGTTTTGCCAGGATAATCAGGGCATTACTTCGAGGCTAGTGCTCCCCTTGAATTTCAGTTTAGATATAGAGCAGAGCAGAGTGAGCTTCCAACTAGGAACTGGAAGCACAAGGTTTCTTTCGGGAAAACTCATTTTCTTCGCAGCAGCAGGCAGGCAGTGACTAAATCCCCGGCAACAACAATGCTTTTCAGGTATAAAGGAGGCCGCATGAACGGAGCATTCCTAATGGGAAAACAAGCCTTGTGCCATCAGTCTCCAATTTCTAGGTTGATACGCAGCATACACGCAGCACCAGAGCTTCCTGGCTCTAGGCAGTTTTCTGATACCGAAACGGGTGCTGAAGTAAGGTCTCTAGGAGTCTTGGAAAGCTTACTACCGTGAAACTAAAAGAGAACAGCGATGAAGGCCTCATGGAGCTGCTGCACGCCTCCCGTTTTGCCAGGATAATCAGGGCATTACTTCGAGGCTAGTGCTCCCCTTGAATTTCAGTTTAGATATAGAGCAGAGCAGAGTGAGCTTCCAACTAGGAACTGGAAGCACAAGGTTTCTTTCGGGAAAACTCATTTTCTTCGCAGCAGCAGGCAGGCAGTGACTAAATCCCCGGCAACAACAATGCTTTTCAGGTATAAAGGAGGCCGCATGAACGGAGCATTCCTAATGGGAAAACAAGCCTTGTGCCATCAGTCTCCAATTTCTAGGTTGATACGCAGCATACACGCAGCACCAGAGCTTCCTGGTTCTAGGCAGTTTTCTGATACCGAAACGGGTGGTGAAGCAAGGTGCCTAGGAGTCTTGGAAAGCTTACTACCGTTAAACTAAAGCAGAACAGCGAGGAAGGCCTCATGGAGCTGCTGCATGCCTCCCGATTTGCAAGGATAATCAGGGCCTTACTTTTAGGTTAGTGCTCACGTTGACTTCCACTTTTGGTATAGAGGAGAGCAGGGTGAGCTTCCAACTAGGAACTGGAAGCACAAGGTCCTTTCGGGAAAACTCATTTTCTTCTCAGAAGCCGACAGGCAGTGACTAAATCCCCAGCAACAACCATGCTTTTCAGGTGTCTTCTAGACTGCATGATGAAGCTTTCAAAATGGGAACACAAGCGTTGTGGCATCAGTTTCCCATTTCCAGAATGACACGCAGCATAAGTACATGGTGATGCTAACAAGTCAAAAGAGATTCACGATACCCACTGGGGCTTTCCCTGATTCAAATTTTTTCTACGACCGCTTTTCTGCGTGCAGCCAAGTGCCTAAACAAAGGATGCACGAGGGAGACTTAGGGGCCTGTGCATCCGTCAAAGACCTACAGTGTTACACCAAGAACTGTGCTTAAATTGTACTTGGAATGCAAACGACCACCTCCTTGAGGATGCGTGACTCTAAGTGTAAAAGGTGAAAAGGGATTAGAAGAGAGTGTTTTTCTCAATAGAGTTCAACTAGGGGAATGAGGTTACATCCATTTAATGGAGGACAGTCTCGAAGTGTGTTCCTGAATGCTGTGTAGAGCTGAGGTAACCTGGCTCTCCCAAGGAAGAGTGCAGTGTGTTGCCTTTCTCTAGCCAACACTGGGGTGTCAAAAAGGCCTACGGGGCTGAAGTTGCCTACGTGGCCCTGAGCTTCCTGGCCTTACTCAGTATAATGGTAGCAAAACGGGTGCTGAAACAAGGTCCCTAGGAGTCTTGAAAAGCTATCTACCTTGAAACTAAAGCAGAACAGTGAAGAAGGCCTCATGGAGCTGCTCCACGCCTCCCGTTTGGCAAGGCAAATCAGGGCCTTCCTTCGAGGCTAGGGCTCACGTTGACTTTCACATTAGGTATAGAGCAGAGCAGGGTGAGCTTCCTACTAGGAACTGGAAGCACAAGGTTTCGTACGGGAAAACTCAATATCTTCTCAGAACCATGCAGGCAGTGACTAAAACCCCGGCAACAACAATGCTTTTCCGGTATAAAGGAGGCCGCATGAACGGAGCTTTCCAAATGGGCAAAGAAGCCTTGTGCCATCAGTCTCCAAATAGTAAGTTGGTATGCAGCATACACGCAGGACCAGAGCTTCCTGGCTCTAGGCAGTTTTCTGATACCGAAACGGGTGCTGAAGTAAGGTCTCTAGGAGTCTTGGAAAGCTTACTACCGTGAAACTAAAAGAGAACAGCGATGAAGGCCTCATGGAGCTGCTGCACGCCTCCCGTTTTGCCAGGATAATCAGGGCATTACTTCGAGGCTAGTGCTCCCCTTGACTTTCACTTTAGTTATAGAGCAGAGCAGGGTGAGCTTCCTACTAGGAACTGGAAGCACAAGGTTTCTTACGGGAAAACTCAATATCTTCTCAGAACCATGCAGGCAGTGACTAAAACCCCGCAACAACAATGCTTTTCAGGTATAAAGGAGGCCGCATGAACGGAGCCTTCCTAATGGGAAAACAAGCCTTGTGCCATCAGTCTCCAATTTCTAGGTTGATACGCAGCATACACGCAGGACCAGAGCTTCCTGGCTCTAGGCAGTTTTCTGATATCGAAACGGGTGGTGAAGCAAGGTGCCTAGGAGTCTTGGAAAGCTTACTACCGTTAAACTAAAGCAAAACAGCGAGGAAGGCCTCATGGAGCTGCTGCATGCCTCCCGATTTGCAAGGATAATCAGGGCCTTACTTTTAGGTTAGTGCTCACGTTGACTTCCACTTTTGGTATAGAGGAGAGCAGGGTGAGCTTCCAACTAGGAACTGGAAGCACAAGGTCCTTTCGGGAAAACTCATTTTCTTCTCAGAAGCCGACAGGCAGTGACTAAATCCGCAGCAAAAACCATGCTTTTCAGGTGTCTTCTAGACTGCATGATGAAGCTTTCAAAATGGGAACACAAGCGTTGTGGCATCAGTTTCCCATTTCCAGAATGACACGCAGCATAAGTACATGGTGATGCTAACAAGTCAAAAGAGATTCACGATACCCACTGGGGCTTTCCCTGATTCAACTTTTTTCTACGACCTCTTTTCTGCGTGCAGCCAAGTGCCTAAACAAAGGATGCGCGAGGGAGACTTAGGGGCCTGTGCATCCGTCAAAGACCTACAGTGTTACACCAAGAACTGTGCTTAAATTGTACTTGGAATGCAAACCGACCACCTCCTTGAGGATGCGTGACTCTAAGTGCAAAAGGTGAAAAGGGATTAGAAGAGAGTGTTTTTCTCAATAGAGTTCAACTAGGGGAATGAGGTTACATCCATTTAATGGAGGACAGTCTCGAAGTGTGTTCCTGAATGCTGTGTAGAGCTGAGGTAACCTGGCTCTCCCAAGGAAGAGTGCAGTGTGTTGCCTTTCTCTAGCCAACACTGGGGTGTCAAAAAGGCCTACGGGGCTGAAGTTGCCTACGTGGCCCTGAGCTTCCTGGCCTTACTCAGTATAATGGTAGCAAAACGGGTGCTGAAACAAGGTCCCTAGGAGTCTTGAAAAGCTATCTACCTTGAAACTAAAGCAGAAC
Organism: Balaenoptera borealis; assembly: GCF_965194805.1. Lineage (NCBI taxonomy): Eukaryota > Metazoa > Chordata > Mammalia > Artiodactyla > Balaenopteridae > Balaenoptera > Balaenoptera borealis. The sequence goes on from NC_138861.1 coordinate 45,865,773, forward strand.
AGTGAAGAAGGCCTCATGGAGCTGCTCCACGCCTCCCGTTTGGCAAGGCAAATCAGGGCCTTCCTTCGAGGCTAGGGCTCACGTTGACTTTCACATTAGGTATAGAGCAGAGCAGGGTGAGCTTCCTACTAGGAACTGGAAGCACAAGGTTTCTTACGGGAAAACTCAATATCTTCTCAGAACCATGCAGGCAGTGACTAAAACCCCGGCAACAACAATGCTTTTCCGGTATAAAGGAGGCCGCATGAACGGAGCTTTCCAAATGGGCAAAGAAGCCTTGTGCCATCAGTCTCCAAATAGTAAGTTGGTATGCAGCATACACGGAGGACCAGAGCTTCCTGGCTCTAGGCAGTTTTCTGATACCGAAACGGGTGCTGAAGTAAGGTCTCTAGGAGTCTTGGAAAGCTTACTACCGTGAAACTAAAAGAGAACAGCGATGAAGGCCTCATGGAGCTGCTGCATGCCTCCCGTTTTGCCAGGATAATCAGGGCATTACTTCGAGGCTAGTGCTCCCCTTGAATTTCAGTTTAGATATAGAGCAGAGCAGAGTGAGCTTCCAACTAGGAACAGCAAGTACAAGATTTCTTTCGGGAAAACTCATTTTCTTCGCAGCAGCAGGCAGGCAGTGACTAAATCCCCGGCAACAACAATGCTTTTCAGGTATAAAGGAGGCCGCATGAACAGAGCCTTCCTAATGGGAAAACAAGCCTTGTGCCATCAGTCTCCAATTTCTAGGTTGATACGCAGCATACACGCAGCACCAGAGCTTCCCGGCTCTAGGCAGTATTCTGATACCGAAACGGGTGGTGAAGCAAGGTGCCTAGGAGTCTTGGAAAGCTTACTACCGTTAAACTAAAGCAGAACAGCGAGGAAGGCCTCATGGAGCTGCTGCATGCCTCCCGATTTGCAAGGATAATCAGGGCCTTACTTTTAGGTTAGTGCTCACGTTGACTTCCACTTTTGGTATAGAGGAGAGCAGGGTGAGCTTCCAACTAGGAACTGGAAGCACAAGGTCCTTTCGGGAAAACTCATTTTCTTCTCAGAAGCCGACAGGCAGTGACTAAATCCCCAGCAACAACCATGCTTTTCAGGTGTCTTCTAGACTGCATGATGAAGCTTTCAAAATGGGAACACAAGCGTTGTGGCATCAGTTTCCCATTTCCAGAATGACACGCAGCATAAGTACATGGTGATGCTAACAAGTCAAAAGAGATTCACGATACCCACTGGGGCTTTCCCTGATTCAACTTTTTTCTACGACCTCTTTTCTGCGTGCAGCCAAGTGCCTAAACAAAGGATGCGCGAGGGAGACTTAGGGGCCTGTGCATCCGTCAAAGACCTACAGTGTTACACCAAGAACTGTGCTTAAATTGTACTTGGAATGCAAACCGACCACCTCCTTGAGGATGCGTGACTCTAAGTGTAAAAGGTGAAAAGGGATTAGAAGAGAGTGTTTTTCTCAATAGAGTTCAACTAGGGGAATGAGGTTACATCCATTTAATGGCGGACAGTCTCGAAGTGTGTTCCTGAATCCTGCGTAGACCTGAGATAACCTGGCTCTCCCAAGGAAAGGTGCAGTGTGTTGCCTTTCTCTAGCCAACACTGGGGTGTTCCAAAAGGCCTTCGGGGCTGAAGTTGCCTACGTGGCCCTGAGCTTCCTGGTCTCACTCAGTATAATGGTAGCAAAACGGGTGCTGAAACAAGGTCCCTAGGAGTCTTGAAAAGCTATCTACCTTGAAACTAAAGCAGAACAGTGAAGAAGGCCTCATGGAGCTGCTCCACGCCTCCCGTTTGACAAGGCAAATCAGGGCCTTCCTTCGAGGCTAGGGCTCACGTTGACTTTCACATTAGGTATAGAGCAGAGCAGGGTGAGCTTCCAACTAGGAACTGGAAGCACAAGGTTTCTTACGGGAAACTCAATATCTTCTCAGAACCATGCAGGCAGTGACTAAAACCCCGGCAACAACAATGCTTTTCGGGTATAAAGGAGGCCGCATGAACGGAGCATTCCAAATGGGCAAAGAAGCCTTGTGCCCTCAGTCTCCAAATAGTAAGTTGGTATGCAGCATACACGCAGGACCAGAGTTTCCTGGCTCTAGGCAGTTTTCTGATACCGAAACGGGTGCTGAAGTAAGGTCTCTAGGAGTCTTGGAAAGCTTACTACCGTGAAACTAAAAGAGAACGGTGATGAAGGCCTCATGGAGTTGCTGCACGCCTCCCGTTTTGCCAGGATAATCAGGGCATTACTTCGAGGCTAGTGGTCCCCTTGACTTTCACTTTAGTTATAGAGCAGAGCAGGGTGAGCTTCCTACTAGGAACTGGAAGCACAAGGTTTCTTACGGGAAAACTCAATATCTTCTCAGAACCATGCAGGCAGTGACTAAAACCCCGGCAACAACAATGCTTTTCAATAATGGAGGCCTCATGAACGGAGCTTTCCAAATCGGCAAAGAAGCCTTGTGACATCAGTCTCCAAATAGTAAGTTGGTACGCCGCATACACGCAGGACCAGAGCTTCCTGGCTCTAGGCAGTTTTCTGATACCGAAACGGGTGCTGAAGTAAGGTCTCTAGGAGTCTTGGAAAGCTTACTACCGTGAAACTTAAAGAGAACAGCGATGAAGGCCTCATGGAGCTGCTGCACGCCTCCCGTTTTGCCAGGATAATCAGGGCATTACTTCGAGGCTAGTGCTCCCCTTGACTTTCACTTTAGTTATACAGCAGAGCAGGGTGAGCTTCCAACTAGGAACTGGAAGCACAAGGTTTCTTTCGGGAAAACTCAATATCTTCTCAGAACCATGCAGGCAGTGACTAAAACCCCGGCAGCAACAATGCTTTTCAGGTATAAAGGAGGCCGCATGAACGGAGCCTTCCTAATGGGAAAACCAGCCTTGTGCCATCAGTCTCCAATTTCTAGGTTGATACGCAGCATACACGCAGGACCAGAGCTTCCTGGCTCTAGGCAGTTTTCTGATACCGAAACGGGTGGTGAAGCCAGGTGCCTAGGAGTCTTGGAAAGCTTACTACCGTTAAACTAAAGCAGAACAGCGAGGAAGGCCTCATGGAGCTGCTGCATGCCTCCCGATTTGCAAGGATAATCAGGGCCTTACTTTTAGGTTAGTGCTCACGTTGACTTCCACTTTTGGTATAGAGGAGAGCAGGGTGAGCTTCCAACTAGGAACTGGAAGCACAAGGTCCTTTCGGGAAAACTCATTTTCTTCTCAGAAGCCGACAGGCAGTGACTAAATCCGCAGCAACAACCATGCTTTTCAGGTGTCTTCTAGACTGCATGATGAAGCTTTCAAAATGGGAACACAAGCGTTGTGGCATCAGTTTCCCATTTCCAGAATGACACGCAGCATAAGTACATGGTGATGCTAACAAGTCAAAAGAGATTCACGATACCCACTGGGGCTTTCCCTGATTCAACTTTTTTCTACGACCTCTTTTCTGCGTGCAGCCAAGTGCCTAAACAAAGGATGCGCGAGGGAGACTTAGGGGCCTGTGGATCTTCCAAAGACCTACAGTGTTACACCAAGAACTGTGCTTAAATTGTACTTGGAATGCAAACCGACCACCTCCTTGAGGATGCGTAACTCTAAGTGTAAAAGGTGAAAAGGGATTAGAAGAGAGTGTTTTTCTCAATAGAGTTCAACTAGGGGAATGAGGTTACTTCCATTTAATGGCGGACAGTCTCGAAGTGTGTTCCTGAATCTTGCGTAGACCTGAGATAACCTGGCTCTCCCAAGGAAAGGTGCAGTGTGTTGCCTTTCTCTAGCCAACACTGGGGTGTTCCAAAAGGCCTACGGGGCTGAAGTTGCCTACGTAGCCCTGAGCTTCCTGGTCTCACTCAGTATAATGGTAGAAAAACGGGTGCTGAAACAAGGTCCCTAGGAGTCTTGAAAAGCTATCTACCTTGAAACTAAAGCAGAACAGTGAAGAAGGCCTCATGGAGCTGCTCCACGCCTCCCGTTTGGCAAGGCAAATCAGGGCCTTCCTTCGAGGCTAGGGCTCACGTTGACTTTCACATTAGGTATAGAGCAGAGCAGGGTGAGCTTCCAACTAGGAACTGGAAGCACAAGGTTTCTTACGGGAAACTCAATATCTTCTCAGAACCATGCAGGCAGTGACTAAAACCCCGGCAACAACAATGCTTTTCGGGTATAAAGGAGGCCGCATGAACGGAGCTTTCCAAATGGGCAAAGAAGCCTTGTGCCCTCAGTCTCCAAATAGTAAGTTGGTACGCAGCATACACGCAGGACCAGAGCTTCCTGGCTCTAGGCAGTTTTCTGATACCGAAACGGGTGCTGAAGTAAGGTCTCTAGGAGTCTTGGAAAGCTTACTACCGTGAAACTTAAAGAGAACAGCGATGAAGGCCTCATGGAGCTGCTGCACGCCTCCCGTTTTGCCAGGATAATCAGGGCATTACTTCGAGGCTAGTGCTCCCCTTGACTTTCACTTTAGTTATAGAGCAGAGCAGGGTGAGCTTCCTACTAGGAACTGGAAGCACAAGGTTTCTTACGGGAAAACTCAATATCTTCTCAGAACCATGCAGGCAGTGACTAAAACCCCGGCAACAACAATGCTTTTCAATAAAGGAGGCCGCATGAACGGAGCTTTCCAAATGGGCAAAGAAGCCTTGTGCCATCAGTCTCCAAATAGTAAGTTGGTACGCAGCATACACGCAGGACCAGAGCTTCCTGGCTCTAGGCAGTTTTCTGATACCGAAACGGGTGCTGAAGTAAGGTCTCTAGGAGTCTTGGAAAGCTTACTACCGTAAAACTAAAAGAGAACAGTGATGAAGGCCTCATGGAGCTGCTGCACGCCTCCCGTTTTGCCAGGATAATCAGGGCATTACTTCGAGGCTAGTGCTCCCCCTGACTTTCAGTTTAGATATAGAGCAGAGCAGAGTGAGCTTCCAACTAGGAACTGGAAGCACAAGGTTTCTTTCGGGAAAACTCATTTTCTTCGCAGCAGCAGGCAGGCAGTGACTAAATCCCCGGCAACAACAATGCTTTTCAGGTATAAAGGAGGCCGCATGAACGGAGCATTCCTAATGGGAAAACAAGCCTTGTGCCATCAGTCTCCAATTTCTAGGTTGATACGCAGCATACACGCAGCACCAGAGCTTCCTGGTTCTAGGCAGTTTTCTGATACCGAAACGGGTGGTGAAGCAAGGTGCCTAGGAGTCTTGGAAAGCTTACTACCGTTAAACTAAAGCAGAACAGCGAGGAAGGCCTCATGGAGCTGCTGCATGCCTCCCGATTTGCAAGGATAATCAGGGCCTTACTTTTAGGTTAGTGCTCACGTTGACTTCCACTTTTGGTATAGAGGAGAGCAGGGTGAGCTTCCAACTAGGAACTGGAAGCACAAGGTCCTTTCGGGAAAACTCATTTTCTTCTCAGAAGCCGACAGGCAGTGACTAAATCCCCAGCAACAACCATGCTTTTCAGGTGTCTTCTAGACTGCATGATGAAGCTTTCAAAATGGGAACACAAGCGTTGTGGCATCAGTTTCCCATTTCCAGAATGACACGCAGCATAAGTACATGGTGATGCTAACAAGTCAAAAGAGATTCACGATACCCACTGGGGCTTTCCCTGATTCAAATTTTTTCTACAACCGCTTTTCTGTGTGCAGCCAAGTGCCTAAACAAAGGATGCACGAGGGAGACTTAGGGGCCTGTGCATCCGTCAAAGACCTACAGTGTTACACCAAGAACTGTGCTTAAATTGTACTTGGAATGCAAACGACCACCTCCTTGAGGATGCGTGACTCTAAGTGTAAAAGGTGAAAAGGGATTAGAAGAGAGTGTTTTTCTCAATAGAGTTCAACTAGGGGAATGAGGTTACATCCATTTAATGGAGGACAGTCTCGAAGTGTGTTCCTGAATGCTGTGTAGAGCTGAGGTAACCTGGCTCTCCCAAGGAAGAGTGCAGTGTGTTGCCTTTCTCTAGCCAACACTGGGGTGTCAAAAAGGCCTACGGGGCTGAAGTTGCCTACGTGGCCCTGAGCTTCCTGGCCTTACTCAGTATAATGGTAGCAAAACGGGTGCTGAAACAAGGTCCCTAGGAGTCTTGAAAAGCTATCTACCTTGAAACTAAAGCAGAACAGTGAAGAAGGCCTCATGGAGCTGCTCCACGCCTCCCGTTTGGCAAGGCAAATCAGGGCCTTCCTTCGAGGCTAGGGCTCACGTTGACTTTCACATTAGGTATAGAGCAGAGCAGGGTGAGCTTCCTACTAGGAACTGGAAGCACAAGGTTTCTTACGGGAAAACTCAATATCTTCTCAGAACCATGCAGGCAGTGACTAAAACCCCGGCAACAACAATGCTTTTCAATAATGGAGGCCTCATGAACGGAGCTTTCCAAATCGGCAAAGAAGCCTTGTGACATCAGTCTCCAAATAGTAAGTTGGTACGCCGCATACACGCAGGACCAGAGCTTCCTGGCTCTAGGCAGTTTTCTGATACCGAAACGGGTGCTGAAGTAAGGTCTCTAGGAGTCTTGGAAAGCTTACTACCGTGAAACTTAAAGAGAACAGCGATGAAGGCCTCATGGAGCTGCTGCACGCCTCCCGTTTTGCCAGGATAATCAGGGCATTACTTCGAGGCTAGTGCTCCCCTTGACTTTCACTTTAGTTATACAGCAGAGCAGGGTGAGCTTCCAACTAGGAACTGGAAGCACAAGGTTTCTTTCGGGAAAACTCAATATCTTCTCAGAACCATGCAGGCAGTGACTAAAACCCCGGCAGCAACAATGCTTTTCAGGTATAAAGGAGGCCGCATGAACGGAGCCTTCCTAATGGGCAAACCAGCCTTGTGCCATCAGTCTCCAATTTCTAGGTTGATACGCAGCATACACGCAGGACCAGAGCTTCCTGGCTCTAGGCAGTTTTCTGATACCGAAACGGGTGGTGAAGCCAGGTGCCTAGGAGTCTTGGAAAGCTTACTACCGTTAAACTAAAGCAGAACAGCGAGGAAGGCCTCATGGAGCTGCTGCATGCCTCCCGATTTGCAAGGATAATCAGGGCCTTACTTTTAGGTTAGTGCTCACGTTGACTTCCACTTTTGGTATAGAGGAGAGCAGGGTGAGCTTCCAACTAGGAACTGGAAGCACAAGGTCCTTTCGGGAAAACTCATTTTCTTCTCAGAAGCCGACAGGCAGTGACTAAATCCGCAGCAACAACCATGCTTTTCAGGTGTCTTCTAGACTGCATGATGAAGCTTTCAAAATGGGAACACAAGCGTTGTGGCATCAGTTTCCCATTTCCAGAATGACACGCAGCATAAGTACATGGTGATGCTAACAAGTCAAAAGAGATTCACGATACCCACTGGGGCTTTCCCTGATTCAACTTTTTTCTACGACCTCTTTTCTGCGTGCAGCCAAGTGCCTAAACAAAGGATGCGCGAGGGAGACTTAGGGGCCTGTGGATCTTCCAAAGACCTACAGTGTTACACCAAGAACTGTGCTTAAATTGTACTTGGAATGCAAACCGACCACCTCCTTGAGGATGCGTAACTCTAAGTGTAAAAGGTGAAAAGGGATTAGAAGAGAGTGTTTTTCTCAATAGAGTTCAACTAGGGGAATGAGGTTACTTCCATTTAATGGCGGACAGTCTCGAAGTGTGTTCCTGAATCTTGCGTAGACCTGAGATAACCTGGCTCTCCCAAGGAAAGGTGCAGTGTGTTGCCTTTCTCTAGCCAACACTGGGGTGTTCCAAAAGGCCTACGGGGCTGAAGTTGCCTACGTAGCCCTGAGCTTCCTGGTCTCACTCAGTATAATGGTAGAAAAACGGGTGCTGAAACAAGGTCCCTAGGAGTCTTGAAAAGCTATCTACCTTGAAACTAAAGCAGAACAGTGAAGAAGGCCTCATGGAGCTGCTCCACGCCTCCCGTTTGGCAAGGCAAATCAGGGCCTTCCTTCGAGGCTAGGGCTCACGTTGACTTTCACATTAGGTATAGAGCAGAGCAGGGTGAGCTTCCAACTAGGAACTGGAAGCACAAGGTTTCTTACGGGAAACTCAATATCTTCTCAGAACCATGCAGGCAGTGACTAAAACCCCGGCAACAACAATGCTTTTCGGGTATAAAGGAGGCCGCATGAACGGAGCTTTCCAAATGGGCAAAGAAGCCTTGTGCCCTCAGTCTCCAAATAGTAAGTTGGTACGCAGCATACACGCAGGACCAGAGCTTCCTGGCTCTAGGCAGTTTTCTGATACCGAAACGGGTGCTGAAGTAAGGTCTCTAGGAGTCTTGGAAAGCTTACTACCGTGAAACTTAAAGAGAACAGCGATGAAGGCCTCATGGAGCTGCTGCACGCCTCCCGTTTTGCCAGGATAATCAGGGCATTACTTCGAGGCTAGTGCTCCCCTTGACTTTCACTTTAGTTATAGAGCAGAGCAGGGTGAGCTTCCTACTAGGAACTGGAAGCACAAGGTTTCTTACGGGAAAACTCAATATCTTCTCAGAACCATGCAGGCAGTGACTAAAACCCCGGCAACAACAATGCTTTTCAATAAAGGAGGCCGCATGAACGGAGCTTTCCAAATGGGCAAAGAAGCCTTGTGCCATCAGTCTCCAAATAGTAAGTTGGTACGCAGCATACACGCAGGACCAGAGCTTCCTGGCTCTAGGCAGTTTTCTGATACCGAAACGGGTGCTGAAGTAAGGTCTCTAGGAGTCTTGGAAAGCTTACTACCGTGAAACTAAAAGAGAACAGTGATGAAGGCCTCATGGAGCTGCTGCACGCCTCCCGTTTTGCCAGGATAATCAGGGCATTACTTCGAGGCTAGTGCTCCCCCTGACTTTCAGTTTAGATATAGAGCAGAGCAGAGTGAGCTTCCAACTAGGAACTGGAAGCACAAGGTTTCTTTCGGGAAAACTCATTTTCTTCGCAGCAGCAGGCAGGCAGTGACTAAATCCCCGGCAACAACAATGCTTTTCAGGTATAAAGGAGGCCGCATGAACGGAGCATTCCTAATGGGAAAACAAGCCTTGTGCCATCAGTCTCCAATTTCTAGGTTGATACGCAGCATACACGCAGCACCAGAGCTTCCTGGTTCTAGGCAGTTTTCTGATACCGAAACGGGTGGTGAAGCAAGGTGCCTAGGAGTCTTGGAAAGCTTACTACCGTTAAACTAAAGCAGAACAGCGAGGAAGGCCTCATGGAGCTGCTGCATGCCTCCCGATTTGCAAGGATAATCAGGGCCTTACTTTTAGGTTAGTGCTCACGTTGACTTCCACTTTTGGTATAGAGGAGAGCAGGGTGAGCTTCCAACTAGGAACTGGAAGCACAAGGTCCTTTCGGGAAAACTCATTTTCTTCTCAGAAGCCGACAGGCAGTGACTAAATCCCCAGCAACAACCATGCTTTTCAGGTGTCTTCTAGACTGCATGATGAAGCTTTCAAAATGGGAACACAAGCGTTGTGGCATCAGTTTCCCATTTCCAGAATGACACGCAGCATAAGTACATGGTGATGCTAACAAGTCAAAAGAGATTCACGATACCCACTGGGGCTTTCCCTGATTCAAATTTTTTCTACAACCGCTTTTCTGTGTGCAGCCAAGTGCCTAAACAAAGGATGCACGAGGGAGACTTAGGGGCCTGTGCATCCGTCAAAGACCTACAGTGTTACACCAAGAACTGTGCTTAAATTGTACTTGGAATGCAAACGACCACCTCCTTGAGGATGCGTGACTCTAAGTGTAAAAGGTGAAAAGGGATTAGAAGAGAGTGTTTTTCTCAATAGAGTTCAACTAGGGGAATGAGGTTACATCCATTTAATGGAGGACAGTCTCGAAGTGTGTTCCTGAATGCTGTGTAGAGCTGAGGTAACCTGGCTCTCCCAAGGAAGAGTGCAGTGTGTTGCCTTTCTCTAGCCAACACTGGGGTGTCAAAAAGGCCTACGGGGCTGAAGTTGCCTACGTGGCCCTGAGCTTCCTGGCCTTACTCAGTATAATGGTAGCAAAACGGGTGCTGAAACAAGGTCCCTAGGAGTCTTGAAAAGCTATCTACCTTGAAACTAAAGCAGAACAGTGAAGAAGGCCTCATGGAGCTGCTCCACGCCTCCCGTTTGGCAAGGCAAATCAGGGCCTTCCTTCGAGGCTAGGGCTCACGTTGACTTTCACATTAGGTATAGAGCAGAGCAGGGTGAGCTTCCTACTAGGAACTGGAAGCACAAGGTTTCTTACGGGAAAACTCAATATCTTCTCAGAACCATGCAGGCAGTGACTAAAACCCCGGCAACAACAATGCTTTTCAATAATGGAGGCCTCATGAACGGAGCTTTCCAAATCGGCAAAGAAGCCTTGTGACATCAGTCTCCAAATAGTAAGTTGGTACGCCGCATACACGCAGGACCAGAGCTTCCTGGCTCTAGGCAGTTTTCTGATACCGAAACGGGTGCTGAAGTAAGGTCTCTAGGAGTCTTGGAAAGCTTACTACCGTGAAACTTAAAGAGAACAGCGATGAAGGCCTCATGGAGCTGCTGCACGCCTCCCGTTTTGCCAGGATAATCAGGGCATTACTTCGAGGCTAGTGCTCCCCTTGACTTTCACTTTAGTTATACAGCAGAGCAGGGTGAGCTTCCAACTAGGAACTGGAAGCACAAGGTTTCTTTCGGGAAAACTCAATATCTTCTCAGAACCATGCAGGCAGTGACTAAAACCCCGGCAGCAACAATGCTTTTCAGGTATAAAGGAGGCCGCATGAACGGAGCCTTCCTAATGGGAAAACCAGCCTTGTGCCATCAGTCTCCAATTTCTAGGTTGATACGCAGCATACACGCAGGACCAGAGCTTCCTGGCTCTAGGCAGTTTTCTGATACCGAAACGGGTGGTGAAGCCAGGTGCCTAGGAGTCTTGGAAAGCTTACTACCGTTAAACTAAAGCAGAACAGCGAGGAAGGCCTCATGGAGCTGCTGCATGCCTCCCGATTTGCAAGGATAATCAGGGCCTTACTTTTAGGTTAGTGCTCACGTTGACTTCCACTTTTGGTATAGAGGAGAGCAGGGTGAGCTTCCAACTAGGAACTGGAAGCACAAGGTCCTTTCGGGAAAACTCATTTTCTTCTCAGAAGCCGACAGGCAGTGACTAAATCCGCAGCAACAACCATGCTTTTCAGGTGTCTTCTAGACTGCATGATGAAGCTTTCAAAATGGGAACACAAGCGTTGTGGCATCAGTTTCCCATTTCCAGAATGACACGCAGCATAAGTACATGGTGATGCTAACAAGTCAAAAGAGATTCACGATACCCACTGGGGCTTTCCCTGATTCAACTTTTTTCTACGACCTCTTTTCTGCGTGCAGCCAAGTGCCTAAACAAAGGATGCGCGAGGGAGACTTAGGGGCCTGTGGATCTTCCAAAGACCTACAGTGTTACACCAAGAACTGTGCTTAAATTGTACTTGGAATGCAAACCGACCACCTCCTTGAGGATGCGTAACTCTAAGTGTAAAAGGTGAAAAGGGATTAGAAGAGAGTGTTTTTCTCAATAGAGTTCAACTAGGGGAATGAGGTTACTTCCATTTAATGGCGGACAGTCTCGAAGTGTGTTCCTGAATCTTGCGTAGACCTGAGATAACCTGGCTCTCCCAAGGAAAGGTGCAGTGTGTTGCCTTTCTCTAGCCAACACTGGGGTGTTCCAAAAGGCCTACGGGGCTGAAGTTGCCTACGTAGCCCTGAGCTTCCTGGTCTCACTCAGTATAATGGTAGAAAAACGGGTGCTGAAACAAGGTCCCTAGGAGTCTTGAAAAGCTATCTACCTTGAAACTAAAGCAGAACAGTGAAGAAGGCCTCATGGAGCTGCTCCACGCCTCCCGTTTGGCAAGGCAAATCAGGGCCTTCCTTCGAGGCTAGGGCTCACGTTGACTTTCACATTAGGTATAGAGCAGAGCAGGGTGAGCTTCCAACTAGGAACTGGAAGCACAAGGTTTCTTACGGGAAACTCAATATCTTCTCAGAACCATGCAGGCAGTGACTAAAACCCCGGCAACAACAATGCTTTTCGGGTATAAAGGAGGCCGCATGAACGGAGCTTTCCAAATGGGCAAAGAAGCCTTGTGCCCTCAGTCTCCAAATAGTAAGTTGGTACGCAGCATACACGCAGGACCAGAGCTTCCTGGCTCTAGGCAGTTTTCTGATACCGAAACGGGTGCTGAAGTAAGGTCTCTAGGAGTCTTGGAAAGCTTACTACCGTGAAACTTAAAGAGAACAGCGATGAAGGCCTCATGGAGCTGCTGCACGCCTCCCGTTTTGCCAGGATAATCAGGGCATTACTTCGAGGCTAGTGCTCCCCTTGACTTTCACTTTAGTTATAGAGCAGAGCAGGGTGAGCTTCCTACTAGGAACTGGAAGCACAAGGTTTCTTACGGGAAAACTCAATATCTTCTCAGAACCATGCAGGCAGTGACTAAAACCCCGGCAACAACAATGCTTTTCAATAAAGGAGGCCGCATGAACGGAGCTTTCCAAATGGGCAAAGAAGCCTTGTGCCATCAGTCTCCAAATAGTAAGTTGGTACGCAGCATACACGCAGGACCAGAGCTTCCTGGCTCTAGGCAGTTTTCTGATACCGAAACGGGTGCTGAAGTAAGGTCTCTAGGAGTCTTGGAAAGCTTACTACCGTGAAACTAAAAGAGAACAGTGATGAAGGCCTCATGGAGCTGCTGCACGCCTCCCGTTTTGCCAGGATAATCAGGGCATTACTTCGAGGCTAGTGCTCCCCCTGACTTTCAGTTTAGATATAGAGCAGAGCAGAGTGAGCTTCCAACTAGGAACTGGAAGCACAAGGTTTCTTTCGGGAAAACTCATTTTCTTCGCAGCAGCAGGCAGGCAGTGACTAAATCCCCGGCAACAACAATGCTTTTCAGGTATAAAGGAGGCCGCATGAACGGAGCATTCCTAATGGGAAAACAAGCCTTGTGCCATCAGTCTCCAATTTCTAGGTTGATACGCAGCATACACGCAGCACCAGAGCTTCCTGGTTCTAGGCAGTTTTCTGATACCGAAACGGGTGGTGAAGCAAGGTGCCTAGGAGTCTTGGAAAGCTTACTACCGTTAAACTAAAGCAGAACAGCGAGGAAGGCCTCATGGAGCTGCTGCATGCCTCCCGATTTGCAAGGATAATCAGGGCCTTACTTTTAGGTTAGTGCTCACGTTGACTTCCACTTTTGGTATAGAGGAGAGCAGGGTGAGCTTCCAACTAGGAACTGGAAGCACAAGGTCCTTTCGGGAAAACTCATTTTCTTCTCAGAAGCCGACAGGCAGTGACTAAATCCCCAGCAACAACCATGCTTTTCAGGTGTCTTCTAGACTGCATGATGAAGCTTTCAAAATGGGAACACAAGCGTTGTGGCATCAGTTTCCCATTTCCAGAATGACACGCAGCATAAGTACATGGTGATGCTAACAAGTCAAAAGAGATTCACGATACCCACTGGGGCTTTCCCTGATTCAAATTTTTTCTACAACCGCTTTTCTGTGTGCAGCCAAGTGCCTAAACAAAGGATGCACGAGGGAGACTTAGGGGCCTGTGCATCCGTCAAAGACCTACAGTGTTACACCAAGAACTGTGCTTAAATTGTACTTGGAATGCAAACGACCACCTCCTTGAGGATGCGTGACTCTAAGTGTAAAAGGTGAAAAGGGATTAGAAGAGAGTGTTTTTCTCAATAGAGTTCAACTAGGGGAATGAGGTTACATCCATTTAATGGAGGACAGTCTCGAAGTGTGTTCCTGAATGCTGTGTAGAGCTGAGGTAACCTGGCTCTCCCAAGGAAGAGTGCAGTGTGTTGCCTTTCTCTAGCCAACACTGGGGTGTCAAAAAGGCCTACGGGGCTGAAGTTGCCTACGTGGCCCTGAGCTTCCTGGCCTTACTCAGTATAATGGTAGCAAAACGGGTGCTGAAACAAGGTCCCTAGGAGTCTTGAAAAGCTATCTACCTTGAAACTAAAGCAGAACAGTGAAGAAGGCCTCATGGAGCTGCTCCACGCCTCCCGTTTGGCAAGGCAAATCAGGGCCTTCCTTCGAGGCTAGGGCTCACGTTGACTTTCACATTAGGTATAGAGCAGAGCAGGGTGAGCTTCCTACTAGGAACTGGAAGCACAAGGTTTCTTACGGGAAAACTCAATATCTTCTCAGAACCATGCAGGCAGTGACTAAAACCCCGGCAACAACAATGCTTTTCCGGTATAAAGGAGGCCGCATGAACGGAGCTTTCCAAATGGGCAAAGAAGCCTTGTGCCATCAGTCTCCAAATAGTAAGTTGGTATGCAGCATACACGCAGGACCAGAGCTTCCTGGCTCTAGGCAGTTTTCTGATACCGAAACGGGTGCTGAAGTAAGGTCTCTAGGAGTCTTGGAAAGCTTACTACCGTGAAACTAAAAGAGAACAGCGATGAAGGCCTCATGGAGCTGCTGCACGCCTCCCGTTTTGCCAGGATAATCAGGGCATTACTTCGAGGCTAGTGCTCCCCTTGACTTTCACTTTAGTTATAGAGCAGAGCAGGGTGAGCTTCCTACTAGGAACTGGAAGCACAAGGTTTCTTACGGGAAAACTCAATATCTTCTCAGAACCATGCAGGCAGTGACTAAAACCCCGGCAACAACAATGCTTTTCAGGTATAAAGGAGGCCGCATGAACGGAGCCTTCCTAATGGGAAAACAAGCCTTGTGCCATCAGTCTCCAATTTCTAGGTTGATACGCAGCATACACGCAGGACCAGAGCTTCCTGGCTCTAGGCAGTTTTCTGATATCGAAACGGGTGGTGAAGCAAGGTGCCTAGGAGTCTTGGAAAGCTTACTACCGTTAAACTAAAGCAGAACAGCGAGGAAGGCCTCATGGAGCTGCTGCATGCCTCCCGATTTGCAAGGATAATCAGGGCCTTACTTTTAGGTTAGTGCTCACGTTGACTTCCACTTTTGGTATAGAGGAGAGCAGGGTGAGCTTCCAACTAGGAACTGGAAGCACAAGGTCCTTTCGGGAAAACTCATTTTCTTCTCAGAAGCCGACAGGCAGTGACTAAATCCGCAGCAACAACCATGCTTTTCAGGTGTCTTCTAGACTGCATGATGAAGCTTTCAAAATGGGAACACAAGCGTTGTGGCATCAGTTTCCCATTTCCAGAATGACACGCAGCATAAGTACATGGTGATGCTAACAAGTCAAAAGAGATTCACGATACCCACTGGGGCTTTCCCTGATTCAACTTTTTTCTACGACCTCTTTTCTGCGTGCAGCCAAGTGCCTAAACAAAGGATGCGCGAGGGAGACTTAGGGGCCTGTGGATCTTCCAAAGACCTACAGTGTTACACCAAGAACTGTGCTTAAATTGTACTTGGAATGCAAACCGACCACCTCCTTGAGGATGCGTGACTCTAAGTGTAAAAGGTGAAAAGGGATTAGAAGAGAGTGTTTTTCTCAATAGAGTTCAACTAGGGGAATGAGGTTACTTCCATTTAATGGCGGACAGTCTCGAAGTGTGTTCCTGAATCCTGCGTAGACCTGAGATAACCTGGCTCTCCCAAGGAAAGGTGCAGTGTGTTGCCTTTCTCTAGCCAACACTGGGGTGTTCCAAAAGGCCTACGGGGCTGAAGTTGCCTACGTAGCCCTGAGCTTCCTGGTCTCACTCAGTATAATGGTAGAAAAACGGGTGCTGAAACAAGGTCCCTAGGAGTCTTGAAAAGCTATCTACCTTGAAACTAAAGCAGAACAGTGAAGAAGGCCTCATGGAGCTGCTCCACGCCTCCCGTTTGGCAAGGCAAATCAGGGCCTTCCTTCGAGGCTAGGGCTCACGTTGACTTTCACATTAGGTATAGAGCAGAGCAGGGTGAGCTTCCAACTAGGAACTGGAAGCACAAGGTTTCTTACGGGAAACTCAATATCTTCTCAGAACCATGCAGGCAGTGACTAAAACCCCGGCAACAACAATGCTTTTCGGGTATAAAGGAGGCCGCATGAACGGAGCTTTCCAAATGGGCAAAGAAGCCTTGTGCCCTCAGTCTCCAAATAGTAAGTTGGTACGCAGCATACACGCAGGACCAGAGCTTCCTGGCTCTAGGCAGTTTTCTGATACCGAAACGGGTGCTGAAGTAAGGTCTCTAGGAGTCTTGGAAAGCTTACTACCGTGAAACTTAAAGAGAACAGCGATGAAGGCCTCATGGAGCTGCTGCACGCCTCCCGTTTTGCCAGGATAATCAGGGCATTACTTCGAGGCTAGTGCTCCCCTTGACTTTCACTTTAGTTATAGAGCAGAGCAGGGTGAGCTTCCTACTAGGAACTGGAAGCACAAGGTTTCTTACGGGAAAACTCAATATCTTCTCAGAACCATGCAGGCAGTGACTAAAACCCCGGCAACAACAATGCTTTTCAATAAAGGAGGCCGCATGAACGGAGCTTTCCAAATGGGCAAAGAAGCCTTGTGCCATCAGTCTCCAAATAGTAAGTTGGTACGCAGCATACACGCAGGACCAGAGCTTCCTGGCTCTAGGCAGTTTTCTGATACCGAAACGGGTGCTGAAGTAAGGTCTCTAGGAGTCTTGGAAAGCTTACTACCGTGAAACTAAAAGAGAACAGTGATGAAGGCCTCATGGAGCTGCTGCACGCCTCCCGTTTTGCCAGGATAATCAGGGCATTACTTCGAGGCTAGTGCTCCCCCTGACTTTCAGTTTAGATATAGAGCAGAGCAGAGTGAGCTTCCAACTAGGAACTGGAAGCACAAGGTTTCTTTCGGGAAAACTCATTTTCTTCGCAGCAGCAGGCAGGCAGTGACTAAATCCCCGGCAACAACAATGCTTTTCAGGTATAAAGGAGGCCGCATGAACGGAGCATTCCTAATGGGAAAACAAGCCTTGTGCCATCAGTCTCCAATTTCTAGGTTGATACGCAGCATACACGCAGCACCAGAGCTTCCTGGTTCTAGGCAGTTTTCTGATACCGAAACGGGTGGTGAAGCAAGGTGCCTAGGAGTCTTGGAAAGCTTACTACCGTTAAACTAAAGCAGAACAGCGAGGAAGGCCTCATGGAGCTGCTGCATGCCTCCCGATTTGCAAGGATAATCAGGGCCTTACTTTTAGGTTAGTGCTCACGTTGACTTCCACTTTTGGTATAGAGGAGAGCAGGGTGAGCTTCCAACTAGGAACTGGAAGCACAAGGTCCTTTCGGGAAAACTCATTTTCTTCTCAGAAGCCGACAGGCAGTGACTAAATCCCCAGCAACAACCATGCTTTTCAGGTGTCTTCTAGACTGCATGATGAAGCTTTCAAAATGGGAACACAAGCGTTGTGGCATCAGTTTCCCATTTCCAGAATGACACGCAGCATAAGTACATGGTGATGCTAACAAGTCAAAAGAGATTCACGATACCCACTGGGGCTTTCCCTGATTCAAATTTTTTCTACAACCGCTTTTCTGTGTGCAGCCAAGTGCCTAAACAAAGGATGCACGAGGGAGACTTAGGGGCCTGTGCATCCGTCAAAGACCTACAGTGTTACACCAAGAACTGTGCTTAAATTGTACTTGGAATGCAAACGACCACCTCCTTGAGGATGCGTGACTCTAAGTGTAAAAGGTGAAAAGGGATTAGAAGAGAGTGTTTTTCTCAATAGAGTTCAACTAGGGGAATGAGGTTACATCCATTTAATGGAGGACAGTCTCGAAGTGTGTTCCTGAATGCTGTGTAGAGCTGAGGTAACCTGGCTCTCCCAAGGAAGAGTGCAGTGTGTTGCCTTTCTCTAGCCAACACTGGGGTGTCAAAAAGGCCTACGGGGCTGAAGTTGCCTACGTGGCCCTGAGCTTCCTGGCCTTACTCAGTATAATGGTAGCAAAACGGGTGCTGAAACAAGGTCCCTAGGAGTCTTGAAAAGCTATCTACCTTGAAACTAAAGCAGAACAGTGAAGAAGGCCTCATGGAGCTGCTCCACGCCTCCCGTTTGGCAAGGCAAATCAGGGCCTTCCTTCGAGGCTAGGGCTCACGTTGACTTTCACATTAGGTATAGAGCAGAGCAGGGTGAGCTTCCTACTAGGAACTGGAAGCACAAGGTTTCTTACGGGAAAACTCAATATCTTCTCAGAACCATGCAGGCAGTGACTAAAACCCCGGCAACAACAATGCTTTTCCGGTATAAAGGAGGCCGCATGAACGGAGCTTTCCAAATGGGCAAAGAAGCCTTGTGCCATCAGTCTCCAAATAGTAAGTTGGTATGCAGCATACACGCAGGACCAGAGCTTCCTGGCTCTAGGCAGTTTTCTGATACCGAAACGGGTGCTGAAGTAAGGTCTCTAGGAGTCTTGGAAAGCTTACTACCGTGAAACTAAAAGAGAACAGTGATGAAGGCCTTATGGAGCTGCTGCACGCCTCCCGTTTTGCCAGGATAATCAGGGCATTACTTCGAGGCTAGTGCTCCCCTTGACTTTCACTTTAGTTATAGAGCAGAGCAGGGTGAGCTTCCTACTAGGAACTGGAAGCACAAGGTTTCTTACGGGAAAACTCAATATCTTCTCAGAACCATGCAGGCAGTGACTAAAACCCCGGCAACAACAATGCTTTTCAGGTATAAAGGAGGCCGCATGAACGGAGCCTTCCTAATGGGAAAACAAGCCTTGTGCCATCAGTCTCCAATTTCTAGGTTGATACGCAGCATACACGCAGGACCAGAGCTTCCTGGCTCTAGGCAGTTTTCTGATATCGAAACGGGTGGTGAAGCAAGGTGCCTAGGAGTCTTGGAAAGCTTACTACCGTTAAACTAAAGCAGAACAGCGAGGAAGGCCTCATGGAGCTGCTGCATGCCTCCCGATTTGCAAGGATAATCAGGGCCTTACTTTTAGGTTAGTGCTCACGTTGACTTCCACTTTTGGTATAGAGGAGAGCAGGGTGAGCTTCCAACTAGGAACTGGAAGCACAAGGTCCTTTCGGGAAAACTCATTTTCTTCTCAGAAGCCGACAGGCAGTGACTAAATCCGCAGCAACAACCATGCTTTTCAGGTGTCTTCTAGACTGCATGATGAAGCTTTCAAAATGGGAACACAAGCGTTGTGGCATCAGTTTCCCATTTCCAGAATGACACGCAGCATAAGTACATGGTGATGCTAACAAGTCAAAAGAGATTCACGATACCCACTGGGGCTTTCCCTGATTCAACTTTTTTCTACGACCTCTTTTCTGCGTGCAGCCAAGTGCCTAAACAAAGGATGCGCGAGGGAGACTTAGGGGCCTGTGGATCTTCCAAAGACCTACAGTGT
The DNA here is from genome assembly GCF_965194805.1 of Balaenoptera borealis. Lineage (NCBI taxonomy): Eukaryota > Metazoa > Chordata > Mammalia > Artiodactyla > Balaenopteridae > Balaenoptera > Balaenoptera borealis. The sequence goes on from NC_138861.1 coordinate 45,885,015, forward strand.
TACACCAAGAACTGTGCTTAAATTGTACTTGGAATGCAAACCGACCACCTCCTTGAGGATGCGTGACTCTAAGTGTAAAAGGTGAAAAGGGATTAGAAGAGAGTGTTTTTCTCAATCGAGTTCAACTAGGGGAATGAGGTTACTTCCATTTAATGGCGGACAGTCTCGAAGTGTGTTCCTGAATCCTGCGTAGACCTGAGATAACCTGGCTCTCCCAAGGAAAGGTGCAGTGTGTTGCCTTTCTCTAGCCAACACTGGGGTGTTCCAAAAGGCCTACGGGGCTGAAGTTGCCTACGTAGCCCTGAGCTTCCTGGTCTCACTCAGTATAATGGTAGAAAAACGGGTGCTGAAACAAGGTCCCTAGGAGTCTTGAAAAGCTATCTACCTTGAAACTAAAGCAGAACAGTGAAGAAGGCCTCATGGAGCTGCTCCACGCCTCCCGTTTGGCAAGGCAAATCAGGGCCTTCCTTCGAGGCTAGGGCTCACGTTGACTTTCACATTAGGTATAGAGCAGAGCAGGGTGAGCTTCCAACTAGGAACTGGAAGCACAAGGTTTCTTACGGGAAACTCAATATCTTCTCAGAACCATGCAGGCAGTGACTAAAACCCCGGCAACAACAATGCTTTTCGGGTATAAAGGAGGCCGCATGAACGGAGCTTTCCAAATGGGCAAAGAAGCCTTGTGCCCTCAGTCTCCAAATAGTAAGTTGGTACGCAGCATACACGCAGGACCAGAGCTTCCTGGCTCTAGGCAGTTTTCTGATACCGAAACGGGTGCTGAAGTAAGGTCTCTAGGAGTCTTGGAAAGCTTACTACCGTGAAACTTAAAGAGAACAGCGATGAAGGCCTCATGGAGCTGCTGCACGCCTCCCGTTTTGCCAGGATAATCAGGGCATTACTTCGAGGCTAGTGCTCCCCTTGACTTTCACTTTAGTTATAGAGCAGAGCAGGGTGAGCTTCCTACTAGGAACTGGAAGCACAAGGTTTCTTACGGGAAAACTCAATATCTTCTCAGAACCATGCAGGCAGTGACTAAAACCCCGGCAACAACAATGCTTTTCAATAAAGGAGGCCGCATGAACGGAGCTTTCCAAATGGGCAAAGAAGCCTTGTGCCATCAGTCTCCAAATAGTAAGTTGGTACGCAGCATACACGCAGGACCAGAGCTTCCTGGCTCTAGGCAGTTTTCTGATACCGAAACGGGTGCTGAAGTAAGGTCTCTAGGAGTCTTGGAAAGCTTACTACCGTGAAACTAAAAGAGAACAGTGATGAAGGCCTCATGGAGCTGCTGCACGCCTCCCGTTTTGCCAGGATAATCAGGGCATTACTTCGAGGCTAGTGCTCCCCCTGACTTTCAGTTTAGATATAGAGCAGAGCAGAGTGAGCTTCCAACTAGGAACTGGAAGCACAAGGTTTCTTTCGGGAAAACTCATTTTCTTCGCAGCAGCAGGCAGGCAGTGACTAAATCCCCGGCAACAACAATGCTTTTCAGGTATAAAGGAGGCCGCATGAACGGAGCATTCCTAATGGGAAAACAAGCCTTGTGCCATCAGTCTCCAATTTCTAGGTTGATACGCAGCATACACGCAGCACCAGAGCTTCCTGGTTCTAGGCAGTTTTCTGATACCGAAACGGGTGGTGAAGCAAGGTGCCTAGGAGTCTTGGAAAGCTTACTACCGTTAAACTAAAGCAGAACAGCGAGGAAGGCCTCATGGAGCTGCTGCATGCCTCCCGATTTGCAAGGATAATCAGGGCCTTACTTTTAGGTTAGTGCTCACGTTGACTTCCACTTTTGGTATAGAGGAGAGCAGGGTGAGCTTCCAACTAGGAACTGGAAGCACAAGGTCCTTTCGGGAAAACTCATTTTCTTCTCAGAAGCCGACAGGCAGTGACTAAATCCCCAGCAACAACCATGCTTTTCAGGTGTCTTCTAGACTGCATGATGAAGCTTTCAAAATGGGAACACAAGCGTTGTGGCATCAGTTTCCCATTTCCAGAATGACACGCAGCATAAGTACATGGTGATGCTAACAAGTCAAAAGAGATTCACGATACCCACTGGGGCTTTCCCTGATTCAAATTTTTTCTACAACCGCTTTTCTGTGTGCAGCCAAGTGCCTAAACAAAGGATGCACGAGGGAGACTTAGGGGCCTGTGCATCCGTCAAAGACCTACAGTGTTACACCAAGAACTGTGCTTAAATTGTACTTGGAATGCAAACGACCACCTCCTTGAGGATGCGTGACTCTAAGTGTAAAAGGTGAAAAGGGATTAGAAGAGAGTGTTTTTCTCAATAGAGTTCAACTAGGGGAATGAGGTTACATCCATTTAATGGAGGACAGTCTCGAAGTGTGTTCCTGAATGCTGTGTAGAGCTGAGGTAACCTGGCTCTCCCAAGGAAGAGTGCAGTGTGTTGCCTTTCTCTAGCCAACACTGGGGTGTCAAAAAGGCCTACGGGGCTGAAGTTGCCTACGTGGCCCTGAGCTTCCTGGCCTTACTCAGTATAATGGTAGCAAAACGGGTGCTGAAACAAGGTCCCTAGGAGTCTTGAAAAGCTATCTACCTTGAAACTAAAGCAGAACAGTGAAGAAGGCCTCATGGAGCTGCTCCACGCCTCCCGTTTGGCAAGGCAAATCAGGGCCTTCCTTCGAGGCTAGGGCTCACGTTGACTTTCACATTAGGTATAGAGCAGAGCAGGGTGAGCTTCCTACTAGGAACTGGAAGCACAAGGTTTCTTACGGGAAAACTCAATATCTTCTCAGAACCATGCAGGCAGTGACTAAAACCCCGGCAACAACAATGCTTTTCCGGTATAAAGGAGGCCGCATGAACGGAGCTTTCCAAATGGGCAAAGAAGCCTTGTGCCATCAGTCTCCAAATAGTAAGTTGGTATGCAGCATACACGCAGGACCAGAGCTTCCTGGCTCTAGGCAGTTTTCTGATACCGAAACGGGTGCTGAAGTAAGGTCTCTAGGAGTCTTGGAAAGCTTACTACCGTGAAACTAAAAGAGAACAGCGATGAAGGCCTCATGGAGCTGCTGCACGCCTCCCGTTTTGCCAGGATAATCAGGGCATTACTTCGAGGCTAGTGCTCCCCTTGACTTTCACTTTAGTTATAGAGCAGAGCAGGGTGAGCTTCCTACTAGGAACTGGAAGCACAAGGTTTCTTACGGGAAAACTCAATATCTTCTCAGAACCATGCAGGCAGTGACTAAAACCCCGGCAACAACAATGCTTTTCAGGTATAAAGGAGGCCGCATGAACGGAGCCTTCCTAATGGGAAAACAAGCCTTGTGCCATCAGTCTCCAATTTCTAGGTTGATACGCAGCATACACGCAGGACCAGAGCTTCCTGGCTCTAGGCAGTTTTCTGATACCGAAACGGGTGCTGAAGTAAGGTCTCTAGGTGTCTTGGAAAGCTTACAACAGCGAAACTAAAAGAGAACAGAGATGAAGGCCTCATGGAGCTGCTGCACGCCTCCCTTTTTGCCAGGATAACCAGGGCATTACTTCGAGGCTAGTGCTCCCCTTGACTTTCACTTTAGTTATAGAGCAGAGCAGGGTGAGCTTCCAACTAGGAACTGGAAGCACCAGGTATCTTTGGGAAAACTCAATATCTTCTCAGAACCATGCAGGCAGTGACTAAAACCACGGCAACAACAATGCTTTTCAGGTATAAAGGAGGCCGCATGAACAGAGCCTTCCTAATGGGAAAACAAGCCTTGTGCCATCAGTCTCCAATTTCTAGGTTGATACGCAGCATACACGCAGGACCAGAGCTTCCTGGCTCTAGGCAGTTTTCTGATACCGAAACGGGTGGTGAAGCAAGGTGCCTAGGAGTCTTGGAAAGCTTACTACCGTTAAACTAAAGCAGAACAGCGAGGAAGGCCTCATGGAGCTGCTGCATGCCTCCCGATTTGCAAGGATAATCAGGGCCTTACTTTTAGGTTAGTGCTCACGTTGACTTCCACTTTTGGTATAGAGGAGAGCAGGGTGAGCTTCCAACTAGGAACTGGAAGCACAAGGTCCTTTCGGGAAAACTCATTTTCTTCTCAGAAGCCGACAGGCAGTGACTAAATCCGCAGCAACAACCATGCTTTTCAGGTGTCTTCTAGACTGCATGATGAAGCTTTCAAAATGGGAACACAAGCGTTGTGGCATCAGTTTCCCATTTCCAGAATGACACGCAGCATAAGTACATGGTGATGCTAACAAGTCAAAAGAGATTCACGATACCCACTGGGGCTTTCCCTGATTCAACTTTTTTCTACGACCTCTTTTCTGCGTGCAGCCAAGTGCCTAAACAAAGGATGCGCGAGGGAGACTTAGGGGCCTGTGGATCTTCCAAAGACCTACAGTGTTACACCAAGAACTGTGCTTAAATTGTACTTGGAATGCAAACCGACCACCTCCTTGAGGATGCGTGACTCTAAGTGTAAAAGGTGAAAAGGGATTAGAAGAGAGTGTTTTTCTCAATAGAGTTCAACTAGGGGAATGAGGTTACTTCCATTTAATGGCGGACAGTCTCGAAGTGTGTTCCTGAATCTTGCGTAGACCTGAGATAACCTGGCTCTCCCAAGGAAAGGTGCAGTGTGTTGCCTTTCTCTAGCCAACACTGGGGTGTTCCAAAAGGCCTACGGGGCTGAAGTTGCCTACGTAGCCCTGAGCTTCCTGGTCTCACTCAGTATAATGGTAGAAAAACGGGTGCTGAAACAAGGTCCCTAGGAGTCTTGAAAAGCTATCTACCTTGAAACTAAAGCAGAACAGTGAAGAAGGCCTCATGGAGCTGCTCCACGCCTCCCGTTTGGCAAGGCAAATCAGGGCCTTCCTTCGAGGCTAGGGCTCACGTTGACTTTCACATTAGGTATAGAGCAGAGCAGGGTGAGCTTCCAACTAGGAACTGGAAGCACAAGGTTTCTTACGGGAAACTCAATATCTTCTCAGAACCATGCAGGCAGTGACTAAAACCCCGGCAACAACAATGCTTTTCGGGTATAAAGGAGGCCGCATGAACGGAGCTTTCCAAATGGGCAAAGAAGCCTTGTGCCCTCAGTCTCCAAATAGTAAGTTGGTACGCAGCATACACGCAGGACCAGAGCTTCCTGGCTCTAGGCAGTTTTCTGATACCGAAACGGGTGCTGAAGTAAGGTCTCTAGGAGTCTTGGAAAGCTTACTACCGTGAAACTTAAAGAGAACAGCGATGAAGGCCTCATGGAGCTGCTGCACGCCTCCCGTTTTGCCAGGATAATCAGGGCATTACTTCGAGGCTAGTGCTCCCATTGACTTTCACTTTAGTTATAGAGCAGAGCAGGGTGAGCTTCCTACTAGGAACTGGAAGCACAAGGTTTCTTACGGGAAAACTCAATATCTTCTCAGAACCATGCAGGCAGTGACTAAAACCCCGGCAACAACAATGCTTTTCAGGTATAAAGGAGGCCGCATGAACGGAGCCTTCCTAATGGGAAAACAAGCCTTGTGCCATCAGTCTCCAATTTCTAGGTTGATACGCAGCATACACGCAGGACCAGAGCTTCCTGGCTCTAGGCAGTTTTCTGATATCGAAACGGGTGGTGAAGCAAGGTGCCTAGGAGTCTTGGAAAGCTTACTACCGTTAAACTAAAGCAGAACAGCGAGGAAGGCCTCATGGAGCTGCTGCATGCCTCCCGATTTGCAAGGATAATCAGGGCCTTACTTTTAGGTTAGTGCTCACGTTGACTTCCACTTTTGGTATAGAGGAGAGCAGGGTGAGCTTCCAACTAGGAACTGGAAGCACAAGGTCCTTTCGGGAAAACTCATTTTCTTCTCAGAAGCCGACAGGCAGTGACTAAATCCGCAGCAACAACCATGCTTTTCAGGTGTCTTCTAGACTGCATGATGAAGCTTTCAAAATGGGAACACAAGCGTTGTGGCATCAGTTTCCCATTTCCAGAATGACACGCAGCATAAGTACATGGTGATGCTAACAAGTCAAAAGAGATTCACGATACCCACTGGGGCTTTCCCTGATTCAACTTTTTTCTACGACCTCTTTTCTGCGTGCAGCCAAGTGCCTAAACAAAGGATGCGCGAGGGAGACCTAGGGGCCTGTGGATCTTCCAAAGACCTACAGTGTTACACCAAGAACTGTGCTTAAATTGTACTTGGAATGCAAACCGACCACCTCCTTGAGGATGCGTGACTCTAAGTGTAAAAGGTGAAAAGGGATTAGAAGAGAGTGTTTTTCTCAATAGAGTTCAACTAGGGGAATGAGGTTACTTCCATTTAATGGCGGACAGTCTCGAAGTGTGTTCCTGAATCCTGCGTAGACCTGAGATAACCTGGCTCTCCCAAGGAAAGGTGCAGTGTGTTGCCTTTCTCTAGCCAACACTGGGGTGTTCCAAAAGGCCTACGGGGCTGAAGTTGCCTACGTAGCCCTGAGCTTCCTGGTCTCACTCAGTATAATGGTAGAAAAACGGGTGCTGAAACAAGGTCCCTAGGAGTCTTGAAAAGCTATCTACCTTGAAACTAAAGCAGAACAGTGAAGAAGGCCTCATGGAGCTGCTCCACGCCTCCCGTTTGGCAAGGCAAATCAGGGCCTTCCTTCGAGGCTAGGGCTCACGTTGACTTTCACATTAGGTATAGAGCAGAGCAGGGTGAGCTTCCAACTAGGAACTGGAAGCACAAGGTTTCTTACGGGAAACTCAATATCTTCTCAGAACCATGCAGGCAGTGACTAAAACCCCGGCAACAACAATGCTTTTCGGGTATAAAGGAGGCCGCATGAATGGAGCTTTCCAAATGGGCAAAGAAGCCTTGTGCCCTCAGTCTCCAAATAGTAAGTTGGTACGCAGCATACACGCAGGACCAGAGCTTCCTGGCTCTAGGCAGTTTTCTGATACCGAAACGGGTGCTGAAGTAAGGTCTCTAGGAGTCTTGGAAAGCTTACTACCGTGAAACTTAAAGAGAACAGCGATGAAGGCCTCATGGAGCTGCTGCACGCCTCCCGTTTTGCCAGGATAATCAGGGCATTACTTCGAGGCTAGTGCTCCCCTTGACTTTCACTTTAGTTATAGAGCAGAGCAGGGTGAGCTTCCTACTAGGAACTGGAAGCACAAGGTTTCTTACGGGAAAACTCAATATCTTCTCAGAACCATGCAGGCAGTGACTAAAACCCCGGCAACAACAATGCTTTTCAATAAAGGAGGCCGCATGAACGGAGCTTTCCAAATGGGCAAAGAAGCCTTGTGCCATCAGTCTCCAAATAGTAAGTTGGTACGCAGCATACACGCAGGACCAGAGCTTCCTGGCTCTAGGCAGTTTTCTGATACCCAAACGGGTGCTGAAGTAAGGTCTCTAGGAGTCTTGGAAAGCTTACTACCGTGAAACTAAAAGAGAACAGTGATGAAGGCCTCATGGAGCTGCTGCACGCCTCCCGTTTTGCCAGGATAATCAGGGCATTACTTCGAGGCTAGTGCTCCCCCTGACTTTCAGTTTAGATATAGAGCAGAGCAGAGTGAGCTTCCAACTAGGAACTGGAAGCACAAGGTTTCTTTCGGGAAAACTCATTTTCTTCGCAGCAGCAGGCAGGCAGTGACTAAATCCCCGGCAACAACAATGCTTTTCAGGTATAAAGGAGGCCGCATGAACGGAGCATTCCTAATGGGAAAACAAGCCTTGTGCCATCAGTCTCCAATTTCTAGGTTGATACGCAGCATACACGCAGCACCAGAGCTTCCTGGTTCTAGGCAGTTTTCTGATACCGAAACGGGTGGTGAAGCAAGGTGCCTAGGAGTCTTGGAAAGCTTACTACCGTTAAACTAAAGCAGAACAGCGAGGAAGGCCTCATGGAGCTGCTGCATGCCTCCCGATTTGCAAGGATAATCAGGGCCTTACTTTTAGGTTAGTGCTCACGTTGACTTCCACTTTTGGTATAGAGGAGAGCAGGGTGAGCTTCCAACTAGGAACTGGAAGCACAAGGTCCTTTCGGGAAAACTCATTTTCTTCTCAGAAGCCGACAGGCAGTGACTAAATCCCCAGCAACAACCATGCTTTTCAGGTGTCTTCTAGACTGCATGATGAAGCTTTCAAAATGGGAACACAAGCGTTGTGGCATCAGTTTCCCATTTCCAGAATGACACGCAGCATAAGTACATGGTGATGCTAACAAGTCAAAAGAGATTCACGATACCCACTGGGGCTTTCCCTGATTCAAATTTTTTCTACAACCGCTTTTCTGTGTGCAGCCAAGTGCCTAAACAAAGGATGCACGAGGGAGACTTAGGGGCCTGTGCATCCGTCAAAGACCTACAGTGTTACACCAAGAACTGTGCTTAAATTGTACTTGGAATGCAAACGACCACCTCCTTGAGGATGCGTGACTCTAAGTGTAAAAGGTGAAAAGGGATTAGAAGAGAGTGTTTTTCTCAATAGAGTTCAACTAGGGGAATGAGGTTACATCCATTTAATGGAGGACAGTCTCGAAGTGTGTTCCTGAATGCTGTGTAGAGCTGAGGTAACCTGGCTCTCCCAAGGAAGAGTGCAGTGTGTTGCCTTTCTCTAGCCAACACTGGGGTGTCAAAAAGGCCTACGGGGCTGAAGTTGCCTACGTGGCCCTGAGCTTCCTGGCCTTACTCAGTATAATGGTAGCAAAACGGGTGCTGAAACAAGGTCCCTAGGAGTCTTGAAAAGCTATCTACCTTGAAACTAAAGCAGAACAGTGAAGAAGGCCTCATGGAGCTGCTCCACGCCTCCCGTTTGGCAAGGCAAATCAGGGCCTTCCTTCGAGGCTAGGGCTCACGTTGACTTTCACATTAGGTATAGAGCAGAGCAGGGTGAGCTTCCTACTAGGAACTGGAAGCACAAGGTTTCTTACGGGAAAACTCAATATCTTCTCAGAACCATGCAGGCAGTGACTAAAACCCCGGCAACAACAATGCTTTTCCGGTATAAAGGAGGCCGCATGAACGGAGCTTTCCAAATGGGCAAAGAAGCCTTGTGCCATCAGTCTCCAAATAGTAAGTTGGTATGCAGCATACACGCAGGACCAGAGCTTCCTGGCTCTAGGCAGTTTTCTGATACCGAAACGGGTGCTGAAGTAAGGTCTCTAGGAGTCTTGGAAAGCTTACTACCGTGAAACTAAAAGAGAACAGCGATGAAGGCCTCATGGAGCTGCTGCACGCCTCCCGTTTTGCCAGGATAATCAGGGCATTACTTCGAGGCTAGTGCTCCCCTTGACTTTCACTTTAGTTATAGAGCAGAGCAGGGTGAGCTTCCTACTAGGAACTGGAAGCACAAGGTTTCTTACGGGAAAACTCAATATCTTCTCAGAACCATGCAGGCAGTGACTAAAACCCCGGCAACAACAATGCTTTTCAGGTATAAAGGAGGCCGCATGAACGGAGCCTTCCTAATGGGAAAACAAGCCTTGTGCCATCAGTCTCCAATTTCTAGGTTGATACGCAGCATACACGCAGGACCAGAGCTTCCTGGCTCTAGGCAGTTTTCTGATACCGAAACGGGTGCTGAAGTAAGGTCTCTAGGTGTCTTGGAAAGCTTACAACAGCGAAACTAAAAGAGAACAGAGATGAAGGCCTCATGGAGCTGCTGCACGCCTCCCTTTTTGCCAGGATAACCAGGGCATTACTTCGAGGCTAGTGCTCCCCTTGACTTTCACTTTAGTTATAGAGCAGAGCAGGGTGAGCTTCCAACTAGGAACTGGAAGCACCAGGTATCTTTGGGAAAACTCAATATCTTCTCAGAACCATGCAGGCAGTGACTAAAACCACGGCAACAACAATGCTTTTCAGGTATAAAGGAGGCCGCATGAACAGAGCCTTCCTAATGGGAAAACAAGCCTTGTGCCATCAGTCTCCAATTTCTAGGTTGATACGCAGCATACACGCAGGACCAGAGCTTCCTGGCTCTAGGCAGTTTTCTGATACCGAAACGGGTGGTGAAGCAAGGTGCCTAGGAGTCTTGGAAAGCTTACTACCGTTAAACTAAAGCAGAACAGCGAGGAAGGCCTCATGGAGCTGCTGCATGCCTCCCGATTTGCAAGGATAATCAGGGCCTTACTTTTAGGTTAGTGCTCACGTTGACTTCCACTTTTGGTATAGAGGAGAGCAGGGTGAGCTTCCAACTAGGAACTGGAAGCACAAGGTCCTTTCGGGAAAACTCATTTTCTTCTCAGAAGCCGACAGGCAGTGACTAAATCCCCAGCAACAACCATGCTTTTCAGGTGTCTTCTAGACTGCATGATGAAGCTTTCAAAATGGGAACACAAGCGTTGTGGCATCAGTTTCCCATTTCCAGAATGACACGCAGCATAAGTACATGGTGATGCTAACAAGTCAAAAGAGATTCACGATACCCACTGGGGCTTTCCCTGATTCAACTTTTTTCTACGACCTCTTTTCTGCGTGCAGCCAAGTGCCTAAACAAAGGATGCGCGAGGGAGACTTAGGGGCCTGTGGATCTTCCAAAGACCTACAGTGTTACACCAAGAACTGTGCTTAAATTGTACTTGGAATGCAAACCGACCACCTCCTTGAGGATGCGTAACTCTAAGTGTAAAAGGTGAAAAGGGATTAGAAGAGAGTGTTTTTCTCAATAGAGTTCAACTAGGGGAATGAGGTTACTTCCATTTAATGGCGGACAGTCTCGAAGTGTGTTCCTGAATCTTGCGTAGACCTGAGATAACCTGGCTCTCCCAAGGAAAGGTGCAGTGTGTTGCCTTTCTCTAGCCAACACTGGGGTGTTCCAAAAGGCCTACGGGGCTGAAGTTGCCTACGTAGCCCTGAGCTTCCTGGTCTCACTCAGTATAATGGTAGAAAAACGGGTGCTGAAACAAGGTCCCTAGGAGTCTTGAAAAGCTATCTACCTTGAAACTAAAGCAGAACAGTGAAGAAGGCCTCATGGAGCTGCTCCACGCCTCCCGTTTGGCAAGGCAAATCAGGGCCTTCCTTCGAGGCTAGGGCTCACGTTGACTTTCACATTAGGTATAGAGCAGAGCAGGGTGAGCTTCCAACTAGGAACTGGAAGCACAAGGTTTCTTACGGGAAACTCAATATCTTCTCAGAACCATGCAGGCAGTGACTAAAACCCCGGCAACAACAATGCTTTTCGGGTATAAAGGAGGCCGCATGAACGGAGCTTTCCAAATGGGCAAAGAAGCCTTGTGCCCTCAGTCTCCAAATAGTAAGTTGGTACGCAGCATACACGCAGGACCAGAGCTTCCTGGCTCTAGGCAGTTTTCTGATACCGAAACGGGTGCTGAAGTAAGGTCTCTAGGAGTCTTGGAAAGCTTACTACCGTGAAACTTAAAGAGAACAGCGATGAAGGCCTCATGGAGCTGCTGCACGCCTCCCGTTTTGCCAGGATAATCAGGGCATTACTTCGAGGCTAGTGCTCCCCTTGACTTTCACTTTAGTTATAGAGCAGAGCAGGGTGAGCTTCCTACTAGGAACTGGAAGCACAAGGTTTCTTACGGGAAAACTCAATATCTTCTCAGAACCATGCAGGCAGTGACTAAAACCCCGGCAACAACAATGCTTTTCAATAAAGGAGGCCGCATGAACGGAGCTTTCCAAATGGGCAAAGAAGCCTTGTGCCATCAGTCTCCAAATAGTAAGTTGGTACGCAGCATACACGCAGGACCAGAGCTTCCTGGCTCTAGGCAGTTTTCTGATACCGAAACGGGTGCTGAAGTAAGGTCTCTAGGAGTCTTGGAAAGCTTACTACCGTGAAACTAAAAGAGAACAGTGATGAAGGCCTCATGGAGCTGCTGCACGCCTCCCGTTTTGCCAGGATAATCAGGGCATTACTTCGAGGCTAGTGCTCCCCCTGACTTTCAGTTTAGATATAGAGCAGAGCAGAGTGAGCTTCCAACTAGGAACTGGAAGCACAAGGTTTCTTTCGGGAAAACTCATTTTCTTCGCAGCAGCAGGCAGGCAGTGACTAAATCCCCGGCAACAACAATGCTTTTCAGGTATAAAGGAGGCCGCATGAACGGAGCATTCCTAATGGGAAAACAAGCCTTGTGCCATCAGTCTCCAATTTCTAGGTTGATACGCAGCATACACGCAGCACCAGAGCTTCCTGGTTCTAGGCAGTTTTCTGATACCGAAACGGGTGGTGAAGCAAGGTGCCTAGGAGTCTTGGAAAGCTTACTACCGTTAAACTAAAGCAGAACAGCGAGGAAGGCCTCATGGAGCTGCTGCATGCCTCCCGATTTGCAAGGATAATCAGGGCCTTACTTTTAGGTTAGTGCTCACGTTGACTTCCACTTTTGGTATAGAGGAGAGCAGGGTGAGCTTCCAACTAGGAACTGGAAGCACAAGGTCCTTTCGGGAAAACTCATTTTCTTCTCAGAAGCCGACAGGCAGTGACTAAATCCCCAGCAACAACCATGCTTTTCAGGTGTCTTCTAGACTGCATGATGAAGCTTTCAAAATGGGAACACAAGCGTTGTGGCATCAGTTTCCCATTTCCAGAATGACACGCAGCATAAGTACATGGTGATGCTAACAAGTCAAAAGAGATTCACGATACCCACTGGGGCTTTCCCTGATTCAAATTTTTTCTACAACCGCTTTTCTGTGTGCAGCCAAGTGCCTAAACAAAGGATGCACGAGGGAGACTTAGGGGCCTGTGCATCCGTCAAAGACCTACAGTGTTACACCAAGAACTGTGCTTAAATTGTACTTGGAATGCAAACGACCACCTCCTTGAGGATGCGTGACTCTAAGTGTAAAAGGTGAAAAGGGATTAGAAGAGAGTGTTTTTCTCAATAGAGTTCAACTAGGGGAATGAGGTTACATCCATTTAATGGAGGACAGTCTCGAAGTGTGTTCCTGAATGCTGTGTAGAGCTGAGGTAACCTGGCTCTCCCAAGGAAGAGTGCAGTGTGTTGCCTTTCTCTAGCCAACACTGGGGTGTCAAAAAGGCCTACGGGGCTGAAGTTGCCTACGTGGCCCTGAGCTTCCTGGCCTTACTCAGTATAATGGTAGCAAAACGGGTGCTGAAACAAGGTCCCTAGGAGTCTTGAAAAGCTATCTACCTTGAAACTAAAGCAGAACAGTGAAGAAGGCCTCATGGAGCTGCTCCACGCCTCCCGTTTGGCAAGGCAAATCAGGGCCTTCCTTCGAGGCTAGGGCTCACGTTGACTTTCACATTAGGTATAGAGCAGAGCAGGGTGAGCTTCCTACTAGGAACTGGAAGCACAAGGTTTCTTACGGGAAAACTCAATATCTTCTCAGAACCATGCAGGCAGTGACTAAAACCCCGGCAACAACAATGCTTTTCCGGTATAAAGGAGGCCGCATGAACGGAGCTTTCCAAATGGGCAAAGAAGCCTTGTGCCATCAGTCTCCAAATAGTAAGTTGGTATGCAGCATACACGCAGGACCAGAGCTTCCTGGCTCTAGGCAGTTTTCTGATACCGAAACGGGTGCTGAAGTAAGGTCTCTAGGAGTCTTGGAAAGCTTACTACCGTGAAACTAAAAGAGAACAGTGATGAAGGCCTTATGGAGCTGCTGCACGCCTCCCGTTTTGCCAGGATAATCAGGGCATTACTTCGAGGCTAGTGCTCCCCTTGACTTTCACTTTAGTTATAGAGCAGAGCAGGGTGAGCTTCCTACTAGGAACTGGAAGCACAAGGTTTCTTACGGGAAAACTCAATATCTTCTCAGAACCATGCAGGCAGTGACTAAAACCCCGGCAACAACAATGCTTTTCAGGTATAAAGGAGGCCGCATGAACGGAGCCTTCCTAATGGGAAAACAAGCCTTGTGCCATCAGTCTCCAATTTCTAGGTTGATACGCAGCATACACGCAGGACCAGAGCTTCCTGGCTCTAGGCAGTTTTCTGATATCGAAACGGGTGGTGAAGCAAGGTGCCTAGGAGTCTTGGAAAGCTTACTACCGTTAAACTAAAGCAGAACAGCGAGGAAGGCCTCATGGAGCTGCTGCATGCCTCCCGATTTGCAAGGATAATCAGGGCCTTACTTTTAGGTTAGTGCTCACGTTGACTTCCACTTTTGGTATAGAGGAGAGCAGGGTGAGCTTCCAACTAGGAACTGGAAGCACAAGGTCCTTTCGGGAAAACTCATTTTCTTCTCAGAAGCCGACAGGCAGTGACTAAATCCGCAGCAACAACCATGCTTTTCAGGTGTCTTCTAGACTGCATGATGAAGCTTTCAAAATGGGAACACAAGCGTTGTGGCATCAGTTTCCCATTTCCAGAATGACACGCAGCATAAGTACATGGTGATGCTAACAAGTCAAAAGAGATTCACGATACCCACTGGGGCTTTCCCTGATTCAACTTTTTTCTACGACCTCTTTTCTGCGTGCAGCCAAGTGCCTAAACAAAGGATGCGCGAGGGAGACTTAGGGGCCTGTGGATCTTCCAAAGACCTACAGTGTTACACCAAGAACTGTGCTTAAATTGTACTTGGAATGCAAACCGACCACCTCCTTGAGGATGCGTGACTCTAAGTGTAAAAGGTGAAAAGGGATTAGAAGAGAGTGTTTTTCTCAATCGAGTTCAACTAGGGGAATGAGGTTACTTCCATTTAATGGCGGACAGTCTCGAAGTGTGTTCCTGAATCCTGCGTAGACCTGAGATAACCTGGCTCTCCCAAGGAAAGGTGCAGTGTGTTGCCTTTCTCTAGCCAACACTGGGGTGTTCCAAAAGGCCTACGGGGCTGAAGTTGCCTACGTAGCCCTGAGCTTCCTGGTCTCACTCAGTATAATGGTAGAAAAACGGGTGCTGAAACAAGGTCCCTAGGAGTCTTGAAAAGCTATCTACCTTGAAACTAAAGCAGAACAGTGAAGAAGGCCTCATGGAGCTGCTCCACGCCTCCCGTTTGGCAAGGCAAATCAGGGCCTTCCTTCGAGGCTAGGGCTCACGTTGACTTTCACATTAGGTATAGAGCAGAGCAGGGTGAGCTTCCAACTAGGAACTGGAAGCACAAGGTTTCTTACGGGAAACTCAATATCTTCTCAGAACCATGCAGGCAGTGACTAAAACCCCGGCAACAACAATGCTTTTCGGGTATAAAGGAGGCCGCATGAACGGAGCTTTCCAAATGGGCAAAGAAGCCTTGTGCCCTCAGTCTCCAAATAGTAAGTTGGTACGCAGCATACACGCAGGACCAGAGCTTCCTGGCTCTAGGCAGTTTTCTGATACCGAAACGGGTGCTGAAGTAAGGTCTCTAGGAGTCTTGGAAAGCTTACTACCGTGAAACTTAAAGAGAACAGCGATGAAGGCCTCATGGAGCTGCTGCACGCCTCCCGTTTTGCCAGGATAATCAGGGCATTACTTCGAGGCTAGTGCTCCCCTTGACTTTCACTTTAGTTATAGAGCAGAGCAGGGTGAGCTTCCTACTAGGAACTGGAAGCACAAGGTTTCTTACGGGAAAACTCAATATCTTCTCAGAACCATGCAGGCAGTGACTAAAACCCCGGCAACAACAATGCTTTTCAATAAAGGAGGCCGCATGAACGGAGCTTTCCAAATGGGCAAAGAAGCCTTGTGCCATCAGTCTCCAAATAGTAAGTTGGTACGCAGCATACACGCAGGACCAGAGCTTCCTGGCTCTAGGCAGTTTTCTGATACCGAAACGGGTGCTGAAGTAAGGTCTCTAGGAGTCTTGGAAAGCTTACTACCGTGAAACTAAAAGAGAACAGTGATGAAGGCCTCATGGAGCTGCTGCACGCCTCCCGTTTTGCCAGGATAATCAGGGCATTACTTCGAGGCTAGTGCTCCCCCTGACTTTCAGTTTAGATATAGAGCAGAGCAGAGTGAGCTTCCAACTAGGAACTGGAAGCACAAGGTTTCTTTCGGGAAAACTCATTTTCTTCGCAGCAGCAGGCAGGCAGTGACTAAATCCCCGGCAACAACAATGCTTTTCAGGTATAAAGGAGGCCGCATGAACGGAGCATTCCTAATGGGAAAACAAGCCTTGTGCCATCAGTCTCCAATTTCTAGGTTGATACGCAGCATACACGCAGCACCAGAGCTTCCTGGTTCTAGGCAGTTTTCTGATACCGAAACGGGTGGTGAAGCAAGGTGCCTAGGAGTCTTGGAAAGCTTACTACCGTTAAACTAAAGCAGAACAGCGAGGAAGGCCTCATGGAGCTGCTGCATGCCTCCCGATTTGCAAGGATAATCAGGGCCTTACTTTTAGGTTAGTGCTCACGTTGACTTCCACTTTTGGTATAGAGGAGAGCAGGGTGAGCTTCCAACTAGGAACTGGAAGCACAAGGTCCTTTCGGGAAAACTCATTTTCTTCTCAGAAGCCGACAGGCAGTGACTAAATCCCCAGCAACAACCATGCTTTTCAGGTGTCTTCTAGACTGCATGATGAAGCTTTCAAAATGGGAACACAAGCGTTGTGGCATCAGTTTCCCATTTCCAGAATGACACGCAGCATAAGTACATGGTGATGCTAACAAGTCAAAAGAGATTCACGATACCCACTGGGGCTTTCCCTGATTCAAATTTTTTCTACAACCGCTTTTCTGTGTGCAGCCAAGTGCCTAAACAAAGGATGCACGAGGGAGACTTAGGGGCCTGTGCATCCGTCAAAGACCTACAGTGTTACACCAAGAACTGTGCTTAAATTGTACTTGGAATGCAAACGACCACCTCCTTGAGGATGCGTGACTCTAAGTGTAAAAGGTGAAAAGGGATTAGAAGAGAGTGTTTTTCTCAATAGAGTTCAACTAGGGGAATGAGGTTACATCCATTTAATGGAGGACAGTCTCGAAGTGTGTTCCTGAATGCTGTGTAGAGCTGAGGTAACCTGGCTCTCCCAAGGAAGAGTGCAGTGTGTTGCCTTTCTCTAGCCAACACTGGGGTGTCAAAAAGGCCTACGGGGCTGAAGTTGCCTACGTGGCCCTGAGCTTCCTGGCCTTACTCAGTATAATGGTAGCAAAACGGGTGCTGAAACAAGGTCCCTAGGAGTCTTGAAAAGCTATCTACCTTGAAACTAAAGCAGAACAGTGAAGAAGGCCTCATGGAGCTGCTCCACGCCTCCCGTTTGGCAAGGCAAATCAGGGCCTTCCTTCGAGGCTAGGGCTCACGTTGACTTTCACATTAGGTATAGAGCAGAGCAGGGTGAGCTTCCTACTAGGAACTGGAAGCACAAGGTTTCTTACGGGAAAACTCAATATCTTCTCAGAACCATGCAGGCAGTGACTAAAACCCCGGCAACAACAATGCTTTTCCGGTATAAAGGAGGCCGCATGAACGGAGCTTTCCAAATGGGCAAAGAAGCCTTGTGCCATCAGTCTCCAAATAGTAAGTTGGTATGCAGCATACACGCAGGACCAGAGCTTCCTGGCTCTAGGCAGTTTTCTGATACCGAAACGGGTGCTGAAGTAAGGTCTCTAGGAGTCTTGGAAAGCTTACTACCGTGAAACTAAAAGAGAACAGCGATGAAGGCCTCATGGAGCTGCTGCACGCCTCCCGTTTTGCCAGGATAATCAGGGCATTACTTCGAGGCTAGTGCTCCCCTTGACTTTCACTTTAGTTATAGAGCAGAGCAGGGTGAGCTTCCTACTAGGAACTGGAAGCACAAGGTTTCTTACGGGAAAACTCAATATCTTCTCAGAACCATGCAGGCAGTGACTAAAACCCCGGCAACAACAATGCTTTTCAGGTATAAAGGAGGCCGCATGAACGGAGCCTTCCTAATGGGAAAACAAGCCTTGTGCCATCAGTCTCCAATTTCTAGGTTGATACGCAGCATACACGCAGGACCAGAGCTTCCTGGCTCTAGGCAGTTTTCTGATACCGAAACGGGTGCTGAAGTAAGGTCTCTAGGTGTCTTGGAAAGCTTACAACAGCGAAACTAAAAGAGAACAGAGATGAAGGCCTCATGGAGCTGCTGCACGCCTCCCTTTTTGCCAGGATAACCAGGGCATTACTTCGAGGCTAGTGCTCCCCTTGACTTTCACTTTAGTTATAGAGCAGAGCAGGGTGAGCTTCCAACTAGGAACTGGAAGCACCAGGTATCTTTGGGAAAACTCAATATCTTCTCAGAACCATGCAGGCAGTGACTAAAACCACGGCAACAACAATGCTTTTCAGGTATAAAGGAGGCCGCATGAACAGAGCCTTCCTAATGGGAAAACAAGCCTTGTGCCATCAGTCTCCAATTTCTAGGTTGATACGCAGCATACACGCAGGACCAGAGCTTCCTGGCTCTAGGCAGTTTTCTGATACCGAAACGGGTGGTGAAGCAAGGTGCCTAGGAGTCTTGGAAAGCTTACTACCGTTAAACTAAAGCAGAACAGCGAGGAAGGCCTCATGGAGCTGCTGCATGCCTCCCGATTTGCAAGGATAATCAGGGCCTTACTTTTAGGTTAGTGCTCACGTTGACTTCCACTTTTGGTATAGAGGAGAGCAGGGTGAGCTTCCAACTAGGAACTGGAAGCACAAGGTCCTTTCGGGAAAACTCATTTTCTTCTCAGAAGCCGACAGGCAGTGACTAAATCCGCAGCAACAACCATGCTTTTCAGGTGTCTTCTAGACTGCATGATGAAGCTTTCAAAATGGGAACACAAGCGTTGTGGCATCAGTTTCCCATTTCCAGAATGACACGCAGCATAAGTACATGGTGATGCTAACAAGTCAAAAGAGATTCACGATACCCACTGGGGCTTTCCCTGATTCAACTTTTTTCTACGACCTCTTTTCTGCGTGCAGCCAAGTGCCTAAACAAAGGATGCGCGAGGGAGACCTAGGGGCCTGTGGATCTTCCAAAGACCTACAGTGTTACACCAAGAACTGTGCTTAAATTGTACTTGGAATGCAAACCGACCACCTCCTTGAGGATGCGTGACTCTAAGTGTAAAAGGTGAAAAGGGATTAGAAGAGAGTGTTTTTCTCAATAGAGTTCAACTAGGGGAATGAGGTTACTTCCATTTAATGGCGGACAGTCTCGAAGTGTGTTCCTGAATCCTGCGTAGACCTGAGATAACCTGGCTCTCCCAAGGAAAGGTGCAGTGTGTTGCCTTTCTCTAGCCAACACTGGGGTGTTCCAAAAGGCCTACGGGGCTGAAGTTGCCTACGTAGCCCTGAGCTTCCTGGTCTCACTCAGTATAATGGTAGAAAAACGGGTGCTGAAACAAGGTCCCTAGGAGTCTTGAAAAGCTATCTACCTTGAAACTAAAGCAGAACAGTGAAGAAGGCCTCATGGAGCTGCTCCACGCCTCCCGTTTGGCAAGGCAAATCAGGGCCTTCCTTCGAGGCTAGGGCTCACGTTGACTTTCACATTAGGTATAGAGCAGAGCAGGGTGAGCTTCCAACTAGGAACTGGAAGCACAAGGTTTCTTACGGGAAACTCAATATCTTCTCAGAACCATGCAGGCAGTGACTAAAACCCCGGCAACAACAATGCTTTTCGGGTATAAAGGAGGCCGCATGAATGGAGCTTTCCAAATGGGCAAAGAAGCCTTGTGCCCTCAGTCTCCAAATAGTAAGTTGGTACGCAGCATACACGCAGGACCAGAGCTTCCTGGCTCTAGGCAGTTTTCTGATACCGAAACGGGTGCTGAAGTAAGGTCTCTAGGAGTCTTGGAAAGCTTACTACCGTGAAACTTAAAGAGAACAGCGATGAAGGCCTCATGGAGCTGCTGCACGCCTCCCGTTTTGCCAGGATAATCAGGGCATTACTTCGAGGCTAGTGCTCCCCTTGACTTTCACTTTAGTTATAGAGCAGAGCAGGGTGAGCTTCCTACTAGGAACTGGAAGCACAAGGTTTCTTACGGGAAAACTCAATATCTTCTCAGAACCATGCAGGCAGTGACTAAAACCCCGGCAACAACAATGCTTTTCAATAAAGGAGGCCGCATGAACGGAGCTTTCCAAATGGGCAAAGAAGCCTTGTGCCATCAGTCTCCAAATAGTAAGTTGGTACGCAGCATACACGCAGGACCAGAGCTTCCTGGCTCTAGGCAGTTTTCTGATACCGAAACGGGTGCTGAAGTAAGGTCTCTAGGAGTCTTGGAAAGCTTACTACCGTGAAACTAAAAGAGAACAGTGATGAAGGCCTCATGGAGCTGCTGCACGCCTCCCGTTTTGCCAGGATAATCAGGGCATTACTTCGAGGCTAGTGCTCCCCCTGACTTTCAGTTTAGATATAGAGCAGAGCAGAGTGAGCTTCCAACTAGGAACTGGAAGCACAAGGTTTCTTTCGGGAAAACTCATTTTCTTCGCAGCAGCAGGCAGGCAGTGACTAAATCCCCGGCAACAACAATGCTTTTCAGGTATAAAGGAGGCCGCATGAACGGAGCATTCCTAATGGGAAAACAAGCCTTGTGCCATCAGTCTCCAATTTCTAGGTTGATACGCAGCATACACGCAGCACCAGAGCTTCCTGGTTCTAGGCAGTTTTCTGATACCGAAACGGGTGGTGAAGCAAGGTGCCTAGGAGTCTTGGAAAGCTTACTACCGTTAAACTAAAGCAGAACAGCGAGGAAGGCCTCATGGAGCTGCTGCATGCCTCCCGATTTGCAAGGATAATCAGGGCCTTACTTTTAGGTTAGTGCTCACGTTGACTTCCACTTTTGGTATAGAGGAGAGCAGGGTGAGCTTCCAACTAGGAACTGGAAGCACAAGGTACTTTCGGGAAAACTCATTTTCTTCTCAGAAGCCGACAGGCAGTGACTAAATCCCCAGCAACAACCATGCTTTTCAGGTGTCTTCTAGACTGCATGATGAAGCTTTCAAAATGGGAACACAAGCGTTGTGGCATCAGTTTCCCATTTCCAGA
Organism: Balaenoptera borealis; assembly: GCF_965194805.1. Taxonomy (NCBI): domain Eukaryota; kingdom Metazoa; phylum Chordata; class Mammalia; order Artiodactyla; family Balaenopteridae; genus Balaenoptera; species Balaenoptera borealis. Next base: position 45,905,777 of record NC_138861.1, read on the forward strand.
ATGACACGCAGCATAAGTACATGGTGATGCTAACAAGTCAAAAGAGATTCACGATACCCACTGGGGCTTTCCCTGATTCAAATTTTTTCTACAACCGCTTTTCTGTGTGCAGCCAAGTGCCTAAACAAAGGATGCACGAGGGAGACTTAGGGGCCTGTGCATCCGTCAAAGACCTACAGTGTTACACCAAGAACTGTGCTTAAATTGTACTTGGAATGCAAACGACCACCTCCTTGAGGATGCGTGACTCTAAGTGTAAAAGGTGAAAAGGGATTAGAAGAGAGTGTTTTTCTCAATAGAGTTCAACTAGGGGAATGAGGTTACATCCATTTAATGGAGGACAGTCTCGAAGTGTGTTCCTGAATGCTGTGTAGAGCTGAGGTAACCTGGCTCTCCCAAGGAAGAGTGCAGTGTGTTGCCTTTCTCTCGCCAACACTGGGGTGTCAAAAAGGCCTACGGGGCTGAAGTTGCCTACGTGGCCCTGAGCTTCCTGGCCTTACTCAGTATAATGGTAGCAAAACGGGTGCTGAAACAAGGTCCCTAGGAGTCTTGAAAAGCTATCTACCTTGAAACTAAAGCAGAACAGTGAAGAAGGCCTCATGGAGCTGCTCCACGCCTCCCGTTTGGCAAGGCAAATCAGGGCCTTCCTTCGAGGCTAGGGCTCACGTTGACTTTCACATTAGGTATAGAGCAGAGCAGGGTGAGCTTCCTACTAGGAACTGGAAGCACAAGGTTTCTTACGGGAAAACTCAATATCTTCTCAGAACCATGCAGGCAGTGACTAAAACCCCGGCAACAACAATGCTTTTCCGGTATAAAGGAGGCCGCATGAACGGAGCTTTCCAAATGGGCAAAGAAGCCTTGTGCCATCAGTCTCCAAATAGTAAGTTGGTATGCAGCATACACGCAGGACCAGAGCTTCCTGGCTCTAGGCAGTTTTCTGATACCGAAACGGGTGCTGAAGTAAGGTCTCTAGGAGTCTTGGAAAGCTTACTACCGTGAAACTAAAAGAGAACAGCGATGAAGGCCTCATGGAGCTGCTGCACGCCTCCCGTTTTGCCAGGATAATCAGGGCATTACTTCGAGGCTAGTGCTCCCCTTGACTTTCACTTTAGTTATAGAGCAGAGCAGGGTGAGCTTCCTACTAGGAACTGGAAGCACAAGGTTTCTTACGGGAAAACTCAATATCTTCTCAGAACCATGCAGGCAGTGACTAAAACCCCGGCAACAACAATGCTTTTCAGGTATAAAGGAGGCCGCATGAACGGAGCCTTCCTAATGGGAAAACAAGCCTTGTGCCATCAGTCTCCAATTTCTAGGTTGATACGCAGCATACACGCAGGACCAGAGCTTCCTGGCTCTAGGCAGTTTTCTGATACCGAAACGGGTGCTGAAGTAAGGTCTCTAGGTGTCTTGGAAAGCTTACAACAGCGAAACTAAAAGAGAACAGAGATGAAGGCCTCATGGAGCTGCTGCACGCCTCCCTTTTTGCCAGGATAACCAGGGCATTACTTCGAGGCTAGTGCTCCCCTTGACTTTCACTTTAGTTATAGAGCAGAGCAGGGTGAGCTTCCAACTAGGAACTGGAAGCACCAGGTATCTTTGGGAAAACTCAATATCTTCTCAGAACCATGCAGGCAGTGACTAAAACCACGGCAACAACAATGCTTTTCAGGTATAAAGGAGGCCGCATGAACAGAGCCTTCCTAATGGGAAAACAAGCCTTGTGCCATCAGTCTCCAATTTCTAGGTTGATACGCAGCATACACGCAGGACCAGAGCTTCCTGGCTCTAGGCAGTTTTCTGATACCGAAACGGGTGGTGAAGCAAGGTGCCTAGGAGTCTTGGAAAGCTTACTACCGTTAAACTAAAGCAGAACAGCGAGGAAGGCCTCATGGAGCTGCTGCATGCCTCCCGATTTGCAAGGATAATCAGGGCCTTACTTTTAGGTTAGTGCTCACGTTGACTTCCACTTTTGGTATAGAGGAGAGCAGGGTGAGCTTCCAACTAGGAACTGGAAGCACAAGGTCCTTTCGGGAAAACTCATTTTCTTCTCAGAAGCCGACAGGCAGTGACTAAATCCGCAGCAACAACCATGCTTTTCAGGTGTCTTCTAGACTGCATGATGAAGCTTTCAAAATGGGAACACAAGCGTTGTGGCATCAGTTTCCCATTTCCAGAATGACACGCAGCATAAGTACATGGTGATGCTAACAAGTCAAAAGAGATTCACGATACCCACTGGGGCTTTCCCTGATTCAACTTTTTTCTACGACCTCTTTTCTGCGTGCAGCCAAGTGCCTAAACAAAGGATGCGCGAGGGAGACTTAGGGGCCTGTGGATCTTCCAAAGACCTACAGTGTTACACCAAGAACTGTGCTTAAATTGTACTTGGAATGCAAACCGACCACCTCCTTGAGGATGCGTAACTCTAAGTGTAAAAGGTGAAAAGGGATTAGAAGAGAGTGTTTTTCTCAATAGAGTTCAACTAGGGGAATGAGGTTACTTCCATTTAATGGCGGACAGTCTCGAAGTGTGTTCCTGAATCTTGCGTAGACCTGAGATAACCTGGCTCTCCCAAGGAAAGGTGCAGTGTGTTGCCTTTCTCTAGCCAACACTGGGGTGTTCCAAAAGGCCTACGGGGCTGAAGTTGCCTACGTAGCCCTGAGCTTCCTGGTCTCACTCAGTATAATGGTAGAAAAACGGGTGCTGAAACAAGGTCCCTAGGAGTCTTGAAAAGCTATCTACCTTGAAACTAAAGCAGAACAGTGAAGAAGGCCTCATGGAGCTGCTCCACGCCTCCCGTTTGGCAAGGCAAATCAGGGCCTTCCTTCGAGGCTAGGGCTCACGTTGACTTTCACATTAGGTATAGAGCAGAGCAGGGTGAGCTTCCAACTAGGAACTGGAAGCACAAGGTTTCTTACGGGAAACTCAATATCTTCTCAGAACCATGCAGGCAGTGACTAAAACCCCGGCAACAACAATGCTTTTCGGGTATAAAGGAGGCCGCATGAACGGAGCTTTCCAAATGGGCAAAGAAGCCTTGTGCCCTCAGTCTCCAAATAGTAAGTTGGTACGCAGCATACACGCAGGACCAGAGCTTCCTGGCTCTAGGCAGTTTTCTGATACCGAAACGGGTGCTGAAGTAAGGTCTCTAGGAGTCTTGGAAAGCTTACTACCGTGAAACTTAAAGAGAACAGCGATGAAGGCCTCATGGAGCTGCTGCACGCCTCCCGTTTTGCCAGGATAATCAGGGCATTACTTCGAGGCTAGTGCTCCCATTGACTTTCACTTTAGTTATAGAGCAGAGCAGGGTGAGCTTCCTACTAGGAACTGGAAGCACAAGGTTTCTTACGGGAAAACTCAATATCTTCTCAGAACCATGCAGGCAGTGACTAAAACCCCGGCAACAACAATGCTTTTCAGGTATAAAGGAGGCCGCATGAACGGAGCCTTCCTAATGGGAAAACAAGCCTTGTGCCATCAGTCTCCAATTTCTAGGTTGATACGCAGCATACACGCAGGACCAGAGCTTCCTGGCTCTAGGCAGTTTTCTGATATCGAAACGGGTGGTGAAGCAAGGTGCCTAGGAGTCTTGGAAAGCTTACTACCGTTAAACTAAAGCAGAACAGCGAGGAAGGCCTCATGGAGCTGCTGCATGCCTCCCGATTTGCAAGGATAATCAGGGCCTTACTTTTAGGTTAGTGCTCACGTTGACTTCCACTTTTGGTATAGAGGAGAGCAGGGTGAGCTTCCAACTAGGAACTGGAAGCACAAGGTCCTTTCGGGAAAACTCATTTTCTTCTCAGAAGCCGACAGGCAGTGACTAAATCCGCAGCAACAACCATGCTTTTCAGGTGTCTTCTAGACTGCATGATGAAGCTTTCAAAATGGGAACACAAGCGTTGTGGCATCAGTTTCCCATTTCCAGAATGACACGCAGCATAAGTACATGGTGATGCTAACAAGTCAAAAGAGATTCACGATACCCACTGGGGCTTTCCCTGATTCAACTTTTTTCTACGACCTCTTTTCTGCGTGCAGCCAAGTGCCTAAACAAAGGATGCGCGAGGGAGACCTAGGGGCCTGTGGATCTTCCAAAGACCTACAGTGTTACACCAAGAACTGTGCTTAAATTGTACTTGGAATGCAAACCGACCACCTCCTTGAGGATGCGTGACTCTAAGTGTAAAAGGTGAAAAGGGATTAGAAGAGAGTGTTTTTCTCAATAGAGTTCAACTAGGGGAATGAGGTTACTTCCATTTAATGGCGGACAGTCTCGAAGTGTGTTCCTGAATCCTGCGTAGACCTGAGATAACCTGGCTCTCCCAAGGAAAGGTGCAGTGTGTTGCCTTTCTCTAGCCAACACTGGGGTGTTCCAAAAGGCCTACGGGGCTGAAGTTGCCTACGTAGCCCTGAGCTTCCTGGTCTCACTCAGTATAATGGTAGAAAAACGGGTGCTGAAACAAGGTCCCTAGGAGTCTTGAAAAGCTATCTACCTTGAAACTAAAGCAGAACAGTGAAGAAGGCCTCATGGAGCTGCTCCACGCCTCCCGTTTGGCAAGGCAAATCAGGGCCTTCCTTCGAGGCTAGGGCTCACGTTGACTTTCACATTAGGTATAGAGCAGAGCAGGGTGAGCTTCCAACTAGGAACTGGAAGCACAAGGTTTCTTACGGGAAACTCAATATCTTCTCAGAACCATGCAGGCAGTGACTAAAACCCCGGCAACAACAATGCTTTTCGGGTATAAAGGAGGCCGCATGAATGGAGCTTTCCAAATGGGCAAAGAAGCCTTGTGCCCTCAGTCTCCAAATAGTAAGTTGGTACGCAGCATACACGCAGGACCAGAGCTTCCTGGCTCTAGGCAGTTTTCTGATACCGAAACGGGTGCTGAAGTAAGGTCTCTAGGAGTCTTGGAAAGCTTACTACCGTGAAACTTAAAGAGAACAGCGATGAAGGCCTCATGGAGCTGCTGCACGCCTCCCGTTTTGCCAGGATAATCAGGGCATTACTTCGAGGCTAGTGCTCCCCTTGACTTTCACTTTAGTTATAGAGCAGAGCAGGGTGAGCTTCCTACTAGGAACTGGAAGCACAAGGTTTCTTACGGGAAAACTCAATATCTTCTCAGAACCATGCAGGCAGTGACTAAAACCCCGGCAACAACAATGCTTTTCAATAAAGGAGGCCGCATGAACGGAGCTTTCCAAATGGGCAAAGAAGCCTTGTGCCATCAGTCTCCAAATAGTAAGTTGGTACGCAGCATACACGCAGGACCAGAGCTTCCTGGCTCTAGGCAGTTTTCTGATACCGAAACGGGTGCTGAAGTAAGGTCTCTAGGAGTCTTGGAAAGCTTACTACCGTGAAACTAAAAGAGAACAGTGATGAAGGCCTCATGGAGCTGCTGCACGCCTCCCGTTTTGCCAGGATAATCAGGGCATTACTTCGAGGCTAGTGCTCCCCCTGACTTTCAGTTTAGATATAGAGCAGAGCAGAGTGAGCTTCCAACTAGGAACTGGAAGCACAAGGTTTCTTTCGGGAAAACTCATTTTCTTCGCAGCAGCAGGCAGGCAGTGACTAAATCCCCGGCAACAACAATGCTTTTCAGGTATAAAGGAGGCCGCATGAACGGAGCATTCCTAATGGGAAAACAAGCCTTGTGCCATCAGTCTCCAATTTCTAGGTTGATACGCAGCATACACGCAGCACCAGAGCTTCCTGGTTCTAGGCAGTTTTCTGATACCGAAACGGGTGGTGAAGCAAGGTGCCTAGGAGTCTTGGAAAGCTTACTACCGTTAAACTAAAGCAGAACAGCGAGGAAGGCCTCATGGAGCTGCTGCATGCCTCCCGATTTGCAAGGATAATCAGGGCCTTACTTTTAGGTTAGTGCTCACGTTGACTTCCACTTTTGGTATAGAGGAGAGCAGGGTGAGCTTCCAACTAGGAACTGGAAGCACAAGGTCCTTTCGGGAAAACTCATTTTCTTCTCAGAAGCCGACAGGCAGTGACTAAATCCCCAGCAACAACCATGCTTTTCAGGTGTCTTCTAGACTGCATGATGAAGCTTTCAAAATGGGAACACAAGCGTTGTGGCATCAGTTTCCCATTTCCAGAATGACACGCAGCATAAGTACATGGTGATGCTAACAAGTCAAAAGAGATTCACGATACCCACTGGGGCTTTCCCTGATTCAAATTTTTTCTACAACCGCTTTTCTGTGTGCAGCCAAGTGCCTAAACAAAGGATGCACGAGGGAGACTTAGGGGCCTGTGCATCCGTCAAAGACCTACAGTGTTACACCAAGAACTGTGCTTAAATTGTACTTGGAATGCAAACGACCACCTCCTTGAGGATGCGTGACTCTAAGTGTAAAAGGTGAAAAGGGATTAGAAGAGAGTGTTTTTCTCAATAGAGTTCAACTAGGGGAATGAGGTTACATCCATTTAATGGAGGACAGTCTCGAAGTGTGTTCCTGAATGCTGTGTAGAGCTGAGGTAACCTGGCTCTCCCAAGGAAGAGTGCAGTGTGTTGCCTTTCTCTAGCCAACACTGGGGTGTCAAAAAGGCCTACGGGGCTGAAGTTGCCTACGTGGCCCTGAGCTTCCTGGCCTTACTCAGTATAATGGTAGCAAAACGGGTGCTGAAACAAGGTCCCTAGGAGTCTTGAAAAGCTATCTACCTTGAAACTAAAGCAGAACAGTGAAGAAGGCCTCATGGAGCTGCTCCACGCCTCCCGTTTGGCAAGGCAAATCAGGGCCTTCCTTCGAGGCTAGGGCTCACGTTGACTTTCACATTAGGTATAGAGCAGAGCAGGGTGAGCTTCCTACTAGGAACTGGAAGCACAAGGTTTCTTACGGGAAAACTCAATATCTTCTCAGAACCATGCAGGCAGTGACTAAAACCCCGGCAACAACAATGCTTTTCCGGTATAAAGGAGGCCGCATGAACGGAGCTTTCCAAATGGGCAAAGAAGCCTTGTGCCATCAGTCTCCAAATAGTAAGTTGGTATGCAGCATACACGCAGGACCAGAGCTTCCTGGCTCTAGGCAGTTTTCTGATACCGAAACGGGTGCTGAAGTAAGGTCTCTAGGAGTCTTGGAAAGCTTACTACCGTGAAACTAAAAGAGAACAGCGATGAAGGCCTCATGGAGCTGCTGCACGCCTCCCGTTTTGCCAGGATAATCAGGGCATTACTTCGAGGCTAGTGCTCCCCTTGACTTTCACTTTAGTTATAGAGCAGAGCAGGGTGAGCTTCCTACTAGGAACTGGAAGCACAAGGTTTCTTACGGGAAAACTCAATATCTTCTCAGAACCATGCAGGCAGTGACTAAAACCCCGGCAACAACAATGCTTTTCAGGTATAAAGGAGGCCGCATGAACGGAGCCTTCCTAATGGGAAAACAAGCCTTGTGCCATCAGTCTCCAATTTCTAGGTTGATACGCAGCATACACGCAGGACCAGAGCTTCCTGGCTCTAGGCAGTTTTCTGATACCGAAACGGGTGCTGAAGTAAGGTCTCTAGGTGTCTTGGAAAGCTTACAACAGCGAAACTAAAAGAGAACAGAGATGAAGGCCTCATGGAGCTGCTGCACGCCTCCCTTTTTGCCAGGATAACCAGGGCATTACTTCGAGGCTAGTGCTCCCCTTGACTTTCACTTTAGTTATAGAGCAGAGCAGGGTGAGCTTCCAACTAGGAACTGGAAGCACCAGGTATCTTTGGGAAAACTCAATATCTTCTCAGAACCATGCAGGCAGTGACTAAAACCACGGCAACAACAATGCTTTTCAGGTATAAAGGAGGCCGCATGAACAGAGCCTTCCTAATGGGAAAACAAGCCTTGTGCCATCAGTCTCCAATTTCTAGGTTGATACGCAGCATACACGCAGGACCAGAGCTTCCTGGCTCTAGGCAGTTTTCTGATACCGAAACGGGTGGTGAAGCAAGGTGCCTAGGAGTCTTGGAAAGCTTACTACCGTTAAACTAAAGCAGAACAGCGAGGAAGGCCTCATGGAGCTGCTGCATGCCTCCCGATTTGCAAGGATAATCAGGGCCTTACTTTTAGGTTAGTGCTCACGTTGACTTCCACTTTTGGTATAGAGGAGAGCAGGGTGAGCTTCCAACTAGGAACTGGAAGCACAAGGTCCTTTCGGGAAAACTCATTTTCTTCTCAGAAGCCGACAGGCAGTGACTAAATCCGCAGCAACAACCATGCTTTTCAGGTGTCTTCTAGACTGCATGATGAAGCTTTCAAAATGGGAACACAAGCGTTGTGGCATCAGTTTCCCATTTCCAGAATGACACGCAGCATAAGTACATGGTGATGCTAACAAGTCAAAAGAGATTCACGATACCCACTGGGGCTTTCCCTGATTCAACTTTTTTCTACGACCTCTTTTCTGCGTGCAGCCAAGTGCCTAAACAAAGGATGCGCGAGGGAGACTTAGGGGCCTGTGGATCTTCCAAAGACCTACAGTGTTACACCAAGAACTGTGCTTAAATTGTACTTGGAATGCAAACCGACCACCTCCTTGAGGATGCGTAACTCTAAGTGTAAAAGGTGAAAAGGGATTAGAAGAGAGTGTTTTTCTCAATAGAGTTCAACTAGGGGAATGAGGTTACTTCCATTTAATGGCGGACAGTCTCGAAGTGTGTTCCTGAATCTTGCGTAGACCTGAGATAACCTGGCTCTCCCAAGGAAAGGTGCAGTGTGTTGCCTTTCTCTAGCCAACACTGGGGTGTTCCAAAAGGCCTACGGGGCTGAAGTTGCCTACGTAGCCCTGAGCTTCCTGGTCTCACTCAGTATAATGGTAGAAAAACGGGTGCTGAAACAAGGTCCCTAGGAGTATTGAAAAGCTATCTACCTTGAAACTAAAGCAGAACAGTGAAGAAGGCCTCATGGAGCTGCTCCACGCCTCCCGTTTGGCAAGGCAAATCAGGGCCTTCCTTCGAGGCTAGGGCTCACGTTGACTTTCACATTAGGTATAGAGCAGAGCAGGGTGAGCTTCCAACTAGGAACTGGAAGCACAAGGTTTCTTACGGGAAACTCAATATCTTCTCAGAACCATGCAGGCAGTGACTAAAACCCCGGCAACAACAATGCTTTTCCGGTATAAAGGAGGCCGCATGAACGGAGCTTTCCAAATGGGCAAAGAAGCCTTGTGCCCTCAGTCTCCAAATAGTAAGTTGGTACGCAGCATACACGCAGGACCAGAGCTTCCTGGCTCTAGGCAGTTTTCTGATACCGAAACGGGTGCTGAAGTAAGGTCTCTAGGAGTCTTGGAAAGCTTACTACCGTGAAACTTAAAGAGAACAGCGATGAAGGCCTCATGGAGCTGCTGCACGCCTCCCGTTTTGCCAGGATAATCAGGGCATTACTTCGAGGCTAGTGCTCCCCTTGACTTTCACTTTAGTTATAGAGCAGAGCAGGGTGAGCTTCCTACTAGGAACTGGAAGCACAAGGTTTCTTACGGGAAAACTCAATATCTTCTCAGAACCATGCAGGCAGTGACTAAAACCCCGGCAACAACAATGCTTTTCAATAAAGGAGGCCGCATGAACGGAGCTTTCCAAATGGGCAAAGAAGCCTTGTGCCATCAGTCTCCAAATAGTAAGTTGGTACGCAGCATACACGCAGGACCAGAGCTTCCTGGCTCTAGGCAGTTTTCTGATACCGAAACGGGTGCTGAAGTAAGGTCTCTAGGAGTCTTGGAAAGCTTACTACCGTGAAACTAAAAGAGAACAGTGATGAAGGCCTCATGGAGCTGCTGCACGCCTCCCGTTTTGCCAGGATAATCAGGGCATTACTTCGAGGCTAGTGCTCCCCCTGACTTTCAGTTTAGATATAGAGCAGAGCAGAGTGAGCTTCCAACTAGGAACTGGAAGCACAAGGTTTCTTTCGGGAAAACTCATTTTCTTCGCAGCAGCAGGCAGGCAGTGACTAAATCCCCGGCAACAACAATGCTTTTCAGGTATAAAGGAGGCCGCATGAACGGAGCATTCCTAATGGGAAAACAAGCCTTGTGCCATCAGTCTCCAATTTCTAGGTTGATACGCAGCATACACGCAGCACCAGAGCTTCCTGGTTCTAGGCAGTTTTCTGATACCGAAACGGGTGGTGAAGCAAGGTGCCTAGGAGTCTTGGAAAGCTTACTACCGTTAAACTAAAGCAGAACAGCGAGGAAGGCCTCATGGAGCTGCTGCATGCCTCCCGATTTGCAAGGATAATCAGGGCCTTACTTTTAGGTTAGTGCTCACGTTGACTTCCACTTTTGGTATAGAGGAGAGCAGGGTGAGCTTCCAACTAGGAACTGGAAGCACAAGGTCCTTTCGGGAAAACTCATTTTCTTCTCAGAAGCCGACAGGCAGTGACTAAATCCCCAGCAACAACCATGCTTTTCAGGTGTCTTCTAGACTGCATGATGAAGCTTTCAAAATGGGAACACAAGCGTTGTGGCATCAGTTTCCCATTTCCAGAATGACACGCAGCATAAGTACATGGTGATGCTAACAAGTCAAAAGAGATTCACGATACCCACTGGGGCTTTCCCTGATTCAAATTTTTTCTACAACCGCTTTTCTGTGTGCAGCCAAGTGCCTAAACAAAGGATGCACGAGGGAGACTTAGGGGCCTGTGCATCCGTCAAAGACCTACAGTGTTACACCAAGAACTGTGCTTAAATTGTACTTGGAATGCAAACGACCACCTCCTTGAGGATGCGTGACTCTAAGTGTAAAAGGTGAAAAGGGATTAGAAGAGAGTGTTTTTCTCAATAGAGTTCAACTAGGGGAATGAGGTTACATCCATTTAATGGAGGACAGTCTCGAAGTGTGTTCCTGAATGCTGTGTAGAGCTGAGGTAACCTGGCTCTCCCAAGGAAGAGTGCAGTGTGTTGCCTTTCTCTAGCCAACACTGGGGTGTCAAAAAGGCCTACGGGGCTGAAGTTGCCTACGTGGCCCTGAGCTTCCTGGCCTTACTCAGTATAATGGTAGCAAAACGGGTGCTGAAACAAGGTCCCTAGGAGTCTTGAAAAGCTATCTACCTTGAAACTAAAGCAGAACAGTGAAGAAGGCCTCATGGAGCTGCTCCACGCCTCCCGTTTGGCAAGGCAAATCAGGGCCTTCCTTCGAGGCTAGGGCTCACGTTGACTTTCACATTAGGTATAGAGCAGAGCAGGGTGAGCTTCCTACTAGGAACTGGAAGCACAAGGTTTCTTACGGGAAAACTCAATATCTTCTCAGAACCATGCAGGCAGTGACTAAAACCCCGGCAACAACAATGCTTTTCCGGTATAAAGGAGGCCGCATGAACGGAGCTTTCCAAATGGGCAAAGAAGCCTTGTGCCATCAGTCTCCAAATAGTAAGTTGGTATGCAGCATACACGCAGGACCAGAGCTTCCTGGCTCTAGGCAGTTTTCTGATACCGAAACGGGTGCTGAAGTAAGGTCTCTAGGAGTCTTGGAAAGCTTACTACCGTGAAACTAAAAGAGAACAGCGATGAAGGCCTCATGGAGCTGCTGCACGCCTCCCGTTTTGCCAGGATAATCAGGGCATTACTTCGAGGCTAGTGCTCCCCTTGACTTTCACTTTAGTTATAGAGCAGAGCAGGGTGAGCTTCCTACTAGGAACTGGAAGCACAAGGTTTCTTACGGGAAAACTCAATATCTTCTCAGAACCATGCAGGCAGTGACTAAAACCCCGGCAACAACAATGCTTTTCAGGTATAAAGGAGGCCGCATGAACGGAGCCTTCCTAATGGGAAAACAAGCCTTGTGCCATCAGTCTCCAATTTCTAGGTTGATACGCAGCATACACGCAGGACCAGAGCTTCCTGGCTCTAGGCAGTTTTCTGATATCGAAACGGGTGGTGAAGCAAGGTGCCTAGGAGTCTTGGAAAGCTTACTACCGTTAAACTAAAGCAGAACAGCGAGGAAGGCCTCATGGAGCTGCTGCATGCCTCCCGATTTGCAAGGATAATCAGGGCCTTACTTTTAGGTTAGTGCTCACGTTGACTTCCACTTTTGGTATAGAGGAGAGCAGGGTGAGCTTCCAACTAGGAACTGGAAGCACAAGGTCCTTTCGGGAAAACTCATTTTCTTCTCAGAAGCCGACAGGCAGTGACTAAATCCGCAGCAACAACCATGCTTTTCAGGTGTCTTCTAGACTGCATGATGAAGCTTTCAAAATGGGAACACAAGCGTTGTGGCATCAGTTTCCCATTTCCAGAATGACACGCAGCATAAGTACATGGTGATGCTAACAAGTCAAAAGAGATTCACGATACCCACTGGGGCTTTCCCTGATTCAACTTTTTTCTACGACCTCTTTTCTGCGTGCAGCCAAGTGCCTAAACAAAGGATGCGCGAGGGAGACTTAGGGGCCTGTGGATCTTCCAAAGACCTACAGTGTTACACCAAGAACTGTGCTTAAATTGTACTTGGAATGCAAACCGACCACCTCCTTGAGGATGCGTGACTCTAAGTGTAAAAGGTGAAAAGGGATTAGAAGAGAGTGTTTTTCTCAATAGAGTTCAACTAGGGGAATGAGGTTACTTCCATTTAATGGCGGACAGTCTCGAAGTGTGTTCCTGAATCCTGCGTAGACCTGAGATAACCTGGCTCTCCCAAGGAAAGGTGCAGTGTGTTGCCTTTCTCTAGCCAACACTGGGGTGTTCCAAAAGGCCTACGGGGCTGAAGTTGCCTACGTAGCCCTGAGCTTCCTGGTCTCACTCAGTATAATGGTAGAAAAACGGGTGCTGAAACAAGGTCCCTAGGAGTCTTGAAAAGCTATCTACCTTGAAACTAAAGCAGAACAGTGAAGAAGGCCTCATGGAGCTGCTCCACGCCTCCCGTTTGGCAAGGCAAATCAGGGCCTTCCTTCGAGGCTAGGGCTCACGTTGACTTTCACATTAGGTATAGAGCAGAGCAGGGTGAGCTTCCAACTAGGAACTGGAAGCACAAGGTTTCTTACGGGAAACTCAATATCTTCTCAGAACCATGCAGGCAGTGACTAAAACCCCGGCAACAACAATGCTTTTCGGGTATAAAGGAGGCCGCATGAACGGAGCTTTCCAAATGGGCAAAGAAGCCTTGTGCCCTCAGTCTCCAAATAGTAAGTTGGTACGCAGCATACACGCAGGACCAGAGCTTCCTGGCTCTAGGCAGTTTTCTGATACCGAAACGGGTGCTGAAGTAAGGTCTCTAGGAGTCTTGGAAAGCTTACTACCGTGAAACTTAAAGAGAACAGCGATGAAGGCCTCATGGAGCTGCTGCACGCCTCCCGTTTTGCCAGGATAATCAGGGCATTACTTCGAGGCTAGTGCTCCCCTTGACTTTCACTTTAGTTATAGAGCAGAGCAGGGTGAGCTTCCTACTAGGAACTTGAAGCACAAGGTTTCTTACGGGAAAACTCAATATCTTCTCAGAACCATGCAGGCAGTGACTAAAACCCCGGCAACAACAATGCTTTTCAATAAAGGAGGCCGCATGAACGGAGCTTTCCAAATGGGCAAAGAAGCCTTGTGCCATCAGTCTCCAAATAGTAAGTTGGTACGCAGCATACACGCAGGACCAGAGCTTCCTGGCTCTAGGCAGTTTTCTGATACCGAAACGGGTGCTGAAGTAAGGTCTCTAGGAGTCTTGGAAAGCTTACTACCGTGAAACTAAAAGAGAACAGTGATGAAGGCCTCATAGAGCTGCTGCACGCCTCCCGTTTTGCCAGGATAATCAGGGCATTACTTCGAGGCTAGTGCTCCCCTTGACTTTCAGTTTAGATATAGAGCAGAGCAGAGTGAGCTTCCAACTAGGAACTGGAAGCACAAGGTTTCTTTCGGGAAAACTCATTTTCTTCGCAGCAGCAGGCAGGCAGTGACTAAATCCCCGGCAACAACAATGCTTTTCAGGTATAAAGGAGGCCGCATGAACGGAGCATTCCTAATGGGAAAACAAGCCTTGTGCCATCAGTCTCCAATTTCTAGGTTGATACGCAGCATACACGCAGCACCAGAGCTTCCTGGTTCTAGGCAGTTTTCTGATACCGAAACGGGTGGTGAAGCAAGGTGCCTAGGAGTCTTGGAAAGCTTACTACCGTTAAACTAAAGCAGAACAGCGAGGAAGGCCTCATGGAGCTGCTGCATGCCTCCCGATTTGCAAGGATAATCAGGGCCTTACTTTTAGGTTAGTGCTCACGTTGACTTCCACTTTTGGTATAGAGGAGAGCAGGGTGAGCTTCCAACTAGGAACTGGAAGCACAAGGTCCTTTCGGGAAAACTCATTTTCTTCTCAGAAGCCGACAGGCAGTGACTAAATCCCCAGCAACAACAATGCTTTTCAGGTGTCTTCTAGACTGCATGATGAAGCTTTCAAAATGGGAACACAAGCGTTGTGGCATCAGTTTCCCATTTCCAGAATGACACGCAGCATAAGTACATGGTGATGCTAACAAGTCAAAAGAGATTCACGATACCCACTGGGGCTTTCCCTGATTCAAATTTTTTCTACGACCGCTTTTCTGCGTGCAGCCAAGTGCCTAAACAAAGGATGCACGAGGGAGACTTAGGGGCCTGTGCATCCGTCAAAGACCTACAGTGTTACACCAAGAACTGTGCTTAAATTGTACTTGGAATGCAAACGACCACCTCCTTGAGGATGCGTGACTCTAAGTGTAAAAGGTGAAAAGGGATTAGAAGAGAGTGTGTTTCTCAATAGAGTTCAACTAGGGGAATGAGGTTACATCCATTTAATGGAGGACAGTCTCGAAGTGTGTTCCTGAATGCTGTGTAGAGCTGAGGTAACCTGGCTCTCCCAAGGAAGAGTGCAGTGTGTTGCCTTTCTCTCGCCAACACTGGGGTGTCAAAAAGGCCTACGGGGCTGAAGTTGCCTACGTGGCCCTGAGCTTCCTGGCCTTACTCAGTATAATGGTAGCAAAACGGGTGCTGAAACAAGGTCCCTAGGAGTCTTGAAAAGCTATCTACCTTGAAACTAAAGCAGAACAGTGAAGAAGGCCTCATGGAGCTGCTCCACGCCTCCCGTTTGGCAAGGCAAATCAGGGCCTTCCTTCGAGGCTAGGGCTCACGTTGACTTTCACATTAGGTATAGAGCAGAGCAGGGTGAGCTTCCTACTAGGAACTGGAAGCACAAGGTTTCTTACGGGAAAACTCAATATCTTCTCAGAACCATGCAGGCAGTGACTAAAACCCCGGCAACAACAATGCTTTTCCGGTATAAAGGAGGCCGCATGAACGGAGCTTTCCAAATGGGCAAAAAAGCCTTGTGCCATCAGTCTCCAAATAGTAAGTTGGTATGCAGCATACACGCAGGACCAGAGCTTCCTGGCTCTAGGCAGTTTTCTGATACCGAAACGGGTGCTGAAGTAAGGTCTCTAGGAGTCTTGGAAAGCTTACTACCGTGAAACTTAAAGAGAACAGCGATGAAGGCCTCATGGAGCTGCTGCACGCCTCCCGTTTTGCCAGGATAATCAGGGCATTACTTCGAGGCTAGTGCTCCCCTTGACTTTCACTTTAGTTATAGAGCAGAGCAGGGTGAGCTTCCTACTAGGAACTGGAAGCACAAGGTTTCTTACGGGAAAACTCAATATCTTCTCAGAACCATGCAGGCAGTGACTAAAACCCCGGCAACAACAATGCTTTTCAATAAAGGAGGCCGCATGAACGGAGCTTTCCAAATGGGCAAAGAAGCCTTGTGCCATCAGTCTCCAAATAGTAAGTTGGTACGCAGCATACACGCAGGACCAGAGCTTCCTGGCTCTAGGCAGTTTTCTGATACCGAAACGGGTGCTGAAGTAAGGTCTCTAGGAGTCTTGGAAAGCTTACTACCGTGAAACTAAAAGAGAACAGCGATGAAGGCCTCATGGAGCTGCTGCACGCCTCCCGTTTTGCCAGGATAATCAGGGCATTACTTCGAGGCTAGTGCTCCCCTTGACTTTCACTTTAGTTATAGAGCAGAGCAGGGTGAGCTTCCTACTACGAACTGGAAGCACAAGGTTTCTTACGGGAAAACTCAATATCTTCTCAGAACCATGCAGGCAGTGACTAAAACCCCGGCAACAACAATGCTTTTCAGGTATAAAGGAGGCCGCATGAACGGAGCCTTCCTAATGGGAAAACAAGCCTTGTGCCATCAGTCTCCAATTTCTAGGTTGATACGCAGCATACACGCAGGACCAGAGCTTCCTGGCTCTAGGCAGTTTTCTGATATCGAAACGGGTGGTGAAGCAAGGTGCCTAGGAGTCTTGGAAAGCTTACTACCGTTAAACTAAAGCAGAACAGCGAGGAAGGCCTCATGGAGCTGCTGCATGCCTCCCGATTTGCAAGGATAATCAGGGCCTTACTTTTAGGTTAGTGCTCACGTTGACTTCCACTTTTGGTATAGAGGAGAGCAGGGTGAGCTTCCAACTAGGAACTGGAAGCACAAGGTCCTTTCGGGAAAACTCATTTTCTTCTCAGAAGCCGACAGGCAGTGACTAAATCCGCAGCAACAACCATGCTTTTCAGGTGTCTTCTAGACTGCATGATGAAGCTTTCAAAATGGGAACACAAGCGTTGTGGCATCAGTTTCCCATTTCCAGAATG
Organism: Balaenoptera borealis; assembly: GCF_965194805.1. NCBI lineage: Eukaryota > Metazoa > Chordata > Mammalia > Artiodactyla > Balaenopteridae > Balaenoptera > Balaenoptera borealis. Next base: position 45,922,362 of record NC_138861.1, read on the forward strand.
ACACGCAGCATAAGTACATGGTGATGCTAACAAGTCAAAAGAGATTCACGATACCCACTGGGGCTTTCCCTGATTCAAATTTTTTCTACGACCGCTTTTCTGCGTGCAGCCAAGTGCCTAAACAAAGGATGCACGAGGGAGACTTAGGGGCCTGTGCATCCGTCAAAGACCTACAGTGTTACACCAAGAACTGTGCTTAAATTGTACTTGGAATGCAAACGACCACCTCCTTGAGGATGCGTGACTCTAAGTGTAAAAGGTGAAAAGGGATTAGAAGAGAGTGTTTTTCTCAATAGAGTTCAACTAGGGGAATGAGGTTACATCCATTTAATGGAGGACAGTCTCGAAGTGTGTTCCTGAATGCTGTGTAGAGCTGAGGTAACCTGGCTCTCCCAAGGAAGAGTGCAGTGTGTTGCCTTTCTCTCGCCAACACTGGGGTGTCAAAAAGGCCTACGGGGCTGAAGTTGCCTACGTGGCCCTGAGCTTCCTGGCCTTACTCAGTATAATGGTAGCAAAACGGGTGCTGAAACAAGGTCCCTAGGAGTCTTGAAAAGCTATCTACCTTGAAACTAAAGCAGAACAGTGAAGAAGGCCTCATGGAGCTGCTCCACGCCTCCCGTTTGGCAAGGCAAATCAGGGCCTTCCTTCGAGGCTAGGGCTCACGTTGACTTTCACATTAGGTATAGAGCAGAGCAGGGTGAGCTTCCTACTAGGAACTGGAAGCACAAGGTTTCTTACGGGAAAACTCAATATCTTCTCAGAACCATGCAGGCAGTGACTAAAACCCCGGCAACAACAATGCTTTTCCGGTATAAAGGAGGCCGCATGAACGGAGCTTTCCAAATGGGCAAAAAAGCCTTGTGCCATCAGTCTCCAAATAGTAAGTTGGTATGCAGCATACACGCAGGACCAGAGCTTCCTGGCTCTAGGCAGTTTTCTGATACCGAAACGGGTGCTGAAGTAAGGTCTCTAGGAGTCTTGGAAAGCTTACTACCGTGAAACTTAAAGAGAACAGCGATGAAGGCCTCATGGAGCTGCTGCACGCCTCCCGTTTTGCCAGGATAATCAGGGCATTACTTCGAGGCTAGTGCTCCCCTTGACTTTCACTTTAGTTATAGAGCAGAGCAGGGTGAGCTTCCTACTAGGAACTGGAAGCACAAGGTTTCTTACGGGAAAACTCAATATCTTCTCAGAACCATGCAGGCAGTGACTAAAACCCCGGCAACAACAATGCTTTTCAATAAAGGAGGCCGCATGAACGGAGCTTTCCAAATGGGCAAAGAAGCCTTGTGCCATCAGTCTCCAAATAGTAAGTTGGTACGCAGCATACACGCAGGACCAGAGCTTCCTGGCTCTAGGCAGTTTTCTGATACCGAAACGGGTGCTGAAGTAAGGTCTCTAGGAGTCTTGGAAAGCTTACTACCGTGAAACTAAAAGAGAACAGTGATGAAAGCCTCATGGAGCTGCTGCACGCCTCCCGTTTTGCCAGGATAATCAGGGCATTACTTCGAGGCTACTGCTCCCCTTGACTTTCAGTTTAGATATAGAGCAGAGCAGAGTGAGCTTCCAACTAGGAACTGGAAGCACAAGGTTTCTTTCGGGAAAACTCATTTTCTTCGCAGCAGCAGGCAGGCAGTGACTAAATCCCCGGCAACAACAATGCTTTTCAGGTATAAAGGAGGCCGCATTAACGGAGCATTCCTAATGGGAAAACAAGCCTTGTGCCATCAGTCTCCAATTTCTAGGTTGATACGCAGCATACACGCAGCACCAGAGCTTCCTGGCTCTAGGCAGTTTTCTGATACCGAAACGGGTGGTGAAGCAAGGTGCCTAGGAGTCTTGGAAAGCTTACTACCGTTAAACTAAAGCAGAACAGCGAGGAAGGCCTCATGGAGCTGCTGCATGCCTCCCGATTTGCAAGGATAATCAGGGCCTTACTTTTAGGTTAGTGCTCACGTTGACTTCCACTTTTGGTATAGAGGAGAGCAGGGTGAGCTTCCAACTAGGAACTGGAAGCACAAGGTCCTTTCGGGAAAACTCATTTTCTTCTCAGAAGCCGACAGGCAGTGACTAAATCCCCAGCAACAACAATGCTTTTCAGGTGTCTTCTAGACTGCATGATGAAGCTTTCAAAATGGGAACACAAGCGTTGTGGCATCAGTTTCCCATTTCCAGAATGACACGCAGCATAAGTACATGGTGATGTTAACAAGTCAAAAGAGATTCACGATACCCACTGGGGCTTTCCCTGATTCAAATTTTTTCTACGACCGCTTTTCTGCGTGCAGCCAAGTGCCTAAACAAAGGATGCACGAGGGAGACTTAGGGGCCTGTGCATCCGTCAAAGACCTACAGTGTTACACCAAGAACTGTGCTTAAATTGTACTTGGAATGCAAACGACCACCTCCTTGAGGATGCGTGACTCTAAGTGTAAAAGGTGAAAAGGGATTAGAAGAGAGTGTTTTTCTCAATAGAGTTCAACTAGGGGAATGAGGTTACATCCATTTAATGGAGGACAGTCTCGAAGTGTGTTCCTGAATGCTGTGTAGAGCTGAGGTAACCTGGCTCTCCCAAGGAAGAGTGCAGTGTGTTGCCTTTCTCTCGCCAACACTGGGGTGTCAAAAAGGCCTACGGGGCTGAAGTTGCCTACGTGGCCCTGAGCTTCCTGGCCTTACTCAGTATAATGGTAGCAAAACGGGTGCTGAAACAAGGTCCCTAGGAGTCTTGAAAAGCTATCTACCTTGAAACTAAAGCAGAACAGTGAAGAAGGCCTCATGGAGCTGCTCCACGCCTCCCGTTTGGCAAGGCAAATCAGGGCCTTCCTTCGAGGCTAGGGCTCACGTTGACTTTCACATTAGGTATAGAGCAGAGCAGGGTGAGCTTCCTACTAGGAACTGGAAGCACAAGGTTTCTTACGGGAAAACTCAATATCTTCTCAGAACCATGCAGGCAGTGACTAAAACCCCGGCAACAACAATGCTTTTCCGGTATAAAGGAGGCCGCATGAACGGAGCTTTCCAAATGGGCAAAAAAGCCTTGTGCCATCAGTCTCCAAATAGTAAGTTGGTATGCAGCATACACGCAGGACCAGAGCTTCCTGGCTCTAGGCAGTTTTCTGATACCGAAACGGGTGCTGAAGTAAGGTCTCTAGGAGTCTTGGAAAGCTTACTACCGTGAAACTAAAAGAGAACAGCGATGAAGGCCTCATGGAGCTGCTGCACGCCTCCCGTTTTGCCAGGATAATCAGGGCATTACTTCGAGGCTAGTGCTCCCCTTGACTTTCAGTTTAGATATAGAGCAGAGCAGAGTGAGCTTCCAACTAGGAACAGCAAGTACAAGGTTTCTTTCGGGAAAACTCATTTTCTTCGCAGCAGCAGGCAGGCAGTGACTAAATCCCCGGCAACAACAATGCTTTTCAGGTATAAAGGAGGCCGCATGAACAGAGCCTTCCTAATGGGAAAACAAGCCTTGTGCCATCAGTCTCCAATTTCTAGGTTGATACGCAGCATACACGCAGCACCAGAGCTTCCTGGCTCTAGGCAGTTTTCTGATACCGAAACGGGTGGTGAAGCAAGGTGCCTAGGAGTCTTGGAAAGCTTACTACCGTTAAACTAAAGCAGAACAGCGAGGAAGGCCTCATGGAGCTGCTGCATGCCTCCCGATTTGCAAGGATAATCAGGGCCTTACTTTTAGGTTAGTGCTCACGTTGACTTCCACTTTTGGTATAGAGGAGAGCAGGGTGAGCTTCCAACTAGGAACTGGAAGCACAAGGTCCTTTCGGGAAAACTCATTATCTTCTCAGAAGCCGACAGGCAGTGACTAAATCCCCAGCAACAACCATGCTTTTCAGGTGTCTTCTAGACTGCATGATGAAGCTTTCAAAATGGGAACACAAGCGTTGTGGCATCAGTTTCCCATTTACAGAATGACACGCAGCATAAGTACATGGTGATGCTAACAAGTCAAAAGAGATTCACGATACCCACTGGGGCTTTCCCTGATTCAACTTTTTTCTACGACCTCTTTTCTGCGTGCAGCCAAGTGCCTAAACAAAGGATGCGCGAGGGAGACTTAGGGGCCTGTGGATCTTCCAAAGACCTACAGTGTTACACCAAGAACTGTGCTTAAATTGTACTTGGAATGCAAACCGACCACCTCCTTGAGGATGCGTGACTCTAAGTGTAAAAGGTGAAAAGGGATTAGAAGAGAGTGTTTTTCTCAATAGAGTTCAACTAGGGGAATGAGGTTACATCCATTTAATGGAGGACAGTCTCGAAGTGTGTTCCTGAATGCTGTGTAGAGCTGAGGTAACCTGGCTCTCCCAAGGAAGAGTGCAGTGTGTTGCCTTTCTCTAGCCAACACTGGGGTGTCAAAAAGGCCTACGGGGCTGAAGTTGCCTACGTGGCCCTGAGCTTCCTGGCCTTACTCAGTATAATGGTAGCAAAACGGGTGCTGAAACAAGGTCCCTAGGAGTCTTGAAAAGCTATCTACCTTGAAACTAAAGCAGAACAGTGAAGAAGGCCTCATGGAGCTGCTCCACGCCTCCCGTTTGGCAAGGCAAATCAGGGCCTTCCTTCGAGGCTAGGGCTCACGTTGACTTTCACATTAGGTATAGAGCAGAGCAGGGTGAGCTTCCTACTAGGAACTGGAAGCACAAGGTTTCTTACGGGAAAACTCAATATCTTCTCAGAACCATGCAGGCAGTGACTAAAACCCCGGCAACAACAATGCTTTTCCGGTATAAAGGAGGCCGCATGAACGGAGCTTTCCAAATGGGCAAAAAAGCCTTGTGCCATCAGTCTCCAAATAGTAAGTTGGTATGCAGCATACACGCAGGACCAGAGCTTCCTGGCTCTAGGCAGTTTTCTGATACCGAAACGGGTGCTGAAGTAAGGTCTCTAGGAGTCTTGGAAAGCTTACTACCGTGAAACTTAAAGAGAACAGCGATGAAGGCCTCATGGAGCTGCTGCACGCCTCCCGTTTTGCCAGGATAATCAGGGCATTACTTCGAGGCTAGTGCTCCCCTTGACTTTCACTTTAGTTATAGAGCAGAGCAGGGTGAGCTTCCTACTAGGAACTGGAAGCACAAGGTTTCTTACGGGAAAACTCAATATCTTCTCAGAACCATGCAGGCAGTGACTAAAACCCCGGCAACAACAATGCTTTTCAATAAAGGAGGCCGCATGAACGGAGCTTTCCAAATGGGCAAAGAAGCCTTGTGCCATCAGTCTCCAAATAGTAAGTTGGTACGCAGCATACACGCAGGACCAGAGCTTCCTGGCTCTAGGCAGTTTTCTGATACCGAAACGGGTGCTGAAGTAAGGTCTCTAGGAGTCTTGGAAAGCTTACTACCGTGAAACTAAAGGAGAACAGTGATGAAGGCCTCATGGAGCTGCTGCACGCCTCCCGTTTTGCCAGGATAATCAGGGCATTACTTCGAGGCTAGTGCTCCCCTTGACTTTCAGTTTAGATATAGAGCAGAGCAGAGTGAGCTTCCAACTAGGAACTGGAAGCACAAGGTTTCTTTCGGGAAAACTCATTTTCTTCGCAGCAGCAGGCAGGCAGTGACTAAATCCCCGGCAACAACAATGCTTTTCAGGTATAAAGGAGGCCGCATTAACGGAGCATTCCTAATGGGAAAACAAGCCTTGTGCCATCAGTCTCCAATTTCTAGGTTGATACGCAGCATACACGCAGCACCAGAGCTTCCTGGTTCTAGGCAGTTTTCTGATACCGAAACGGGTGGTGAAGCAAGGTGCCTAGGAGTCTTGGAAAGCTTACTACCGTTAAACTAAAGCAGAACAGCGAGGAAGGCCTCATGGAGC